>NC_071509.1:46227799-47477799 GCF_027887155.1 Malaclemys terrapin pileata | reverse complement strand
GTGAGAGCAAGGGGGAGACCTTTATGGCGGGGTGGGAGGTTGAGGAAAATAGCCTGGCTGCTGATTACGCACAGCCAGACAGCCGGGCGATTAGAAGAGAACAGCGGGAAGCGCTGTGCATCCGGGAGGCTTTGAAAGCAAAGTTCCTGAGTGAGCAGGGTAACCTGTGACTTTAAACTTTGTGTACAGAGAAGCTGAACCTGCCCCCGTTTCTTTACCCAGTTAATGTTGACTATCCTATCCAGTTACATACCCCCTTCACCCCCCTTCCAACACACGTTTCGAAATAAAAATAGTTCTACTTTGTTAATGCACACCGTTTTCTTTAATACTGTTTTCGCGGGAATTTTTTAAAACTGGGACGCAGACTGTGGTGCGGAGCGGGTGTAGTGTAGTGACGTGAATGAAGCTTCTAAACTCGAGGACTGACAGGCTCCGCTGCGGTGGGATGGTTGTTTCAACGGAGCCTGTCACCCCTCCTGATCGGGACTGTGTGTATGGGGGGGGCTATGTGACTTTGTGGCAGGGGGAGGACGGTTACAGATCCCCTGCTGCGTGGCTCTGTGATCCTGCATAAGGACCGCCGCTTAAGATCTGTAACTGCCCTCCCCCGCCACAAAGTCACAGAGCAACCCACCCCCCACTACATAACATGAAAACAACCTCCCAGACTAACCAGGGTAACTAGTCACTGCATCACTGCACTGTGTATGTGCCCTGCTGCTGTGCCTGCCCCCGCCTATGTACCCTGCCAAAGGTGACTGTCCTGTCCAATTACCAACCCCCTTTCCCCTCCTCCTCCTCCAAAAGAACATGATTGAAACAGTAGTTAACAGAAACATATTTTTTATTATCAACTACACATGGAACTGGGAGGTGAAACTTGGACGGGGGCTTGTGTCAGGCGGGAAGGAAAGAATTTTTCAAATTTTGGGGAATGAGAGCCTTCTGCTACTAGAGCTCTCTGCAGGGGTGGAGTGAGAGTTAGCAGGGACTCTGCCGCCTCTCCTTCTTTGCACTTTGGGTGAGGTGGGTATGGGACTTGGTGGCGGGGGAGGGCGGTTACAGATGGACTGCAGCGGGGCTCTGTCCTCCTGCCTCCGTTCCTGCAGAACATCTACAAGGCGCCGGAGCGTGTCTGTTTGCTCCCTCAGTAGTCCAAGCAGCGTTTGAGTCGCATGCTGGTCTTCCTGCCGCCACCTCTCCTCCCGATCCATGTTTGCTTGGTGCATTTGGGTCAATTTCTCCCGCCACTGGGTCTGCTGTGCTGCCTGGGCTTGGGAACAGGCCATAAGTTCAGAGAACATGTCCTCCCGTGTCCTCTTCTTCCTATGCCTAATCCGCGCTAGCCTCTCGGAGTGTGATGCCAGGCTAGGTTGTGAGACAGTCGCAGATGGGGCTGTGGAAATGGGAAAAAGGGAGTGAATTCCTCAGAAAGATAAATGTAGTTGTGAACAAAGAACATAGTCTTTCTCTGTGAACAAGACCATGCACAGCACCTATCACATGCGCACTCAGCACAAGGTCGAATTCTCGGCCTTCGCATTCAGTGCCTGGGGTCTTGCACAGCACATTTGAGAAGCGGGTCAGCACAACGGAATTGCTGTTGCAGGCAGACATGGTAAGCCGTAGACTTGTGGCAGTTTAAAACTTTTATATTACCACTGGCCTCAGTTAACATTTAAAGCAATGTCAGTCCCTGCTGCCAGCAATCCGGCAAGCGGGAACTCTGCCCCTGTCCCACTCCCTCGCGGCTGTCCCCGGGAACGATCCCTTTCGGCTGCCCCTCTCCCGCCTCCACCGCGTGGCTGCAAACCACCGGTTACAGTTCTGTAAAGGAACGAGCAAGCTGTCCCAACACTAACATTCCCCTACCTAATTCAAAGCAGGTCACCATGGCCAACATCACCTTGATGAGGATCTCTGAGAGCGAGAGAGAGAGAATGCTCCGGGAAAGCCTCCAAAGACCAGGGCCGTATGCCGCCCTGCTGTGCAGAGCAATGATTCCCGAATACTTGATAGTCTCGTGGCGCGGCAACGTGTCGTACTTCGGAGGACCCAATAAGGCCGCTCTCCCCGGAACCTCATGCAACGGCTTTCCAATTACCTGCAGGAGAGCTTCATCGAGATGTCCCAGGAGGATTACTGCTCTATCCCCGGACATATAGACCGCATTTTACTGTAGCTGCAGTAGCAGGGAATAAACAGTAGAGTGGCTTGTGCAGGACAATCACGGAAAACCGGACATTGCTAGATTTTTTTTCAAAACTTGCACTGCCCATGACTAAACCGTTAAGCTCCTAGGGCACAGTAATCATGAACAACCCATTCTTTTAATTGTTAATATTCCTGTTCTGTTAAAAATAAATGTTTAGATGTTTACAACACTTACTGGCTGATCCTTCCCCAGATTCTGTGTCCGGGGTAACGGCTGGGGACGCTTCGTAGGGGATCTCTGTAAGGGTGATGAAGAGATCCTGGCTGTCGGGGAAATCAGCGTTGTGAGCGCTGCCGACTGCCTCGCCCTCCTCATCTCCTTCCTCATCTTCCCCGTCCCCTAACATGTCCGAGGAACCGGCCGTGGAGACTATCCCATCCTCTGAGTCCACGGTCAGTGGTGGGGTAGTGGTGGCGGCCGCACCGAGGATGGAATGCAGTGCCTCATAGAAACGGGATGTCTGGGGATGGGATCCAGAGCATCCATTTGCCTCTTTGGTCTTCTGGTAGCCTTGTCTCAGCTCCTTGATTTTCACACGGCACTGCGTTGCATCCCGGCTGTATCCTCTCTCTGACATGTCTTTAGAGATCTTCTCGTAGATCTTTGCATTCCGTCTTTTGGATCGCAGCTCGGAAAGCACGGACTCATCGCCCCACACAGCGATGAGATCCAAGACTTCCCGATCAGTCCATGCTGGGGCCCTCTTTCTATTCACAGACTGCACGGCCATCACTGCTGGAGAGCTCTGCATCGTTGCCAGTGATGCTGTGCTCGCCACGATGTCCAGACAGGAAATGAGATTCAAACTGGCCAGACAGGAAAAGGAATTCAAATTCAAATTTTCCCGGGGCTTTTCCTGTGTGGCTGGTCAGAGCATCCGAGCTCATACCGCTGTCCAGAGCGTCAACACAGTGGTGCACTGTGGGATAGCTCCCGGAGCTATTAGCGTCGATTTCCATCCACACCTAGCCTAATTCGACATGGCCATGTCGAATTTAGCGCTACTCCCCTCGTCGGGGAGGAGTACAGAAGTCGAATTAAAGAGACCTCTATGTCGAACTAAATAGCATCGCAGTGTGGACGGGTGCAGGGTTAATTCGATGTAACGGCGCTAACTTCGACATAAACGCCTAGTGTAGACCAGGCCCTAGTTAGTTATTCCCCATTTTGTACTTGTGCATTTGATTTTTATTTCCAAAGTGAAGTACTGGACTTCGCACTTTTCCTTGTTCAATTTCAGCTTGTTGACTTCATACCAATTCTCCAATTTGTCAAGGTCATTTTCAATTCTAATCCTATCCACCAAAGTGCCTAGCAGCCCTTCCCAGCTTGGTGTCATCTGCAAATTTTATAAATATATTCTTCATGCCATATCCAAGTCATTACTGAAAGTAGTGAATAGTACCAGACCCAGGAGTGACCCTCTGTGGCATCCTGCTAAATACACCTTCCCAGTTTAACAACTAATCACTGGTAACTACTCTTTAAGTATCGTCTTTCAACCACCTTATAGTAATTTCATCTAGACCACATTTCTCTAGTTGTGAGAATGTCATGTGGGACTGTGTCAAAAGCTTTACTAAAAATCAAGACATATCACGTCTGTGGCTTCCCCCTATTCACTAGGCCAGTAACCCTGTCAAAGAAGAAAATTAGGTTGGTTTGTCATGATTTGTTCTTGACAAATCCATTCTGGCTATTCCTTATAATCCTGTTATCTTCTAGGTGGTTACAAATTGATTGTTTAATAATTGGCTGCAGTATCTTTTCAACTATCAAAGTTAAGCTGACTGGTCTATAATTCTCTGGGTCCTCTTAGTTCCTCTTTTTAAAGATGCATGTTATGTTTGCCCTTCTCCAGTCTTCTGGCACCTCACCTGTCTCCAGGAGTTCTCAAAGATAATTGCTAACATTTCTGAGATTGCTTCAGCTAGTTCCTTAAGTACCGTAGGATGAATGTCATCAGCCCTGCTGACTTGAATACATCTAACTTATCTAAATATTATTTAACCTGTTCTTTTCCTATTTTGGCTTGCATTCTGTTTCACTGGTTGTTAATATTAATTGTGTTGAGTAGCTGGTCACAATTAATCTTTTTATTGAAGACTGAAGCAAAATAGGGGGGGGATAGCTCAGTGGTTTGAGCATTGGCCTGCTAAACCCAGGGTTGTGAGTTCAATCCTTGAGGGGGCCACTTGGGGATCTGGGGCAAAATCAGTACTTGGTCCTGCTAGTGAAGGCAGGGGGGTGGACTCAATGACCTTTCAAGGTCCCTTCCAGTTCTAGGAGATGGGATATCTCCATTAATTATAAATTATAGGCATTAAACATCTCAGATTTCTTTGTCATCAGTTATTAGCTTTCCTTCCCCACTAAGTAGAGGACCTACACTTTCTCTTGCTCCTAATGTATTTAAAACCCTCTTCTTATTGCCTTTTATGTCCCTTCCCTTTCTGATTTTGTTCCTGGATGCTTGGGCTATTCTTTTGCACTCCTCTTTAGCAATTTGAACATGTTTCCACTTTCTGTAGGATTCTTTTTGGATTTTTAGGTCATTAAAGAAATCCTGAAGACACATTGGCCACTTACTATCTTCTCTTCGCACTGGGATAGGTTGCATTTGTGCCTTTAATACTGTCTCATTGAGAAAATGCTACCTCTGCTGAAGTTAGATTTTGTCCCCATGGGACCTTATAAGTTCTGAGTTTGTTAAAGTCTGTATTTTTGAAGTCCATTGTCCTTATTATGCTGCTCTCATTCCTTCCTTTCCTTAGAATCATTGCATCTATCATTTCATGATAACTTTTACCCAAATTGCCTTTAGATATGTTACCAATTCCTCCCTGCTGGTCTAAAATGGCTGCTCCCGTAGTTACTTCCCCTACTTTCTGGAACAAAAAGTTGTCCCTAAGACATTTGAAGAACTTATTGGAAATTTTGTGTTTTGACATATTTTCCAACAGATGTCTTGGTAGCTAAAGTCCTCCATTACTACTAGGTCTTATGTTTTGGATATTTCTGAAATACCTCATCAACCTCCTCTTCCTGATTTGGTGGTCTATAATAGACCTCCTATCATGATGTCACTCCTATTTTTTACCCAGAGCTCTTTAGCCAGAGACTCTCAATGGGTCTGCCTCCCTCCTCCTTCTGTACCTCAGAACAAATGTACATATTCTTGATGGATTTTTTTTTACTTTGCCTGTCCTTCCTGAACCAGCTTATACCCCTCTCTATATATTAAGTCATAATTTAGCTTATGTACTAATGTTTCCAGTTATTCCTCATACTCCTTGCTCTATACTCATGGAAAACAGTGCACAAAAATACAATTTTGTGACTCAGCACATTCTGGATTTTCTTTCTCCCTGAATCTCTCAAGCTTTGCCTTAGCCGCACCAGAAATATTTTAAGAAAAAAATTACATTTAGAACAAGATCATGATGCATTGTTCTCATTCTCAGAACAGTTTGAACTGAGTCTCAGTGGTATACATTTGAGCAGAATTTGTGAGACTTGCCCTTCATCATGAACCTAATACATGAATAAGTTAGCTTAAAAGTTTGCAGGGACTTGTGTGCTGGCATAGGATTTCTTGTTAAACAACACACTGCAGCTCTCATTTGAATAAGTCATTTGAACTACAAAGTAACAAGCATGGAGCATTTTCATGGCTCCTAGGGGTTTTTAGATAAGCTAGCATGGGGGAATGGGGGAAATCAACAGACAAGAGATGGTAGCCAATGTGACAGAGCTCAATATTCAGGTCAATATTTTTAAATCTGGGTGCCTAAAATTAGGCACCTAAATCCATATTTAGACAATTACATAAATGGCCTTGTATGCAACAGTGCTGAGCACTCCTAGGTCCCAGTGGCTTCAATGGCCAGCATCTCCAGTGTGCTTTTGAGTAACTCCTAAGCTAATCATAGAATCATAGAATATCAGAGTTGGAAGGGACCTCAAGAGGTCATCTAGTCCAACCCCCTGCTCAAAGCAGGACCAATTCCCAGCTAAATCACCTCAGCCAGGGCTTTGTCAAGCCGGGCCTTAAAAACCTCCAAGGAAGGAGACTCCACCACCTCCCTAGGTAACGCATTCCAGTGTTTCACCACCCTCCTAGTGAAATAGTTTTTCCTGATATCCAACCTGGACCTCCCCCACTGCAACTTGAGACCATTGCTCCTTGTTCTGTCATCTGCCACCACTGAGAACAGCCGAGCTCCATCCTCTTTGGAACCCCCCTTCAGGTAGTTGAAGGCCGCTATCAAATCCCCCCTCATTCTTCTCTTCTGGAGACTAAACAATCCCAGTTCCCTCAGCCTCTCCTCATAAGTCATGTGCTCCAGACCCCTAATCATTTTTGTTGCCCTCCGCTGGACTCTTTCCAATTTTTCCACATCCTTCTTGTAGTGTGGGGACCAAAACTGGACACAGTATTCCAGATGAGGCCTCACCAATGTCGAATAAAGGGGAACGATCACGTTCCTCGATCTGCTGGCAATGCCCCTACTTATACAGCCCAAAATGCTGTTAGCCTTCTTGGCAACAAGAGCACACTGTTGACTCATATCCAGCTTCTCGTCCACTGTGACCCCTAGGTCCTTTTCTGCAGAACTGCTACCTAGCCATTCGGTCCCTAGTCTGTAGCAGTGCATGGGATTCTTCCGTCCTAAGTGCAGGACTCTGCACTTGTCCTTGTTGAACCTCATCAGGTTTTTTTCGGCCCAATCCTCTAATTTGTCTAGGTCCCTCTGTATCCGATCCCTACCCTCTAGTGTATCTACCACACCTCCTAGTTTAGTATCATCTGCAAACTTGCTGAGAGTGCAGTCCACACCATCCTCCAGATCATTACTAAAGATATTAAACAAAACCGGCCCCAGGACCGACCCTTGGGGCACTCCACTTGAAACTGGCTGCCAACTAGACATGGAGCCATTGATCACTACCCGTTGAGCCCGACGATCTAGCCAGCTTTCTATCCACCTTACAGTCCATTCATCCAGCCCATACTTCTTTAACTTGGCGGCAAGAATACTGTGGGAGACCGTATCAAAAGCTTTGCTAAAGTCAAGGAATAACACATCCACTGCTTTCCCCTCATCCACAGAGCCAGTTATCTCATCATAGAAGGCAATTAGGTTAGTCAGGCACGACTTCTCCTTCGTGAATCCATGCTGACTGTCCCTGATCACTTTCCTCTCCTCTAAATGTTTCATAATTGATTCCTTGAGGACCTGCTCCATGATTTTTCCAGGGACTGAGGTGAGGCTGACTGGCCTGTAGTTCCCCGGATCCTCCTCCTTCCCTTTTTTAAAGATGGGCACTACATTAGCCTTTTTCCAGTCATCTGGGACCTCCCCCGATCGCCATGAGTTTTCAAAAATAATGGCTAATGGCTCTGCAATCTCACCCACCAACTCCTTTAGCACCCTCGGATGCAGCGCATCCAGCCCCATGGACTTGTGCACGTCCAGTTTTTCTAAATAGTCCCGAACCACTTCTTTCTCCACAGAGGGCTGGTCACCTTCTCCCCATGCTGTACTGCCCAGTGCAGCAATCTGGGAGCTGACCTTGTGCGTGAAGACAGAGGCAAAAAAATCATTGAGTACATTAGCTTTTTCCACATCCTCGGTCACTAGGTTGCCTCCCTCATTCAGTAAGGTGCCCACACTTTCCTTGATTTTCTTCTTCTTGCTAACATACTTGTAGAAACCCTTCTTGTTACTCTTAACATCTCTTGCTAACTGCAACTCCAAGTGTGATTTGGCCTTCCTGATTTCACTCCTGCATGCCTGAGCAATATTTTTATACTCCTCCCTGGTCATTTGTCCAATCTTCCACTTCTTGTAAGCTTCTTTTTTGCGTTTAAGATCAGCAAGGATTTCACTGTTTAGCCAAGCTGGTCGCCTGCCATATTTACTATTCTTTCTACACATCGGGATGGTTTGTTCCTGCAACCTCAATAAGGATTCTTTAAAATACAGCCAGCTCTCCTGGACCCCTTTGCCCTTCATGTTATTCTCCCAGGGGATCCTGCCCATCTGTTCCCTGAGGGAGTCAGAGTCTGCTTTTCTGAAGTCCAGGGTCCGTATTCTGCTGCTCTCCTTTTCTTCCTTGTGTCAGGATCCTGAACTCGACCATCTCATGGTCACTGCCTCCCAGGTTCCCATCCACTTTTGCTTCCCCTACTAATTGTTCCCTGTTTGTGAGTAGCAGGTCAAGAAAAACTCTGCCCCTAGTTGGTTCCTCCAGCACTTGCACCAGGAAATTGTCCCCTACACTTTCCAAAAATTTCCTGGATTGTCTGTGCACCGCTGTATTGCTCTCCCAGCAGATATCAGGGTGATTAAAGTCTCCCATGAGAACCAGGGCCTGCGATCTAGCAACTTCTGCTAGTTGCCAGAAGAAAGCCTCGTCCACCTCATCCCCCTGGTCTGGTGGTCTATAGCAGACTCCAACCACGACATCACCCTTATTGCTCACACTTCTCAACTTTATCCAGAGACTCTCAGGTTTTTCTGCAGTTTCATACCGGAGCTCTGAGCAGTCATACTCCTCTCTTACATACAAAGCAACTCCCCCACCTTTTCTGCCCTGCCTGTCCTTCCTGAACAGTTTATATCCTTCCATGACAGTACTCCAGTCATGTGAGTTATCCCACCAAGTCTCTGTTATTCCAATCACATCATAGTTCCCTGACTGTGCCAGGACTTCCAGTTCTCCCTGCTTGTTTCCCAGGCTTCTTGCATTTGTGTATAGGCACTTAAGATAACTCATCGATCGTCCCTCTTTCTCAGCATGAGACAGGAGTCCTCCCCTCTTGCGCTCTCCTGCTTGTGCTTCCTCCCAGGATCCCATTTCCCCACTTACCTCAGGGCTTTGGTCTCCTTCCCCCGGTGAACCTAGTTTAAAGCCCTCCTCACTAGGTTAGCCAGCCTGCTGGCGAAAATGCTCTTCCCTCTCTTCGTTAGGTGGAGCCCGTCTCTGCCTACCAATCCTCCTTCTTGGAATACCATCCCATGGTCGAAGAATCCAAAGCCTTCTCTCCGACACCACCTGCGTAGCCATTCGTTGACTTCCACGATTCGACGGTCTCTACCCCGGCCTTTTCCTTGCACAGGGAGGATGGACAAGAACACCACTTGCGCCTCAAACTCCTTTATCCTTCTTCCCAGAGCCACATAATCTGCAGTGATCCGCTCAAGGTCATTCTTGGCAGTATCATTGGTGCCCACGTGGAGAAGCAAGAAGGGGTAGCGATCCGAGGGCTTGATGAGTCTCGGCAGTCTCTCCGTCACATCGTGTATCCTAGCTCCTGGCAAGCAGCAGACCTCTCGGTTTTCCCGGTCGGGGCGGCAGATAGATGACTCAGTCCCCCTGTGGAGGGAGTCCCCGACCACCACCACCCTCCTCCTCCTCTTGGGAGTGGTGGTCATGGAACCCCCATCCCTAGGACAGTGCATCTTTTGCCTTCCAATCGGTGGAGTCTCCTTCTGCTCCCTTCCCTCAGATGGGTCATCTAGTCCACTCTCCGCATTAGTACCTGTAGAGAGTGTGTATGTGATTTACACATAGGCCCACATTGGGGACCAGGATGCTCCTCCAGCCTGACTAGCTGACCGTATTGGTCTGTGTGGGGGAGAGGGGAGGCAAGGGAAAAGGCTGTGTCTCCTCCTAGGTAGTTTGCACCATGGGAAGTAAGAGTAGTCTCTTCAGGGACTATGATTGTGACTTTCCTCTACTCCTTTGTGCCCTCATCCCTGCTTTGCCCCTCCAGTCCCTCCATATGTGTATCTGCGTAGAGACAAACCATCATCGTGTCCTATACGTGGCAGACTGTTGTGTCTCATACTGACAGGATTGCAGTAGCTGCTTGGGCTGCAGGCTGGGAGGAGGTAGGATAGAGGCACAAAGCAACAGTCAACCTCAAATTAATTTTGCTTTTTCACAAGACAAACAAATGACTTATCTAGTTGTGTCTGACACTCTCCAAGCATCACAGATTCACTCTCCCTCCAGGGGATCTCAGATTAATGAGATGGAAACTGCCATCAGCAGATTCTTTGCCATCAAAAGGCTCCAAATTTGCACAGACTATCCAAATACCCATCTAAACCATGCCTTATTTTCAAACTTAATTTATTGTTAATATTGGAACCTTACTTCAGTTTTTATTTTGCTGTTTAATATACTTCCTCTGCCCTCTACAATAATCTTTTAAAAAGAAAAAAGTAAGAGTGGCTGCCTAACGGATACGGCAGTCTCTGTATTAATTTGCAGGCAGAAAATCAAATTGCTTGTGGGCTTCAGATTTTCACAGTATTTATGCATGGCAGAGGTCACCTCTAACATTAAGGGCCTGAATCTGATCTCATTTCCACCAGTTGGACCTGGGTAACTTCATTGATTCAGCAGTCATTCTGATTTAACTCTGCTGTAAGTGACATCAGATTTTGTCCCATTGTTTGTATTTAAGTGCAACTAGTAACCACAAAGTCTCTCAACTGTGCATTATAGATAAAATATACAATGAAAAGCAGCTGGCAGTGCTGTAGGAAACTGCATCCAACAATCTGACACACTGTTTCTGGGGATGGAGAGAGGCCAGGCCACTAGAAAGATGAATTACAGGGCAGAGAAGAACTACGTTGAGCTTTTGATGCAGCAGGTAAAGTGACCAGACAGCAAGTGTGAAAAATCGGGACGGGATGGGGGTAATAGGCACCTATATAAGACAAAGCCCCCAAAAATCGGGACTGTCTCTATAAAATCGAGACATCTGGTCACCCTAGCAGCAGTGCTTTAGATGAACCAGAATTTTGTAAAAGACAAGGTAACGAAGCCCAAGACAGACTGCTTCAGAGAACCTGGCACACACACAGATAGAAATCTATCAAAGTACTTATATGGCTCCCATCACCACAGAATATGAGCACTTTTGGGGCAGGGAGTTCAGGAAGAGATACAATGGCTCTCCTGCTTGTACAGGGAGTCAACTGATCGTATACCCCTCTAGAAGTTTCAGAATGCTTCTTGAAAGTCTGTAGGTTGAGGGGGATGGTGGCTACTTTTTTTGCCAACACTTTGGGATGGATAGGAACCCAGAAGGCATTAAGAGGCGAGCACAGGATCTGCAGCTGCATCTGTCCCTTGTGTGAAGTGAATAAGATGGGAGATTCCCTGCATCTGTTCCTGTGTTCCTATGTACAACCTGGTCTTATGGGTTAATCCATTTTCTTATATACACTTGCACACATAAAACCTTCCAATCTTGCTTGAAAAATACATATGTTCTAGAAAAGAACTTGGTTTGCCTATCAACATGCTCACACCAGCCTGAAATATGAAATACCCTGTGAGGTGAAAAATTCTCAGAGTTAGGAAGGAAATGAGAACACCAAGTGTAGCAGTAGCTACTGGAGATATAATTCTGTCAGAGGGCATAAACTTTTGTAACTACTTCACAGTTAATTGTCCTTGCCTCAAGAAATTTGCTCGATACTGGCACCAAGGTTTTTGTCGTCTGCAAATAAGTCTCTCAATTATTGAACCTAATGAAGTATTGTGAGCTCTGGTGCAATATTCTAACAATGCTAAGTTATTGATCCTTTGAATATGCCTGAGTGTTTATAGTCAAGTCCTTTGCTATTTGTACTAACTTTTCTGTTAGCCTACTTGAGGGTGCATGGTAAGGCCTTGATGTGGTGCACTTGAACTAATGTCAAAGAGAATTGCTAAAATGAGTCACTCCTGAATTGTTGGCCATTATCTGTTATTAGCTCCTCTAGAATCACAAGCAAGCAAATTGTGATTTACCATGTGTTATTACAGTGCTATCAGTGCAACAGCTCGGTTAAAAAAAAAAAAAAAAAAAAGCAGTAGTCTACTACAAAAGGTAATCTTTCCCATTTAATTTAAATAGAATCATGACCACTTTGAAACAAAGGCAATCAGGAATTCCATGTAGTTTCAGTGATTTGTTTGAACTCTGTCTCCTGTATTTACTGATGACTTCACACTTGTATACCTTTCTTTCGTTGGTAGCAGTTAAGCCTGGCCAGAAGAGGACATCTTGGGCTCTGTTTTTACACTTCTCAGGATCCAAATAGGCATAATGGGTTATGCTTAGCATTTCTGACTTCTTATCATGCAATGTTATGATACATTTTGCTTAGTCTAGAATCCCATCATATGTGGCAATTTCATCTCTATAATCCCAATGACTTTTTATGCTTTTAAGTGCTTGGACTTTTCTTGTCAGCCCTCCATCTAGAATCACTCTCTCAAGAGCCAACCCTGCTGGATCATTTTTTCTCTCATTTCAGCTAGTCAAATTTTGTTTCAGCAGCAGGTAGTACGTGGGTCAGATTTATTTGAAATTCCTCTTCCTGCATCTCCTTGCTTTCACTAATTAAGAGAGCTGTCTCTCACCAGCACACCAATGTGTCACATCTGTAATACATCTGTCATAACTATAAAGGGAAGGGTAACAGCTGTCCTGTGTACAGTACTATAAAATCCCTCCCGGCCAGAGACTCCAAAATCCTTTTCCCTGTAAAGGGTTAAGAAGCTCAGGTAACCTGGCTGGCATCTGACCTAAAGGACCAATAAGGGGACAAGATACTTTCAAATCTTGGGGTGGGGGGGGAGGCTTTTGTTTGTGTTCTTTGTTGGGTTTGGCGTTCGCTCTCGGGACTGAGAGGGACCAGACATCAATCCAGGTTCTTCACATCTTTCTAAACAAGTCTCTCCTATTTCAAACTTGTAAGTAAATAGCCAGGCAAGGCGTGTTAGTTTTCCTTTGTTTTCTCAACGTGTAAATGTACCTTTTACTAGAGTGTTTATCTTTGTTTGCTGTACTTTGAACCTAAGACTAGAGGGGAGTCCTCTGAGCTCTTTAAGTTTGATTACACTGTAAAGTTATTTTCCATACTGATTTTTACCTTTTTCTTTAATTAAAAGCCTTCTTTTTAAGAACCTGATTGATTTTTCCTTGTTTTAGATCCAAGGGGGTTGGATCTGTATTCACCAGGAGTTGGTGGGAGGAAGGAGGGGGAATGGTTAATTTCTCCTTGTTTTAGATCCCAGGGGGGTTGGAACTGTATTCACCAGGAGTTGGTGGGAGGAAGGAGGGGGGATGGTTAATTTCTCCTTGTTTTAAGATCCAAGGGGTTTGGATCTATATTCACCAGGGAATTGGCGAAAGGTTTCTCAAGGCTTCCCAGGGAGGGAATCCATTGGGAATGGTGGCAGCGGGACCAGAGCTAAGCTGGTAGTTAAGCTTAGAAGTTTTCATGCAGGCCCCTACATTTGTACCCTAAAGTTCAAAGTGGGGATACAGCCTTGACAACATCGCATATTGCTTTGCCTCTATAGTTCCCTTATAAAGTACAGCCAGTATCCATATGATCAAATTCTGCCCTGAAAATGATTGTATATAATTCCAATCTATCTACTTTTATTTATCTCTAATTATTTCTACTATACCCCTCACCACGGTAGCTGGCTGCCTATAATATGGAGTGGCACCGGGACTAAATCTGTGAGAATTTAATTAATAGATTTTTATAATAAGCCAGCATTTTCCTAGGCCAAATTGGCAAACATGAACTTTCCATTTACTTAGTTAATATTCACTGGCATGGTATGGCAGCATGGCCATGCGAAGAAAACAGCTGGGTTTATATATATAATACACTGGCTTAGAATGTGTGATCGTGTTTCCCTCTTGTGCTGGTTCCTGTGACTAGCACAGTTTATAACTTGCAGCTAAAGAAATTCTTCCTTAGCTGAGGTGATAGAGATCTCAGTACTGAAGATTCATAGTTTGATTTTTCCCCTCAACCCCCACCTATAATCTCTTGTGTGTACATACATCTATGGTTTGTTACATATTATCTAACACGCACAAAGTCTTTCTAAAAGATTTGATATACTTCCTACTGAATTTTCAACTAAAAGCAGACCAATACCATCCAATATATATATACCCAAATTTGAACACTGGATCTGGCTTTGAGGAAGTTCAGCTTCTGATCAAGATCCAAAGACATAAGTCTTTGGCCCATTTCTAGTCATAAGTAACACCCATGTAATTAAATTCTTATTTGTGTATTAAAATTCTAAAGATGCTTAGGTATGTAACTAGGACATTTAAGAAAGTTATAACCAGTTAATTATTAATTGATACAGTTTTTGTGCTGCAATGTAGATATTTTCTTACATGTTAATTACAAATTGAAACAATTCATTCAAATTTAATATACTGTGATGCGATTTGGGATCTGTCAAGTGTATGTAATTGAGTTATCTGAATGCAGCTAAGTTATAGTTACACACTCTGGATTTCATATTATCAAGAGAAAAACGATCCAGTCTCTGTCTGCTGATGCGAGTCATTGCTAGTCATAATTTCCCATGGAAACTAAAAGGTACCTGCTGGAATAGATTGTTAGTTTATATTCAAGTTTACTGAAAGCACTTGATTCATCTTTTTTTGAACAGTGACATTTTTTTCCAGACTCAAGATTTTTGTAAAGAAAATCAGAGCCTTTATTTCTCAGTCAGAATTTCAGCACTATGTATTTTTACCTCCTAGATTATTTTCAAATTGATCTTTCCCAGCTATGACTAGATTGGGCTAGGGAGGCTAGCTTGAATTTAGGATTTATTCTTCCATTGTAGTTTGTACTTCCCCGTGATTAACCCTGGAAGTAACTCATTGTGCTGGAGACACATTTATTGTCAGATCCTGAGGATTTTACTCGGGGCTCATCTCAGCAAGGTGCTTCACATAGTTTACAGTAGTACAGCTAGAATTGGTCAGGAACCAGAATTTCTATTTTGTGGGAAACTCCATTGTTTCAAAAATTTGTTTTTGCTCCAAATTGGAACAAAAGCAAAGATGAACAATACCATTAGGTCTATATTACCATTTTGAAATGTATCTTACTTTGTTGATGTTATGAACCTACTATATACTGTTCCAGAGGTGTAATGAAATAAATTTTCCAAGTTCAGTGCTCTGTTTATTGAAGAGCATTCTATTAAATATACAATAGCTGAATAAAATACATCATTATTGCCCTTTCTCAACTTAAAAGATCCATACATGATGCCTTTTCTTTGTAGATTCAAGCAGAGACAGTTCAAAGCAACTCCCTTTATAAGCTTCCAAAATGGTTTATAATAGTTCTAACAAAAGCACTCTATGCTTTCAATTGTAAAACTAATTAGATGAATTTAAACTTCTATTTTTATAAGTTGAACAAAAGGATGCAGGAAGCCAAATAAAAATACACACAAATACCTAACATATTAGATAAAGGTTTTGTGCTATACTTAATTTAATTTTCTTTTGTGTATGGTGGTTTCTTTTAAAATGTAAGTTTTTGGGCTGTGTTAATTTTCATTAAGGAATCAGACTACAAAAGCCTAGAGTTTGATCTAGTACCTACTTTACTTTTGCATTGATTACCATAACTTTATCTGAAATCGTTTCACCCAGGAGAATACAAGTAGGTTAAAAAAAACAGTAAGGTGAATGTTAAAGTGAAATCCGCCCACAGATCCATTCAGTTGAAGTGTATGATATTAATAGGTCTTTTTCATCTCTAAGTATGGTATTGTTCCTAATTCAGTATGAGACAATATTTCATACCTCATGGAAATCAGATTGAACATTCAAATATCTTTCTGGGTTTCATGCTTTTTTGGTAGCTACATCAACCTGACAATTTTACAGCCACATAAGGATAATAATTGGGCTAATGTTACTGCACCAACAGTGCAAGCTTTCCTACACTGTCCCACTGATCTATCTTAACCCTAAACTGAAGGGACCAAATATAGGTGTAAAGGATATTCTAATCTCCATGTCTGCTAAAAGATGCCAGTTAAAGATGAGTAAGCATTTCAGAGCAGTGCTTCTGAACATTAATTTGAATTCTGAATTTGTTGGCTTTGATCATGTTTTTTTTCACAGGCAATTCACAAACACTGATGGAATGATATTTTTTGCATGACTATCAGAAAAGTGGCTATTCTCACTATCATAAGCAGAGAAAGACAGTCATTATTTGCGATTCATATTCTGTTTAAAATCATCCAGTTTCAATCACCCAACCAGGAAGCAGAACTACGTAACTTAAATGAGCAATCACGTACCACAAACAGTAGATTAAGCTATCCATTCCATCCAATGGAACAGATCATATTCAGTGCTGACGGTTCAATTTTTTTTATTGATAACACTGCTCTACAGCCAAAATGCTTCTGAAATAAATGTAGTCAAACTTTACTAATTCTGGGTCACTGAGAACAAAAATGATGCTTAAAATTGTTGATTGGCTCTAGTTTTCAAGATATGCTATTTGGTCAGTATATACAACCCTTGACTTGGGAATGGCGGAGGATAAGTGAGTTATAAAGGGAAGGGATCTCAATTTAAACCAGAAATGACTAAAGTACATCTTTGACTGGATCTATGACTAAATCTATGACTGGGTTTGGACAGTACTTGCTTTTTAGGCAAAACAATGAATGATGCAATCTGAAGCTGGTATTGCATCATACATGATATGAATTGCATCATGTTATTCCTAGAAGTCATGGATTATGCAATCATAACGAAGCTTACATCACTCTGCTGAACAAATTGCCTTATATCAGCTCTAGAAATCATACAGTGTCATGCTCTCTTATTTGTCAGTGTTTGATTTTGCAAAGGGACACCTTTCTGTTTAGCCAAAGTGAGCGGAGATGCCTCGTACTTGTGTGAACAGTGCAGATAACTTCTGCTATGTTTGTGGTGAAGTGACTTTTGCATCACAAAAGCGCAGTATAACCACTATGGTTAAGAAAGCCTATCACCTTTATTTTGGCTGCAAAATTGGAGATCAGGACAAGAGGTGGGCCCCACACATATGCTGCAACACTTGTGCAACAAATCTTCGCCAGTGGTTGAACAGGAAAAGGAAATCTATGCCTTTTGCAGTGCCAATGATTTGGAGAGAGCCAACAGATCATACCAGCAATTGTTACTTCTGCATGGTGCCTCCAGTTGGGAAAGATGTATCAAAGAAGAAAAAGTGGACTGTGCATTATCCAAACATTCCATCAGCTATATGCCCAGTACCCCATGGAGAAGGACTGCTGGTTCCTGATGCACCAGAATCATTCTCACTTGAGTCAGACAAGGAAGAGGATGAAACTTCTGGTCCTGAACCATCAATGTCACAGGACCCACATTTTCTCCCATCCTCCTCCTCTGAACCACACCTCATAATACAAGATGAACTGAATGACCTTGTCAGGGATTTGGAACTACCCAAGAGTAAGGCAGAGCTGTTGGGCTCGAGACTACAGCAGGGGAATCTCCTGGCAGGTGATGTTAGGGTTTCCACGTTCCGTGACCGTCAAAAGGATCTTGTCCCATTCTTCTTCATGGAAGGTGATCTTGTAGCCTGCAATAACATTGATGGTGTGATGGCAGCCCTCAACATGGTTCACGATCCAGATGAGTGGAGACTGTTCATTGATTCATCGAAGACAAGTCTTAAAGCTGTTTTACTACATAATGGCAATGTTTTGCCATCAATTCCAGTTGGTCATGCAGTCCATATGAAGGAAACCTATGACAACATGAAACAACTTTTGAGGTGCATAAACTATGACCAACATGAGTGGCAGCTTTGTGGCGATTTGAAGGTTGTTGCTCTCTTGCTTGGTCTGTAGACTGGATACACAAAGTACTGCTGTTTTCTCTGCGAATGGCATAGTCGTGCAAGAGATTCCCACTACATCAAGAAAGATTGGCCACTCCGACAGTCATTGGAGCCTGGGAGGAAAAGTGTTCAGCATCCACCACTTGTTGAATCAAGGAAGATTATGTTACCACACTTACACATCAAGCTGGGTCTGATGAAGAACTTTATCAAGGCCATTGACAAAACACAAGCAGCTTTCAAGTACCTCTATGGAAAATTTCCAAGATTAAGTGAAGCTAAGATAAAGGAAGGTGTCTTTGTTGGTCCTCAGATTCGTGAACTTCTTTGAGATGATGCATTTGACCATGCACTGTGTGGCAAGGAAAAGACAGCATGGAAAGCCTTCCAGTTAGTGGCAATAAATTTTCTCAGAAACAACAAGGCAGACAACTACAGGTTGTTGGTGGAAAACCTCCTCAAGGCATACAAAAGCCTTGGTTGCAACATGTCACTAAAGATACATTTTCTGCACTCTCATCTAGATTTTTTTCCACCAAACTGTGGAGCAGTGAGCGACGAGCACGGCGAGCGATTTCACCAGGACATTGCAACAATGGAGAAACGCTATCAGGGCAAATGGAGCCCATCAATGCTTGCAGACTATTGCTGGACAGTGACAAGAGATGCTCCATTTAATGAATACAAGAGACAAACCAAGAAGTGCCGAGTAGACACTGAATAGGACTAAACTATGTACATAATTTTTGCCTTTTGTTTCATAATAAATTTTATTTATATAACCCTTTTGCTGATTTTTAAAGTGTTACATAAACAGGACAGGTGAAATATTATCATGTAAAGCAACCATAAACACATGAAAAGACCTAGGTTTACAATTTATGATTAAAACTCTACTATCTACACAATATACATAAACATAAAATGTAAAAACTTAAATATCTTAGAAACAGTAGCCAATCAGTTGTTTTAATTGTCATATTTGAATTCAGTACATCAAAATACATAATAAATAGTACATTTTATCTCTGAAGCAGACGACTTCTCAAAAATTGTAGACCAGTGTAACATGTCAGAGGACAGCTCTATCAGTTTATTAATCAAAGATAGATCAGCACAGTATTGAAAAGCAAATACATTACCAAATCCAGAAAACTGTTATAGTGAGGTGGCCTGGCTCCCACTCGGCCCCGCGAGGGATGAGCCAGTACAGCTGCCGGAGTGGGCAGAGTCACCGCTGCCTGTCCCCGCCCCCCAGAAGTCAAGGGGCGGGACAGGAAGTACAAAGGCCCGGCCCTAGCGCTCAGTTGCACCCTGACCGTGGGAGAGGGCAGATGCTGGTGCCCAAGCTCCTGCTGGGCCGAAGCTGCCCCAAGCCCGGTATCCTGAGGAGGACTGGCCGAGGCTGCCCCGAGCCCAGTATCCTGAGGAGGACTGGCCGAGCCTGCCCTGAGCCTGCCGTATCCTGAGGAACGGACTAAACTTCACCTCACTGAGGGTCCAGAGGAGCCGCCCAATCTACCCAGCGCTCGCTGCCCTGAGGAGCCCATGATCTGGGACACGGCGGACGAGGCTAAGGGACGTGCAGGTACCCATGGAGGAGGAGATGGGAAGTGGCCCGGGGATAGCAGACCCGAACCCATGTCAGTGTGTTGTGGTCAGGATCCCCACTGACCCAGCAGCAGATGGATTGCTGCTGACAGGGCCCTGGGTTGGAACACAGTGGAGTGGGTGGGCCTGTGTTCCCCCCTGCCACCCCACGCCGGGTGGCAGTCTCTCCTCCTCCCCTGCCTGAGGGCCTGAGCCCTGAACTGTTTATTTGCTCAGCCCCTGCCTGAGGGCCTGAGCCCTGAACTAACTGTTTATTTGCTCAGCCCCTGCCTGAGGGCCTGAGCTGGGACTACTGATTGCTCGCGACCCCGCCCCGACTTAGGGTTTGGACCTGCGAGACTGATCTGTTCCCCAGCCTTGTGGAGTGAGGCGGCCTGGCTCCCACTTGGCCCCGCGAGGGATGAGCCCCACCCCGGACGTCTACAACTGTCTTGTGGCAGTTTCAATCTGATCTAAAGTATGATCTCAATTCTGCTCATATTTCTACCCCCTTGTTTACAACAGGTAGAAAATCCCCCAAATGCTACTGTATAATTACAGACCTTACTCTTCTTTTCTTATCTAGTTTCACACCTGTTTTTCAGGGTACAAACACAGATGCCACAGTTATCCCTAGCCTACTGTAACAATCATGCCTAGCATGCTGTTCATATTTGGTAAGCCTTAACAGAACATACATCTCGTCTCTGACCATTTCTACACTTCCAAGGAACGGGGGTTATACATAGTTTACCTACTAATAAATCGCCACTATAAAGCATAGAATGAGTACAAGGCATTCTGGGAAAACAGTTCATAGTTATATAACCTGGCATAAGTACAAAACTTTCTAGAAATATGACATTAGCTAACACCAGACAATACATTACCCGATAAGCATATCTGTCCTTTGCTAGAGGTGCCTGATTTTACTGCATTGGTGTTTTCTGGAGGAGTTGAAAAATAGACCAGACTAAACAATGAAATGCATGAAAACAGAATAAAAATGTAAGTTTTGATTTGCTACAATTTTAAGCCAATGATAGAATTTTGGGGGCGATAAAAGCTCATAAAAATGAATTAACCTGGTATACTGTCTTGTAAAAGTAAATCCACGCATATATTCAGCAACAGGTCTAGTGTTGTTTTAGTTGCAGATCTCTAGTATTTAGTGCACATGGTGATACAGAGTATGAAACAATGGAACTACTAGCCATGCCTAGGTTCTTGGGCTTAAAAAGGACAACCTATTACACTAAACTTCTTTTCTGGATGAAAAGAGGGCTTCAGTCTTCAGTGCTGTCAATCTGCATGAAAGATCACTTAGAAAGAAAAGTGCATCTTTTGACGGGGTGTACCAATCCTGTACAGGGCCAACGGGGGCAGACCAATCACTGTGGGCCCAGGAGGCCATGCTCCCTTCCCCTGCTGTGCATGCTCCAGGTGGAAGAGCCAGATAAAAGGAGGCAGCCCAGCTCAGTTGGGCGGTTGGCAGAGGGAACAGGACTTGTACTGCGGGTTCCTGCAGAAGTACCTGTGACTCTCCAGGTGGTAGAGCTGGTAGACCCAGACTACGCTGTGGACAACTCGCTCACTGCAGTGCTGTTTGCCCCAGCCAGGAGGCTGCAGGGCTCTAGACTGTTTGTTTGCTCTGCTCGCTCAGGGGCTACAGACTATTCATTTATGTGACCAGAACCCAGTTGGCCTCAATCACCTGCTTAACAGGGAGTCCCGGTGACAGGGTGTATGAACCCCGTGCAGGGTCAACGGGAATGACCCAGCTCAACACGCAGGGCCCCTCTCACACGTATTATAAAAGCAAATAACAACTTCGGTATGGACATTTTCTGGAGATTAATGGCCACTGAACAGAGGACCATCAGCTTCTCCTGTTTGGTCATGGACCATCAGGAGATGTCCTGCACTTTGGGCTACAGAATATTTTAAGGCTGAGAATGCTGGTTTTATATAAACTGAGGAAGAGCAACAATAATGTGGTAGTGTACCAGTACTTATATATTATACAGTATTATCATGTAGAGTAAAATACAAAGAAGGGACCACTCTTATTAGACAACTTCCTGTCCTATGAATTCATCACATTATTCAATAGAGTTGTGTTCAGCGTATATTAGTGGACCACTATCATTAAGCAATTTACTTCATCAGTGCCTTTGACTAGCTGCTGTAAAACAGGTTTCCTGTATGTATGATTAGATTTCACTTTTTTTGGAGCAAAAATTATGTAATTGTTGTAAAAAAGTAGGATCATTCCCTCCTAGCCACCCTACACACACATATCCCCCAGGCTGTGTGTCTATATCCAAAAATTTTGGACAACCAGGCATTCTGATAAATGGAAGTGCTATTTTGAACTTCAATATCACTGATATAGAGATACGGTGAATGAAGGGAATAATGCTGATGTTTGCTTTACACTGTATTAAAGAGTAAAACAACAACTTTGAGTTTGTTAAAACACCCAAAGTGTATTAAAATTATGCCCACAGTGGTTTAATACAATTTTGATGTTTTAATAATCTCAATAATGTTGGGTTTTACCTTTTAATAAACTACAAAGTATTAAGCATTAAAAGTAAAAAGCCATTGATTAGCACTAACAGGAACTAAGGGTATGACTATAGTACAATCAAGTTAGTGGGACTTGAGTCAGCTGACCCATGTTTGGGAACACTGTGCTTGAGTGTCTATGTTGTATTTTAACCCTATGTTAAGACTTTTCTAACCCATGCTTGAACCTAGGGCTCTGGTGTCCACGATGCAGTACACAGACCCGAGTCAAAGTAACATATGCCAGTGTCCCTAGTGCCTCCCTCCCCCTGAAAGGTGGCCACTTTAGCCCTAGAACTGTGGTGCCCTGTGAAAAAACTTTACTTGCCTACTCTGCACACTACCAGGAAGCAGCTCACTTTGCAAAAGACTTGATCCGTCTGCTCTTCATTGCAAACCAGGAGGCTCTCTGATACTCTGCTTGCAGATCAATGATCTGAAAAGAATGGGCTAACACTGACCCAAGCTGCTGCCATTTGCAAAGGTGGGGTGGCTTCCTTTTGCAATAGAGTGGATTGCAGATTGTTGGGATAGAGAAGATTAATGAAGTTGTCCCATGCAATTGTAGGATACTTCTGTTAGCCAGGGTTTTCAAAACTCAGAGCAATGGTAACTTAACTGTTTCTCTCCGGGGGGTTTCTGGATTAAATCAATGGGGGCACAGCTCATCCGTCTGATAAATGCTTGGCACAAGCAAAAGCGCTTTTGCCTAAGCTACTCATTATCTCTTATCAAAATATTTTTAGTCATAACAACAATAAAACTTACATGTTAAAGGTGTCAGAAGTGCTCAAAACCAAGGTCAGTCATCCAAAAACTCCTTCTATTCTCACTATACATTCACTTCTTATCCCATCCTCCCATTCTGATAGCAAAACTGCAAACATGCAGTTATTTGGCCTTGCCTCAGGGCTCAAGATTTTCCTAGCTAGATGGTGTTTGGTTTTTAACTGGCAGTGACTGAACATACAAAATAGCTTGCCAGAACCCTGATACAAAAACAATTAAATGAACCAGATAAAGCTCCAACAATATGCTTTGCAATTAGGACCCTACACACACACACACACAAATATTTGTGTGATCATGATGAGAGAAAATTAAATGTAAAATTTGCACTCAACCAGTTAGTCTTACAATAGTCTGATTTTTCTAGGAATCTTGGCTCAGGCAAGGCCTGTGTGACCCACACAGGAAAGGATTAAAATTTCTAAAAATTCTCTAAACCTGTTTATCTACTTTTTCTCCTTAAGGTCTGGTCTACAGTAAAGCTGCATTGATTATATTAAACTGGTGCAGACACTGATAGGAAACAAAATGTAGGAATAAATGGTCAGTTTTCAGAATGGAAAGAGGTAAATAGTGATGTCCCCCAGGGGTCTGTACTGGGACCACTCCTATTCAACATATTCATAAATGATCTGGAAAAAGGGGTAAAGAGTGAGGTGGCAAAAGTTGCAGAGGATACAAAACTACTCATGATAGTTAAGTCCAAAGCAAACTGCAACGAGTTACAAATGGATCTCACAAAACTGCATGACTGGGCATCAAAATGACAGATGAAATTCAACGTTGATAATGCAAAGTAATGCACATTGGAAAACATAATCCCAACTATACATATACAATGATGGGGTCTAAATTAGCTGTTACTACTTGAGAGAGATCTTGGAGTCGTTGTGGATAGTTCTCTGAAAACATCACTCAGTGTGCTGCGGCAGTCAAAAAAGGTAACGGAATGTTGGGAATCATTAGGAAAGGGAAAGATAATAAGACAGACAAAAATAAAAGATAAAAATCCATGGTACACCCACATCTTGAACACTGCATGCAGATGTGGTCGCCCCATCTCAAAAAATATATATTGGACTTGGAAAAGGTTCAGAAAAGGGCAACAAATATGATTAGGGATATGGAACAGCTTCCATATGAGGAGAGATTAATAAGAGTGGGACTTTTCAACTTGAAAAAGAGATGACTAAGGGAGGATATAATAGAGGTTTATAAAATCATGAGTGGTGTGGAGAAATAAATAAGGAAGCGTTATTTACTCTTTCTCATAACACAAGAACTAGGGGTCACCTAATGAAATTAATAGGTAGCAGACTTAAAACAAAAGGAAGTATTTCTTCATACAATGTACAGTCAACCTGTGGAATTCTTTGTCAGAGGATGTTGTGAAGGCCAAGACTTTAACAGGATTTAAGAAAGAACTAGATAAATTCATGAAGGATAGGTCCATCAATGGCTATTAGCCAGGATGGGCAGGGATGGTGTCACTAGATTCTGTTTGCCAGAACCTGGGAATGGGTGACAGGGGATGGATCACTTAATGATTACCTGTTCTGTTTATTCCCTCTGGGGCACCTGGCATTGGCCACTGTCAGAAGACAGGATACTGGGCTAGATGGACCTTTGGTCTGACCCAGTATGGCTGTTCTTATATTCTTACTTGTTCTGAAAGTGTCAACATGGGATGTTTTTTGGTGATATTTGCAAATATTTACATAACTTTGGTAATATTTACATAATTTCATGAAGCGCTTCAGTTTTGACAACTGCATTTTCCAGTGGCAAATACTTCTATCAGGGTCTTTTACAACTAGCTGTAAAGCAGGGGTTCCCAACCACTGCAGTTATATAAGAACAGATCCAGCCATTCCTCCAACTGCATACATACAGTGATCCATTCTACATCATTATATTCAGATTAGGTGTAGATCCCCCCTTCCTAACAAACAGAAGGCAGAGAGGCTATGCAGAGCTTCTTTAACACCGAGGACCATGTACAGGCTGTCAGCCAAAGGCTGAATTTTACTTTTAGCAAATACGCACATTCCAAAGTTAAGATTGTAGAGAGTATATATGAGAATTGCAAAACTGATCCATAGTAAAATTTGAGTGGTGTGGAGAAATAAATAAGTAAAATTTTACCAGTTCAGGTAGTCAACACAACCTCTTACCCTGGACATATTGAAAATTGTGACCTTTACCCAATTTGCCAGACAGTAAAAATGTATTATTAGAGCATATATTGCTAAGGTACAGTGCAGGGCCAAGTTCCAAGGTAAGCCTAAGTGAATTAGAGAGATTCCAATTTGATGTAACATAAATTTTCTTCCAACCTCTTGAATATACATGTTATGCCAGCTCAGACTATATCACACTCCCTTAATTTCACACTTCTCCCCTGTAGCAACATGAACTTACATTGCCTCTTACATATTGTCGCTGAGTTTGGTCCACTGAGTCTGTGTGTAAGGGGCTCTAATATTACATCTGCACTCTGAGCTAAGGGTGTGATTCCCCAGCTCAGATACTCATACTTATGCTAGCTTTAGACCTAGCATGTGTACAGACAATAGTGAATGCCAGAAGCACGGGCAATGGTGGCACATTTTAGCCATGCAAAGTACAAACCTGCCTGAATCCCATGAGTGTGTAGGTGGCACAGCTTAGTTGTGCCACTGCTGCCACTGCCTGTGCTTCTGGTGGCTATGCTATTATTTATACTCACACTAGCTCTCATCGAGCAAGTGCGAATATGTGTATGCACGCAGAAAATCGCATCACTAGCTTGCAGGATAGACATAGCCTACGTTTGTGTAATTTACATGCAAAGGCACCGGATAGAAAAGAGATGGCAAGAAAAGTGGGGGGATGTAACAATGTAAAAAATTTAAAAAGTATTTGTGATAATCATGTCTCTATAATGACTAGCCAGCCTTGTGTATAAGAGTCTGCTGTTCGCTAATAGCAAAAGGAGGGTTTGGGTTTTTTTTAAGTACTAGATAACATCCCGGATCATACCCATGGCATTTATATGCATATGGCCATAGTCTGTTACAGAATGGCACCCCACATGGGACTTAAATTCCTGTGGACCTCAGGGAAGTGAGATGACTTTTTCTGACTAGGAATGCATTTTGATGTACTTAGTTTATCCAAATGAAATAAATTAGAAGGGACCAAAGAAGCCAGATTTCATTTGCAAGTTGCTGGCCCCAAAATCATATCTAGTGCTTTGTAGTGCCCAAAGAAGTTTACAGTCTTAATCAAACAGAGACAATACTGTCAAACACCTATTTCAATGGTCCATTTTTGAAGCTGTACAGATATGTATTTTTTAATTAAATTCAGAATTAAATTTGGGAAATATATTTGGAAGATTGATGATAGAAATGTGTTTTAAGAAGGGATTTAAATGAAAGAGGGAGTGCAAGGAGAGGCGTTTTTTATCCCTTCATTAGCTACAAGCTAGAGTAAGTGTTAAACTATTACTATTGAAACAGATAAATAAGATTATATGTAGATATACTAATCTTCTTGGCTCACTAGTGGAGCTAACGACAGCTTCAGATATATAATTTCTCCTCCAATGGGATAGAAATAGGGCTGTTTGCAGGCATGCAGGGGAGTGATTCTGTACCCATGCCACTGAAATAAATTTTTAAAAGAGTGTGAAAGTGAATCATGTAATAATTGTATTTTCTAGCGATGTTTTTCCAATATGATACCAGCCTGTGTGAAAGGACACAGCATCATGGAGTTAAAGAGATATGCAAGAGAAGAGCTCCTTTGGCTAGTATTCCAGCCACTTGCCACTGTTCAAAGCAGGAGAGATTTAGAGACAGAGAATGCAGGCAGGCTTTATTAATCAAGAGAGAGAAACCTTGTGTGAAGGCCCAAGGGACTCCTCCTTCAGGAGCATCTCTAATATTACTGTTTTCTAAAGAAATAGAATTTACACATTGTGTTGTAGGCACTGCTGTGCCAGCTGTTGGAATAGTGATATATTGATCCTGTACTGTCAATATTCTGAGTTGTTCACTTACAATAATTGCTTTTCTTGACTGTTCACACAGTTCTTGTTTACAGAAAAATCTAGGGTCAGATCCATTAGCTCTCTGAATTGATGGTGACTACTTGTGAAGATTTTTTTTTTAAATCTGGACAGGCTTAAAAGATCTGTTTTTTTTTCTGTAATTGTGGGATCCAGTAATAACCCTGAGTAAGTGGATACTCTAATATTTTAAAAGAATACCTATCAGGTAAGTGAAGAAATTATCTACTATATCCCTGGAGTTAGATCAAGGGAACGTGGGAGTCAGAACAGATCAGTAAAGCCCCATAACAAAATCCAAATAAAGAGCGAAAAGAGTAACGGTTAGGTGAGAGACCTGGGGATTTGGCTGAACAAGTGCCCCTTGAAGTGGTGGACTTGCTGAAGGAAGAAATGCAGGGACTCTAAGAATGAGCAAGATAATAAGAGGGTGTGCGATGGCCCAGCCTATGAGGTGGGTGAATTGGAGCTGGCAGTGGAGACAGTGAAGGATACAACTGCTCAGCAAACACCCCTGGTGGAGGGTGAAGGAGAGTGGAATGAAACACTCACACAAATCTTGCTGAAGTATCACTGCACATGGACGTGCTCCACAGGGGCCAGGAGCTGACAGTGAAGAGCTTGCAAGGGGAACTGGGTGATGAATGCAAGGACCTTTATCTTGCTTCTGACCCAAACTCAGATTATTTAGAGCCTTCCCCTTCTTGCAGAGGAGGAAGGAAAAGGCAAAAGCTAACATTAGCCTAAAGAAGGAAGCAAAAAACCAAATGCACAGATTATTTTTAGTTTAAAGAACAGGTAACAGTTTTTCAGGAATAGGCATATGTTATTTTGTTACCTATTAGTTATTCACCTTACCTTTTTAAAAGACACCGGATGAGGTCTCATTCAGATAGATCTTCATGTTAGAAGTGTATAATTAGATTACCCTATAAATAGGGCTTTTCTTACCCCTCGTAGCTAACTTTTAAACCAGATGTCATGTGGAAGATTAATATGCCCAATGGGTAAAATATTGAGGTATAAATATGTACATATAGCAAAATAAACCAAGAAGCTCATTCTTTACTGGACCTATGTCCATGGAGGCCCTGGGCAAAATACAAGTATATTTACACTTTTGAATACAACATCCAAAGGTCTGAGAGCAAAAGCCAATTTATAATATAAAAAATGAAGCAAATAATAATTAATGAGAGAACTGATGAGCCAAAAGAGTTCCTCTAAACTTAGTGGTATGATTCATTTGTTCCCTTTTCCAACTTTTCATTATTATTATTAGTTAACAGTTATATTTCAGTGGTACCTAAAGGTAGCAACCAGACTGGCCCCAATTGTGCTAAGTGCTAGAGCTGGTTGAACGTTTTTCATTGCCATGATTTTCTGATGAAAAATGCCCTTTTTGAAAAACTCCCATGGAAATTTTTAAAATTTCACTTTGCAGAAAAAATTCAATTTTTTGTTGGGGAAAGTGAAATGAGGGCTCCTAGGCTGCCTGCTTGGAAGGCTCCTGGAAGAAACAAGCAGGATGAGGTAATATCTTTTTGTTGGACTGACTTCTGTTGGTGGAAGGACACTTGAAGGGCTGAATTTAAAGGGTCCACTGCGGGGGCTAAAGACCATGGTGAGGGCAGATAGACAGTTTTGTTGGACTTTTGCTACCCCGGAAGGGGTTCATTTTGATTGTGTAACCCGGCTGTTACGTTGTCCGGTTATTCTAAATGATTGGAAAGTCTATCAGGAAACACAATTTCAAGTGAAAAATTGTCTTATTGGAAAAGGAATAACAGGCAAAATTCTGTAATTTGGGAAATTTTTCAATTACTGATTTTGAAATCTACTCTTTCAACACCTGCCATCTGCCTTTCCTTTGAGGTGAATCCCTTTGGTGGACTGGGGGTTAGCATTGCACATGGAAATGCAATTTACACCTCCAGACAACAGCAAAGGTTAATCTGGCCTATCGTCATTGTTTATTTATCCACACGTGCCATTGTGTTTTATCCAGAAAGTGTTGTGTGCCTCTAACTTCTTTGGAAAACAGTTGTTCTGTTATCTCTGTCTTGACATTAAAAAACAGTGAAATATAACATAGTCATCCTTGAGATTTACTGTACAAAAGTGGAAGCAGAAAAAACAATTGTGTAATGAACCTAATCCAAATTAATGCAAATGTATGTCTTCGAAGTTTTCAGTGTATGAGGAGGTTACACTAAGCAGGTGGCTGGTTAGGAAACTTTTCCTTCCTCTAAACCTTTGCAAAATAATGTATAGGTTCAGTCTTTCACCAGTATGTATGTTAAAAAATGTACAGTACTACTGTGAAGTAGGAAGAATTCTTATGACAAATTCATGCATGAGTTACTGAAAGATAGACATTGTTACCTAAAGACTTTGCTTCAAAAAGAGAAATAAATGAAGCCTGTCAAGGTTCAGTATTTAGATTCTAGCATTTGAGATTCACTTACTCATTCATGATAGTGAAAATTTACATTTTACACTTAGGAAAATCCTAGTCAAACAGAAAACAAAAATTTGAAACCTTTGTAAAATTAGAAAATGTAAATAGTGTAAGAAGAGACTAGAACCTTCTGATGAAACTGTGTATATCAACTTCACAAAAACGCCGCAGCCTTTTTTTCTTGGAATGACCATAATTCCCATCACCCTATTTTACTATAAACATTTTCTAGAAATAAAAGGCACAGTGCTATAGAACTAGTTTTACTATAACAATGTCAATGCTTTGTCCAATTTGGTAATTAACTTTTAATTGTGTCATTTAAAGTACAAGACTTATGGTTCTGATCCTGCGGGATGAATGCTGCAAATCTTTATCTCCCGCTGACCTCAGTGGAATTGGAATATGGTCATCAATCCACAGGAAGTGCACAGCATTTTACAAGATCAAGCCCATTGGGTTTAGATTTCCACAGTGTGTCTTTGACGCTTTATTCATACTACTCAAAGTTTTTTATTGCATGTTTATTTTATCAGTTCCCAGTCTTCAAGAACATTATGGAAAAAAGAATGACAGCTTTCATTACCAAGAGAGAGGGGACTGCATTATGGTGCAGCCAGTGAATAGCATTTTCCAAAACTTAAAGAAGGCTGATCTTATTTACAAAATACTTTACTTTGGTTCATATTATAAGAGGAATACATTAATATTTTTAATATGACATTTCATGATTAGCTAAGCATGACACCTACACAGTCATTTCAAAGATGATTGCCTGTTCTGGAAATTATTTTACTATGTCAGAGAAAACAATCGTCTCTTGTAGATCTGTCTAAAATCCTAAAACAATTATTTAAATTCAATTTGATTCTCAGCCCTGATTTTTGCTGAAAAATAAGCCTATTTCTTTATTTTCCCTTCTGACATTCTGTCTTATATCTTATTTTGAAAAAGGTTTTGACACCCAGTGGATTTGGGGAGCTCTTTTCATTACTGTAAGAATTAATATGTCTGGTGAGAAATGATTTAAGAATATTGAAACAGCTAATTGACCAAAGATTCACTTGAATTGTTTTGTCTCTTAAATTAAATGAGCATACTTTTAATGAATTAAAATAGGCTGAAAAAGCCTTTTCAAAATTGCCTCTGTGATTCTGCAACACTTGAAAATCAAGATGATTGAATCATCAGGAAGCTTCTGTTGTAACACAACAGTTAAAATATCTAGCTTAAGGATCTTGACTAAAAAAGGTAGACAGGTAAAAGTAAAATGTTACACAAAATGCAATGAACTAAGATTCAGTAGCATTTTATACAGAAGAATGAACAGTTTAAATCAGTTTAACTGGCCCAGGTCTTCCACTGAATTCAATAGTGTTACACCAGCTGGGAATTTGGCTCATGGTGCTTATTCACTTATACATCTTTTGATTGATAATTTTGAATCAGAGGTGTATGCATGAGCCTAGCAGTATAATGGTAGCACAGTGTACTGCCACATTAAGGATCTGATTTCAGAATCTGAGCTCAGTCCCGCAGTCTTTATGATGGAAGGGAGTAAAGCACCCTACAATGTGCCTCCCCATAGCAAATTTTGAATAATGTTAGCTACCTCCAAAGTGAGCTGAGTTAAATGCACTTCACCTGGAGGGAGGTACTGATGACAGTTCTGCAAGGCTTTTGAAAATACTGATCGGGAAATAAAGGAAAGAAAAAAGGAGGGTGAAGTTCCTTTCCTGAAGAAAGGCAGTGGTTCTAGGCATGATTAAAAGATTCTGATATAGCACTGTTGGCCAGAAGCAAATATTTGGAGAGGATTTTAGATCACCCTGACTTTCTGGGATTACACACATAGGATGAGGTAAATGAAATATTTTTGATGTCTGTATATTAATATGCTTGTCAGTGATTAGCTTATTATTTCATTTCCTCCACTTCACAGGAAATATGCAGCCATAATCCTGAGTTTGTTTGTAATATCTAATTCTGTCACATGAGAAGTTTTTTTTTTCAGAAAAGAAACACAAAACCCATTAAGCATGCTCCAATGGTTGTAGAAAAGATTTCAAAGATAGGCTGCTCACCCTTCAATGCCAGAAATTCATTTGTTTGTAAGTTTCATCCTTCAGAGACCTTTGATCTGAATCCTATTTCCCATCTTGCAAGTTTGATATGTATAATGTTGCTTCATTATTTTCTGACATTTTGCCTCATGGTGAGCAGGTGTAACTTGAAAATGGCATATAAAAGCAATTTCTAATGCTGTTTCTGACCCCTGAAAATTAATCTATTTTTCAGTAACTCATTTGAATGAGAAACCTTGTGTTTTGGGGCCTAACTCTCAAAGTTTTGAAACAACATTCCATAGTTTTAACAAAAAATAAAAATCAAACTCCTGATACAGTGCAGTTCTCAAAGCATCTTAAAGATTGTATTAAGGTTGTGACAAAAAAGGAGTTCATTTTTCTTAAATTCTGCTTCATGCACTCGAAGTGGAATAGTTTTGGCAACTTAAAGAATAGTAATTTCCATTTTCCTAGAAACAACAGAAAAATTAGTGTATTAAGTATTTCTCTTTCACTAGCTATAAAAATTCTGTATTTTTTTTTTATAAAACAAAAGATGTGGCATTCTAGCTTTACAGGTTGGATGTAGGGGAAAATTAAGCATGTGTGTAATTCTTTGCATGTTCAAGGCCATCATCATCCATAGATCTCAATGTGCTTTACGAAGACAGGAAGCATTAGTATCGTCACATTACAGGCTAGGGAATTGATGCTGAAAGAGAAGTGATTTGCTCAAGGTTATATAGCAAGTCCATAGCAGAGTCTGGAATAGAATCTAGATTTCCTGCCTTTAGTTCAATGCCCTTTGGAATGGATCACAATTTCTCACCCTGGTAAATTGGTTGAACTTTTAGCTGCAAGACAGATATGAAAGCAGATTGATTTTGCTAGACTACTAAATTTTGTATCATGGATAGAATGGGCGCCCAGGAACCTATCACATTCAATCCTAACTCTCACTGAAGACTATAATCCAGTTCTTGTGTACATTTTCAAATGCATTCCACAAGTCCACCACTCCCCTGATGGCTACAGTTTTGCCTCATTTTGCCTACAATATAGTTAGTTTTACCCGTGTTTGTCTTTTTTGTTTTGTTTGCTTTTTACATAACAAACATAGTCTAAAAGAACCACCTGGACGTAGTGGGGTCCAAATAATTGCTTTTACTGAATATAAACAAGATGCAAGGTCTAGCTACGTATGCTCTGATTGGATTCTGGAAGCTTCTAAAATATAGAATATAGTGAGTGCCAGTAGAAGGTTCACAAATTGCTTAAAGGTATGCCACCTTATTATTACGTTACATCCAGCTATGAGGGAGTATGGTATAAATGTCAGAGCAGGGGATGAGGGTTCAGTTCTGCTCCTGGCTCTCTCTTCCAGGTTCAGTGTGTAACAGTGCCACCTGGTGACACCTCAAGAACAATATTATCAGTTCATACAATGTCTGAAAATAAAGTTTTTTATGGAATAATTTTCAACTAGCCCAAACGACTGATGGAAAAACATAAATGTCATAAACAATGCTCAACCCTCATAGGCAAGGACTATGGTTGCATCTAATACCAAGAGGTTTTAAAACCAAAATAAAGCTATAAAATAAGATATTTAGCATGTATATATGGACATGTATAACTGCAAGGTGAATGATGACTATTGATTGTGGTTTTTAGTTGTATTTTCCTTCATTTTCAGTGTTTGTTTTTTGCCTATTTTAATACCTTGTCGTTGCCCAGAATTGTTTTTGTGGGTCTGCTCAAACTGTGACTGAATATGTTTGAGCTGAAACCAGTTGGTCTATTAACCTATAAATAAACACAAGTTTTAAACTGATAAGCTTTTTAAAACAGTCTTTGTTAATATTTGCAACCTTACTGTGTGTAACCACATACAATAAAACTGTAATTTGCCTGCCGCTGTGCGGGATCAAGAAGTGAACCTCAGAGAGTCTGAAACAGGTTGTTGTGACAAGGACATGATTTCTCTTGAAAGTTCTTTTAAGAAGCGGTGCCATTTTCTGGGGTTTGTTTGTTTGTTTGTGTTGATGAAACTTTTTCTCAATGCGTCAGATGATAATGGACTCCACTCTTCCAATTTCAGCACAATAAAATAACCTACTGTTGTTCCCATTGTAGTAATTCCTTCTCTCCCTTGCTTTGATCAGTAAATTAACTGCATTTCCTCCTGCATCTAAAGCAGAGATGCAGGAAAGGGAGGTAAGTTCCCTAATCAAAAATCTTTGAGTGAAGCAGAATGATGCCTTAAAATCTTAATTAACTGGTAAAAGAATCACCACCAAAGATGTCTAAAATTCAGAGATGTCATTATGTGGGCAAAAAATGTCAGTTATTATTAGAATTAGGCACACAAAACATCTTTTGAACATATTTTAGAATCTCCAGCAGTGCAAGATACTGCTCGGAGGTTGTGCCTATATTCTTTACTGGGTTAGGGCTGCTTTGTACCACATAGCTGGCATATAACTGGCTTAAGGATTGCATAGTTGCCTTGGGAGAATTATCTTCTGGTTGCATAGAGCTGCAAAATTGTTCCTATACCAAATCCTATGCTAAACTGGAGCCAGCACAGGCAGCATAGTGAGGGGAAAAGGGGCATGGCCAAGTTTCCTCTTTGCCAGGGCCGGCACCAGGCATCAGCCCACCAATCATGTGCTTGGGGCGGCACCTGGAGGGGGGCAGTGCGGCGCTCCGGCCCAAGAGCGGGGCTGCAACTGGGCTCGCCGCCCTCCCCGCCGGGGCCAGCGGAGCCGCAGCCAGGGCCAGCTCCAGGGTTTTTGCCACCCCAAGCATCAAAAAAAAAAAAAAGAGCCGTGATCGCGATCTGCGGCGGCAATTCGGCGGGAGGTCCTTTGCTCCAAGTGGGAGTGAGGGACCGTCCGCCAAATTGCTGGACCTGCCGCCCCTCTCCGGAGTGGCCGCCCCAAGCACCTGCTTGGCAAGCTGGTGCCTGGAGCCGGCCCTGCCCGCAGCTGGCCGCTGGGATGAGCGGAGCCACGGCGGGCTCGCCGCCCTCCCCCCGGCACTCTGGCTGCCGGGGAGAACGTAGCCCCGGCCAGGCACTCCGCCCTCCTCCCGGTGCTTTGGCCGGTCAGGGAGAGCGGGCCCGCGCCGGGCTCGGCGCCCTCCCCTGCCGCGCTCCCCGCGGGGGGAGGGTGGGGCGGCGGGAGACTTTTTTGCCTGGGGCGGCAAAAAAGCCAGAGCCGGCCCTGCTCTTTGCCTCTTTGATCTCCAGCTGCCATAATCATTCTTTGGATCTTTAAAAGAGCCCTCATTCTGCTCTAATTTTTGTTGAGAACTGGCTTGGTGCACTGATAGCCCAGGAATTATGGGGGAGAAGGAGAGAAATACAAACGTAGGTTATAAGCAACTTTTTCCCATATCCCCTCTAATTTGCACTGTTTGTGGCCTGGCCACATCCAAGGAGGTAGTCCATAGTTTTCCCACAGCAGAGCTGAAATATAACATCAGCTAGTTAACACATTCTCACCATTCTGCATTGATGTCACTCTTCTTAAGTTAGATCAAGGCAGAGAAAGAACAAACCTGTTTGAAACTAGGGCACGGATCATATGACAATAAGTACTGCTTCTCTGAAGTCATGGCTTCTGAATCTGAAAACATTTTGACAACTTTAATGCAGCAGATCTAAAGTATTGAAGCACTTTAAGATGATTAACCTGCAAATAAACTGTAGCTTTGCTTCAAAAGGATTCTTTGATCAAAGCAATTCTTAGTTTGTTTTTCCCCCTAAGTCATCTCTACAATACTTCAAATATTTTGGCCACCTTTTTATAGATGAAAATTAAATCTGGTATAGTCAACATTTTGGAAGGTATTTCATAAATTTACTTTATTTGCAATAGTTTATGTTGCCAAGGGTTTTAAGATATAAAGAAAGATAACACTCTAGTATTTAGGAGTGTTAGTAGAACTCTTGAAACATCTTTTATATAAGAACGTCAGCTGAATTTCCCAGGTTGTAGAGTAAACTGAGCCATTCAATATGAGCTGGTATCCTGCCAGAAGAGCTTTTCAGCCCCGCTGAAATAAATGCTTTCCATGAGCCAAAGAAAGCAAAGGAAAAAATATATTCAGCATTATATAGGTACTGTTGGCACACAATGTCCACATACATTAAAGTAAATTCCCTAAGAATCTGACATAACAAATGTGAGTTTAATGAAGATCTAGTTGTCTGGAAGAATATGGATGACAAGCAAGGCGGATGCGTATAGACTGATGCTTAGCAATACTCAGTTGTTTCATTGTTATGCTGCCAATTCAAGAGTTTGTAACTCAGTTAGAACTGGGTCTGGGTGAATACTGTAAAATATTCAGTAAATATTCATTCAAATGGTTAAACAATTTTGTGTCAACAGTATTCACATCCTTTCACGTGTTGGCTTTCCACGAACATTGCCTCGAAATGAGTATTTTGGTTGCAATGTTTGCCAAAAAGGTGAATCTTAAGCAAAACTTGCAGAACATTCATAGAAAGCAAGGCAAAACTGAATTTCACAATTGGCAATCATCCTACTTTAAGTGGGATCAGAACAGAACAATTTCTCAGTGTGCTCAGGTTAAAGCAAGGATTGTGGTATATCAGGAATGATGTGCATAGAATTTATAGTGCCATGTGAAATAGTGAATAAACTGATTTAGCAATGGAAATTGGTCTTTCATTAGCAAGATATAGAGGTCTGAGAATCCATAGGGTAAAACATGAGAAACAACAACAGTTTTACATAATTAGAAAACAGGAACAATCCCAACTAGGGTTGCAGTTGGCGCTGCTAGAATAATATTTGTCAAATAGTATATTCATCAAATGTGAGCACTTTTCTTTACATTAACTTATTCAACCAGCTCCATAATCTGATTAAACAGTGTTCATTGAACAATGTATTTGATGTTTTCAAGGTGTCAATGTTACACTCTCAAACCAGGCTTCTGTTTTGAACTAAATCATTTTATGAAACCTTATGTCAGAATGCACAATTTATAAAACCCACTGCTGGTGTATCTTCCAAAAGAATAATTGAGATAGCACCTCCACCACCACCACCCCCCAGTCAAAATGAATTTTTTCAACATCCCCAGTGGAAATATTTTGTTTCAGCTTAGTTTAGTATTAATCTAAATCTTAAATAAACTGAAATATTTCTAGCCAGGTTGACCTGAGCCAAAACAAAATGTTTTATTTCTATTTTTGCAGTAGAAATTTGAAAAAAAAGGCAAAATAAAAAATGTTCAGTGGAAAAAAATTGATTTTGCAGAAATTGTATTTTCCACCGAAATGTTTCAAAAGAAAATTCCCAACCACCTCTCGTAGTGACATTGTAAAGATAAATGGTATGCCCTGCCCTGGAATACTGTGTTAGCCTATCTCAAAAAAGATATAGCAAAAATAGAAGGTTTTCCAAGATCATCAACAAAAGTATTGAGAGACTTTCATATTAATTGAAACTGAAAGATTGAAATTGTTTAGAGAAGAAATAATTAAGAGGAGACATGAAAGAGATAAACAAACCAATGAATGGTATATAGGGTAAATAGTAGCACCCAATTTATTTACCTTCTTTCTCAAAATGCCAGAACAAGGGGATTATTAATTAATAATTTTTGTTATAGCAATGTCTATAGCCTGCATCTGAAATGGGGTCCCTTTATTCTAGGAGCTGTACAAAGACAGTCCCTGATCCAAACAGCTTACATTCTAAACGGAAAAGGCTGTAAATGGAAAAGGCAAACCCTTCCTCTTAATCATCTGGGACTGGCCACTGTGAAGACAGAATACTGGTTTAGGATGGACAACTAATCTAATCAGGTAAGGAAATTCCTATGTTCCTATGACTGCTACAAAGCATTTTTCCCATAAAATAGGTGAATTTAATAAATTATGTCTGAACAGCTGGAAACTCATCTAAATCAGTGGGTATTATAACCACCAACAAAGTAGGTTTGAGAATCTGTTTTTCTTCAAATAGGGCTGCAATTCAAAAGGCCTAATTACGCTAATTATAATAAGTGGTTTGTAAATGTTTCATCAAAAAAACTGACCCACACTGCATAGCAGGTGCTCATTAAATGTTGAAGATTTACTATTAATAATTTACCCCATGGTGGGATCTACATATTTTCTTCAATAAAGATTGCATTTAACTTCCCTGGAAAGCTTACTAAGAATATCATTTTCTACAAAAACTGAGCCTAAACTTCTCATCATTACTTCAGATCTGCTGCATTGAACACAGAATAGATAGAAGGTTTTTTGTTGCTCATTCAGACTCAAAATATTGTTTCACAGTCAAAGCACATTACTTAGTAAGTTAATTGCTGCCGTGAGTGCACAGATAAATATGGAAGCCATTAGGCACTCAGCTGTACCCCGCAAATAGCCCTGAACATCTGAAAGTTTTGTGTGTGTGTGAGAGAGAGAAAGCACATAAGACAACATAATTCTATAGTTCTCCTATAATTTCAATGGGACTACTTATGGTAGAAAAACAACAAGGAGTCTGGTGGCACCTTAAAGACTAACAGATTTATTTGGGCATAAGCTTTCGTGAGTAAAAACCTCACTTCTTCGGATGCATGCCTTATGGTAGAAGGCACTACTTAATGTGAGGAAGGGCCTTAAATTTCTGGCCTTTTCTGAGGGTTTCACCAGTGAAAATCACTTCTGTTAGTCATCTTTGTGTGATAGCAGAAGGTCAGACAGACAAAATGTGTCTAATTTATTTTAAAACTTTAATGTTAAATTCTAATAAATAATCATTAAAAAAAAATCTTACAGGACCAAAAATGGTAAAGGGTCAGGATGGCCCTGGTCTGTCTTCTGGCCTGCCCCCCATCTTCCCCTTTATGCTCTGATATATCAATCTGTCTCTCTTTGCCCTAATTAGAGTTATTTTGCCCCATAAAGTTACTTTGCATCTTGTTCCTCAATATTTGACTGATTAATTGCTCCACAAAACGGTCTTTTCACAGCTATAGAATATAAAATCTTAGGTTGGTGTACCATAAATAGGAGCACTATGTAGGAGTAGTTCTATGTCTTCTTCTCTGTTTTCCTGTAATATTCTTAATATTAAATATATTTATCAATGATCTGAAAGTAAATATAAAATCACTGCTGATTAAAATTTGTGGATTACATAAAAACTGGTGAATGATGAGGACAGGGCTGTCATACAGAGTAATCTGGATCAATGAGTAAACTGAGCCCATTCAAACAAGATATCATAGACATGTAGGGCGGGAAGGGACCTCGAGATGTCATCTAGCCCAGCCCCCTGCAATTAAGCAAGAGCATGTGCACTTAGACTATCCCTGATGGTTCTCTAATCTGCTATTTAAAACCTTTAATGACAAGGATTCCACAGCCTTCCTTGGACGTCTATTCCAGTGCTTAACTATCCTTAGTTGGAAAATACCCAACCTAAATTTCCCTTGTCCTACCTTCAGTGGATGTGGAGAAAACTGGATCACCATCGTCTTTATAACAGCCCTTAACATATGTTATCAGGTTTCCCCCTCAGTCTTCTTTTCTCAATACTAAATGTGTCCTGTCCTTTTTAACCTTTCCTTGCAGATCAGGTTTTCTAAACCTCTTTATTGCTATCCTCTGGACACTCTCCAATTTGTCCACATCTTTCTTACTGTGTGGCACCCAGAACAGAAACACTACTCCAGCTGAGGCCTCACCAGTGCCGAGTACAGTGGGACAATTACTTCCTGTGTCTTACATATAAAAGTCCCGTGAAAACATCCCAGAATAATATTAGCCTTTTTCGCAATTGGATCACATTGTTGACTCATATTCAATCCTTTTCAGCAATTCAGATCCTTTTCAGCAATACTACTTCCTAGCCTGTTATTCTCCATTTTGTAATTGTGTATTTGATTTTTTTTCTTTTTCAGTATAGTACTTTGTGCTTGTCTTTATTGAATTTCATCTCAGTGATTTCAGACTCTCTCCAATTTGTCAAGATCATTTTGAATTCTAATCCTGTCCTACAAAGGGCAACCACTCCTAGCTTGGTGTCACCCACAAATGTTATAAGCATACTCTCCACTCCATTATCCAAGTCATTAACGAAAATATTGGCTAGTACCAAGCCCAAGACAGATTCCATGGTACCCCACTGCATTTCCCCTTCCAGTTTGACAGCAAACCCTTGATAATTATTGTTTGAGTACTGTCTTTCAATCATTTTTGCACCTACCTGAGTAATTTCATCTAGACCACATTTCCCTAGTTTGCTTATGAGAATGTCATGTGGAACTGTGCCAAAAGTCTTACTAAAATCAAGATATATCACATCTACAACTTCAGTCTTATCCACTAGGCCAGTAACCTGCTCGGTAAAGGTATTTAAGTTGTTTGGCATGATTTGTTTTTGACAAATTCATGTAGTCTATTCCTGGTTACCCTATTATCCTCTATGTGCTTATGAATTGATGGTTTAATAATTTGTTCCGGTATCTTTCCAGCTATTAGAGCTAGGCTGATTGATCTATAATTCCTTGGGTTCTCTTTGTTCCCCCTTTTTTTTAAGAATACGTATTATGATTGCCCTTCTCCAGTCCTCTGGGACTTCACCTATCCTTCATGAGTTCTTAAAGACTACTGCTAGGGCCCTACCAAATTCATGGTCCATTTTGATCAATTTCATGGCCAGAGGTTTTTAAATTGGTCAGTTTCACATTTTCAGATGTTTATATCTGAAATTTCACAGTGTTGTAACTGTGGGGGTCCAAACCCAAAAGGTACCTGGGGGTGGGTCTGATCTCCCCTCCTCCCCCTACAGTGGAAGGACAAGTCCTGTCCCTCCCCAGCCCAGCAGGGACTCGCAGCTAGGAGCTCCCCCCAGCTGGAGTGCTCCCAGCAGCAGGAGATTGGACCAACCTCCATAAGCCTCCTCCACCTGCAGGAACCTCTGTCTGACAAGCCCCAGAGCTTCCTGCAGCAGGGGGAGGCACTTGGAAGTGGGTCTGATTTCCCTCTGAGAGTGGCCATGCAGGGGAAGGACAAGTCTTGTCCCTCCCAAGCCTGGCTGGGACTAGCAGCTAGGACACCCCCCCCCCCCGGCTGGGGCACTCCCAGCAGCATGGGGGTGATCAGATTTCATGGGCAAGGGCTTATTTCATGGTGTGTGACACATTTTTCATGGCTGTGAAATTGGTAGGGCCCTAACTATTGCTAAGGTTCCAAGATTGTCTTTCCCTAGTTTGGCTTGCATTCATTCCCATTGATTGTTAATATTTATTGTGTTAATCATCTGGACAGAATTTACCTCTTTATTAAAGACTGAAGCAAAATACTCATTTAACAAGTCAGCCTTCTTCATGTCATCCATTGTTAGTGCTGCCTTCCTTCTCTTGTTCCTAATGTATTTATAGAACTTGTTATTGACTTTTATATCCCTTGCTAAGTAACTCATTTTGTGTCTTTGTCTGTCTGATTTTTGTCCCTACAGGCTTGTGCTATTCTTATGTACTTATCCGTAGCAATTTGTCCATGTTTTGTAGGATTCCTGTTTATATTCAGATCATTACGGACCTCCTGATGAGCCATATCCATCTCTTACTATTCTTCCTCTCTTTTTCCTTCACGTTGGGATACTTTGCCGTTGTGCCTTTAATGTTGTCTCTGAGAAACTTCCAACTCTCCTGAAAAACTTTTTGCTGTAGATATTCTTCCCATGAGACCTTACCTACCAGGTCTCTGAGTTTACTAAATATGTTTTAATACAGCTAAATATTAAATGTAAACATACATTTAAGAACAAAAAAAAAGCAGGCTATAAATACAGAATGGGGGACTGTGTCCTGGAAAGCAGTGACTCTGAAAGGGATTTAGGGGTCATAGTGAACAAAAGCTTAATGAGAATCAATGGCTGGAACTTAAACCAGATAAATTCAAATTAGAAATAAAGCACACATTTTTAACAGTGAGGGGGATGAACGGTTTGGAAGAAATTACCATGAAAATAGTGGATTTAGCATCTCTTGATGTCTTCAGATCAAGACTCGATGGTGTTCTGGAAGATATGCTTTAATTAAACACAAGTTTTAGGGCTCAGTACTGGGGTAGCTGGGTAAAAAATTAAGGACATTTGATATACATGAGGTCAGTGTAGATTATCCAATAGCCCCTTCTGCCCTTAAAATCTATTAATACAAAAGCTAACTGATTTAAACCTCTTTCTGGGTGTTTCAGATATATTTGGATTATTAGTAATGTTTAAATATTATAGCAGAGTTTGAATGTTTGCTATGCATAGATACTCACTTTTCCCTTACACTTTTGATTCAGCATGTAAAAATTCCTCTCCCATCAATATTCTTCTCTGCTTTTTGCAAAATGTTTGTAACGAGCCCTGACTGTATTGAACTAAATGGAAAAAATCCTATTATATTTATGTGAGAACAGGCCCTTGGTCTAGAAGAAATGAACATAAACCCAAAACACAGTTTTCTTTTTTCAAGTAAAGAGCTCTCCACAACTATCCATAGCTGGTTGTGAATACTGCCCCAACACACCTTCCACAGTGTGTGCAGCTGACAGGCCCACTTCTCAGAAAACAAATATGGCTGCAGTGCTTTTATGCAGGATAACCCTAATCATAACATGAAAATGCAACAGTTCACATACTGTGAGTAAGTGGAGACATGCAAAGGAGTGTGTTTGATTTAAAATTACTACAAAACCATCCTGTAACTATTATCATTACCGAATTCAAGGCTGCTTCTTACAAGAGCACTTCACTATTATTCCATAGTCTCATTAATCTGCAGTATAGGGCAAAATTCTTCTTTCATCCTCGTGGATCTCATCTCCTAATGTTCTTTTCTCTGTACATACCCTGATCTCCCACTGATGACAAATGTAGCTCAACAGAGGCAGGAATTGCAGAATAGTGGAACTGTGATTTGCCATTTAGATCTGAAATGTGATTTTTTTTCCCCATCCATAATGTACATGTACAGTAATGCAGGGTCACCCATAAGAGCTTGTGGGCATACACACTGTATGGCCTTGGGTTCCGCAGAAGTTATGTATAGCATATTAAGTTAAGGGAAGCTTGTGAACAATAAAAGCACACGGTAGGTGATGCTAAAGAGATTATGGTTTATGGTCCATGTCAATGGAAATCTTTTCTCTAAATCAGAGAGAATATTATCATAGCAGGAGTAGCAGGTACTATATAGATGTTTCTCCTGCAGCAGGTAAATATTAGCAAACTATTTCAAGGAATCATTCCATTGTTTGAGTAGTCTAAGAACAGATTTAAGTGAGCAAAATGAATTGTAACTCTCTCTCTCTCTCTCTCTATATATATATTTGTACTTGAAAAGTACATTATTTGGACAAAGAACTACAAAAGATTATGCTTTAAATAAATTTATGAACCCTGTTGGAATATTTTAATATAAATAAATCTTTAAAGAAATATTGCTTCAATCCCATTGGCAACATAACTATCAGAAGAAGGAAGTGTCTCTGGAGGGTTTTTTATTATTTTTTTATTAAGTTCAAAAGTTCTTTTGTTTTGTTTCTGGAAAACGAGGGGATTGAAGTATGTTTTTAGTGAAAATGACAGAGGGTGGGATTTAGAGAAACCAAATGGAGGCAAATGAGGTTTTATATCTTATTGCATATTTTGCTGCTCCAAATCCCCCACCCCCTTAAATTTCTCCGTTGATTAGAATTATGCTATTATGCTACTATGGCTGTTATATGCAAATAAGGAAAATATTTCTGTTTTTAACAGAGCTTTCTCCATGAAAAGAGGAAGCTCTCGTAGCTCTAATTTCCTAGTCTTAGTTTACAAAGACCCATGAGTTGCCTGGGGACTCATAATCTTCCTGTGAGTTGCAGAAGTAGGGAGATAGGGAAAGCAGCTTTATGTTCATCCAGCAAAACAGTGTTTGTTTGTTTATTTGTTTTAAAGTCTGCCTTATCCCATTAACACACATTTTCTACAATGCTACAGAGACAATTGTCTATCAAGCCAAAGGGTATGCCAGGTCTATTTTCAGGACGCAGGCAACAGCAAAAGCCTAGACATTAAACAATAGAAAATAGTAATAAACATCATAAGAGAACTGCCATTATGATTAGGCATACATTAATGCTCTTGATTTTGGCCAGATGCTGTCTTATATACATGCGCATGCGCACACACACAATACTATTCAGTACTTAATGAAAACTTGTATAAATTTTTTGGACCTGTGAGATGTAGAATATATATAATATTCATTAAGGACTAAACAGTATTGTCTGGAAACCAGCAATATGTTTTCTAGGGATATTATAATCTTCATAAATTATTGAATTATTTATTCATTATTTGTTACTAGGAAATTGCAAAGATTCTGGCAATATTTTAAAATATTTCTCTCCACTACTATAGCTATATGGTAAACTGTATATTTTTGGCAGAACTGATAGCTATATGCCTATAGTTATGGCTGCCCAACATTGGCCGTTATAATAAAACCCTGTTTTCAGTTCTTCATAGCATTAGCAAATGTTAACTGTTCTGGCTGAGATTTTGCATGTCAAGTGTTTGCTTTAGGCTGCATTTATTTAGAAAGTTCCAGATAAATAAACAAATAAAAGTTCAGTGTTTCCAAAAATGGATTAAAACTTATTTTGCCCATGCTTAAAAAAAAATTACCCTTTTAATTTTCAGGGGGTTTCCCTAGTGTCAGGGGTGTGTCTTTTGCTGCTCCAGTGAATATCTACCAAAATGTGGATAAGTTACAACAGCAGTGGACATGTGCAAAGGCAAAAATGTAGGTTCCTAGGGAACTTTTACTACAAAACATTTAGGTGCTGAGCAAGTTTAGGTGCCTAAAGCATTCAGCGGCAGCTGAGCAGGGGTACTGTGAATCCCAGTGGGGCTGATTCTGGGATTTAGGTACCTAAATTGGCAGCTTAATTCCTTTTGTGAATTTAGCCCTCAGATATTATAGTTATGAGCTCCATAGGAAAGCACATGAAGAAATTTGTAATTCAGAGCAGGGTTTAAATAGTGGGCAGTAAATAAGGTCTACAGCCACACTTTGCCATTGAGGATTCGCTAAAATATAGAATAGCTGCTCATTCAGCAAGCACTGTCTGTCTTGTGCACTGAATGACGCAGGGCTTCTGTGGAAAAAAATATTATGTGATCATGCAGTTAAGGATGGTATCATACTGTGCATATGCACAAACTCCCTCTGGGGGAGAAATTTTCAATTGGGAAGAACCAAAAAAACTGACCCTTAATCTTCTTAAAAAAGTCTTTAGATGGGTCATCTGCCAAAGGTTTCCATGACTTTTAACTTTATGGAAAGTTTGAAGTGTCTGTGTTATTTCATTTCTGAGATCATTTGCGACAAGAAAATGGTCTGACATAGCATGCTAAATTTCTGAAAAGTCTGATTCTAAACTAAACTAATTAACAGATTCACTAGTTCATACTCCAAAAGTCTTTTTGTATGTGTTGGAATTTTGGCTATGCTATGCTATATTCTTCACACATACCAAAGTGATTGAATCCCTGATTTAAGTACAAAGCAGTATCAGTCATCATGACTTGCCAACTTCTTAGCCTATGATGTCAGTTTTCTCTACACATTACAGCAGAGGTGAGCGTTAAGGAAAGAGCTGAAGGAGAGTAGGGTGTTAGTTTGTTTTTTGACGGGAGTGATTTCCCATGTGTACAGAGCAGCATGGGTCGGGGTGAGCATGAAGACAGTTGTGGGAGAAGTGGACAAGCAGGTGGCCAAGGCTGGCATTGTTGGTGGAATGCAGGCAGGGAATGATCTCATAATAAGATTATAGGACAGTAGGTCTGGCTGGGCTAAACTGTGGGGGGCTTTGCAGGTTAGGACAAAATGTTTGTGTTTGATATGGTGGAAATGAGGGGAACTAGTGGAGGAACTTACAAAGGGCTGACATAGTCAGAATGTTGAGCCAGGAACATACATAGTGTGTGATACATATTTGTCTGTCCTTATCTCTGAAGTTAAAGCAAGAACTGTTAACTTAATGTCATGGTGCTGATAGGACTTTGCCCAGTGATGTGTTATTTTTAGTGTGAATGCTAAGAGGAAATGTAGAGGCCATTCACGCAGATGATCTGAACCAAAGTGAGGCTGATGCTCCCAGACAGTCGCTGTCTGAGAAGTGAGGGAGTAAGTACATAGAGCAGCTGGCTGCAACTTCCCTACAATTTTCCTCCTTATAAGTTCAGCACCTGGGAATGGATATTTAGAATGCAGGCTTTTGGGTCCAGTTCAAGTCAATCTAGGACTCTTCTGCAAAGCTATTTCATAGAATATCAGGGTTGGAAGGGACCTCATGAGGTCATCTAGTCCAACCCCCTTCTCAAAGGGTCCACAGCTATAGGCCCGCTATTCAGGGTCAGATTGTAGGGTGTAGGCACTGACCTATACTGGAAGTAGTGTGAAGCCATACTATTACACAAGGCTCAGGAAAGAGCTGTCTCCCTTCAAGTGTCCTACACACAGGGGGATCTCATTGACTACCCTACCTTACCATTGAGCTTTGTTGGCTCTACATACTGGTAAGAATAGGGGTGAAGGTTGCTCTGATTTTCCAAAGGGCTCAACTCATCATCATCACTAAGTGCTCTGCAATGTGCAGCACTGGAGCATGAGCAGAAAGCATCACACATTTGTGTGATCTCCTGTGGTTGCAGGTTTGGCATTGACTGAACTAGCTCTGCAGGCTTTAACCTTTTCCATCAACACAATCTGAAAAGAATGTCAACAAACTCTGCTGCAGACAGTAAGCTAAGGACCCACCATATGGTGTTATTTGATTCAGACAAGGGGAAAGGCTGCTTTAAAGACCAAAGCTCAAATTCATCTGTGGTGTAACTCTACTGAATTCAGTGGAGTTGTATCAAGCCTGAATTCAGCCATGAATTCTAATTCTAGGTGATGGGGAACAGAAGTGAAGGTAGTTTTTATAGCCCAAGGATGCCTTAAAAAGGTAAACACAGTTGAGCCAAGTTTATTCTTTTTATGTCTAACTGACATGTGTTCTCAAAAAGCCTGCAGCATTCTGGAACAGTTTACCTAAGGTTTTTTTTTTTTTTTCTTTTCTTTTCTTTTTTCCAGTAGAGCAACTCTGAACTTTCTGTTTCGTCCTAGCAACAAGCAATTGTGAGGAAAAAAGGCGTGTTTGGTATGAAAGCTAGAGGCAGAAGTGTCCTAGTCAACTTTATTATGCTAATAGGCACTGACACCACTTCAGTGACTCTGAATTCGAGAGGGAGAAATGACTAGAAAACTTTCTGACAACCTGTTGTGAGTTTCTGGGGAAAAAAATACTTTGACTTATCTGTGGTGACAGCAGATGAGATATGGCCACAGCTACCACTATGTGCATTAAAGAAATGAGACCTGGGACAATAGCTTGCAAACTGCCCACGCTCCTGACAGTTAGGGAGCACGCTATGCCTCATTTTTACATTTTTGGACTGTTTGATGTGTTTAGATTAGCTAGAAAGCTTCTCTGTAGTCATTTGCTATAGCACAGCTGGGGTGACACACAGACCCCCCTGAAATGCAGGCATACAGTAGAGTGTGCATTGATACACTTTCATCTTTATAGCATGTTCTCTCATTTTTATTAGGAGAGGTTACTAGACTGAATCAGATGAAAGGGTAAAATATGAAAAAGGAACCTGGCCTTCAAACTTAATGAGTTGTTAAATAGATGGGGGAAACTAAATTGGTTGTTAACATGGGAAGTTAGCTAACCTGGCCATTGTGCTAGGATAATAATAACACAGGAGAGAAAGTCTCCTGGTTCCCAAGAAAATGGGCTTGCTGCTGCTGTCAGTGGGAATCAAATATGTATAAACTCAGTTTAAATGAGATCAGAATCAAGCCCAATATAGCTATTGGTTAATATTGCAAGAAATAGCATATAAACAAATGAAATGAGAACTTGGGGAAAAAATTAAATTGAAAAGCATGTCTTTTGTAGGATGAAGAACATATGTATTAAGGTTCCTGAGCTGGAGGTTATTTTCAAATTAGTAAATGAGTAAAATTAGTATGTAAAATAAAGGAGATATGGGGACACATTTTTTTTTTTAAATAACAGAAGCTCTAGGGCCAGAGCTCACCTCAGTTGGTGCAAATTGGCATAGCTCCATTTCATTACAACTGAGGATTGGGTTCATGGGACTCACCTTCCAAATGGAAAAGCAAAATAAAGTAGCAAAAAGAGTTACAATATTGATGAAGGATGAATATTTTCTCTCTGCAGATTCATGCCACCAAAACATCTGTAAGGTCCATCTTTTGCTTCTCCCCAGACAGCCAGAGCTCTCATCCTGGTCTTATCATGTCCCTGGGCCTGATTGTATGAAAGTGTATAAATTTTAAAAAATGCACATGGACAAATAGTGTGCTTAATAATGCACAGAAACTATATTTCTAACAAATGTGTCAGATGTCCTGGTCTGTGTTTTTCCAGCAATGAATGTGTTTCCACAAGGAGATTGTGTCAGATCCCTGTCCAAATATGGTTTTGGCTAACAAGGTTCTGCTTCAATTATAAATATGACATGACAGACTCAGTATCAAAGTGTCTGATAATTATCTACTATAAGGCAGTCGCGGCTGTACCTCTGTCTGCCTCTACCTCTGTCCGCCTGGAAGAGAGGCCACCCCCCTCACTACACGTCCCCTGGAAGAGCACTGTTCAGGGGACAATTAGCATCGGGTTCTCTGCCACTCGGTGGGGTAATCCAGTACTGAGTCTTGGGGCCCCAGTCCTCTGACTGGACATTGCACCAAAGAGATAGGGGGCTCTAGCCTACAGTCAGGGTAGGGCAGGAGTCTCCACAAACCCCGGGTCTCCAGCAGGGCGAAGCAGCAAGCATTTAGGCGGCCCAGGCAGAGCAAATAAGGAAACTATTTGCCCGGGCCCTCAAACAAGGTGGGGCAGTAAACAGTCAGGGTCCTGGCTCTGGCAGACTGCTGACAAACACAGGCTGCCACCCCACAGGTGGGCTGGCAGGGATAGAGGGACGCAGGCCCACCCGACTCCACTGCGTCCCAGCCCAGGCCCTAACAGTGGCAGAGTGGTCTGCCACTGGGTCAGCGGGGAAATCCGGCCACAACACGTTGGCTAGCTGTCAGTCAGGAACACATCCAAACTATATTCGGCTCTCCTGGGTTACTTCCTACATTCCTGTTCAAAGGGGGGTACATTGGTGCTGGGGTCGTCATCTGTCTCACTGGGATAAACGTCTAATGGCAGCCCCAGCAACTCCTCGACATCTCCAGTGCCCTGCAGATCTCTGGCACTGCAGCAGTTGCTGTTGGATCCGAGCTCCAGCTGTGGGTGAGAGATGTCCTTCTCCTCCGGCAGCTCTGCTCTAAGAGATCTGGAGCGCTGGCCTTTCATATTTCTGGTTCCTGTCCCTTCCTTTTGCTTCCAGCAGGGCGGGCGTGGGTGTCCCAGATCTGCCCACCAGGGGGTTTGAAGCTGTCCCTCAATCCGTCTTTGAGGGAGACCACACCCCCTCGCTACATCTATATTATTTAAACATCCATTCCCTAGAAAATAGTGTGATGCCTTGGCAAGTGGAGGGGCCATATGTACAAGATACTGTTACCTGTGAACACCTGGCAAAGTGATGCCTGTACTGTTTTAGCAGTGTGACTAATTAGTCTAACCATTTTGGAAACTGATTTCCCTCAGTGTAGCTGTATTAGGCAGGCCCTGGCAACCAACAACATGCACTAAGTTTTAGGAGATTTTATATATATAATGTGTGTGTGTGTGTGTTTAAAAACACGTATCTTTATAATAAATAGATTTTTACTATACTGTCTGTTTCCTACAAGAGTATTGTGGGATAATAGATGAACACTGATTGGGAGCTGTTCTACTCCATGCAGGAATGGTTTGCAAAATATTCCTTATACTCATCTGCTAAACATTTACCAATGCAATCAGGAAACTATATCCATTGCTCAGTAATCACTACTGTGAAAACAGCTATTTAGATCAGGCTTTATCAGTGGAAGAGATCTATGGAATTTGCCACATGGTTTGACAATGATCATTCTATGTGAGTGAGCGTGTTTGAGCTTATTGCCAAACTATTGCAAACATACCCATTACAATATTATGATGACCTGAAGAAAATAAGTTTGCTGTAACTCTGTTCTTTAATATCCAATAAAAATAATACATTGCCTTCCCAGTGCAAATTTAAAAGATACACGTAGCTATGTCTTGTATAAATTTACTGGCTGTTAAAATTACCCAGTCATGCTATTTCTATTGCATACTTCTAATAAATGAAAAGAACCAATGGAATCAGATATTTCTCATAGTTAACTGGGAAATTGAACCCTTTTCTTTTCATAGGTTTTCATCTGCTGATAGTCTCTGCTACTGGAGCATTTAATCATGACCTAAATCTTTTTAGCTTCTTAGCTCTGGTTAGGAAATGAATTTGCATTACCAAAGAGAAAAGGAAAAAGAAAATAAAAGAAATGAAGAGGCAGGGGATTATAAAAAATATATGATGGTATTAGTGAACTATTCTCTGATGCAAATGAGAACAGTGAATACACCTTCAACAAATTCTTTATTTCTTTCCTTTTTCAGAAGAATGGCAGGTGCTCGCTGGGGAAAAAATAGCAGCCACACATTCAATCTCAGTTCTTTGTTCCATCAGTGATTCTTTAAAAATGATGAAAGTTCTACTTCAAAGGATTAGACTGATTTAAATGGTGTTTCTTTTAAACAGAAATTTGGAAGAAGAGGTAACACGGATATGCTTGCAAGCAGGAGTCATAAACAGATCTTCCTCTCTTCAGTCCGTGATTCATTTGTTTTGAAAACAACTGTGTCTACTTTGTTTTGCACTAGACAATTGTGAATTTTGTCACCATTATGTGATCTCTGAGTAATTTTTTGCTTTGTGCTTTTGCCTTTCTTTACCCTTCATTTGTCTTGGAGCTTTGTTTTTCAAACCTCTCGTGTGATCAGGTCAGCCTTGGTATAAAAAAAGTGTGCAATTCCAATGGAGTTTAAGTAAGATAAATACAAGTTATTAAGAAAGAGAAAATAATAACTGACATTTATTAGTGTTTCCAAGCTGAGTTATGCTTATTTTCACGGGTTCAAGAGGTTTATGTATCACTATCACATTTTTGTCTACTATAAACCATAACTCTTATTACCATTATCATTTACTGTTGTGCTCTTTACTACCAACTGTGAATCTTGCCTCCATTAACATCTGTTTGAGTCTTTCCTGCATTGCTGCATGTCTGTCATGTTCAATCATATGTAGTTTGTTTCTTTACACACTGTGTGCTAAAAATGGTGCAGTCTGTCTCCATCTCTTGGCGTCTCTGCGTCCCCAGAAGTTTTGTCCTCATCATGGGATTCAGCAGTTTGAATCTTTCCTGCATTGCTGTTAACTGAAACTCAGTTATGTCTACAGAGGTCCTTGGAAGAACTTTTTTTTTTTAAATAATTTATTACCATTAACTCTTGCATCCAGGCTCATATGTTCAGAAAAGAAAACTGGTTTGATGCAAAACAGTTACTTAAAAAAATCCGAAACTAAAAAACCCAGCCCTCATTTAAAAGACTTATTTAAGTTAAAATAACACCCATGATTGGTTTGTTTCTTTCAAAAGCCACTTTAGGTCCCATATTTTTTTTTTAAGTCCAGAATCTTATTCATTCAAGATGAGCTTCCATCTTAGGGTCAGCAAGGCCTGTGATTGTTGTTTGGACATAGTGCTCAAGAAAAACTGCAGAGCGTAACCATGGCTTTATAGGATTTAGTCTGACTATTGAAATAAAGGGGGTTGGTTTGGAAGGCAGTGGGAGATATTCACAGTCTACTAGGGGCTGCTTTTCTGAGGCAGTAATTATCCTAGAGAATTATCTTGGTCCTAACAATCTGGAGGTCAACCTGTCCTACGGTGCATGCTGGATCATTTAAATCACCAGTCATATAAATTACCCAATAGTTAAAGTGACATCTTGCAAAAAAGTCGTAAGCCTGGATTGGTTATTGAATATGAAAATGTCATGAAAGATTTGCTGAAGTTAGGTTCCAAGAGATGCTAAGGCAAGATGACTGAAGAAGGGTTTTGAGTGCAAATAACTAAAACAAAGAAGTGGATCCCATTTCTCTGTCTTAGGGTTTTCTATAGCTCCCATCTCTTTGGTATTTAATGTGTTCCAGGCAAATTTGTTCTGTCTCAAGTCCCTTAATTCAATGTTTCTGGTTGATTTATGCACAGTGACATGTTTGAACCAAACTGCATATGCAGGATGAATATTTATAAATTTCTTATTCTAACATCTATCTCTAAGCATTTGAATAGCCTCTTTGAGTTGTTATGGATGTGACACACTGGCCAAGTGTGCCTTTGTTCTGCTGTAGTGCCTGGACCACACATGAATTTGCTACTATCTCCAAACTAATGGATCTAGTTCTTTAGCTCAAGTAGTAGAAGCGCTTGCTTTTAGATCCAGTGGTTCTGGATTCACTCCCTGGAGATAACTTGACTGAGAGCATCATTCCAAGTGGGGGGACATGCTCATTAGTGTGTTATGTGAATATGAGGCTCTTGCAACTTTGAGAGTTTTCTCCATCTCCCAGCAAGCACAAGAGTAAATCAAAGTGAAACTCAAACTATGTTCTCTCAACCACCTTGCAGCAACTCTTGTGCTTAGTAGGGATGAGGTTTGGGGTAGGCTGCCTAATCTCAAAGCCAGGTTATCTCCAACCAAAAGAGGTTAAAACCAAGTTGTTTCACTCACCTTTTTCTGTTCTTTTGTATATGAATTGGATTGTTAACCCAACATGATTCTATAAATCCCCTTTATTCTATGTTTGTAGTGTATTGTCCTGAATTGCCAAAATACAAAACATAGGGATGTGAGGCTGCCAATCAGCATTGGCCTGCAGTAGCTGCATTAACCCCTAGATTGCTGGGCCAGCATGGGGTATATACACCCCATGACAGAAGGACTTTAACATTTCCTAGTTCATGGAAGGTATGCCATAACCCAAAGTTAATTACATTTTTATTTTCCTAATGAAGATTAGCGCTTCTATTTTCAAAATCATTTTAATAAATTGACTGTAACCACAGTTTGGATGTAACTTTTTTTTTAAAAGCAGGCTTAATGATAGGTATAGTCTTGGACTCCTGTGTTCTTTGCACTTGAGGGAATTCTATTGTGTTGAAGTTTACAACTGATCTCAGACCTACTTTTCCCAGTAAAAGAATAGCCAAGGGATTCATCTTCTGGATAAATGTTTCTTTACAGTTCAATAAGAATCATAAAACCTCTAGTGCTCTTAATCCTATCTTAGAACTAAGGAGAAAATAAACCATTATAAAATGAAAATCAGCAGATGGATATTTTCTGCGTTGGTCCATAAAGTTTATAGAATATCTACATTTAGATGTTTATTCCATAAGAATTAGTATTATGGAAGCGTGAACAGTTCAGCAGAAATACCTACAAATGAAGACTGAATTTTCAACAAACAACCATAAACCAAGGCCATTAAGGAATACCAAAGGTAATATCAAGTGTGTAGAGAGACTTGATAGTTCCATATGGTCCATTTAGATGGACACTTTAAATTGTGTAAATGTTTATCACTAACTAATAAGCTTTTAAAACTGTGAAATCTATGAATGGTGAAATAAACTGCTGACTCCACTACAGCATCTGAATTGCACTCATCTGAATGTATTTTCTATTTTCTTGCAAACACATTTCCTTTCTCTGTATTTGTGTTTCTTTTATTGATTTTATATTACTTTTGTCCATAGATCTGGGACCAACAGCTGAATGGGGTAGTAATTTACTACAAAACCTGCCTTCTAAATCTATGCACTACTTCCTGTAGTGGCATGCCAACATACAATACAAAAAGATTCTATACAGACAATCTTTAAAACATGGGGGAGTGGTCTGAAGAAATGTGGGAGACAGTGGGGAAAAGCAAAAGTATATTTTTCTGGAACATTAAAAAACCCAATGTCAAGTACAGAGCTGCATTGGCTTTCTAGTAACAAAACTACATATCTCCAGTGTGGCAAAATATAATCATTGTAGTGGATATCTAAGAAGACAGAGCAATTGGTGTGCATGTCTGGGCTTCACAACGTATGTTTAGAAATATTTATTGCTAAGTAATGTCTATACTCTGTGGTCCCCTTCTACACATTAAAGCACATGCTTAGTATTGTTGTGCGCCACAACTTCCCACCCACAGATTTTTTTTATTATTATTTCCTCAACCACACAACTGCTAGTGGCAGCAACCATTTTTTCTCTTCTGTCCTGATTGTATGACAAGTAATAATTTCTGTTATTCAGCTTTGTAGTATATATTGAACTCATTTTAATGAAAAGGGGAGCACTGGAGCATGCCATGCACAGAACATCATTTCATCTTTTTCAAAAGCTGAGGGTATATTTACACTAGGAAATAACCTATTGTTTATAAATGGTGAGAACAATAGGACCCTCTCACCAGCTTATTTGAATTTGTGAGTAGTTGGGTCACAGGAATAGCTGGGTCCAAAGAGTTTTGAACATGTTACTGCGAGTGTTCTAGAAAGACAAACTGACCCGTTGTGCCCACAACGGGGGCTTTGATACCAGCGAAAGAATGACACTCAGGCCTGAGAGTAAAAAGCAAGGCTTTACTGAAGGAAGAACTCACACTCCAAGCTGCGCAGGGAGTCCCAGGGCACTCTGAGGGGCTGCAGGGAACTCTGACCATTCGGGACAGCTGGCCAGGCAGGACTCCACTGACGGGACTCTGCTGCAATGCTATAGCCCCCTGCGCTTATCTCAAGGTTACATGGGGTCAACAGCTGGCTACATTCATTGCATTCATAAATCATACATATTATATAAGCTGACTTATTTAAAGGCAAAAACATGCTGAACTATACTAAACTACATTTTGATAGGATCTGCCGGACAAGGTTCATTGCAACTTCAACTGCACGCCTGCATCTTCCGCTCACATTCAGTCACATACTTGGTATGCCACTTAGCTCCTCGCCAATCTTCCGCAACCTTTCCCCTACACTCCACCCCTTGACGGACTGAGGTGTATTAGTCCTAGTCACTGCCACCAGCACATGGTGAGCACGCGCACCGGTTTGGGTGCTGCCAGCCGGGCCAGGAGTGTGGAGAAACAGTTTATGCAGCATTGTAGGAGGACAAATACACATACAAATCCCAGAAGTCCCATTAATAATAGGAGTCTGATGCATCTCTCCCAGGCGCCGAGATCTGGAAGCCAGGAGGTTAGCCATCGCATACAGAGGCCTCAGAGCCCACATCATGCAACACCTTCAAGTAGTCCATCATGTTATGAACATCGGTCTCAATGCGCTTATCCTGATTTGAATAAAAACAACAACTTTCATTAATCAAGGCACAAACACCGCCTTGGGCAGCTAATAAATAATCCATCTCCATGCGATTTTGCCATACTACTTGCGATAGAGAAGTTACCTCTAATTGCAAAGCATGAATTGCATCTATGCTATCATTTTCTATAATCTCTAACGTGGCTGAAATATTTACAATAGCGCGCTCTAATTCGGCCACCCCTAGCCAGGGGAGGAAAGCGCGAATCAATTGATGAAAGCTCATGGGTCTCTGCACAATGGGGTTTGCGCTCTGTCGTGAACGTGTCCCCAATATATAATTGTGCACTGCACGAGCGTGCATAGTGTGAATTCCATACGAATAGGGGAGGAGCCGTCCCAGTGTGCACCATCCGTACCATTGGTTGGGTAGGGTTTTATACGCCCAATGGCTTCATAGCCAGTACAATCCTGGCAGCCCTGATGTGGGGAGCCATATGCTACCTGAAGTGTTGCGACACCAACTGTCGGAGCTCTGGCTACACTGAGGCCAGCAGTGGGCGCGCGGGACTTGCCTGCATCTAATTGTATTGAGGGGTGTCCTCCATACAGAGGCGCTGGCATTAGAATAGTACAAAAACCTACGGGTGTGTAGCCCCCACCCGCCCCAATGCCACCATCAATGGCAAAGGGTGGTGCCATTGGTATAAGTCAAATTGGTCCCGGGAAAGCCGGAACAATTATCTCTTGGGGCCCACGTCTCTTCAGCCATCCACACACTGTGCAATCCCGGTGGGCGGGCGGTGACATTAAATTGCCCGGTGCCTGGCAGGTATTCTACCAGCACTGCGCACAAGGACGGGGGAAGGTCTCCAACGGGGCGAGCAGCGTCCATTGCTGGAGGTCGCTGCACACACCAATGCGCATCCCCCAATACCACTACCGGTGTCCCTTGGCGCCGGTAGGGGGGCGTCTCGTTATACTTGGTGAGAAAGGTGGTATCGTTAAGAGCCCAGGATTCATACCATGGCACTGCAGCCCATGGAATGCCGGCACTTGCCAGTTGGGGGCATGCGCGCAATACCAGCAGTCCGATTTGTTACCTGCCGGCGCCACCAACTGCATCCACTGGATGCCGGAGTTGTGGTATCATGTTGCTCGGGCACCAGCTGCAATCACAACTAGTTCAAGGATTAGGCTGCAGAGAGCATGTTGTGAGGACATCATACAGGTTGGCCTTCGGGTGGCACTCCTGGGTTGCTCCATGGGGTTATCCGAGCTGGAATGCAGAAGTTATGGCCGCCTGGAAGAAAGACGCTTAGAGGGCACATAAATTGGGGCATCTTCCCCTTTTAGCAACACAAGGTGAGTATCCCCGGGGCCATCGGCTAGGATATCCCCTTCAAGCGGGTTATGCTTGGTGGGGTCATGGACCCAAACTGCACACCCAGTCGAGCCGAACCCCCTTGCTCGAGTAGTGGGCATAAGCGCCTCCACTTCCTGCACGTCAGGCAACCCAATGCGCTCGCAAATCAGCTGTGCAACCCGCTCGCCTTGGGAGAGGGTTATTGCCTGCGGGCCATTGTGCACCAAAAGCACTTTAACCTCCCCTGTGTAGTCAGCGTCGATCACTCCCACTGCCACATCTATGCCCTTGAGGGCTAGGCTACTGCGTGAGGCAATGCGCCCATAGTAGCCTTGTGGGAGCCCAATGGCTAAGCCAATACTCATGAGGTTTCGGCTATTAGGCTGCAGAGTGAGACTCTCTTTAGGGACCCGTAGATCAAGACCAACACTTCCCGGGGTGGCCCGAATGGGAAGGTGGGCTTGCTGGTGCAGACGCTGCACTCACAGTACGCGGGGCCGCTCAATGACCTCCCCCTTAAATCTGGCATACGAGGTGGAGCCATACAGCGGATGGTCGTTGAGCATGGCTGTAGCCTGGCGGAGGTTACGACTCCATCTGGCCAGGGATTCAGTGCGGGACAGTTTGCGTAGCTGCTCCTTAAGCAAACCGTTCATGTGCTCAGTTAGCCCGGCGCCCTGCGGGTGGTATGCGATGTGAAACACCCACACAATTCCTTGCCCCCTAGACCATTCTCTTACTTCCATACCCTTGAAATGGGTTCCCTGATCACTCTGCACTTCAAGGGGGGATCCATAATAGTGGATAAGTTCTTCTAACCCCTTTATAGTCTGCTCCTGTGTAGCACTTGCGCATGGATATACGAAGAACAGGCCGGAATACGTGTCTACTGCAGTCAGCGAGTACTTATGCCGCTGACTTTCAGGCAGCGGGCCAACGTAGTCCACCTGCCATACTTCCCCAGGTCTTTGGCCTTGCTTCAGGTACCCCTTCTCTGTTTTCAAGTGCTGGGGGGAGAGCCTTGTACACTGTGGGCAGTGCTGACGGGCGTCCCCCTGCGCCCCGATCATAGTCTGCAAGCTACAATCGGTGGCCCATTGCATTGCCTTTCCCGCCCCCCAGGTGACCTCTCTTTTGATGTATCCACTTGGCCAGGCCGGGGGCAGCTACTGCGTAGACTGTGACGATGTCATCTACCTCTCTGTTGAACCGGGCCTCGTCTGCTTCCCCTATCAGGTGGGTGTCTACATGACGAACAGCAACGGGCCTCTGACTACAGGCATCCCAGATTGCAGGCCACATGTCGTACCCCCAAAGGGGTCTGTCATGTACCTTCCAGCCAGCCTCATGCCAGACGACCATCCATTGTGTCATGCCTTTGTAGCCTGCCCAGCTATCCGTATATATAAAGAGGGGCCCTGGGTTCTCAGTGATGGTTATAAACGCTGCCCGTAGCTCGGCCCACTGGCTAGACAGGCCTAGGCAAGTCTCAAACAGTATTTCCTCGAGGCAGGGGTTGTACGCGGCCGCTCGCCACCAGTGTTCTGCCCCCCTATATGAAGCTGATCCATCAGTGAACCACGCGGCTTCTCGTTGTTGTTCGGTTAAGGAAACGTAGGAAGGGGCCTCCACACTGGGGGGCTGGGGTACCTCGACCGGGGGGGGCGTAGGCATGCTGAGCTATGGAGGGCACCAGTTCCTCGAAGGTAACAGCACCTAGGAGTGGCACGTATGTATCGGTAATGTTCACCTAGGTCATTTGCATACGGACCTGCAGGTAGTGTTTCCACTTCCATAGGGTTTGGGCCTGGGCTACTCCAGTCCACGTAAGCGGGCTCTCGTCCCGGACCCAACCCATAATCGGAAGCGGAGTACGCACCTTCACAGGTTCTACGCCTGTTATGGGCTCAGTTTGCTGGAGGGCCCATACTACTGCGAGCAGCTGCTGTTCAAGGGGTGTATACCGCTCAGCCAAGCTGTGACGAACTGGGCCTGTTCTCACTGTGGTCTGTGAATGCTGACAGGGGAGTGTGCTGGGATGGTCTGCATTGGAGGATGGGATCTGCCCGAGGGCGCCCGAGGGCGCATACCTGAGTGTGTAACATGAGAACCCAGGAAGGGGTTGAAGGCGAGGCGACTCCTTAGCCCGGGAAACTGAACAAAGGCTGTGGGAGGGGTCGCTGAAGGGAGAGTGCTGGAAGCAGGCTGGAAGGAGGCTGGAGAGATGGCTGGGAGGCAGAGATGGCTCTGACCCCCCAAAGGGGGGTGGGCTGGCATGCCCTGGGACCCCAAGCTGGACCTAACTGAGGGGGGCCCTGTTGTCTGTGCCTGCAAGACCTGTCTTGGACTGTATTCCTGTCATCCAAATAAACCTTCTGCTTTACTGGCTGGCTGAGAGTCATGGTGAATCGCAGGAAGCCGGGGGTGCAGGGCCCTGAGTCCCCCAATACTCCGTGACAACTGGTGGCAGCGGCGGGATCTACTGCACCCCGTGGACGGCGCTTCCTGCAGTAAGTGACTGGGGAGCAGTAAAACGAAGGGGGATTGACGGGGACCAGGCCGGCTGAAGAGGGGGAGAGAGACGGTTATTACCCCTGGGAGTGTGTGACCAGCGAGAAGGACTTTTGCAGTAACAGGGTCCCCCGGGGGGATCGCAGCGAGTGGTCCCAGGGGCGGAGGAGTCTGCAGCTCGACCCTGGCAGAGAGGCGGTGACCTCGAGAAGGGCTGGCACACTAGGGGTCCCCCTGGGAACTGTGGGGAGCTGTGAGCACACAGGCCGGTGAGTGGCCAGCAGGAAGATGTATGCCAAGCGGCTTAAGAGCGACCTGGTGGAGCTGTGCAAGCAGAGGCAGCTGCGCATTGGGAGGCTCACCAAAGAACAGCTCATTGCCCGGCTGGAGGAGGAAGATCGCGCGAATGAACTGATCCCTGTGTCTCAGGGAAGCAGCCTGGCAAATGCAGCGCAGGCCCCAGTGTCTGTCCCAGCTGGGAGTGGTCAGCCGGCTGCTGAGGGCTTCCCGAGACCCCTCCTTCCTATGCCTAGGGGAAGGGTGGGGAGGAGCCCAGCAAATACCGAAGGCGCCGTGGCCCCCCCGGCCAGCAGGGGACCCTCCCGGCGAAGCTCGCCGGCCAGCAGAGGATCCTCCCGGCGACGTTCGGCATCCGTGGAGCGGAATTGGCTGGAATGGGAGAAAGAGCTAAAACTGAGAGAGCTGGAGGATCGTGAACAACAGAGACAGCATGAACGGGAGGAGAATGAGAGACAGCATCAGCGTGAACTGGAACTGGCGAGACTGAGGGGCAGCGAACCCCCGGCTGCGGTGAGTGAGGGGGGACCCAGGACTGCACGGAGCTTTGATAAGTGCATCATGGCCCCATACAAGGAGGGGGAGGACATGGATGACTTCCTGGAGGCCTTTGAGACGGCCTGCGAGCTGCACCGGGTTGATCCCGCGGACAGACTCCGGGTCCTTACCCCCTTACTGGACCCCAAAGCCGTGGCATTGTACCGCCAACTGGGAGAGGCAGAGAAAGGGGACTACAAACTATTCAAAAAGGCCTTGCTACGTGAGTTTGGGCTGACTCCTGAGATGTACCGGGAAAGGTTCCGGAGTCAAGATAAAACCCCTGAGATCTCATATCTGCAACTAGCCGTCAGCATGGAAAGATACGCCAGCAAGTGGGCTGATGGGGCCCAGACGAAGGAGGACCTGGTCAAACTGCTGGTACTGGAGCAACTGTATGAGCGGTGCCCATCTGACCTGAGGCTGTGGTTGGTGGACAGAAAGCCAGAGAACCTGCGACAGGCAGGCCGGCTGGCCGATGAGTTCGTAAAGAGCCGGTCAGGAGATAAAAGGGAGGAGTCCCAAAGGAGCAATCCCACCACAACGCAGAGAGAGAGTCACCATGGGACCTCCCCGTGGGAAAATACAGAAAAACCCCATCAGAGGGGAACATCCGGCATCAGGACCATCCGACCCACTCAAGGGGACCCATGGGACATGGGCTGCTACCACTGTGGCCAAAAGGGCCACATACGGGCCCAGTGCCCCAGGCTCAGGGACAGACTGAGCAGGCCGAACCCACAGAGGGTTGACTGGGTAGAGACCCAGCCCGGCGAGAGGCAGCATTCCCAGGGAAGGGGGGCTGGCAGAGTACCACCTGCTAAGGAGGGAGGAGAGCCCCAGGCCAGCTTCTCTGGGGGGCCAGATGCTCCGGATTCAAAGTACTCCGTTTACAGGGTTGGCGCGGGGCTGTCCCTGCGGAGCGAGTGCCTTGTTCCCCTGGAGGTGGATGGGAAGAAAGTTTATGGTTACTGGGACACGGGCGCAGAGGTGACACTGGCCCGGCCCGAGGTGGTGGCCCCAGATCGGGTGGTGCCCAACACCTTCCTGACCCTGACCGGGGTGGGCGGGACCCCATTCAAGGTTCCCGTAGCGAGGGTACACCTGAAATGGGGGGCCAAGGAGGGCCCCAAGGACGTGGGAGTGCACCACCATTTGCCCACTGAGGTGTTGATGGGGGGGGACCTAGAGGACTGGCCAAGCAGCCCCCAGACCGCCTTAGTTGTGACCCGCGGTCAGAGCCGGCGAGGGGCACTGCGCCCTGGCCTTGGGGGGGGGTGCCTTGCCTGAGGCGCGGGACCCCAACCTGGTGGGGAGGGAACGCCCAGGGACGCGGCTCAGGGAGGCTGCAGCTTCGGACCCAGCGGGCGAGAAAGAGCAGGTGGCCATCCCCGTCCCAGCTGCTGAGTTCCAGGCCGAGTTACAGAGAGATCCCTCCTTGCGGAAGATAAGGGACCTGGCCGACCTCAATGCGGTACAGACCATGGGACGAGGTGGCCGGAAAAGGTTCCTGTGGGAGAAGGGGTTCCTGTACCGAGAATGGGCTCCCCCAGGGAAAATGGAGTCAGGGGGGATCAGGAGGCAGCTGGTGGTACCCCAGTAGTATCGCCGCCAGCTGCTGTGCCGGGCCCATGACATTCCCCTCTCAGGGCACCAGGGAACCTGGCGTACCCAGCAGAGGCTGCTACGGAGCTTTTACTGGCCTGGGGTCTTTGTTACTGTCCGACAGTACTGCGGATCCTGTGACCCCTGTCAGAGGGGGAGGAAGGCCTGGGACAAGGGGAAAACAGCTTTAGGACCCTTGCCCAGCATAGAGGAGCCTTTTCGGAGGGTGGCCAAGGTAAAAAGGGCGGCTCTAAACCAAGAGAGCCCAAAGCACAGACCTCCAGACTGGAGCGCTGGGAGAAGACCACAGCCCAGTTGGAGCCCCAGAGGTATGGGGGTGGGAAAAGGGCGCAGGCCGCATAAACCTTCCCACATGCGAACTGCGAGTGCCATCAAGCACCCCCGACCTAAGGGAGGGCGTGAAACTGGAGGGGCCTGGTGTAATTCTCACCAAGGAATGGGAGGGATGCGGGGGCATCCATGGGAACGGGGGTAGGTTCGAACTTCCCCGGGTCACTGGCTAAAGTGACCCTGCTCAGTTCGGTCTCGAAGGGGGGAGAGATGTGACGAACTGGGCCTGTTCTCACTGTGGTCTGTGAATGCTGACAGGGGAGTGTGCTGGGATGGTCTGCATTGGAGGATGGGATCTGCCCGAGGGCGCCCGAGGGCGCATACCTGAGTGTGTAACATGAGAACCCAGGAAGGGGTTGAAGGCGAGGCGACTCCTTAGCCCGGGAAACTGAACAAAGGCTGTGGGAGGGGTCGCTGAAGGGAGAGTGCTGGAAGCAGGCTGGAAGGAGGCTGGAGAGATGGCTGGGAGGCAGAGATGGCTCTGACCCCCCAAAGGGGGGTGGGCTGGCATGCCCTGGGACCCCAAGCTGGACCTAACTGAGGGGGGCCCTGTTGTCTGTGCCTGCAAGACCTGTCTTGGACTGTATTCCTGTCATCCAAATAAACCTTCTGCTTTACTGGCTGGCTGAGAGTCATGGTGAATCGCAGGAAGCCAGGGGTGCAGGGCCCTGAGTCCCCCAATACTCCGTGACACAAGCCTTGTAGGGATCGCGACCAATACCCTATGGGCTCCTTCCGAGATGAGGCTTGCTGCCATAGCCCCCACGTGGCCATGTGGTCAACCACTGTTACCTGAAGTTCAAAGGGGGTGCCCCGTTTACCTGGGCTCAATATTGCATGCTGGCTGAGTGCCTCTTTAGCCTGTTGAAATGTGGCATGCTGTTTGGCACCCCAACTAAATGTGGCTTTCTTCTGGACTACTGCTTGTATGGGCTGCAGGATATACCCTAGATGGGGAATAAACGTGCGCCAGTACCCTAGGAGGCCCAAGAAAGTTTGGGCTTGGCTTACATTAGTGGGCTCTGGGAAGTGGGTAATTGTTTCAATGGCCTTCTGTGGGATTTTACATTGAGGCCCTGACCAAAGTATGCCCAGGAAGATCACCTCCTAGCAGGGCCCCTGGATTTTACTGGGGTTGACGGCCCATCCCCTGGCCACCAAGACCTGCAAAACATTGTTCTTGGCCTCGGAAAATGCCATCTCGTGGGGCCCACTCAGTAAAACATCAATATAGTGTTCCAAAACCACCCCCTCTGGCAGAGTCACTTGCTCCAGGTCTCGGTTAACTAACTGATGGCAGATGATAGGGCTTTGTTTATAGCCCTGGGGCAGCATGGTGAACGTATACTGCCGGTCCTCCCACGTAAAGGCAAATTGATCTTGGCTCTGCGGGGCAATGGCGATGGAAAAGAAGGCATTCACCAAATCCACCACCACATGCCACTGCCCTACTTGCATTGCGAGGCGCTCCATGATGGAGACCATGACGGGAACTGCTGCAGTTAGGGTTGGGGGTGACCCTGTTCAGATTGCGGTAGTCGACCGTCAGCGTCAGGTTCCGTCCTTTTTGCGGACTGGCTAAATTGGGCTGTTGAACGTGCTCATGGTGGAACGGATGATGTCCGCCTGGAGCAATCCTTTAACAGTGGTGGTTATTTCCTTGTGCCCACCAGGTATCCGATACTGTTTGGTATTGACTACCGTGGTAGGAATCAAAAGCACCATGGGGTTCCACCGCGGATGCCCTCGCAGCATGGTTACGATTGCTCGCACATAAAGCGGGCACCCAAAGGAAAAGGGTCCCCACTGAGTGTCTATGGTCTGCCCTTGGAGGAGATCTATGCCCAATATGTACTCATGAATGGGGGCGATTAAGATGGTGACTTGCATGGGCGGGGCCTTCCCGATCGCCAGCCTTAACTGCATCAGCGCAGCCCGAACATCCGCCCCTCCGAGGCCGCTTACCATTAACGACCGGCCCCGACGGGGCGGGGTGCCATGCAGTATAGTCACCTCCGCCCACATATCCACAAGGGCCATTACTCATTGTCGCCCCCGGCTAGGCCAGTAGATCTCTTCACTTCAAACCGCCTCACTTCCAAGGAGGGGGCGGGAGGGACCTGCCACCCCGTCAGTATTGGGCGGGCAGTTTCCACTCAATTAGTCCGCCAGCAGGGCAGACGGTTGTGCCTGCTGAGGGGTGCCATCTGCTTTGTTTTGGGGGCCCCCCCTTTGTCCTTGGTGCGCTGTTCAGGCTTGAGTTGTAACCAGCACCTTAACAGCTCAGCGTTGGCTTTCCCATCTACCTCCTCTAAGGGGGTCCCCACTTTCAGTAAGTCTTTGAACATAGTGTTGCGGCTAACCCTCTCCTTTTGCTTTATGTTCACCTGCTGCGGCTTGGTGTTTTTCATCATACCATCAATCTCTGTCAATTGCATCGTGAGCTGTGCCGCATCACCAACCGACCCTGTGACCCCTCCAACCATCGGGAGGATCATTGCCTTCAGGTGGGGGGGAGCATTCCGCAGGAGTCGGGTACGAATGATGCGGGTCAGCACCACAGCATCAGGCCCTTCAAAGTCCTCGGCAAATATGCCGGTGAACATTCCCAGCTGTCGGAGCTAGCTAACCCCCTCTGGGATGGAAGCCCACTGTTCTAACCCGTCATCCATGTCTGCGGGCGAACTCCAAATGGTTTTGATAGACATGGTTAATGATGACATAAGGGAAGGATATGGAAAGTCCGTCGTCATAGCGGCCCCTGCCTTAAGGCTCCTATGAAGGAGGGGGTCTGTGGTCAGAGAGCCCATCCTGCCTTGCTCAGCAGGGGTAAGGGTAATCGCGTTCGCTCCCTCATCGCACAATCGTAGCAGCCAAGCCAGCAGCGATTCTTTGGGGCGCTGCTTGAAACATTGCACGAAGTTCTGTATCTCAGAGGATTTAAATTCCCGGATAGTATCCCTTCTCACCATATTACCATTATCCCCATGCGGCCCCTTGTAGCGCGTCTCGACAATGGGCCGCAGTTGCGGGTAGAGCCCCGTCCCCCTCCCCAGGGGACTCATCTTCACTTTTCTCCCAGATGTCCCCATCCCAGATCTCTGGGTCCCAATCGGTTTTGCACACCAGTGCACGTACGGCGAGGGGGCGCACGTCCCGCTGCCCTCCCTTTCACCACCGGCAGTTCGCAATGCGAGCCGCCATGACCACTCATCAGTGCTCCAACTGCTCCAGTGCTCCAGTGATGACCTCCTGGGTCAGTGAACGTGCCTCATTTGCTTGCGTCCTATCCTCTGGGGCTGAACCAGCAGTGCCTTGTCCACCGTGCGGAGCGCAGTCAGGAAAACCCATCCCAGGTCTCTTGCTGCTTTATGCTCTGCGGGTCCTGCTTTATCCAGCCAGAGCTTGGATATCAGCTCTTCCAGCCTAAGTGGGATAACCCCCGGCTCCTGCTCAAGCTCCGGCCATGCGGCGGGGGCAACCATCCCCACCAGCTTACGAGCCACCGGTGCCCACCGTCCCGTGGTGGGCCACCCAGGGATGTGGCTCTTTCCCTCCCCATTATCCTTCCTCCCCCAAAGAGGCATCCCCCCACTGGTATCCTGTTCGTGATGCCAATTGTGCCCGCAAGGGGGGCTGTGATACCGGCGAAAGAATGACACTCAGGCCTGAGAGTAAAAAGCAAGGCTTTACTGAAGGAAGAACTTACACTCCAAGCTGCGTGGGGAGTCCCAGGGCGCGCAGGGGGGCTGCAGGGAACTCTGACCGTTCGGGACAGCTGGCCAGGCAGGACTCCACTGAAGGGAGTCCGCTGCAATGCTATATCCCCCCCGCACTTATCTCAAGGTTATATGGGGTCAAGAGCTGGCTATATTCATTGCATTCATAAATCATACATATTATATAAGCTGACTTGTTTAAAGGCAAAAACATGCTGAACTATACTAAACTACATTTTGACAGGATCTGCCGGACAAGGTTCATTGCACGGCCTTCAACTGCACGCCTGCATCTTCCGCTCACATTCAGTCACATACTTGGTCCGCCACTTAGCTCCTCGCCAATCTTCCGCAACCTTTCCCCTACACCTGGTGTTTAGAACAGTTTTTGTAACAGGCGGTGAAAATGGCTTGGGCTTGTCTACTACACCACTGGCCAAACTGTTTTCAACTCTGGTTGAGGGAGTTGATGCAGTTCATGAGTTTGTTGTCAATGTTAACATCTTTCAGCTACAAGGGTGATTCCCTAGCACCAACAGGACCTCAAACTGTTGGTGTAAACATGACAAAACATGAAATATTCTGAATAACCAGTGCTGCATTCAGAACACTTTTGATTTCGGAATTAAATGTCTTAAAATATATTAAAACCACTAGTCTTCATACAGGATTAAATCCATGGGAAATTTGCTGTTTACCCTTTTTCGAAATTATAGACTGCTCATGTACACATCTTTGCAGGCAGGGGTGCTGGAACAATTTGTATAGTGGGGGTGCTGAGAGCCATTGAACCAAACTGTAAACCCTGTATATAATGGAAGTCAGGGGGTGCAGCAGCACCCCCAGTTTCTCTTCTTCCAGCACCTACATATGAAGGGTTAATGGTTTATGGAAAAAAACAGTGGTTCTCTAACAAATGTGATGCTTGCATAGAAATGGCCCGAGGAGTTTATTAATACAAATGCTTTGTGTTTAGTTGTTCTTTTTTCCCAAAAAAATAATTAAATTAATTTCTACCTGCTCTTGTTTTTCCCTGCTGTGTACAACACTCTCATTGTTAATTAGTGTATTTATTGTATAATGACAGAATTGTTTTCTTCATACAGCCTACTGTGGTCTATTTTTATTAACCAATTTAAATAATGTTATTTAATTAATCAACCTTCACAGTCCTGATGAAGTCACATATTTTAAGAAGTTATTTTTTTCATTATTTTCATCTTTATTTCCTGTTGAGATGACAAAGATATTAATTAAATTCAGTTTTGACTGCTTCTTTATGTTCCATCCCCCACCTCTTTCTGTAAATCATGTCCTACCTCTATGGATGTACTCTCAAAAGGCACTTACAGTTTCCTATATTTGGATTTAAATCATATCTCAGGTTATCTGTATGACCTATAGTGCCACCAACCTTTAAACAAAAGCAAGTGAAAGGGTGCAATCAGCTCCTGAACTACTTACAAATATCATCACCATTCTAAATCCATGCAAACCCTGGAATATTGCTGATCCTAAGACTGTAGCAGGCCATGCTACTCAGCAAGAAGATCTGTCTGCCATGGGAGCTCAATAGCACAATCACCCCACTCTAAGGACATGGACTGTGGAGCTGAAGCTTGTCAAAATAAAATTTGCATCTTGGATGAACCACACTCCTACCTGCAGTAATGCTCACCTCAGGGACTATTACTGTTCTAAGCTATGGTTGCATTCACGGACAGTTACACAGATGGATGGGTTTGGGCTGGGGATTGGATGGAGTTGTTTAAAATTAAATGCTATACAGTGCAGAATGTAATTGCTACTTGTCTCCTTGAAGAGGAATGAAATGTAGACTTGTGAAATGTGTAGGTCCTGGTCCATCTTTTACATGCATTGATTAAATTCAGTGGATTTACTCAGAAGTTATACTGAGATGAGCACAAAATCCAACAGATATTACACCTCTACCCCATCCTTGGGAGCCAAAAAATCTTACCGTGTTATAGGTGAAACCGCGTTATATCGAATTTGCTTTGATCCGCTGGAGTGTGCAGCCCCGCCCCCCCAGAGCGCTGCTTTACTGTGTTATATCCAAATTCGTGTTATATCGGGTCACATTATATCGGGGTAGAGGTGTATTTTATAACAGAAACTCTGGGAGTAATGCATGAGCTTCCTGCATCCAAGCCCCAAGCAGTGCCTTTAATAAACACTTTACTTTTGCAATCTCTTGGTTAATGTTAGCAGGAACCTCTTAGTGGGAGCTATCATTCTATTCATACTTGTAGAAATGTGGGATATTTTTAACCTTAAGCTACGTATTTCCCCTTTGCTGTTCTTCCCTGGCTAAAAGCTTGTGGCTGAGCTAAGACACAGAAGCGTATTCACACTGGCCATTGGCCGCTACATCTGCCTCAATATTAGGATGATTAATGAGAAAAGAATATAATAAATGGCTGTCCATGGCTTATTTCAGCAACAAAACTGTCCAGTGTGGCTTCTTAAAAGTCCTCCCACAATAATAAATCTGGTGGTGACTCACAGAACACGCTCTGGGTACCCTTGGATGTCATGAGGTATACAAAATGACACTGCAGTTTCCATTATAAGAAGCTATGGAGGCTAACTTTTAGTTGAACCAGACTTTTATTTAAAAGGCTTTGAATTCACATGAGCATTTTGATCATGAAATCACGACATTGGTCCTAGTGAGCAGTATGATCAATTCAAAGAAATACAGATTTTTCCTAAAAATATTCAGACTCTGAGTCATATTTTGGTAATTACTTTTGAATGGCTTATTTGCATTTAATTCTGTAAGCATTTAAGCCCCAAGCCTACAAACCTTATCCATGCAAGACTTGTAAATGTATCGGCTCCTCCTGTACAGGGGCCTTGGTGGGGCAGTGCAGGAGAGAGAAGGTATTGTATTCAGTCTCCAGAACAGTAATTCAAAATGGGAAATCTAATCTAGAGAACTTTCAGCTAACTCTGACTCCTGAAACTTTTTTATACACCAAAAAATGTTTATTTGGAAACAATGATTGTAAGTTTACATGAAACCCTCTAAAATAGAATCTACTGAATTCCCTTTTCATGGTTAGTATTGGAGAATGTGAAAACAAGGAGACTTTTTACTTTTACTTTCACCAGCAAATTGCTTAAAGTAATGGGATGTAGCAACCAGTGACATGAAGAGAATGTATCTAATTTTCTTTCTATATAATCAAGAGTCATGCTGATCCTCTGCTTATGCTTTAGGGCAAAGCTATGTTCCTCCTCCCCTCCCCCTAGTTGGTCCTATTACTTGCTAAGATTGGGGTCAAGGGACTGTGACCGAGATCCTGATCTAATTTGGAAATGTGCAGATGGCGAATGAATCTCCTGCCAGCAGGGACTGGCCCACCCAACAGAGCAGGGGATGCTAGTGACTTTGCAATGCTGTCCCCCGCTCCTGGCGGATTTAGTGCTGGTTGGAGGGCCAACAGCCTGTTTTTTTTGTTTTTTTGGTTTTTTTTGCAGCAGTGAATCTGACACATTAACTTCAATGGGACTACTGCAACTAGAATTCCTATCTAAAGAGAGACAAAGAGAGAAATCTCTTCCCTCAATTTGATAATCTATGAATGTTACTTTTGTTCTTACTTATGCTCAGCACAGTCAAACCATATAGGGTCTATAATCCTATGATTTTTCCCTATATAGTTTTAAAATGTGTTCCAAATCTTCATGCATTCTTTCATTTTTGTCCTCTAATATATATGTACCTTTCTACATAAGGCTGTGTCTGCAAGCTCTATTAGAAATTCCTTTCTGAGTAAAAAGAAGAACAGGAGTACTTGTGGCACCTTAGAGACTAACAAATTTATTAGAGCATAAGCTTTCGTGGACTACAGCCCACTTCTTCGGATGCATATCCGAAGAAGTGGGCTGTAGTCCACGAAAGCTTATGCTCTAATAAATTTGTTAGTCTCTAAGGTGCCACAAGTACTCCTGTTCTTCTTTTTGCGGATACAGACTAACACGGCTGTTACTCTGAAACTTTCTGAGTAAGTCATTCCATCCTTCTGTTGCCTAGATATGATTCTCTTAGTAATGATAAAGCTATTAGATATCCATTTTCACATTGATTTAGGGACTCCATTAATTCCTGAAACATGTTGGAATTCATACTCATAGCTGTACACTTATTTTTCTCCAAATATTATTCCATTATTATTGCTACTGTTCTACAACATATTTTAACATTTTTTCATTCAAAAAAGATTCCTATAATCACCTAAAACTTTTCAGCTGTTTCCACATGTATTATTGCCACTTAAACCAAGTATGCTCCTATAATCTATAAAGTTTATAGATTTCAAGGCCAGAAGGTTTTGATCATCTAGTCTGACCTCCTGCGTAACACAGGCCATAGAACTTCTCCAAAATAGTTCCTAGAGCAGATCTTTTAGAAAAAAAAATCCAATCTTAATTTAAAAATTGTCAGTGATTGAGAATCCACTGTAACAATTGGTAAATGGTTAATTATCCTCACCTTTTATGAAACTACATGTGTTTTAATGCAACATCTCCCGCAGTTTTATAGTGCCTATTTTTTCTAGATTTGTGTCCCGTCTTCATCAATGCATGGGAAGTTTAGTCTTTTTTTGCCCTTGACGTGTTTTAGATAAATAGGAATTCCGGTTTGCAGACTTAACAAACAACAATATATTGTGGGGCATTGATAACTTTTATACCGTAAGCATGATTTGATAGGTCTCTGAGTTGGTTTTGGCAGACTTTTCCCTAAATATTCTCTAAAAAGCAAATATTGCCAATGATAATTAAATTAAAAAGGCCCAATATTTTACAAACTCCAGCTTTACTCAGATCCCCCAGCATAACATTTACTTGTTTATGCTTCTTGTTACACTTATATAACTATAGATGTCTAGATTCTGGGATGGAAGTTGGCGTTTCTGGAAGGTTCATTCCATGATTTCCAGGAATGTACTTTAGTATCATTATATTTTTGTTTTCAGGTCTTTGTGTGTCTTCAGCACCTAATCCTCTACACTGATGGCTTTTCTAAATTATGATTAAGCCTTTAGTGAAGCTTTGGTGCTGAAATGAGGTCCATATGACCAGACCCATGTGCCTGCATAGAAACCCACTGAAATCAATGGTCCTCTGCATAGATGCAGGCCTCAGCTCTCAGGAGTCCAACTGTGAAGTCAGGGCCTAAAGACCTGGTCCAACTTCTATTGTTTTCAATGGAGATTGAGTTGGGCTCTCAGTTTGTGAAGTCATTTGTTGTAATCACTTTGACTGCTAAAGGAAGCAAGAATTTCCACTTTTGTATTCTGCTCCTCCCCTGCAGCTGTCACGGAAGCTGCAAGTGACCATCTCACTTGCCTATGATTAGAATTTTCTCCAGGTGTGTCTGTTCCAGGGCTTCTTGCATCAGTTACTTTTCTGGTGTCTGAGTGCACCGCTTACCTGTCTTGGGGTGGAATTTCACAATTCTCTCTCTCCCAGAGCTGGATCTGGTTACAATGCCATATTTGCAGCAACTTATTACACTGTAGATCTGACTGGAATCCTTTGTTTCTTCCATTTGGGAGCCTGTGACCAGTGATACAATGACCAACAGACTACTTAAAACAAGTATGTTGTTAGCAAATGGTACACCACATTAGAGAAAATGATCTCAAAGCAACAAACCCACCATGCATATTTAGATTCATTTAATCTTATGCTTCATTACAAGCCAAGTTTGAAGGGCTTTCCTCTTGAGGTAAGGGAACAGAACAGACCCAACTTACATTACTGAAGGAAGTCCAGTAGATCCTGGAACCCAGTCTGGTCTCTGTTTGACTTCCAGATGTTGTGTCTCCCAGGCTGTTCTCTTATCTCAGGGAAAACTCCCTTCTCAAAGCCTCCCTGTGGGCCTGACCCAATTCTTATATTGCTTTGGGAGGGAGAGGGGGGCTAGGTGTGAAGTGTTCATGTTGCCTTAAGAATGGTTTTACCCATTGGCCATCCAGGCCATTCAACAGAATGCCCCTGTGATTATTGTTCCATTGTTTGGCAGTCAGACTCATTCAGCCTTAATGGCTTGCATTCACAGGTCTTGTGACTGTGGGGGAATGTCTGACAATGTCTTCTCCCTCTGACTCCAACCCTCCATGTTGGGAATCCTACACATAAAACGTATTTTGGGGTTCAGATCAATAGACCTTTTTCCAACTAAAAATGCAAATTTGGCATGAAACATTTTGCAAATTCATGTTGGTTTTCCTGAGCAATCCTGTAGAAAACAAAAAATAAAAGGGTAAACAAAATTCTGAAAATGCCAAAACATTTCATTTCAACATTTTCAAAATGAAGCATTTTGATTTTTTGATTCAAAATACTTTTTTTATTTTGAAATTTCCTTCTATATTTAATTTTTTTAAAAGAAATAAAAAGCTCTAAATCAAAATAAAATGTGTCATTTGACCGAACAATTTTGTTTGTTTATATATCACTTTTCAGTTTGTCAAATTCAAAAAACAAAATTGTTTCAGGTCAACTCAAAATTATTATTTTTCTTTTTTTTTGGTTCTGTCAGCAAACCAAAAATCTGTTATTCACACAGCTGTAATTACCAAGCACTGCTAAATTAATCACACCAGGTAATCACTTATATCTCTTTATAAAGACATCATAAGTATCAGTTTAAAAAATAGAGTGCAACTACTTTGAGTCAAATTTTCCTCTGGCCTCACATCAGCCTCCAATGTTACAAATGTGTATGCCAGCAAACTTGTGTCAATAGTGACTATTGCCAATCTTTATTTCTAGAAAATAATTTGGGTGCACTACCTTTCTCACCTACCCTTCGGATGACAATACCTCGTTACTTAAAAACCCCTTAACAACATTGGTAAGACTTAAACCTAGGTACAATTTAACTCAGAAAAACATTTTAATTCTCAAATCAGTGCTTTGGTATAACACTGCAATTTATTTTTTTAAATAATTATATTATCATCACAATCTAATCTCTAGAGCATTAGTACTTAGAAGACAAGCTTGCAAGATTTATTTTTATGGAGAGCAAGGTTTCTAGCCTTCTATCACTTTCCTTCTACACATGTTTGGAGTCTACATAAATCTACTCGTAGATCTTTCCCTTTGGTTTCAGATTTGGAATGAAAACAAGCTGCATATGGGTATGAGCTGTTTTGTTGATGGGCAATTCATATATCAGCAACACTGACTTACCAGCTGTTCACAAATTTCACAGACACTTGTTCTGTTTGCCATTCTGTTGGTCTACCTTCCACCTCATCTGGAATTGATGGTAGCTTTCCACAATAAATGCAGGTGTGTGATGATTGCCATTTTTGCAGAACAGCCGTGAGACAGTATTTAATTACTAATTCAGACACATCATCATTGCATGCATTATGCAATGTAACACCATAACATGGCTATATAACAAAATGTCAGCTAGCTGCTGCCAAAGATATAGAAGGATGTGTACATGATAGTACTTTTTGGCAGAAATATTTCCTGTAATACTATCTCTCTCTTAGCCAAAATAATCCTGAGAACTGGATGCAATCAAAAAATTGGTATTTTTCCTGCTATTCTTAAAGTAAACTAAGATTAGAAGAGTGAAGAACCATCCATCTCTAAACATCATAGGTCAAAATTTCAAAACACAGCCCCTGTCTGTACACACACAATCTCTTGCATGTGCAATTTTTATTTATTTAGGCCCTGACTCTTTTATGTACAAATAATATAATTTACATGTATACATTATATATGTATGTATGTATGCCTAGTAGTAAACTGAGCTTGCACAAGTGCTACTGCATACAAAATTACACATGCTTGTCCTATTCCTGTGTAAAATTGCTTGTGGATGCAAATGAAGACTAGATTGTGATCCCTTTGAAAATTAGGGCATATTGAGGGTGTATTCTCCATAGAGATGAGAAATATTTCTAGGTTATACATAGCAGAAACATGCCTCCATAACTGCCAAAATACAATGTATAATTAGAGTGAATTAAATCATTGTAGGATCATAAACCACATTCCCCCAACTGACTGACAGAAAATATTGTTATGAGCTGGGAGAAAACTTGTTATGGGATTGAAATTGACAGATGTGAATTTATCCTTCCATTAACATAACTATAAGCATAAATCCCACTAAAACAAAAGGAGTGTGTGAACTTGTCCAGAAACTTTTGCTGAGTATTGTCTTGGTTAGGCGTGCATGTGGGGGACGAAGACACAACACAAAAAACCTGAGAACAGACAAGAAAGTCAGAGGCCATATCTATACTATAAACTTTGGTCAACGCAAGTTACATCGGCATAAAGCCACCGCAGTTAGTATATCACTCCTGTGCATGCATGCATGGTTGTTTGCATCACTGCTTCACATACTAGGAGTACTTGTGTTGGTGTGCAGTGCAGTGCAGTGCACTATGGGTAGGTAGCACAGAGTGTCTTTTGGGAAATTTTCACAATGTATTGTGGGGCAGTCATACAGGGATGAGCAGTGGAAGGGGTCATGTTCCCATCATGCAACTTTCTCCATCCCATAATACCATCCACATCCCATAATTTTCACAGCTATTTTTAAAATCCATGGGTATGAGTACAGGGCAATGGCACTCAGACTTGGCACTATTTTCCACAGGTGATGGTGACTGTAGCTGATATCTCACTTCTGAGGGTAACAAAGGCAGAGAGAGCATAACTGCTGCTCATGTCCCAAAGGTTCCCAGGCCATATGGCACTAGCCTTTATATTGCAATGGTGCCTGCTGAAGCTATTGCAGCGTGGTGGGGGAAAGTATTCTACCACAAAGGAAGAAATAAAGTTGCCATCCCTAGAAACCTTTGGGAGAGGATTGTACCTCCATGAAAGTTTCATCAATATCTTTCAGGAGGACACAAGGGACATGTGTATATAAACAAACTGCTCCGTCCCCCCCTAACTCTACAGGGAAATGAAAGCAGATAACAAGTCTACCTCTGTTTGTTGCACTGCTACCTCTTTCCATATGAGCAAAACAATGAAACGTATATACCTGTGTTGTAACTTGGGGTTGGGCTGGGCACCATCTTTACTTTTATAAATTGTAAGGAAAAATACATTCACTCACTTATCCAAGGTTCCTTCCTCTTTACAGGCTCAGCTCATGGGGCTGGCTAGACTACAGTGGAGTTTTAAAATGATCCCGGCTCATGCTAGCCCACCCCGCTCTGCATGTCCACCCTATCTCCTTAGTTCACAGCAGGAGTCTGTGTTTTGGGCTCCTCAGATGTAACCACAGTAGCTTGTGGAGTGCTAGTGGGTCTCCGTCAAATACAGCATGCAGCTCATTGTAAAAGCAGCAAGCAGGTCTATGGTTCAGCACCAGATCGATTTTTGGCCTCTCTGGCCTTGTGGTATGCCTGCCGCCGTTCCTTTGTTTCATGAGGCACTGCTGCCGATCCCTATTGTACCTCTTTGACTAGATCCCTTGTCTCGTTAGACATCATTAGCTGTTTGCCTGCATGCATGTGTTCTTTCTGTGTGCTGTACTAACTCTGGTCAGATAGCCCATACAACAGACTACGATTGAACCGCCCAAAAAATCCACAGAGTTGATTCGTAGCGAAGGAACTTTGTCAGGTTTATTGCCGACGAGGCACAGTGCTAATGCCCCGGCTCAATGGTTACAGGTACACTAACACATGTATGCTCGTGACAATGGACTGGCTGAGAGAATGGCGGGACTTTCCATTCTCCCCTCGGCCAGACAGAGACACTCCCTCTGAGACTCCATTTTATATATCAATACAAACAAGTTATGTACTGCCCCTCTAACGTAGTTAGTTGACACCCTCTGACATAGCCAGTTATCACCCATCACCACACATCTCTAGCCATCACATTGTCATCCTGACATTATCTTTAGGATGGGTCATCATGTTCCTGTTCTCTTTAGGGAATGTGTTGATATTGAGGTGTTCTAGTACCACCTTTCTGGAATGTGTTTGCATGAGTGCTTTGTATCTAGTACCTCTTAGGAATGTGTGTTTTTGAAATATCAGCCCTGTTCTTGACAGATTCTGTGAGCAGAGCCTGCCTCCAGATCACAACTTGATTTTGCAAAGCTTTGACCACTACTTTAGTTCAGGCCTCCTGCCTCAGACCAGGCCTCTGATACAAGGCCTTATATTTCAGGCTCTCTTCCTACTACGCCTTGTGTAATCTTTTCATAGATCTAATACCTCCTGTCTACTCCAGGAAAAGGCATGTCTAGAGCATGGAGTTGGCATGGTCAGTTGGGCAGTTGCACTCACAAAGGAGCAATGCTAGGTGGTCTCACCAAGCTGGGCAATAAGGAAAAGGAATTTCAAAAATACTCAGGCGTTTTAAAGAGGTGTGCAGCTTCTGGTCTCAGTGACCCCAAGGCGGTGGAGTTCATAATTGTCACTAGAGCAATCACTGTCAGACATTGTGGGACAGTCGCTTGAGGACAGTCAGGGTTGACATTCGTCATACAGTGTGTACACTAACTAGACTATTCACTGTGTAGGTCAACCACAGCTCAAAATCATTTGGGGAAGTTGTGTTACTGTATTGCCATAATGGGGCACTTATATCATCTGGAGACAAATTTGAGTGTAGGCACATGCACAAATTGGTCAACGCAAGGCGACTTAAGTTGACCAAACTTTGTAGTGTAGACCAGGCCTGTGGGAGAAGCTGAAAGCATAGTGGCTGACTGGAAGAAACCTGGGGGGAGAAAGTTGTGGGTTGGGGTGGAGGATCAAAAGCAAAATAAGCCATTTCCTGTTATTTGATTCATTCAGCATTCAGAGACACAGGATTTTGTATATTTTTTTTGTAAATAAACAAAACTACATCAAATAAATCACCAATTCCTACTCCCAGCTGGAACACCCACCGGGCCCCAAACTTTGAATAGACACTTTGTTCAAACTGGGCAACAGTAATTTTTTAAAATATTTTTTCTAATTTTTCAGTCCTGCTTCCTACAGATGCTTCTTGGGAGACAGTTCATGCTGCAGTACTGTACAGTACCTCACTCCAGAATTCATTTAAAATACTTTGTACTTCTCTGATGTTGAACTTATTCATAGGATCAACAGAAGACACTTGAACTTTTACAAGTTCATAATTTCTTTTCCTTTTATATGAAGACTATTAGTGACTCCCTTTGGGATGTTCAGTTTAAAAACCAATTGAACACAGTAAAACTTGATTTGTAGCTACCCTAATCTATAGTCATCTTATGCGGTTACAGTTATTTAGGGAAAATAGTTGAAAGGGTTTATCAGCTTCTAAATGACTAAACTGAGGTATGCAAAGCTCTGCAATGTTAATGAAATGTAGGTTTCCAGTAAATTGGTCCAAGGAACACCATGCAAAAAGAACAGACAGACTGAGGAAGCAATAAAAGGCCTTATGAATGATGTAGTATAATTTTTACTATACTTCAGGTTGGTGTAGTTCAAGGCATAAAGCTGTATGGCTTCTTACATTTTCATAAGAGGTGATGTTTCACTTGACAGACTAATAGTATTGTTTGGTATATTCCTCACCCTAGGACTCTTATGGTCTCTTCTCCTCAGCCCAAACCACAGTTTAAAATGGCACTTTCTATTTTTCTCCCTTCATTTTAACAATCTCCCAGCTTTCTGTCCCTGTCTCCCCCAAATACCTCTTTGCTAATCTACTTTCTCTAATATCCCGCCCAATTTTTCTCCCCTTCTTCTTCTTCCCACCTCATTTTCCTTTCCATGTGCCTAGTTCTCTGCCTTGTAGAGTGTGATAGAGTGCACTTGCCCTGCGTTGGTACTGTGAGGGTTAACTCCACTCTCTGGGCCAACGAGGCCACACCCCCATAGCCCTGCTGGGCATGCTCCAGCTGGAGACTAGGTATAAAAGAGAGCAGCTCAGCTCATTCATGGTTGATTGTTGAGGAAAGAGGACATATGCTGTGAGCTGCAACCTAGGAACTGCAGAAGCCCCAGATGGCAGACGCCAAGGACACTGAGGCTCTGGAGGATGCCCAAGGAGTGGTGGAGCTGTTGGGAGCTGCACTGACTGAAAAGCCCAGAGATACTTGGACCATGGCATCAGGAACCTGGTGGGAAGTAGCTCAGGGATACTAGTTGTGGTGGGGAGTGTGTTTTGGGCAGCTTCCCTGCTGACCTAGTGGTGGGCATACTTGCCACTGACAAGGCCCTGACCTGGGATCCAGTGGAACAGGGAAGGCCTGGATCCCCCTACCTAGCCACCACCCACCCCGGGGTGGTGGCCCACTCCCCTAACAGGCCACTAGACCATGTAGCCCCATGGAAGGAGCAGTGATACTGACTCTGGCCACTAGGCTATGCAGCCCTGAGACCAGCCCTGAGAGAGGGCAGCCCTACTGACTCTTGTTGCTAGGCCATACTGCCTTGCTGAGCCAGGTGGTCACACTAATTCTACCACTAGGTGATACAACCTGGCTGAACTGGGAAGCCATTTTGACTCAGGCCATTGGGTCCCACAGCTCTGAGGGAAGGGGCTGTTACCCTGACTCTGGCCATTGGGCCACACAACCTTGAGAGAGAGTGGCCATATTGACTTCTACCACTAGTTCACACTACCCCAAGTCAAGGGGTGGTGGGGTGGCTGCCCCACCCCATGGGAGAGAGGGCTAGAGTAGGCCAGAGCGGCTGCATAGGCTGGCACCCAATCAGGGAAGGGCCTACTGAGAGCCAATCAGGGCCGAGATTAGAGCCAGCCAATCAGGGCTAGGCAAGGCACTATATAAAGGCTGCCTAGGAGAGGAGCAGGCAGTCTCTCCCAGGCCTTCAAAGGGTGAAGGTCTGTCTCCTGCATAAGGAGACTAGCACCTGGGACAGCGCAGCGCTGGGCTGGGCAGGCTCGGGGAGCCGAAGGGAACTCCAGCCCGCTACCTGCCAGGCTGCAGGCCCTGAGGGAAGGGCCTAGCTGGTGTAAAGGGGCCGAAGGGGAAGTGGCCCAAGGAGGGAGACGCACAAGGGAGAGAAGGAGGGCAGGAAGGCTGCTGCCAAAGGGTCCCTAGGTTGGGACCCAATGTGGAGGGCGGGCCTGGGTCCCCCTCACCCTTCCCTCTTGCACCTACACACAGCCATTGGACATGACAGTAGCGGACTGCACCAGACCCCTGAAACAAGGGGTTAGACTTTGGGGTGTCGTTGACCACTGTGGCTGGAGCACAGAGAAAGACTGCTGTTAACTCCTTCTCCCCCCTCCCCTTGGAAGGGGGTGAGGATGGACTAGGGGGCACTACCAGAGGGCAGTGGCCTGAAATGGACGTCGCCGAGCGGGGAGCAATGCGAGTCTGGACACCAGCAGAGAACAGATGACTGATGGGACACCACCAGCAGAGGGCGCTCCCCATGGACTGAGCTAATTCCCGGAGTGACCAGCGGGAGGCGCCACGGTGGTGAGTCCCAACCCTGTCACAGGTGGTCATAAGCATGTGACCATAGGGAATGAATTACTGGGCCCTCCCCCAAGAGGTGGTGGGGTGCACTTGCCCCGCAACATAGTCCCTTTCTTGTTTTCTGTTCACCTGACTCTCTCGCCTTTCCATGGTCTCTCTGTCTATTCTGAGCCTTTCTTGAAACACAGGGCTGGATTCACAAAGAGAACTTAGTCATTGCAATGCTTAACATTGCAAAACCTAACTTTTAGCTGCCAAGCCAACCAGTGGAATTGACTAACACTGAGCTAGGTGCCCAGGTTCCCTATAAAAATACATATGGAGAGTTAGGAGTCTAACAACGGGATTAACAAAAGCCAGCATGTTGAGGGAGGAGCTACCTAACCTAGCCAATAGTAGATGTCAAGGAGAGGGGGTGTGTCCTAAGTCCTGCCTCTCACAGGGATTTGTGGATCTAAGTCTGGGCAGGAGGGAGGCACCTACCCCCCTTTGGTATTCACAGCTGTGAACCCTCTGTGGCAGTCAGGCATCTAAGCTGTTTCTTGAAGGAAAGGTGATGGTGAGTTCTTAACTCTCAACAAAATGCTTGGGTGGGAGAGGAGAAGAACTCTCTTACAACATTTTGCCCAGAAGTTAGGGCACTCCCCTGGGCTGTGGAAGACCTTGGTTCAATTCCTCCTCTGCCTCATGAAAAGAAGGGATTTGAAGAGGTGCCATCAACTTCTCAGGCTGTGAATCCTAACCTTGGGGCTATGAGATATTCTGAGGTGGGTTTCTCTCCAACTCGCCTGCTGAACTTAAGCTGTTCTGCTGTGAATAAATATGCATTGTGCCAGAGACACAGAGTGAGAATGACACGCTGGCCTGGGGAGCAAGGAGTACTGAGAGAATGTCTAGCGGTTTGGGCCCCACAGGGAAGATAAGTGGGGCAGGCCCTAGTTTCAGAATCCCTCTGGGGCTTAGGTGTGAGATAGTCAGGCACCTGGATGCCTGAGGCAGTGTCCACATGCCAGTGGCAGAAACTTAAGTATCTTGAGGATTTTTTCCAGCAAAATGTATGTGCTCAGAAAATGTAGTCACCTTCAGAGTTAGGTGGTGGCTGAGTGGGGTTTTTGTGAATGCCAGTGGCACCTAAATGTTGGACTTGGGGGCCTAAAGTCAGAGTTAGATACCTAAGTACCTTTGCCTCTAGTCCATAGCATTTCTTCCTGCTCTGGGACATGCTCCATCCCTGATCACTGGTTCTGGTTGCTTCTGCCCACACTTTAGCAAATGGGGATTTAAAATTCTGCACCTGCAAGTCTTGTTTTCCACTTAATAGTACAGGGCCTTTCTCTAACTCATATGAGCATCACATAGGGAGTGATACGATATGCTCCCCAGAAGACCACTGTACCATATTGACCTAGTCAAGCTCTGACAATGGATCAGAGTATCCTAGCTTCCCACCCTCAAATGTCATTTATTCACTCCATGCAACTGGAAAACAGAGGCTGAAGGATTTCTCTGTTTACTAGTAATGCAGAGACACTGATATTCATAACAATAACAAGTATAACCTTCATACTCCACCTTGAAGTTACATACATAAGTGAGTAAGAGGAAGACAGGCTGTGAACAATGCTCATCAGTGAAGAACTATCCATTTTCCATTAATTAGTATGGTGTTTTTGTTACTGATTTATCTCACATGCTATTATCTTGCTCTAGCAAGAGTTAGTCACTTTTCAGTTGTGTGCACTATTGCTAAATTGCCATATAAGGTCTTTCTTTTCTTCTGACCATAACACTTTTCCAAGCATCATTCCTGTCTTCATTTGCACAGTAGATGAAGTCTAAATTGATACAATTTAGACTAATTCGGTATTTATCACTATTTACTTACTTGTACCCCCCATTCAACTTAACACCAAACAGTACTGGACTAATCAAAAAAAAAAATCCAGGAGGAAGTGCGTCACAACAGGAGGATGGCTCAGGTAAGCCATTGCTGTGTACAGGGCCAGTGCTACCATTTAGGCCAACTAGGCGGTTGCTTGGGGCGCCAAAAGGCGGTGCCCCCAATCTTTTTTTTTACAGAGGCCGCTGCGCTGGGAGGAGAAGGAGTCTGAGCCGCCGGCCGGCAGCCCAGAGGTTCCCCTGGGTCAGCCCGCCACCGGCAGGCAGCCCAGGGGTTCCCCTGGATCAGAGCTGCCGCACGGATCCCTGGGGGGGTGGGGAGCTGCTGCAGAGGGGTGCCTGGGGGGGGCTGCCACATGGCTCTCTGGGATGGGGGGGAGAGCTGTCAAGGGGGGGTGCCTCAGTGCAGGGGGGGAGCTGTTGTGGAGAGGCGCCTCAGGGTGGAGGGGGGGCAGGGAGCTCCCACAGGGCTGGAGGTGTGGCGGCGCAAGGTGGAAATTTCACCTAGGGAGCAAAATTCCTTGCACCAGCCCTGGCTGTGTATTTTAGAAAAGTCATTGCTGATAAGAACTCCATAGTAATTTGTTCATAAAAATGTATCTTTTAAGAGATGCTAGTTTTAAAAAACTGGGTTTGTACAATGAGCCATTGCTTATTGAAATTATTAGTCTTCATGACACTTTTTGTTACATTTTTACCATTTCAATTTCCCATTATTTGCTTTCTCCTTCCTGAGATCTAGTTCTGGAGCCAAGCACTCCAGGATTAGATCCCTGGGAAAGGTGAAATCATATGAGATGCCATCTGCATGCCTGCAAAACCTTCATCCTAACACTACCTGCCCTGATTGATGCTCATTCTTCCCCCTGCACCTTCCACCATGACAGGCTTTCATGGTGGTGGTCTTGTGATTCTAGTACAATGAAGATGGTTGTGCCAGCTATTTTTGGAAATAGGGAACGGGACAAGGGTGTGTGGTTTAAGGCTCAGATATTCCATGTCAGCCTCAAATGGTGATTACCTGATCCACCTTGGGATGCTTTGCCCGGTTACATACAAAGCCTACATCCCAAGACTACCTACTCTGATAATCTGGCTATGGGCCTCTCTATACCTTACTGCAGGTATTCTTGGGGCCTGCCCACCTACAACAAAGCTTCTAAGGGCTGTGTTTCTCCTGTATGAGAGGAGAAAATACAGCCCGATCTGTTTAGCTGCAACAAAACCTCTAAGGGCTGAGTTCACGTGTGTGGGAGGAAGAAACTTAGTGAGTTGGGAGCTATGCATCTTGCCCTCTCTTCTAGAAGTGAGTTGCAGCTGTAGCAGTTAGTCAATAGGGATAAACAGTCACAAAATGCTGTGGAAATTTTCTCATTAAAAATATCCATACCAAGAGCAACTTCAAGTTACTCTTGCATTGTGGTGCTTTGTGCTCACAGAATATGTTACATCATGTGCTGTGAAATAATATGATCAGTGGCATTTTGTGATTCACCCATACTTTGGCACCTTGGCTGAGAGAACACATTCATATTGATGAATAAGCATGGCATTTTCATGACCAGCACATTAACTGATGGAATTATTTCCAGAATCCTTGCTAGGAAATTGCTGCATTTGAGGGGAAACACCTGAACCTGATAAGGAGCCTAGAGAAGTATAGATCAACCAACAAAGCACAGTTCAAGTTGCAGCAAGAGTATGAAATAATGCACCTGTAGAGACAGAGCTGTGATCAATATCCAGATTTGCAAAGAGGAAAGTGTTCATCCTATGACTTAACTACATGAGTCTGACAGTCTGAAAATAAAGGACGTCTAAAGAGGAAGAGATTCAACATATTTAATTCCTGGACGGAACTGACCCTGATCCGTGTACAGGCAATATTATAATTTTCAATGAATCCTTTTGTGCAAGGATATGAGTGGCACCCAGCTTCCATAAAAAGCACTAAAATCTGTTAGGAAAGGCATGACACATACAAGTTCTACAGCGCAAGCACATCAAAGCTAACCAGTGTTTCTCCTGGGGAAACAATAGTCAAATAGTCATCAATAGGATAAATCAGGTTTTCCAAAAGGAAGGACAAATTGATTTGCATAAAGGTCCATCACTGTGGCGGAAAATGGGATAGACTAAAAAATTAGCCAACTCCGCAAAGTCAGCATTGTGGATATTACGGTAATTAAGGTTTGAAGTAAACATGATCCTAGCATCTATAGTATAAAACAGAACAAATGATTTGTATGTAAGCTAGAATCTCTAAAGCAAATGCTTAATAGGCACTAAAATCATCTGTCACACTCTGGCAAAATTAAACCCCTGTTAACAGAGCTTTATATTTATAAGAATATGTAATTTCAAGATTAAGACATTTGGCCTAACAAGTATGGTCATGGTCCCTTTATTTCTATCTCACCTTCCAGCTTTGGCACTGTAACCTCTACAACTCAAAATGCCAAGCTGTCTTTTGAGCTTTGTTTGCTTACATAAAGCAAGGGGGAGAACATACTATTGTTGCATTGGCTTTGTTACTGACTTTAGTCTTTCTAGTTTCTCATGCCTTTTATTCCTTTCTTTTTAATACAGAAAGACCTCTATAAATGGCCATCATGACCACAGAGTCTGAGAGGTATGCTGCAACTGCAGCTGTCATTTATATCATTGGGCACCTCATGCCTACAAAATTTTCCCACATAAAGATGGAAGTATGGACTAATAGGAGATACTGCATGATTTTTACTAGGAGCACTAGAACAATTTAGCAGTTATATAATGAGCAGTACACATTACTTTTCAAAAGGCAGAATGAGAGATTCCCCACATGAAACCTTTCCTTGCCCTTAATTGTAATATAGGGCTATGTAATATAGGGCCTGGAGCCAAATCACATGCCCAAAGAAGTCCCATTGACATGCTCAAATTCAGGCAGCTCCCATAATGATTGTTCTTGAGAATAGAACATTCTTCTACTTCCTCAGAACTAAGGGAATTATCCTTTATCAAGCAGTAGAAGACTGATTTTGCTGCTGGCAGTCCATGATTGATAATCACATTTCATATAGTCAGAACCTCTGATGCATATTTTATTTAACATTATATATCTTGCTATTTTAGTTCACTTCTACCTTTCCTGTTTGTCTGGAATTCCACTAGGCTACAAATTATCTGGGACTCCTGGTTTGTACATATAATTAGAGCTGGGGAAACCTTTTTTAGACAAGTAGTTTATTCACTGAAAAATGTAGTTTCAGATGACCCGAAACTATTTGCAAATTTGAAATCAATTTGGCAAATACTTTGTGTGTGTCTGTCTGTCTTAAACACTATTTACAACATAGCAACAACAGGAGGTACCCACCTTATAACTTTCAGCCTAGTGGTTAAGGCACTCATTTGGAATGGGAGAGACCAGGGTTCATTTCTACCCTCACCTGATATGGAGCAGAGATTTGAACTTGGCTCTCCCACATTTCAGGGGAGACTCCTAACCATTGGGCAATTGGATAGTCTAGCATGGGGGGTGGGGCATGTCTCAGGCTCTCCTGTTGAAGCTGTTCCACTGTCTATGAAATATTGAATCATCCTTGACTCAGCTAGAAGAATGATTCTGTATCCTGGTAGCAGGGCACTCTCCTGAGATGTGGAAGACTCAAGTGCATATTCCTGCTCCAATGGGTATTTAATTATTTCTGAACACATTGATACGTGGCATACTTCATATTGCTGCCCAAAGAACAATCCTGAGGCCCTCAGAGCAGATAAGCAGTGACAGGTGATTGTCCCTGTCCAAGCACCCAGTATTTTCTGCCAAGCACCCAGAAGATGCTGAGGGCTATCAGTCATGCTGCACCGTCGTCTGCCAGTTTAAGATGTAAAGAATAGATTTGTTCTGTATTCATTTGCTTCCCCCTCCCTCCGTGAAATCAACGGCCTGCTAAACCCAGGGTTTTGAGTTCAATCTTTGGGGGGGGGGGAGCATTTTGTGTGACAGTTGTTTGTGTTTCTCCCTGATGCACAGCCACCTTTGTTGATTTTAATTCCCTGTACCTGTATGCCATGTCGTCACTCGCCCCTCCCTCCCTCCGTCAGATACTAGTTTCGCACCTTTTTTCAGACCAGACGCCATAGCACTGGAATCATGGAGCCCGCTCAGATCACCGCAGCAATTATGAGCGTAATGAACACCACGCGCATTGTCCTGGAGTATATGCAGAGCCAGGACATGCCAAAGCAAAACCAGGACCAGCCGAGGAGGCGATTACAGCGCGGTGATGAGGAAATTGACATGGACATAGACCTCTCACAAGGCACAGGCCCCAGCAATGTGCAAATCATGGTGTTACTGGGACAGGTTCATGTCGTGGAATGCCGATTCTGGGCCCGGGAAACAAGCACAGACTGGTGGGACCGCATCGTGTTGCAGGTGTGGGACGATTCCCAGTGGCTGCGAAACTTTCGCATGCGTAAGGGCACTTTCATGGAACTTTATGACTTGCTTTCCCCTGCCCTGAAGCACCAGAATACCAGGATGAGAGCAGCCCTCACAGTTGAGAAGCAAGTGGCAATAGCCCTGTGGAAGCTTGCAATGCCAGACAGCTACTGGTCAGTCGGAAATCAGTTTGGAGTGGGCAAATCTACTGTGGGGGCTTCTGTGATCCAAGTTGCCAGGGCAATCAAAGACCTGGTGATATCAAGGGTAGTGACTCTGGGAAACGTGCAGGCCATAGTGGATGCCTTTGCTGCAATGGGATTCCCAAACTGTGGTGGGGCGATAGACGGAACCCATATCCCTATCTTGTCACCAGAGCACCAAGCCACCGAGTACATAAACCGCAAGGGGTACTTTTCAATGTTGCTGCAAGCCCTGGTGGATCACAAGGGACATTTCACCAACATCAACGTGGGATGGCTGGGAAAGGTACATGATGCTCGCGTCTTCAGGCACTCTGGTCTGCTTTGAAAGCTGGAGGAAGGGACTTTCTTCCCGGACCAGAAAATAACCATTGGTGATGTTGAAATGCCTATCGTGATCCTGCCCATTAATGCCATGGCTCATGAATCCGTACACAGGCAGCCTGGACAGTAGTCAGGACCTGTTCAACTACAGGCTGAGCAAGTGCCGAATGGTGGTGGAATGTGGTGGACATTTAAAAGAGCGCTGGCGCAGCTGACTGACTCGCTCAGACCTCAGCGAAAAGAATATCCCCATTGTTATTGCTGCTTGCTGTGCGCTCCACAATATCTGTGAGAGTAAGGGAAAGACATTTATGGCGGCGTGGGAGGTTGAGGCAAATCGCCTGGCCGCTGATTACGTGCAGCCAGACCCCAGGGCAGTTAGAAGAGCACAGCAGGGCACGGTGCGCATCAGAGAAGCTTTGAAAATGAGTTTTGTGACTGGCCAGGTTACGGTGTGAAACTTCTGTTTGTTTTTCCTTGATGAACCCTCTGCTCCCCCCCCCCCCCCCGGTTCACTCTACTTCCCTGTAAACCAACCCCCCCTCTTCCCTCCCCCCCTCAAGCACCGCTTGCAGAGGTAATAAAGTCATTGTTACTTCACATTCATGCATTCTTTATTAATTCATCACACAACTAGGGGGATAATTGCCAAGGTAGCCCGGGATGGGTGGGGGAGGAGGGAAGGAAAAGGACACACTGCAGTTTAAAACTTTAACTCTTATTGAAGGCCAGCCTTCTGATCCTCGGGCAATCATCTGGGGTGGAGTAACTGGGTGGCCGGAGGTCCCCGCACTGTGTTCTTGGGCGTCTGGGTGAGGAGGCAATGGAACTTGGGGAGGAGGGCTGTTGGTTACACAGGGGCTGTAGCAGTGGTCTGTGCTCCTGCTGCCTTTCCTGCAGCTCAACCATATGCTGGAGCATATCAGTTTGATGCTCCAGCAGCCGGAGCATTGACTCTTGCCTTCTGTCTGCAAGCTGACGCCACCTATCATCTTCAGCCCGCCACTTGCTCTGTTCATCCTGCAATTCAGCGCGCCACCTCTCCTCTCGTTCATATTGTGCTTTTCTGTAGTCTGACATTGACTGCCTCCACGCATTCTGCTGTGCTCTGTCAGTGTGCGAGGACATCTGGAGCGCGGAGAACATATCATCCCGAGTCCGCCGTTTTCTCCTTCTAATCTTCACTAGCCTCTGTGAAGGAGAAATATTTGCAGCTGGTGGAGGAGAAGGGAGAGGTGGTTAAAAAAGACACATTTTAGAGAACAATGGGTACACTCTTTCACGTTAAATTTTGCTGTTCACATTACACAGCACATGTGCTTTCGTTACAAGGTTGCATTTTTCCTCTTAGATTGAGGGCTTGCTGGTTTGGTGTGAGAGATCACTCACGCAGTGCCAGGCAACAGATTTCGGCTTGCAGGCAGCCATGGTAAGCCACAGTCTTTTGGCTTTTTTAACCTTCTTAACGTGGTTTCAAACAGTAGCGCCCTCATTTCCCATACCAAGCACCCATTGGGTTGGCCATTTAAAATGGGTTTGCAATGTAAAAGGAGGGGCTGCGGTTTCCGGGTTAACATGCAGCACAAACCCAGCTAACCCTCCCTTCCCCTCACCCCAATTCTCAGGGATGATCACTTCACCCCTCCCCCCCACCGCGTGGCTAACAGCGGGAAACATTTCTGTTCAGCCGAGCAGGAATGGGCACCTCTGAATGTCCCCTTAATAAAATCGTCCCATTTCAACCAGGTGACCGTGAATGATATCACTCTCCTGAGGATAACAAAGAGCGATAAGGAATGGATGTTGTCTGCATGCCAGCAAACACCGGGACCATACGCCGCCATGCTTTGTTATGCAATGATTCCAGACTATGTGCTACTGGCCTGGCGTGGTAAAGTGTCCTACTATGGCGGATGGGATAAGTCAGCTCTCCCCAGAAACCTTTTGCAAAGGCTTTGGGAGTACATGAAGGAGAGCTTTCTGGAGATGTCCCTGGAGGATTTCTGCTCCATCCCCATAAGTGTTAACAGACTTTTCCAGTAGCTGTACTGGCCGCAATTTCCAGGGCAAATTAATCATTAAACACGCTTGCTTTTAAACCATGTGTAATGTTTACAAAGGTACACTCACCAGAGGTCCCCTGTGTGCCCTCAGGATCTGGGAGCATGCCTTGGGTGAGTTCAGGGGTTACTGGTTCCAGGTCCAGGGTGATAAACATATCCTGGCTGTTGGGGAAACCGGTTTCTCCGCTTCCTTGCTGCTATGAGCTATCTACATTATCTTCATCCTCATCTTCCTCGTACCCAGAACCCTCTTCCCTGTGTCTTTCTCCATTGACGGAGTCAAAGCACATGGTTGGAGTAGTGGTGGCTGCACCCCGTAGCATGGCATACAGCTCCACATAGAAGCAGCATGTTTGTGGCTCTGCCCCGGACCTTCCGTTTGCTTCTCTGACTTTGTGGTAGGCTTGCCTTAGCTCCTTAATTTTCACGTGGCACTGCTGTGCGTCCCTGTTATGGCCTCTGTCCTTCATGGCCTTTGAGACCTTTTCTAATATTTTGCCATTTCGTTTACTGCTACGGAGTTCAGCTAGCACTGCTTCATCTCCCCATATGGCGAGCAGATCCCGTACCTCCCGTTCTGTCCATGTTGGAGCTCTTTTGCGATCCTGGGACTCCATCATGGTTACCTGTGCTGATGAGCTCTGCGTAGTCACCTGTGCTCTCCACACTGGGCAAACAGGAAATGAAATTCAAACGTTCGCGGGTCTTTTCCTGTCTACCTGGTCAGTGCATCTTAGTTGAGAGTGCTGTCCAGAGCGGTCACAATGAAGCACTGTGGGATAGCTCCCGGAGGCCAATAACATCGAATTCCATTCACACTACCCCAATTCCGACCCACTAAGGCCGATTTTATCGCTAATCCCCTCGTCGGAGGTGGAGTAAAGAAACTGATTTAAAGGGCCCTTTAAGTCGAAAAAAGGGACTTAGCCGTGTGTTCAGGCTTAATTCAATTTAACGCTGCTAAATTCGACCTAAACTTGTAGTGTAGACCAGGCCTCTGAGTTGGCTTCTTAAATACCTTCATGCTGTTTCAGATCTGATACTTCTTGATGAAACATAGGAGCCTTGTCTTATAACAGGCTTATTCAAAGTGATACAAGCTACAAAAGTGAGATCCTGGAAGAGTGTTGCCATTTTGATAATGTAATACAAATATTGTAATGATTAATAATAAATAGTGTGTAATAAGCATGTCATAAAACAAATTTTATATTTCCAAATTCACTACTTTTATTATTTATACTCCGGTGAAGGAGAAAAATCCCTGGAAATACTCATTTTTAGGAGGGGGTTCGCAAGACTTGACATTTTAGTGAAAGGGATTCATAGATTGTTAAAGTTTGGGAACCACTGGTCTAGCATGATTGATTTTGAAATGCTATGGTGTAGTATTACTCTAATATGTGTTATTGTGGCTATGTGTGGTTTCTTAATCTTTAACCAGATGCAATCAAATATTTTTGCAACTGTCAGGGACGGGTGGTGGTTTCTTCCTGGGAGAGGAGGCAGGGGGAATACAAAAAATGTTCTGATAGGTCATGGTGCAAAATTGGACTCAGTTTCATGATTTGCTCTCACTTTGCAGTCACTCTTGCCAAATCTCCTGATATTTATTTGGCAAATTACTTAGAAAAGATGTGGGTTTTTTTAGATGGGGTGGAGGGTTGAGTTCACTCTGTAAACCAGACTAAAGAAAAACCAAGTGTTAGTACCTCTCACAATAGCTACTTCTATTAAGATGAGCAACTAACTATGGCCAAATGAATATTGTTAACCATCTTATTCTTGTTGCACAACATTTTAACATCTAAAAGTGTGTGCGGGGAGGGAGACAGGTAACAGAGGAACAAAGAGGAAATCAGTCCTTAATACAACATGACCTAAAATAAATTGTGATCTTGGTCCAGTTCTTTAATCAATAGATTTCAGAGTAGCAGCCGTGTTAGTCTGTATCTGCAAAAAGAACAGGAGTACTTGTGGCACCTTAGAGACTAACCAATTTATTAGAGCATAAGCTTTCGTGGACTACAGCCCACTTCTTCGGATGCATCCGAAGAAGTGGGCTGTAGTCCACGAAAGCTTATGCTCTAATAAATTGGTTAGTCTCTAAGGTGCCACAAGTACTCCTGTTCTTCTTAATGAATAGGTTTTCTCATCCCAATTGACACCCTTTAGCAGTCATTCAAAACACAAAGGACTGAATGGACCCTGAGATTGACCTGTCCTCTCACCCCCTAAATGTGGTTCCTTCAGAAGTTGATTAAGGTCTTTTAAGGGGTCAAAGGAGTTACAGTCACTGCTTGGATTGTTCCTTATGAATAAATAAAAAGGCCTGGTCAGCGATATCATATCAAACTGGCACCTTTTGCAAACACTAATTTAACTGTAAAAAGAAAGTGATGACCCTCTTAAAGAGAAGGAACAGAACATGGAGACAATATAACGAAAATTATAGAAACAAAATCCATTGTTTAGTGCAGGGGCTCTCAACTGTTTTCTTTCTGTGCCCCCAACATGCTATAAACGCCACAACCCACCTGTGCCACAACACCTGTTTTCTACATGTAAAAGCCAGGGCCAGTGTTAAGGGATAGCAAGCAGAGCAATTGCCCAGGGCCCCACATCACAGGGTCCTCCACGAAGCTAAGCTGCTCGGGCTTCTGCTTCAGCACCAAGTGGCAGGCTCATGGCCCCGGGCTTCAGGCGTGCTCAGCAGGACTTGAGCTTTCTGCCCTGGGACCCAGCAAGTCTAACACTGGTCCTGCTTGGCAGACCCCCTGGTTGAGAACCACTGGTTTAATGGATAGATGAGCTAATACCTTTTATTAGCAAAGAGGCCTACATCACTGCTTTCTTTAGTTTTTTATATGCTTTATATAAAATGTACATTTCACTAGCATGAACTATCATCTGATTTAAATTTTAAGATGCATATAATAGCTGTTTAGAAAATGTTGACTTCTGCAAATGGTTATCCACAATTCACAGACTAAGTGTACCAGTCCTGACTTAGTTGTACAGTGACAACACAATTCAATAATCATACATGCATCTGTCCTAGCGTCAGTCTAAGACTAGTCTCTGATACGTGGGAAAAGTATGTATCTGCAACCACCTCACCCCCACCTTTTATTCACTAGTGCATGGGTCAGGTAGGACTTCCTGTCCAAATGTGGCCAGTAAAAGCTCTTAGCTTATGTGAACATACCTCCTGCCATCAATAATGGATAATGACCATAGTGCTGACAGCACAAAACAACCCACAAATAACCACTCAGGAATAGGAAACTAAAACACTGCATTAATAAATAAAATAAAAATGCATTAGAAGTACACTGTGCTAGATGTAGTCTCCTCTTTTAGAGTCTCAGTAGTATGTAGGCAAATCCTTGTCTGACCATCCCACACTTGTCACTGTGATACCTTTAAATCCATTTTCTTTATATGTTACTCTAGGAGGAAGCTCTAGTGGATTTTGTCTGCAGCAGGTAAAGTCAGAAACCCAGTCCTGTCAATCCAGATAGTTTCATAGTAATCTAATATCATAGGACCTGATGTTGCTCACATTTCAACAACCGTCTTTATGCTGGTGACCCACAGATCTATTTTTCCTCTCCACTTCAAGGGTGCAGCCCCCCCCCACAGTCTATTTTGATTGACAGGTTTGGTTTCTGCCTGCAATACATTTGCAAGAAGGGGCAGACCGACAGTAATGGATCTGTGGATTTTATCCTATGCAGAGGAATGGCTACTGGCTCCCAATCTGTCGCATGCTCACCACTGTGGCATCTGAGCATCTCACAAAAACATGCCAGATACATCATTCTGGCTGCTCCTCACAGTTTGGCTTTGGCACTGGATTTACAGCTGACGCTTTTGTAATATTTGTTCAGCAATCATCTGCTTCTGGCATATTTTATTTTCATTTTTACAGTGTAACAACCTGGTCGTGGAAGCCAGCGAGAATGTTGACCTATGACCTGATCTTATGACCCTATCTCATGTCTTGTGGATGATTTAATGCTTGTTAGAAGTAAAATGACCTTATAGGAATAAAAGATTAACAGGGGAGTATTGTTTATTAGTTCAGAACAAGCATTGGGGGCAAATAGGTGAATATAACTAAATGTGTATTAAGGTCGCTATAGTTAAGGGCCTGTTATATTAAGTTAAGGCATTGGGGGAGTAATTCTAATAAAAACTGAAGTGTAGCTGAAATGCAAGAGACCAAAGGCAATAACTCCAGGTCAGATATTTTGCACTTTCATGCTGGGAGACAAACAAGTAACCACAAACAGGTACAGTACACACAGAATTTTGCAAGAAGAGAGTTTGGAGGTGTGTGTGCTCCAATGGGAGAAGTTCTCCCATGGACATAGGTACTGTACCTCCACAGCAGGCAGTAGCTACCCAATGCTGTCTACAACGGGGGTTGGGTCAGTTTAACTGTGTCGCTCAGGGGTGTGGTATAGACCAGGCCTAAGAAATAAGCGATGTAAATCATCAATATTAATGCTTGATGCTTAATTATGGACATCCCAAAGTCCACATATAGGTAGGGATGGCTAATGACCTTATAACGATCAGGGTAAATGATCAAATATGGTAAATTACAGTACTATTACCATAAGGAAGGGTCTAAAATACCACATTCAGTTCTTGTACCGTTGCATCTTCAGCAGGGTAAACTGAATCAAGACCTCCCTTCTGATGGGCTTCTCCTCTGTCTTTGTTTCCAATGTTCCCCATAAAGTGTAAGTATGCACAATGCAAGAAAAGTATGAATTGTGCAGGAAACTACTTTACAACACTTATCTTATCCTCATATTTATGTATATTGATCCTTTCCTATGATATCACTTATAGTTGTGTGTATTAAATAAAGTTTTTGCGTTTGCTTCACCAGATTCCATCTTCTCAATTAACGCTAAGTAGCCACCTAGGAAAAGAAACAGTAATGTGAGGCAAGAACATGTTACGTAATCTCATAAGTGTAATAACACCGCTCTACAGCAAAAATGCTTCTGAAATAAATGTAGTCAAACTTTACTAATTCTGGGTCACTGAGAATGAAAATGATGCTTAAAATTGTTGATTGGCTCTAGTTTTCAAGACATGCTATTGGGTCAGTATATACGACCCTTGACTTGGGAATGGCGGAGAATAAGTGAGTTATAAAGGGAAGGGATCTCAATTTAAACCAGAAATGACTAAAATACATCTTTGACTGGATCTATGAATAAATCTATGACTGGGTGTGGACAGTACTTGCTTTTTAGGCAAAACAATGAATGATGCAATCTGAAGCTGGTATTGCGTCATCCATGATATGAATTGCATCATGTTATTCCTAGAAGTCATGGATGATGCAATCATAACAAAGCTTACATCACTCTGCTGAACAAATTGCCCTATATCAGCTCTAGAAATCATACAGTGTTGTGCTCTCTTATTTGTCAGTGTTTGATTTTGCAAAGGGACATATTTCTGTTTAGCCAAAGTGAGCAGAGATGCTTCATACTTGTGTGAGCAGCGCAGATAACTTCTGCTTTGTTTGTGGTGAAGTGACTTTTGCATCACAAAAGTGCAATATAACCACTATGGTTAAGAAAGCCTATCACCTTTATTTTGGCTGCAAAATTGGAGATCAGGACAAGAGGTGGGCCCCACACATATGCTGCAACACTTGTGCAACAAATCTTCGCCAGTGGTTGAACAGGAAAAGGAAATCTATGCCTTTTGCAGTGCCAATGATTTGGAGAGAGCAAACAGATCATACCAGCAATTGTTACTTCTGCATGGTGCCTCCAGTTGGGAAAGGTGTATCAAAGAAGAAAAAGTGGACTGTGCATTATCCAAACATTCCATCAGCTATACGCCCAGTACCCCACGGAGAAGGACTGCCGGTTCCTGATGCACCAGAATCATTCTCACTTGAGTCAGACAAGGAAGAGGATGAAACTTCTGGTCCTGAACCATCAATGTCACAGGACCCACATTTTCTCCCATCCTCCTCCTCTGAACCACACCTCATAACACAAGATGAACTGAATTACCTTGTCAGGGATTTGGAACTACCCAAGAGTAAGGCAGAGCTGTTGGGCTCCAGACTACAGCAGTGGAATCCCCTGGCAGGTGATGTTAGGGTTTCCATGTTCCGTGACCGTCAAAAGGGTCTTGTCCCATTCTTCTTCATGGAAGGTGATCTTGTAGCCTGCAACAACATCGATGGTGTGATGGCAGCCCTCAACATCGTTCATGATCCAGATGAGTGGAGACTGTTCATTGATTCATCGAAGACGAGTCTTAAAGCTGTTTTACTGCATAATGGCAATGTTTTGCCATCAATTCCAGTTGGTCATGCAGTCCATATGAAGGAAACCTATGACAACATGAACCAACTTTTGAGGTGCATAAACTATGACCAACATGAGTGGCAGCTTTGTGGCGATTTGAAGGTTGTTGCTCTCTTGCTTGGTCTCCAGACTGTATACACAAAGTACTGGTCTTTTCTCTGCTAATGGGATAGTTGTGCAAGAGATTCCCACTACATCAAGAAAGATTGGCCACTCCGACAGTCATTGGAGCCTGGGAGGAAAAGTGTTCAGCATCCACCAGTTGTTGAATCAAGGAAGATTTTGTTACCACCCTTACACATCAAGCTGGGTCTGGTGAAGAACTTTGTCAAGGCCATTGACAAAACACAAGCAGCTTTCAAGTACCTCCATGGAAAATTTCCAAGATTAAGTGAAGCTAAGATAAAGGAAGGTGTCTTTGTTGGTCCTCAGATTCGTGAACTTCTTCGAGATGATGCATTTGACCATGCACTGCATGGCAAGGAAAAGACGGCATGGAAAGCCTTCCAGTTAGTGGCAATAAATTTTCTCAGAAACAACAAGGCAGACAACTACAGGTTGTTGGTGGAAAACCTCCTCAAGGCATACAAAAGCCTTGGTTGCAACATGTCACTAAAGATACATTTTCTGCACTCTCATCTAGATTTTTTCCCACTGAACTGCGGAGCAGTGAGCGACGAGCACGGCGAGCGATTTCACCAGGGCGTTGCAACAATAGAGAAATGCTATCCGGGCAAATGGATCCCATCAATACTTGCAGACTATTGCTGGACAGTGACAAGAGATGCTCCATTTAATGAATACAAGAGACAAGCCAAGAAGCACCGAGTAGACACTGAATAGGACTAAACTATGTACATAATATTTTTTTGCCTTTTGTTTCATAATAAATTTTATTTATATAACCCTTTTGCTGATTTTTAAAGTGTTACATAAACAGGAAATGTGAAATATTATCATGTAAAGCAACCATAATCACATGTAAAGTCCTAGGTTTACAATTTATGATTAAAACTCTACTATCTACACAATATACATAGACCTAAAATATAAAAACTTAAATATCTTAAACAGTAGTCAATTAGTTGTTTTAATTGTCATATTTTAATTCAGCACATCAAAACACATAATAAATAGCACATTTTATCTCTGAAGCAGACGATTTCTCAAAAATTGTAGACCAGTGTAATTGTTTAAGATACAAGAAGAGTGTCCTGGAATGGGAACAGGGCAGGAGATATATTTAGGTCTTTGCAAACAGTAAATATTTAGTATCCACTAAGTTCTATTTTTGGTAAGATGATATAATTGATTGACAAGGTTTTCTGAAACCAGTTCTTTACCAGCTTTATTTTACTTAAGGCTCATCATAAAAATTGAAGCAAATATTTCCATCCTGTGTGGTCATGGAAGAAGAACTGCTATACAATTTCTTCTAGTTCATTTCCACCACCTCTCAGCTTTGGTATATTAACTATTTACTCAAGATGAGTTTCGAGGAAGAGATTTGTGCACAGTTGGGGAATCAAGGATTGAATGTGTTATGCCGTCCCGATCTAGAGATGAAATAAGAGTATTAGTATTAGATAAAATGAATACTTTCATCTTTAGTTACTTATTAATTAAGAAGATTATATTTATTTTAAAAAAATGTTTGAACATGAACCAAAGGGAACACTTTTTTTAAAATTAACATACAAAAAGAAATGGAATAATACAGGAGAGAATCCCTGTTGGCAAAGTGGTATGTGACAGCTCAGAAAAAATGTCTGATAGGAAGCAGCTACTCAGATGTCCCTTGCAATCTAGTAAATATCCTAGGATGTGACACTGCTGTTCTGGAAATTTTATCCACTTTCTCAATTTCAACTACTGTCTTATTGCTGATGACCTGCAGATCAGCTTTTCCACTCCTGATCCCTCCCCCCATCCAATTCTGTATTTTGTCCTGTCTCTGACATTTCCTGAACGTTTTGCCATCAACTTAAACCTAACTTGGCTAAAAATGAACTTCGAGTCTTCTCTCAGAAACCCCCACCATTCATCCCATTCTCCCACTCACAATATCATCAAATTCCATATCATTTAGGTCCATAAATGGGAGGCGAGGTGTTGTCTTTAATAACTCCTGCTCCACATATCCATACGCTGTTCTATCCAACTCTTGCAGTTTCTTTATCCATAACACTTTGTTCTAGCTACATTAGCCTTAAAAACAATAGATTAGACAATTCTTTATGGTTATTAGCAACCCTTAAGTTTAAAATCAGATTTATCTTTAATAAATGCATGATACATTAGTTCACTGTATGTACATGATATTCTACAATGGGCCTAAAGCAGAGAGGGTTAAGCCTCCACACTACAAGTCGCATTTCATTTTGGTGTGAACCCTCCACATCTTTTAAAATATTAGAGCAGCTTCCATCACAAAGATGGGAATGGCCCATCTTCTGTCACTTTGGAGGTCAGATTGTGCTGATGAACAATCTAGCCCATTTATTTGCTGTACAAAAGTAATTAGTCTGTTATCATTCTATGTTAAATCTTTGAATTCATTCTTAGTGATGGAATCAGAATAGACATGTCTCAAATATTTCAATGTAATTTTCCTGTCAAGTTAGCAAAAAACCTATTTGAGCTATTTCTAAATAGTCATGCACTATCATTATCAAAACATCTTGGATTTCTTTTTTTCCTTTTTTTTTTTTTTTTTTTTGAAATAGGGATAGTGTGTAAATATATAAAATGATGACATTCAGTTTTAATTACCCTAAAGGACATTTAGAGGGTTATTGAAGTGCATGGCTTCCTGCACAGTAGCTCAAGAATTTTAGATGATTGAATATACCAATGATCTCTTTATTCACAAGAGCTTCAGACTCTTATGATTTTTGTTGTGTATCTCAGGATACTAGTTGTTAATCCAATGCTGCAAATGGATACTTGAAGGGGTTGTCTGTACAACAGTTTCTTCCTTATATAGTAGAAATTGTAACTCTAAAGGATGGTTGCTTGTCTAAAAGAAAAATGTTTTATAAAAGAAAATACTAATGCAATCCTTTGCTGTGAATGAATGGATTTTATAGGATATCATATGCTTCCAGTGAAGGTCATTTATATATGAATTTACTACAATGTCACTTGCATATAACAAAATAGTCAAAGAACTGGTTGATCAGTTACTTAGAATAATGTGGAATCTTATGTGGTTTATCTCATAATTAACATCCCTAAAAATGGACCTGATATGGACAGATGTCTCAGAGTTTGGTTGTGCATCATTAACAAATGGTATCTCTAAGGAAAGGAAAATTTGGAAACAGCTGGCTTCTAGATCATCATAAATAAGAAGTCATCTTTCTTCCATGTAAAATCTATGAACTATAACACCAATGGAGAATGAGGAATACAGAATCACACTCTGAGTCAGATCTGGTAAATACAAGTAGTTGATGTTATTTCAGAAAAAAACTAATGAGCTGTCCATGAGTAAAAAATTATAACTTTATACTTCAAGTGCAATTTTTGCAACAACTAGATTCCTACTTAGGCAGAAAAAATAAATGGAGTTTTCACTTCCTTACCTGGATGTTGGTGTGCTTGACTCTAGGACTAGGAACAATAATGTTTATTAGGACATAGATGTTGCCATGCCATAATAGAACCGTTTAGTCCGTCTTATCTGGTAAACTGCTTTTAGCAGCAGCCAGTGCCTTGTGGTTCATCCCAGATACTCAGACTATCTAAACCACATGTGTTTGAGCTATCAAACATACTTAGAAACATGCATCATAAAACATAAGCATCGTATGAACAGAGTATATAAAAACAGGTAACTCCATGTTAGATGAAACAGGTTGCCTACAAGGCCAAATCTACCTTTAGTGACAAATCTGCTACTCCATTGTCTTCAGTTATGCCATCGCTGGCCAAGCCAGTGATCACATGTAACCTGGGAAGTTCTGGCTGATTTGCTGCACTCACTCTTCTAGACTACAGAAATGAGGTATCTGTGATAATGGTTGGTGATAAGTTTCAGAGTAACAGCCGTGTTAGTCTGTATCCGCAAAAAGAAGAACAGGAGTACTTGTGGCACCTTAGAGACTAACAAATTTATTAAAGCATAAGCTTTCGTGGACTACAGCCCACTTCTTCGGATGCATATGCATCCGAAGAAGTGGGCTGTAGTCCACGAAAGCTTATGCTCTAATAAATTTGTTAGTCTCTAAGGTGCCACAAGTACTCCTGTTCTTCTTTTTTTGGTTGGTGATAGGTAATCGAGCCATATCTTCAGCTTGTGTAAATAGTCATAGCTTCATTGACTTCAATAGAGCTGTGATGGTTTACAGATCAGGAAGATCTGGCCCCAGGAGTCTTCAAGCAATCAGCATTTCCACTAATGTTGCTGACTCATTATTATGGCCATAGGAACCGAGTGAGATAGTATTATCAACTAATCAGACCAAAAATGTTGGTTGTTTGCTATCTCACAAATGTTACAGAAGAGCTATAGCTTTTAGAAATCCTCTCAAGACTCTAAAGCGCATTTACTATTGATTCAGCAGCACACAAAAAGATATCCCTGATATAGAATCCTAGAAAAAGAAATCACAAGGAAACAAATTCTAGCAGTCTTTAAAAACAAATAAGACTCTTCAAACTATTAACTTGACATGTTCTTTTATGTAACATTAGTATCTTAATTCTTTCAAAAATTCTAATCTTTGGATGTAATGAATCAAAGTTTTGTAACAAGGAAGCTGAAGCTAAATAACACAGAAGATGACGTGAAGACCACTTGGAAATTCAGCTAATGAAGAATGCAGCTGCCTTCTTATTTAGTGGTGTTTCACATAGGTAGCCCCTTAGCTATGTGCTCAGAGACTGCACTAAAGGCTTCCAATTAGTTTGTGGTCCTAGCCTGGGTACTGCAGAGGTTGCCTCACATTTTGTATGCCAAACTGACAATTGAAACTAGCAGGGATGCTTGAACTGACAGTTCCTGCATTTGAAAGCCTGGGTGCTGCTGACCAGATGTTTGTAGAAGAGGGTTCGCAAGTCTGGAGTTTGCTTCCCCCTTACTCCAGTAGAATCTGACTTTGTTGTGCTTAAGGGCAGGCTTTTTCTCATGGAGACTTGATTAGGAGGGGGGACTGTTTGGGGTGGAGAAAGGGTTTGAGAATCTCACTGTTACTTTTTGGACATAACATTAATAGAATTCCATCCATGTTTATGTTTATAATCTATTTATTGTCACTGCATTTAGAGAGAGATGAACTACAAAAAACGGGCAGTGCTCAGAGACAATGTGATTCAAGCTGCAGCTGTCACAGTTGGATGTCAGCATAAACAGAGCAAGAATTGGATACGCAAAGAGACATGGCATCTTATTAAGGACAGAAAAGCACTGAAAGGAAAACTCCTGAATGCTAAGACCAATGAAATACTGGAAAAAGCAAAGGAATACTAGAAAGCAGATAAAGCAGAACAATAAAGGAATGAAAGATGAACAGTGTATGTTGCAGACATAGCAGCTGAAGCTGCTGCTATGATGGGAAATCACAGAGCTATTTACCAAGTGACTAAAACCCTGTGCAGAAACATCAAAACAGGAAATGGACCAATAAAAAGTAAAGATGAAAAAATGCTTACAAGTGAAGTAAAACAGAATAATGGATAAGCAAAGCATTTCAAAGAAGTCTCAACAAGACTCCACCCTACCTCAGTACCAGAGTTTGATGAAACATGCAAACCTGATAAACTTGCTATCAACATGTCAGAAGTACAGGTTGTACTCAGGAAGCCGAAAAACAACAAAGCAGGCCAAACAGGGCTCAAAATCATTTATGCAAAAACAAATATCTTTGAATATCAGACCTCTTGAGCCCGAATGTCTACACAGCAGTTAAATAGTCCCTTAGCCAAGCCCCGCCAGCTCAAGTCAGCTAGCACAGGCCAGATGTGGGTGTCTAATTGCAGTGTAGATATACCAAGAGTGTCCCAAGTAAATGTAAAGTGGAACAAATTGTTTAGCATAAGTACTAATCACATATTCTAAGAGACCATTCAAGATGACATGTTCTGTTAAAATCTCTTCAGTCATAGGAGAAAAAAGGGGGGCTAGTGAGTTACAGATTATTGTAGTAAGTCATAAATCCAGTGTCTGTATTAAGATCATGATTATTAGTGTCTAGTAAAGTTATTACAATAATCTATAACCCACTAACCCCCCTTTTTTCTCCTATGACTGAAGAGATGTTAACACAACACGTCACCTTAAATAGTCTCTTAGAATGTGTGTTAACTACTTAAGGTGAAACAGGTTGTTTAGCATATGTTTGGTTGTGACACTCTGAGAATGTCTACATTGCAACGTAAACCATGGGATTAGTAGAACTCGAGTTAGCAGATCCTGGGTTTGTTAACCTAGGCCTTTAACATCTACACTTATTTGTAACCCTAGGTTAGGAATTGTTGAACCCTCGGTCCCAACCTCGAGCTCCAGCATCTACACCACACTATGCAGGCCTGAGTTCCATATCCCAGACTTTCTATCGCTCTCTCAAAATGTGGCCTTTTTAGACCTTTTGTTCATGATGCAGTGTGGGAAAACTTGATGTCCACCAAACTGTACTGTCCAGAGGGATATTTTTGATGGACTCCCACAGCACAAATCCAGTTGGGCTGGGTCTACAATGCAAAGCAATAGGGTTTAAACTCTTGGTCCCTGCTTGACACATGCTCAAACCCTTCACCCCCATGGGGTCCTGGGACCCTGGGTCTGAGCCCTGAGTTAGGGACATTTGTGTGTAACAGGAAGGAGGGCTAGGCTTCAGCCTTCATTCAAACCCTGGGTTTCCAGTGCATTGTAGACATACCATCTTAGTACCCTTCTCTGAAGAAGAGCTCTGCGTAGCTTGAAAGCTTGTCTCTCACCAACAGAAGTTGATCCAAAAAAAGATATTACCTCATCCACCTTGTTTCATAAAGAATGCAGAAGAGTTCTATTACAATGTTGTAAAACTAAATGGCTTTGAAAATGTGTCTGTGAAAGATTCTGGGCATTGGCTGGAGAGACTTTATCACCAGTAAAGAAATCTGAGAAGTTATCAACCAGCAGTTCATCACCACTAGAATTAGAAGGAAGTGTTTGGACATATTTGGGACATGTTCTCTGGATGGCAGCACACACTCCTAGATGTCAAGTGGAAACCAAGTGGTATGAGGAAAGAGAACTCACAAGAGAAACCTGTTAAAACAAACAAACAAACAAAAACCTTAGCAGGGAGGGCAGAACAACACCACAGAGCAAATGGCAGCAACAGCTAATGACAGAAAGGGATGGAATAGACTAATTTCTATCCTATGTACCAACACTGGTGCAAGAAGGATGTAATAATAAATAAAAATAATGAACTATATCAATAGGAAAAAAAAGACAAAATACTGTAGTGTATATGTTGGGATGGGCTCTCTAATTCACTAAAGTTACTTTTCGCTGCGTAAGTGGCACAAAATGGCCTTAAAATAGCCAGAAGTAGCCAGGAAGAATTCTTCTTATGTAGGGAATTCTCTGCTGGTGGAAAGCTGGCAGAGATGGCTTCATTGTCCCTGAGCCAGTTGTCTCAACATACCTATCAAAAGTGAAGGGAGGAGTGTATTCTGGGGGCAAGGCAAGGACATAAGAATGACCATCTGGGTCAGACCAATGGTCCATCCAGCTCAGTATCCTGTCTTCTGATAGTGGCCCATGCCAGGTTCATTCAGGGGGAATGAACAGAACAGGCAATCGTTGAGAGATCCATCCCCTATTGCCCATTCCCAGGAAGGGTCATGGTGGAGCAAAGCTCCACAATTCTTGATCCTTCAATGGCATAATGCCCATTACAAACCTTGTAGCAGTGGTGGAAGTAAATTAGAGCAGCCCCCTTGCTGCTCTAAATTCTGATAGAGCTAGGCAACTGTAGTTCCAGGAAGCTACCACTTTTATTTTTTTAATTTTGTTTGAAAAATCAGAAATTTTTGAAAAAAATGAAGATTTTCTGTGGAAAATTTTCTTAAAAAAAAAAAAAAAAAAAAAACCACCTCTTTAAACTGACAAATTTCAAATGAAAAGTTTTGGCCAGCTTCCACTTGTACATACACCAGTTATTTCTGCATCTTAGGTTCAATCAGACTGTCTAATGTACTTTTTCTCTCCTTTTCCTCCAATTTCATTTAACTCAGTCTTCTTTCCTTTTATAAAGTTTTTCCATCGTGTTACTTGTGCTATTGAAACAATTGGAATTTGAAACTTATGAATGGTAATAACAGTACTTTAACACTTCTTTGGAGTCACCCATTCAAGGATTCCACATGCTATCCTATGAAGTAGGTAAGTATCATTATTTCATGTATCTATGTCTATGCCACAGAACTTTTACTCTTCCTATTAAATAGTAGTTCTCTAGCTCCTGTAAAAATGTGCTTTGAGTATGGTTTCCCAACTGTTTCCCAACTCACAATGGGCCTGGTGCTGAGGCTTCCTGTTCAGTGGGAACTGAGGACAGTCAGCACCGCAACAGGTACTCAGCACCTGACAGGATCAGGCCCAAGTAACTTTATAGACAAGTTGCTTTACTTTTCTCAGCTGAAAACAACCTGGCTATAAAATTAGCATCCTACAGAATTGACATTTCATGATTGAGGGGGAAAACAGTAATTCAAAAAGAAACAGATGTTCACTAATCAATCATTTCCATCTTTCTAATTCTCCTTTAGCAAGATTTTATTTTGGCTAACCTTGGTGTGTGGGGGGGGGGGTGCAGGGAGCAGGGGTGAAGCTTCTCTGAAAAATTGCACGTTATATGATGCCTTAGGCTTAACCCACAACTCCTAATAATTTCTAATAGAACCAATAGACCAGTGTTATACATGCAAAGCAACTGAACAGAATCTGAATACATTTCCTGTCAAATGCTTAAGAGCATGGAAGGAAATTAGATGTTCTTTACATGGCAAAAGAAGTCATTTCAGGATGTTATGTTATGACACCCAAGGTTGAAATCATTATCATAGTAAATGATCTCTGATTATAATGCAATAGATTTAATCTAAAAATGTATAATGTTGGTCACTACTACAATGTGCATATAAGATAACTATTGTAGAATCTTCTTACTTGTATCCTGGTAGATACACAAATGTACCAATTAAGCAACTGTCCAAAATACCAGCAGTTCCTGTGTATGCTGTGTGGGTAAAATTCTGCCCTGCATCATGTAAATGGCATAGGGTGGAGGTGTAGAGGGTGCCAGCCTTGCAGTGCAGAAGGAGGAGGACCTAGAACACCAGAGGGATGTATCTGCATTGCCTTTTACTTCTACCCCCTAAAAGACTATTATACAGTTTCCTAGCAAGTACAGTCTACTGCAGCAAATGCACAAAGGGATTAGGGGCCTGGGCTGCAGTCTAATGTTCATGGTCCCATGAGTCATGAAGCACTGGCTGGCATGTGAGCATAGTTTCCATTAGAGCTGATCAGAACATTATCAACAAAATGTGCTTTCATTGAAATATACTGTTTTGTCAAAGGCACAATGTTTTGTGGAGATGTATAGATTTTGACAAAGTTTTTGGGTTTTGCAATGTTGGAGTATTTGATGGAAGGTTTCTGAGATGCAGGGTAGACTCCCGGGGGGGGGAGGAATGTGTGGGTGTGAGAGAGAGAGAGAGAGAGAGATCAAAACCTGACCTTTTCATTCCAAAAAGAGACATTTCCAAGACAAATCTGTTTCATGAAAATGTTCAGTAACCTTTTTGTTCTCATCCTAAAGCAGAACAAAAACAAGTTTCGAAACCTTGAAATTTGTCACAAATCAGAGATGTTTCTCCAGTCAGCTCTAGTTTCCTTCTTGCTCTGCTGCTGTGTGAATGTGGTAGAGTAGAACATAAGAACGGCCATAGTGGGTGAGGCCAATGGTCCATCTAGCCCAATAGCCTGTCTTGTGACAGTGGCCAATGCCAGGTGCTTGAGAGGGAATGAACAGAACAGGTAATCATCAAGTGATCCATCCCCCATCGCCCATTCCCACTTCCAGCAAACAGAGGCTAGGGACCCTTCAAAGCATGGAAAGAGGGGTTGCCTTTGGCACAGCGAGTGGGGTTTGCCCCTGTGTTTATAGATATTTTCTATTTCATTAATGTTTTCAAAGGCAACAAGTGTGTGTGTGTGTGGGGGGGGGGGGGGGGGGGACATGCCCCAGCAGGGAGGATGCCGAAAGAGAACAAACAGCAGGAAATTTATGCCAACAGATACCAGATGATAACTGTAAACTACAGTGAATAATCTTGTAGGCCAATAGGCATGCCATTCCAATGGATTGGTGTGCTATTAACTATTGTTCAGAATAACTGAAATGTATTATACTGAAACTGTCAGCTGGTAATCATCCCAATTAAACATGTAATTATCAGGGTCCTGTTTAAGAAGATTAATCTGTAACAAAAATATTCTCCATCAATGCAGTTTGACATTAAAGTGGAACTCTTGATCTGAAGATTCTGTCCACTGAAGGTGGCCATGTCCTAAAGGGCTCCGTAACAGAGTGGTAGAGTGAACGAGTCTTTTGGTCACTTAGATGCCAATTATTTCTCCAGGGAAAGCTCATTGCAATAATTAGATAATCTACTTGGCTGTGTGGGATAAGGAGCCAATTAGCCCATCAGCCTAAATCTGATAAAGAGGCACAGGAAGGTGAGGGGACATAGGAATAGGAATGGGAACATGGCTAGATGAGCCCAGTCCCATGGAGGTCCTAGGGAAGGGAGAGCTCTCTTTCCCCTCTGCCCCTGAGGACCAGGCCAAAACACTGTAGATATTCTAAGTAGACTGTTATATGGGGATCCTTGTGGTAATGGTGAAGTGAACTCAAAATAAAAGCTCTGTGTGAATGCACAACCACTGGCGTCTGTGCAGTTTCTGCAGGGAAGAAGACAGGAGTGGAGCCATGCCCTGGTACAGGACCTAACTGAAACATACATTTTGAAGGTGGGCTGCTGCTTCTTTATGGAAAGGGCCTTAAAGATAATTATGTTACAGTAAGTGGGTGGATGAGGAGATCAATACTTTTAAACTACACTTAAAATGCTTCAATACTTATAATGAGTCATTAGTATAGCTGCAATTGTTAGCTCATACACTAGTGGCACAGTAGAAACAGAGATCCCTTCTTTGGCCGCAATTCAGGAAAGCCCTTAGGCATGTGCTTAAATTTAAGCATGTCTGTAAGTGCTTTCCCAAATAAGGATGCTTTCCTGACTTTTTCTGTTGTGACACTCATGTGCAAGATGATATAAAATCAAAAATTGAATGAAGCTGAGGGAAGTTCTAAAGAAATACTATCTAATGAAGTGATGTTGAGTAACAATAATAGCTGAAAAGGGATGTTAATAATGGATAAAGTTGAATGGTAAATTAAAAGATAGTAGTAATATGGTTTAAGCCAATGCACAAGTTCTAATGGTCACGAAGGTGGCTCTGTCTTACTAATGAATAGTGACCAACAGCACTGAAAACAGAATAAAATACCAGTGTCAATAGCCTAATTAGTATAAAATAATATCAATAATCAGTATGAAAGCTTCTTAAAAGGTCATTTCACATAACTTTGCAAAGCAATTACAACAGAATGTGCTTTCCTGAACACAAATTAATATTCAGGAAGTCATATATTAATCAAAGGTGAAAGCTTTGACAACACAAGTTCAAAATGCAGAGATAAATGGCGATTTAGCAAAAAAGCAGAGGTCTTTGAAAATTCAGAATGATTTGTCACTTTTTAAATAGTCCTTGGTAATCATTTTAGTGTTTCAAAATGTTGTTGTTGTTGGATGTTGTGGATACAGACACGGGTGATGCAAATTAATATCAAGCCTAGCAAAAAATTTTTGTATCAGGTATTGTATATCATGGGATATGCAGGGTAACGAGAAGTGTTTCTACAGGTATGTTAGCAAGTGTGGGACCCTTACTGAATGGGGGAGGCAACCTAGTGAGACACAATGTGAAAAAAGCTGAAGTACTCAATGCTTTTTTTTGCCTCGGTCTTCACAGACAAGGTCAGCTCCCAGACTGCTGCACTGGGCAGCACAGTATGGGGAGAAGGTGAGCAGCCCTCAGTGGTGAAAGAACAGTTAAGGGCTATTTAGAAAAGCTGGACATGCACAAGTCCACGGGTCCAGATCTAATGCATCCAAGGGTGCTGAGGGAGTTAGCTGATGTAATTGCAGAGCCATTGGCCATTATTTTTGAAAACTTGTGGCGATCAGGGGAGGTCCCGGATGATTGGAAAAAGGCAAATATAGTGCTCATCTTTAAAAAAGGGAAGAAGGAGAATCTGGGGAGCTACAGACTGGTCAGCCTCACTTCAGTCCCTGGAAAAATCATGGAACAAGTCCTCCAGGCATCCATTTTGAAGCACTTAGAGGAGAGGAAAGTGATCAGGAACAGTCATCATGGATTCACCAAGGGCAAGTCATGCCTGACCAACCTGATTGCCTTCTATGAGGAGATAACTGGCTCTGTGGTTATGGGGAAAGCAGTGGATGTGATATACCTTGACTTTAGTAAAGCTTTTGATACAGTCTCCCACAGGATTCTTGCCAGCAAATTAAAAAAGTATGTTGTAATACACTGTAATTATGTCCTTAGCCCGGGTAACAGCTACAAATGCTGACCTCACTAACTGGGGTGTGGCTCTGAAGGGGTTGGAAGCAGTGGAGTCACTTCTGGGATCTCAACTGGGAGTAACTGAGACCGTGTTCCCTGTGTGCTCCCTCCCTTTTCCTTTCTCTCTCCAGCTCTCCTTAGCTTTCAGCATGTGGGGGCTGCTGCCTCTCTTTCCATTCTCTTGTTACACAGTGTAGGGGGAGGGCTAATGCCATATTATGCATCTGAGGCCAGGATCCAGGGCTTGTCCCACTCACTTCTGCTGCCATTGGACTATGAAGGTGTTGCTGGAGCCAGGTGACTGACACCCATTGTTTGATGGAGGAGTGTGGCATTTTCCAGTGTGGTTGTTGGGTTAGAAAGTGTCCGAATGGATGGGTCCCCATAACTCAGTGGGCCACTTGGGCATTGGTTCTGAGCACAGCAATGCATAGTGAGGAGGTATGCCTCTTTCTCCTGCATCTCTGGCTTCCCTTGTCTTATTGCTCCTGTCTCTAGCTTCCTGTCAGGGTCAAAGGGCAGGCCTGAGGGTCCAGCAGGGGCATGGCCTTCACACTCACCCTCAAGTTTATAGTCCACCATGGCCATTGATGCCCATTGAGAGCTGCACTGGAACAACTCTGTCAGGTAGTTTGGGAGTGGTTACCCCAGCTGAGTAACAGTTTTTTAAAAAAGTTGCAGCCTCTGCATTTAATCATACTATCATGTCTGTTTCCAATCCACATTAATTCCATAGTTTACCTGGTGCAGTGAGGCTGCATCTAGATTGAGCCTGTCTTGGAGAAAATGTAATAATGTGTAAATGTTTGATTCTACAAAGGATGGGTGCTCACTCACAGGGCCGGCCCACAACATTTTGGCATCTGAGGCGGGGAGCTCAAATGGTCTCAATTCTGCCTTCTTCTGTCCTATTCCTCTCATGGTACTACTCTGCTACCTCCCCCAATAAAGGAGAACTAACAACTTAAAATGCCTTGTTCAAAAATTTTAAGTAACACTTAACTTTCAAATGCCTGAACAGCAAATGTAACTTTTCTTGTCTGCATAATAAACACTGGCATTTTTATCTGTTTGAATAATCAAAGTGGTGCTTTCCATGCCTTCTTGGTTGCAAAGATTTCAACTGCTTCCTGAAGGTCCACAGTCTGGGCTAGCTCATGCTCTACTGAGATGGTTGCAAGACTGACCAGCCTCTCCTGTGTCATTGTGGAGTGTAGATGTGTTTTTATTAACTTCAGCTTGGAGAAGCTGCATTCTTCACCGGCAACTGTTACAGGAAGTGTTAGAAGTATGCGCAGAGCAACAAAAGCATTTGGAAAGAGGGTGGTCATCTTATTTGTGCACTTATATTCCAGAACAGCATTTGGAGTTGATCCTGCTGAAATGTATCTTGAAAGGGTTTTCAGTTCATCTCCTAAATCACTCACATCAATGTCGCGCATGTCAACACTGTCTCTAGTGCCCTGCATTGCTGGTATAGTGAGGAGTTTTGGAATATCATACAACATCCCAAATATACTGTTGTGTTCCTTGAGCTGCATGAAATGTTCAACTGACTGTATTGCACAATCTAGCACCTGGTTAAAGAATTCAACTTTGAATGGTTGTTTGGGGTCTTTTATGGGATTATCCCGTGCCTCGGAATCAAAATGTCGTCTTCTTCGGTGACTCTTGTATTCCTGAATGGGTGGGAAAATAGCTTCAGTCTGAAGTTCCTCTGCCAACTTCTGTGCACTCTTCAGAACCATTTTGAAATCCCTCATCTGACCGGTAAGACTGTAGGTATGACTTTGCTTTGTTCACTTGTTCCATTGCTCAAGATATATCAAGGTCAACACCTTGGAGTCTCTTGCTTACAACATTTATTTCAAACAGTATGTCATGCCACAACACTAAGCCACACAGAAATTTGAAGTTATGTAAGTTTCTGGTGATTCCATTTCCTTCAGCCACTGCTCTCCCACGAACTGTTCCCGTCATAGCATTATCCTCCATAATGGCAACTATGACATCTATCTTCCCAATTTGTTGTTTGATAGGCTTAATCGCCTCCACTTGACTTTCCCATCATGTGGCACTCAGTGGTTTCAGTCTCAGAGGATGTTCCCAGATGTTGCTTCAAAAATTGCCATCGATGAGTTGATGCAGAGAAAAATACATAGATGCTTTGAATTACATTAAAAAAATTGTGATGCAGCCTCACTAGAAGCTGATGCTGCATCACTGGCCTCCAAGTTAAATGAATGAGAATTGCATAGGACAAAAAAAGCCCGAGGGTTTAACTCTCGCATCCGTGTCTGCACTCCTCTGTTCTTTCCTGTTATGTTTGCACCATTATTGTAGCCCTGACCTCTCATGTCAGCTATTGTAATTCCCGTATCTTCCAGCTTTTTAAGAAGCACATTTGTCATACCAGCTTCTGTAGTATCATCAATGTCAATAAATTCTAGAAAAAGCTCTCCGACAGTCACCATTGCAGTGACATTTTCACTAGGTTCTGTTGTTGTTACAAAACTCACCATTAAAGTCATTTGTTCCATGTAGCTGATGTCAGGTGTGCAGTCCAGAATGAAAGTAATATCTTGCTGACTTCAGATCTGCCACAATCTTCTATTTGACTTTTTGTTGCCAGTAACTGCATGATCTCGTTTTTAATTGTTTTTCCAAGGTAGTTGGTTTGTGTACATTTCTTGGGTGGTGACTCTTCTTAGATGCTCCTGGAGTAGAGCATCAAACTCAGACATCAGCTCCATAATTTTAAGGAAGTTTCCATTGTTTGGCACATACAGCTGATCTGAAGTGCCATGCAGTGCTAGGTTTTGGGTAGCAAGCATTCTCACAGTAGCAATCAGAACATTTTGCCAGTAAAGAGATTCTGATGCAGTCTTCTCTTGATGCTGACCATCTATTGTGGCCTTTAACCTTAGTCTCATCTCAAGCTCTTTCCACCTATGGAATGCTCTCTGGTGATTTGCTGCCTTTTCATGGCATGCCAGATTTCTAGCCAGATATTTCCAGTCCTTTGTTCCTGTAGAACCCAATGTGGCTGGAGCATTAGACTGGAAGAGTTTGTAACAAAAACAGTATGCAGTATTCTGGGTTTTTGAGTACATAAGCCATGGCCTCTCCACTTTGTCACCATTGGGGATTTCATGCCAGTAACGTGTTGGATGGAAACTTCTATCTTCATTGTCCTTGGGGAACATGAAGTTTTTCACTTGCTGTGACCCATGCAGTACAAGGAAGTCCCTCAGGCTACTGCTTAACTGGGTTTACAGTCCTGGATCTTCTAGACTTAAAGGAACTAAACTCGGCAGCAGCTGTTTCTTGCGCCTCCACCACACTCTTCTCTGATCTACACTTTTTTCTTCAGGAATGTGCATGGTTACATCCATCTCAAATGTAGTTGCCAGGTCACCTGCACTCTGACTAACTGGCAGATCAGGCATCTCCTCACCACTCGCATCCTCACTGGGGCCGGAGGGCTCCCCGTGAAAATTTCTCTATGTATCTCAGGAGAACTCCTTCCTGCTTAGATAGAAAAGTCTCCTTTGCTTTCTTTCTTTTTCTGAATGCTGCCCCAGAGGGGCGTTTTCTTCTTTCACTCATGATTGCTGTTCTGTGCCAGCTATAGTGGTTCTCAACACTCAATTGAAGGGGACAAATAAGCAAGGTGGTAGCAGGGCCTGAGTGAGGGAAGATATCAGCGTCTTAAGGGCTTAACTGGCTCCTACTACTTCAGTTGACTGCCTGTTCTCCTCAAGTGGGTTCAGGAAAGCAGCAGGAAACAGGAAGCTCCCTGAGAAACTGGTGTTAATCAGTCCAGGCTCCTGGGGTGCTAGAGAGGTACACAAGAGGCTGCTCCTCCTCCTCTCTCTCCCTGCAGCTCCTGCTGCTTTCTGTTATTCCCTCTCACCTTTTCTCCTACCTGCCTGTTATGTCTCTTGTGCCCTCCTTCCTCCAGCACAGAACTCCATCATCTCTGTGCACCTAGAGCAGAGAGAATACATATGCACCAGTAGCAGACACAATTTTCTACACTCTGTCCTAGTGCCCACCCCTCCCCCCCACAGTCTGGCACCTGAGGCGGCTGCCTCAGTTCACCTCATGGTAAGGCCAAGCCTGGTCACTGAAAGACTTTACTCTCCTAGGGATAACTCTTTTGTTTCTAGATATGAGGGAGGTACAACTTAATTGTGCTAATTAATTGTTTTTTCTCTATCCTTCAGTTTTCCTACACTCCCTCTCTACACATATCCTCTCTTCTCCCTGAAATTACTGTTCTTCCTTCCTATTTTCTTTTTGCCTCTTCCATTTCTGCAGGTGCCTTTTCCATTCTCTTCTTTGGACTCCTCCTTCATTACCCTCTCTTTCTTTTTTTTCTTTTGTTCTTTGCCTGCACAGTTCAGATTGGTGGTGGTGGGGCAGCGTGTATGGGAGGCTTATGGAGGGCAGTGAGTTAGATTCCATTAGTCCTGCAATAGAACTTTTCAAACTTTCTTAACACAAAATATCTATTCAAGGTCCAAAGAAGAGATGTGTCTGTGATTCGGTAGAAACTTAATGAAAATCAGTGAAGCAAAAAGATGAGATATTGAATAGTTAACATCTTTTTCCCCATGTGTACTTATATAATGCCACTAATTTTTCAATGGCAGAGTCAATAAACAAGGTAAACTTTTTTTAATCAGTCAGCAGAACACACCCTCCCACAGATTTCACCCTCTTTGTACTTCCTGAAAGCCCCATTAATATTCACCATCCACAGCACCCTGGGGAATGCTCTGTCACCATCCCCTGTTTGTTTTAATTGACTGGTATCCAGCATGAGTGACCCCACTGATTGCAACTGTGACGCTAAGGCATGAGGGGAGAGGTGGTGTATTAGGGTTAAATATATTTTAGTTTGCTTCCTTCATTTAAAAAGCACGTTGGCAAAAAAAATAAAGGAAACTTGACTAATATAACAAAAGTAAAGTGTTTGTCATATTGCTAGTCATTAGCTTGAAGACTACACAAAGCAATTTTTTTGGTAAATCAATATTATACAAGAACCATAAAAATTGAAAACAGAAATGTCAGTGGCAGGCAATGCATGAGTACAAATTCTTCTCTCACACAAGAGTGAGCCTTGAGCAACTCCCCTGAAGTCACTGGAGTTACCCCCAGTTTAAAGCTGGAATAACTGATGGCAAAGTTTGTCTCAAAGTCTTTCCAATTTGTTGGTTATATATATTTATCCAAATAATAACAACCAGTGTGTGTGTTTCATTAGATCAAATGCAAAATTTCTAGTGCCACCTATTGGTGGAGAATATACATTTAATTATTTATTATTCTTAATAATCTACACTTTAAGGAGGTATGATGGAAATAAATGTTAGTATTCATTGGTCAAAGTGTTCTTAATTAAAGAAAATATTTAGATGGACATTTTTCATTTAGATCATATTTGATAAATTTGTTAACTTCAGAAATAGTCATAACTATGCAGTAGACGTGGACAGGATGATAAAATTTCATTAATTTTCAATCTTGAATGAATAGCTTACCATTCTGAGGGGATAGTTAGAAAAAATTGTAGAGCCACAAGTTTTATATGGTAATCTGTAACTAAACAGTTTTAATGAAGTCTTGAACAAAATACAATGCCTGCAAGAGATTCATTTGTATTGAATCCTTCAAAGAACTCAGAAAATTGTTTGTTTAAATACATTGTTATAAAAAGGCAATCATACTGTTTTGAGAGTTGATTAAAATCCATTAACTTTATTTTTAAATAAGAACCTTCCTATTCAAAGTGCTTGTATACCAATGCTAGAAATCTAAATAGTGTGGATGAACTACAGTGTCAGATATAATAGACATCACAGAAACATGGTGGAATGAGGATAATCAATGGGATACAGTATTGAGCAGATGTTTCCCTGATTCCTCAGTCTCATCTTAACTGTGTCCCCCAATTCAGGCTAAATGAAACTGAGATGCCTCTGTGATAGGGTCTGCATTATACTGAGAAAGTCTTTTCTGTTTATCCTCAAATGACCAGATTATCCTGCAAGTTTTTCCAGGGAAGCCCAGGGGCAGGAGATTTGACTTCCAATCCCCCTCTGCCACTGAGGACAAAAGTGTGAACTGCCTCTGCATGAGTGTGCAAGGAACTCTAAAAATAGCTACCTCTTGTGAGGGCAGAGTACCAGATCAATCCTTGTGCACAGGAACTGCGCTATCCTTGCTCCTTCCATGGAGCAAATTGCCCAAATGGAGGGGGTAGGTGGTGGGTGAAATGGGCTGGGAATGGGCCTAATGCCAGCAAAACTTCCCTGTAAAAAAATAACGTAAAGGTTTAAGTTAATGTGAGAAGAAAAGACTTGGATGGAGGAGAGACAACATTGGAGCTGGGGGATGGAGACTAGGAATGGAGATCCACAAGTCTTTTATTGTTTGAGAATTGACAATCGAGGTGCTAAAGGAGTACTCTAGGACGATAAGGCCATTGCGGAGAAACTAAATGAATTCTTTGCATCGGTCCTCATGGCTGAGGATGTGAGGGAGATTCCCAAACCTGAGCCATTCTTTTTAGGTGACAGATCTGAGGAACTGTCCCAGATTGAGGAGGTTTTGGAACAAATTGATAAATTAAACAGCAATAAGTCACCAGGACCAGATAGTATTCACCCAAGAGTTCTGAAGGAACTCAAATAGGTTACAGACTACAGTCAATAGTTCTGCTATCATTTAAATCAGCTTCTGTACCAGATGACTGAAGGATAGCTAATGTGACACCAATTTTTAGAAAGGGATCCAGAGGTGTGTAAGCCTGACTTCAGTACCAGGCAAACTGATTGAAACTGATTGGGTCAATGAAATCATGACTGGAGTAAAGAAAGTATATAAGGAAGTGTTGTTTACTACTTCTCGTAACAAGAACTAGGGATCACCAAATGAAATTAATAGGCAGCAGGTTTAAAACAATAAAAGGAAGTATTTCTTCACACAACACACAGCCAACCTGTGGAACTCCTTGCCAGAGGATGCCATGAAGGCCAAGACCATAACAGGGTTCAAAAAAGAACTAGATAAATTCATGGAGGATAGGTCCATCAATGGCTATTAGCCAGGATGGGCAGGAATTATATCCCTAACCTCTGTTTGCTAGAAGCTGGGAATGAGCGACAGGGGATGGATCACTTGATGTTTACCTGTTCTGTTCATTCCCCCTGGGGTACCTGGTACTGGCCACTGTCAGAAGACAGGACACTGGGCTATATGGACCTTTGGTCTGACCCAGTAGGGCCATTCTTATGTTCTTGTTTAATCACTTAGCAGAAAAATGAAATCATTGCATAATTTTAGCAATAATTCATTAAGCATGCACCCAGAGTAAGGTTTTAGGGAAATAAACTATGCAAGGGATAAGCTATCAAATACTGTCATGTTTGTCTTAAAGTTCTGCTTTTAGCTACACAAGTGCATAGGGAGAAGCAAGATAGTAAAAATGGCAAGTAGCATTGGGTGTGATGTTAGCAATGGATGGGAACTTGACATGGTGTATTAGTGTCAAGGAGCAGATGTGCTTTGCAAATGCAACAGGGTATTCACTATGACTCCAGGGGAGTTGGTTGTGTGATGCTTGAATGCTGCCATCCATAACAAGCACTAATTAGATCTAAATGCCCCTAGCTGTTTTTTGCTTCTGAAGACAGCAGCAGTGAACATCACCAGTAACTTAACCCAGAACAACATTTCACAATCAAATCGATGTGTAGAGTTACAGGTGGAAATGGAACATGTGTTCTAAGACAGAAATGTGTGTGGTGAGGCTGCTGTACGTCAGTGCTTTGGGGAAATCCTGGCTGCGTGCCACTGACTATCTCTAGAGCTGGTTGAAAAACAAGCGGGCATGCACACAAACTCAGGAAAGGCATAAATTTTATGAATTGTGGGAGCATTTTCATCCCATTGGCATGTTGAAGGTGACCAGTTTTTCATTTTTTAAAAAGTTGGAGCAGAATCTTTCATCAGTTTCCCCCCCTAAAAAAAATTGCCAGTGTCCATCAAAATGATAAAGCAGAGAGTGAAACACATAATTATGAAAGAGGAGCTGAAGTTGAAATTAACAAATATAGATAAATATTGCATAAGATATTTTAAGGATGTGTAATTAAATAGTATAACATGTTTTAGAATATTAAGTAAAAAAAGTGAATCCCTATTTTTTACTTTAAATAATTTCCTATTCTTGGGCACATCATCTGAGCAAAATGAGTTTGGGTATCTGCAGTCTTCTGTGTATGTTCATGAAACAAACTGTCAGTGTTGTAGACAAAGGGAAGTTGGGGTTATTAGAAAAAATCTAATAAAGAATAGACATCAGATGAGATTTTGATAATGTTGTCAGACTTCAAAAAATTATGAGAAGACAAAAGCTTTAAAGACATTAATGAGTTCAGTTCTCAATTGAGACTCTCAAACCCCAAATATTTGCAAAAGCAGTTCACATAAAATATGCATTAATGAATATTTACATGACAATTCACTTCTCGTTTTCAAAACATATTAAAGAGGGAAACATACATATTTAATGCATATAGCTCACAAAGAGGAATTATAATGTCACCTTTAGTTACTAAGTATGTTTAGTCAGAACCTAACCTTTTGGACCACTGAAAGTGGGCTGTCAGTGCAATCCTGAGGTTAATGCAAAAATAACTCCAGCTGCAAAATATCGTTGTAATGAGCATCAATCCAGAAATTCTTTCAGTATTTTTGTACCTTTGTGTTAGTTTCCATATTTGATCTAATGAAAATAATATAGCACTTAGAAAGCCTGAAGAATAAAGATAAAAGGTGGATGATGAGAGGTTGATGTTGTTTATTTATCCTGTGGTAGAGATTTGCAAATAATAAACACACATGCATCTAAACAATCTGTTGATAATTCAGGATCTGTTTTTAATAGATTAGACATGTACTCCAAAAATTCATTTCTTCTGAATGCAATGGGAAATTGTTAAAATTATATATTTTAATGGAGATTCACAGGTATCAAAATTCCATAGGTGGTTGAGCAGCCTAAATAATATTAACGAGTGCACCACATCTACCTATTAGGATCATCCTGTTTTACATCACTCTCAGATGTGCCATCTCCAGATTAGTGGCACTGACTAACCTTTAATATCAATCATCAAGGAGAATTTTCCCTTCTATCATCTCCTCATAAATATTTAAATTAATATTTTTTTTTAAATGTAACTGCATCCCCTGCTGTTTCTCCTGCTCTACCAGGTCTTATGATTTTTTTTTAATTGAGATGGTGCAACAATTTCATTCATAAATATAGCAGTTGGTGCTAGCACCTCATTCAAGATATCTGTATCCATAACATCAGTGGATGTGCAAATATTGAATTTGAACAAAAACTTGTCAGCCTGCAGGCAGTGTTGAACTACAAAATACCCTCATGGTTTAGGACTGGTTAGTCTATGTACTTAAATCATTTTCATTTCTCTTTTGTTGTTGTAGAAGGATTCCCAAACATGAACAGCTGCTAAAATAACAAGTCTTACACTTAACCTGAAATCCAACATATACCCCCAATTTAGCATCGCCTTTGTTTGCATAAGACATACATAATACAAAGTAAAGGACCACAGTCAACTGAAAAGAACTATTAATACAGCAGGATGATCTGGTTATATTTCACTGGCTACAGTATTAAATATTTTGATCATATGAATATTATTGCCAACAGACAGCTATACATTATGGCCTTTCCACTTACATAGCCCAGCAGTATTAATATTTTTCATTAGTTCTATTTTACAGTTTTTTTGTTTTAAAAAACTTGCATTTTAAAGGCTTTTCTAATGTGATTTGGATTAACAAAGAACAACATTATGTGGCCAGCGAGAGAAAGATGGGATGGAGACTAGGATATGTTACTGACCCAAACAGAGAGCTATGTTTGGCAAGAGGGCAGGGAAGAGAGAAAGGATTGACTGACTGAATTTGGCCAAGAAACTTGGAGGCAGATCCTAAGATGGTGTAAACTTTCACAACTCCATTACAATAAATTATTTTTAAGCAATACTGGGTCAAAAAATTACAAAATGTAGGAAGAACTTCTTCTAAAAAGCAGTCAACCATCTCCAATTTTCATATTTACACCATTTTGAATTTTCAGATTAGTTCTAAAAGTCAATCTCATCATTGCAGATGAAGTTTGAATGTGTCTACCTGATGAATTTTGAAGGGGGTAATTATCTCTGTTGGAGAACTTCCTTCTGTTGCATTATAGGTGAAGTTCACTTTAGGGAATTCTCCTTTCCATCAAAAGACATTGCTTTCACTTTCCTCTCTAGGCTTTCCTCTCTGATTTTCCCATCATGTTTATGTCATGCCAATGCCAACTGGCAACAGCAAAACAGCAACAGTACTTCTGCACTATTCTGCCTGCAAATGCTTAATGAATAGGGTAGTAAGAATAATTTCAATACATTTCTTATTATACTTGGCAGAAAATGAAGATGTGGGTCAGTTTAAGCAGCACAACAATCAATTGGTAACCTAGACAAGAAGCATCTTCCTCAAATGTCGAAATTGCCAGCATTGTCTCAAAGAAATATCACCATTCACATTCATGTTTGAGTGGATGATCTGGCCTACAGAATACAAGGGAGAATTCTACTCACCAATTCTATAGAATTCTCTCTGTTGGTTCAAAAATTTTAGAGAAAAGTTATGCTTCTCTATTACATTCTACAGGACTTTTCCACAAGGGTTCCTGCATATAAATGCATCTTCTACAATTTTCAGAAAAATCAAACACTAAAGAAGTGTAAACACAGTAGAAGCAAATTCCTTTAATTATTCAGACAAATATATTTGGGAAATGTTTTGCAATTTTGCCCAGATTTGGTACACACAGATACAGACACACATGCCTAAAATTATTTAAATACATTCTAGTTGCATACTCTTCAGCACAAAATGGACTTATTATGCATCCTCAGTTCACTCAATAGAATGCACAGCAGTCTCAGTTCTGACCACAACCCTGAGCCAACATTTACAGTCAATAACAATTTGCTGATAAAATCAATCAGTCACACTTGACAAGGTTACATAACCTACAAGGGCTCTACCATGCTTAACTGGATTTGTAAAATCATGGCTTAACCAAGATTCCTGCTGTTTTTTTTTTAATTTACATAAAAAAGGAAAGTTTATTTTGTGAGTGATTTTAATACTCATGAAAGTGAGTTATTTGCCACTCCATGTCTAAAGTTGAAGCTATCCTCCCATTACAACCCAACTGTCAACCTCTGCTTTCAAGAAAGAATACTCTGAAATTTTACATACTATTTCTTATCTCATGGAAGAATTTATCTGGGAAGTTCAGAAAATCAGAAAAACGGCCTTACACTGATCTTGATTAAAATTCCTTGTTATTGGCTTTCTTAACATTTCCTAAATTATTTTTGGGTGTGAGGGATCATCATCTCTCCAAAACGGCTTGGCCCATAAACTGACAATTGCTTTTCTTTTGTTAGCCTTGATGAGAAGAAACAACTTGTAGTGATTTGTTTAGGAGCAGAGGGGGAATTTGAAATATACATAACCAGCCTTGTAACTTTTGAAAAAGCAGCTTGAAATCCGTGGATTAAAAAATGCTATTCAAGAGCTAAGCATTATTGTATATATCCCACACCAGTTTAGAGAGATAAGGGGTTAATGTAGGGTCATTAGAGTAGGGACATAAACAGCAGGAACAGAAAGGCTAGTGTGAGAGTCCCTGTGTAGAAGAGGAACTGGTCTCTTCCTTCCTCAGGAAGCATGGAGCAACCTGGAAACTGACCAGCCAGCTACCCTGTTTAAATGGTGCTTTGTATGTTAAGGACTGCTTTCTCTGCTGTTATCATTGTGTTTTTTATTTCTGTATTTATTTTGTGGAGCAGGTTGAAAAAGGCCCTAAAAAGACTTCTATGTCCGGCCAGTAGAGCAATCTTGAGTTATGTGATTTAAAGTGAAAGGATATGTACTTTTTTCTATTTCTTTTCTTATTTTTTCCATCTTTTTCTGTAGCTACAGCCTCTGCCACACTCATATAGCCAATAAAACTACTCACATGTGCAAAATTAAGCACAAGTCCAAGAACTTTGCTGGATGAGGGACAGAGAACTCAGCACCTTGCAGATTCTTTTAGGGTTTGATTTAGCTTGGACAGTACCCACTACAAGAAAGTACTGTACAACCTTCTCCTAATTTCTCCCACTGCACCACTGGCCAGACTTGTTAACTCATTCTGGCCTTGTCCTCAGACTCTGTTTTGAAGAGAGTTCTAATTTCAGCAAATTGCATATATTGGAATTCCCAACTGGAACAGCCCAATAGTAAATTTATTTCCATATCCTATCTGTCAGACTATTAAATGCCCAATATGTCAGAAAAAAAGCATAATCCACAAAATACACCAAATGCCATTTTTTAACCAAGGCTGGTGATCAACTAATAGCCTAAACAATGAGAGAGAATGATAACCAGAAAAACTCATTGCAGTAGGATAATTATGTTGTCTAAAAAGTATTCCCTGAATTATTTAAAATGTATTGGCTTTATTTTCTATGAATGCTTTCCAGTGCTGAGATTGTGGGACAAGTATTCTCTATAGAATTTTTGATTTAATAGATCTTTATCATAGCTCCTTTTATTCACTTTTTTCAGATTAATTAGTCGTACACTTTTTAATCTCTCCTCGTAAAGAAGCTACTCATCTTCATGTCTTCAACCATTTTCTTTACCCCTTTTTATGTATGAAAAGTTTAAATTGCTCTCTCTAATATGCATTACTTTGCTCTTCTCTGTTGAATTTCATTTGCCCTCACATTATTTAATTATGTAACAAATTCCTAATTTCCTTCTCTGTCCACCCTAGTCTTGTCTACTCTAAATAATTTTGTTCTTATCAAATGTTTTTAGCTCAAGAAGGGCTTGATCCTGTTCCAGCAAAGTCAATGATGTTGTGGGGACATTACATAATTAGAAAGAAGACCAGTCTGTTGATTTTAAAGTAGAAAGTTATTGGGAGGACACCAACTTCTTGTATATTATTTTGTTGCACATGAACATGTGAAAACAGGTATGAGAGAGTACAAGCTCATTGGAAAGAGGAAATATGATTTTATTTTTGGAATAATCATTGTAACTAATATGCCCATTATCATGTGTGTTGCACTCTATGACGGTGAAGGTGTTTGAAGCTTCTCAGTGCAATTTCCCTTAATAACACTTGTTCAAAACAAAATTTAAAATTTAAAGAGAACATGAATCCCCCACAACAAGGGGTCAAGGATCTTACAAAGCATGTTAGACATTCAGTTTATTTTCTGTCTCTTGAAGACACTAAATTAATTAATTTACTCTAAGTAGCTCTTAACTTGTAAAAAAGTAATTTTTTTTTCCACAGAAGAATTTAGACACAGACTATAACATGCCTGACAGAGTAATCCAGCAGGAGAGACCAAAGATACTTCCCTTTAAGAAAATGAAAGACAGCCAGCAGTCTCATTCTACAAGTTCACTTGTCATAAACCTTCCTGTGATGCACTTAAGGCTCTGGTTAAACTGCTCTGTTAGCCAGTCTGCTTGGGGTAATCTAGAAAGGACTTAATTCATTTTATTTGCAACATTTGGCAAAATTATTTCATAAACCCTGTCATAAAATTAGGACGATAGTCTGCAAGTGTCTTTTGGGGAATATCAACTCTAAAAAATAATGCTGCCAGGACATGTGCCATAGTTTTAGCTGATGTATCTTTTTATGGCAAAAAGCTTCAGGATACCTAGTTACATATTCACAAACTGCAATTATATACGGGCAGCCTGATTTACTAGGAACCAAGGAATCTACCTCATTAAAGACAGTCCCTGAGAAAGGTTCATCAATAATAGGAAACGACTGGAAAAAGCAAACAAACCCTAAATCCCTGGATGTCAACTAGTTCTCAGGAAAGCTCTGGCAATATTTGACTATGTCTTTAAACAATTCAGGCCAGTAAAACAACAACTTCTCACTTTGGAGAAGTTGAGCCTAAGAAATAGATAATCTTGGTATTAAGAGCCTACACATTTCTGTATCAGGGGGTAGCCGTGTTAGTCTGTATCTACAAAAACAACAAGGAGTCTGGTGGCACCTTAAAGACTAACAGATTTATATGGGCATAAGCTTTCGTGAGTAAAAACCTCTTATGCCCATATAAATCTGTTAGTCTTTAAGGTGCCACCAGACTCCTTGTTGTTTTTACACATTTCTGGAATCACCAGCCTCTGTAAGGTTTCAGAGTAGCAGCCGTGTTAGTCTGTATCTGCAAAAAGAACAGGAGTACTTGTGACACCTTAGAGACTAACACATTTATTAGAGCATAAACTGTAGCCCACGAAAGCTTATGCTCTAATAAATTTGTTAATCTCTAAGGTGCCACAAGTACTCCTGTTCTTTTTGCAGTCTCTGTAAATCATCTTGTCCTAAATATAACACACAATTTTCCAGCATATAAAAACAGCCTGCCTCAACAGGATTACCTTTCACTTTTTTCCTCTTAATAAAAGCTAACTCAGCACATGAGCCTTTAAGACTATTGTCTGCAATCTGCAAACCTGTGAAAAGTCAAGGAATCTCCCATTCAGCATCTACAACCAGCTTTGATGACTGAGTGTAAATGTTCCTCCTCCCCTCACCCTACCTTTAAACTCTGTATCCCTGGGCAAAAAAGTCTGAAAAAGGAAGAATTCTCTGATACTTATCTCCTTCTCCTGAAACTGTTGCTTAGTTTGTGTTCCTGTACACACCACCTAGAAATTTTCAGGCGTCTCCACCAAGCCTATTAAATCAAGGACACCTTGGGTCCCATTCCATCCATATAGAAATACAGGACATACCTCTACTGGAAACAAGTATTCCTGCTTTTAAATATTCAAAAAACATCTACATCTCTCTGGCTATATTCAGTTCCAGTCTTGTCCCCAAGTAAACATTCTATAAATGATTTATTGAAGTCTGTGGATTCAGATGTATCGGGGGGGCTGATCTGGGACAAAACCATTTTTGAAAAGTGTGGAAATAGCCTCTATTAATTTACTGCAAAACATTTTCTGAATGATTAAACAGACTACAGATACCACCCAGAAGCCCTTGATAACATTTGAAGCATCATGACAAAAATAATCAATAACAAAAATTGTGAGCCTGGGTGATTGAATGAATGAACTTGAGCCCACATATGTAGACTTGGAAGCCTCTATGAAAAGCTGCTGATGAATGAATATTGAAGAAGTTCAAAGGGTAAACCCAGGTGTGGAAGAACAAGAGAATCAAATGAATATCCAGAAAATAAGAATTTTGTCTTAAGAATAAGTCTCAAAGGGGAGATTTGAAGCCTGTTTATATAAACTATGGGTTTGAACTTTAACAGTATTTTGTTTGATCAGCCTTGCCTGTTTCAGAGGGAGTCCACTATATTGCAGACAAAAATCCAGCTTTTGGAGGAAAGAAAAGCGACAGTGATGGTTGCCTATTCTACAATGCAAGAATGCAACAAGATTTTAAAATCTGCAAAATTTGTTGCTAAGCTTTTATATCACTCGTCTCCTATCTCTCTGTAGCCAGAATGTATTGCAGTACTACTTAAGCACAGGCTCACATTCATGGCTGATAAGAAAATGGCAAGCAACTTGGAATGTGCTTTCATTTACTATACTGCTAAACTCCAGGTTCATTTTAGAGACATGTTCACGTTTTTACTGTTTCAGCAGAAACAGAGGCTTCTCTTAACTCAGAATGTCAGAAGCAGGTGAGAGAGGTAAGGGAAAGGAAACTGAATTTTCATTAAACTTCCATACAGTTCTTATTTCTTAGTTGCTACAATAGATGCTTCCTCTCAATATAGTTTTTGTAGCTATCTATATTTTACTGTGTTCACTGGAAATGTTGTATTCCTACCAATCATAACAGAAGAGGATTGGGAAACATGTCTTATATCAAGAAAACATCCTGATCCTGCTATTTTACAAAATAAAATTCCAGTTTCACTGGAGAAATAAAGATGTGTATGAGGTAGTCTTTGATGGATAAGAAGAGCTGATAGGATTTCTATGACACTACCTTATGATCTGAATTGCTGGAAGCACTCAGCATCCTTTTCTTCTTTCCAGCAGCAATTTTTGAATCCTTGCCTAATGGATCATAACCATCAAGTCATTCCATTTCTTCAAAATGGAATTTTAGCACTTCTGTGATGGCTAAATAGTCATTTGTGGAAATTAAAAACCACAGCGATGATATTTGGCAGGATAGAATGTGATATTTTTCTTAATACTGGAAATTTATAATTTTGGCCAAGTACTGAATAACAACAAATTATTGATAGAATCTAGGAGCCCTAATCAGGGATCTGGGCCAATTATGTTTGGTGTTGCATGCATGTGACATTCAGAGGCAGGCTAATTCTGTGCAACAAAATCATAGATTCATAGATTCTAGGACTGGAAGGGACCTCGAGAGGTCATCGAGTCCAGTCCCCTGCCCGCATGGCAAGACCAAATACTGTCTAGACCATCCCTGATAGACATTTATCTAACCTACTCTTCAATATCTCCAGAGATGGAGATTCCACAACCTCCCTTGGCAATTTATTCCAGTGTTTAACCACCCTAGCAGTTAGGAACTTTTTCCTAATGTCCAACCTAAACCTCCCTTGCTGCAGTTTAAGCCCATTGCTTTTTGTTCTATCCTTAGAGGCTAAGGTGAACAAGTTTTCTCCCTCCTCCTTATGACACCCTTTTAGATATCTGAAAACTGCTATCATGTCCCTTCTCAGTCTTCTCTTTTCCAAACTAAACAAACCCAATTCTTTCAGCCTTCCTTCATAGGTCATGTTCTCAAGACCTTTAATCATTCTTGTTGCTCTTCTCTGGACCCTCTCCAATTTCTCCACATCTTTCTTGAAATGCGGTGCCCAGAACTGGACACAATACTTCAGCTGAGGCCTAACAAGAGCAGAGTAGAGCGGAAGAATGACTTCTCGTGTCTTGCTCACAACACACCTGTTAATACATCCCAGAATCACGTTTGGTTTTTTTTGTAACAGCATCACACTGTTGACTCATATTTAGCTTGTGGTCCACTATAACCCCTAGATCCCTTTCTGCTGTACTCCTTCCTAGACAGTCTCTTCCCATTCTGTATGTGTGAAACTGATTTTTCCTTCCTAAGTGGAGCACTTTGCATTTGTCTTTGTTAAACTTCATCCTGTTTAACTCAGACCATTTCTCCAATTTGTCCAGATCATTTTGAATTATGACCCTGTCCTCCAAAGCAGTTGCAATCCCTCCCAGTTTGGTATCATCCGCAAACTTAATAAGCATACTTTCTATGCCAATATCTAAGTCGTTAATGAAGATATTGAACAGAGCCGGTCCCAAAACAGACCCCTGCGGAACCCCACTTGTTATGCCTTTCCAGCAGGATTGGGAACCATTAATAACAACTCTCTGAGTACGGTTATCCAGCCAGTTATGCACCCACCTTATAGTAGCCCCATCTAAATTGTATTTGCCTAGTTTATCGATAAGAATATCATGCAAGACCGTGTCAAATGCCTTACTAAAGTCTAGGTATACCACATCCACAGCTTCTCCCCTATCCACAAGACTCGTTATCCTATCAAAGAAAGCTATCAGATTGGTTTGACATGATTTGTTCTTTACAAATCCATACTGGCTATTCCCTATCACCTTCCAAGTGTTTGCAGATGATTTCCTTAATTACTTGCTCCATTATCTTCCCTGGCACAGAAGTTAAACTAACTGGTCTGTAGTTTCCTGGGTGGTTTTTATTTCCCTTTTTATAGATGGGCACTATATTTGCCCTTTTCCAGTCTTCTGGAATCTCTCCCGTCTCCCATGATTTTCCAAAGATAATAGCTAGAGGCTCAGATACCTCCTCTATTAGCTCCTTGAGTATTCTAGGATGCATTTCATCAGGTCCTGCTGACTTGCAGGCATCTAACTTTTCTAAGTGATTTTTAACTTGTTCTTTTTTTATTTTATCTGCTAAACCTACCCCCTTCCCATTAGCATTCACGAGGTTAGACATTCCTTCAGACTTCTCGGTAAAGACCGAAACAAAGAAGTCATTAAGCATCTCTGCCATTTCCAAGTTACTGTTTCTCCCTCTTCACTGAGCAGTGGGCCTACCCTGTCTTTGGTCTTCCTCTTGATTCTAATGTATTGATAAAAAGTCTTCTTGTTTCCCTTTATTCCTGTAGCTAGTTTGAGCTCATTTTGTGCCTTTGTCTTTCTAATCTTGCCCCTTCATTCCTGTGTTGTTTGCCTATATTCATCCTTTGTAATCCATCCTAGTTTCCATTTTTTATATGACTCCTTTTTATTTCTTAGATCATGCAAGATCTCGTGATTAAGCCCAGGCAGGCTTTTGCCACATTTTCTATCTTTCCTAACCAGTGGAATAGCTTGCTTTTGGGCCCTTAATAGGTCCCTTTGAAAAACTGCCAACTCTCCTTAGCTGTTTTTCCCCTCAGTCTTGATTCCCATGGGACCTTACCAATCACCAATCTGAGCTTACCCAAATCTGCCTTCCTGAAATCCATTGTCTCTATTTTGCTGTTCTCCCTTCTACCCTTCCTTAGAATTGCAAACTCTATGATTTCATGATCACTTTCACCCAAGCTGCCTTCTACTCAAATTCTCAACGAGTTCCTCCCTATTTGTTAAAATCAAGTCTAGAACAGCTTCCCCCCCAGTAGCTTTTTCAACCTTCTGAAATAAAAAGTTGTCTGCAATGCAGTACAAGGGTTTGTTGGATAGTCTGTACCCCGCTGTGTTATTTTCCCAACATATATTTGGATAGTTGAAGTCCCCCATCACCACCAAATCTTGGGCTTTGGATGATTTTGTTAGTTGTTTAAAAAAAGCCTCATCCACCTCTTCCACCTGGTTAGGTGGCAGGTAGTAGACTCCTAGCATGACATCTCCCTTGTTTTTTACCCCTTTTAGCCTAACCCAGAGATTCTCAACACTTCTGTCTCCTATGTCCATCTCCACCTCAGTCTAAGTGTGTACATTTTTAATATATAAGGCAACACCTCCTCCTTTTCCCCTGTCTATCCTTTCTGAGCAAGCTGTACCCCTCCACACCAACATTCCAATCATGTGTATTATCCCACCAAGTTTCAGTGATGCCAACAATGTCATAGTTGTGTTTATTTATTAGCACTTCCAGTTCTTCCTGCTTATTCCCCATACTTCTCGCATTTGTATATAGGCATCTAAGATACTGGTTTGATCTTGCCTCCCAGTTTTGTCCTGACCCTCCTTTCTCTCTGCCCACATTCCCTCTTGTTTCCGACCCATCTCCCAAGTCTCCATGTTCCCCACTTACCTGTGGGCTTTGCTCACCTGTCCCTGTCGAACCTAATTTAAAGCCCTCCTCACTAGGTTAGCCAGTCTATGTCCAAATAGGGCCTTTCCCCTCCTCGAAAGGTGAACGCCATCTCTGCCTAGCAGACCTTCCTTGAATAGCATCCCATGGTCGAGGAAGCCAAAGCCCTCCTGGCGACACCATCTTTGCAGCCAGGCATTCACCTCCATGATGCATCTGTCTCTGCCCGGGCCCCTACCTTTGACAGGAAGGATTGAAGAGAATACCACCTGCGATCCAAACTCCTTCACCCGTACTCCCAGAGCCCTGTAGTCACTCTTGAGCCGCTCAGTGTCACACCTCACAGTATCATTTGTGCCCACATGGATGAGTAGCATGGGGTAGTAGTCAGAGGGCTGGATAATCCTCGACAATGCCTCCATAACATTTCGGATACAGGCTCCCGGCAGGCAGCATACCTCCCGAGATGAAATGTCAGGGTGACAGATGGGTGCGTCCATCCCCCTCAGCAGAGAGTCTCCGACCACCACTACTCTACGTTTCTTATTCGCAGTGGTGGCAGCAAACCTCCCAGCCTTAGGGGTATGAGGCTTCTCCTCCTTTACTGTAGGGGGTGATTCCTTCTCTCCTGTATCAAGAAGAGCATAACGGTTACCTATTACCACGGCGGGAGGGTTCGGAGCAGGGATGGAGCACTGCCTGCTGCCAGAAGTAACCAGCTGCCAGTGTCAACCCTGAGCCATCTCCTCCTCCACCAGTGCTGTATCAGCAGTCCTGTGTACTAGGGCAGCTACCTCAGCTGTCTCCACATGGACACTGTCCAGGAATTGCTTGTGGATTCGGATGCTCCTCAACCTAGCCACCTCCTCCTGTAGCTCTCCCACCTGCTGCCTGAGAGATCCCACCAGCAGGCATCTTTCACATTGGATGATCCCGCCAGCCTGGATATCAGTAAGTGGAAATTGCAAGTTACAGTCTCTGCAGAACTACACCAGGATCTGGGTAGAAGCAACCATGCTCAGGCGCTCTGTCTGGCTACAGGCGCAGGTGGAGGAGACAGAAGCAGTGCTGGCACAGGTGTTGCGGGTCTTCCTAACCATTGTAAGCCTCCCTCTGTCAAACTCCTCTGTCTGCAGCCCCCTGTCCGCTGAAAGGGTTGTTTAAGCAAGAAGTTTTCAATGTAGTTGGTTTATAGGGAATAAAGGGAAAAACAGATAGAATCGGCAAGGGATCCTCGCCCCCTTCCCACTCCCCTTCCAAACTCCCTTGCGAAACTCCCTGTTAGCAGCCCCTGTTTGCAAAAGCTCCCTGGTCGCTTGTGCGCTGCTTTATAAAGCCCTGGCCTGTATGAATGCCCCGCCCACTGATTAAAGCTCAGCCACTTACCAGAGGCTTCTAGCTTTCAAACCTTCCTTTGAAGCTTACAGCTTCCAACTGCCAGCCACAGCACTTATTTAGGTTAGCAAGGGGGGGACTAAACAAATTGCTTTTTGTCACCATGCTTATTCATTTTGACTCTGACACCATTAGCACATGTGATCAAGAAACACTAGGAAATTAAGGGAGAAGAGGGAGTGGAGTACAGTGCTTTTCATAATGCTGCTACCAGAAGTTCAGACCATTTAATGGAGTGATCTATGCTTTCTCAAGATTGCTAGGAGAACAATGAGTCTCAATTGTGAAATCCACAGTAAAGTTGGTGAGCATTTACTCCTCCTGTAAGGCATCCTATTGATCCTAATCAGATGCTTTGATTTACCAGGACTAATCAACAGAGTAAGTGCTCATCAATGTGAATAAGGGTCCCCAAATGTGGCCATCATCTTGCTGGTGCCCTACTGCAAATGAGTAGCAAAACAAATGAAATATCTTGATGTGCTTGTCAATTGGAGTTTAGACAAATTGGTTAAAGATATGTTAATCCTTGATTGATCCTTAAGCATGTGTATTGTATATTGGTAAAGACTCCTGTTTTCAATATGGATTTGGACTCTCAATAATTGGAAGGTTAGTAGCCCCAGGTATTTATTTTTCAGTATGCTCATAATCCAAATACTAACAAGAAATTTTAAATGTAAAGAAAATGTTTATTTGTTTTTTTAAATGGGACAAAATCATTAATCCAAGAACATAAATGGAGAGATGCCAAACTCAACAGGCCTGAGAATAGCAATCCTGGAATGTTACAATGAGGTCTGTGGCCTGGTTCTTGTGGGCTTCTTTCTATGGTTGAGGCTTAGAATGACCTTTTTTTCAATATGGTTACAGCTTAAAATTCCTCAGTGTACCTGTTGTTTGAACCTACAGAATTAGTGCCACTTCCTACCAAGATAAGTCTAACTTTGCCTGTGAAACAGTTGCAAAAATATACCCTAAACTCACTGTCCCTAAAATTGTTTTATACCACTCTCAGAAATATGGCATTTGCAATAAAATCTGGTCTGTGACTTGGTATTTTGAAGACCTTCCATGAACTTTTCCTTTTTTGTTTCCTTTATAGATGAGCATCAAACTTTGTGAACCTCCCCTGCAACTTCCTTGTAATATATTTCTAGGCAAATTTTCCCAATGTACATCTCATGCAGTCCCAATGATATTCCTTAGCAAAGGAGCATTGCTAATGATGCCTAGCTTTATCTCATGTGACTTCAAATTGCCCAAGGGCTTGGGACTCCTTTTATAAGCTGTTACATAATGGAATGTACCTCACCAGTAGGAAATTAGTCCTCACATTCATCCGATGTTTTCCTTTGTTTAGTTTCATCCCATCACTCCAGGTCATACCCACGTGCATGTCACCCTAAGTAATTCTTGTCCCTTCTTACTCTTCTGACTGTTCCAGTGCATGTACACAATAAGCATACTTGTCTGAGCTGTTCTGCCAAACTATGCATGGCTAGCTCTTTTAATCTTACCACACTTCCCTACCAGATTCTCTGCTGGGTCTCTGTATTCGCGTGTGTTTGCTCTGGACTTTTCCTGGTCAAGGTCACCCAAAAACATTCTGTATGTCAGGATATGAGAAGTTTATAAGCAATGGTGCCTGTGGCCTAAGATTAAACAGTCATCATAGCAGCTGAGAAATCTCCCTCCCAAAAACTCTGGGTTCACGGTGATAGCCAAAAAAGGCACTTAAATTAGACAAATCTTTAAAAAGGGTTTGTTTTTTTTTCAAAAACTAGGCTGAGGTTTAGGCCAGGTCTTTATATAATTGAACAAGTTCTCACATAATTGAATGTGCTCAATATTACGTAGGCAACACAATGTCCTCTGCTTAACTAACCACACAACAAATACTACTTCAGTACTAGGGCAGAGATCAGGCCCTAGAACTGATAACAATGATCCAGAAGCACCAAAACATTGTATGTGTAAGTATTGCTTCTAAAAGTTCTAATCCCAGGAAAAATTGCTGTGCACAATGAGAATACAGTAAACAGAGAGGGTGTGTATAAAATGTTTTCCATCTACTAAAGAAAGCTACTAACTAGCTGTCACTACAACCCTCCTAAAAGGGAGTTTTGTTTTGGCCTCTTGTGACAGGGCACTATTAGCAGCATCCTGATGGCTGACATTGCTGCAGCCTGAAGAAGGCTGCAGGCCCAGCTGAAGGTAATTATACAAATTCTGTGAGCACCTGAGTGGAAATCACTGGGCTTATGAAGTAATTGGGAGGAAGAGGAAGCAAGGGATATCTCAGAAGGGAAGCTCAGAGAATAAGTCTGGGTTGAGGAGTGATGGTGGTATGGAAGCTTTCCCTTGCTGTAAGCCTGTATTATTGTTACTTTGTAAGAAAAGATTAAATACACACCTTCTTGAAAGGCTAGCACCCTGGTATGTATTTGTGAGTATGAAACCACATGAATTGTCCATGTAGTGGAGTCAACTGAGGAGTGACACAGATGTCCTGTGACACTTCTGTATTGCGCACATATATATATATGTGTGTGTGTGTGTCCTTTTGAAAATATTGTCTTTTGGAAACAGTTTCCTAGCAACAATGTATTTATCATTCTCTGGAAACAGAATGACATTGCCAATTAGTGCAGCTAAATGGCATTTACAGAAAAGGAAATAGCATGCACTGAAAGCAGAGAAACTTTGAATTAGGAGAAATAAAGCTAAAATAGAATAATGGTGAAGAAAATTAAACCCAACCAATCATATCTATTTGCATATGATGGATTTTTTATTATTATTATTATTTGGTCCCAATGTGGTTGACATTGATATGGCAAAATGCATTAATAGCTTCTGGCCACTTATAACTGGCTGAAAAAGTTATTTTAAAAAGCAAGGGGACTGAGTAGGAATGTATTTAATGGATCTTTACTACATGTCTTGACTATCTTGTGATTAAAACATGCTACATTTTCATATGGTTCAGAGGCTGTTACACCTCCTTCGCTGGAGATTGGTAAACAGAAGAGGATAAGAGCTTACTAATGCTACCAACTAATGGAGCTACTCCTTTGGCTAATGTGAGGGGGGTTAAGCTTTTAGCCCCAAATGTCCTAGGTTCATTCCCTGATAACTCTTGGTGAGACATCCTTACATAGGGTGACCAAATGAGAGGAAGAAAATATCGGGACATGGGGGGGTGGTTTTTTGCCAGTGGAGCAAAAAAAAAAAAAAAATGGAGTGTGAAATATCAGGACAAATTGTGTCCCAACCAAACATCAGTCGGGATGCAGGACAAACGCCTAAATATCGGGATGTCTGGTCACCCTATCCTTACAGGGGCAATCTCGCATCCTGCATTCGATGACTGCACCACTCCTCAAGATACACTTCTTCAAGGAGGCTTATGAACCATACTTTTTAGAATAGCCTCTGGTGTCTCACTCACTTACCATGAAGCACCTGCAAGATTGTTGTAATTTCCCACCACCCCTTGTTTCTGACACTCCCTCCTGTTGTCCTTGTTGTGATTTAGATGAACTCTCCTAAACAGAGATGTTGTCTTTGCTTCCTTTTGTAAAGTGCTATGTACACTTATGGTTCTATATAAATAATAATTGAGAATATACTTGTAATTAATTCCTCTAATGCATAAATACTACTAGATGAAAAACACAATAGAAATGTTCAAACTCTGTGAATATTATGATTTATTAGTGCTTTATATTGTACTTTCCTATGCGTTGGCATCAAACCAGAATGAACTTTACTTGAAAACATTTTGTTTTCAAACAAACAAGTGCTTCAGCTCATGTCATTTGGGTTTACATTTTACTTGATTTGTCTTTCCAGAGTTGCCCTATGCATTTAATGATCCATGAGGCAGATGGTTAAAGGGTATCTTCATTAGACACAGTCGTAGTAGGAGTGTGTGTGTGTGTGGGAGTGGGGGAGTTGAAGACAAGATTCATTACTGGTGTAATGCAAATGCAGATGTTTGTTTTTTTGTTTGTTTGTTTTTTGTTTTGTTTTAATTACTTACAAATTGAGCTCTGAATTTTGGCTTGACTGCTTCACAACCAGGAAATTAAGTGACATACCAAGCCATCCACACTTAAGATAAAATGTTTTAAATACTATATTTCAGAGCTTTTAAGTTGTTACTTTTCAACCAGACTTTCCCCTTTACCCAGTGTATTATGGGATAGTAGGGAGGAAACTTAAGCCATTTGTGAACTGGGTTTTTAACTCCTTGCGAGGTGCTCAGATACTCCAGCTATGGCTGCCATGATAAAAACCTGGCTAGACAAATAATTTCTGATATTAATTAATACTATACATAGCTGTATCTTTAGGGCAGCTTTGCAAAATCATCTAAAATATTTAACAGATGAGGCACAATACCTATTTTCTCACCCTGACAATGATGATGATAAAACTAATGATATTTTACTCACTTGTCAAAAATTGAATTTGAGATGCTACTTTAAGAGTGGCATGAATAGAATACAAACTTTTCTAGAGGTGGTAGTTGCAGGAGACCAGTAACCCATATCACAAGTGAGGAGATACATTTATACCATGAAAGGCACCTCCTTGTCCTCAAAGAGCATTTACTCTAAATCAATAAACATATTTTGGAGAGTTTTACTAAATTCTACATATATTTCTTTTAGGAAAGAATAACAGGAACAAAACTCAACCTCACTCTGGTCCAGTAGGATTCCAACATGCTGACATGAGTGCCTCAGAACGCTGGAGAATTTGGGATTCAGGTACTGATTTATAATTTTGTTAATGTTATATCTCTATACAGTCAGGGCGCAGTGTATAGTTATGCATGATTTTTTGATTGTGGAATTTGTAATAGTCTTGCAGTTTTGAATTGGCCATTTTTACTGCAAAAGTGATAAAAAAATAAACACTGTTTTGTTTCTGTGTAGCTTTGTACCCCACATGTTGTCTGCCTGCACTCTACCTATCGGTGCTTTTCCATCATTTCCCCATTAGGGGAAATTTGCTGATAATGTGTGTCTTCCTATATGGATGACCTTAAAAGGGCAAAGTGTCAGCCAATCTCTAATGCTTTATACCTTCTCATCTTGGGCCATCTGCCTCACCCTGCCCTGAATGACCTTTGGACCCCATACATGGTATTGATATTCTGCTGCAGATTTGTTAGAAGAGTTGTGGGAGATGGGATAGGAAGATTTTCCATACTCGGGGTTGCTAGGATGTTAGTCTAAATTAGTGCTGGATGAATAATTTACAATAGATAATTTATTCAATGGATTTCTCCTTATTCAAAATTATTCAGGAAATAATTCTTGTGTTTAATTTCTGATCTGTAGTTTGTTCCCAAGTTCCTTCCATGTATTCAGAATTTGAAATTAGAACCGTTTTGATTGGACAGGTCACTTAGTATTTTTCTGTTCCCTGATTGCATGCATGTACTTTTTGAGTCCGGTTTCTGATGGAAATACTTAAAATTACAGATTTGAAATTTTGTGTTCTGATTCTGCCGTATCAGGGGGTAGCCGTGTTAGTCTGTATCTACAAAAACAACAAGGAGTCTGGTGGCACCTTAAAGACTAACAAATTGCCGTACTTATTTACAACTTGCTTTTTTGACACCCCCACCAGTGAAAGCAATTTGCTAGAAAATTTTATAGAAAAAGGTCTGAACAGTTAAAGCGAATTAATTTAAAAATCCAAAAGAATACTCACAGAAAACATTCTGCAATCTTCACCAGCTCTACTTCAGATAGGGTTCTTTAATATTTTTGGGTTGGCATTGAATGAGTATGCAAAGGAGAGGAGTCTGAGGGGAAAAAAAGATATGATTTCCCCCCCCCCTAAAAACATTTAGAGAATGAATAGTCATGAAAACTAATTAAAGGATAGAAGATTTAGAATTTTAATTATTCTACAAGCAATGATTCAAGTGAGCTGATGGACAGGAGAAAAAGTACTTTCTTATTTTAAAATTAGTGCTATTCTTAGAAAAAAAAGTGGTATTGAAACTAGACAACAGGTTACAGAAGCAGCTGCACAATGAGTATTCAATTTATAAAACATTACGTGAACCAAAAGTCTAACAGAGGTGAACAAATTGCAAGCTCCAAATCACTGAACATTAGATTGAATGTGCTTTTGTGCCCAAAGTAGAAAAAACAGCAGATAAGCAAAATATGGCATTAAAGGAATTGGATCAGCTGTTTTACTAGCAAGACATCCATGAACACTAGATCTGATAGGGTGTTTGATTTTGTTTTAGAAACGTGCATAGTGTGAAACCAATTGAAACCACAACCGTATACCACCATTACTAATTACTAACAAATCAGAAGAGCTGGGCACCAGCTCACTTTCCCCATAGAAGGACTTAGGGCCTGGTTCTCATTTACACTGATGCTATTTTACACTGCTCTTAACAGTGTCTAAGAGGCCTGAATGTGCAAATAAATTACAGTTCTACCCACTTTAAAATCTCTTTATAGTACCAGAGTGGTGGAAAATGGCCTTTGTGTAGATGAGAATCAGCCCTTTAAGCTTTTTTATTAATGTACAGAAGGACAAAAAATGGTTCTTTTCACTTGGTGCAAAAGCAAGGTCATCAGAGAGACAACCAAGAGTCCAAAACAACAAAGAGCCAGCATGAATTGCACACCCTTATGAGAATTTCTTAAAACTGGTACTGAGTGTTTTGAGGGCTCAAAGATAAGAGGGAGAAAGGGAGGTCAGCATTGGAATGCTGTCTTGGTGTGGGTGGGTGGGTGGGGGGGGTAAATTTGAAGTAGGAGATGGAGATTGGTTGATGTACAGGATGTCGAAGGCATGAGGGCTGCTATAGACTTTCAGTGAGAGCAATCAGTGACCAGACATTAAGTTTGTGCAACCTCATAAAAGGAACCAGTGAGAGATGTTCTTTCTCTAATATCATGTTCTTGTTTTGGATGAGCACAGCCATTTTCCTGCATTTCTATTTCCTATCTAGGGAGCCAGGGAGCAGGGATTAATTAGATATGAGGAATGTTGGAAGTAGGGACTAAAAAAAATAAAAACTTGTTTTGTAATTAACTGAACTAATTGCCAAAATAACTTTGGATTCAGGCTGGTTCTTAGTTAATCTATACTAGTTCAGGCATCCCACACATTCTGTGCAAATGTATTAATAACTTCCAAATAGATGGAAGCAGCCACTGCCTTTCATGTGTTCTAGATAGACACAAGGATGATCTTAGCATTAGAATGGTTGTTTGGGACTTGGGAGTCCTACGGTCAATTCCTAGCTCTGCTACAGACTCTGTGTAACCTGGGGCAAATAATGCAACATTCCGGATATCTGGTACCCCTTTGTAAACTGGGAATATTAACCGGGGCTGTTGAGATGCTAAATCCATTACTGACTGAGAGAGGCACAGACAGGTTGGTGTGAGGTCACAGAAGGACCTAAGTTAGCTAGTTAACAAAGAAATGTTTAAGGAGGTCTGAAGAGTACTGAACTGCCTGATAAATGAGTTTGCACACTAATGGGCAGATCAAATGACTACATTTCACTTGGTTTGTGCTATTTGTTGCAGAGGGATTAACCTTTCCACTCTTACAGAAATATTTTTGTTATTTGCTGGGAACAAGCTCATTCTCTTGCCACTGGTTGCACAGGATGAGCCTTGGAAGGAACCTACAGGGAATAGGTCTGTTTTAACCCCATCCCAAATCTCTGCACAGGCCGTTCTGAGGCAGGTGCTGCCACAGATGCACCTTCCCACCTCTACCCTCACTTCAAAGTCCAGAGTCTCTTCCAAGCAGTGCTTCAGATCATGACCTTTCATAGGTTGCAAAGGAGTGGGCATAATGTCAGGGAGATGGCTATTTTCCACTAGAGTGTGAGCAGAGAGAGACTCTCCTGCAGACATTCCATATGCACATGGAGACCCTTTGAACTTCTAACTCTTTTCTGACATGTCTGTTATTACTGATACAAAACCAACAGTCCAGCCATATGAACAGATAGTAACTGGGCATTTTTATATGTGATATAGTTTGCAGTTAGGTAGCTTTTCTTTTGCTTTAGGAAAGTGGTAAATATTCTGTAACTTATGTATAGCTAAAGTATATTAATAAAAATAGAACCGTAGCAGAAGGTGAACATGTGAGTGCAACTTTTGAAGTTTGGTGAGGCACATGAGCCAGACTCTCCACTCCTATACACCAGTTTTATGATGATATAACTCAATTGACTTCAAGTGAGTTACTTCTATATAAAATGGGTGTAATGGAATGGAGGATCAGGCCCACTGGGCTTAATTCATCCCTGATGTGATTCACACCAGGGATGAATTTGGCCTGTTATCCATTTGGCTACACACTGTTTGGTTAAGGTTTGGGATTTTACGATGTAAAATTAGCAGCAGGAGGGCTTCCCTACTGTTTGCTGAATCCACTAGAAACATAATGAGAACTGCAAGAAGGAAAAAAAAGTGTGTGAACATAAGATGGCTATACTGTGTCAGACCAATGGTCCATCTAGTCCAGTATCTGTCTTCTGACAGTGGCTTATGCCAGGTGCTTCAGAGGGAATGAACAGAACAGGTAGTCATCAAGTGTGTGCAAGTTTCAATCAAATACATGGCTTGCAGAGTCCCAAAGAGACCTTTTTCCTAGCTGGTACCAAGATTTAAAGAGATACTAAATTTCCTGGGAGCTGCTTAAATATTTTTAATGATGCAAACAATTAAGGGTGAAATTCTGCCTTTGCTTCTCTCCGACTCTTTGAATGGAGTGAATAGAGTGATGATAGCCGATTGGAAGGCCCTGAGCCATTCTGTGTACAGAATGCTACAATGGTGCTAGGGAACTTTGGGCAGCATGCTCAGCAATGTACAATCGTGCGCACAACAATCTGTTTAGTTCCACTTCATTTCTGGGTTCAGTGTAAGATGTTGGTTTTAACCTATAAGCTTTAAATGCTTTGGGTCATAGCAATTTAGAGCTTGTTTACCTAGTTACTAGGAGCAAAATAAATTGGTGGTTATTTGTACCTTTAGTTATTTCGGTGCAAGTCTGTATGTGGACACTGTTACTTAGAAATAAAAGCTCTCCATTTCAATATCACTTAAGTCAATTGTGTACTAACTTAAATTATATCAAAATACAGCTCTCTTGTTCTGAAATAAATATCCACACATAATCTTGCCCAAAAACTGGAGTTCCAGAAAATGAGCCTTAAGTAAATCTGGACATTCACCATGATCCAATTGGATTAAAAAAGCAGCTCTTCGAGTTGATCAAATGCAATCCCCGAAAAAGCTAGTATGACCAGATCGGCCAGTTCACTCTGCACAAGAGCCACAAGAAGTCAATAATAATGCTGAGCATTTTTATAGCACTTCCTGTATTTAAAGCACAGTACAGATATATTAAGTTATAAACGTTTATAACAGTTTTGCAAGGTAGGTGGGTGTGATGGGTGTCCACCTCACTGAAGACCTGAGGGGGTTAAGGTGGCTAGGTAGACCAATTAACTGCCCAGACTGCACCTGGAGGAGGAGCCAGGGAGCAGGGATTAATTAGACATGAGGCTTTCCTGGACAGGAACAGGAGGGGGCTCTATGAAGCCTTGCTGAGAGCAACTGGGGGCTGCAGGGAAGTACCCGGCAGTCACTCCCTGGAGAAGGAAGGTGGTTTTGAGACTATAGAGTATAGTCTACAGTCCCTCTCTTGAAGGAGGGAGTTTGCGCTGGCAATCCTGGAAGGGGAGGAAAGCAGAAAGGTAAGAGAGGCTCAGGGGAAGAGCAGCAAGGCATAGGATAGTGTGGACGTTGGCTGTTGATGAGAGGACCCCTGAGTGAGCCCCAGGTTCCCCTACCAGCCAGTGGGGCAGTGGCACAGACCAGCCAATGAAGAGTGGACTGCCTGGGACAGTTTGCCCTGAAAGACTTTGATACCCAGGAAGGGGGTGAATCCTAGTCACCTGGCTGGAAGACCAAGTCATGAAGAGAAAGCTGCAGCTCCTGGAATGAAAGAGGCCACAAAGTCTGAGAGGATGACGGGTGGAGAGACCACCAGGGGAGGGAGCACCAGCAGCTGGAAAGATCTAATCCCCAGAGTGGCCAGGAGGAGGCATCCCTTGTGGTGAGTGAACCCTGTGATAGTGGGCAAGTGCCATTATTCCCAATTTACAGAAGGGGAAATTCAGAGAGGAAATTGAGGTGAGTTGTCCAGGGCCATACAGTAAACCAGTGGTAGGATTAGAACTCAGGACCCACTCGGCTGGTGCCCACTCTTACACACCATGCTGCTCTCCATCACTTATGACTGGCAACCACAGAGTTTCAACTATACTATTTTTAACAAAGGCTACAAAATATCATAAATTAATCAAGTATATTTGCTCTGCAGACCATTTTATTTCCTTGTAGTTCTAGTTCTTTTTTTTTTTTCAGCTTTATGTGATTGGATCCATATTTGAAATCTGTAATTGTTCTTTGCTTGACTCTTTTTTCTAACAAGTTAATAGCATTATAATTTACCTAAACTAAATCCTGCAGCGAAAATCCTGCGATAATGTAGATTACATTCATTTGTTACAAACTATTGCTCCCATTACTGCACAAATCCTTCAGTAATCTCAGCTGTTTATTGTTAATAAGATATTACTACATTAAGAAAGCTATTCATTTAAATTTTTACGTTTGCCACAAAAAAGTGATTAATTGGTATTAGAGACAATGAATCAACATCATTTGACATAATTCAATGTTTCCTGAGAGTCTAATGTTAAGTAATTTTCATTTCACTACCAAAATTTTAGACTCCTTTACAGGCTTGTTCTGTCATTAATTCACACAGCTAACTACTTTTTAATGTTAACAAGAGTTGCACCTGCATATTAATAGCCTAACATCCCTCTCAGTGTTTTTGACTGGTAATTGCTATATTTGTTATTTAAATGGCCTGTATTTTATATATTGTTTCCATTTCTATTTACAATATAATCTACTCTATAAAACATATCAAACAGAATGAACATGCCAACACCATGTCTTTGTACCTCAGATTGGCCTTCCACCTCTGCCAGTACCCCAAAACACCCAGTCAATTATCAACCCACCCTGTTATGATGTTGATGTGTATATTTCTTGCATAGGTGGGCATTTTCACCTGGGCTAATCATGTCTCATTGGCTCTTCCTCAGGACTGACATAGGTCCTTCATGTGCAGATAATCAGAAAAGTTAATACAACTCCTTGGTGTATTAACTTTTCTGCAGATGCATTTGATGGTGCATGGGGGCTTTTGTAGGCATAGGGAAGTCCTTGGTAGTATGGCTCCAAAGAAGGTAACCTGCCAGAAAACCATTGAGGGCTAGAACTGTATCAGACATTGAGGGCATCCAGGCAGATAACCTTGGCTGACTAAGTAGGGTGACCATATTTCCCTATGCTGAATACAGGACACCCAGTAAAATTACTCGTATTCAAGCGAGTTCAATGGCAATCAATCGTACAAATGTTCAAATTAACATCAAGTTGACTGAGCCTCTGTTAAAAAGAAATACTGCATACTTGGATTCTTTTTATTTACTTTAAGGCTTTAGTGTTCACACGAGGAGGGGTGACGCACACACTCCCATATACCTCTCTTACACAGAGGATGTGACGGACCAACCTGACCTCCCTGCCCGGTGCTCTCCGCCCTCCATGCCTGGCTGGGACCTTGGGATGGACCCGCTTCCCTTGGTACCTGGCACTGCATCTTCCTGAGGCAACACATGGGGGGCATGCAGGATCACATGCCTCCTCTTCCCAGATTTCTGCCAAGACTCACATCAGCATGTGACCAGCAGCAGCCTTTCTGCACTGGGTGGGAGGGAAGGGATGGGAGCTTCTTCCAGCCACAGGGGAGAAGGATGGGGAGAAGGGATGACCTGACTTGCCTTTGCAGAGCTCATCTCTTCCTCTCTTTCCACTCCATGTGGCTGGAAGCAGCTTGTCCCTTCCTGCCCGCACAGTGTCAAAAGGCAGCTAACACCTCCAGGCTGCTGCTAGCCACCAGTATAACCCAGCTGCTTCCTGTCCCTTGGCTACAGTGTGGGCAGGAAGAGGTTAAGCTCTAAGGTTGCATTGTGCACCAGGGCCCAGGGAACCTAACTACAGAGTTTTCAGTGAAACCAGCCAGAGAGGTGGCTTAGCAGAGAAGGGTACCTAGGGGATGGAGTAGCCCTGTGCTCCCTGGGGACAGGACCCAGATGGGGTGGGGGGTTGCTGTAGAGCCTGCAGGTTCAGGACATGAACAGACTGGAAATCATTTCTCCCCCAACCCACCTGCCACTCAGAGCTTAGCTTCCCTGTGCCAGCATTGTGCAGGGCTTAGGCACATGCAGGGCTTGGCTCCTCCTGGCCAGTGTCCTGGGCTGGAGGGTGTTGGGCTTTCCCAGGTCACCGGCCCAGCCAGAGGCAGTGGGGGAAGGAAGGAGCCTGCCGGCCAGGCTGTTGGTGAGCTGAGCACGTGACCAGGGCCTAGTTCTCTGCACAGCGTTGGGAGCAGGACTCATGCCCCACTGGGGGAGCTATGGAGGAGCAGTGGGGGTGGGGAGGTGAAGAGGCAAAGCAGGGAGAGTGCAGCCAGAGGGGGAGCACATAAAGGGCCAATGGGTGGGCAGCAGAGGAAACACATAACTGGCCACCCCTGGCGCCTGACCGGCCACTGCAACTTGCAGCACACACCCAGTGCCGGCCGGAAACAGGACTGGGGGGTGAGGCCCTACTGGCTGAGAGCTGGAACGCAGCGGGGGCTGCACTGGCAGACCAGTAGAGGGAGGAGCTGGCCCCATGCACTGCATCTTCACCCCAGCCTTGCACACCTACCGCCACTGTCGGCCTCTGGATCCCCCCACTCACCACTGGTGGGCAGGTGGCTGGTGAGCAGGGATCCAGCCAGCAGCAGGCCCTCCCAGTACTGATGGGGGGAGAAGACAGAAAATATGGGACAATTTGCCTATTTTAAAAAAAAAAAAAAGTCAGGACACCTGCAAGAGGGCTTAAATACAGAACTGTCCCTTTAAAAATAAGGGGCTGTCTGGTCACCCTATGACTAAGTATGTCTTGGTATAACAGGTTTGGGGGTGCTCTTCCATGGGTATGGAGAGGGTGAAAGCATCCTGGCATATGTTATGTCATCTTTTGTCTGTAGAGTCCATCATTTAGGCCCCAGTCCTGTAAGCAGATGCATTAGTTGTGGACCACTGTGCCCAGGTGGTGACCCGTTGAATGGGACTTTGTGTAGTTGCATGTTTCTGTGCTAGCACATCTACATCATGGAATGGAGTTGTAGACTTTGAGCTTTTCCGAAATGAGATATTAAAATTGTTTGTTGGAAACTGCTATTACATTTGTGGGTGCTATAAAATGTTGAGATAAGGAAAAATACACATTACTCAAATGGACACAGGACAAAGATGTGGTTGGCTTGTTTCTGTTTATCTGCTGATCTGGGGGTGAAATCCTGTATAATATATCCACCAAGTTCACTATTATTATGATAGAACCTATTATCAGCTATCGAGCATCAGGACAATGTTGTGTTAAACATTGTACAAACAAATAACTAAAAGAATAGTCCCTTCTCTAGAGAACTTTCAATCTAGGTGTTCAAGCTCTTTTTTTCCTAGGTGTTCAAGCTCTTTTTTTCCTTTGTGAACTACTTGATTGTGTAATAAGAAGAAAAAATTAACCACCTATATAACATTGGAGGAAAAGGGATCCATTAATCTAAAACTTTTTTGTACATGACTTGAAAACAGTCCATTCTGCACTTTGTGTGAGCAAATTCTATGTAAAAGCTGTGTAAATGATGTGTAACACTTTTATGAATCAGCTCCCTAATAGCAAATAAGCTCCTTTGACACTGAATAATGGTGTTTAATGACAAAAAGAAACTGTACACTCTGCAAACGTGGAAGAATGGCCAGATGGTAAACTACAATGTGTGTTTTATCAGCAGCCTGCCACTCTTTGACTGGAGGCCAATAAAAAAGTATTCAGATTATTCTAGGTATAATGGGAAAAGAAAGGCAGAATGCCAGTGAGAGAGTCCCAGGGAAGGCATCATACTAGCTGTGAAAGAGACAATGACAAGACTACAAGGAGTCAGAAGGTATAGCAGTAAAGTGACTGTCTGCTAGACTTTCTTTTTTTCTTTTTTCTTTTTTTTTTTTAATATCAGGCTTTTATGTGGTGTTGGACCACGTTAATGTGTGGATATGCAGATAGCGGGGCCCTAATACAGTGGCTTTCAACCTTTCCAGACTACTGTACCCCTTTCAGGAGTCTGATTTGTCTTGCATACCCCCAAGTCTCATCTCACTTAAAAATACTTGCTTATAAAACAAATCAGACATAAAAATACAAATGTCTCAGCACACTGTTACTGAAAAATTGCTTACTTTCTTATTTTTACTATTTATAATTATAAAATCAATTGGAATATAAGTATTGTACTTACATTTCAGTGTATAGTATATAGAGTAGTATAAACAAGTCATTGTCTGTATGAAATTTTACTTTGTACTGAATTCGTGCTTTTTATGTAGACTGTTGTAAAACTAGGCAAATATCTAGATGAGTTGATGTACCCCGTGGAAGACCTCTGAGTACCCCCAGGGGTACACATATCTCTGGTTCCGAACCACGGCCCTAATATATTCAATATATTCAACATAGTTTAGGTACTATACATGGATTATCAGGTTTTAGATAATCCTCTGACATTTCAGCCACATATTTCCATGTATATGCAGCATCAATGTACAGTATGGAAAAATATAACTTGGAATAGAGTAGGTCATTTAAAACAAATTATGAAGTTCTCATAACTTTTTCCTTGATGGAATATTATGAATTGTAATAGACATAGTTCACATGACATAATTGATACAATACAAACTAAGAGGCTGGTCTAAAGCCCATTGATGTTGATGAGCATCTCAGTTAATTGCAATGGGCTTTGGGTCAAGCCATAAGAGAGAGGTAATAAAGGTTGGGTCTATAGTAATTCCTAGGAGGAATGGCAAATGACAAGGCAAGGGACAGACTGATTTAAGTGTCCAAATGTTCTAAGAAAGTTGTCCTTTGGACAGCTGGAGAAAGCTTAAATCTATATGTAGAGGATACAAAGTCCACAAAGTTCAGGTAAACAAAAGAAAAAAATCATAGTGCTGATAGACATTGTTTTTAATTGATTCATGGTTTATATACTGTTTTATGGTGAGGATAACCAGATAAATGACTTTAATAACTGTTTACTAACGCTAAATAGATTAAATACGAACAAACAGCTGATATGTTACTGTCAAAAAATTTAAAAAACAGCTTCTTAGCTAGAGTTGTCAAATTCTCATCTGATGTGAATCAGCATAGCTCCATTAACTTTAGTCGAGCCACGTCAGTACGCACTAATGTATTGGACCAAAGGATACAGTATAAAATTAAGAACAGGAGTACTTGTGGCACCTTAGAGACTAACAAATTTATCCTGTTCTTCTTTTTGCGGATACAGACTAACACGGCTGTTACTCTGAAACTCAGTATAAAATTACTTTGTGGCAAAAAAGGAGATAACACCTTTCTCCTTCCACAAAAAGACGATGACAAATATACAAATCAAAGACGTACCTCTTATATAGATTTCTGGCTATCATCAATACACAGAAGGATGATCCCATTAGAAGCAGCTTCATTTTGCCCTTAACTAAGGTGTGTATGTGTATATATAGGTAACGGATTCCCAATAATTCTCATTTCTTGGGCACTCTATGCCCAAAGACCTTTGGACACATTATGAAATGCAACAAATACACATCTTAAACAAAACAAAAAACGAAGGTGGCCTAATCAGACAACCAAAACCAGCCTAGAGAAAACTTGACCTAATTAAAATATTTAATGCAATCCCTTTCAAATAAAGCTAAAAAGGAAATGGTAAATTACACTTTTAAAGTCACACTTCTCAGTGGGGCCAACTCTGATAGTGTTATTTATGAAATTTGCCCTAATAGCTCTGGTTTCTAGAACTGTGCAAATAAGTGATTTTTTTTTTTTTTTTAAAGTTCATTGGCCATACTGAAAAGCCAAAAAAAAAAAAAAAAAAGGCATTTTTAAATGTTTATACCCAAAATGAAACTTTTCTCCTGCTGTCCACATTTCACTAAATTTTTGAGCTGTTTTAACCTTTTAAAAAAAACCTTAATACACTTGATGTACATTTCAAAATTTTTAAGGGTAAAATGAAGCCGTTTTGACAGACTTTTCAGCCAGCCCTACTAGTTACACAGAAGAATGCAGGTACATTGGCAGACTGACTAAAGAATCATGAGTTTCTTGATTTAGAAAAATATTCTAATCTACTATAATTAAACCTCACTTCATGAGCCATTGTTACTGCTGTTGCATGTAATTATTTTATTTCACTGTGTCTGATTACGATAAATTAAACAGGAAAGAGGAATTTCTATTAAACTGTACATTAGTATTGAAAAATAAGTGATGTGCCTGTAAGTGTAGTGAGACAGGTAGAGTCTTGTATGAGATATAAGATGCTGAGAAACCTTTGTCATACAATACATCATCACTGGTGATCTAGCATGTACGAGATCTTTACTTAAAGCATGTTTTCGTCTTTTTTTAGGTCTTCTATGTTCTATCCTTAGCAATTCTTAGCTGAAACAGCAGGAGGCAAAAGGTTGTTAGTGGAAGGCCAAGGGGGACTTTTCTCACGTGGCACATTGTTTGTCAAGTAACCACAGCAGACTCTTTTTTTAAATAAAAAGTGAAATTGTGTGCCAGGCCAGATTTCACAGTTTTCAACTTTTGATTGTTAGACTAGAAAGGGAAGGTTGAAAAATTATGCAGTAACAGCCATCATGCATTTTGAAGGTACAATGATGAATACTTTGGGCAATGGAGTATTTCAGCTCAAAGGAAGAGGCATTCTAAAGTTAAGAAGCATATAAATAGCAATCAACAATATGTAACTGCTATGTATTTATAAAGTAAGTATGTATGCACATTGAATTCATTTTCATCTCTTAAAAAAGTTTCCACTGCAAGAAACTCTTGGCTAACATTCCTGATTTATTTATGCCTTTCTTAAGGGATGACAAATTACAAATGTGTGATCATGTTCATTCACTTTTACAAAAGAATTTCCCTAATTTCTTATAGCAGTGACAACAAAATGGCTCTTAAGCTGCACAACTAGATGACTCTGTTTGCCAAGTTCATGCCTCTTCACCACAGAGCTCCAGGGTCTGTTCTCTTATTACATAGATTAATTGCATGCTCCCCAGATGTTTAAAAATTAACAAATTGGTCACTACTAACAGTTCTTAAGAGAATAAAAACATGTGCCAGAATCTACGGGATTTGGCCCATACAAAATCCTTCACTTAGGTTTTCAGGACACCTTTCATTTTAAATTGTCAGTTTTGCAATTCAATGCATATGTGCAAAGACAAGTTTATGTAAAATTTGAGGCTTCAGGTATGATGGCTGCTGGGTGTTGTGTACCACACAATGCCATCGAATGCAGAGCACGGTGGGACACTTAGCTTACCCATCAGGGAGTTAGTAACCGGAAAAAAAGCAAAGTATGGCCAGAAGGTCTGGGAAAACTCAGGCCTTACATAAATTTTCATTAGGTGCTGAAGGATATTCAAGATGAAATAAAGTATGCGTATATCTACATACCCAGAAATAAGTGTCAGTACTCCAGAGGTGTCTCTCACCCTATAGCAAGCCTTGAAAATTTCCCTAAATCTACCCCTACTTTTGAGAATTTCATCTTCTAAAGGGGCACAATAGTTCTGACAGGCATACACATATCAATATTAAATTACTGTAGTTAAATCCATACACACAATAATACATTGGCATAAGGAGATAAATTATGGTTGTAACAGGAAAGCAATAACACTGAATTTCCTAATATTTAGACATTTAAAATCTCAACCCACACATTGTTAATGTAGTTTTTGTTTTCTTAAAAATTATTTTGCTTCTGAAAAGTGGTGAATCAAGAACCTGGGACACTGCAGATCACAAAATCAGTTTTTTTTTATTTTAACCTTTAAACTGCACCAGCAAAATGAATTTCAGGGACGAATATAATGTTGGAGACAGATGTACATGTATTATTGAAAAAGTACTTATTAACGCACATGACTTCTTTCCAATGTCCATTGCCACCCACCCACCCACACCATGTTTTAAAGTTTACAATGTAATGTGGGATCTTGTGTAGGAAACCCTTCTATCCTGAGCCTCCACTTCAGGCGTGGGTCTCCTCAGAGCTGTTTTTCACCAAGTCAGCCTTAAGACTTCATGTTTCCTCATGGAGAGGCTCCCAGGGGCTCTGTTCTAGGAAGCAGTGACTGAAAGAGAATTGGGGGTGGGTGGGAGGGTATAGTGGGTAATCAGCTGAACATTGCAATGCTGTGGCCTAAAGAGCCAATGAGATTTTTGGATGCATTAACATGGGAATCTCAGATAGGTGTATAGAGGTTATTTTACCTCTCTATTTGACACTGGTGTGACTGCTGCTGGAATACTGTGTCCAGTTCTGGTGTCAACAATTCAAATAAGATGTTGATAAATTGGAAAGGGTTTAGAGAAGAGCCATGCGAATGTTCAAAAGTTTAGAAAACATGCTCTATGGTGATAGACTCAAGGAGCTCAGTGTATTTAGCTTAACAAAGAGATGGTAAAGGGGTGACTTGATCACTGCCAGGGGCGGCTCTGTTTTTTGCCACCCCAAGCATGGGAGGCAGGTGGCTTTTGGCGGCATGCCTGCGGGCGGTCCACTAGTCACGCGGATTCGGCGGCATGCCTGCGGGAGGTCCAACGGTGCTGCACCTTCAGTGTCCCCGCCACCAAATTGCCGCCGACGCCGTGAGACCGGCGGACCTCCCGCAGGCATGCCGCTGAAGGATCTCTGATTGCCGCCCTCACAGCGACCCGGCAGGCCGCCCCCCGCGCCTTGCCGCCCCAGGCACGCACTTGCTGCGCTGGTGCCTAGAGCCGCCCCTGATCACTGTGTGTACCTACCTATATGGGGAACAAATATTTGATAATGGACTCTTCAGGCTATAAGAGAAAGGTATAACAAGATGTAACGGGCAGAGGCTGAAGCCACACAAATTTAGACAGGAAATAAGGTGTAAATATTTAACAGTTTACCAAGAGTCATGGAGGATTCTCCATCACTGCAAATTTTAAAACAAGATCAGATTTAAAAAAAAAAAAGATATGCTCTAGTTCAAAAGAAATTATTTTGGGGAAACTCTATGGCCCATTTTATACAGGAGGTCATCCTAGATGATCACAATGGTCCCATCTGGCTTTGGAATCTATGCATCCAAGTGTCATGGCCTTGGAGGAAAACCAAACCCAGGTCGGAGATGGTATTTGAGACTCTTCGAGTCCCAAAATCACCCTGTGACAAAAAGAAAAAGATAAATGAGTTCTGAAGGAACTCAAATGTGAAATTGCAGAACTACTAACTGTGGTTTGTAACCTATAATTTAAATCCGCTTCTGTACCAAATGACTGGAGAATAGTTAATGTGACCCCAATTTTTAAAAAGGGCTCCAGAGGTGATCCCAACAATTGCAGGTTGGTAAGCCTGACTTCAGTATTGGGCAAACTGGTTGAAACTATAGTAAGGAACAGAATTGTCAGACATATAGATGAACATAATTTGTTGGAAGAGTCAACAAGCTTTTTATAAAGGGAAATCATGCCTCAGCAATCTACTAGAATTCTTTGAAGGGGTCAACAAGCATGTGGACATGGTTAGAGCCAGCGGATATAGTGTACTTAAATTTTCAGAAAGCATTTGACAAGGTCCCTCACCAAAGGCTAGGAATAAATGCTCAGTTTTCAGAATAGAGAGAGATAAATAATGGTATCCTCCAGGGGTCTGTTCTGGGACCAGTCCTATTCAACATATTCATAAATGATCTGGAAAAAGGGGTAAACAGTGAGGTGGCAAAATTTGCAGATGATACAAAACTACTCAAGATAGTTAAGTCCCAGGGAGACTGCGAAGAGCTACAAAAGTATCTCTCAAAACTGGGTGACTGGGCAACAAAGTGGCAGATGAAATTTAATGTTATAAATGCAAAGTAATGCACATTGGAAAACATAATCCCAAATATACATAGAAAATGATGGGGTCTAAATTAGCAGTTCCCATTCAAGAGAGAGATCGCTGAGTGATTATAGATCTCTGAAAACATCCACTCAATGTGTAGCAGCAGTCAAAAAAGCAAAAAGAATGTTGGGAATCATTAAGAAAGGGATAGATAATGAGACAGAAAATATCATATTGCCTCTATATAAATCTATGGTATGCCCAAATCTTGAATACTGCATGAAGATGTGTCCTCCTTCTCATAACACAAAAACTGGGGGTCACCAAATAAAATTAATAGGCAGCAGATTTAAATCCAACAAAAGAAAGTATTTCTTCACACAATGCACAGTGAACCTGTGGAACTCTTTGCCAGAGGGTGTTGTGAAGGCCAAGACTATAACAGACTTCAAAAAAGAACTAGATAAGTTCATGGAGGATAGGTCCATTAATCGCTATTATCAGGATGGGTAGGGATGGTGACCCTAGCCTCTGTTTGCCAGAAGCTGAGAATGGGCAACAGGGAATGGATCATTTGATGATTACCTGGTCTGTTCATTCCCTCAGGGGCACCTGGCATTGGCCACTGTTGGAAGACAGGATACTGAGCTATATGGACCTTTGGTCTGACCCAGTATAGCCATTCTTATGTTAATGATCCTGAATTATGATAACATTGCACACTTCCCCTGAGGCCTTATCCCAAGTCCATGGTTAATGGGAAGTCTCCCAGTGACTTCAGTGCAGATTGGATCAGGCTCCTAGTGAGACAGTTGCTCAAAATCAGCATGAAAGCCACCTGGCATTTATATTCTTTCTTAAAGTATAGCCTGTACAATAGTTATGTTTACGCCAATCATTCAGCTTTTATTTCCAGTAGACTTGCACATTTCTGTATTAAGAAAAAAAATGAATTGGTTGTGAAATGAGTTTATTTTATTTATTTATTAGTAAATGCTCTATTTACATCACGGAGGCCTAGATTGGTTTCCCAAGGCAAACTGCAATCAAACCTATATACCTTTCAGTTACCAAATATTGACAGAGCAACTTTCAGATCAGTGCACAAATCATCTGACAATAAGTGGATGCTAATATTCAGAAAGCATCCAACTAGCAGTTACATTTCATATTCTGTGTTTTATCTTTAGTGATTATAGCCAGAGTCCCTGGAAAATTGCAGACTTTTTTTTTTTTTTTTTTAATGACACATGCTGTGTTTCTCAAGTGCTTGAACTGAAGATAGCTTTGGGCCAGCCCCTTCCACTCAGAAGTTTCATTCTTGAAAGACCTGCCTTGCCTGCATTGCATTTGATGTAGTAAATCAGACACCCAAGAGACACAGGGGAACTAGGGCAGGCTTTTCAAATACAACATATAGAGCAAATGGAGTGGGGTAGCCCAGTGGCAATTTCCAGTGTCCTAAAGATGAGGGAGCAACACTTTTCAAACAGGCACAAGAGGCAAGGGGAGAAAACAGAGAATTTTTATAAGTAGTAAAAAGAATTATGTTTTTTCAAAAGTGTTGCCATGGGAACCCCTCATAGGGAAAATGGGGCACTAGATCTGACAGTTTCTGGGTCTCCATTCAGGCACAGCCATGTTGTCAACCTGTTCTGATTCATGCAACATTTTAGTTTTAAAATGAAGTAGATAAGAAGGGTTTGATTTTTTTTTTAAATATATAAAGCCCTTAGAGGCCCAAAATGTCAACCTTCCCTATGGTGACTTCTATTATCTTCACTTCTTCTTAGTAAGACTGTCAGGTGCTGTGAAATATGAGGAGGAGAAATCAGGAGAGGATGGAAAGGCACTCAGTGGTTCACTTTATATAACCATTCATTCTCTGCATACTAAACCTCACAGCCTAGTTTGATTTCTTAACATACAATATTAGACCCAGGTCTGATAGATGATAAATATATGACACTATGTTTCAGAGAATGTGAACTTTTTTAGAAACAACCTGTACATACTTTCTCTAAATAATGAAGGAAAATGCTTAACATTTTCCTCAGAGTTTTCTGCAATCTTATATTGGCCCTGAATATAATCCAGTCCAAATGCAGCAGTTCAGTTATTTGTGGTTCAGAAAGCATTCCCATCTTGCTATGTGAATTAAAGTATGTTCACAAGACTTAAAATTATTAATTCATAAGATCAATGGGAGATGGAGCCACTAGCCATTAATATTTGGCTAGTCATGCTTCAAAGTAAATTAAATACATAAAGTTGAAACTGCTTTGGTGGAAACTAGTAGAAAAGCATGACAATGACTGTGATAACTGGGATCAGCTACAGTTTTGGGGAACAGGCTACCTAAGTGGATTGTATGGCAAATGTGTTCTGGTAGTTTTATTAAAGAACTAACCAGTCTTGCCCTTTGTTGCAGGCACATTGTAACCTGAAATGAGTCTGTGTTCCTCTGAATTCCCTTTTAAATATAGTAGAATTGTCATTGAGAAGAGGGAGATTTTCATCAAAGGCAATGGAAATAAATGGAAATAAATCAATGTTACATTTTACAGAGGGGAGGGCACATTTCCTTCTTCAATTAGAAACAGCCTAATATTTACAATTACGTTTTCACTGCTGTGGTACTCACAAGCCACGTACCCAAGCTGTGTAATTAATTTTCTACAGGGAGAGCCAATTCTTCCCAGCACAAAGTCCGTTGGCAGTAACAGACACACAGGGAATCACTTGTATGGGAGGATTAATTTCACTATTTTGTCTGCAAAGGATGTATTTCTAGGCACTGATTGATTAATAATAATTAATGAGTTACAGTATGAAAAACACATGACAAATTACAAAAAAGTTGTTGTTAGCTTCTGATATATCTGGGCCCAGATCCACCTCTAAATCCTTGTGATGCAGTTGGCCCAAGATCCACCTCTAAATCCCTTCAATAAATGTAAGCTGCTGATTCCTCAGCCACATACGCAGCTCTTCAGAGCTCTTATAAAGCAGCTTCTATATTCACACTAAAGCCTCGCTCCAGAGAACTCAGGCTTCTTAACTCTGCTAAATATTCCTTTTTGTTTTGGTTTAAAATAACTTTTCTGCACACGATCTGCTAGCCCATAGCAGAGAATTCACTCTTTGACTAGAAGAGAATCAGTAAAGAACAGCATTTCTCTTGTTAGGAACATTTTTTTTTTTCCAATCGCCTATTAGCACCTATCTGAAGATGGTTATAGCAAAGAAAATACAATAGGGTTTCCATTGTTCTGTTATGAGTCACACAGCTGAAGGTTTGGGTTGCTTTAATCTCCTAAATACAATTCTGCATACTTTGTAGTGCCTGATTGCTATTATAAACTATCTATGCATTGTTAAGAAAAAGGAAAGACTGAAAGATGCATTGTTTCAAAGTTAATATTCTCACAGATTGATTTCATGGCTGTTATCTTGCAGTACTGTAACTGCACAATTACAGTGGTCACCTCAAAAGGCCAACCGTAAATCACACAGTATACCACAGATATTGCCTATTCTAATGCTAAAGAAATAATCATGACATCTCTCAGTAGAATCTGAGCATAAACTGTTTGCATATGCTGTTTTATTTCATTGCCACTCCTTTATTAATCACCATCAGCCAATCAGCCCAAAACTGGTATCTCGAATCCCTTTAGTTTTTGGAAGGGTTGACAGACGTATACCAATAGTGCTATACTCAATATCTCTGTTGTTAAGATTATAAGTTAATTCAAAACGAGAAAAGACCTATTTTCTGTGTCAGATATATCTGAAAAAGTTATGAAAACATTTGTTCCGAGCGCAAATCTTCTATCCTGGGTTGGAACTTTGCCAGAATGATTTGTATGGGTTCAATGCTATTGTATCCACACTCTAGACCTGATTTAGTCTAAATCTTATTTGCAAGCCTAAACTAAATCTGTCCTTACTTCCTATTGCTACCACTTTGAACTCATGTGACATAATAATCTTTGCATACGTAACACATACTGTGACGCGCTATATGTAGCAGTGGTTGCTTCCAAGTCTTCCACATATGCAGCCAGAAAAGTCAAAGTTAACCAGCCCCATCTTTCCACAGAAAATGGCAATATTTAGGAAAATATTGCTAGTATGGCATTCACCTCTCTGAGCTGGGGAAAAAAGTAATGCAGTTGCTTCTAAAAAAAGAAGCCTTACATATTTTACAGGGGAAGGTCTGACTCATTTATATGTTGCTACAGTATTTTGGACAAACATTTACTTTACCCAAATCTCTAGCAGCTGGTAGAGCTTTTAGTAGTGGATGTTACTTATTAAGAGAGTGCTTCTAAGTCTTTTGACTAAAACCCAATGCTATACTGGATAAATACTGGCAGATTTTATTCCTGATGGAAGGATGAACTTGATGGAAATGGCCTATTAGATCATCTATAATTCTTCTGATTCTGTTCTCATTGCACTCCAAAGGGATATATAGACGTTATTCCCAACATATTTATATATAAATATACTAAATACCTGATTGCCACCTCTTCAGCTGTTTTTCTATATATCTATATAGATATCTTTTTTTTCCAGTAAGGTTCTGATACTTAAGTTTTAATATTAACTGACAAACCAATACAAACAAAAGGGAAAATATCAGATATAAAGAATATAAATGTACCTGTGGTGATCCAGCCAGAACATTTAGTCACAGATTTAAAATGACCATAGGCATGACAAAAGTGAGAACGTGAGAAAACTGGATGTAACTTTTACTTGGAGTTTGCCGGTTCCTGGAACTCTGGACCGAGCCTCTAGGGGGTGCTACCCTGTGTGTTGCAACTGGGATGCTTCTGTTTGGTGTGATCTGGACAAGCAGGGCCGGCGCAACCCATTAGGCGACCTAGGCGGTTGCCCAGGGCACTAACATTTGGGAGGCGGTGACTGCGGCGGCCGGATCTTCGGCCGCCCCAGTCGGGGGCGGCATTTCAGGGGCAGGACCTTCCGCCACCTAGGGCGGCAAAAAAGCTGGCGGCACTCCTGTGGACAAGTAGTTTGCTTGGCCAATGATGAGCCAGGACTCCTCCACCTCTCAGTGGGAGGGGACAGTCGGAGATTGATTAGGTTTAGTTTCAGTTCTGAGCTTTGAGTTTGAGAGCTAAGAGAAGCAGAATAGCTCAGGCAGTCTCGATTAATTCCCACTCCCCACTAAGGGAGTCTTTGAATTGCTGTGGGATCTAGGGTATTGATCAGCCTCCACAGTGGCAGAGATCTGACCCCACGCTGGCTACTGAGAGCTAGCTGAGACCCCTACAGGACTCCAGGCCAGGGAACCAGACCTTGTCTCACCTTGAGGTGAAATACACTGAGAGGACCCTTTTTTTGGTTTTGTTTACGCTGGACAACATTCACAGCACTACAGTAGTCATCTCAGAGCACTACCTGCCTGTGAAGGTGCAAGGAAGGTAATTGGGAAGAGCTGTGAGAACTGGGAAGTGAGAAATTTGTTGATGTTAGTACTTATTAGTTAATTGGAACCCTTTCCTTCCACAGATCCTCTTTTCCTGCTTCCAGTAAAGTCCCCCTTTGTTATATTATTTTTTGGATGTATCATTTCTTTGCTGGAATTTGTGTTGATGTACTTTCTTGTATACTGGGTTTTATTCTCCTTGCCAGCAGTGGTAGCATTATTCATTTTCCCAAGGGACAGCACCTCTTGCCTCTTGAACACTATGAGGAGTTACCTTAAGCGGAGGCACCAAGCATTAGAGAAAGAAGTCAGGACCCTACTCATGTGAGAAGAGGGGAGAAGCCACTCCATATAGCAAGCATCCAGGAGAGGTTTGAGCCACACCTTTGGGAGAGGCAATAGAAAAAGGCACTGCTGGGATTTTAATTTACAAGGAGATTTTAATTTATAAGGGTGTCAGTACACAACTTATTGCTGAGTTTGTGAGCAGTGACTCCAGTGCCACCTAGTTGAGCAGTCCCTAACGTACAAGATGGGAAGCACTTTATTTTCTGACTGTAGCAAAGCGGAAGTTGTGGAGCCAGACAAATCCTTTATAGTAACAGGGATCCACTGTGAAAATATGTATGAACAGACAGAGATTGTCCTCAACTCTGTGAAGGTCTGGGGAAAAGTCACAGTGAGAAGCAGACTTATCAGGACCACAGCTGGGAACCTCTGTGCCCTGATCCTGTGTGGTACCAAAGGAGATGCTACCATCTGAAGGACTGCCAGTTTGGGGGATAATGATTCAGGATGTAGTGAGAGTTGTGGCCACTGGCCCTGCACCTACAGATTTTAATGCTAAACTATAGTATTTTCTGGTGTAGGAAGGAAACACCCTAAGGGATTTAAAAAATTTGATGTCAGGGGATGTTCTCCCTGTACCTACAACTGATCATTAGTTCCAGCTAGTAGGACAACTTGTGGAGAAGTGTGGCTCACCTGACAACTATGGCAGCAACTAAAAGACTGAGAATATTTTCAGGGCAGTTACCCACTCCTTCAGGGGAGGAGGATTTTGAAAGTTTGATGGCCCAGGCCACCCAGATGATCCGAGTTCCAATACTCTGACAGAGAAAAGAGATGATGGCAGAAAACCTAATGATTCTGCATATGATGCCATAAGGGTCCTCAGAATCACCAACCCTGATACCACTGTACAATGTAACCTGGTTGCCCAAGCAAGCATATATGGAACCACTGAGAAGGGAGAAGGCCTGTACTACTGGTTCAGGAATCTTAAACATCAGGGTGAAAAAATGTCTGAGTTCTTGCTGAGGTTGGAGAGGTTACTAATTCGAGTGACTCTGAAAAAAGGTATTTAGCTGGATAGAGCAAGCCGTGCATGCCTGGCATGCCAAGGGGCACCCTCTATGATGGTGTGTTGCTCCTCAGCTTATGCTTGAGAGAGAGGCTGGAGGATCCACCCACCTTCCTGGCCCTATTAAAGAAAGTCAGAGAGGAAGAAAATAGGGAGACAGTGACAAAGGCCTTCTTGGCTCTCATATCACAGGCCAAAGCAGCAGCAGCTTCCAGTAGTCAGGAAGAAACAGTAACCACCACAGAAAAGGGTGTGTGAAAGCAGTTGAAGGACTTGAGACAGGTGGCTACTCTAAAGGAAGCACATGTCATGAGGAAGGGAGAAAAGCAGTCTACTGTAACACCTTCAAATCAAGACAGATGGAGACCACATCATCTGTGGGCCAAAATCCTCTGATCTGTTTCAATTGTGGGGAAGCTGGGGATAATACTTATCTAAAAGGCCTGGTAGGCCCTGCCTTTGAATTTTCATTGAAAGTAGAAGCCATCTTAGTGGATAAAAAGTGACCATTATCTTCAACAACCTGTATGACAATTTATTGGGAAACTTGCCACTGCAGGGGTTAGCAGTATAGAAACTAAATGACTATGAGTGTCCTTATTCCAGATACATCGCCATTCATCTAGAGTTTACATCTGGCTCCAGTCACATCAGGGGGAAAGTAGACACATCAGCCGTAGTCTGCCTGTTGGTCCAATAAAATATTACCTCACCCACCTTGTCTGTCTAATATCATTGCAACTCTGGATATGCAGAGGCACAGACAGAAGTCTATTCTCATTAGTGCTAATGCTAATATTTTAAATATGTTTGGACAACTTACCTGACAATGCCTTTAAAAATGAGAAGACTATCTTTGCATGAAGAATGCCAACCACAAAAAGGATAGAGTTGGAACCCTGAGTTGGAACTACAGGGAAAATATTGAAGTCTGTGAATAAGCCAGTACTGATACCTATAGGAGCAGAATATCTTGTGGAAGGCACTGCAAGTTGTGAAGAGGAAGTGAATGACCAGGTCATCATGATCGATTCTCCTGAGGAAGGTTTACCAAGAGAACCATTTGTGCAGACTAGTATACTTCCAGCATTCTCAGCAGGAGTATATTGAATCAGTCAAAATGAAGATTGATATCCCCATACCTGTGAATATGACAGTAGCCCACATGTACATAACTGACTCCACTGGCTGCTGCCACTAGAGACCTGCGGTCTAGACACCTACACCCAAATGCCTTTGGAGAATCATTTGCATTGGGGAAATGGAAAATAACATCTGTGTCACAAAATGGCTGAGGCGCCTGACATTTTCCTTCCATGAGTGTGATGTAGGCTGTCTCAAGGGAGAAGAACACCACATCTGCTTGAGTGACAGCATATTATTTCAGTAGAGATCCAGGAGGTTTCCTCCTGAAGATGTAAAAGATACGAGAGGACATCTCACAAAGCTGATGTATGTGGGAATTATCAAAGAATCTGAGTGCTTATGCCTCTCCCATTATCGTGGCAAGAAAGAATGGCTAAGTGTGCATTTGCATTGACTATTGGACCTAAGGCAAACAATTCCAGATCAAGATACAATGTCCTGAGTACGTGATACCCTTGACTGTCTGTCAGGAAGCAAATGTTTCTGTGCTCTTGATCTCAGGAGTGGGTACCATCAGATCCTTGGGAGAACAGGACAAAAAATATTGGTTTCATCTGCTCTGTTAGGTTCTACCAGTTTGAGGGGATGGCACAGGGAATCTCAGGAGCATTGGCAACCTTCTAGAAGTAGTGGAGAAGGTGGCCAGGGGCATGAATCACCTAGAAATTCTAGTTTACCCAGATGACCTTATTATTGGGAAGACCCTAAAGGAACAAGAGACATCTGCTGAAGATCCTGGATTGCCTGCAGGCATGTGGCCTGCAACTGTCACTGGAAAAGTCTTTGTTGCCAGACCTCAGTCAAGAATGGGGACCACAATGTGTGTGAACATGAGCTATTGCCAGACCCCGATAAAATAACGCTTGGATTTCCTGTCCTTTGGCATACAACTGAGAGAGACCACAATCCTTCTTAGGATTCTGTGGGTACTAACACAGGTTTGTCGAGAACTGTTCATTAATTCTGAGACCCCTTATATGAACTAACTATGTCCCCCTACCAGATCCCAGGGGACCGACAAGAAGACACCTAAAGAGAAGACTTATTTTAAGGAATATGAGCACTTTGGACCCTGATGGGACTCAGGTGTGAGGAGACATTCCAGTGGACCATCAAGTGCTTGACACAGGCTCCTGTACTAGAATATGCTGATCCTCAGAAGCCTTACATCTTGCACAGAGATGCTAGACTTGGTAGTTTGGGATCAGTACTGTATCAAGAGCATGATGGAGAATTCAGACTAGTTGCATTTGCCGGTAGAAGTTTGACAGGGACAGAAAAGAACAATTCTGCTCACAAGTTGTAGTACCTGGCATGAAATGGGAAATATTAGACAAATTTAATTACTACCTTTTATGTTGCCAAGGTTCTGGTATGCACAGACAACAATCCATTGACCTATGTGGTAACATCAGCCAAGCACAAGCCACATGCTGGGGAAGAAGCTACACAGGGGAAAAAAGGAAGAATTATGTATATATTCTCTGTCACAGGATCAGCTATTCACTGATCGACATTGCCTCCTTGAGGCACACCTGGAGAGTTAGCTTGCTACTGTCCATACCCTATCCTATGGTCAATCAGCCCGTTGCCTTAGTCACTTGCTCTGTGGCCCTTCGCTCACTAGTCAGGAGCTGCAGCGCCATTCCTTTTGTGGTTTACTCATCCAACCAAGTCCCAAATGCTTCATATCCATTGCTCTGACTGTGCCATTCCTACAGTGGCTTGTAGGGGAATCTGGGCCCACCCTGTACTCCAGGTTCCAGTCCAGGGACCCTGGAACCTGAAGTTCAGGTCTATACTATCTCTGACTTTCACTGCTCCTTCTCTGGATTGCTTCCTACACTGCCTTTTTCAGGCTCCTACTCTCCCCCTTGTATCAGGAAGTGAGATTGCAGACTCACCTCACTGCAGCCCCCTCTATCTTGAACTCCTAGACTTTGTAGAAGTCCTGCCCGATCCTGATTCATTCTCAATTAGTATCAATGCCCCTTAGCTCCCCAGCAGGTGCATCCTGTGGCCAGGGCCGGCTGCAGCTTTTTTGCCACCCCAAGCGGTGAAGCGGGGTGGTGGAAGGGGGGGAGCCGCGATCGGCGGCACTTTGGCGGCAGCTCTACCATTCCTCTTCATTCTTCGGCAGCAATTCGGCGGCAGGTCCTTCGCTCCGAATTGCCTCCGAAGACCCGGACGTGCCGACCCTTTCCATTGGCCGCCCCAAGCACCTGCTTCTTTTGCTGGTGCCTGGAGCCGGCCCTGCCTGTGGCTAATTGGCTTCTCTTGCCATCCTTACCCCTTCATAGCTGCTATGAGATGAACACACCATCACAGTGCTGTATACAGATGAACTGCAATGTCACTGTCCAATGTCTTCCTGGAGAATATGTGGAATGGAGAAAATGTGATTCTGATCTCGCATACGATTATTATTGTATTTAATTTAGAGATCAAAATCCTACACAAAATGAGGGTTCCTGTAACTAGAATGAAGAAAAAACAACTTCAAAAATCTAAAAGGCAAGGGGTGTGTGTATAAATGGCATAGATAGATATACCCAAACGTGCATATACTACACACAAAAACTGTGTTGAAAGAATATTAAGGATGCAAAGTCAAGCACTCAAAAGTTAGGAAATGACAGAAGGAAGGTTACCTGAGCAATGCTTGATTCAGTGCCCTTGTATGCATTATCATACAGTCTTTAATTACAAAATTGCATACTATTTTTTTCACAGGTTCACCTATAACAGGAGCTATTTTCTTTTTAGAAAATTCAAGCTACTGTTATTTGCAGTGCACTGACATTTTAAAGCTCATTCTTCATTAGACTTTATAAAACCTGGTTTCCTTCACTAAGTACAAGACATCAGAATTAACATTTGCAGCTTCCACATTTAACTTTCCAGTTGAATCAATAAGTTCAAGAGTCCTCATGCCAAGTTTTCTAGGTTGGTCAATAAATCCGTCAGAAAGAAGACGATATACAACCTATAACAGATGACTCCATTGATCTAATCAGGCACCACAAAATACTCCATTTAATGTCAGATATATTACACCTTCAAAAAGCACTGATGCTTAATGCACTGAGAACCTGACTCACAAAAAGCTATTATTAATTCTGATACTGAGAACTAGTAATTGCTTCACTTTTGTTTTTAATTACATAGTTCTTATTACATACTGCATAATTGGTGGCATTAACGAGGGATGGGCAGGCCATTAAAAATGTTGAGAATGGATGATTTTCGGGTTCAGATGAGTATAACAAGCATACTTGCTACTTCTGCCTAGGCACAGACAAGGCTGAGTAACACTAAGTAGAAATGGAACACTGAGATGGTATTGTGAGAGATCATGAAGCTGTATAAAGTGCAGTGTTGCCACTATGTGGATGACACTCAGCTCTGCATCTTTTGCTGCATCTCACTAGTAGTGTGGATTAGTTTGCCCATTACTGCTAGGCTCGGGATTTGGATGAAAGGGAAGTAAATGTGACATAATTAAGACAAAATGGAGGTTAAGCTACTATGCTGGAGGAAACAACCACAAGACGTGGTGGAAGTGATATTGGTTCCCACAAGTGAAAAAGTCTGTCTGCATTTTGTTACTGCGATTCAAATCCTGGGGAGGGGGATTCTGTTGGCGACAGGCACCTGCTAAATACGTAGGGATAATAGTTAGATGTAACTATGAATACATTCAGATAAAAGCAGCTCCTTATTCCCTAAGCAAGCTCCATAGTAGCCCTGTCCAGTCCTGAAGATGGATAGGTCTAAATGCAGGATCAGGTTGCAGAACAGCTTCGATGGAGAGGGATCTAATTTATAAAGATTCACCTTCTCCCCTATTGCCCTCCTGTAGATTCTCATCTTTCTTTCCATCTATTGTGGTAGGAGAGCTTATGTAACCTATGGCCTCTGGAATGCACATATAGATGTGGTCAACTTTAAATTCAGGGATATTGTACATTCTGGATTAATGCTAGACTGGGCATGCTAAACCTACCCCCTCCACCCTTCATTTTCACAGTGTTTCAAGACAAAACACACTGTCTCCGTCACAAAGTCATTCATTGTTCAAAATTAAGAAAAACAGTAGGAAATAATTATGATTATTCATAGGTCTCCGGAGACACCACAAACCACTGGATTATTGAAAGAGTTGAACCACAGGCTTTGAAATGGTCATGCCAGCTCAGTAAAAAGGGATGGTTCTGCTCCAGAACTTCAGTGACTTTTAGACATGAGATTTATGGAAGTAGGACGGGATTTTTAAAGATGCCAAAGTGATTTAGCTGCACAAGTGCCATTGTCTTTCTTTGGGATTTGTGCTCCTGAGTCATGTAGATGGTTTTGAAAATCCCATCCTGAATGCTGAACAGCGCATAAGAATTTAGCTCAAGATTTGGCATATTTTAATGTTTTAATATTTGAATAATTTAACGTTCAGGTTTAGAATAATTTAAATTTGACTGTCTTGACATTAAGTTTTTAAATCTGGATATTCAGCAATTGGCAGACATTGTAAGAAATATGGTGTAGGTGTGCTATCGACATGCTGCTCCTGCTGCTTCTACCAGGTGAAGCTGCTATGGAGATAGAAGCAAGGACTGGAACTCTAGGCTTACAATTTTTTTTTCTTCAGAAAATTTTATCTCAAGATGGGAATATATGACACAGGAATCCCTTTGCAAAGGGTTCCCCGGTTCTTGGCAAACAACTCTCACCTCAGACCTGACAAATTCATTCACCAAAAACGTCTTACAGGATATTTATCCATAAAGAGTAACATCTAAAGCTTGTAATTTGTCAAGATTCATAATGACTGTGAGATGTACATACAGGTACTATTTAAAGAATAATGTATTTATATTGAAAGTATGCTTTATGGACTTGGAGAAAAAAATAGTCACCAAGAGAAACTATGTCTCAGTGATGGGCCATTTATCAGCAGGGTATTGTCACCCCCCCCCCCCCCCCCCCCCTGTTTCACTGGCAATGCAATGCAATTGTTTAGCCTTGCTCAGTAGCAACACTTTCAATGTAAAACCATCAGAGGCAACTGCAAAGAATCAAAGCCACTTGAAGATAAAAATAAGTAGTACAAGAAGACAGAGTTTTACCCCATCCATGAATAAAAACAGGACTGTTTCAGTATAAGGCAGAGGAGGGAGAGATCCTACGAATCCTTTCACTGAAGCAACATCTGGAGGAGCAAGGTGCTCTCATGAAAAATTGGATCCTGGTTTTTGTGAAGCCACCTAACTCTGCAACTGATTGAACTTTGGAAGAAAAACACATTTTATTTTGATAGGAAACATAGCTATTAATAAGTGTAGACCCAGGTTCATATATTATGATTTTGGTTTGTATTGTAACCATTTATTTCTAACTCTCTTGTTTCTAGTTAAATCTTTATTCTTTCTTCAATAAATCTACTTTTGTTTATTGTAAGTGCTCACAAGTGCTGTGTGGCTTAAAGCACAAGTGGTTTAAGGTAAAACTAAGAAATTGGGACACACTGCCCCCTTGGGATCACAGGATCTGGGATTTCTGTGAATAGCCAACGTCAGGGGCTGGATAGCATAGGGGAATGAGTCAAAGGGACTTGAGGACTGGCATGCACCTATTGTTAACCTGCAAGGCAAAGTCAGGGCTGGCATAACTCAAGAGATAGCTTGAGTGGCTGAAAGGCTGATGGGTCCAGGAGCTGATTCCCAGCCACCATAGGCAATACTCCCTCAGGCTAGAGGCAAGGGGTAAGGTGGCTCAGAGTCCTGGGTGCCCGGAGAAGCATCACAAACTGTTTATCCTTTCATTTCCCTAACCTTAGCCACATGGAGCCTGTGCTCTTTCACAGAATTGCTCCATTTCCTGACCTCCCTGTTTTAGGGAACAGCCTGCTTTATCGCTCTCTGTTTGGGGTTTATGTATGTTAGTCTGAATTCTAAGAGGGGAAAAAGTAGTGTTACATTACAACTTTCCAGCAAGAGAATTTGTTTTTATGTAACTTCTCTGTTTATATGCCATGAAACATAACAGTCAACAGTGGTACATTTTCTACTGTTTGGCATCCTTCCATGCTGCAGAGGGTGCCAGCAGAATTTTGACCTAAGTCAGTAAGAACAATGCAATTTAATACCATTTAAAAGCATTTACAGCAAATGGATCAAGGCGGTCAAGTCAGATACAAAATAGCATGGTTAGCTACAGTTGAAAATAGCAGCCCTTTTCTTTGAAAAAAGGAAGTCTTATCTTGCATAGAGAGCTTCACTATCATGTACATTTACTAATGGAGATGTAGATAAATGCACATTATCTACAGAGTCTTATCTCTGGACATACCATACAGTAGTAGAATGTTTCTCTGAGAATAGCACAGTCATATTCTGTTCAATAAAAGCTAGTCCCAAAAATAAACAGCAAGAGCTTTTGAATAAATTATTAATTTTCTATTTATGGTGATTTTAGATTTTCCCTATCTCATGGCCTTATGAAAGTCATAGGCACGCACAAAAACGCAGACATGCAGAAAGCAAATTTATTAACTTTTATTTCTCTCACATATACAAATATGTCCTTAATGACACATGATCTATGGTACTGAGGCCCAAGTACAGAAAAACACTTAAGCATGCACCTAAGTGTTGTCCTGAGTAGGCATACTTTCCTGAATCAGGACCTTAATACACTATTTATTATGATATTGTGACTGAGGTATTGCTTTGCCCATTATTTCCCCTTAGAATTTCATTAAATGTCAAAGTCCCCAAAAGTTATTTTTCAGGTTAATATGACACCCTGGTGAATCTGCACCAAGCAGCTTCTACTATGCAAGGAGTACTTTTTTTAACAAAATGGTAACATTTACCTCTCTTATAGTATTCACATATGCACAATGTAAAAACAGATACAAAAATAGTGTGAGATCTTTCTAATAGACTTGAGGAAATAATTCATGGAGAATCCATTTTTTAAACAAATTTAGCTTTGTAAATTGTAATTTAGCAGCTTTCAATTTCCTCAAGTGTTGATTTTTTTTTTAAATGACTGTTGGCAGGTAGCTCATTGGGGTAGTCAATATTCAGAATTCTAAAATCAAGCTGAGTTGCTCAGTATCTTTGGATGCATTCGGTAAGTAGGTCACATGGCATTGATGCTGCTTTGTGATTTGATGAGTTTATAGTTAGATTGCCAGGGTCAATATTTGTATTTACAATTCAGTTCCTTCCCACTAACATTAGCTAAAGCTTTCTCCTGTTTTCCCCAATCAACCTTGCCAGTTACATCATTTGCTAGAATATTTTGTGTGAAATGAACACAAAAGGGTCATGGATGCCTCCAAAATACATTCTGTTATTTGACTCCAGTGGATATTTATGGACATTTGTTAAAATATCCACTATATATAATCAGTAACTTATCACCCACACAACCTATTAGGGCTAATCATTCCCAGCACCTTAAATACAATAAAATCAAGCCATTGCTTGAGAGGATCAGCCTTGCAGCATACCCTCAGAATGACTCTTGTTCTGCCAGTCTGCAATCTTGGAACCTCAACATTCCTCTTGTCCTGCAGATATTTCCTATTCTGAAGGCTGAGTCCCACTGAGTAACAGTGAAATCCTGTAAAATAGACATCCTCTTCCTCAACAACAAGGCATTTTAAGACATTATGACTAGAAGTAGGGAAATTAGTTCCAGAGCTGAAATTCCTCATTTAAAATGCCCTACCACCAGCATCTACCTGTGATAAAGTCATTCTCAGCTGCCTCAATATCACACAGTATCCCTAAGGAGCCAAACCACAGCATAACCCCCTTTCTTTTGATGCAGTACTACAGTGGTGCAGTGAAATCTCTGAAATTAAAGAGTTTGCTGTGATCCAGGTCTGCTCTAAATAATTTGATTTTAAGAGCTGACCCTAGAGCAGTTTCCTTCAAAGATGGCCCCTTTGCCTTTTCCTTCCCATCTCCCCTCACTCACCACACTCTTTCAGCTTTGTTGGCCAGATGGCGGCTGCTGCTTCTCTCTGGCTTTCTCCTTCTGCCTCCCCTTGCCCCCATCGTTACTACCACCACCACGGAGGGTGAGATCCTCGCCCCATTGAAATCAATGTCTGTTTTGCCAGTAACTTCACTCTGAGTTTATACAAATTCTAGAATTTGAGGGTTAGTACAAGTACCATTTCTACTAAAAGATATTCAATTGGGAGTCCACTTTTTTCTTGTTAACCTCAAAGGACCTCAGTATTCTACTGCCTGCCTTTCTCCCAGTTCCAGGATGTATTTAAAGCTAATGTGTTCCCCTCAGGAAGAACAGGTTATGATTAAACATATTAGAAAGTAGATTTCTTTGTAAAGAAACTGGTTTGGGAATGCGCTACATATTTGGAGTGATTTCATCTGAACCAAATTTCTGGTTGACTTCCTTTATATTTGTACAGTGGCATGTGCATGCTACTGGAAACAAATAAATAATTATAATAATGGAGGTCCACCCAATAGCAAAGAAACCTACATTTAAACAATGTACCAAGCCAGACTGTCAGCTCTTGCAGTGCTGTGCACTGGAAAAGAAATCACCAGAGAACAGGACCATTCAGATCTAATTGCAAGGTGCACTTTTAAGAGAGTCATTTTACTTTTATTTTTTTAATTATTTTCTTTTTGCCAGAAACAAATCAATGTTCCACAATCATAGCACATGATGAAATTAAAAGGTCTTCCAGTATAAATTAAGAATCTTCATGCCTAGATTAAACAAAATTTGTTTCTGGAAGAAAGCACTCAAACCTAGAAAGTGTAAGGATCAATGGAAAGGAAAATTACATTATGAAAAAAATCAACCAAGAAAACAACACCACAATCTGAAATGATTCTGGTGTTTTGAAACACTGTTTTCCACAAAAAGAACAATTGTTTCAGACATACATTGATGTTTAGTTTTCCCATTTTAAAGGTAAATTATTGAATTCACATAATTCTGAATAATAAAATGAAAATTTTAATTAAGCAGAATAGTGAAATCAAATGTTCATCCAGCTGTATTTGAGTATTTCTTCTTTTAGCAAAAGATGCCAAATGGCCAGTAGTGTGAACATTGCTGTGATGGTGTCAGAGTCCAATCCTATGTCTTTGAATACCCACAGCTTCCAGTAACCAATCAACCAAATTTTCTATGTTTAAACACGTTAAGATACTGTGCTCTCACACAGAACAGATATATTTTGGAGCAGTGTCATGACTCTTTTTTTTCTTCCTTTACTTGCAGTTGAATGACAATAACACAACATGAAGCTCAGTACAAGCTTTCTCCCTCAATATAGGAAATACCTAACCTTTCCCTTCAGTATCTCTGTCCAAGGTCCTCGTTCCCTCAACCATGACCATAGTCCTTCTATTTCATCCTGGGATTAATGAGCTACTACTGCCACAGTGAGTCATCACAAATCAGACGGCATTTCCATGCAGCATTACAACAGGCTCCGTACAACCAAATATAATGGGCATAATGATTTCATTTTCCTTGCAGAGTCTCCTTTTGATTGTGTAGTATAAGGATGATCAAATTAGGCTTTCCAAACAGTTGTAATCCTTGAAGTGTTTCATGGTACACACAATTAAATGAACAGGTTTTTAGTAAGTTTATGGTTTTCCAAGTTGTACTTGGAAAAGTGGAAAGCTTTATCAAATTACATGAAATGCTCGCAGTTGTTATAGCATCTTTTCCCCCCTCTCCACTTTCTCACGACAGTACAAATTATACATGCTTTCTTCTCAATTACAACAATTTATGCTTCAAATATTTCTACTTTTTATGCATGTTACTTTCTTCAAATTTTATTAGCTGAAGTAAAGGAGTTATTGCCTGCCTTCTTGTGTGCACAATATACCAGCTCCATCCTGAAAAATCTGTAATGTTCCAAACTATGTAATTTGTAGACCTTTTTCTTATTAATACTTTTGTCCCAATTGTGCTCTTTGAGATGCGAATACAACTCCTATAGATGCTATTAGGAGTGCCACAAATTAATTTAAGACCAGAATTATGACTAAACTGACCTAAATACCCTAGTTTTTTGTCACTTCTAATTTACATATCTTGACCTTATAGCATCATTTAAATATTGCAATGAAATGGTGGGGGGGGGTGCTCACACTGATGCCTTCTAGTGGTTGGAGGATAAAGGTAGTATAGCACTAATAATTAATGGAGAACCAAGTCAATGCCAGGTACTTACAGTTCTGGACTAGGAGGATCAGAATTAGATCTCAGATGTTGTCTAGACATGCCAAATAACCATGATAAGCAGCATAACAGCCACTAAGAAGTCCTAGACAGCTGCAGATATGTTAAGCATTTGGTAGTATTTCTTTGGCATTTTTCATCATAATATCTGAATACTTCACTAGCACTAATTAATTTATGCTCTAAATATGTTTGCGAGATAAGTAAGTAGTATTCCAATTTTATCTATGGGGAAACTGAGGTGACTTGCACAAAGTCTAACAATGAGCTTGTTGAATCCAGATATCCAGCTGGAACTAAGGGTGCTGGGGGTATGGCAACACCCCCTGCCTTGAAGTGTTTTCCATCATATACAAGGATTACAGTTTTGTTCAATGGCTTTCAGCACCCGCACTGTAAAAATTGTTTCAACTCCACTGCACATCTCTTGACTCTCACTCTTTAACCACAAGATCATCCTATTACAAGATCATGTGAATTAAAAGTAACACAACATATATCCAACAAATCGATCCTTGTGCATTTTGGGAACACAGATACTAATACTTTGGCCCAGGCATATTTGTCAGAATCTTTAAAGTGTGCACACACGTTCTGAAACTGGGGGTCATGTATGTGCATATATAATTTTGGGTGCACCCAAATAGAGTCATGGAGATGACTAGTTGAACATGCGGCACTTAGTATGCCCATGCTTCTAACAAAAATACTTCCTTGCATTCAGAGGGGATCAGGTCTCCTATAAAATTGTTTCAGCATAGTTTATAAATATATATTTTAAAATACAGAAACATTCTTAATGATTATTCTGTATATACACCTCTATCTTGATATAACGCTGTCCTTGGAACCCAAAAAATCGTACCATGTTATAGGTGAAACCGCGTTATATTGAACTTGCTTTGATCCACTGGAGTGCACAGCCCTGCCCCCCCCGGAGCACTGCTTTACCACGTTATATCCAAATTTGTGTTGTATTGGGTTGTGTTATATCGAGGTAGTGGTGTAGTGTAGTATAGTATAGTGTGTATATATAGCTCATGTTAGCCCAGAAAACTAAGGGTTAATACAGGCACTGCTGGCTACTACTGCTTGGCAGTCTCACAGCAGCTGGGAGGATAAAAGGGCTGGGAAGCAGAAGGGTGGGGCCGCTACCAGAGGAGTGAGCAGGCTGGAGAAAGGAGATCCTGTCAGCAAGCCTCTAAAGAGCTGCCCAGAGACAAAAGCCCAGAAGGGGACGAACTGACCGATAGGCTGAAGAGCCTGCAGAGATCCAGGGGAAGGTAGGAAGGAGCTCAGGGTACTCTGAATCAAAGAACCCTGATCCTGCTTATCTAGCTCGATTGCCCTGACCTGGAACCCAGTAGAGTGAGTGATCCTGCTAAACCCCTTATGGACTTGGGAGTGAAGAAAGGGGTTTCAGACTCCTGGGCACCAGGAACTGACTGACAGCCCTGCTAGACTATGTGAGCCCAGAGGCTAAGGCACACTTGTCCAAAGTTGCAAGGATCCACCACCTCACACATAGCAATAAGGTTGCTTTTATTTAATAAATCAACTTTTATTTCTTCTAGATACCTTGTACTCAGTTTTAGGGTTTCAGTGGAGCATCTGACCTATAAAGTTCTGCCTATGAAATAATAACTCTTGCCCTCCCCCTCAACATATGCATAAGTTATATGAAAATACTTAGGCTGAGAAAAGCACTGAAACCTAGAACAGGGAAAAATCCTATACTGTGACCCGATCTCTATCTTTTTCTAATCTAATAGAAATGAAAAGTAACTTCTATTTTTTTATATTCTTGAGTTCTGCAAGAGATGTCCTGATGGGTGGTCTACTGTAGTTTTGATAGCACCCCCCGCTCCTGGGATTGGAGATATTCATCAGCAGTGCCCATCAGACCGCCCATGCGCACCTCCCCCATCTTGCATCATTAGCGGGATTTATATATAGCAGTGTGCAGTCCATCTATCTCCCACTTCCTTCTCTATCACCTTTGGTCTGGGACAGAATCCTCAGCAGAGCCTGCTTCTCATTTTTGACCTGTTAGATAGTGCCTTACTTGTTAGAATGAAGTAACTACTAACTACACTAAAACTTTCTCAACCGCTCCCTTAAAAAAAAAATCACCTTTTCGTCTCCTTTCCTCCCCACTAGTTTGTAGGTTAGGTTTTCATTTTTTCCTCACTATCCACAATCTATGATCAGACCAGACAGCATCTGAGGAAACAGTAAGACTAGCTTATAAGAAAAGCAAAAAATACAAATATACAAATAAACTAACAACCAGAAGGGGGGAAAAAAAGACATACTGAATCATTTTTGAAAATTGTCTAAGAGATGGGCCCAAAATCAGAACCATGTTTCTTCATATTTCTGAACAATCGAAGTCTGAAAACAAATGGGACTTGGTTTCAAAATAACTTTTGATTTTGGCTTTGATTTAGCAGAGCAAAACCTAAACCTTTCCCATTATTTTTCTCTTTCAGTCTTAAAGAATGTTAGGTTTGAACTCTTGCTAAATGCTAGGGGTTAGGATTAAATAGGAACAGGATCTGCACCACCTGTAGTATTGGTTTTGCAAAACTGAAACATCCTAAAGTCTTGCCCAGTCTTATAAATTACACTACCCTTTTTAACAGTTAAGATCTAAAATGCTACAACTTACAACAGCATTGCCATACTGTTCCAGGCCCTTACTACAGAATACTATAGTATGTTGTTAAAAGGTTACCTCTTGAATTAACTTATTCTCAGGAGTACTGTAGGTATATAATGTCACTATCTGGAAACCTGAATTCCTAACCATCATCCCATCATAATGGATGGAAGACAATTGATTATTAAGTTAATAAGGATACATTGTACTGAGAGATATTATTGTTGGAGGAAGTCTGATAGTCCAAACGTTTATTTTCAAACATGTTTGCTTAGACATTTACAAAACTGTTGCTGTCTGAATTTTCTATTTGCTGAAAAAAACAAACAAAACGAAACAAAAAGCAATTTTTCAGACAATGGAATATAAATTCAGGTAAATTAATATCCTTCTGGGAGAAAACAGATAATGATTTGTGGTTTGTATTTTAAGAGGTTATTTGAATTAGCTACAGACAGTTTGTTTCTACAAACAGAGGGACCTAAAACTATTTCTCTTCTAATTATTTTGTTTGCTCGTCTCGTTTTCTTTTCATATTCAGTTTGCAATGAAATGTTACTGTGGAAGAATAAAAATAAACAGTTTTCTATAGATTTCTGTGGCTAAGAAGCTTGGATGGAATAGGAAAAAAATGAAAATTTTATTATAGCAGATGCTGGCTATGAGATATATAGGGTTTCAGAACCTTTTTATAATAAACCCGTTTTTCAGATATTCATAACTTTTTGAAACAGCAATCTTTTGGGCTATCATTTTCCATTCCTTGTCTCTGACACAGGATTTGTTGGTTTTTGTTGTTAAGCAAAACCAACTCAAATTTTCTGATTTAAAGCAAAAGTGAAAAGAATAAAATGTTTCAGTTGTAAATTAAAAAATATATATATATTGTTTAGGCGTCGAAGGTCCAGGATTAGTCTCCACTCACCAGATTATTTTTGGATCAGAAAAAAATAGGAGTAAAATCCTTTTCTTCTGTACTGGCATGGGACCAGTTCAATGACTCCCAGCAGCAGAACATTATTTATTTCTTCTCATAGAATGAGTTTGTGAGAAGGGCCCCTGAAGAGGGATGGGGAGTGAGGGTGGAGGGGTTGGATAGATAGGAAGGGATGTTGGCTCCTTCCCTGTTTATCTCTAGAACCCACTTGTCTGAGATAATTAGCTGCCATGTTGGAAAGAAGGGGGCTAAGCGGTCACTCAACTGGTGGGATGTCAGAGATGGTTGATGTGACTGGAACGGGGGTGGCTTCTCAGGTCCTTGACCGCACCTTCAGAACTGTTTGGTTGAAGGTGCATGAGAGGTAGCCCCTTGAGGAGTCATATGTCAGTGTTGGGTAGTGGGCTTCTGTTGACGGCACTGAATATCATAGTGCCGCTGGGCAGATTATTGTGATGGTCGGAATTATGGGGGAAGTTGGTATTTTCCCGGGTGTCTCTTTTGGCGCTGATGTGTAAATGCTGAGAGAGTGGAGAGTTGCTTGGGAATTCTTAAAGGAGTGTAGGGATTCATCTGTACACTCCATGAATAATTTGGGGCCCTCAAAGGGTAGATCTTCAACAGTGGTTTGTACTTCCTGAGGATACCTGGAGAGGTGCAGCCATGACACCCATGTCATGACTACGGCAGTCACAATGAAACAGCCAGAAGATATCTATAGAGTCCAAAGAGGCTTGCAAAGCTGTATGGGCCAAGAGGTGTCATTTGGATATGAATGCCTGGAGTTGTTCTTTTTTTGTCATCAGGGAGGTCTTGGCAGAATTCCTGTATTTTAGAATAGTTGAGGTAATTGTACTTAGCCACAAGATCATGGACAGGGAGAGCTATTTTGGAGGACAAGGCTGTGTACAGGATGTTGAGCAGTTTATGCTGTTCATCTGTCACTTCCTGCAAAAGGATCTTGAAGGAATCTGCAATCCTGTGAAACAAGTCCTGGAAGTGTTTGAAGTCATCGGCTGCATGATAGCCTCATCAGGGGAAGAAGAGAAGTGGAGTGATGGTGGAACTTCATCTTCCTGTTCTTCCTCCTCATCCTCTGTGGGGAGAGGTTTGGTCTCTGGTGATTGAGAGACTGATGGAGGTGGTGAGCATGTCGGCCTCTGGCTTTGTTCTATGGGAGGCTTCCCAAATTTTGCTCTGTACATGGCCCAAGGATCCCAGTATGGCCTATGCACGTAGGGCTGCATCCATGGTAGTCCATACCAGGATAAGGTGTTTATCTCCTTCCTCAGGAACAGTGAGTTGAAACAAAATCCTGGGGGTCATGCACAGCAAAAGGAGTCATGAGCTCTGTGTTTTATCCTCCGCTCTGTCATAGACTGTGTGAGACTTTGGCCAAGTCATTTAACTTCTAAGTACCAAAGGGCATTAGAGACAACCATACTTGCCCCAAAGTTTTGGCGTCAGGCTAAATTCATTGTATTTGTAAATGACTTTAAGATTCTCAGATGGATGGCACTACAATGTATAAAAGTCAAGTTTATTATTAAGCTGTGTTCATCTATTCAAATTAGGTAGATGTGTGCCCCGTGATCAATTTCTTGTATTTTCATGAACGTTCTTACTAGTTGTCCTCAGTCCTAATCTTCTGTTTCTATGTAGAATCTGTCAACTTTTTTTTTTTTTTTTTCATGAAAAATGGATTTTGGACTACAATAAAATTTTTTGCTTTGGTCAAAGTTTTTCTGTTTTGTTTGTTTGTTCTTTCAGAGAAAAACAGAAAAGTAATTGGTGTTCTCTTTCTTACCCTTATCCCCTCCCTTACTTTCTTTTGTTCCCTTTTCTAATGGAAAAAGGGGGAGGAAAGGGAGAGAAAGAGGGAGAAAAACAAAAAAGATGGTTGTTTCATTCAAAAAACTGAAAAATTCTGTGAATTTTCAACAAAATAAAAATGTTTCTATTCAAATTAAATTTTTTGGTGAAAATGTATAGCCTTCCCACCCAGCTCTATTTGGGTGTGCGTATTTGTTCTAGTTTTCTCTTACTTGCCACAACTGTAGTAAGGTGTGCCATTGCCATATCAGACAGCCTTTATATTGAAGAGCTACATATTGGACAACTTGTTTCTTATTGTTTTAGTCAGGTTATAGCTTCTTCCAGTACCAACTCACTCTGCGTGCTCACCTGTGCTCTCCACGCTGGACAAACAGGAAATGAAATTTAAAAGTTCGCAGGGCTTTTCCAGTCTACGTGGTCAGTGCATCTGAGTTGAGAGTGCTGTCCAGAGTGGTCACAATGAAGCACTGTGGGTAGCTCCCGGAGGCCAATAACGTCGAATTCCATCCACACTACCCGAAATCTGATCCACAAAGGCCGACTTTAGCACTAATCTCCTCGTCGGAGGTGGAATAAAGAAGCCGGTTTAAAGGGCCCTTTAAGTCGGAAAAATAAGGGCTTCGTCGTGTGGACATGTCCAGGCTTAATTGGATTTAATGCTGCTAAATTTGACCTAAACTCGTAGTGTGGACCAGGCCTAAGTGTTGTAAATGGTCCCAGTCTGCTTATGAGACAGGTCTCCCAAAAAGTTGATTCAGATAAGGGTATGTAGTTGCTACATCACTAAAATTTATTTATATAACGTTTATTTAATGCTCTTCATAGTATTTGCTCTTCACTGCATTTTAGTGTGAAGTTCATTTTTCTCATATTCACCATGATGTGGCATAGGTTAAATTTCTGGCAAAAACATGCATTCTAGTAATTCTAAAAACAGCTATTCTTACAGTTTAATTGCTAAAAGTGAATTTGTAACTCAAGTTAGACATAGCAAAGAATTTCTAGAGTTTCTACCAGGAACAAGTTTTTCCTTCTGTTTTATCTCCCCATTTCTACTGTATAAAGCTGAACATTTTAACATGGTAAATACTAATTCCCTTTCAACATGAGCTTGGAATACTCATATTTTGACAGTGTGGCCTAATAATTAGTGGAGATATCCTATCTCCTTGAACTGGAAGGGACCTTGAAAGGTCATCGAGTCCAGCCCCCTGCCTTCACTAGCAGGACTAAGTACTGATTTTGCCCCAAATCCCCAAGTGGCCCCCTCAAGGATTGAACTCACAACCCTGGGTTTAACAGGCCAATGCTCAAACCATTGAGCTATCCCTCCCTCCTGATATCCCTCCTATTCTGATAATAGATCAAGTTCAGAACTTGGAATCAGGCACTCCTAAATTCCAGACCTAGTTTTCTGTGTAGTCTCTTGGAAGATTTTCTGTTTTTCCTCTGATTCAAAGGACACACAATGGACTTGAGAACCCACAACTACAATTAAAGTAAATAATACTCACTTTTTAAAGGTGTTGTGAAGATTAAATTCACTTTCTGCCTTTCTTTTAAGCAGCATCTTCTTTCCATACTAATTTTTAGCATTCTATACTTTGATTTAAAGGCCTAATCCAAAGACTTCCATTGAGTTTAGCAGGCTTTAGATCTATCCTAAACAGGATTAAGAGTCGTCATTCATTCCATCCCCTTCAAATCCCCTCTCCCCCCTCCCCCGATATTTGGAAAGAAACAAATACCCTTCTTACTCCCTTTAACTCCTCTAGCTGACATTGATTAGTTTGCTTTAAAAAAACCAAAACACTTTATCTTATATTTGCAAGCTGTAGCTTATTTTGAGTATTCTGCATTGGTTGCTCTTCTCCTTTTCCATTTCCAGTATTGGTTTTCTTTTATCCTTGCAACTTTGAACAGTCAGCTCCTCATGGCACAACACTGGCAGATGCTTGCTCTTGCATTTTTTTCTGTTTCAGAAGAACTGTAGCCTGTTGCCCCATTCTTTATCCTACTGTAATGTGATACTTTTTAATGCACAAGTTAGGGTGTGTCCTGCTATAGAGCACAATTGCCTCCTCTACTGTGTATGAAATTCAATGTATGTTCTGTTGGTAACTTTTAAAATCTATTAAAGAATTATTGTTTTGAAATCAGCAGCACTGCTGTTGAGTTAAAGCTCTTTTTTTTTTTTTTTAACTGAGCTGCCAATTTGGATGATGATGTGCCTGCAAAGAACTGTAAGATGGCTCCTGAGATTTTAAAAGTATCTATTGTAGAAATGCATAATTTATACTAACCTACCTTGAATTATTCATGCATTCAGCCCAATTTAAATAATTTATTTATGGACTTAATTCATAAATGGTAAGTATCATTTGCAATGTACATCATGTCAGGAGCATCTTATTTTCTTCCTGCATTAAAAGAATTATTATTTTTAAAACATTACAACATTAGACTGCTAGACTGTATCTTAAAACAGTATATGGCATGAGATAGATCATCAACATAGATAGTTTTCATAATACATTTTGTTTATTTATTTAAATTGCTTTAAAGTATCAAATAGCTAGAGACGCCTCTGTAAATATTGAAAATAACATTCTTCACCTCCCAGATGCAACTCTCTACACTGACAGGTTTCAGAGTAGCAGCCGTGTTAGTCTGTATCTGAAAAAGAACAGGAGTACTTGTGGCACCTTAGAGATTAACAAATTTATTAGAGCATAAGCTTTCGTGGACTACAGCCCACTTCTTCGGATGCATATAGAGTGGAATAAATATTGAGGAGATATATATACACACATACAGAGAGCATGAACAGGTGGGAGTTGTCTTACCAACTCTGAGAGGCCAATTAAGTAAGAGAAAAAAAACTTTTGAAGTGATAATCGAGATAGCCCAGTACAGACAGGTTGATAAGAAGTGTGAGAATACTTACAAGGGGAGATAGATTCAATGTTTGTAATGGCTCAGCCATTCCCAGTCCTTATTCAATCCTGAGCTGATTGTGTCTAGTTTCCATATCAATTCCAGCTCAGCAGTCTCTCGCCACTCTATATGCATCCGAAGAAGTGGGCTGTAGTCCACGAAAGCTTATGCTCTAATAAATGTGTTAGTCTCTAAGGTGCCACAAGTACTCCTGTTCTTTCTCTACACTGAGTCACCCCATGGTCTTCAACCCATCCTCTCAGCAAAATCCTGAGGAAGGAGGAAGTACATGAGTCTTGCAGTACACCTCAAAACCCAGTAAGTCTATGCTCTATTAAACCAAGGGGGGACAGTGTTCCAGAAGCAAGGAGCCCTCCTGGGATATGCCCCAAGATCATCTGCTCCCTTTTAAACCACGCACCGATAGGTCATTACAGCTTTGGTGGTATCACTCATAGGGAAAAACCGTGCTTATGTTAACCAGGTCCGACCTAAACCATTTAGGATTTATAAGTGTACGTCAAAACCAACTTCTTAAATTCCAATCCGAAACTAAGCAAAAGCCAGTAGAGACTATGGTACACTGATGTGATGTGCTGTCTGTATGAAGCACTGTTTAAAAGTCAAGCAGACACATTCTGCACCAACTTAAGTTTCTTGCTGGTCCCAAAGTTCCATGATGTAGAGTTCATTACAGTAGTCTAGCCTTAAGGTGCCAACGGCATGGATAACTGTAGCAAGGCCTCCATCCTAAAGCATCCGCTTTTCAGAATGGACAGATGGAAACAAGAACTCTTGGCCCAAGTTGCTACCTGAGCAATCCAGAAGCAAATGAGACCCTAACATGAGCCCCACATTTTTAATAATATGTACAAAACAGGAGGCACTCCCTTTCAAATGGAGTTCTGATGTAGCCTCTGTAATATGGTTGGAACTCATTAACGTTACCTTAATCTTGGCTGGCTTCAGTATAATCCAATCCTCGACCCTAGTCAGACACTGAATAAGTCATTCCACTGAACCAGCTGTGTCAGACAAGAAGAGAGAGACCTGTAGTTTATCATCATACAGAAGACACTGTGATCCATGTCTCTTCACTAGCCCTCATGCAGTCTTTGAACAGGAGGAATGTCAAGACAGAGCCCAGAGGCATTTTATAAGAGAAGGTCCTCATGGCAGATGAATGACTGTGCCCCACAGCACCTTGAGGAATATCTTTAAAAGAATACATTTAAAAGAGGGACTTCATCTACAAAAAACTCATACTCAATGGTATTGAAGACAGCTGATGAATAACATGGACATTGATCTTTATCCGTCATAAGATCATTGAACACTTCAACTCAAAACAGTTTCTGTAGAATATCCAGATCTGAAACCAGATTGGTTGAGCTTTTGCTTAGTTTCGGATTGGAATTTAAAAAGTTGGTTTTGACGTACACTTATAAAATTTATGGGACAGAAATTGTTAGTTGCTTCTTGTCAATTTTTCCCCTGAAAGGGTCAGTTTGCCAAGAGTTGACAAAATTCTTCATATTAAGAGGTGGTTTCTCACAACCTTTACACTAACAAAAATGTGAAACATTTTTAATAGAAAGTTTTCAGAGTAGCAGCCGTGTTAGTCTGTATCCGCAAAAAGAAGAACAAGAGTACTTGTGGCACCTTAGAGACTAACAAATTTTAAAGTACTCCTGTTCTTCTTTTTAATAGAAAGTGTTTTTTTTTCTTTTTAACTGTATGCTTTTCAGTGCAGTGTCAATAGAAACTGATGAAACACAGTATCAGAGGGGTAGCCATGTTAGTCTGAATCTGTAAAAAGGAACAGAGGGGCTTGTGGCACCTTTAAGACTAACAGAAGTATTGGGAGCATAAGCTTTCGTGGGTAAGAACCTCACTTCTTCAGATGCAAGACATCTTACCCACGAAAGCTTATGCTCCCAATACTTCTGTTAGTCTTAAAGGTGTCACAGGACCCTCTGTTGCTTTTTTTGATAAAACACAGGGGAGGATACAGGCGGGGGATGTTTGGAACTACAGCTAATCTGAGAATTTCTGATAGATGGGGAATAAAAGGAGCCAGTCATAATAGGGTGAGATTTAGTAACACCTCTTGCTCATCTTAAATGAACTGAAAAAACTCTGCACTGTAAAGACTGGGAAAAAGTGATTGAAGTCCCTACAGCCAGTACTGACTTCTTTGGAGGAGACATAAAAAGCATTATTTTCTTTACCCACTTTAATAATGGAACAGGAATCTTGTAAGAGGAAAGAATGTCACCACTAGGGACAGATAATACTTGACTTTGCCCTGCTTTCCTTCATAATATCAGCAAGCATGGCCGGCTCTACCATTTTTGCCGCCCCAAGCAAAAACAATAAAAATTAAAAAAAAAAAAAAAAAAAAAAAGCCTCTCGGACTGCTGCCCGAACTGCCGAAGCGCGCAAAAAAAAAAAAAAAAAAAAAAAAAGCCGCCCAGACTGTGCCGCCCCAAGAATGGACAGAATGCCATTCCAGGCATGTGCTTCCTCCGCTGGTGCCTGGAGTCGGCCCTGTCAGCAGGAGGCCAAAAACCCTAGCAGGTCGCCACAATTCAAGAGACTAGTCCTAGAAAGAAAGAAGGCTGCAGCATAGAAGAAATGCTTGATAGTCATAGAAGCTTCAGGACAAAGGAAACCTGTATTTTCAGGTGTGACCTTTTGGGTTTCATTTAGGAGCTAGCATGTCTAAACAGCCTTCAAAGGAGGTCAGCTACACATAGACACTGTTGGGAGATGGTGGAAAGAGCTGTCTCAGGAGCACAATATCTCTTTTGTCTGTTTTTTTTTTTTTTTTTTTTTTAATTCTCTCTCTTAACTAGGAGTCTGAAGGGAAAGTCTAACCCGAGGAATATTTAAAGGGGAAATCTTTTTCTCCTAGAAAAACTTTGTATTTTCTCATTGCTTGCCATCCTGTTCTGCAAAGCATTGTGGGAGCTGGACCATTATTAATCCCTGCTCAAAAATAAATTGAAACAATTTTAATTGTGCTGGGGTCAGGGAAACATCTCTTTGGAATGCTATTGGCAAACAGCCTTATCTTTGAATTCCCCCTACATTCTTGCAATTAAACTACTGAAGTTAATATTTCAAGTATGTAGGCTTTCAGATGAAAAGCAAGATACTCATTCAGCGGCAAAGATTTGCCTTTGTCTGTGGAAAGGTCCCCAGGAATGTGTGTCTTAATCATAGTACACTGGTGAGCAACTTTCTTTAAAGAAACAAGGATACATTAATAAGTTACAAGCATATGTGGAAATATCAAAGTAAATGGAGAGAGTTAATGGGCCAGATTCTTTCCTTCACTGTGTTTGTCACTTATAGCTGTCAGACTATCCATTTAGCCCCGCTATCGGTAAGAATAGACTTGGAGCTTCTCTAAAGTATGCCAGCTGGCAGAAGTCTCCAAGAAACTGTGCCAGGTGTGCATAGTGAGAATACAGTTCATTTTGGCCATTCCTCCTATTCCTCAATCCAGGAACTGGCGGCTGTGGGGAAGGTGGCATAGGAGCCAGTTATGCCAGCTCTGTGCCTCCTGGAGACACCCCATGATGTCCCAGGCAAAACTGCACTAATGTTTTCAAAACATTTTATTAGAAAACAAAATAAAACAGCTTATTTTTAACTGCCTCTGCCTCATCCCCCTAGTTGCTTCTCTTATGAACTGCTGGACCCAAATGTGTTTGTTAAATAGATTTATTTTTTTCATCAGATCATTATCAGCAATGCAGATAACTCCTATTTATTATTCCCAAAGATTCATTGCTGAACTTTTCACACCATTAATTTGTAATGCATAAAAATCACTGTAGGAAGAATCAATGGTTTGCTTGATCAACACCATACAAAACAATATCCACTCTCTGTTCTTGGTCACTTTATCAAGAAAATATTTTACGAGTTCTTACTATAAGCATCACTTAACATCAAGCATCACTACCCTCTTAAAACTATGAACCTCATTTATTTGGTAGCCCTTTTTGCATGGGAGCAATAAACTCTGCAGAACAAAACTCCAAGTAATTTCATAAGATGTTTCATCAGCATTTTTCTGATTTTCAACCCAATCCCCCTAGATGAATAGCTACTATTAGCATTCCTAATATTACATGCTGTAGAAACAGTCCAGTTCCATATTAATATTAATGTACTCCATGCTATTAACATGGAGAAATACAAGATAAAAGCTGTCAAGGAAATGGTATATCTTATCATTTGCTATATGAGTAGTTATTAAAATGTTGTGACAAAGTTTTTACCTGTTTTCCTGTGCTATAGTTACTTGATTGTGCTCCAGAGACAGCTGCATTTCAGTGCCGGAGGAAGTGAATTCTTAATAATTTTCAAATGAAAAGTACAGTACTTTGGCATCCTAGGGGATAAGAATCACTCTATTAATGTAAGTAATTTTGCAGTGGACTGATTTAGAGTTGAGTTGTCATATATAGAACCAATAAACTCCAAGAATAGTTAGCTCCCTCCGCCCTGATACATTAAAAAGTATAGCAAAGACAGATGAGACATTCAGTGACACTGTATGATGAGTGCCTGGCACTGCAGCTAAAAATCTGTTGGCTATTGACCTCAGCTTCTGGCTTTCTCAACTACTTCCAGAACCTTTTCCGGGTAGCCTTCTCAAAGGCCTTGCAACTGCCTTTATGAAGCTTCAGCAGAGATCTTTCTTGATGAGATAGGAGCAAGAACTGAGCAGTCAACCTGACCTCTATTTTGGAAAAAAAAGGTCTAGGAAAGGACACCAGCATCTGGAGACATATGAAGTTTCCTAGGGAATTCAACCTCTTCTCTCTCACAACCTAAATGCCTTTAAAACTCTCCCAATAGGTGCTGCTTCAGAGAGAAGACCCAGGATGACTGGAAGAAGTACCTCAGGGGTGGTGCAACAGCAGTATAAAAATAGACGTGGCAAAGCTGCACCCAAAGGAGGATGGCTTTGTCTGAACACACTGTACTGTTGTAGTTACACCAGTATTATTCCACTTTTTCAGTTACCAGATATTCAGTTGTCTAGCACAGACACAGCTCTAGAACCATTTTACTTTTTTGCAATACAGTGGAGGGGGAAGAAGCCAGATTACAAGGAATCAGGAAGTTAAGGCAATGGAAGACGATGGTAGTTTAATTAAATGTTTTAAAAAAAAAAAAAAAAAAAAAAAAAACTAGGGTATTTAGTCTGCCATTCAAGTACAACAAGCACATTCACATATAGGTTAAGGGAATATGAAAGAAAGTACAGAGGAGAAGAAAAAAGGATCACCAGACTTCAGAATGGACTTAGCAACTGTGTCCAGCCTGTACATTTTACTGCATATACATAGGCCCCGATCCTGCAAACACTTATGCAAGTGTTTAACTTTACTACGGTAGTGAGCACATTAAAACAATCAGAAATCACATAGTAGAGTTAAGATCATGAGTGTTTGCAAGATTGGCATCATGCTGCTTAGAGGACAGTTTTACTGAAGTAGTAACCGTGCCTCATAGACTTGTAAAATAACACTACTTGCAAATATCTTGGTAATTACATTTAGGTCCAAAGGTGGTAATATGTAATCTCCTTTGGTTTAGAGGACAGAAATAATTAAGTATTTACTTAAGCCAAGGCCTTAATTGATGTATCTCTACATGCCTGATCCAAAGCCTACTGAAGTCAATGGAAGGGCATTGATCTAAATGGGCTTTGGATCAAGCGGTTAATGTCTTTTTAACATTTAAATCTGTCCTGGTATACTGAGCATATTCATGTTGAGCATATGAAGTACACAGTTCTGTATGATTTAACTGGCCTTTTTGAATGCTAACAACCTTTTAGACTCTTGTTTGCACACTAATGAATCAGAGTCCTACTCAAAATCTAGGAGTTGCAGCTTAGAAATACAGATGATTATCATCCAGGAAGAGCAGTACAGTGGGTTACAAAAATGGGAAGAATTTTTCAGTCATTTTAACAAAAATATTGTCCCTTTTTTGTCAAACTTTTGGGAATTTGAAAATGTTCAGCACTAATGATTCTGGAAACTGCTAAACCAACCAATGGCCCATTACTTGCTCTGTGATTGTTACCTGGTGATCATCAATACACAAACCCAGCAGCTAGAGCAAAAGCATAATCTGAAACTGTCTGATATTCAAAAATCCTCTTTTTGACTTGGACTTACATTAAAGAAGATTAGTGTAAAGTAGGACAATATGCTGCAAGAAAATGGTTTTATTAGGAAATGTAAATATGAATATTGCTTCAGGTTTTCCCTTTGTATATTCTCAATCTTCAAAGTGAATTTGGCTATAAGTAACGCAAGCCTCTAGAAACGGACACATTTAGTGCAAATCAGCATAGTTTGAATCTGGTCCTTGTGTAAATTTACAAATCCTTTTCATAGAGAAATATTATCTTTAAATAACATGTCACTGACATCAATGGGAGAAGAGTTGAGGCAATGCTGAGCACTTTTGAAAATTTCACCTTACATATTTTCTCTCTATATATTTTTTTCTCTTGGTTAATATTAAAAAACTAAAATTAGGGAAAAAACAGATGGAGAACAAGGAGAATTCTTTTCTGTTGAAGAATGTGCGAGATAACCTGGGTTTCTAATTCCTTCTAGAATGGTGTCTGGTGTCTGCTATAGTTAGGGTTTTTTTGCGGAAAAGATTGTCTACAGTATTTTCAGATAATGGGGCTGATTTTTAAAATTGTGTGCATGCAACTGTGCACCTAATTTGCTCATGCAGTTCAAATTGTGCATGCAAGTGGTGAGCTGTGCTGTTAATTCACATGAATAATTATCCACTTTGTCTGCACAGTCAGCGTGTTTGCGTTTACAAATTAGACATGCTATGTCTCATGTGCTTCTGGACTCGCCCAAGTTCATACATTGAGTTAACAGCAGAGTTGGGATATAATCCATAATTCATGACTCACAACCTCATGCTATAAGCAATAAAAATGATTCAATTCTAGCATTATGGCAGTACAACAATATTTTGATGCTGTAACAAGCTTTTCCATAAATTATCAGAATAGATTGTGAATCCAGGAGTGAGTGAGAGAGTGTAATATTAATTTAACTAAATTTTATTTGGCTAAGCACATTTTTTCCTCACGTTATTAGTAAAGCAGTTTGTAAATCTGAGATATTACATCTAGAAACATCTCTATATGTACACATGTGTTCAGATATGATTCTAATGAATGGCTGAGATACTCTCTTTTAAGTTTCAATCCCACAAAGACCATTGCAAGGACAGACCCTTATCTCTGTGTGGGTCTGTTTCTAGGATCAGAGTCTCAGAATCATAGAAATATAGGTTTAGATGTGACCTCAACAGGTCATCTTGTCCAGTCCCCGAGGCTGAGACATGACACGCATATCTAGACCATCCTTGACAGGTGCTTGTCTAACCTGTTCTTAAAAAATCTCCAGTGACAGAGATTCCACAATTACCCATGGTAACTTATTCAACTATTTAACTGTCCTTATAGTTAGAAAAAAAAATCTCAATATCTAACCTAAATCTCCCTTTCTGTGGATTAAGCCCATTATTTTTGGGCACAGAGAACAATCGATCACCATCCTCTTTATAACCACTCTTAATATATTTGAAGACTTATCAGGTCCCCCTTCAGTCTCCAGAAGTTCTTGAAGATAATCATTATTTTTCTGAGATTGCTTCAGCTAGTTCCTTAAATACCCTGGGATTAATTTTGTCAGCACCAGCTGACTTGAATACATTTAATTTATCTAAAGGATTATTTCTGTTCTTTAACCTGTTCTTTCCCTATTCTTGCGTGTGTTCATTCCGCCTCGTTAATTGTTTAAGCATCTGTCACATTTAACTTTTTTAGAGAAGACTGAAGCAAAAAAGGCATTAAATGCCTTATTTTTCTTGGTATTGTCTACTATTAGCTCTCCCTTCTCTTGCTCCTAATGTATTTATAGAACCTCTTCTTAGTGCCTTTTATGCCCCTTGCTAGGTGCATCTCATTTTGTGCTTTAGCCTTTCTGATTTTGTCCCTTAATGCTTATGCTATTCTTTTATAATCATACTTAGCAATTTGACCATGTTTCCAGATTTTGTAGGATTCCTTTTCAATTTTAAGGCAATTAAAGAGCTCCTGATGGAATCTTGTTTTCCTCTTACTAGTCTTCCTTTCTTTCATTCCCGTGGGGATAGTTCGCTTTTGTGCCTTTAATATTGTCTCCTGGAGAAACTGCTAGCTTTCCTGAACTTCTTTTTCCCCTTAGGATATGTCTACACAACAAAAATAACCCACGGTTGGCCCATGCCAACTGACTTGGGCTAGCGTGGCTTGGGCTGCAGGGCTGTTTCATTGCTATGTAGATTTCTGGGCTTGGGCTGCAGCCTGAGCTCTAGGACACTCCCACCCCCATGGTGCAAGAGCCTGGGTTCCAGTTGGAGCCCAGAAGTCTACACAGTAATGACACAGCCCCACAGCCTGAGTCCTGCGAGCCCAAGTTGACTGGCACAGCCAGCCACAGGAGTCTAGCTGCTATGTAGATGTACTGTTACATTTTCTTCCCATGTGACCTTACTTACCAGTTGTATGAGTTTGTTAAAGTCTTTTGTCCTTATTCTGTTGCTATCACTCCTTCATTTCATTGGGATTACAACATCTTATCATCTCATGATCACTTTCTCCCAAATTGCCTTATATCTTCAGATTTGCAGCCAGTTTTATCTTCACACAGAGACTTTCAACTGGTCTGTCTCTCCCCTTCTTCTGGACCTCAAAAGAAGTGTATACATTCTTGATGTACAATTCAACGCTCCTCCCCTAGAAAGTGTTATCCGAATATTTTCTGGTTAAAGGGACATTATCCCAAATTAATATAATATAAATCTTTGAAGGTTTATCACAGACATGTAGTAAATCTATAGTAACTACGCATACAGTGAAGTGAATAGAAGATTAGGGGCTAGATTCACCCTATGAAATCAGTATTTACAAAAAGTGAGTTTTCCCCAACCATTGATTACAGCAGCATATTTTACTCAAGGCATGGAAATGGATCCAAAGCCACGTCCTAATAAAATGCAGAACCTGTAACATGCATATAGAATGCATATTATAACTTTACATTTAATTTTGTACTTCAGAATGTTAGTTTTTTGGAGGTGAGGGGCAGAACACCTTATTTTTACAGAATTTTGATTTAGTGTATTGTGTGTTTTATAATTTCATTTGTGAATGTTTTGAATTTTTATCTTTGTAGCAAGAGTTAGGAAAAATATAAACCTTTGTGAGTTGTGCTGATATTGTGCAGGTGATATTAAAAATACACAGCTGACAGACTTTTCCTATTATACAGTTTTCTATAAAGGTCCTTTTTATATCCATAATAATTAAGGTAACTTATTAATAATAGTTCACAGATCATTCACCACTTATTCGTCAATGGTATTGTTATAGCATACTGCAAAATTGGATAGTATTAAAAAGATAGAGAATATAATACTTTAATAGCATTAGTGTAATTAGTAAAGTGGCTGAACTACTTATAGCAAACCAAGTTGTGTTAAATATTTATTTTTTAATTTTTTTAGCTGTCCGTGAATAGGTCCCAATTTCTGCAAATGTGTTCATTGTTCAATATTATTTAACAAATTACTCACTATGGGGTAAATTCTTTGCTGGTGACTTCAATGGGAGTTCTGTCTATTTAAAAGAGCGGAGAATTTTGCTCTACATTCATAATCTGCTTGGACACTTAGGTCACACATGTTTCTGATCCTTTATCGGATGAGCAGAACTCTTAGAGTCATGTCTGTGATACAAATACAACTACAAATTCAAAATGAGCTTTCTGCAACTATTTAAAAATCTTCTGTAATGTCTGATATTTTGGCAAATTTGTATTCCATGAAAGTAGCACATGGGAAAGTAAATGAATGAACACCCATGAATAACTGCTTTTTGCAGTATTTGTCCAGCTTTTGTAATTCCAATGGTTGCACTTAACATTTATTTACAAGAATGAATATATATACAGTATGTGTGTATGTATATGTGTGTGTGTGTATATATATATATACACACACACACACACACACACACACACACACACACACACACACACACACACACACACACACACACACAGGGTCTGATCCAAAGCTCATTGAAGTCACTGGGACTCCTTTGTATAAGGAGAATCCTGATAGAACTGGTAAAATCTCCCAAACCTGTGGAAAATCTATGTTCACTAGACATATGATTATGAAGTCTACTTTTCCATAAAATGGTATTATGCCTAATGCCTTTCCTAATTTTCAAAACTTCTTGTAAAATTATGACATTTTTATCTGACTATATGTCTGTCCTATATAAATAGCACATGATTTTTGTATATTCAGTCCCACAACATGGAAGATAAGTACAATTCTATCATATTTTTCCTATATAATATGATGGATTAAAACAAGACAGTAGAATCTCTCAAATGCACAAAGTACATGTATAGGTATGAAAATGTCATTAGTATTGTAAATTTGGCTTTATTCAATGAAATAATATTAATATTTTCAAAGAATTTGCACAGATCCTGATTCTGAAATCACATATTCATGAGATGCATGCTGAATATGCAAACAGAGGAAAACAAGGAGACTGAGAATGCACTGACCTCTAGCATTTTGTTAAATTCATACTCCATGGTCAGGCCATTCATTTCTGTCTCTCAACACAGACAGAGCAGAGTTACAAGTACAATTTGTCTTGTTGAACATTTAATCAATTTTGGACTCCACAGGTGGCTTCAAAATCTGTTTCCTCTGGCAGTGTTACTGCAGCAATACAGATCCAGATTATCACCTTTACTCACACTGTGTAATACCTTACTCCATAAGCTGTGCTATTGAAATGAATGGGTTGTCTGTGCATTTTTCATTTGTCATTGGGTAAAACTAAAGATTTGGAGTTATCAGTTCATTGAGTACTAGAGAATATTTCCCCATCAATAGCATTATGATACTTCTCTCATCATTTCATCACTAAGGCAATATCATTTCTAGACCTAATAGGACCTAATAGGACCATATCCTGGTCCCTGCTCAGGAAGATTGTCACCTGAGGATGCTCCTAGAGTGTAGCTCCACCATGAGTCACTAGGACATCTTCCATCACAGCCCTGGTACAGGAGGCATAGCAGAGGAAGAATGTTTTATGTTCGTGGCATACAAACAGAAAAGTTGGATTAAAAACTAGGGCTGTCAAGCAATTACAAAAATTAATCACAATTAATTGCACTATTAAACAATATTAGAATGCCATTTATTTAAATATTTATTGGGGTTCCTATATTTTCAAAGATAGGTTTGGGGCTTCACTCCCACTCGGGGCATGGGGCTCCAGCCCAGCTCTGGGCATGTCCCGCTGTCCACACTGCTGCAGGCTGGGGCTTCCCTCCCCACCCACAGGTATGTGATTAACACATTAATTTTGTTTTCAGTTAATTGCAGGCATTAACTATGATTAATTGATAACTCTAACAAGAACATAAAATACTTTTGCTGGACATTGGCAATGTAACACTACTTTATTGTTTAGCATTCAGAATGGTAACACACAAGAACCCCAAATAGAATAGAGAGGCACAACTCACTCTATCTTACTGTTAGCTGGCTCTCTGCAGCCGAACTCCAATCATAATTTTCCCTACAGATCCCCCTAGTCTGCAAGCAGGACCAGGAAAATCCCCTGAACATTTAAAACGATAGCTTACCATTTTAATAGTTTTCAGTACATCACATGAAAGTAGCACAGAGAAGGCCTCCCAGAATTCCCCTGCTTCAGGAACAGCCCCTTAATCATGGGCCGCCAGGCCTAACCCTAACCCTAACCCAGCCTTCTAGCTTCTCCAAGTTATGACCAGCCTCTGGTTTGCTCCAGGAACAAAGGAGTTTAAAAATGTTGTCCCCCATGTGCACTGAGCACATCTCACCAGAGCCAGAGGATATGGCCCTTTGTGCCTCACACTCCACTGCTAAATATGTTAGGGAGTCTTTCACGCTGGTTCAGAGAGAATGAATGGTGGGTGTAAGACACTACCACTGTAAAGGAGTGGAGAACACTAATTTGCTAGTGTTTTATATTAATTTTGCATAGGTAGAAAGGAGTACAGAAAGTGCAAGGCAAAGGAGAGTCAGACATTTATAATATTCCATCCATACATGTCCTTACAACATTACAGGTATTTATGCACTGATGCTGCCATGTATTTTTCAGAAGTTCTGTCTTCTTGCTGGTAAGATATTTCACTATTCATAATAAGTCAACAAAAAATGAATTTAATATTTTAATATCCAAATGTATTCATTAGTAAGCTGACTGATGAGCATAGATAATAAATAAAATTTGTGAGGAAAATTTATCTGAGAAGTAAAAAAAGTTATTAGCTAATAAAACAACTTATCTCATGTTATATTAACATCATTTTAAAGTTATCACTGACAAGTCTCTTACACAGTTTTCCCTATCTTCACTATCAAAGATTTTCCAAATTCTCAGCAAGATATTATGTGATTATACTTGATTGTGAGCTGTACTTTATCTCCTTGGATTTCATTTTTCCTTTAAACTAAATATTCTTTTTGATTTGCAATAGAAGACAGTATGGATAGAATTAATAAGTATCTTGAGGAAGGCAAGAAAGCAGGATGTCAATCATTGGTGCCTGGTTTGAGAATTAGAAGATCCTAAAAATATTGAATTTGTCAAAGCTTAAGAAAATTAAGTAATCAATTAGTAGTAAATCAGTGCACAAATATTGTAAGCAAATGGTTATTAACTAGAAGTTATAACGAATCTTCATTGACTATTTACAGTCTTTGATGACAATAGAAATACATTGACTAATAACTGAACTTTATATGGTAACTCTACATTTAAATAGTTTCTTGGAAAAATATTGTATAAATACCAATTTGGGATCTAAAATTATTATGTTTGACTATATCTCTCACCATTTCTATCTCTGTCTAAGCCAGGCCAGTTAAAAACAGGAACAGTGTTTCCAAAATTACTCATATCATGAATTCTGAAACCATTTGAACCTTGTGGCTACCAATTCCCTCATAAATGCTGTATAATTCATTTAAAACTTTATCTAGGAAAATGGCTAATTAATCAAAAGTGTATTCAGTGCTCATTACGTTTTTGTTTAGATTTGATGGCAAGAAATGTGAGCATCCCACAGGCAATGCAGTGTGCTAAGCTGTTGTTCTTCTGCTTCATTTCCTGTCAAATATTTAGCTGTTTCTTAAAGGTAATGACTGCATTCTTAGCACAACATGCTGCCTGGGGGCATTTTTTTGATTGAATAGCAAAATTATTCTTATTTTGTGTGAAAGGTTCTCTACAATTGATTGTGATAATTCTGTTCATATTAATATAGTTAAAGCAGTTTGGTATCAGTGTTTGATTAAATATTGAGTAATTAGAAAAAACATTTTGAAATCTTAGTTTCAGTTTTTCAAATCTTTCATAATTATCTTTCAAAAATATAGACTAATAAGGAAAGAAACACTTTTTGCAAGGTTTGTATGACTACAGATATCCACCTGGAAATGTATTGCAATTCTGTGCATATACCTCATAACAGCATGAAATACCTCACTTATAAAAGCAGCTCCTGCTGCAATAATTGGATCTGCAGACAGGGCTGGGTAAACTGGTCCAAATCTGTATTATCTTTAGGTAAATATTTTGGGTGGAACCCTGCAATTAACCTTAACATGTCTAGGGCTCCAGTTTGCCTGAATCTGATCCCAATGACGAAATGTAGTTGCCCTTGTTGTTTCTACTGTAAAAGCTATTCTGTTAAATTATCTGCTGTGATTAGGCTGGAAGCAAATTTAAATAATTTTTCGGAATGGGGTAATATCTCAGGTAGAGCTGGCTGGAAAAATTTAGACAGAATCATTTTCCATTGGAGAAGACAGTACTGCTGAAAGTGAAATGCTTCACAAAGTCATATTGATTTTACCAAACCAAATTAAGTGAAAAATGTGGGAGTTGGGAGGACGTGTTCCAACAGTAATGAGAGATCCCATTTTGCCAGTTTCTGAATGAAACATTTCATTTTTTAATTCTGAAATGATTCTTTGTTTAGATTTTTTTTATTTTGTATTATTGTAATGGGGTGCACTCACCTTTTATGGGGTGGGTTGTGGCAGGGACACGAGGCCTCCAGCAATTTTGTTAAAATAAAATATTTTGGTTAATTCAATATGAAAACATTGTGGAATTTTGTGGAGAATTTCAAAATGTTTTGATTTCATTCCAATTCAGAATGAAGCCAAATATCAAAAGGCTTGTGAAATAGAATTTCCATCCTCTGCATGTGTCTAGTCCCAAGTGCAAAAGTGCCATGGAACTGAACTGGCTCTGCACTTTTGATTCAAGTTTTATAAGTTTTGTGAACTAAGAAAAAACAAACATACCCTTGTGTCTGCATCTTCATGTCTTGAATTGTGTTGAGATAGCAAGAGGAAAAACCATGAAGTGTTTCAGATTTTGGTATTTCCAAAACAGATAAAACTAGAAAATATTGAAGAACCGAAAGATCTTTTTCTTGAGACACTTCCATAGCATTTTCCAGACCAAAGGAATATGGAAGATCGTCCAGACTTTGGGTGGCTTTGAAATTTGCCTATCAATACTTTCCATTTATCTTCACTGAGATAAATTGGGCTTACCAATATACAGAACACAGTCCATTCTCTAAGAGAGGAGTGGCCACAGTAACAGAGGGCTGAAAGATTACTGAGTTCATTGCTTGAGAGGGCTGGTTGGAAGGGAGTGATAGCAGAGATGGCTCCTCTGAGCAGGGTATGCAGAAAAATGACTCCACTAAGAGCAGGCTAGAACTGTGAGGAGAAAAATTACTTCTAGTGAAGGAGAGACCATGGCAAGAAAGAACTGATCTTTCTTTCTTGGCACAGTCTACATAAAAGACACAGTACAAAATAATTATAATTTCTCTTCTATTCTGAATTAATTCCATTCAGCAACATTACTTTTATATATTTTTATATTACAGCCAATTTTTCAAAGTTGCTTCTATGTCATCTCTGAATTTAAGTACACAACTGTTTTTATACATCTTCTCTATGTATGCCTGAATGTAACAGAAAGGAAGGAGGGGACTGGGAGCAGTGACGGGCTGTCTCTGAGAGCAAGTGAGAAGCCAGGAGGATACTGGCTGGGTAAGGAAACTGGGACTGAGTACCAATGGGGGTGGGGGAGGAAGAAGGGGAAAGGTGAGGGAGACAGGTGCAGGGGAACTGAGATCTGATGAGATGCTAGGGTGTGGGGTAGAACTGGGAATGGCTGGACAAGGAGACAGACAAGGAACTGGGGGATGGAGACTCTGAAATGGGAGGGAAATGGGAGCCAGTGGGGGTGGGAAATATGAATGGGTTGGGGGTTATGACTGGAGGTCAGGGCAGGGGAATTAGAGACAGGTTGGATAAACATCTAGGAGAGGGGACCTGGGACTTCCTGGGCAATAAGACTAGGACTGAGAGTTGATGGGAAGGAGATTAAGATCGGGAGTCCAGAGGACTGAGTCTAGGAGTTGCTGGGCAAGGAGATTGCAATTGGAATGAGTAGACTGAAGAGTGGAGACTGGCTAGGTAAAGGGAATGGCATGAGGAGCCCGGAGTGAAGAAGAGACTAGGAAAGTTAGAGGGTGGGTGGGATAGGGCAGAAGGCATCAAGCTTGTGGGAAACAGGCAGAAATTATATTGGCAACCTTAATTCTGGCATCTCCTAGATTTTGAGTGCTTGACTTTGTAACCTTAATGTTCTTTTAACATAGTTTGAGTGTGTGTAATATGTACTTAAGTTGCATACAACATAACTAAGGACCCTCATTAGGTTAGTCAAGACCATAAAGGACTGTGAGGCACCTACTCAAGCTGGGTGAATGGGCAACACCATGGAAAGTTTAAACTACTCATATACTTTAGTGTTCAAAAATAACTGTACCAAGTTAGGAAAGGCAGCTGGGTGTCACTGGATAGCGCAGTGGAGATCTCATCTCAGTATGCCACTGCAATAAAAAAAAAAAGCTAACACAATGTTAGGATGCATAAGGAATGGAATGAGGAAAAATAAGGAATATATTCTAATGCAATTATGTAAATCAATGGGGCAGCCTCATCTGGAATACGGTGTGCAACACTGGTCACCCCATTTAAAAAGAAGATCTTGCAGAATTAGAGGGAGCTCAGAAAATGGCAATTGAAGATGATTAAAACATAGAAAAACTCATATGAAAAAAACTGGGATTATTGATTTTAGAAAGGAAATGAATATAAGGGGATATAATAAAATAACGAATAACACAGAGACAGTATAGTATGGGCTCCTGTTCAACTTGGTTGATAACACAAGAACAAGAGGACAGTTTAATTAAATTTAAAGGTGGCAAATTCCAAACTGATACAGGGAAATACTACTTCACACAATGCATAATAACACCATGGAACACATTGCCACCAGCTATTGTTGAAGCTAAAATTTAGTAAGATCCCAAATTATTATAGTTGATGTTAACTAGAGGTGGTAAAAAAGTCATTTAAATCAAAATGTGGCAGCATTTCGGCAGCAGCTTCTATGTTCAGCTGCCTGTGGGGGCAAGATTTGGGCAGAATTTTGTTGGGGAAAACTGAAACAAAACATCTCATTTCAAATTGATGTTATTCTGTGTCTGCGTGAGCAGGGCCGGCTCCAGGCACCAGCATTACAAGCAGGTGCTTGGAGCAGCAATCTGCAAGGGCGGCAGTCCATGTGTTTTTGCAGCTCCAAGCAGCCCACCGAATTGCCGCTGCTGACGGCGGGGGCAGTCCGTGTGCTGTTAGGGAAGCACGTGCGTTTCCGTGGCGGCGGCAACTTCTATGTTCAGCTGCCCGCGGCGGCAACTCGGCAGCAGCTTCTATGTTCAGCTGCCCGTGGGGGCAATTCGGCGGCTTCTGTCTTCTGGCTGAAGACAGAAGCTGCCACCGAATTGCCGCCGCCGCGGAAACATGCGTGCCGCCCTAACGGCACACGGACTGTCCCCGCCCTCCACAGCGGCAATTCTGTGCGCTGCTTGGGGAGGCAAAAACAGTAGAACTGGCCCTGTGCATGAGTCACCGCAATGTCTCTAGCTAGTTGTAGTGATGTGTCTTTCATGCCCATAGTCTCCTGTAACACCCTTCTACCTGGCTACACTATATCTCCCCTGATGCACCATGGCTCAGTAACAGGAAGAGACCACCACAGTGCAAGTGTTATATGACCCCCCTTTCCATCCTCTTTTCTTCTTAAACTTAATGTAGCCACCCCAAGTCAACACGCTGCGGGAATAACTCATGCTTTTCTCAATTCGGTATAAGCCAAATTCAAATCTGCTGCACAACTGACAACTTTTTACTTTTACTCTCAATATCTAGCTGTGTAGAAGTCGGTGAACTAGGGCTCAACAGTAACAAGTATTCAACTGCAGCGTAGTCTTAATCCTGGTCATGTGTCTTCAACCTTGGTAACTCAAGCACAGGGTTCGGTCACAGCTTTTCCTTGGCCCAGACCACAAAAAGAGCAGCAGCTCTCAGTTTTAGCTCATAGCCCTAAATGGAGTCCACCATCACGACTCATAGACTTTAAGGTCAGGAGGGACCATTATGATCTTCTAGTCAGACCTCCTGCACAACACAGGCCACAGAATCTCACCCACCCACTCCACCAAAGCAGCCTCTTCTCCTGGGAAGCTCAGTCCGGTTCCCGAGGGCACCCACCACTGCCTCATGCCATTTCTAGTGGGTCAAGGCCAGCATACAGTACATATGATTAGACAGACCTTGGACATGGTTCAGAGGATCCTCTAATGGGGGGCCTACAGTTAAAATATTGAAATTTCCTGCAGGACCAAAATTTAATTTTTTAATTTGCTCTAATAGTAACAAACATTGGAAAATATATGAAAGCTCATGCTTCAGGATTTAAGCCAATTTCTAACTACTAGGGATTAGGAGGAGACCTAGTGTGGAGAGCAGATTATTCTACATATGCCTTCCTCTAAAGCTTCTGGAGCTGGCCAGTGTGGGAGACAGGATACTGGACTAGATAGATCACAGGTCTGATCCAGTCTGGCAATTCTTATGTTACTATGGTACAAATTTTACCAGAGATTTTGACAAATGTACATATTCAAAGGAAATATCTTTATAGATAATAAATATGCTGAATTCATACCAGTATCTTGTCACTATATTTAAATAGAATTTCAGCACAAATATTTTAAGATATAAATTATAACTGAAAAGTATTATTAGTATAGTAAGTATATTCTAGTTATATGCTAGTCTCTTCTTTTCCTAAATTGTTGTTAAATGTCTCTGACAGCTGAGATTTCCTCCACAGAAGTATTTCCATTTCAATATTGGCTGTAAGATGAAGTTATTCTGATAAGGAGCAGTGCAATATTTCCCAAAAACATGTTTTCAATGTTTAAAAGAAATTTGTATCCAATTTGTATAGTTTTTATGGATGTTCTAGGAAATAAGTTAACATTTGCCAGTAACGTAGTATTTAAGAATACTGGTGAAAAGAAAATGTTCAATTCAAACTTCACACTGGAAATTCAATTCTAAGAGGTATGCTCATTCAACCAGGAAACAAAAAAATTCTGTGTGATGTATTTTCAATACAAACAGCCCAAATTCTGAATAATGAATATGTGCAACAAATGGCTAAGAATCTTCAGAGCAAAAATTATTCACAGAAATGATTTAGTGAATAATGAATACATTGGAGAAAATAACAATCCATTCATGGACAATTCACTAACAGAAAAAGGTGATGAAATTTGATAAATAAATTATTTGTTATGAATTATTCATCTGATTCAGTTCCTGCAAATAAAAAGGTATATCTCTGATTATTATGTCTATCTCATAGAACTGGAAGGGACCTTGAAAGGTCATTGAGTCCAGCCCCTGCCTTCACTAGCAGGACCAAGTACTGATTTTTGCCCCAGATGGCCCCCTCAAGGATTGAACTCACAACCCTGGGTTTAGCAGGCCAATGCTCAAACCACTGAGCTATCCCTCCCCCTTATTTTTTCAGTTACACCCATGTAAGGCTGGAGTAACTTCATTGACTACCTAGCTATATCTATCTGCTTATTCTACTCTACAAATAAGTACCATAGAATATCTATCTAGAACTAACACAATAGTGTCTGAGTTAGTAGTAATGTATGGGCTAGTCAAATCAATACAAATTTGGACTAGCTGAGAATCCAAGGCTGCATTTCTATTTCACTTTACATCTGAGGTTCTGAACGTACTTTACAAATATTAATGCGTGAAACCTCGCCATCCTTGTCAGATAGAAAATCACTCCTAGATCTTAAGCCAGAAGAGCCCATTAGATCATCTAGCCTGACCCCCCAAGCCCCAGGCTTTTATCCAATTATTCCTCTATTGAGCCCAATAACTTTTGTGTTTCACTAAAAAAAACCCTAATATATCTTCTTATCCTCATAAAAAGAGAAAGAGAGAGATGGGGAAACAGAAAAAGACAAGCTAAGTGACTTGATGAAGGCTACAAAGTGAACCTCCAGCAACTTTGGGAATGTTATTCAGATTTCAATTTAGGGGTTTAACCACAAGACCATACCTGCTCCCCAAAATTTCCAGGCATGTGAGGGCTACACTTAATTTGCATTAAATGGAGCAGACTGAAGCTACATTCCTATTCAGTGCAGGCCTGTGGTCCACAGAACCTTTGGGGTCCAGCAAGCAAGATTTGGCATTATATGTTAAAACCTGTCAACTCAGCAAGATGAAACTCCATATTAAAGATGAGTGTGATTATTACAGATTGCAAATATAACTTTGGTGGCCATATTTGGTTTCAAGCAGGGCTTTGGAGCTGTGCTCCGCTCCACTCCAGCTCCAGGCAAAAACCTGCAGCTCCACTGCTCCAGAGCTGCTCCGCGCTCCATGCTCCAGATCTGGGCTCTGCTCCAAAGCCCTGGTTTCAGGACACACTGTGGTTACCCCTGCAATAGATATATGCACAATGCTATCAACTGAGAAGGTTCACAAGATCAGGGCAATTTACAGAATTCATTTGTTGGCTAAAAAAAAAAGGGGGTGGGGTGGGGCAGAAATTGGTCTGTAGACCTTCAGAAATCTATAAATTTCATGTAAAATTCATGCAAACATTATTGTTTGTTTCCAAAGAACTTCAAAGCTTGTGAATGGTATGTTGTATAATATAACTTTCCATATGCTCTGTATAGATATTCAGAGAGTACATGAAGTGTCAGTAAGAGTGTTTAAAGATACTATGTACAGTGATATAAAGGTTTATATTGTGAAAGCATTTATACATTAATAACATTTCAGTTGAAGGGTATCTACCATACTAATAGCAAACTATTATAAAATGATGGATTTTCTAGAATGCCATTAAAAGAAAAATTCAAAGGTGAACTGGGGAGCAGATGAGATAAATACACAGTTTCTGTCACTTTTCAATCCTCTCTGTTTTTGCATCTAAAGAGATAATCATGAATCTTTCCTCCATTGAATAAAAAAAGGAAAATCAAAACACACTCATACATACATGCACGCACACACACCACTGATTCAGCTCTGATACAAGTTTGAAACCAGAATATCATCTGCAAATCATTTTCCTCATGTCTGCACATTACTGCAGCTAACTCAAATATGCTTCCCAGAAAGTCTCCCTTCAGAAATCTAGGATATGTTATTTATGCGATTTCACATTTAAATATCTTTCGGATGAGATTCAGACAAAAAATATTTTGTTCGTTTCTCTGGGGTTAATGGTTTATACACAACTAGTCTAAAGTGCACACTCCTCCTTTACTGTCTTTGCATAAATTACCCTGCCATGTGATTCATCAACTACTTTTTCTCCACTTGGGAGTGATTAGTTCATTTATACAATACAAGGGGCGTGACTCCAACAGCTACTAAGCCATAGTGATGCCAAACGATGGCAAGCTACCAAGTGACAAATTGGGAGAGATATCTGAATATTCACACATTTTAAATATAAAATAGATCCATATTTGAAGGGGTTAAATTTGGGACAACATTAGGACGAGGGTTACGTGTTGACATTTTAGTGTGTGAATTCTCTGTCTGAGACCTCTCATTCACTGATTTGTTTTTTTGGTCACTCAGAAAAGCTATATTCCTAGGAGTGACAGACTTTTGAAGAGGCTGACTGGTTAGTTGTGATTTCTTCCCTAAAAATGTCATCCTTCCAGACAGCACTAATTCAGGGCTAGATTCTGCCACATTTAGTCACAAAGTAATACCTTATTCTGAAAACAGCCTCAATACAGTGCCAAATAAACGTCTTTCCATCTTCTGAGCAGACACCTTTCTTATGGCTTGGCCAGAACACATAACTTCTTCCATGCATAGTATATGCCCCTTCCCCACTATCATCTCCATTTACCATGATTTATGTTCTGTTATTTTCACAGTCAATGTTGATGTAGTTGTAGGAAAGTTAACAATTGTCACTGAGTGTTAGGATTCCCACTAAGGCTACTTAAATGTTCCATGGCAAAGCCAGTGCATTGCAATGGAAAGCTCATTCCTCTCTGAGGATACTGTAACATGGAAGCTTTTTTTTGTCCTCTTTAATATTGCCAAGATTAATTCAGCAACTGTGAACAGTTTTCCATCTATTGTGTTAGCAAATTGATGTCTCTTTTTAGAAGAAAATATGTTTTTCTATTATTGCAGCTTTATCTGCTTTTACTTTCTCAACACCTCTTATACAAAAAAATATACAAAGCAAATAAAATTTAATCCATCCTTTTCAGTCATACTTGGCTTTGTACTTTCTTGTTCAAAATCGGACTGGAAGTAGAGATGCCAGAATGCCATAAAAGAGGCTATCAGAAAATCTGCATCCTAATCAGAAGCAAGAGGCACCAGGTAGCTTATTAAGAAGTCTGTTCTTGAATATTTTCAGTCCCGTCTTGCAGACCAAATGGTTCAGATAATTTGGGCAAGCACTCAGTCTTGTGTGTGTGTTTTTGAGCTACAGCCATGAATAGTATCTTACAATAGATGTTTAGGCTGGGAAAAGTTTTCTGAAGTGGTCTACTACAACTCTATGTATCATGCAGGATATTTTTCTACATTATTCTCCCTACTGTACAGTCTTATCAATCCTTAAATACCTCCCTTGGAAATCTGTTCAAATGCTTAAAAGCTCTAAAACAATTTTTCCCCGGTGTCTGGCCAATTTTCTTTTCTTTTTAGTTTTAGGCCATTACTCTTGTTTAACCACTTTCTGATAACCAAAAAACAAAGTGTTTTCTTGGTATTGCTTCCTGGAAGGCATTTGCAGAATATCATGTTCACCCTCAACTCTTTCAATCTCATTTTTCTTGGGTGTATAAACTAAACACCCTCACTCTATTGTCTTAAGACTCATCTGTCAGCACTTGAATGACTTTATGGTATCTCTGAGTGCTTTGAGTGAGACAACGATGAAAGCTAAGCTGCAAAATATGTGTATGTAAATATGTATTATTATTATTGTAGTCCTTAAGGGTACATTCAGTATTTGGGTCCCATTTGATATAGGCATCACAGAAACATATCTCGGAGGCATTTGTTACAAATCATTATAATTATTATTTTTATAGTTAGTGCTCTGTGCTTTTTTTTTAATGTATGCGTATATTTGTGGCCAAATTTTGTTCTTGGATGCTCTTGCACAGTCTCAGCTAAAATGTGTAGTAGCTCCTATTGAACTTCTTAAGGTAGAATTGACCCTAAATGAAACAAGAGACCTTCCATTTTGGAAAGTTTGTTAGTTGATCAAGATTCCCTGACATTCTGAAAAATGCATGGTGTGTGTGACCCTCTTATGAAACAAAAATGCTTCAGTCTGTTAGGGAATCTTGGATACTGATTGCTGGTTTTGAAGATATTATCGTTTATAATGAAAGAAAAGGGGGAAAGTTTATATGTATAGAGAAAGACTACGAGAAAAGATATGAAGAGACAAGAAGAAAAGCTAAAGTTCCTGCTCTCCACTAAGCATTAAAGATAAATCACTCTATTAAATCTTTTGTATTTTCCAGTATTATTCTGCTGAATATATTATGCTTTTGTGCTTCTTTAGATTTCAGATGCAGACTCTTTTCTTTTGAACTAGCAGTCCTTCTTTGAAGTCTGTACTCAGCCCGAAACTGGTAATATCCTCAGAGTCATAGTGCCATTGGTGTTTTAATATTCATTTTAAATAACTTAAAATAAACAAAAACTAATTAAGCAAACCCCAGTAAGATGAAAATAACATAGTATGCATATATCTAATAACAATTAACAAGATACACATGAGGTGGTGTATGCCATCATACTCTGCTATAGCAGATTTTGCTTATAGCATCTGGTTCTCTTCACCCACCATTGTAGCATTGTTGGCTGGTAGCTGGGCAGATCCACTAGAGACTGGGAGATTGAAAATCATGGAAGGAATTAATGAAGGAACTAGAACAATGAGGAGAATGGGCAGTATTGAATTTATATAACTGTATATCCATGCAAAGTACATATAATAGTATTAATCAATGTAATATCAAAGGTCATATGGATGACATAAGCCTCAGGGACTTTCAAATTGTTTCCTCATAATGGACTACATCTTAATACAGATATTTCTATACTGACCACCTTCCCTCAAATTTGTGATCCCCCCCAGAACACCTTCCTTTCAATCTTCTAACTACAGAAATTGCTTTACAAGAAAAAGTAACGAAGAGCCCTGTGGCACCTTATAGACTAACAAATATATTGGAGCATAAGCTTTCGTGGGTGAATACCCACTTCGTCAGACGCATGTAATGGAAATTTCCAGAGGCAGGTACAAATATGCAGGCAAGGCTGATTCTAGACTGATTCTTGCCTGCATATTTATACCTCCCTCTGGAAATTTCCATTACATGCGTCTGACGAAGTGGGTATTCACCCACGAAAGCTTATGCTCCAGTACATTTGTTAGTGTATAAGGTGCCACCGGACTCTTAGTCTGGATCTGTAAAAAGCAACAAACACGGCTACCCCTCTGATACTTGACACAAGAAAAAGTGATACTGAAAAAGGAATGAATTTTAGTTCCGCCTTGATGCAACTTAGCAAATGGAAACATAGAGGAGTGTCAGCATGGTATGACCAGCTGGCTCTCTGAGGACAACTGTCATGAGATGATGATGACTGACCTCTCCATCTCAGTTTTCTCTCTCCAGTGAAGGAACAGTAGTTTGTTGAAGCCAAGCCACTTAGTAGCAGTCGCTGCAGAATAGGAGACCATCACAGAAAGTGAAGGAGAGGAAATGAGAGGCAGCAGAGTCAAATTAATCATCATAAGGTAGGCTGAAGTAACCTGCGATGAAGAGAAAGTCAAACAGTGAGACATCCAAATTAAAGAAGAAGAGGGAAGCAGGAATGGCAGCCACCTAGTTGAAGAGGGGAGGAAAAGGCCAGATTTCAGTCACTTACAGTTATAAGTGTAGTCTGTAGTTGTAGGTTAAGTCATTTAATCTCTCTTAGCCTCAGGCCCCTGTAAAACAGGGATAATAATACTATCTTTCTCACAGCCAACTTTATTCTGTCTTGTCTATTTAGATCAGGGGTGGGCAAACTTTTTGGCCCGAGGGCCACATCTGGGAATAGAAATTGTATGGAGGGCCATGAGTTCTCACAAAATTGGGGTTGGAGTGTGGGAGGGGGTGAGGGCTCTGGTTTGGGGTGTGGGCTCCGGGGTGGGGCCAAAAATGAGGAGTTCAGGATGTGGGAGGGGGTGAGGGCTCTGGCTGGAGGTGAGGGTCTGGGATGGGGCTGGGGACTTTGGGGTATAGGAGGGTGCTCTGGGTTGGGACAGAGGGATTCAGATGGCAGAAATGGGGGGTCAGGGCTGGGGCAAAGGTTTGGGGTGCAGGAATGGTTGCAGGCTCCAGCTGGGGGTGTGGGTTCTGGCGTGGGGCTGAGGATGAGCTGTTTGGGGTGCAGGAGGGAGCTCCGGGCTGGGATAGAGGGGTTCAGAGGGCAAGAGGGGGATCAGGGCTGGGGCAGGGGGTTGGGGTATGGGGAGAGGCTCAGGGGTGCAGGCTACGGGCTCAAGCACTCCCAGAAGCAGCAGCATGTCCCTCTCTGGCTCCTAGGTGGAGGCACAGCCAGGTAGCTCTGCACGCTGCCCCGTCCACAGGCACCACCCCTGCAGCTCCCATTGGAGCGTCAGAGGAGGCCCTTGGAGCGGGACCCTTGGAGCGTGTAGGAGCCGGAGGGGATCCATGTTGCTGCTTCAGGGAGTCGCATGGAGCAGCCCCGAACCCTGCTCCCTGGCTGTAGTGCTGAAGTGGGGCCATGCCACGGCTTCCAGGAGCTGCGTTGAGTGGCCCCCAACCCTGTGTCCTGGCTGGAGCACCAGAGCAGAGCAAGCCCCAGACCTCACTCCCCATCAAGAGCTTGAGGGCCAGCTTAAAACAGCTGTTGGGCCGGATCCGGCCCGTGGGCCGTAGTTTGCCCACCCTGATTTAGATTGTAAGTACTAGGAGATAGACTCTCTCTTACTAAATATTTGTACAGAGCCAGGCACCATAGCACAATGATCTTTGCTGGGGCTATTGTAATACAAATGAATAATAGTTGATAATATAAAGTGTACCTCCCTAATTTTCCTCATTTTGATGGATGTGACTCATTTTAGTTCTAAAGCTGCCTATGTTCCACACAGCTCTGGAAACCAAATCCCATTGCTTTAAATTGCTGAAAATTCTCTAAATCAGAAATAAAGAATAGCCAAGAAGTGATGAAACTGATGTGATAGTTATTTAACCTTGAGGAAAGAATCCCACCACACTTTAACTTTCCTGCATGAATAATTATTTTTGTATCCCACATTTTGGGTCTTTTTCACACATTGAATCATACATTTATATACAGGTTGTAAGGGACGATACAAAAACAATGTTATTAATGAGAGCAACTCTCCCATTTTCTTAAAGTTCTTGTTTTGTTTTGTATTATTATTAGAATTTTTAATGGCTAGATCTTTGGATCAAAGCAAACTTTTCAGATCAATTCTATCTGCAGTTTGTTCAGAGCAAGATTTTTTTCCATCGTTACTGAAAATAAGTTTCTGCTCCAGGCATATCTAACACATAAGTCTAAACAATTACCAGCAACACAATGTTGATGTAGTTTGCATAACAGTAGGTACAGAATTTTAAAAAAATAGTAAATTCAGAAAAAAATTAACAATTTAAATCAAATTGATTAGCATTTGGATATAATCAGTCATGAGCATGATCTGTTATTTAATCAGGTAATGACTTCATTAAAAGTGGTTAATCACACACTACGTTCAACTCATTTTCCAAACTTAGAATTAATTATTCAAATTATAGCAATTAAAATATACCAGTTGAGGGCTCAATTCATTTGAAAAAAATACTTATGCAAGCTTGCCACAAATCAACAGATCATTTACAGGAGCCAGCATGTGTATTGAATATCTAATTAAAAAGGAAAAATACAATCAGATGTGACATTAGATAGGTAGGGACAGCATTCTCTGTGTAGATCAAATATAGATGTGAGGGAAACACCTCTTTTGTTGATAGAAGGAATTATTCTAGAATCTGAACATGCTCTTCTTCATCAAGGTTTGGAACAACAGTTTATCCTTTACTTACAAAATCCAAATAGCATATTAAAAAGAAGTGCTGCTGTTGTCTGTCTCTAGCAGCCCTTTTGTCCATCCTCAGAAAACACTGTGGTCCCAAGTGCAACCATGAGAGAAAAATAAAATCCCAAGGAATTCTTCTGTCAGCATCAACTTGCTTTGAGGCAGTCATGAATGAAATAGAGAGTGCAACCCAATTGAAGGGAACATATAGTTTGCCTTTAGGACAGTCCATTAATTGGCAATGTAGGTGACTGCATTGGTAGTACAGTGGAGTAAGCAAGGAGGACTGTATTGTCCTCAAATAGCTGGAGTCGACCTAGCCTAGGTCAACTTATGACGGTGTCTTCACTGCGCTGCGTAGATGTGCGATGCTCTCCTGTCAACTTACCTTACTCTTCTTGGAGAGCTGGAGTACCGGGGTTGACTGGACAGTGCTGTGCCATCGATTTAGCGGGTCTTCACTAGACCCACTAAATCAACACATGCTGCATCGATTGCTGCAGCTTCGATCTTTCCGATCATGAAGAAAAGCCTGCAATCTAACAACTATTTTGGGGAAGTTCTGTGACCTGTGTTATATAAGAGGTTCAGACTCAATGATCTCAATGGTTCCTTCTGGCCTTGGAATCTATGAATAAAAAGCTACTGGCACACACCAGTAGCAGATTACTTCCATCACCATAACTCTTCATGCTGACTCAGTTGTACTGGATCAAGCTCGGGACATGATATGGGCCCAAATGCCGGTGATGTGGGTTTTTGCACAACCCCTAAAACATAGGACATAGCAGTGTAGTTATTTCAATACCCCTACAAAAAAACAAAGAAAGAGAAATACTGCAAAAGGATACTTTAAAGAAAATTATAGAAGGAGAAGAAATGGAAAGTTTAGAGAGGTTGTAGAAAAACAACCATGAGGGAAAACAAGAATAGTTTTAGAAAGAAAAATGAAATCCAGAGCAGGGGACAGTCCCAGCAATGATTTCTGAAGACTTAAAATTACATTGCCAGTGCTAGACTAGCAAATAAATAAATAAAAGAAATCAAGAAGGAAAATGTCTGAGATGAAAGGAAGAAACCTAAGAAAAACTGAAAGAAGAGAGAGAGACATTTTCTTTTTTCTTTTTCTTTTTTCCCCTTTTTGAGGGACAGTGTCAGTAAATATAATTGAATGGTGTAGATGCCAAAATGTGTTTTAGTTGAGTAATTTATTGCTACAGTAATTATGAAATCAATGTGTAATGCTGTGTTCTTTTTAATGGCTACATTTTCAAAAATGTTGTGCCTCTAAATTGAGCACTTGCATCTGTAATAAGAGGATAAGTGGTGACTGTCCACTGAGACTTTTTAAAGGAGGGGATAACTGGGGTGCAAGTGACTTACAGATGCCACAAGTAATGACAGCGAGGATGGGTGGCCAAAACATTTTAATCAGCTGCACATAGTGAGTAGTTCACATTCAAGCTGTATTATATTGCCTAATTAACCCTGCTAAATAGCAGCAAATACATGCTCACCTTCTGCTGTAGAGTTTGGTTGTGTTGCCCATAAATATGATCAACCTCAAGCATAGAGAGCTGGAGAGTGAGGGGCAGCAGGAGGCCCAAAGGTCCCAGGCATAGCGTGAAGCCTGACTATCTCCTGAACACAGGACATTATAAGTCATCGGTAAATGTTGTGGGTGTTCATGAACAATAATTCTTCTGAGTTTTACAACTGAGTATACAACCATCCTACCTGTCTGAGAGGAGTTTGAAAGGGAACTGGGGTGAAGCAAGTCAAAGCCAGAGGAGTTCTGTGTTGTCAAAGTTTCCACCAACCTGAGATTCTGGCAACAGCAAACTTCCAAATAGTTGTGGAGGCCATGACAAATATAAGCCAGTCTGCAGCCTCCAGCTATGCTGAGCATTTTCTACATGCCATTCAGAGAAGGGATAGTAATTATGATTTCCCCAGACATACACAACAGTAAATTATGAGATAGCTCTGACACACTGTATAGTTACTGCATGTCCTGGGTCCACAGTCTGAACTCATGTTCCACAGACTACACTCCCCAGTGAAGCAGCCTCCAAGAACAAAGGTGAAGTATGATTCTATCATCAAGTAAATTGTCTATGATGTAACTACATAATCCTATACATAATTGCGAGGACTCCAGGAAGGAACACATCTTGGATCCTACATTCTCAGGAAACCCTGACTTAGCAGAGAACTTGAGAACAAATACTGGGCTGGAGGCTAGTGCTGAGTAAATACAAAGAGTTAAGTTATAATAACATTGTGATGCTGGCAGACCAGGTCCAGCTCATGCCAAGGCCCTAAGCCTCACTTACAAATGCATAGCTGGAAACCAGTCTTGCTTACCTATGTGTTAGCATTATCAAAATCAATAATTAAATGTTAAGTTGCTAAGAACGTGTTTAGTGTTTTATAAAATGCTTGTAGGATACTGCATATTTTGTTCTCTCCCAACTATACCCCATGTACAGCAAACATTTGCATTGTATATATCTCTGTAATTAAGTAACCCATCAAAGAAGACAGAGGGTTTGTTTAATGCAAATGATGGTCTCTTACAAGAAGATGTTAAATCCTGTTCATTAAACGCAAATGAGCCATTGTGCGAGATCAAGGATCAAAGACTTTTAAGTGCTTTCCTTCCCCCCACCTTCATGAAGAAGGGACATGTCAGCCTGGTTTCTGTGAAAAGAAGCTATAAATATGGACACAAAGAAAAATTAATCTCTGGACTGCTTGGATTCTAACCGAATGAGAATAATGAGGGCAGAATAACCAAATGAGAATACTGTACGGAGATCCCCAGAGTTATTCTCGGTAGCCCTAAAAGACTTTTGAGAAACTGGCAGATTACTACATCTCTGCTACCTTTTGGAATTATAGAGTATGACTCATCCTGTACTTATATTTTTACCTACTTCAACCTCTCAATAATTCTCTTCCCTTTTTCTTAGTTAGTAAATCTTTAGTTAGTTTACTATAGAATTGGCTACCAAGGTAGTCTTTGGTGTGAGATCTGGGATGCAAATTGACCTGGGTGAATGACTGGTGTTGGGACTAGGTATTACCTGAATGTTTTGTGATTTTTGGTGTTACTAAGACCCTTAGATTTAGATATCTGGATAGAGCATATGCTTCAGTGTTTTATATGCGTACAGCATTTTTGTCCTGATGCAACCAGCTAAGTATTTCCATGAGGTGCACGATTAATCCTCACAAGGAGCTAAGGAACTAGATGTGGATTTGTCTGATCTGAAGGACCCCCTGATCCTAATTTGCAAAGTCTCCCTTCCCCAGTTCACCCCCATACTTCAGGCAAAGAGGCCAGACAAAGCTGAATGGTGAGAACTTTTCTGGTGAGTGCCGTAAAGTACAAATAAATTCCCCATATTTCATCAGACTAAAGGAAATAGTGGGAAAAGATAAAACAGCTAAAGAGTTGTAGCAGGTTAAAATTTATTTTTATGCATGAAACCATGCACAGTTCACCCATGTAGTCACAGCAAATGAGCTCTGTTCACTAATTGTTTCAGGAATCTTCTGCATCAACAATAAGGAAATTATAGTTGATTAAAAGAAAAGTCATGGCTACTTTTACTCATTAGCATAATAAGCAGCTGTTGCATACCCTGTAAATTGCTAAACTGCTATTAGGAAGGCCATGTTCAGCCAAACATGAAAGCATGAAAAAAATCAATTTACTTCACTTCCCTAACTATAGGTGCGGGGACTGAGGCCTCTTTATCAAGCCATTGCATCCAGATAAAGTGTCAAGACCTGTGGATCTTGAACCTGAGTCCTTAGGGTCATCACGCTCCAACCCTCCACCTGACGGGCATCAGTTAGAACTGGCACTCTTTGAAGCCCAGCTCAGAGAGAAGGCTGCCACCCCTGGGTCCTGATTGGTGGAACACCAGAGCTCCTGATTGGCCGGTCCCTCTACTTAAGCCAGAAGGAGGAACAGGAAGTTGTCTGTACAACTTAGCTCCACCTGCTTCAGACTGTTCACCCAGCACTACCTTCACCTGATCCTGATCTCCGGGTATATGACTTGTGGTCCAGGATCTCAGCTCCTGACTCCTATGCTAACCAGTAGGCCTGGCCACCTGTGTCCTTGCCCTGACATAAAGTGGTTTGTGATGGTTCTGAAGAAATACTGTAGCTACTTTTCCAGAGAAGTTTTCCACAAAAGATACGTCAGCTATTTCATCATTAGTCTAAGACGAGGCAAATGTTAATGTCACGAGAGGTGTTGCAGCAGTCACAGATGACTCAGTATGGACTGTATTCTTAGCTGTCTCATTGTAGGAACAAAGGCAGACAAGCTATATACTACACTTCCTGTGTGAACATCCATACTCCCCATGATACATCTGGGGCAGGATGACGTTGTTATCCTGCTTGACTATTTCTAACCGCTGCTCAGTTTTCTATTGGCTTTTATGAATAAAAGCAAGGGTAAATTAAGGAAGCTCAGAAGCAGCTGGGGCTCGTTAGCCTCCCAGAAACTCAACAGGGAACATTTGTAAAGGAAATGCAGATTTATGCTAGGCCATTCTTGTTTTACTATTACCTCCTTGTCCTCTCCTCTTCCCCTTCCAGTTTGTTTATTTTGTCCGCATGTTGTATTTTTGCAGCCTAAATTGCAATCTCCTCAGGGTAGGGACTGTCTTTTTTAAGTAAGTGTTTGTATAGTGCCCTGAATAATGGGTCCTTGATCCTTCACTGGGCTATTGACACAGTACAAATAATAAAAAGGGGCTGTCAGAAGTGATTAGAAAGCCAAGCTTCAAGGAGTTTCATGGGGAGTTTTGTTCTATTTAAAGACTTGGAGTGTTCCAAACTTGTTTGGGCTCTGCTGGGATACCTTTCTGGGGTTCTGCTCAATACACCTCTTGTGATGGAAAGACCCCAAATTTAGTTTGCTTTAAATGTATTTGGTGTCTGCTGGGACAGTTATTTTTAATTTTGTTTTTGTGAGACTAGTCTCTTAAGACTTTGTAGGTTCTAGCTTGTTTCAATTCACTATAAAGGGAGGAAAAGGGCAGAGACTGAGTTTATCATGCTAGCCTAAGTATGGCTTTAATTTAATTTAATTTCTAGATACATAATGGGATTTTCAAGCAGTGGGAGATAAGCACCTAGGTGCTTTTGAAAAACCCATCTCTGCATCTTTAGGCATCTTAATACCTTTAAAATTCTGGCCCTGCGTGACTACTGGGCCAAAGCCCTAGCATAATCACATCTTTCAGAGGAGCGGAGGCAGCCCTGCTGTGTGGGATCAGTGAATGAGCTGTTTAAATTACTTAGCCAGAAATGAGTAAGCCGCAGCACTCCTCGATGCTACAGCAGTGGGGACCACACGTGAGTACATAGATGGATAATTGCTTTGAATGGTTTTAGTCTTCTCTTAAGCAGGTGTATATCAGAATCCTGTCTTACTCTGTCTTTTCACATTTGCAGCACCATTATTTAAAACGTCATTCAATTTTCCTAGTAAATTTTAAAACATGACTAAACAATAACACTAGTGTATTATCTGATGTTCAATTATGAGTATAAAGACTAAAAACCATAAACAAAGATCAAGGAAGGAATCTGGGCTACTTGTGTTTCCCCCACCTACCCATTGCCTATAATACGTTACAAACACAAGCAGATTGAAGGAACAATGCAAAACATTAATTGTATGTTTCTTTTCTCTCTCCTATGGATGTAGCAAACTGGCACTGTGAGTGGCCATGGAAGATTTCAGACTATCTTAAACTAAGATAATGGTATGAGAGACTCTGTAGCTCTCGTAGACCAAAGGAAAAGACTACAGGCACTTGGATTTCCTGCTATACATCACTTGTCATTGCACATTATCTCCCAGTAACAGCTGGTGACAGAGACATTGTGCCTCTAGGAAAGTTCTCTTTTCTCTCTTCCATCTGTTTCAGTCCATTTACCTCAGAGATAAAACACTGTTTTGGTTGGTCTGTTCACAACATCTTATCCAGATCATAATTTAAATCCCTTCTGTTGGGGATACAGATCATGTCTTTTGTTATTTCCTTAAAAACAGCTGAAAATGATGGTTCCTGCAGTACTGTTGTTCCCCTAGAAATCAGAATTTGAGAAGCACATTGTTCTTCCTTTGGTATCATTATGTGTGCTAAATAAAGCACAGTTTTGTTGTTATGCCCTTTGCTGAATTACTCTGCTTACCCACACAACAAGCATTATTTCTAATTGAGTTCCAGGCTGAAATTGTTACACACTTTCAGAAAAGAGGAGCAGCTGAGATTTTTAATCTTTTAATGGGATCCTCTTATATTATTATAAGGAAATATCCCTGAAATATTTGTGGTAATAAATATTGCATGCTAGCCATCTCCTTTGATATTTTCCTGTATGTTTTAATAACAGTGATTTAACTGTTGGCAACTGCATTTGAGGATCTCCCCATTATATGAATGAAGTGGCTTCTATAACCTCTCTTCTCAGTTCTTTACAATTCGAACACTTTTTTTAAAGGACTAAAATTCCCCCTTCATGTTTTAGGACAGTTTCTGGAATTACCATGCTTGGGATTTTTTTGTTTTTGTTTGTTTTTTTCCCCCTAAATCTATTGCTGGAAGCTCTAGGCTTACTTTGTTAATGTTAGCATAAAAATCAATATGAATATAGGTGGTATTAGAGTCCAGAGAGTTTTTAAACAAGTGCATTTGTTTGGTGGGTTGTATACTTTATTCCCTGGTGAAACCCAGTGAACTGTTGAGTTGAGTTGAACTGCAAATGGTAGTGTGTGGTGTTTGTTTAATTTCTTCTCCTTTACTGTTTCTTAGCTTAGTTTTAAATATACAGAATGACCTATTTGCTTGTCAAGAAAAGAGGGAAGAAAAAACAAGGGAAAGGAGTAAATAAGCCCAACTATTATGGAAAGAGTTTCTTGCAACATCAGAAATTCAAAGTGGAGCAAATTAGCCTAAAGCATCAAATATGGTAAGATGCTGATGGACATATTAAGGACATGCTTTACCAATGCCACCAACATGACTTTCACATCAAGTGATAACATGGACCCCACCTAGGAAGAGAAAAAGAGAAACATTACCCTAAACAACAAAGAAAAGCCAAATCCATCCATATGACACTCAAAAGTTTGAACAGACCAGCACAGACTGACATTAATGGCAGAAACTGGTGGATGTGGGAGGATAAAGAAAGAAGACTATTACTAATGGACACATGCATCCTCAGCCAAAGGCAGGCAGCCTGGACACTGGGAGAGCCACAGCATGTGCGGTCTGTGCAGGAGAGGGGCTGACACACAGAGCTCTGCCATTCAGAGGCTCATAGCCCAGAATGGCAACATCAGCAGCCAGTCAGGTAAAGCAACATCCCTGCATGACTCGTACCCAGACCTTGACAGGCTCCCAGCCCACAGCGAGCTCAAAATAGCACTTTTGCTTATCCAAACACCCAGTTATTTGAAAATTTTGAATAAAGATGAGTGTACTGTATTCAAATGTATATCATGTAATCTCAGTGTAATGGACAGGTAAAATGGAGAAGTGTTTACAAGTCACGTTCCTAAGTTCAGGTGCATTTGCTGTAGCCTTTTTATTTTTTAAATAAGTGTGCTTCTATATATATTGTTCTGGCATGGAAAATATTCCCCACCCCACTTCTCACAGTTTAAAACTGGCTGAACTGTTTCTCTCCCCCTTCCACCCCAAACTGTCCAAAAATGTCCCCATTGAATTTGGACAGAAAATAAGGGTCTATTGATGCTATTGAACATTAGTAAGTCCCCCTTATATTTCATTGGGATCAGGATTGGACCCCAGCATGGAAAAACTTCAGGCCAAATGGACAATTCTCAGAAAATTTAGAGTAAAAATGGGGTGCAAAAACATTTTCAATTCCTACCTAGAAACATTAAGCATTAAAACTTCATAACTCTAATACTGGAAATTGTTTCATACAAACATTTAAATGAAGGAAGTCAGTATTTGTCTTATCTGCTGAGGCACGACTGAACAGATTATAGATGGCACAATAACTATAGAAATTCTGTCTCAGAATGTAATTATTTATTTAAAATGTTGTTCTCTGGGATAGCCTCATGAGATATAGCTCATTTTTTGTTAGCATTCTAGTGGGAGAGCCGACATCCAATACTACTCAAGCATGCTTTAGTGCAATACAAAAAAACTGTAATGCAGGATACTCAGTATGAGGTAGCAGACAACAACATTTAGCAGGCACATTTTTCAATTCAGTTTACTCTGACAAGGACTTTTAGGCTAATGGATGAAAAGTTCCTTAAAACTAAACCATATAGATGTTCAATACTGTGGATCAGGCTGCTTATTCCACCTGATCAGGCCCAGATTAACCAATGTGCACTCAGTGCATTTGCACAGGGTTCCCGTCTTAGTAGGGACCCCTGACCACCAGAAAACAAAAACAAACCTGAGTGATGCTGCAGTCCTGTGTGCTAGGTCACAATACCAGTAACTCAAATTTAGCCTGACCACCACTCTGACATGATGGAGAGCTGGCTAGGCCAAACCTGAGCAGCACAGGGCTGTGTGAGTGTGGGGCAGGTGATGGGAGGCCAGGACAGGAGTGGACCATTGAACTACAGGAGGAGGGTCACCAGTGAGTGGCTAAGAGGAGAGTGGTGGGTGTGGGGCTGGGGACAAATTGTTAGTGGGCTATGGGGTGAGCAGAGTGTGTTGGTTGGCTGTGAGATGAAGATTTGGGGGCGAGTGGGAGATGTTGGGGGACATTGGGTAAGGAGTTGGTGTGGGGTGAGTTATGGGGACTGTGTGAGGTATGGGGGGGTGTATGCAGGATGTTGGGGGCTGTAGCCTCTGGGGCTGAGGTGTTTGGGGGCTTCAGTGAGTGAGATGTATGTCAGGGCTCTGAGATGTGTGTGTGTGTGGGCTCTCAGGATAAATGGGGACTGGTGGAGAGTTGTAGGGATATATGTGGGGTGGGAGAGGGGCATTCTGGGTCTGTATGGGCTGGGGTATGTATGGTGCAGAGGCACATTAAAGAAGGTAGCAGGATAATTTCCATAGTGCACAGAGCCCAAAAATTCTTTAATCTGGGCCTGCACCTGATTCATAGATTCTAAGGCCAGAAGGAACTGTTGTGATCATCCAGTCTGACCTGCTGTATACCACAGGCCATAGAACTTTCCCAAAATAATTCCTAGAGAATAGCTTTTAGAAAAACATCCAATCCTGATTTTAAAATTGCCAGTGACAGAGAGACCACCACAACCTGTGGCAAATTGTTCCAGTGGCTAATTACTCTCACCATGTATGCCTTATTTCCAGTCTGAATTTGCCTAGTTTTAGCTTCCAGATATATATTGGACTGTGTTGTTCCTTTCTCTTCTATATTTAAGACCCCATTATTAAATATTTGTTCCCCATGTAGATACTTGTAATCAAGTCACCTCTTAACCTTCTCTTTGTTTAAACTTAATAGATTGAGCTCCTTGAGTCCATCAATATCAGGCATGTTTTCTGCTCCTTTAATCAGACTACTCTAGATAGCCTGTCCCTGTGGAGATTCATCTCCCTTCTACTGAGGTGGAGGCCATCCAAACTAGATGGCTCCTTACCCCTATAGAAAGTCAATCGATGTTCACAAAACCAAAGCCCTCCACCCTATGCCACTTACCCAGACAGTGATTCACTTCTGCCTGTCTTCCTTTGCTTGTGGGACTGTAAGTATCTTAGATATTCTTCTTCAGCATTCTTCCAAGTTCCCTCAAGTCATCTATCTGTGAGAGATCCCCCAACACAATGTCATTAGTGCTGATCTGAACCATTACCAATTAATCCTTCAGAAACCTATCTAATCTTAGAGTGACATTTTGTGTCCTGGCTCTGGGAAGTAAGCATACCGTCCTATTGTCCATCTGTCCTTGCAGAATGTTCATTCAGTTCTGAGTATTGAATCTCCAACAAGGATAATCTATTTACCTTGGATGGTTGGAGAGCTTCAGGGGTAAGCTTGGTTTTTTGTTTTGTTTTTTTTGTTACTAGTTGGGCAGACCTGCCATCCACACGTGAGTTGTATACATCTCTCTGTTCCCTTTGACTTGCTGGATCTTGAGAGGTACCTTCCATAGTTTCCATGTTGCGGACCTGATATTGATTGAGGACCATAATTTCCATGTTGAGAACCTCTCTCACAGATTCCTTTGTGACCAGCTCCATTCTTCCTTGAACCTGGGGTACTGGTGTTTCCCAAACCCGGTTGTTTAGGAACTCCTTAGCTACTCTGATTCTTAGTAGTGTCTCAATTTGCCCCCTCACCCAATCCAAGAATCTTTTCCTCCAGCACAGCCACCAACTTGCACTATGTGTACAGGCAACAGAAGGTCCTGTGGCACCTTTAAGACTAACAGAAGTATTAGTCTTGTGTTAGTCTTAAAGGTGCCACAGGACCCTCTGTTGCTTTTTACAGATTCAGACTAACACGGCTACCCCTCTGATATGTGTACAGGAAATCCCTTCTTGTCTCCAGACAGGAAATAGAACATTACACATCTATTGCAGGTCACCAACACTGTTCAGTCGCTGGCCATGTTGATGTCATACATAGTGCTGAACCTAGAAGGAAAGCCCTTCACATTCCCTCTCCAAACTCCCCTGTTAGCTGCCTCTATTCATTCTCTTGAGTTCACCTAGTAAGCGACTTTTTATACCCAGTCTTCTCTGCTTAGCTCAGCTCGGTTCCGCCCCTCACCATCAGGGAGTGATTAACCACTCAGACTTCAAACAGCTGAGATAATCGAAGCTCAAAGGACTTGCTCAGGGGCCCAGGATCCAGCTACACAGCCCGTATGCAGAGAACAAACAAACCCTAGAGTCGGACACAAAGCCCATTGAGGTCAACAGAAAGATACCTGTTTACTAGTGGGATTTGGATTAGGCCCTTAGTCAGTTTTAGCTTTAGTCACTTACAATTTAATGAGGGTACTTTTGAGTTATAAATGAACAGATTTGTCTAGGTTTTTTTCCCCTGGTTTCCTAATTTTTTCAGTTGCAGCACTGTTCTATACTTCAGAAATGTAAGACATTTTCCTACAGCATTTTATTCCATTGGATTCACCATATGTTTTTGAGCTGCAGTGGTTCTTTGTCTTCTATCACTTATAAGAAGGAAAACCACCAAGTCTCCAGCTTTATTAACTGACACCCTGGAATCTCTACAGTGCTGAAGAGGGTTCCTGCGCTACTGCCCCTCGTTAGCTCCGGAACTTGACCTCGTGGTGCCCTCAAGGAGAGGTTCTGCACTGTCAATAATGCTCTGGTACTGTCTTCTTACATGTGTACATGTTTGTTCAACTGTTTGTGGTTTTTTTTTTTTTTTTTTTTGTTTCCACAACTTATGCAAGCAAAGGGGAGCATTTGGCTTTATGAAAGGAAGGACCTTCAATACTGAGAAGTTCTAGCAGAAACATCCAAGGTAGTTCTCAGGGTGTCTGTGTACATGCACTTGTACTTAGTTCTTTTCTCTATGCTTTCAAAGCTTCTAAAGGGTAATTTTTAAATTAGTAAGGAATAAAACCCATGTTTTAACATGATTAGCAAGGTAGTTTCTGTGCCCTTTTAAAGTGATCTGGAGCCAAGACACATTATAGTCTTTAAGCCGAATGAGTGTTAGAATAGTGAGGAACTGGAAAAAAAAAAAAAAAGACAAGGAGCTACATATAATCAAAAGAAGGAAATTTGGTCTCTGTTCTTCTAGGTTTGTACTGCAGTATTTATGGCGAATTCAGTTTGTGATCTGTGCTGGGTTTTGTTTTGTAATAGCAAGTATAGTAGCTGGGTCATGTTAGTCCATTTCAGGTTTTAGGCTTTTACTGAAGACTTCAGTTAAGTTATGGTTAGAGCTCCATGCTGTGTTCTGTGAACAGCTGGATTAAACAAGTAGTCTGTGGAATCTTAATTTGAAACTATGTACAGCATCTGTGTGATTATTTCCAGAAGATCCTACTCAGGCGACAACATCTGCCACAGAGATCACAGTTGGGACTCTTGTAGCCAGTGCCAGCAGGGAGACTAAAAAATGTTATTAATAATGTATAAAAATCTTTATGAACATCCCTTCACTTCCAACCCAAACATCACATCCAGAGTGTGTCCAGTTTTATCAGTGGAATCTACAAGTAGGTGGATTGAGTGGTATATTTTCAGAAGAGCAGTTTTCCTTTTGCAGAAGCAAATTGTGCCCATAAAATTGGCACAAATTCAATTGCAAGTGGAAATCTAAATACTTGAGTTACTAATTACGTGATTGCAAGCATGGATAAGGTTCTCGGAGGCACAAGTTCATTTTGTGACCTAACACTGCAGGCACAAATTTTGCAAGTGCAATTCACCCAGAAAAATGGAGGCTCGATCCCAGCTGGCTGAAAACTTATCTATGAAAGTGCATTTACCTTGCACCATTAAATATACTCTCTCCAAGTTTGTCTTGAAACACTTTGCATTGCAGAGAATGTGTCTTCTGTGTTGTACAGAGAAATATAGGGTGTCATTCTCCTGAATCTTCATGTAGCATGGCGGGCACTCACCGTGGCACCTCCTGCTGGTTACTTCAGGAATTAGCTCTTCCAGCTCCAGAGCATCTCCTTCTGGCCGGTGTCTCTCTACAAGTATTTGCTTCCTTGCAGTCTCCACCATTGTAGTTCCAGCCCCGCACCTTCCCAGCCCGCAGTGCCCCTTCTCTGGGGTACTGCCCTGCAGCAGTGCCCACAGACTCAGGGGTCCTCCCCTCCCTAGGGAACCCCAGTCCCCTAAGCCCACCATTCCTCAGTGACCCACTGCCAGTCTTCATCTAGCCCTTTGCCTCAGGGCCAAAACTGCAGTCTGAAATGGTCACTCATCATCAGCCAGAGGGTTGGACCTGCTGCCTCTTCCTTCCCTGGCTGCTTCCCCACAGCCCTTGTACTTCCTCTGGCCCTGAAAGCAAGGCCTCTGCCTGGGCGTTTGCCAGGCTGGAGCTTCCCAGCTCCTCCTCCTCCCCTTCCCCAGCACTTCCTTGCCCTTGCCTCTATCCCACAGCCAGGTCCATCTCTCTCTCTCTAAGGCTGGAGAGAGACTGACTACCCCTTCTGGTCTGCTCTGATTGGCTGTTAGCCTCAACCCCCTCCAAGGACTGGCTTTTAACCCCTTCTGAGCTGGAGCGGGGTGACTGCCCCGCTACATCTCAGTTAAGTATATTTCTGAAAGGTTAGTTCTTTAAACAAAAATGGTGGAAAAATAAATTACAGGATATAATTACCCAGAATCTGAATGATAGCCTTATTGTAAACATCTACAACAATAGTGTTAGCACAATCAACTTTGTACATAATAGTGAATGCAGAAGAAAGAATATTCAAATGAAGTGTGTGTTTATGTTCACAAGAAGAAATATCTCTACATATCTGTGTTAAAAGTAAAAGAATATACCTGCAAAAGTCAGCCCACCAGCTAAACACCACATTTTCATATTTAAGCACAATCCTTCCTGTTTCAGACAATTATTATTTGTTTGTTTATTACACATTGTGATGGGGTGTACCAGGCATTTGCTCCCTCTCCCGTCCTAAGAAGATGTCCTCCTTGAAGGGAAGAATAGTGAGTTCAAACCTCCTGGGTTCGCCTAGAGAGGCCTCCATCATCAGCTTCAGGCAGAGCCAGTGAGAGTTGGTCCTCCAGTGCTTGGAAGGGCTGGGAGTAGATGAAAGCCAATCAGGCCCCAGCAGGCCTGATAAAAGGGGCTGGCTGCTTCTACTAGGGGCCAGTTCTGGGCAAAATCAGGACAGGGAAGGCAGGCTTTCCCTGCCCTAATCCAATTAATCTGGCTCAGTCACAGGCCTAATCTTGACACCACAGGTTGTGAATTATCTCTATGAAGAACTATTGTTTATATTATGGATTTTAACATACAGGTGGCTATTTTGAATTTCTTTTCTAGAAGGGGACGGGACTAAGAACTGACTGCTGGAGGGCTAGGTCACAGAGGCAGCAGACCATTGTGGAATGAGGACACAAAGGGAGTGCTAGAATAGGAGAACCCCTGCAATACTGTGTCCTGACATGAGCGGTGCTGGAGTGATGAGTTCATACCATAGCACTTATACAGTACCATAGATGGGTATAGTGCTGGAGGAAAATTAGCTCTGGCAGGCTGAATCAGACAAGTAAAATACAGTGTTCTTACTCTAAACAGTTTACAGTCTGAGAGCTAGTTCTGCGCTAAGCACCATCAGATGCATTAGATGGGGTGTGGTCAGGCCTCTCAGAAGCTACACTTCCCAGGAGGAATTCTCGCTGACCCCATGAGATTTTTGTCGTAGGGATATCCAGGGATATTAGTGAACTAGCTATGCTTTGGTTTAATATTCTTCCCTACCTCTCTGTTCAACAGGCTGGTGCAATGTGGGCAAGGGTGCAGAGTCATAAATCAAACCTGATCCGACCCATTCCTACTGCTTTCAGTTGCTATTTGAAAAATAGATTTAGGTTCCTAAATCAGACATTGCAATGCCGAGCACAGCAAGACATACATAATTTTAAAAATCTTGGCCCTAGTGCTTAAGAGGCTGTTTAAGGAAAAAGGAACTTTATAATTAATAATAAATGGAGATATCCCATCAGGATTCTGGACTGGGAATTTATAAGAAAAGCTCCTTGCACTACACCCCATCTTGCATGTATATCCAGGGGCCAATCAAAATCTGTTCCTAAATTAAAGAGAGTATGATGAGAGAAGGTAACAGTCATTGGGAAAATCATTAATTGACTTCGCTTAATTATTAAAGCTCACATCCTAAGAATAACCAGGTTGTTTATTTAATGTTCTTTCAGTTGTTACAAAGAGAAGATGACTAATATTTGGAGATCTTACTGATGGTGTGTTGTGAGGAGACATAGCAGACAGGGTGAGGAAGGGGGTCTCCAGATACCATGCCTTCTTTGCTATGACACACTAAGATGGGAGTGCAAAAGAAAAAGCAGTAAAGCTGATGGTTAGCAGTGCAGCTTCAGTGGGGTGGAATAGAGGGAGGAGCAATACGAGAAGAGAGCAGGGTAGGAGGTAGGCAGAGAATTGTAGAGAGCTCTGAAGGTGAGAAAAGTAGGATTTACTCCAGGGGTGTGTGTGTGTGTGTGTGTGTGTGTTTTCGTTGAGTGGTTTTGAGCATTGGCCTGCTAAACCCAGGGTTTGTGAGTTCAATCCTTGAGGGGGCCACTTAAGGATCTGGGGCAAAATCAGTACTTGGTCCTGCTAGTGAAGTCAGGGGGCTGGACTTGATGACCTTTCAAGGTCCCTTCCAGTTCTAGGAGATAGCCTATCCATTTATTATTTAGTAAGTAGCCAGTTAAGGCATTTGAAGAGGGGCTAGGCATAAAGTGGTAGATGGTTTTCAGTACTGTATTTTGGACAGATTAGAGAGGGCAAAACGAGAGGCAGTGAGGTAGTTGCACTAGTAAATGCAGAGGAAGCTCTGAGCCTGGACAATCATTTAGTGGTGGGAATGACTGGAATTTGTCACATTGACAGAATAAAAGAAATATCCAGAAAGAATTTGGGGCAGAGAGTAAAAAACAAAAATGACACTAAATATGGAAGTCTTTTGCAATATTGAAAAAGTTGTGGTCCTCAAGTGACCTGTTATCTCATGCCAGAGTTAATGTACAAGAGCTCTTTGGGATGTTTTTTGTACTGCCAGTGGGTTCTGGCAGATGCTCAATATTCCAGAACGCTTCTTTTTTATGACCTGTGTCTAACCTCAAAGGTGCAATATTTCAGCAAGATGATTTTCGTTGTAGAGATATCTGTAGCAGAAAGAAAAACATACCTCTTCTATTAAAATAATCACATCATCCTTTCACTAATATTTTGCCTGTTAGTAAAAAATAAAAACATAATTGTTTCAAAAATCATATTATAGCAAATCTGCATTTCATGGAATATAGATACCCCAAGGTATGAAATAAATATCAATAATAATGGTATACTCTCCTTGCATTAATGATATAATTATAAAATATTCTTTAAAAATGCTTGTAAAGGAAAAAAAGCATTAACTCATTCAGGAAAAAAAATGGGAAGAGGTTTCTTATCATTATGTGAGGTCTTTTTCTTAGCTCTATTATACAACTTTAGTTTTTGGTCTTTTACAAAGCAAACAAATACACTTGGTTTATTCAAGCAAAGAAAACTAGTAATTGAATTGGCCTTCAGGAGAAGTAATACACATAGAATTACAATTTAAATTGTATTGAAAGGTTAGCTTTATACAAAAGCAAAGAATAGCTCTTTTTGACACTTAAATTACACTTTTTTTTGTGTACAATAAAAACAAAACCATTTTTATACCCATATTCTTGCTGTTTCAATACAATGGCCATCATGTCTTTTGGAAATGAACAGTTCATTAAAACAACATCCATTTCTATTCAAATTTGGGGCATTCTTGGATACCACAAATTTCCTTTCAGAGCCAGCATCCAGTCTCCAAAGACTATTTTCTGACTTGATTCTTGTGTGAAATTAATTAAAACCACCTCAAACTGCAGTGCAAGAGAGATTGTAATTTGCTCATCTCTCACATTGTGGACTCGGGGACACAACGACAGTGAAATCCCCAGAGCATGAGGATATTTGAAGTGAGCAGAGATACTTCCAGCCTTATTGGGCCCCACAGAACATACAAGGTGGGGGAAGGAAGCATTAAAGATTGTCCCTGGAAGCTGAACTGAGTTAATGAAAAGGGGAAGAATGTTATTTGGAATGGATTGAATTGGAACCTGAACTGGCATCTTGGAGGAGAGTCAAAGATAAGTGTCTATGGGGAGTTTACAGTGAAGCATTGATGGGGATTGGATTGGAGCAGGGAGTAGTGGATTGGAATTAGATCAGGTAGGAAACTACATTGACAAGAGAGAGTGGCTTCGGGTATCAGTCATTGCAGTGCGAGAATAGAGGGGCTCAGGAACTGGACTGATGGGTGCTGGAATTGGTGCTAGTTGGGATCCTGGGCTTTGATGGAGTCAGCACTGCGCAGAGCACTGGGTGGCAATAACCAAATAAGAAGAAAGGAGAAATTGGGTAGAAAAGAAGGTGAGGGGCACTTCTCCTAATGGATTATACCAGAAAAAATAGGGGTGCAGTCCAAGAGATGGATCAAAGTTCAAGCTAGTTCCCATTATATTGTGCATGAAACAATTGATATTACCCATCCTTATAAATTTTTCTAGAACTATGTAAAGAATTAGGGTGATTGTATCTTGAATATAGTGTATATGGGTTTGGACACCTCATTACAAAAACACTATTATGCTCTGAAGTGTCCCTAGCCTCTGTTTGCTGGCAGCTGGGAGTGGGTGATGGGATGGATCACTTGATGATTACCTGTTCTGTTCATTCCCTCTGGAGCACCTGGCATTGGCCACTATCAGAAGACAGGATACTGGGCTAGATGGACCATTGGTCTGACCCAATATGACTGTTCTTATTATAGAAATTGAAAACTGTACTACACGACTAAGGACAACTGAAATGATACACATGGTTGAGGACTTTAGTGATTCATTAAATTCAGTCTAATTTATTCTTCATATATACTCATTGAGAAACACAGTACACTTTGATTACAAAGAGGGAAGGACAAAAGACACACCCACATTTTTGCTATGTCCATTGCACAGTCACAGATGTTAGGATTACCACACACCCAATATTTTTTTCTGTGAAACAATAACATGGAGAACAAAGTCAGACCATTTGTAAGAAGTGCAGAAGTGCATGGAGTAGAGAAAGACAGCATTTTGCATCAATAAACAATACCTCATTTCATCAAACAATTGGAGTTCAATATCATAATCACACAACTGTGATGCTTGTTATGATAAAATATAACCTACCTTATATATGTTTCATTCTGACTCCGTGTTGTAAGCATTAAACTCAGAGAAACAACAAAGGTCACATAGATGTATTATTCTTAAAGAGAATGCACATCTCTAATTACTTGGACTGCTGGTATTATGGTAATTTCCCTGATTTAAATAGTATTAAAAGGAGTTCAAGTGTTGATAAAGTCCAGATACTTGTAATTAATTTATCCATAGTTCAGATGAATTAAGTTCTACCATCCTCTCTACTTCACTAGGTTCCATAGAATCCTTTCTCTGAGTGACGGATGAAGAGATTGCTACAAGAAAAGAGGAAATGAGTACGTCCCTCGGCACGCGCCGCTTCCCACAGCCCCCCAGTGGGAGCCACGATTGGCCGAATCTGCAGACGGGGCAGGTAAATAAATGGGCCCGGCCCACCAAGGGCTTTCCCTATACAAGCGGCATCCCAAGTTTGGGCAACACCAGTCTAGGCTATATTTCTCTAGTTTTTTTATGAGAAGATCATATGAGACGGTATCAAAACCCTTGCTAGAGTCAAGACACATCACATCTACTACTTTCCCCTATTCACAAGGTTTGTTACCTGTGAAAGAAGTGTATTAGGTTGGTTTGACATGATTTGTTCTTGACTAATCCCTATTGATGGTTACTTATCATTTTATTATCTTCTAGGTGCATACAAATTGTTTGATTATTTGCTCCTTTATCTTTATGGTTACAGAAGTTAAGCTGACTGGTCTATAATTCCCTGTGTTGTCTTTATTCCCCTTTTTATAGATAGGTGGTATTTTTGACCTTCCTTGGTCCTCTGGGATCTCTCCCATCCTCCATGAGTTCTCAAAGATAATTGCTAATGGCTCAGAGATCTCTTTAGACAGTTCCTTTAGTATTCTAGGATGTATTTCATTAGGCCTTCCCAACTTGAAGACATCTAACTTGTCTAAATGATTCTTAATTTGTTCTTTCCCTATTTTAGCCTCAGATCCTATTCCATTTACACTGATGTTCACTATGTTAGTTGTCCAATCACTGCTTTTTTTTTTTTTTTGAAAACTGAAAAAAAAGACATTTAACATTTGGCCGTTGCAGCTTTTTTCTGTTATTCTCTCTTCCTCCTCGTTGAGTAATGGGTCTGCCCTGTCCTTGGCCTTTCACTTCTTTCTAATGTATTTGTAAAATGCTTTCTTGTTACCCTTTATGCCCTATCTAATTCAAGCTCATTTTGTGTGTTGACCTAATTTCCACTTTTTTGTATGACTCTTTTGAGTTTCAGGTTGTTGAAGATCTCCTGATTAAGTCATAGTGTCCTCTTACCATACTTTCTATCTTTCCTACAAACTGGGACAGTTTGCTCTTGTGCCTTTAATAATCTCTTTTAAAAACTGCCAACTGTCCTGAACTCTTTTTTCCCCTTGGACTTGCTTCCCAGGGGATCTTACCTACCCATTCTCTGAGCTTGCTAAAGTCTGCCTTGTTGATGTCTTTATTCTGCTGCTTTCCCTCCTACCGTTCCTTAGAATCATGAACTCCATCATTTCATGATCATTTTCACCCAAGCTGCCTTCCACCTTCAAATTCTCAACCAGTTTCTCCCTATTTGTCAGAATCAAATCTAGAACAACCTCTCCCCTAGTCACTTTCTTCACCTTCTGTAATAAAATATTGTCTCCAATTCATTCCAAATCTGGTGGTTCCCCATCACCACCAAGCCCTGTGCTTTGGATGATTTTGTTAGTTGTTTAAACAAAACCTCAGCCACCTCTTCTTCCTGATTAGGTGGTTTATAGCAGATTCCTACCATGACATCACCCTTGTTTTTTCCCCTTTTATGCTTACTCAGATTTCAACGGGTCTGCCTCCCACTTCTATCTGAAACTCAGTGCAAGTACATCTTTGATATACAAGGCAACACCTCCTTCCTTTTTTCTCTGCCTTTCCTTCCTGAGCAACCTGTACCTTTCTATACCAATATTCTAGTCATGTGAATTATCCCACCTCTGTGATGCCAATTATGTCATCTAGTGTTTCTAGTTCTTCCTGTTTATTCTCCATACTTATTGCATTAGTTTGTAGCCATCCAAGATGTTCATTTGATTTCCCTCCAAGTTCCAATCCTTCACAAAGTTTCCATGTTCTGCACTTACCTGTGGGCTTTTGTCTCCTGCCCCCATCAAACCTAGTTTAAAGCTTGCCTCATTAGGTTATTCAGTCTCTAGCCAAAGATGCTCTTTCCCTTCTTTGATAGGTGGACCCTATCTCTGCTCAGCAGTGCTTCTTCTTGGAACAGCATCCCATGGTCGAGGGAACTGAAGCCCTCCTGGTGACACCGTCTGCACAGCCAGGAATTCACCTCCAGGATGTTTCTGTCTCTGCCTGGGCCTCTAACCTGGACCAGAAGGATCAGTGAGAACAGCTGAACACCCACCTCCCTCACCCTCTCTTCCAGAGTCATGCAGTCACTTCTGATCTGTTCAGGGTCATGCATCACAGTATCATTAGTGCCCACATAGATCAGCAGAATGGGGTAGTAATCAGAGGGCTGGATGATCCCATAATTTCTGGGATACCAGCCCCTGGCAGGCAGCACACTACCCGGCACACCATATCAGGCTAGCAGATGGATGCCTCTATCCCCCTTAGAAGGGAGTCACTGACCACCACCACCCTTCATTTCCTCTTGGGAGTGTTAATTGCAATCCTCACAGCCTGGGGGAGATAAGGCTTCTTTGCGGGAGATTCCTCAGTCCCCATTTCCAGGGCAGCATATCCGGTTTTTTGTCTTTATGGAGGGTGGGTTGGGAACAGAGGTGGAGCACTGCCTGCTGCCAGAAATAACAAGCAGCCAGCTTCCTTCCTGTGAAGAAGCTGTTTCCTCCTCCCCTGGTGATGCTACTGCAGTCCTCTCCAGCTGGATTGCTTCCTCAACCTTGGAGGAAAAGGGGTTGTCATAAGCTACTGTGCAAAGGTGTTAAGGATGCTTATGTAGGCAAGACAGCATGCCCTTTTCATCTCAGTAGTGTTTCTATAAAGTGCAACATTTCCTTGATACATATTTGCACCAGAGGCTCTTTGAGGATTGAAGGATCTGTATTTTACTGCACTCTTTCTATGCTTTTAAAACATACCACATTTACCAAGGAGACTATGCTCAAAATGTTTTCTAGTGACTTGCAAGTAAAAATTAGAGGAGGCGGAGGGAATCAAACTCATAATGGATTTGATCCTATTCTTCTTAAATCAATGGGAAAAACTCTCAAGATATTTATATGAGAGCAGGCCTGGGCTCAAGGACCATGAGGAACATTTTATCTGCTTTCCTTGCTCCTTTTGTCTGGGGATCTGCTTGTTTCTGCAGCTGCCCAACTGTTTTGCCAGAAGTGTAGTTATTGTTGCTGGCCTTGAAGATTTTGCAGTGCCTTCACTGGTTCCCTACAGTGGTAGACCTCTCTAATTTCTCCTTCTTGGTGACCCACCTTAGAATCAGTGGCCCCTGCATCCTTTGCGGCTTTTTGCCTTCACGCCTTCCTTCAGAGATCAATTGCAGGGCTACATCTCCTTCTGCTTCTGGAAATTGACTCCCTGTAGCCAACCCTTTTCTCCCTGAACATCATGCCTGTACAGGTTCAGTGCACATGTCTGGGCAGTGCCCAATATATACAGGCTATCCTGGGCCTGGACTTAATAGCTCTGGCATGTCAGTCCAACTCCTGGCCTAGTTCTTCTTCCTATCCCAGCCTCAACAAGCTGTCTCTGACTCAGGCATACAAATAAGGAAGATCTTTGGAGTCCTGGGGACCCACCTTCTGATAGATTCCATTCCTAATGTTGCATGGCAAACATGTTCATTGTCATTTTCCCAAACTGTTGCTTCTGGGCTGGTGCTCGTGGAAGCCACTTCTCATTGGCTTCCCGGAATGGCTGTAGCTGTGGTTGTACCATTCTTTGCTGCTGCTGAGACCTTTTCGGATGCTTTATTGGATTTTGCCCCTGCTGTTTCCTCATGTTTATATGAACTCATATTAACTGGTTCTACTGTCTGCTCCTATAATGTCTTGTGCGATTTTACTATGGCAGCTGTTTCTCTGTGATGGGTTCCCTCCAGGGTGCCACCTTGAACTAGGGCACCACTGAGACCACCTGACTCACCAGCCTGAGCTCCCTTTACACTGTACTGCTGTGACAGGCCCTCAAGCCCCCTCCAGCGCACATACAGGTAGGGACACACCCAGCTGCAGCTACACACAAATGCTGAGATCAGCTCTGCACGGGAAGGCTCAGCTAAGGAACTGCCCAGTTACTCAAGTGCACAGCCCCCTTTGAAGGGTAAACCTACATGATACTGTCTTGCACTGCACAGGGAACTTGACAGCGTAAGCTCATGACATTCACTCCCTCCCTCAATGTGGAGGAAGCTTTCTGCCCCCAATTATAATTTCCACACACTGGTTTTAGACAAAACAAAAACAAGTTTATTAACAGCAAAAAATAGATTTTAAGTGATTATAAGGGATAGCAAACAGATCAAAGCAGATTACCTAGGAAATAAACAAAACACAATCTAAGCTTAATATACTAAATAGGTAGGATATGAATTAGCAAATTCTCACCCTGAGTGATAAACAGGCTGGCAGATTCTCAAGGCACAAGCTACCTTGGCTCTGTAGCTCAGGTTTTCATACGCAGACTAAAAATCCCTTAGCCTAGGTCCATCACTTCCCACAGTTCAGTCCTTGTTCCTCAGGTGTTTCCAGGTGTGTTGTTGTAGGGAGAGTGAGGTACCCCCATGATGTCATTTTCCCCTTTTTATATCTTTTTCCCACTTGCTGTGACCTCTGTCAAACAGTTTCCACTATGTAGTGTTATCTCTGAGAGGTTTCTACTGTACACAGGGTAATCCTTGTGATTGTGTGCATTTCCTCAATAATCCATTAACGTTGTTTGGCCTTTTTACTGTTGTACCCGAAAGGCTGCTTGTGGGTGTTTTCTACCTCACAATTTGCATACAACAATAGCACATACAATCCAATGAGATGTTAATGTCTAGCAGATCAAGACTTTTAGAATGATACCGCATAAGCCATACTTTGTACAAAACGTATCCTAATTACAGAACAGTGGTGAATATTGGGATGCTGGGGTGTCACACTCTTCCCGCTCAATGTTTGGTCATTAGATATTGTTGCTATTATTAGTCCTTTTTCCACCCACAATGTTATGAATTTTGTAGCCGTTACTGTTCTGAATTACTTACTTTCCTCAAATTATTAAAAATGTGTAAGATGTGGCACTAGTTTAGCAATGTTACTACAATCCTTATTAAATTAACTCTGCTCATTTGCTAGATACTCTCGTAAAATCTGTCCAGAGAGTCATGAACATTTTCCTATGATTGGTAGGACACGTTTTTAGCATAATTTGGAAAAGAGATTTGTTAGTTTTCAAACCAAGTGGCATGAAGCATAAGTGACAGCAGAACTCTAAAGATCCTAAAAAGGAAGGACTTATTTTTGGTAGCCAGTATAAGACTCCTATACCATAGCATGTGTGCTAAGCAAAAGAGGAAACTCTGAAAAAGAATAAGAAAACTCACTTAAATCTTAAAGCTATTTCTAGGAAGAAAAGTCTCAGCTCATTTGAGCAGAAGAATGTACCTCGTGTACCATGCCAGTAAGTACGCAAGTGTGAGACTGAATACATGTTTAGATAATCCACGATCCTCCTCATCTGTATCTCTACTACTTTTCTTCCAGCTTCTCCTCCAGAAGATGTGTTTTACCACAAATTTAACTGGTAGACTGACCAAATTCAGCCATTGGTTGAAGTAATAATACTTGTTTTCTTTTGTATACAGGTTCTTGTACCACCCTTATCATTTTAGTATCTGAGAACCTAGGATGTTCTAAGTGCTTTACAAACAGGTGCTATTGATTCTTTACATCATCCTCATAAGGCAGAAAAGTATTATTATCCCTATTTTACAGATGGGGTAACTGAATCAGGAAAGTTAAGAGACTTACAAGCTCCCAGAGGATTAAGAACTCGAGTTCTTTATATCCAGGCCTGTGTTTAAAAGTCTAAACCCCTTGTCTCTCTTGAAAATCAGTTGTTCCAATTTATATCTTTGGGATATAAAACCATGAAAATTAACCTTTAAAAACTGCACTAAATAGTAAAACGGGGCAGGGCAGTACCTGACTACCTGGACCATTGGTATGCTTAAGTGGGGCTCTGATGTCACCAGTGTTGTTGGTAACATCAAAGAGAATGCTGCCGTTGAGAGATCACAGAGAAGCATAAGCCAGATGTCACAGGACATGAAAGGGTGAAAAGGGACCGTTTTTATTTGCATTTTTATTCATTTGTGAATGTACCAAAGGCAACTCTAGTCAAAATATATCAAAACCTTCCTTATTTTGTAGGGAGATTTGTTTCCCTGCTTCACTTCTCCTTTAATCTGTACATTTAATTGAAGACTCTCTAATATTTTTCTGAAATGTAAGAGCCCAGTGGGAGTTCAGAACATTCAGCACCTTTCCAGATAAAACCCAATATGTGCAGCACAGGAATAACTTATCATGCATAGAATTTATCAGAGTTCAATATTCACAATAACAACATTTAATTAGAAATTCAAATACAATCAATCGATAACTTTAGTTTCCATTTGTTCAATAGTGTCCATTACAACCATCTGAAATATTTTGTAACGCAGTCTTTACATCTTCAGTAACATACACTTAACAAATGTCAATGTTAAAAACATTCCCATCTTGCTTTGGATAGCTAGGTAATATTACATCTGCATTCACAGTATTCTGTATGGAATTACAGCATATAGTGTCCACTTAAAATAGCTCACACTTATAACAAGAGTTCACAGGTAAACTAAATAATAATAATTAATAAATGATAAATAATTAATGAAAAGTGAATGTCTGAGTTTGCCCCAGAATCTAGAATCATTCAACATTTTGTTAAGTTCAGACATAAATCACTTTTGGTTAGAATGAATGACTCTGACAATTTGCAAACCATGCTTTACATTTATAAAGTTCCCACAACTACTCGAAATTCACAAAAAATTTCTCTTCTATTATAAAACCATGGAAGGGTGTTCCCCCTCCCCGCAATGATTTTTTAAAATGTATTTCTAGGACAGACAAATCCCTAAAGTTAGAGTACCACACTTGGGTGTGTGTATCAATATATACAATACACCTCTACCTCGATATAATGCTGTCCTCGGGAGCCAAAAAATCTTACCGCATTATAGGTGAAACCGTGTTATATCGAACTTGCTTTGATCCACCGGAGTGCGCAGCCCCGCCCCCCTGGAGCACTGCTTTACCGAGTTATATCAGAATTCGTGTTTTATTGGGTCGCGTTATTTCGGGGTAGAGGTGTATCAATTTTTTCACTAGAGTTTTTTCACCCTCCCTCTGCTCATTTTCTGAAAGTGTCTCTGGGCCTAATTCTGATATCACTTTGGGTGTTACTCCAATGACTATAGTGGAGTTACTTTCAATTTATATTAGTGTGATGGAAAGCGGTATCAAGCCCTCAGTATTTGTTTTTTACTCTACCTTTCTCGGCTCTTTTGCTTTTCATAGTCACTCCTAAGATGAATGAAAATCTATTAGCTTTGAGTTGTTATGGCTGTTTTCTGAGTTGAACTTTTGAACTCTTAATGTTCAATTGAGTTAATAGTTGGGCAAGACATGTTTGCCTGTTACTCTTTTAATTATTCAACTTGAAGAAGAGGAATGAAAAAAGAGAACTTCCTCACAATCTTTGGTTTCATATTTCTACATCAAAAGCATTCTAATAATGATTTTTCTATTATGTTAAAATGAATGACTGTATCTTTGTAAAACCAAAAACACTAATAGTCTAACATTTTAAGTTGTCATGGAAATATCCTAGATTTCCCAGCATGTTTAGCAACTTAAGGTAATGATGGGTGTGACCTTTTCCTAATGTTGTTGGAATCAGGGCTCTTAAGGAAATAAAATATTGCTTTCCATTTAGTGTCAGCATACACGTGCACCTGGGTGGCCCACTACTATAAGCAGACACGTACAACATATGTATTCAATTCTGCTACCAGTGAAGTCAGTGGCAAAGTTTTGATTTTAGTCTGAGTACTATCAGGCCATACAACTGAGCACATCAGTGGTGAAGAACAGATCTTTGCTATTCCACACAGACTTCAGTCAGAAGAATGGCAGGTGAGAAGCAACAGTCTAAAGAAGGAAATCTGCACTTTTCCTGACCTTTGCCTTCTTATCCAACTTGGTCTTTAGACTGTGAGCATCTCAGGGCTGGGACCATCCCTTATTTAATGTCTTCAAAGCACCTAACACATTGCAGGAGCTACCATAAACAAATAATTAACAAGAATGTGTGAAAGAGTACCAAATTCCCTACTCAAGGGTTATAGGACAAGCTGTTCAAGTTGGGCCAGGGCTCCACGTTGTGATTCACTTGGATGGTCAGGATGAAAAATAACCCCTACAGAATTCCCCAGTGCTATCGGAGATGGAAAGAATACTATCAGGCAGATAACTAAATGACATAAGAAGCATTACCTGAACTAAATTCTGTTCCAACCTGAAACAGATTCCAGACTGGGCCTCATCTTAGTTACCAGTAGTGGTTGGTTTAGGACCATTTTGAACCCTTTGTTTCTCAGATTATACTAAATCTCCCTTGTTGACATTGAGATTTCAGTTGCCGTTAAATCTCTCCCATGAGACCTTTCCTAATCACTGTAAGTTAAAGTTAATCACTGCCTTTCTAATCACTGTAATCTTTTTAAATTTAAAATTTACAGATGGCAACCCATATACAAGATTTAGGGGGAGTGATAGGCCTGGCACGTTACCAATACATGATCCCTATGGGACAGATTGATACTTTTTCTCACAATGCATAACACTTTACTTAACAAGTAGGCCCATTAACATCAATAGGACTACACAAATGAGTAAGCTGCAACATTAGTAAGGATTTCAAAATGTGGGCATATGGGAATATGTCCAAGTCCCAATATTTCTCTCCTATTCCCATGAGCAGAGTTTATTGACCACTGAAACCCTGATCCTTCAAGCGTTTACCTATAGAATTGAAGGATCAGGGCCTACATTTGTCCTTTTTTGGTGCTGAATTTATACTCCTCATGTATGCCATTTTGAAGTTCAGTTACAGGATTCAGGTTAGTGTCAGTTAAATAACAACAATAGTCTGTGTATTAGGCTAGGTCTACACTACGGGGGGGTGGGGGGTTCGACCTAAGATACACAACTTCAGCTACGCAAATAGCGTAGCTGAGGTTGCGTATTTTAGGTCGACTTACCTGGCTGTGAGGATGGCGGTGAGTTGACCGCTACCGCTCCCCCGCCAACTCAGTTCCGCCTCCCGCTGCGGTGAAGTTCCGGAGTCGACGAGCAATCGGGGATTGATTTTATCGCGTCTACACTAGACATGCTAAATCGATCCCCGATAGATCAATCGCTACCCGCCGATCCAGCGGGCAGTGAAGACATACCCTTAGATGCATGAAAAACACTAGTGTAAATGTGTCTGATCGAAATTATGCTGTGCCTATGTGATGCCCTGCAATATGCCAAAAGATGGAGTAAAGCAATACCAGCAATGTGACTACCACTATTGTTGCCACTGTCCAACATCATTCAATGCAACTATTATAATAATCCTGTCAGTGGCATTTCTCTGACCTTCCTACATTTTCTGAAAGTGCATAATATTAAGGGACAATTGTCCCCCAATCTCCTCACAGTTTGCTTGGAAAACAAATGCTTTGCGCCCATCTAGCAATTACTCAGCATCTCTTCACCCCCAAAAAACATATAGAATTTGAGAAGGTGATACATGCAAGCTACCTCACCACAGGAGAACAAATTCCCATACCCCTCTGCCAGCTAGTCTATTTGTCATAGACGGCATTACCTTTGCAAAACAGAGAGACAATTTAGTTAATGAAAATCCTACCTTCTTTTATTTGTTTGTGTTGTGTGCTTGCTCGAATGGTTTTAACACACTTATAAGTACATCTAAAGTGTCTAATTACCTTTGTATGAAGTTGCCACCAAATTTATGATTATATTCTGCAGAGCAGCTTTCCAGTGTGGTGTCTTAACATGTAAAGCGTAGATAGTAGGGCAGTGATGCAACCACTTAAACTTGGAGTGACTGGGTATGAAAATGTGTTATTTCTATAATCATGGTGATGAGCACATAGTAAACTATTGGGGGCTGGGGATGTTTCCCCCTCATGCACCTTGGGATTGGGGAAAATGTTAAGATTATAGGTGTACAGCGAGGGCTAGTAGTAGCAAGTAGCTGGTTTGAGGGTCCTATTAGGTGGACTTCAGGATCTCTTAGTTTGGGGGCCTGAATTGCACAATCCTTACAATCTCAGCTACCTTTTTGAAAGATGATGGGTCAAAAGCTAAACACATGGCGTAACATTATTGATGGTTAGATTATAAATGCTGGATGAATCAGTGCTCAGTGAATTAATTGTATTTATTAGTCTGGATTATTTTAGGATGGCAGTGTGCCCTAAGTTTTTATGTATTAACATAATAGGTCCTAGAAAGACAGCAGCAACAGGACTGTGATCACTATGGTACTAGACGTCATGTATAGCAAGGGGCTGAGAATTCTCAAATTAGCTGGGTGATAACAGATTTAGACAAAAATGTAAGTGTTGTATCTCTGTGGAGATTCAGAGATACCAGACTTTGCAAAGGGAAAATAATGATGGGAAACAATCACCTCTGTTGCCTTTCTCTAACTGTAATTGTTTTTTGTTGCTCACGTTTGCATTATAATCTGAACTCTCTGAGTTTGAATATTTAATGAGGGAACTGCCTCTTGGGGAGAAAAGAGTTACATGGAAACTGTGGACTCTCCTGCTGTTTTGAGATTTGTTTCTTGGAGCCACAGCTGTGGCTCTAAACAAAGGATGATCAAATATTAAATCAGCCTTATGCCTTTGAGAATTCTAATTGCAGTTCTTTTGGGGTACCTCTCGTTTCTATTCGAGAAGGGGTGAAGAAGTCATTCTACATGTTTCAACACTGAAATTATTATTCAATGTTCAGGGGAATTTGTATGTTGCCCCTTGCCTTGGACAACTAGGTAGATATTGTGTGCTGCTCAGGGATGGTGTACCACAAACCTGTCAATAATTTCTTACATAAAAGGCATATCAGTTATTAATTCAGTTGAGTATTTTGTTATGTAACAGAAATCAGCATGTAGTTTTTGTTGTCATTTAGATAGGTCCAATGTTTTCATAATTAGCTGCATAAAATAAGTCACCTAAGTAAGTCCATAAATATGCAACTAAATAAGTGGCCTAATTCTCAGACCTGTCATGAACTCTCAAGTCCCTTAGTCTTCAATGGGAGTTGCGGCTGTGCAGCATCTTTGAAAATCAGGCCACATTGTTTAGCTAACTAAATATGGGTTTATATGCCAAACTATAGGCATCCAAGTTTTTAAATTTTGGCCTAAGTCCAGGAAGCTAATTTGTGCTCTGATGTAGTTGAGATACACTCAGATACAGACAGACCTCTCCTACCCCCACATACACATGAGCTAGCCTACCAACACACAGGTGGCAGAATCTCACTTTCATTTCAAACCTCAGCCTAGGGTCCTATCATCAAGCCTCCATTCTGCCACCCTGCAGCAGGGATGGCATGGGGGATCCAGGCTCCCTGCACCACGCTGCTCCCCTGTGCCCACTACCTGGCTGTCAGTGACATAGCTGAACATGAAGGAGGAGAGCTCCTCAGCCAGGAGTACGCTGTAGTCCAGCCCAGACTCCAGCATCTTTCACTCCAACTCAAGCAGCAGCGGTATGAAGCATGCAACAAGAGAGGCAATGAAGAGCCAGGCAGCTGGCAGGGTGGAGCTGGGCCACTCTGTGGGGAGCAGCCATGACCCTGTCAGCTGCAGAAGCTGACCTGGTAGAGGAGGAGCTGGCCAGATGGGGGAGGGGCCAGGAGGGGAGTCTGGCTCAATTGGAGGGCTGCCCCTAAGAATGAGCCAGGTGGGCTGGTATCTGGGATAATCTCAACTGATTCCAGCCACCAAGGACTCTCTCTCACTTTCACCCCTTGCGTGTGCATGCAGTTTACAGGAATGAAAACATGAGGATGGAAGCATAGACCAGCCTCCACAATATTTCCATTGTGGGGGTTGCTGGTCCCCACTGCCCCGGTGTCATCAATCTAGTCCATATTTGGCTCTGCTATGGGAGGACATTAAGCAATGATAATGGCTAGAAATGGTCCTGAACTAATGGACCAGATTGAATTGACCTGGTCCTGCCCACCACAAGTACAGGAGAGTTAGAAACCAGGCTTTTAGTTTTGCATATTCTAAAGATGTTCACTGGATTTCAGTTCCTGAGTTCTGGTTCAGGACCATATTCAGTCATGGATAGAAAGTGATTAATTGCTTTCTCTTCTGCATAGTTGAAAGACTATGATGGCAGTAACAACTGGTTGGATAACAATGATCATACTGACCTATCCAATATACTCAAGATTGTAATGAGCACTTCCGTTAGAGAAATGACAGAGTTTGGAAACAGACTATTTTTATATTGCCATTACTGAGTTATTTTTCCATGTAGCAGAAATAAATCAATAGAAAACATAATGTTTGTAAGTGAAGGTCCACTACTTAATGGGGAAGAAGAGCTAATAATGGATGACACTATAAAGGCTGAGGCGTTTAATGCCTGTTTTGCTTCAGTTTTCACTAAAAAAGTTAATTGTGACCCAATTCTTAACGCAATTAATATTAACAAGCGAGAAAAAACACAAGCCGGAATAGGGAAAGAATAGGTTAAAGTTAGAGTTAGTCAAGTTGGCGGGGCCTGATAAAATTTATCTCAAGTACATAAGGAAATAGCTGAAGCAATTTTGATGATCTTTGAGAACTTTTGGAGGACGGATGTGGTTCCAGAGGACTGGGGAAGGGAAAATATAGTACTAATCTTTAAAAAAGACATTGGAAATTATAGACCAGGCAGCCTAACTTCAATACCTGAAAAGACACTGGAATATATTATCAATTGGTTTGTAAGCACCTATTAGATAATAGGGTGAAAATAATTGCCAACATGGATTTGTCAAGAAATAATGCCAAATCAACTAATTTCCTCCTTTGACAGGTCTAGTGGCCTAGTGGATAGAGGAGAATCAGTAGATGTGATTTATTTTGATTTTAGTAAAGATTTTGACAAAGTCCCATATGACAGTCTCATAAGTAAATGAGGGAAACGTAATTTCATCTAGATCACTGTAACTTGTGTGTGACTTATTGAAAGAAACATACTCAAAGAGAAGTTATCATTGGTTCATTATCAATCTGGGAGGATTTCTCTCATGGGATCCCACAAAGGGCTGTCCTGGGTCTAGTACTATTCAATATTTTCATTAAAGTGGAGAGGATGCTTATCAAATTTGCTGATAACACCAAGCTGGAAGGAGTTAAAAGCACTTTGGAGGACAGGATTAGAATTAAAAACAACCCTGATAAATTGGAGAATTAGTTTGAAATTAACAAGATGAAGTTCAGTAAAGAAAAGTGCACTTATAGAGGAAAAATCAAAAGCACCACTACAAAATGGGGAATAACTGGCTTGGCAGTAATACTGCAGAAAAGGATCTACAGGTTATAGTGGATCACAAAATGCATATGAGCCAACAATATGCTGCAGTTGCAAAAAAGGCTAGTATCACTCTGGGATGTCATATTTAAAACATGGGAGGGATTTTTTCTGCTATCCCTGGCGCAAGTGACGCCTCAGCTGGGTCCAGTTTTAGGTGCCACACTTCAAGAAAGATGGACAACTCGAGAGACTTCAGGGGAGAGCAACAAAAGTGATAAAAGGTTTAGAAGACCTGAACTATGAAGAAAGGTTAAAAAAAATTAGTATGTTTACTCTTGAAAAAAGAAGGTTGAGAGAGGATTGGATAACAATTTTCAAATATATTAAGAACTGCTATAAAGAGGATGGTCACTGAAAGTAGGACAGTAGGACACTCCATGGCCACTGAAAGTAGAAGAAGTAGTAATCATCTTAATCTGCAGCAAGGGAGATTTAGGTTAGATGTAAGGAAAAATTTCCTAACTACAAGGGTAGTTAAGCTCTGAAATAGGCTTCCAAGAGCGGTGCAAAATCTGCATCACTGGAGGTTTTTAAGAACAGGATGTTCTAGGTATACTTGGTCCTGCCTCTGCACAAAAGATTGGACTAGATGACCTCTCAAGGTCCCTTTCAGGCCTCCATTTCTATGATTCTACATTTTCTTTTTAAAGTGACTGAATGAGAAGACCAAAGGAACATACAAATACTAGGCAGTTATAGTATAGTATGGTGAATATGTAGAATGTTACTTTGAGCATGTGCTTTCCCCAACCTGCTCTAAAACAAAGTGCACACACTATGTGGAGTCAAAATATTTACCATGTTCTGGAGGGGTTGGCTTTCATTACAAAGTATGTAACGAACATAAGCAAAGCTCACATCAAATACAACAAATTTCAAAACCTCAAAAGTTGCCATGAAATGAAATTATCATCCACCAGTCTGGTCTCCTAACCACGGCCTAGCCTAAACTAACGTAACTCCATCTGCCACTGCCATACGTCTCAAATTGGTCAGCAATCCCTTATAGGCCACTAATAAAAGTAGAAGGGATCAGTGTGGCTGCTAATCCTTTGTCTGAGACCATGTGGAGGTCATTGATTAAGGCAACCAACATAATTGGTTGTTTGCTGGTCTTTTATCCAAGCCTTAGCCGTGCGAGGGAAGACTAGAAAAGGGATTTTGGTCAGCTGGTAAAAGTATAAAAATTTGGATGAAAAATGGAGGGGAAAATACCACAAATATTTAATGGAAAGAAAGTTTTCCTTTTTCCAATAAGCTGTAAACATACAAAATGAATATTAAGATAAGATCACTGACAGACATAAATCATTGTAAAAGCACCACAAAATCACTGGTCTTATTGAAAAGACAAAGTACTCCAAGTCATCTTGGGATAAATAGGAAAAAATAAATGAGAAGTTAAGCATCTTGAAATTCTAGTCAGAAGACATTAAGCTTAATCTTCAGATGCTCCAGAGCAACATCTGATTCACGTGAAGAGGAGATGGAGCAGCAAAGGTGGCTTTCAATCACACTTCTTCCCCCACCTGGGGGCACTGATTCAGTCCCAAGCATAGATTAGAACACCTTCAGGAATACAGTAAATTGCATTCACTGCTAGCAGCTCCCTAGGGGCCTGTAGCAAGGTTACTAGAGTGCAGCACACCCTCCACCACCCTCTTCTGCCCTTACCAAGCCCTGTGTCAATGGGATTGGGAGGGGATGGTACAGAGCCCTTTCCATACACACATACAGCAGGGAATTCTCATTTCAGGTAGCTCTCATTTCAGGTAGCTCCCCCTGCACTGCCTGGAAAGGTAGATGGGGCTGGGATCAGACCTAGCAACATACTGCATTTGGGGCATAACAGGCAAGATTAATTGCCTACATTTAATTCAAAATCATTCAGCATCAGGTAATACTGAACGAGATCATTTGTTATGTGATCCATTTTCTCAATCCTCAGCTGACATGCATACATTACTAATCTGAGCAAACTAGAAAAATTTTCCTTCATCATAAAACACATTTTTTGCCATTAATTAGACACAACTGAGTAGGAAATAACACAGAGGCCATAAAATCCAGTGATGTATATTCAGCTCAGGGCAACAGCTTTTTCCTTCTATCTCAAGAATCTATTGACATAGCTGGAATATATGAACTTGTGTTTTATAATAAATATTCCTTTTTACCCTCCAACCTTTCCTATAACTCTTTCTTTAGCCTAAGAAATTAGCAGCTAATTGTGGCTACTGTGACAGAGATGGCAATTTCCTGCAATAGCCTGGATCGACCTCATTGAATTAAGTTAAACCTAACTGAATTAAGTTTAAGTATTTTAGGACCTCGTATTAAAAATGCAAATGTTTATGTGTTATTGTGAGATCGTATGTAACTTGTCTAGGAGACATGACTAATATTAACCTTGGGGAATGTTGTGAACTTCAAAGGACTCTTAAACAATGGACTAAGACAAGAATGAACTATTAGTTAAATAGGTTTCCCAGGAAATCTCTAGCAGGAGACATATGCAAATATACCTACTCTGGTTATGCAAGAACTGAGCCTTTGAAACTTCCAGGGGAGCTGGGGACTTTTTGTCTGCTGATCACCTGTTACATGAGGACCAAGCTAGAGTCCAAACTGTGTAAAAGAGTCAGTCACAGATTTATGAGTAGGCTTGTTCTGAGCAAAAGGAATGATGAACTGGTAACCACAGGAAAACCCCTAGCTGGGGTGTGCAGGACTGTTCACCAGCCAGAACCCTTGCTGGAGTCAGAGGGTGAGCTCCAGTGAGTAGATCGAGAGCAGCCTGTGGCCCATGTCCCTGCCCCACGGGCCCCCCGCCCCGGGCAAGTGGAGGGTCAATGGTGCGACTCCCGACAGCAGCCCACGTGGTTGGGCTGCAGCCCCCCACCAGAGATTATATGTAAGAGCCATGTGCGGTGCGTGCAGGGGTGGCGAGTTGCATGTGCCCATGGTGCCCATATTCCACCGATATGAGAGCCCTGGGGCTTGGCTCCACCAAAGTTCAGGGCCGGGTCTCTCCCCTGGCCCCGCATGCCTCCCCCGGAGCATCCCCCCACAGCCCTGCCTGCTGCACCCATGCAATTTAAAAGGGCCCGGGGCTAAGGTGGCTTCCTGCCCACCCACTCTGCTTTTGGAAGTGGCCGAAAGTGGCCAGCATGTCCCTGTGGCCCCTGGGGGGGTGTGTCTCTGCACGCTGCCCTGCCCCGAGCGCCTATTCTGCCAACTGTGGCCAATGGGAGCTGCGGGGATGGTACTTGTGGGCAGCAGCAGGTAGAGACCGCTCTGGCCCCCCCGCCTAGGAGCTGCTCCCGGAGGTGGGTGCAAGTCGCTTTCAGGAGCCACCCAAGGTAAGTGCTGCACCCCTCACCCTCTCACACCCCAACCCCCTGCCCCAGCCCAGAGCTTGCACCCACACTCCCTCTCAGAGCCTTAGGCAGGTGTGGTGGGGGACGGACTTGGACCCCTAAAAAATTATACAAACCTGCAGCCCCTGGGTGCATGGGCAACTGTGGGGAGCCATGGACCCTCCTGCCCTGGGGAAGGGAATGGGGGGGTGGGGATATGGGCCTGGGGCTGCTCCATGGTACCCCACAGCTGTCTGGGCTCCCCAGCTGGGCTCCATTTTCCTGCCTGGCTGGGAAGGGTGGGGGTGGGCCCCCTGTTGAAAAGTGGACAGGGTAGGCCCATCCACTTTCAAAAAGTGGGAGGGCCATGGCCCCCTGCCCCCCCATTCTGGCACCCCCGAGAGGGGTTTAGGTACCCTAAACTTTGACAGTTACATAGAGAGATGGTTGGGGATAATTATTTGAAAAGTCACCTAGGGTGTCACAAATTCACTATCACTGTGTGGGCAAAGGAAACATACTTAGTTAAATGACAGATACTGTAACCTTATTTGGGATTTGAAAATTCATCAGTTCCAAAGGAGAGGATCACAATTATCAACTGAATTTATCAAAAATGAAATAGAATGAAAAAGTTCATCCCTTCAGCTTTCTCAGGAAAAGCCAAAATTCAGATACAGTTGTGATAGAACAATTTTTATAGTGGGGGTGCTGAGAGCCATTGAACAAAACTGTAAATCCTCTATATAATTGAAATCACTTCAAGCCAGGAGGTGTGGCAGCTCTCCCTCCCCCCCCCCCCACTCCTATTTCTAGCACCTATGTTCAGATATTAGAAGAATGAGCACAATAATCCAGAATTTTGATTTCCCAGGTATAAAAGGATTGGGCCAGATCTTTAGCTGATCTAAACTGGTGTGTCTCCAATGAAGCAGTAGTGATACACCAGTTGAGGATTTGGCCTCCTCGGGTGATTAATGAAAACACAGGTTTCATTATATATATATATATATAATGTATGTATGTGTGTGTGTGTGCTCTTCAGCTATATTTATTTTATTTCTGTCAATTCTACCTTTTTCCTCAAATTTAGAAAATTTTAGACACCAGAGTCAATGGATTTGAATCAAACTTTGATTCAAGTTTATAAAGCAGGAAAAATGGTTAGTAGTAGAAATCTATTGTTAGCTTCATTGTCAGCTCATGAAATCTCTTCTAATGGGTCAGAGAAGAGTAAGATGGGCTGTGGGATGCCAAGAAGTGGGACTGAGCTAGCAGGGTTAGTAGCCCAGGAAATAGCTTTTGAGCAGCCCATAAATTATTGAGTAGGAATGAAGAAAGAACACCCTTGTGAGGGGGTCAGAGGACATTCAGCCCCCAGTTGGTTTTTATGAGAATACTTGCCTTTGATGCAATTTAGTTCATCCCAAAGACAAAAAGAATATGCTCAGTAGACAAATCCCACTCTTGTTACTGCAGCAAAGTAAGCTCATGCCAGTGGCAGAACCACTGTATTTCTACCATGCAAAATGAGGCCAAGATTCATGATGGTGCATCCGTGAGGTGCTACTTGGGCAAGGTGCTGGGCATCCAGGGATAAAGAGTCCGCAGTATCCATAGAGATAGAGATGAATTCCACCAGAAACCTAAAATTGCAGCTCAGCACAATCAGAGTATGGCAAAAGTCTATGACTTACTGCAGCTCCATAACAGACTGAAATACAAAGCCACTTCCTGCTTTATATGATCTCACTGTATATTCGTGTTCAGTACTAAGCTAAAAAACACCCTGTTTTAGTCATAACTTTTTTATTCATAGTGGAAAGCTTTGGCACAGCTCCCTCCACAAAATAAATAATCAAACATCAAAAATCCTTGCTCTTCATCATGCATGATATTCACCAAGCCATTCCCCCAATTCTTAAAGTTGCCTCCAAGCCATAGGGTCTGGTGGAAGATGCCCAAAGAGCTCAACAATAGCCTAGTGATGCATCTTAAAGAACTGGACCATCACATGCTCAGGAACATTGGTAGATTTTTGTCTAAATGACAATGATGATGTTGGGTAGCATAGATCACAGTTGTTTTTTTATTTGCCTTTAACACTCACTAGTGGCAGGGTTCTGCCAAACGTGTCAAGCCATAGACCACCCCTAAGTACTTTTAGAATTTCTCTGTATATGATTGGGCTAAATTTTTATAAGTTGTTTGCAAAGGATGCCTTTGTTCTGTGTCCTCTGGCTCAGTATGGCGGTCTTGGATTCTGATTTTTCCATCAAAGTAGGATGGAGAGTAGAAATAGGATGAGAGCAGAGCTGGGTAAACTATTATTAGTGAATAATTAAACAAATTCTTCATGTTTCATCTGGCAACATACTCTTGTTTTTACAAAATTGTCATTTAAAATTCTTCAATCAATACTTTATGGAATTATAGTTTGGAGTATGTGTTGTTCATGGATTAGTTGTTTCAAAGAGTCTTTGACTATTTACTAGTTAATTATTTATGCTGTGTGATTGGTCCTCTCAGTCATATGGTATTGTTTCTGCTCCTTGATTGGAAACATGAAATTTTTATGACAATGCAATTCAGTGATTTGAAGAAGGCTGCACTTTCCAGCATGAAACTTTGCACAAATACATTCACACAAGTATTCATGATACACTTACTTTCTGCATACGTTCTATCATACCCATGTTCACAGAAAATGAATAAAAGGCTTCATTATTAAGAGTAAAGCAAATTAATAGATTTTATTTGACCAACAACTCTGAGTCCTTTTTTTTTTTTTTTTTTTTTTTTTCAATATTCATCCAGCTCTAGGTGCAATCTGTGAGCAGCACTGGAACTGATGATGGATGCAAACTGACTGTGTTGCAAGATGGTTCACTGACAAATAGTTCCTTCCATTGGTTTTGTTTTAACTGATTTAGAAGAGAAGACGTTGTCTGTGAACTGGCAATTTCTGACACCTTTTAATTTCTGATACATATTAGCTTTTCATTCTTTTTGTTCATCTCCAAAATATACATTTTAAAATTCCCTGCAGACCTGGAGCTCCTCTATATTATGCAAAGTGTTCTCAATTTTTGGTGTTTTTAATTAGTTGCCCCATATTCCACCCCCTGCAGGCTCCACATTCATTGGCTCTCCCATTTTCAAGTGTCTATGACTTCTCCCATGTGCAAGTCAACCCCCATATTTCTCCTTCTTGAATGGGTTGACTCTCTTCTTCAGATTCCAGTCAGAGTTGTTGGTGCTCCTTTCTTATGAAATGTAACAAAAATAGCAACTATAATGTGGCAAAAAGATATATTCTGAAAAGATCCATACTAATTAATTAATCTCATTTCACAGCTACAACTGGCCAGTGTATGTTTCCAGTGCTCACTGAGTTGAAGCACTGAATTAATTACATACAGCTAAATAAATTACAGGGTAACTCAAGCATTTAAAGCCTGAGGGGGAAAAAAAGCACCTTGCACTTAAAAAAGATTCTGCAATAAACTTCAATTTCTTCCTGGAAGCAGCAAGCCTTTCCCCACTTTTTCACTAGATAAAATGATTATCCAAAAAATGTTTAACCAAGATAACATCAAAAAGAGTCTATTCACCTTCCACCAGATCTTCCTTTCAGTGACCCTTATGGATATTTTCCATCAGTACAAATATTTCTATTATTTACTCAGTTACAGTCAAACAAAGCATTTATTGGTTTGCCACGGCAAAGCCTTTGAATTAACTGGAATGAGAGACAGGATATTTCATGGACTAAACTTTTTAAAACAGTAAAATGGAAAGAGACCAGGTTGTACACAGACCAAAACATTATTAAATAAAAACAAGGGTATGAGAAAGTTGTCAGATTTCTCCTACTTTACTTTTACTCAACAGTACTTTGGGAATGTCAGATGCAAAGTCTCCAAAAAGGTTATGGCAGCACCAGAAGGATTTCCGGTAAAACCACACTGTAACAAGAGCATATGGCAACAGCACTGATGCACTCATATACACCTTTCAAAGATTCTAAATTAACGGTATCAATACAGGAAAGGATCATGATGTTACTGTGTACAGCTCAATGGAAAAAAACAGGGAAAAAAGCTAACACAATGTTAAGAAACAAAAGGAATGAGATGGAAAATAATATAGAAAATATTACAATGGCATTATAGAAATCAGTGTTGCAGTCTAATCTGGAATACTGAGTGCAGAACTTGTCATCCTATCCAAATTGGATATTTGTAGAATTAGAAGGGATTCAGCAAAACGTAATCAGAATGATTAGGGGCAGGGGAAAACTCTCATATAAGAGGAATTATGTTTTATTAGAAATAAAGCAAATATTAGATTTGTTTAGAAAGGTGATAGATAAAAATATATAAAATAATGAATGCTATAGAAAAAGTAGATCAGGAGTTTCTATTCTCCCTGTCTGATGACACACAAACAGATGGTCATTCAGTGAAAATGAAAAGTCGCAAATTCAAAACTGATAAAAAGAAATACTTTTTCATAGAAAGCCTAATTAAACTGTGGAATTCATTGTTACAGAGTGACCAAAAAAATCAGCAAGATTCAAAAAGTTATTCAACAATCATATGGATGATAAGAAATATCCAGAGTTGTAATAGTTAATGTTAATAAACAAAATTTGGAAGGGAGATAAAACTGCATTCTTCCAGATTTATATCAGTCTCAATTAGAGATCAGGATGAGACCTTCTTGGGGAATACATTATTCCACATCTTCTTACTGTGGGGTTTTTTAAAATTTACGCTGAAGCTATATTATGGTTCTGCTTTATTGTGTTATGCAGGAGTCCACACTAGATCATAAAGGACTTCTGGCCTTAGAATCTATAAATCCAGTGCTGACCACTGCCAGAGACAGGATATTGAACTAGATGGACTGGGTGCCTGATCCAGTATCGTTCTTCCTGTGTACACAAGCTACAGATTTCCAGCAAGTGTTCATCCTCTGCCTCTGGAGGTGGAACAATAATTTGTACCAGAGTCCATACCTCAAGAAAGACCAATTCCAGAATGTTTGTTTTCCTCTCCCTCTGATAATGAACAAGAGGATACCTAACATTTAGTTAACCGTAAGCATAATTCTTCTCCAACTGAAATCAATTTTTAAACTCTTGTTGACTTTAGTGGGAGCAGAATAAGGCACTGAAATCTTTAAAAAAACCCAAAACCTATCACCCTACACTGAATCCAAATATAGAACAAACTTCCCCAAAGTTCCAGGGTGTTCAGAACTGATGTTTTGGTTAAGGCTGCCCCCTACCCTATATCCTATTTCTTGATAGGAAATAAGCCCTATATGCGCTTTGCTAGGAAGAACCTGGCTGTTCATTGCAGAATATTTACAGAAGGCTCCTGATCCATCTTCTCTTCAGAAGATGATGGAATTAGGAACTGCTTTAATGGCTGAAAGGTTAATTCTTCAAAAGGCAAAAGCCTCTTTGCTTCCAAACATAGAATTTGTTGTGTCAATTTCAGTGATTAACTGCTTTAGAAGTGATCTCCTTTAAATGAAAAAAAAGAATGGAGTTCTTTCATATCTGGCCTCTTTATCCTGAATCCCAGAATTAACTTGCAGATTCTCTGAAGTATATAAACATTCAAATATATTATATTGCCTTTTTCATTATTTGTAAAGGTTGTGTGAATTCGGGCCATTTTCTTTGTATAGATAGCCTTCAAAATGTAAACAAATAGCTAACAAGAATTTTGTCAAGGTGAATTTCCTCAAAATGTGTTGTCCAGGGTAACGACCACCCTGTTCCAGACATGTCTTGTCACCCTGCCCCCAAATTGTTGGTTCACACTTATGTTTCCTGTTCTTTTCAGCCGATAGGTGAATCAACAGCCTAACTCCTATTGCTTTTTTTCTCTATTTTAAAAATACAAATAATATTAACACTTGGTCCTATCATCACTTCCTGTTCTGAGAGCACAGGGTTCCATGGCAGGCTGATTTGGTCTGAGAGAGTGGAAGGAGAGAATGCTGTCTGTTTAGAAACTTCTCTTCACCCAGTTCCCTGGTGCATCACAAGGACTAGGTTTAGAGCTTGTCCACACTAGAAAGTTTTACCCCTTTAACTATACCAATATCCACTATCCCAGTACTGGTACTGTTATACTGGTATACCAGTATAGTTAAAGCACTACAACCCCCTAGTGTTGGTACTGTTATACTGGTATAAAGGTGCTTTATATGAATATAGCTATTCCCATCTGGGAAGAGGAATACTATACTGGTATAAGACACCCGAAGGCAGCCTGACTGCCACCCTCGCAGCAACCAGCAGTCCGCCCCCACACCGCAGCTTGCCACCCCAGGCATGCGCTTGTTGCGCTGGTGTCTGGAGCCGCCCCTGTTCCTCACTGTGCCCTTAGTGCACCATGGAAGATGGGAAGGTTTGTTGCACTCTCCCCATGAAACACTGTAAACATGTGTAAGGGCTATGAACAATATGGCCCTTTAATATCACTTAATTTACAAATTGCTCTAAGTTACTAACAGTTAATAGTCTTATCTAAGAATTCCCAAACTCTTCCATTTTTATATTTTGTAACTACAATAATCAGTCATGGCTGCTTTTGTAATCAGAAAACAATTTAGTAACTATAAATTAAAGTTTGCTTGGTAGTCCACAGAATTTCTGGCCAGAGCCACAACTGGTGTGTATCTGTGTAACTTCATTGAAGATCAAGATTTCTACCAGCTGAAGATATGACTCTATGTTTATATGGGTACAGCAGATAAAGTGAAAAAAAAACCATATAAGTAAATCTCAAGTTTACGAAAGTCTTGGGAGACACCCAAAACTTTCATAAAATCAGATTTTGTAAAATTTGGGTCACTCAAGCTCATAATCTCAGTTTAATGTCTGACTACTTACTCTCTTCCCTTTGACTCACACATCCAGGCTGAGTCTAGATCTTGCACAACATCTCTGAGAGCTGACCTTTCCTTTCTGCACACACTGCCAAAACTTGTGTCCAAGCTCCGAAGTACTTTGACTGCTGAAATCTCCTTTCTGGCCTTGATGCTTGCAACATACTCCCTCAAAGTGCATTCCAAACACAGCTAATAAGATCCTCTTCTTGGCTCATTGCTTGATGCCAGCACTCCCTTCTTTAACTTCCTACAGTGACTCTCCCTCTTCCACTACATCAAGCATAAATCTCTTGCACTTACTTTCAAAGTCCTCCGTAATAGAGCCACACCGTACCTATCCAACCTACTATCTTATGGTAAGGGCAGCTCTTGCCTTCGCTCTGCTAATAATTAGGGTTACCATATTTTGTGCCTCCAAAGGGAGGCACAATGTATGCACTCAGAATACATGGCTGTTATGCAGTGTAAAGCCTGTGTCATGTAAAACTTTGTGCCACACATTTCAAATTGGTTTGACCCTTTCCCCTCCCCAACTAAGTGCATGTCCATGTGCGCACACATGCTGACTCTCAAGCTTAAATTCTCACAGAGTATTTCCCAGAGCTCTGGGGCCCAGGGCTTCAGTCCCGCAGGAAGTTCCAGGGTTTGGAGCATCAGCCCTAAAGGGTGTGTGGGGACTTGGGGCTTCAGCCTCACTGGAGACACCAGGGAAGCACCCGTGGGAAGCCCCGGGCTTGAGGCTTCTGTCTTGCAGGTTTAAAAATATTTTCTAGAGCTTTGCTCTGGACTGCTGTCTGAATTTAAGCCCAGCAAATACTCAGGCACAGTCTTCTCCAAATTGCTATCTCCTCCAATTTATTCAAGTTCCGTCTTTTATAGTGATTTTTAAAAAGTCTTTTAATTAATGTTTCCGTCAGAAACCTCACTGACAACTTTGACTAAGAATTAAGCAGCTGTAAGTGACTCAATGTGTTGCCTTTCAGAGCTCAAAGTGGTTATAAGCTGACTGCCTGCAGGAATCAGGAAATCTATTTCCTTCTGGCTAAAGTGTGGCAAATTATCTGCATGCAAATACAAGGTCAAATCCTACCCTATGAATTAAACCCACATAGGCAAATATTTGCAAGATTGGACCCATAAGTATTTTGTGGGGGCAGTAGGCCAGATTACTTGCCTCAAACCAATGTAGTGCTGTAGCTGTCTAGTTGGGAATACCCCAGGTGCAGAATGGAGTTCTCAGCTGGCATAAACTGGTATAATCTGCTCCTGTACTAATTGCTCCACCCCCAACCTTGCATAGGAGATGGGAGATAGCACAGCACCCATCAGGTAAGGTCATGTGTGATCTACCAATTCTGTGGAGATCTTAGCCACCAGGATAGGTTAGAGAAGCCCATAGGCAGCTTTCATACGGGGGCTGGTGCAGATCAGCCATGGAAACAGGAAACTGTAATCAACTCCTGCTACTGCACCACTCACACTCTCTCTTTGTGCCAGAGACTCTGGCAAAGTGACTTCCTGGACCTATGTTCTGCTCCAGTGTGGCATTTTTTATATTTACCCACATTTTTAACTTCTCTTGCATTAGACTCGTAGTTCTCTACTGAAAGAAGAGAGAGAAAAAGTCACAAAGATTACTCATCTAAAGATTTTTTTTTAATATACCTTCTAAGGAAATCAAATGTAAGTTCACCTAACAGCACGAGACTTGTATTAGGAAAGACACTCCTGTCTTTCTCAAACTAGGAGCATTGCAGAAATAATGGTTTCACTCTCTGGGGGACAAACTTTTGAAAGCCTTATTTTTGAATTATCGTGATTGAGTGAGGAGAGTACCTGAGCATGTTTCTGTCCTTGACATATCAATTTATTTTAAAAGGTCAGAAAGAAATCCTGATTTATTAATTAAACACCAATTTCATTTGTAAAGAGCTTTGGGCTTAAATTATTCATTAACAATTGCACTAAACCCTGTATATGTCATGAGTGTGACATTTTCCATATTTTGGTATGACGGTTGCTTGAGAAACCTCAATAATAGTTTTAAAACCTACTTTTTAATTTTAATTATAATATTAATATTCCCAATCTATCCCCTAGTTAAGTTAAAGGCAAAACTTCCATTGCCTTAAATGGGAGAAGGATCCATTGACAATCCAAACTCAGCTTTTCAAAAAAGAGGAGTCTAAACTTAGGCTTCTCAATAGAGCTGTTGGGAATTCTTGAACAAAATGTTTTTTCCATAGCAAAATGCCAATTTGTCAAAACTGAAACTTTTTTAAACAAAAGTTTCCAATTTTTGCTTCAGAAGCTCTTTTCATTTCAAAATTTAAATTAATTTATAGTAAAGACATTTTTAAAAATTATTGAAACAAAATGTTTTGATTGACCCAAACAGATTTTTGCGTGGGGAGGGGTGGATTTACAGTTCGTGAAAAATTTTGAGATTTTTGAGATTTTGTACTGATTTGGGACAAGGAAAAAAATTTCAAAATCGCAATTTTTTTCTAGGTTGGGAAAACCATTTCCAGCCCTACTCCACTTCCAAATAAACCGATAGTATTTCAAAAGTGCTGAGCACCAGAAGTTCCCATGACCTGGTGGAGAATAGGAGAGAGCATTCCAGGAGTTGCAGGGGCTGGTACTGTGAGGAGAAGTGCTTGCAGAGTTGAATAAAGGATGAGGGCAGTGACATGCATTGATCGCATATAAGTCAACATACATATGTATTTTACCAGAAACAATATTACACACTTTACCTATTAAAATTCATCTAACATTATTGTCAAGAAACAGCTTTTATAAGTACTTTACAAAACCACTCTGCTGTCAATTTAACTATGTCCCACTTAACAGCATTTCTTAAACAAAAATATTTAGATATTAAAATCAAGATAATAAAAAGAATGTATTAAACAAATACACAGGTCAGTGTTAATACTGTTGTTTTGTGATACATTTATTTATTCTTGAAAAGAATGTTTGGGGTTTGTTTTTTTTCAGATTTGGGAGCTTCTAAATCCATAGTTAACATCTAAATGAAAGTGGCCTATGTAAGTATTTGAGGAATTTCTTTATGTAAGGCTTATTAATCCTCTTTGATATTCAGATATCTTTTTATGTATATCTGTGTCAAACTGCAAACTCCATTTTGAATGTAAGGCTTGCTACCTTTTCTGTCCTTTTACCTCCATGTTGGACTGAAGTTTCAAGGGATGGTAGCACAGGGCTAACAATAGAGGGTTTTTTAAATAAATTCTTCAAAAGACCACCATTATCTAAGGGTACGTCTATACTTACCTCCGGGTCTGGCGGTAAGCAATCAATCTTCTGGGATCGATCCCGGAAGTGCTCGCCGACGACGCCGGTACACCTGGTCCGCAAGAGGAGTACGCGGAGTCGACGGGGGAGCCTGCCTGCCACGTGTGGACCCGCGGTAAGTTTGAACTACGATAGTTCGACTTCAGCTACGTGAATAACGTAGCTGAAGTTGCGTATCTTAGTTCGAAGTGGGGGGTTAGTGTGGACCAGCCCTAAAATACACATGTGTGCCCAGGCGCACCAGTTTTATAATACTGCATAGGGCCCCATAAATCCTAAGGACAGCCCTGTCAGCAGCCATTTTGAGAAGAGACCAGGAGCAGAGGAAGGGTCCTGACTGCATAGATCAGATGCTATGAATCTGAAGAGAAGCCATGTGCAGGAGGAGAGGAAGTTGGAATTCACAGAAAACTCTGTCCCAAGCCCAAAGAACTCTCCAGAGTGGTGAGTAAATGGAAGCAGGCTTGTTTATTATCTTTGTCTATGTATCTCTTGTGCTATCTGAATGGAGAGTAATGATGTTTTAGAATGCTGTGCAAAGTCTATTTTCTTTCACTGGTACGTCCCCCTGAAGAGTTAAACTGTAAACTCAGAGTACCCACAAGGTGGTGTTCTGAGAAAGAGTGTGCTTAAGTTATAAAGAAGTCTAAGGGGGTCAATACTAGTCCTACGGCCTAGGCAGTTGGACTACAGGGTCCCAGCCCTGAGAGGGCTCTAAATAGATGATACACACCCTGAGAGTGTGCCTATAGACCTCAGCCAGGGAGAGTGCCTGGATTCTGCTTGGGAGACTTAATGTACATGAAGCCTAGTGAGGTGGGCCCTAAGCACAACAAGAGTATTTTTGCCTCTGCCCCATTCGCTTACCACTCACCTACCCCCTAAAAATACTAATTGCATTATTTTTGAAAACCCAAAAATTTACCAATTCAACACATGCTTAATAGACTTGATTTAAAAACAAGTCCACGTTAAATAAGATGAACCTGTAAAATATTGTAATAAATAAATCAGCACCTCCTTGAGCTGTTCGGGGCCCTAAGCAATTGCTTACTTTGCTTATGCCTATTGTCACCATTGAGGTCACTACAGAAGTAATAACACAGTCATTTCCCTGCATTGTAGTAATCAGGATGTGGTGAAGAGTATTAAACTTAAGACTATCCCAGTGAGAAAGAGAGAGGCTCTGTAGCCCAGTGATTAGGGGCACCCCCCTCCCACCCATCCCCTGAGAAGGTGAGACACAGTGTACAGTCCCCTGCTCCAGACACTTTTGTTGTTTATCCACTTTGGAACACCTTCATCAGGAGAGACTGAGGAAGCTCTAGATAAGAATATCCCATAGCTCAGGAGTTAGAGCACTCTCATGAGAAATCGCAGTTCAAATCCTTTCTTGTTGTTTTCATGTACCTCTTCTCTGGGTGTGCCCTGCCTATATAATCTCAGTATAATGAATTTCTGTATTTTATAACTGCTTTATGCCGTATCTAATTTTACTTTTACTAATAGAAGCATTTGAGTGTATTGAAAGGGTTTTGAGGGAAATAAAATGGCAATAAAAAAACTAAAATAGTCTACTCTGATTTAAAATTACATAAAATAATTCATTTTAAAATCTAGAAAGGACTTTATTGTTTCCATCATATGCAAGCCTTATTCCCATTGACATTAATGGGATTTGTGTTGGGGGTTAGGTGAGAGCAGTTAGAGGTAGAAAAGATTCCAGGCCCAATTCTGCAAACCCTCCTTGACACAAATAGTCATTAAACAAATGACTAATCCTTTTGATGCCAATTGGACTACTTGCCCCGCCTTGCTGAAGTCCTCAATTATTGCTCAAAATTTACTTTTTACTCCCTTTGGGATTACTGGAATTAAATTACCATTTTTTTTATTAAATATTATTTCTCACTGAGTCTCTCTGGAGTCTTATGGAGTTAAAAAGATAAATGCTTCCCATTTGCTTATACTGTCATTATAAATAAGCCACTTTAAAAATCAATAAAACAAAAGAACTTTGATAATTCTATTATTCCTAATGCAAAAAAATTAAAAATAAAAATCTCACTAAACACTTTATCAATTTTTTATTTAATTCTAGTATTTGATGAAGTCAAAGATTTCAGTCTATGGTTTGTTACATGTCAAATCTCCTGTACTTGCAGATAATATAACTGTCCAATACTTTAGATAGTGGATGACAAGGCCAATATAGGGTGTCGTATAGGCTGGGCTGTGAGGTTATTGCCATACCCGAAAGACATTTACAACTCTGTAACATAATGTAAAATAAAACCTCACATCAAGATAAATGTTATACTAAAAGTGTCGTCATACAGCAGGAATGGGCAAACAGATAACAATAAACAAAATGTTTTTATTTATGAAATTCTAAATGTAAGTAGGGTCTGAATGAGCTATCCCCTGACATCTAGTGATGAGCTGAGGGAAAAGACTTCAGGAGTGGACTGTTTGTATAGACATGTCTACTCTGCCTAGGTGCTCAGCAGATGACACTGCTGTGCTAAAGTGATCGATTTCGGTTGGTGTGGAGTTACAAATCACTCTAGTATTTGATTCCAGGGGTAATGAAATGTTGTACATGAAGAAGCAGCAGAACTGTGCTTAAAGTGCCCTGATTGAGGGGGTTGCCCTTAACTGAACTTCACTTGCTAAGCAGTGGGTAGGGATGCCAAATTTCCCTGAAAATGAGTGGGTGGGGACAGGTGTCCTATCTATGGTATGGACTCTGCCCAAAGAGTCCTAAACACCATTTGGCCTGCCCCTTTCCAGTGTCTAGTGGCAGAGCTGCTTGGACTTCACTGAGAGTCCTTGCTTTTGAATGGTGATTCCTAAAGCTGATATCACTGCTGAGCCTTAGACTTTGTATGGAGACAGTGAAAGACAACACACAAACTGCACTGGCCATGTGATTTCCCCACTACCTGTTGAAATCAGTGAGAGCTGAAACTGCTGAGAGCTGAGTTAAGTGGCGGAACCTCAGAATATGACGTTGCAGGTGCAGTAAGCAGCAGCAGCTAGTGGTGGTAGAGAGACCGTGGCAGCTAGGAGCAAGTTGCAGAGGCATTGTTTGAGGCCCCTCCCAAGGCGTGGGGGGTGAATCCTATGAATGCCCTTTTGAACTCTCGGTCTTTGCTAACCAAGGACATAAGAAGGGCCATACTGGATCAGACCAAAGGTCCATCAAGCCCAGTATCCTGTCCTCTGACAGTGGCCAATGGCAGGTGCCCCAAAGGGAATGAACAGACAGGTTATCATCAAGTGCCCTGTCACCCAATCCCAGCTTCTGGCAAACAGAGGCTAGGGACACCATTCCTGCCCATCCTGGCTAATAGCCATTGATGGACCTATCTTCCATGAATCTATCTAGCTCCCTTTTGAACCCGTTATAGTATTGGCCCTCACAACACCCTCTGGCAAGGAGTTCCAGAGGTTGAGCCTGCATTGCGTGAAAAAATACTTTCTTGTGTTTATTTTAAACCTGCTACCTATTAATTTCATTTGGTGACCCCTTGTTCTTGTATTATCAGAAGGAGTAAATAACACTTCCTTATTTACTTTCTCTATACCACTCATGATTTTATAGACCTCTATCCTATCCCCCCTTAGTCGCCTCTTTTCCAAGCTGAAAAGTCCCAGTCTTATTAATCTTGCCTCGTGCGGAAGCCATTCTATGCCCCTAATCATTTTTGTTGCCCTTTTCTGAACCTTTTCCAATTCCAATATATCTTTTTTGAGATGGAACGACCACATCTGCATGTAGTATTCAAGGTGTGGGCATACCATGGATTTATATAGAGGCAATATGACATTTTCTGTCTTATTATCTATCCCTTTCTTGATGATTCCCAACATTCTGTTTGTTTTTTTTACTGCTGCTACACATTGAGTGGATGACTTCAGAGAACTAGCCACGATGACTCCAAGATCTTTCTTGAGTGGTAACAGCTAATTTAGACCCCATCATTTTATATGTATAGTTAGGATGATGTTTTCCAATGTGCATTACTTTGCATTTATCAACATTAAATTTCATCTGCCATTTTGTTGCCCAGTCACCCAGTTTTGTGAGATCCTTTTGTAGCTCTTTGCAGTCTGTCTGGGACTTAACAATCTTGAGTAGTTTTGTATCTCCTTAGGATACCCAAGTGTGAGTGGGGTGAGTGAGGGGAGCGGGGATTGATGTGTTTAAAGGCATATTTTCATCGGAACTGGGAGGCAAAGAACACTTCCCAATGCACTGTGGGGCCAGGTTTCCTTATGATCACATGCTTTTGAATGTGGCTGTGCTGTTTTCCCAAATTAATCCTTGGTTCCCTTTCCCTTTTAATAAAAATTCTCTTGTTATATATAGACTCAGTGCCTGCAAGAGGGGAAGTCTTGCCTCTTAGAGGTGCCCAGGGATAGTGGTAAGTTTTCCCAGATTACTTGTTGCGGGCTCAAGCCGGTTCTGTTTTGTATTGTTAAGAAGAACCCCTAGCTATTAACCCTGGCCCTTATTGCTGCTGACTCCATGTCATAACTATAAAGGGAAGGGTAACAGCTGTCCTGTGTACAGTACTATAAAATCCCTCCTGGCCAGAGACTCCAAAATCCTTTTCCCTGTAAAGGGTTAAGAAGCTCAGGTAACCTGGCTGGCATCTGACCTAAAGGACCAATAAGGGGACAAGATACTTTCAAATCTTGGGGAGGGAAGGCTTTTGTTTGTGTTCTTTGTTTGGGAGTGTGTTCGCTCTCGGGACTGAGAGGGACCAGACATCAATCCAGGTTCTCCACATCTTTCTAAACAAGTCTCTCCTATTTCATACTTGTAAGTAAATAGCCAGGCAAGGCTTCTTAGTTTTCCTTTGTTTTCTCAACTTGTAAATGTACCTTTTACTAGAGTGTTTATCTTTGTTTGCTGTACTTTGAACCTAAGACTAGAGGGGAGTCCTCTGAGCTCTTTAAGTTTGATTACCCTGTAAGGTTAATTTCCATACTGATTTTACAGAGATGATTTTTATCTTTTTCTTTAATTAAAAGCCTTCTTTTTAAGAACCTGATTGATTTTTCCTTGTTTAAGATCCAAGGGGGTTGGATCTGTATTCACCAGGAGTTGGTGGGAGGAAGGAGGGGGGATGGTTAATTTCTCCTTGTTTTAAGATCCAAGGGGTTTGGATCTGTATTCACCAGGGAATTAGTAAAGGTTTTTCAAGGCTTCCCAGGGAGGGAATGGTGGCAGCGGACCAGAGCTAAGCTGGTAGTTAAGCTTAGAAGTTTTCATGCAGGCCCCTACATTTGTACCCTAAAGTTCAAAGTGGGGATACAGCCTTGACACTCCACCTGGGCATAAGTCTTGATGGCTGGCTGGGAATGGCCCATTCAAATCAATGGACCTTTAGGGAGAACAATAGGTTTTAGAAGAAGCTAATCTCTCACCAGGGAGCCTGCCTGAGCATGCTACAAACAGCCTCAGAATCATGCCTGCAATGACACTACAGGGGCATGTGACCAGATCACCTGGTATCGGACTCCATGTTGGAATACCAGTATTTTTCCACTGAAAGGCGTGGGAATCAAGCTTGAAGACAAAGGGTTCTTGCTATATGCAAAAGCTAATTAAGGCAGGGGGGTGACATCATCGTGGTTCTTCACTGACTCCCTGCCCAAAGGAGACTCTTGAAAACACTTGAGGAACAAGGACTGAACTGGGGGTAAACGTTGGACCCAGGCTAGAGGGATGTCTAGCCTGTGAAAGGAATACCTGGGTTTTATTAAGCTGCAAGCAAGTGCAACTTGCCCCTTAAAAGCCTGCAGCTGGCTTAAATAATCATTTAGGGTGAGAATTTGCTACTTGTATCCAATCTCTTTGGTATATTAAACTTAGATTGCATTTTATTTATTCACTAGGTGACCTGCTTTGATCTGTTTGCTGTGCCTTATAATCACTTAAAATCTTTTGTTGTTAAATAGGTTTGCTTTTGCTTTATCACAAACTAGTGTAGTGGTAGTTATAACTTGGGGCAAAAAGCTGTTGTACAGTCTCTCTTCACACTGAGAGAAGGGGGCGAGTTTCATGAGCATATGCTGTACAGATCTCTATGCAGCACAAGATGGTATAATTTTGGGTTTACCCTCCCGAGGCGGTGGTGGTGTGTGCACTTGAGTATCTCAGCAGTTCCTTAGCTGAAGCCTTCCCATGCAGAGCTGATCTCCGCATCTGTATGTACCTGCAGCTGGGTGTGTCCCTACCTGTACATGTGCTGGAGGAGGCTTGAGGGCCTGCTACAGCAGTACAGTGTAAGCAATGGTTCCCAAACTTTAACAATCTGCGAACCCCTTTCATGAACATATCAAATCTCGCAAACCCCCTCCTAAAAATGCATATTTCCAGGGATTTTCTCCCTTACTTGAGCATAAATTATAGTGATCCTGGAAATAATTTGTTTTTTTTATGACAAGTGTATTACACACTATTTATTATTACATTATTATGTATCATTACATTATTAATTTTATTACATTATGAAAATGGCAATACTCTTCTAAGATTTCACTTTTGTATCTCATATCACTTCGATAAAGCCTTCTACATGTTTCATCAAGGAGTACCAGTTATGAAACAGCATGAAGGTATTTAAGAAGCCAACTCAAATAAAGAGTTCCTCCCACAAGCATTCAGGTCTTGAGCAATCCAGGCTAACCATGCATGACTACAACAAAGCTTAAAGTTGTTCTGCCAGGAAGTCATGGTCACAGGGCTCGGGCTGCCGGCACCCGGGGTCCCTATGGATGGCATTGTCCGCCATTACAGTATCTTTTTCTGAGAACCCCCTGATACATTTACATTTCCTGTAATATTGCAGTACACACTGAAGTATCATTATTGTCAGCTGAAGTACATTGATTCATTACTGTAGATGTGGTGGGGCAGATAATGCCCCCACCAGTGAAGAAGTGTTTAAAGAATTCTTGCAGTCACAGTCAATCCCAACCTGCCATATCTGTGTGGCTTGTCAAGCCTGGGAGCGGGCCCTTAAAAGGAATGAACTCAGGTCAGTTGGGGAAGCACTCTGAATCAAGCAGTGATTCATAGTTTAAGTCCAGAAGGGACCATTCGATCATCTAAGCTGACAGGTCATTAATTTTCATCCAGCTACCCCTATATTGAATCCAATAACTTGTCTGTGACTAAAGCAAAACACATTATTTTGGCTAACACATTTTCCAGTAAGGCATCCAATCTTGATTTGAAGACATCAAGACATGGAAAATCCATGATTTACCTTGATAGTTTATTCCAGTGTTTGATCACCCTCACTGGTTAAAACAATTGTGCTTTTCGAATTTGAATTTGTCTGGCTTTGGTTCCAGTCATTGGTTTTCATTATGCCTTTCTCTTCTAGATTAAAGAACCTGTTAGGACTTGGTATTGCCCCCCCATTAATGTATTTAATACACTGTAATCAAGTCACCTCTTAATTTTGTTTTTTAATTTTTTTTTGATAAACTGAAAAGATTGAGATCTTGAAGTTTCTATTGTGAGGTAGTTCTCCAGCCCTCATTTTTATGGTTCTTTTCTGCACTTTCTCCAGCTTTTCAACATCTTTTTAATTGCCTCACTATTCCTGCTCACAGCTCCCCTGTTTATAGATTGTAAGGATTGCACTAGCCCCTTTTCCCACAGCATTGCCCTGAGACCTCATGTTCATATGCTTTTCCATCTCTAAATCCTTTTCAGAGTCACTGCTTTTCAGGATATAGTCCCCTATTCTGTAGGTATGACCACATTCCTGGTTCCTAAATGTATCACTTTGCATTTGACTATATTAAAACCCATTTTGTTTGAATGGGCCCAAAGTCATCCTGATAGGCAGGGTAGACAAACAGGGCAATCTACAAGTTTTATCAGTAATGATTTTATATTTATTTCCAGATCATTGATGTAAATGTTGAATAGCATCACACCTAATACTAATTGTTGTGGAACCCCATTAGAAATACCCCTATTCGGTGATTTTTTCCCTATTAACAACTACTGTTTGATGTCAGTTAGCCAGTTTGTAATTAATTGTATATGTACTTTATTGATATTGTATAGTGCTAATTTGTTAATCAGAATGTCATGTGATACTTAATCAAATGCCTTACAAAAGTCTTAGTATATTACTCCTACCCCGTTACTTTTATCAGACAAACTTGTAATCTCCTCAAAGAATGTAATCAAATTGACTGGATTTTGTTTGTTGATTGGCATTACTTATATTTATATCCTTAATTCTTTATCAATTGAATCATGTATCAACTTTTATTTTGCCCCAAATTTATGTCAGGCGAACAGGCCTGTAGTTTCCCAGGTCATCCCACTTGCCCTTTTTGAATATTAGCACAGCATTCTTCCAGTCTTCTGGAATTTTCCCAGTTTTCCAAGCTTTATTAAAAATAGTAATACTAGAGCACCAGAGAGCTCCTCAGCCAATTCTTTTAGGACTCTTGGGTGCAAGTTTTCCAGGCCTGCTGATGTGAAAATGTTTATCCCTCTGTCATCAAGCTGCACCAGGTGAGCAAGGATAACTTGACCACCACAGAATACAAGGGGGAAGGAAAAAAACAAAATATGGAGCCAGAGAGTATGTAGTTATAGATATAAAAGGATATAGAGTTCCCAGACTGGGGCACATGGTTACTTGCTGAGAAACAGCTTGAGAATACAGCCAGTCTGAGTCCTCTGAGGAAAGAAGACAGGCCAGTTTGTTTCTGTTGTTGAAATCCCTGGTACTAGCTCTTGGCCTTTTGCCAGGCAGGAGGGTGGGATCTGAGGCTTCCCCTGGAGCCTGAAAGAGTGTTTCCACCACTTTGCATGGTGGAAGGGACTGAGCCCCTTGTGGCCCCTGGGACTATCTTCCTTTTTGTTTGAACTGTTTTATATCATCTCACTCCTCTCACATTCACCTCAACCTGAAACACTACCATGCCTGTCATTTGATGTGTCCTCCCAGCCATCTGCTCACCTATCTACTGCCATCTACTTGCCAGTTCCTTCTATCTCCAAGTCTTTGGTCATGTACCCTCACCTGGCATGTTTCCACACAGGTCAAAAGCCAGCAGCAGCACATGTGGCAATAGAACATGTATTTTGGGCTGGAAGGAAAGAGGGGGGCTTTGCACTTCTTCCAGGCTAGAGTCCAAACCTGTTCCTCATCTCTGCTACTGGAAACCTTGTTAAGTAACACCATAATTCCTTGCCTGTCCTGCTCCCAGTGTTCTAAAGTGAAGGGACTGTAGTAAAGCGACTGAAGTAAGTAAATTTACAGTTAAGATGATGCATCCATCTTTAACTCACATATATTCTTTTAGGCATTTTAGAAACTATGCCGACAATAGATTACTTTTATTAGGAGAAGGATAGATTTTTAACTAACACAAAATTTCCTTCCTTCGGCTATTCAGTTTTGGCTAAATTCATAACAAAAAGTATATTAACAATATTTAAAAGGGAAAATTCCAAACAAAAATTACAGCCATTTTTAGAGTTGTTGGTCTATGCTGCAACTATGCATTTGATGCACATAGTATGTGTGATATATTATTGAAACATGACCATTTGTCATTTTAGTATTGCCCCTATTAGACAATTGCAACGAATCTTATACAAAGTATGTCATGTAAGGTATCAATGGAAAAGTCAAAATCTATCAAATATGGTTATCCTGTTTGTATGCATGTATCATCATTTTATCTAAAGTTATGATTATTGACTATGTGCCAGTATTTCAGATGTGTTTACACCTGGGGTAGCACCCACAAGGTAATTTACATACAGACTAGCCAGTACATTGTGAATGGCTGCTCCTATGATTCATCGAAGCATGCGAAGACAAATGACTTGCTCATGTGACCCTGGACTCCATCTTGTGCCTATAATTTCCCACAAACTAAGATTGCGAGCAGTCCCTCCACATGGGAAGCGTCTCCATTTTGCCTCTTTCCTGCTCTGATCTCTGGACTATGAACTTATACTAAAAGGAGCATTCCAACCAATGGACTGAGGACCTTCCAATGTTTTCAAAGTTACCAGAGACTTTACAAGCCAGCAGTTTATTCCATCACTGCTACAAACCTGAGCCAAGAACTTTGCTATGTATATGTATTTGTTTCTTTTCTCTTATCCAGGGCCGGCTCCAGCAGCTTTTTCGTGTGGCTGCTTGGGGCGGCCACTCCGGACAGGGGCAGCAGGTCCAGCTATTCGGCAGACGGTCCCTCACTCCCGCTAGGAGCGAAGGACCTTCTGCCGAATTGCCGCCACAGATCGCGATCGTGGCTTGTGTGTGTGTGTGTGTGTGTGTGTGTGTGTGTGTGTGTGTGTGTGTGTGTGGCTGCTTGGGGCGGCCAAAACCCTGGAGCCGGCCCTGCTCTTATCTAATATCTAAAGGATTATTTATACTAAAGGATGGGCAACAATGTGATTATTGGCTAAGATCTGAGTTACATATTGGCCTGGCTGTGTGGCTGATCTCTTGGGATTAGAAGGATCCTTTGATGAAATTGGTTTTAAATAAGCACTCATCATAAAGTCTAGTGTCTTGGTGGTGAAATAAGTGCAATAATGCCTAAGGAGACTGCATTTCTGACTTCTGTCTCACCACACTGGTTAATAAGAAGTTTGCTTTGGTCACTGGCTTGGTATATCTTATGGAAGACTAACCACCAGTTTGGGGTGCGTTTGCCTCATTTCTCAGCACTTTGTCCTGAATCTGGTATTCTCAGCTGTGAACCCACTGAGGCACAGTGATAGTATGCATATTCAAAAATCACAGAAAAGCAATTATCATTTAAACAGTAGCCAATATTTACTGTTAAATATTTTGCCAATTTATTTTTCTCAACATTACAATAACAAATGCAAATAGCCTATATTTTGGCCTCAGAAAAGACATGCTTCATCCTGCAAGGAATTCTGCTCCTTAAGTATTTTTCAAGTTCATGTTTAACTGCAAATGTTCACTTTTATTTTCAAGGTTCCAGATAGATTATACTTATACACAAACTATATTAAAATAACATTTGTTTTGCAAAGTCAAGCCCTCTAAAGTTAGGAAATGCCAGAATTAAGATTGCCTGCCTTCTATTTGGGGTCAGTTTTCATAAAACCAAAGTATCAGGGAGGAGGGATGGACTTATGCACACAGGACTGGAAGCCAGGAAATCTGGGTTCTAATCATGGCTCTGCTACAGAATTCTATTATGACCTTGGTCAAATCACATACAACCCACAGGTGTCTGTTTTCCATCTGTACAATGGGCTTAATAATTTATCTAATTCACAGGACAGTTTTGAAGGTTAATCCATCTGTGTTTGAGTTACTAAGAAACTATAGTAATGAGCACCATAGAACTGCCTACAAATAAATAAATATAAAACTCTCCCTGTTGAGAGGTGAACATTAGAAGTCAGTTTCCCGAACCTTCAGATTAATCCATACACCAAAAAGATAGTAACTTCAAGTAGAATGAATACAATTAATATAGATTTTTTTTCTAATGCTTAAGTATAAACCTAAAATTAGCTTTAATGAGGGAATAACCCATATCTGAGTTATATAATGGAAATGCTGACAAAAGTTTAACTTTGTCAATGTCAGGTGTCACTGCTAGGGCCTCACACAATTAAGTCTATTTTAACTCATAATAAAGAAATATCTCTGTTACTAGAATGGATTGACTTTGCAGAAGTATCTATTTGAGAGCTTTTCACTTCCATTTGGGAGCCAGCTAGTGACTGTATAACTAGTGACTCCATTGTGCAATTGACAGTTGGAGAAATATCACAAATGTAAGAGGTGTCTGTTGTCACATGCTTGAGGCAATTGTCTATATAGTCTATCTAATTTGCTATCAACTCCACTTGGCATAGGACTGTCTTACCCCTTGGCGCTACTAGATACATTTAAATTAACAAATTGTCAAGATGAAATTGGGAAAGGAAAGCTCAAAGAGATGATTTCTTTAACTTCACCTCCATCAATCATTTTAAATTCCAGGTGAAGTGGGCTATCCTTCTTGAAAGTAAAGATATAGGACCCATCCACCCAACTGAATGCAGTTTGTTTTTCATATCCCCTCTTCATCAACCCAGGAATACCTAAGTGAGAATCTGAAGGGCTGTAGCTCCCTTGGCAGGAATCAGGAACCAAAAGTCAGTCATTCCAAGTGTATTAAATGAGAACCTTCACAGCAGTCAGTTTAATCTCTGGCTTTGAGGCATAGATGAAGACTTCTGCTGACTGTATAATGAGCCCAAACTCTTGAGGCTTTATGCCATTTCTACCTGTCACGGAGGCTTTTTAGTATGGAGCCAAATTAAAAAAAAAAAATGCTGAACAAAATTTTCCTCTTTCCCTAGGAAGGAGTACAGTAGGAGCTACTCCCAATAATTAGGATCACTGCTTAGCTCCAGACTTGGCAGTTAAAAAGCTTGCATTTACTCTATCATCTGGATCATTGTGTTTTAGCAGCTCTTCCACCAGATCACAGCTGCTACTCCATGAATATTTTTTTCTGGTTGAATATCACCCCACAACTCCCTTCCCTCAGTCGTGGGCTTTTGAGTGTGGGGAAATCCCTCATGGGAGAACATGTGGAGGCTGAAAGTGACAAACTGCAGTATGTTATGCCAATAAATAAAGGGGCACCAGGTGCAGCATTAGAAGTTCAGAATCTCAATTGCTTAAACTCCTGAGCCAAGTCACAGCTCAGCCCTCTCCTAGCTGTATATAGCTGGGAAGAATAATGTTCAAAAAGACTAGTTTAGTAACTGGTACATATCTGCCAGGTGATTCAATGTTGGACCATCATTCATCAGCTGAGAAAACCACTTAATGCACTGTTTTCCCGTTGGGGCCTTTCCATTGACACTATCTCTATATGCTATTTTACCAGGTTACTTAGCAGGTTATGCAGCTAGTTATGCAACTATCCATGTCTTCTCCCTGAGGTACAGATCGGAGAAAAGAGATCCCTTCCTTGACTAGCACTGGTCCCCACTCTATTGAAATGATGAAGGGATAGAGTACAAAAATCATTTAGGTGACTTCCTTTTGATCACTGAGGTCATGGTTCACTTGGCCATCATAGTCTGATGCAGTTTTTTTTTTTCATACTAAGCACAGTAAGTGTGGTGCTATCAGTTTGCAACTGGAAATTTGGTTCCTGTGATGCAATGCTGCAATAGAGATGAAAGCTACAATCATTTGGGAAGGAGTTAAAATGTTTCAAATTTATTTCAGGGTTGGACTTAATACAGCTTGGGATAATGCTAAATTATTTACACTTCTTGTACTATTGGTCAGAGTTAGGGAGTTCTTGTATGTGAATTCTGTGATGGCTACGTTTAAACGACTTTGGAACACATAGGGTAAAAGGGTTGCGAGGAGAAATTTTGCATGGGTTTGACTTGCACTTTGTTTTTCCAAGCTTTTCATTTAGTGATCCAGTATCATCCCACAGTGGCACTTCAGGTTAACAATACAGGCTCTAAAAAGACCACTCTGGGTATGTCTACACAGCAAAGAAAAACCTGTGGCTGGCCTGTGCCAGCTGATTCAGGCTCGCGTTACATGGCTGTTTAGACCCCTCTCACCTTGTAGGGTCCTAGAGATTGGACTCCAGCCTGAGCCCAGATATCTACACAACAGTGAAACACCCTGCAGCCCAAGCCCTGCAAGCCTGAGTCAGCTGGCATGGACCAGCACAGGTTTTTCTTTGTTCTGTAGACATATCCCCAGAGCCAAAAAAATTCTCTTATAATGATGTCTTTGTAACAATGACTCCCAAGTCTATCTTTCTGCTCCTGACCTGTTTCCCTCTATCTAATCCTGCATCTCAGCTTCTCTCTGACATCTCCTTGTAGATGTCCTGCCAGTATCTTAAACTTCATATGGTGAAAATGGACCATTTCACTTTCCTTCCCAAGCTCTCTGCTCTTCCTTTATTATGTCACTGCTGCTAGCACCATCATCCTCCCAGTCACTTGGAAACCCACAACCTGATAGCTTTCTTTCATAGGATAACAAGCCTCGTGGATGGCGGGGAGGAAAGCAGTGGATGTGGTATATCTTGACTTTAGTAAGGCTTTTGATACTTTCTTGCATGACCTTCTCATAAACAAACTAGGGAAATACAACCTAGATGGAGCTACTATAAGGTGGGTGGAAAACTATTCCCAGAGAGTAGTTATCAGTGGTTCACAGTCAAGCTGGAAGGGCATATTGAGTGGGATCCCACAGGATCTGGTTCTGGTCAATATTTTCATCAACGTTTTAGATAATGGCATAGAAACTACACTTATAAAATTTGCAGACAATGCCAAGCTGGGAGGGGTTGCAAGTGCTTTGAAGGGTTGGATTAAAATTCAAAATGATCTGGACAAACTGGAGAAATGTTCTGAGGTAAATAGGATGAAATTCAATAAGGACAAATGCAAAGTACTCCACTTAGGAAGGAACAATCAGTTGCACGCATACAAAATGGGACATGACTGCCTAGGAAGGAGTACTGTGGAAAGGGATATGGGGAACATAGTGGATCACAAGCTAAATATGTTTGAACAATGTTACACTGTTGCAAAATAAAGCAAACATCATTCTGGGATGTAATAGCAAGAGTGGTGTAAGCAAGTAATTCTTCTGCTCTACTCAGCACTGCTTAATCCTCAACTGAAGTATTGTGTCCAGGTCTGGGCACTACATTTCAGGAAAGATGTGGACAAATTGGAGAAAGTCCAAAGAAGAGCAACAAAAATGATTAAAGGTCTAGAAAACATGACTTATACAGGAAGATTGAAAAAATTGGGTTTGTTTAATCTGGAGAAGAGAAGACTGAGAGGGAACATAACCGTTTTCAAGTACATAAAAGGTTGTTACAAGGAGGAGAGAGAAGAATTGTTCTTCTTAACCTCTGAGGAGAAGCAATGGGCTTAAATGGTCTAGATAATACTTAGTTCTGCCATAAGTGTAGGGATTGGACTAGATGACCTCTTGGGGTCCCTTTCAGTCCTACAATTCAACCCCATTTCATTTTACAATCAAACAATGAGGCATAAAATAAGCTAGAGAATACAGCAGCTATCTCCATTCTGATTACTTGCCTCTCTTGTTTTTATGTGGTTTTCAGAAGGTGAGAAGGATATCTATGGTAGCAAAGAAGATAAAAACAGATTTTTATGGGCTGGGAGACTCTCATATCCAGCATTTCCTAACAAAAGGTAGATGACCCCAGACTAGCCCTCCCAATGCAAATGTGCACCTACAGCTGAGCATAAAGCATTTGTCTGGCTCTTTGAAAGCACTTGCCTTGTGTCCCTACTTCTGCAGCAGCCCCAATGAAGCTGGAACATCTTATATGTATGGGGCTGCTAGTTCAGACAGCAGTTGGTCCAAGTTTTTTTCCTCTGCACCCACAGCACTCAACTAAGAACCTTTGTGATCAAGTCCCATGAACCAGGAATTGATATTTCTGATGAGTGAAGAACAAGAAAAGGGAGCTACAAAACAAGAGAAAAAATATATTTTGATTATAATAGTCAATAACATGGAGAACATAAGGAAGAACCGAGGCAGATAAGGACAGGTCAGAGAAAATGGAGAAAGACTGCGGCTACAGTGGTGGGACACAGGTACCTCTCTCCCTAAATGCAATTCATGGCAAGGGAGGCTATCTGTACCATTTTCGTTACCATAGTATCTCCACATACATTCATGTGAATTAATCCAAGTGATATTACTCAGAAAAATCTACTTAGCACCGTGTGCACCCTCCAGTCCCTGGTCTACTCCAGCAGTGTCCAGTCAGGGACTCCTGTCTTCACCTGTATCAGAAGGGAGTGGGGCATGTATCCCTACCCAGACTGGGGTTTTTAAGGCTGCAGAGCCCTCTGCTTTACATTGTGATATGCCCAGAAAGCCAGTCTGCCTAAAGGCCAGCATCTGTGCTTTGCTTTCTCCCCAAGGGCTATGAACAGTGTATTTCCAGCAGTTGCAAGTTACCACACAGCTCTTTCTAAGCACGCACATTTATTCTTAAGGTAAAAGCATTACAGAGAAAATGTATAAAATAATAAAAGTTCCGACACGTTTACTAAAATCCTACCAGAAGTCACCTCCTACTCTAGCACAGGGCTCTGGGAGGTATCAGCATTTCCAATCCTTCTGGAATGCTTGGGGTCCCCCTAGGACTTATGGTACTGTCAGTTTGTTGAATACAAATGAAGGACACAAGTCAGGTCAAGCTCATCCTTTTATAACAAAAGACCCATCTTTGTTTCCAATTCTCTGGAAAGCCCCATTTGAACCTGTCGCAGCCCTATGCTCTGTCCGGATGGCCAATTGTCGGTCAGAAGGTCACATTGGTGTCGTGTGCAGCACCTTGGTGCTGTGTGCAGCGCCTTGGTGACGTGTGCAACACATTGGGGCCGTGTGACCATTCTCGAACCTTCTGCCTGGTCAATTGTAGGTCACATTGGTACTGTGTGCTACAATTCCAGAGGGCCGTGTGTATAAGCCTAGTGTGCCGTGTGCAGTGCCTGTTACGTAGGGGGCACCAGCTCAGAGCCTGGTTGGTGTAGAAGCGGGGAACCAATTAGATGCTAGCACGTGCAAGGGTCTTCGAACAAAACTATGTCTCTGGTCTAAATCAGCAGGAGTGTCCGCGTGTTAGCTGAAAGGCCTGATCACCCTTTCAGCCAGGATCTCCTCCGGATTTAGCTAGCTCGTGTCGTGTAATTTCGGGTTCCATCTCATCATGTCCTTGGTGTCTGTACTGCTGGTCAGCTGCGCCTGGAGTGTGGTATGCATGTATTGATTTTTGTAGATATTCTGTTGGTTAGGCCCTTTTTCTTTATTACTTGGTACCAAATCTCTTGTACAGTGTATAGAGGGCAAATTGTTACAGTTTATTCAGTTTTGTATGCTTGTTCTGGTTTTTGGTAAATAGTTGGTTGTAGATTCCTTGTTGTTAAATGTATATAGCTTGTTTTATATTACTGCTCTGGTGATATTTCTGGTTGGTTACTTGTTTGAATTTGTATTGTTGGTTGGTAAAAGTGCTCCTCCCCAGCCCAAGTTGTGATTTTTTCCCATTAATAAATGGCCACCTGTTTTTGAATTGCAATCTGCCTCTGTCTCAATTTTCCCCCTTCCACTTGATCCTCATTTGAACCTGTATTGCTCTCGGACAGAACCAGTACAGGCTAGCATCCCCAGGGGTTAATACCTCTCTGGAGGTTTTACAGTTTCAGCAACTAGCCTTATTCTCATCACCCACTGTTCTTAGTTCCTCAAGGAGCTGTGGTAACCTTCCCCCCGGAGATGCATATAATGTCTCGCCAGCAATGATACAGAAGCCGTCCATAAACATAATATAATATGATACCCTAAAGATTCTACGTGTGGCTGTCATATCTGTCACAATCACCACAGCATGGTTTGATACATACATATGTAAATTCTAGACATGCACTGTATTGGGACCCAGTCTTGCTTCAATTGAAGTCAATGGCAAAACTACTGACTTCAGTGGGAACTGGATTGGGCCTTTAGAGCAGTGGTTCTCAATCTTTTGGGGCTCAGGGCCCATTTGTAAATGTTTGTGGCCTGTCGCAACTCAGTAAATAGTCAGGGGGTAGAAGCCCTGGGGAAGAGCCGTTTCCAGGCATTTTAGCACCTGAAAAGAGCAGGCATATTTGCATCCTCTGCCAGAGATGGGGGGGGGATTTTTTGGCTGTGCCTCCCAAACCCAGACAGGGTAGGTGGCCCTCTGAGGTGAGTCAGGGGGTGGAGGTGGCACTCCCTCTCTGAGCCCCACCATGTGGGGCTGGCCTGACCGAGTCCCATGGCTTTGTGCCCTGGGCAGCTGCCCCACTTGTACCATCCTGGTTATAGCCCTACCCTGGTGTGGTTTTGGTTGGCTCCTGCCACCCCCCCTAGGGGGGTCAGGAGGGGAGGGGCTGGGTTCTGCTCAGCACTCACCACATTGTGGCTGTGGGGCTGGCTGGGCTTGGCTCTCTGCTCCAAGCATTGCAACCTTTGTGGTTGCAGCACTGCTCAGGTTTGGCCCCATCCCCCTGACTGGACCAAATTTGTGTGAGTAAAGTTGTGACCTGGCTCATGGGGTGGCATTGCCACTAACTCAAATTTGGCCTACCCGGACTCCCATCATCATTACAGCTGGGCCAAACCTGAGTGGTGTGGGACCCCAGAGGTTGCAGTGTCTGCAGCAGGGAAGCAAATGCAACCAGCCCTGTGGGACAGGAACTTCCACACAACCCTTTGAAACATTCTGGCAACCCAATTTTGAGTCCTGGAAAAACCCTGCTTTAGAGCACATTTGTCTTAAAATATGTGTTGTTTGATAATAGAAGATATAGTTAGATCAACAAGCTGGTGTAACCAAGATTAGAATTTCAAACAGTTGCAATAGAAAAACATATTCACAACATAGCAAATAACAAGCAGATCATTTGGTGACTCTGGAAAACCCTTTAAATTGTGAGAAGGAGAATCACTTATAACATGATATAGGGAATATTGATAGACATTCTATTAATGTGACCTACAATCTCTGAACTTTCAGGAGGTTGGATGATTGCAATGGATGCATGGTAGGAACGTGCTTTACCTTAAACATTTGATGTAATACAAAAATGGTTGGCAAAAATCCTTACATTGCATATGCACTATACATCCTGGAGGCTTTTAATTTTTTCCTCACTGCCTGTCATTTTCAGAGGGATACAAAAACTTCCACAGAAACACAGCTGAACAATAAAAAGGTTGTGTTGGGATCTGTCAGAAAAAGTCTTCCTCGGTGGGTAATATTAATTACCAGAAATCACAATAATGAAACATACCCTCCCCCCACCCCCAAAAGAAACCCCACTCCCCCAGCCTATGGTTCAGCCCAGTCCTATAACCCTTGCTGTGGAGTCCTGTATTCCTGTCTCTGTCCCCCAAGCCTCTACTGAACAGCTGTGCAACGGAAAGCTGAGCTGAGTTTAATCCTTTCCCCCTTCTCTGCTGAAGATCAGGTAGTGTCCGTGCACCCTGTTTATTCTGGAATTCTAGATCACCAACTTTTCCTGAGTGGTGTGCATATAAAATGTAGAGCACAAATGTGCCATCTGTGTGAAAGCACGTTAGCGTGCCTGTATGCTGAGCCATCATCACTAGCTGCCAATTACTTTACATAAGATGGATTGGAGCTGCCAAATGCTCTTAATTAAAAAAAATTAAATGAGAAAAAAATCTTTTACCCATCTCCATTGTCTTTATCTGTTGAAATTCAGCAGCTCCCATTTCTAAACCTGCAGCAATTACATGCTATATCTCTAATGCTAGAGTGGGCTGTCTCAAAGGTTTAGTCTATTTTTTATGCTATTTTCTTATCAACAGCCACTAGGCTTGTGAAATCCTTTTTATATAATTTGAATTCCAGAATAAACAGAATTCCACACTCATATGCTACTTGGGTTACAGATCAATTTGGGGCAGCTGAAAGAAGCATTTATTTTGGGAGTAACAATTCTTCCATTGCTACTGAAGCTATATCATTTAAAAGACATTGGCAATAATGTTATGTTTGCACAGAACTGAATTGTTGCTCTAAATGGCACCTATACAAGAATATTGCTTGTTTTAGTTATAAATTCCCATTTATACACTATTTGTCCCAAACCGTTTCCACTAGAGACATTTGTTTGTAAACTGAATGGTAAAAAAGTAGAGGAAATTATTTCCTTGTAGAGAAATTACCAGTTTAAAAATGTTCATTTTTTTTGCTATAAGTTTTAAAGTGAACTTGAATCTGAAATATATATTTTCACTCATAGGAGGACAAAGTACCTTTCAAATCGGAAGTAGTTTCTGTAAAGTGTAACAATGTTAGTTTTTAGAAAAAGGTGAAGACAATTCTGTTGCTTTTTTCCATTTTGGCTGTGCCTTCTGGTAATGTATTTCTTTTCCCAGTGATACTTTTCTAAATGATCTCACCACTTGCTCATTCCTAAATACTGTCTTTAGTTCCATGTTATCTAAAACCAGATGGTCTGCTAAGTTCCTCAGACAAAATTCGATTATTCTATGCCAGTGGTGTTATTTCTACTTAATTTCCTTTTCCCTGTCCACATTTCAAAGCCAAATAAATAAATAAAGCAGGAAACTATGATTTATTTTCATCTGTCTTCAAGCATTGCTAGCATTTAAGGTGGATCTTCATTCTCCCTGTGATGGATTTGGGCCCTTTGGGGTGTCACCCGATGTGCTACTGAGTTAGCCTATTCTGCCAGCCAGGTCCCATTTACCTGGCCTTGCTGGGCTAGGCTCACAAGCCTCCTCCAGCCAAGCACACAAGCAGGGCCACACAGAGAGACAGAGATTCGCTCTGAAAAGATTCAGCCTTAGGAGCTTGCCCCAAAACCCTGGTACCCACTCCTTTTTAAGGGGTATAAACCCAAAGATTTTATGAAATTTACCCCCTCCCTCAATGCAGAGGGAGATATGCACAACTCCTCCTCCTCCCCTGGTTAGAAATTATATAAACTGGGTTATATTATAAACAAGCAATAAGTTTATTAATTACAGAAGGTGAATTTTAAGTGAATATAAGATATAGCAGACAGAACAAAGCAGATTACTGACCAAATAAAGCAAAATACACAAGCTAAGTCTGTTAAAACAATGACTGACATTTCATCCTCCTTTGAAGCTCTTGTGATGGTATAATGATGAGTGAATGTATGTATGGAGGATACGGTAGAAACTTTGCAAATGCCAGGATAGGTACATCATTCAGAAAAAGCTATAGACATTTTCTGAGCTCTCACTGAGTGGGCAAAGGGGCTTTCTAGAGGAGGTGTATTGGTCACATTGTTAAGCAGCAGTGTAATACAGGAAGTGTGATCCGTCTAGAGCTTGTGCAGGCCTAGATTTCTTGGACACTATCTAAATGACTTAATTCTGTCTGCATAAAAGACCAGTGCTCTTCTTATTCTGATTTTCTTGAGAGCTTCACGACTTTTTTGAAGCTCCCAGTCATAATATCATGTAATTACATAATGAATCTCTGTTTATTTTTTTTTAAATAAGTGTCTAGCACAGTTTTCAACTTTCATGTGGTAAATAAGCACCCCGACTTTCACAATAAGCCAAAAATCAAGCTAATCCAATTTCAAAAAAAGGCCAAGACAAGCCAATCCCTAAGAACCCCAACACTCTGTGACTAGATCCCCCGGTGTGCAGTCTGGGACTGTGGCGGGCCCGCTGTGCACCCCTAACTCTCTCCCCCCCCCCCCGCCCCTGCGTGCCCCTTGCCCCCCCTTACCTCTGCTTGCCAGGAGCCGATCAAAAAAAAAGAAGCAACAAGCTACAACGAGCAACAAGCCAAAAACTAGCCAACAAGAAACTCACAAGCCAGTTAAGCCAAAAACAAGCCTAATTTCTGCATTTTTCTCGTGAGTTTGGGAATGTCTGGTTTAGCCCTCAGGGTTGCAGAGAAAAGCTTGAAAAAGTACACCCTGAAAGCTCAAGAACCAGAAGGCAAATAAAAATAACTCAACATTTATTTTTAAGGGAAAAAAATCTCATTATTTTTAAGCCAATTTAATGATTTATTGGGGCCTGATTCTTAGCTTTTTGAGCAGTTGGAGTTGGCAATGCTGAAATCATCAAATTTAAGAACTTCTAATAACAGTATCTCAATTGAACTAAATATTCTAGCAGTGCTTGAGGAGAGATGTAGTCACTCAGAAAAACACATGAGATAAGAGGAGGCAAGTCCAGTGACCAAAGCATGAAGTCTATAGGGCTTTTTAGATCAATGTCAACACCTCCATTTGCACTCAGAAACAAAGTCAGGGCTGTCTTTTGAAAATAGGTTTGCTGTGACTAATACCAGTACCCATGTAGTCAGCAAGTCATTCATCCATCCATTGCAAAATCAGTCACTATCTTAGACTCAGATGCATGTGGAACAAGAACCCTGTTGAATTCCATGTGAAAGACTGATAGATAACCATAAGCAACTACCCAACCTCACCCTCTATAATCAATCTGAGTGGAAAGTAGAGCCTACTGAAGAACAATCTCATCTGAATTTAGTAACTGGCCATTCTGTTTAATGTATTAATATGCTTTACACAGTTTCATATTGTGCACTGTGCTTACACTTTTAGCACTGTAACAAATTGTTGTTGTCTTTGGTTACTGAAGTTGACGCTGGCAATGGTATTCTATCTTGTGAGTATGAGTGAGGCTAAAAAGGCCAATGCATGAATGGAAGTCCTTTTCACATTGAATGAATATGTAGCATGATATCAAGGAAGGGATTACAGTCTGTGCCCACTGAATCTGCCTCTGTTTACAACTCAGCCTCTGTGCTTTAAGATCCATACGGTGATTAATCTCGAACTGAGTAACCCCATCGTTGACTGCTGCTCACCAGTGTGATCAATATGTTGCTGATGACTCCCAGCTGTTGATGTCAACATTGCACTGCTTCAAGTTATGCTCCAGTGTGTCCTTGAAGTGTTTCTTCTGTCTGCCTTGTGCGCGGTTACTCACTTTGAGTTTGCTGAACAGCAACTGCTTTGGCATTCTAGTGTCATCCATCCTTAACACATGACCAGCCCAGTGTAACTGTGATACAATGAGCATGGCTTCAATCCCTATGGAGTGGCTGAGTTCCAGAATCTGGTTATTGGTAACTTTATTGTGCTATTTGATGCGGAGTACGGCACGCAGATGTCATAAATGGAACTTATCAAGAAGCTTAATGTAATGTCTGTAGCAGGTCCAGGTCTTGCACCCATACAATAAATTGGACAGCATAACTGCTTTATAGACTTTTAGCTTTGTTTGAACCTTAATACCTCGTTGCTGCCAGATTGCCTGATAGCCTGCCAAATGATGAACTGGCTTTGTTGATGCAAATTGTCAGTTCCTTGTCTATCGTAGTATCATTTGACAATGTGCTGCCAAAATAACAGAAGTTTGTAATAGCATTCAGCTGCATATTGCTGATAGGGACTTTTGGTTTCGTATAGGGTTTCCCTGGTGCAGGTTGATATACAACTTCTGTCTTTTTCATATTGTTTGTCAGCCTGTGCATTTTTGCACCCTCTGCGAATCCATCTGTATCTCTTCTTAAGCATGTGCCATAGAGCACAGTCATCTGCATACAGCACCTCATGAACAATTGCCTCAAAGATCTTCAAGGCAGATTGCAGCTTGTTCAGGTTGAATAATTTTCTAGAGGATCAGAAACATATCCTGATACCAGCATTTGGGTCTCTTGTAGTGTCATTGAGCATTGCTGCATAGAAGATATTGTACAGGAATGGGCCAATTACAGAGCCTTGCTTAATAGCATAGGAAACACTGCTCTACAGCCAAAATGCTTCTGAAATAAATGTCGTCAAATTTTACTAATTCTGGGTCACTGAGAACAAAAATGATGCTTAAAATTGTTGATTGGCTCTAGTTTTCAAGATATGCTATTGGGTCAGTATATACGACCCTTGACTTGGGAATGGCGGAGGATAAGTGAGTTATAAAGGGAAGGGATCTCAATTTAAACCAGAAATGACTAAAATGCATCTTTGACTGAATCTGTGAATAAATCTATGACTGGGTTTGGACAGTACTTGCTTTTTAGGCAAAACAATGAATGATGCAATCTGAAGCTGGTATCGCATCATACATCATATGAATTGCATCATGTTATTCCTAGAAGTCATGAATGATGCAATCATAACAAAGCTTACATCACTCTGCTGAACAAATTGCCCTATATCAGCTCTAGAAATCATACAGTGTTGTGCTCTCTTATTTGTCAGTGTTTGATTTTGCAAAGGGACACATTTCTGTTTAGCCAAAGTGAGCAGAGATACCTCGTACTTGTGTGAACATTGCAGATAACTTCTGCTATGTTTGTGGTGAAGTGACTTTTGCATCACAAAAGTGCAGTATAACCACTATGGTTAAGAAAGCCTATCACCTTTCTTTTGGCTGCAAAATTGGAGATCAGAACAAGAGGTGGGCCCCACACATATGCTGCAACACTTGTGCAACAAATCTTCACCAGTGGTTGAACAGGAAAAGGAAATCTATGCCTTTTGCAGTGCCAATGATTTGGAGAGAGCCAACAGATCATACCAGCAATTGTTACTTCTGCATGGTGCCTCCAGTTGGGAAAGGTGTGTCAAAGAAGAAAAAGTGGACTGTGCATTATCCAAACATTCCATCAGCTATACGCCCAGTACTCCACAGAGAAGGATTGTCGGTTCCTGGTGCACCAGAATCATTCTCACTTGAGTCAGATGAGAAAGAGGAAGAGGATGAAACTTCTGGTCCTGAACCATCAATGTCACAGGACCCACATTTTCTCCCATCCTCCTCCTCTGAACCACACCTCATAACACAAGGTGAACTGAATGACCTTGTCAGGGATTTGGAACTACCCAAGAGTAAGGCAGAGCTGTTGGGCTCCAGACTACATCAGTGGAATCTCCTGGCAGGTGATGTTAGGGTTTCCATGTTCCGTGACCGTCAAAATGATCTTATCCCATTCTTCTTCATGGAAGGTGATCTTGTAGCCTGCAACAACATCGATGGTGTGATGGCAGCCCTCAACATCGTTCACGATCCAGATGAGTGGAGACTGTTCATTGATTCATCGAAGACGAGTCTTAAAGCTGTTTTACTGCATAATGGCAATGTTTTGCCATCAATTCCAGTTGGTCATGTAGTCCATATGAAGGAAACCTATGACAACATGAAACAACTTTTGAGGTGCATAAATTCTGACCAACATCAGTGGCAGCTTTGTGGCGATTTGAAGGTTGTTGCTCTCTTGCTTGGTCTGCAGACTGGGTACACAAAGTACTGCTGTTTTCTCTGCGAATGGGATAGTCGTGCAAGAGATTCTCACTACATCAAGAAAGATTGGCCACTCCGACAGTCATTGGAGCCTGGGAGGAAAAGTGTTCAGCATCCACCACTTGTTGAATCAAGGAAGATTTTGTTACCACCCTTACACATCAAGCTGGGTCTGATGAAGTACTTTGTCAAGGCCATTGACAAAACACAAGCAGCTTTCAAGTACCTCCGTGGAAAATTTCCAAGGTTAAGTGAAGCTAAGATAAAGGAAGGTGTCTTTGTTGATCCTCAGATTCGTGAACTTCTTCGAGATGATGCATTTGACCATGCACTGCGTGGCAAGGAAAAGACGGCATGAAAAGCCTTCCAGTTAGTGGCAATAAATTTTCTCGGAAGCAACAAGGCAGACAACTACAGGTTGTTGGTGGAAAACCTCCTCAAGGCATACAAAAGCCTTGGTTGCAACGTGTCGCTAAAGATACATTTTTTGCACTCTCATCTAGACTTTTTTCCACCGAACTGCAGAGCAGTGAGTGACGAGCACGGCGAGCAATTTCGCCAGGACATTGCAACAATGGAGAAACACTATCAGGGTAAATGGAGCCCATCAATGCTTGCAGACTATTGCTGGACAGTGACAAGAGATGCTCCATTTAATGTATACAAGAGACAAGCCAAGAAGCACCGAGTAGACACTGAATAGGACTAAACTATGTACATAATAGTTTTTGCCTTTTGTTTCATAATAAATTTTATTTATATAACCCTTTTGCTGATTTGTAAAGTGTTACATAAACAGGACAGGTGAAATATTATCATGTAAAGCAACCATAAACACATGAAAAGACCTAGGTTTACAATTTATGATTAAAACTCTACTCTCTACACAATATACATAGACATAAAATGTAAAAATTAAATATCCTAGAAACAGTAGCCAATCAGTTGTTTTAATTGTCATATTTGAATTCAGCACATCAAAATACATAATAAATAGCACATTTTATCTCTGAAGCAGATGACTTCTCAAAAATTGTAAACCAGTGAAATGGGTCGGACAGAACATCATCTACACAGACTCATCCAAGCATTGCATAATGAAATAGCCTCAGAATGTTGGTGAATTTTTCTGGACAACCAAACTTATAATAATTGCCAAAGTTCAGGTCTACTGATAGTGTCAAATGCTTTAGCCAGGTCGATGAAAACAGTGTAAAGGTCCTGTTACTGTTGTTTGCATTTCTCCTGCATCTGAGGAGCTACACATAGCATATCTGCTGTGCCTCGCATTGACCTGAAACCGCAGTGCAATTCCAATAGCACATGATTAGCGATGTTGTGTAGCAGATGATCAAAGAGAACTCTGGCCAGAATTTTTCCAGCAATGAAGAATAACAAGATACCATGATATTTGCCACAGTCACATTTCATCTTGTATATGGTAACCATGTCTTTGAAGTCTTTCAGTACATCCTCAGTACTCCATAGATTGAAAAAGAGTCCATGCAGGCACCTCAGCAAGGTCTCACACCCATACTTGAATATTTCTTCAGGAATGCCATCGGATCTGGGGGCCCTGTTGTTCTTCATGGCAATGACTGCAGCACTGACTTCAAGGGACAGGGCCACATCCATGTTGTCATTACATGTTGGCTGATCCACTACTCTTATTAGTGCGTTGTCTATGATGTTGGATTGTGTGTTCAGAAGATCACTGAAATGCAGCTGCCACCTCTGAAAGATTTCTCCTTTGTCAGTGGTCAGTGTTAGGCCATCCACACTCTTCAAAGGCACTGTAGTGATGGGTGTAGGACCATATGCATCTTTCAAAGCAGCATAGAAGTCTGGTTTCATGACAGTCGGCATAACTCTGGATTTCATCTGCCTTGACATTCCACCATTGATCCTGCATGCCTCTAAATTTACATTGGAAGTCATGACATAGATTCCTGTACGTTGCTCCTGTGCCTATAACGACATGGTATGCATTAATTTAACATGCATCTCATGTTTTTCAGTGAATCGCTATTGGATTTCTGGGTAATTCTTGCCAAACCAGTCTTGGTGATGTTGTGTTGCTGTACCTAAGGTGGTGAGATCAGATTGATAGCATCGTGAAGTGTCCCCCAGTCGCTATCTACAGTAGCACTAGTAGTCAGGCCAGCGGGGTCATACAGACATGGTGTGATGTTACAGAGCTATGCTAGTGTAGCTTCATCTTGTAGTCACTTTACTTTGAACTGTCTGTTTTAGATGACTTGCGATGCAGTGGTCATAATACCAACAACATTTGGGGGTAAATCATATGATGTTGTGTCCAGCAGTCTGTCCTGCGCACGGCTGCAGTGATTCATACATCCTGGAGATCTCACCAACTGACGATTATGTAGTCAGTAAGATGTCATTGTTTGGATCCTGAGTACATCCATGATTTCTTTTTGTCCGGTAGGTGGAAAAAGGTGTTCATGATCACTAATGGACACATGACACTTTCACTGAGTAGCAGAGTTCCACTGCTATTCTCTTTTGCAGTTCTGTGCTGTCCAATGGCATCCCACCAAATTACCACATTACTTCCAACCCTTGCATTGAAGTCCCCCATAATGATCAGTTTTATCCGATGCTAGTGCAGACACAATGAGTTTATGTAAATCACTGTACTGATTTTTTTCTTTCTCAATGTCGGCATTTGTCATGGTGGGAGCATAAGCACTGAAGATGGTAGCTTATCACATGTATTTCAGTGTCAACCATAGAGGCATAAACTGATCACGTATGCCTTAGGTAGACTTTTAAGCTTGGCAGCAACGGAGTTGCTAATGGCAAAACCAACACCCGATTGTCATGGCTCTGTGGATGGGCATTCTTGTCAGAAGAACATGTACCCTGCACCAATGCCTGTGAGCTGCCCTTCATCGGTAAGCCTGGTTTCACTCAGTCAACCCTATAAGTGGCCAGTACTCTTGCAACAAGGGTTGTGCCTCTCTCAAGTCAGCTGGTGGTAGGGATGTCACATATAGCCCTAACCATCCATGAAACTATTGTGATTGTAAGGTCACTCATTTTTCTGACAGCATAGGCACATGATCTTCCAAATACATTGGTCTCGTCAGGTTCTATAGAGCAGACAATTTTTAGGGCACCTTTTCTAGTCCCTTCCCTATAGAGAATAGGTTCCAGTGGCGCAATGGGTTAGTGCACAGTACTTATAGAGCAGTGATACTGAGATTGTGAGTTCAGACCTCCCCTGGAGCACCCATCTGGGGGGGATAGCTCAGTGGTTTGAGCATTGGTCTGCTAAACCCAGGGTTGTGAGTTCAATCCTTGAGGGGGCCATTTAGGGAACTGGGGTAAAAATCTGTCTGGGGATTAGTCCTGCTTTGAGCTGGGGGGTTGGACTAGATGACCTCTTGAGGTCCCTTCCAACCCTGATATTCTATGGTATGGGAATCCGGACTGCTCCAGCACCCAAGATGTTTCCAAATGGTGCTGTTACTTCCAGGTACACTACCAAGTGACCAACAACTATGACTGCCTGTGTCATGATGCCTGTTGCTTCACCACTCACCCATCACTGTAGGACTTTCCTCCATTATGCATGAGTTGATTTTAGTGGTGATGACTTGAATCACACCAACCATGTAATCTCGCCTGTTCTCCTGAACTCCAGTGGCATTCACAAGACCAGTGTCTGGGATTAGGGTGCAGTCTGTGGTCACTGATATGGAATCATTCCATAGTCATAAACAACTGCTATACCTGCATCTGCTTGCTATGCCATTGTAAAGTGTAGCACTCTCCTCCACCATAGAAACCACTGAGGTCTTTGCTACTAACCTTGTAGCTGGGGACATGGCTTAATAATGAATGTCACAGTGTATTTCACATGCTGAGGGATTTGCTCATTACACCTCTGTGGCCTCATGCTGCTTCTAGATCTCTTACATAATTACCCTGGCCACTTGAGGGCTAAGTTACAGAGAGGTGGCACACAAAAAGCTAGTGCACGGGTCTTGTCAGTGGAGAGGCTATGTACCAGCACAGAGGACTTATACAGTCAGGGCCAGCTCCAGGCACCAGCTGAGCAAGCAGGTGCTTGGGGCGGCCAAGGGGAAGGGGCGGCACGTTGGGCTCTTCGGCGGCAATTTAGCGGAGGGTCCCTCGGTCCCTCTCGGAGGGAAGGACCTGCCGCCGAATTGCCACCGAAGAAGAAAGCGGCGCGGTGGAGCTGCCGCAGATCGCGATCGCGGCTTTTTTTTTTTTTTTTTTTCCCCGCCGCTTGGGGCGGCAAAAACCCTGGAGCCAACCCTGTATACAGTGTGCCTCCTTTTCCCTTAAATGAGTCTAGCTGGTGGCCAGTGATGATGATAGAATCACTGTATTGGTCACCAGCACTAGATGCTTCACACAGGCCTGTGCCATAGCACTAACCAACACATTAATCATTTTTTAAATCATTTGGTGCCATATCCGTATCTAGATGTTCTTTTGGATTCATTAACAGTTAATTAATCCAAGTGCAGCCTTGCAGACCCATGTAATTAAGCTTTTCTATATAAATAAATGCAAAGCCAAAAAAAGCACTATTGCCCAGGTATTTCTCATCGTACCTTTTTACACTTTTTGTGACAATAGGTAGTTCTTGTGTTCTGCATTGTGATTTTCTTGGGAGCAGCATGTAACTGAAATAAGGGTAGTATAGGCCTTAAATGTTGAGCACCCTTAACTCCAAACGAAGTCATAGCACACTGAGATTGCCAATACCTCACAAAATTAAGCTATACTGGAAGGCCACAGTAACATACTGGTGAATATTTTAGTGTACACTAATATTTTCCATTACAATTCCTTTTATTGGCAGACTTTTTATCATTAAATACTGATTTATCCAAATACAAAATCCCTGTTCTTAGGCTCTTGAGCCTTCCTCTGTGTCATGTAAGAGAAGTTGGCTGAGATTTTCAATGGTGACTATTAATTTTGGGGGCCTGTTTTTAAGTGCCCAGCTTGAAACACTTTTAAAAGGGGCCAGATTTTCAAAGGGCAGGTTCTCAGCACTTTCTGAATATCTGACCCATTTAATGTGTCATAAGATAGGTAGCTAAAAATCACTAGTATCTCTTGAAAACCTTGGCTATTAACTAACTAAGTTACAGAGAATCAGTGGTGTATTTGTCATTCACCTTTACTTTGTTTGAAAAAGCAGTCAGACCAGCTCTATCAAGTTTCATTGAAATGAGGATGTTTGACACAGGGTCAGAAAGGGTTACACAACTAGCAGGTTAACTGACACAGATTCAACCTTTAGAGACATTTTAGTAAATAATGGTTATGTTTCTGTGTGTTTACATGTGAAGATCATAGAATCATAGAATATCAGGGTTGGAAGGGACCTCAGCAGGTCATCTAGTCCAACCCCCTGCTCAAAGCAGGACCAATCTCCAGATAGATTTTTTGCCCCAGTTCCCTAAATGGCCCCCTTAAGGATTGAGCTCACAACCCTGGGTTTAGCAGGCCAATGCTCAAACCACTGAGCTATCCCTCCACCGTCGATGAATCTGAAGAAGTGAGGTTTTTTACTCACGAAAGCTTATGCCCAAATAAATCTTTTAGTCTTTAAGATGCCACCGGACTCCTTGTTGTTTTTGTGAGTACAGACTAATATGGCTACCCCCTGATAATTGTTAGAGGTTGACAATGTAACCAAACAGTTCTTGTCTATCACTGTATTCTGTTAATTCAGAGATCAAAAGGAGATGCTTACACTTAAATGAACTGTGAATGTAGTGATATCACTGTCTTCATTTTTCTTTTAAGTATATAGTAAACTACCTGTAAAAGGCAGGAGATAGGCAATTACGTTATTTTTATCCATGTAACTAATTACCAGTGATGCTTCAGAAGTAGGAGGTCTACTTCAAAGCTAGGATTATTGCCTATTGTTCACCCAAGGACTGCGCACTGTCAAGAGGCTGTAGATGGCCTGTCAGACAATAATAAAACAACTTTTGGATCCTGATCTTTTCAACTCAGATCTGTTTAAGCTCCATCAGGGGAAGTTTGAGTCTCCAGTCCCTTCTGGATCACCCTGATGTTGGACATTGGACTGTAACCTATGGACTAATTCTAAAGGAACTTTTTGCAACTCTAAAGCTCACCATCTCCGCTATGAAACTGACCTAAGAACTCTATTCACATCTGTCTCTTTTAACCAATACACTCTCTCGCTTTCTTTTTTAATAATTCTTAGTTTAGTTCATAAGAATTGGCTGCAAGTGTATATTTGGGTAAGAGCAGAAATATTCATTAATCTAGTGGGTAAAGTGTCTGATCCTTCGGGATTGGTAGAACTTTTTATGTGATCAAGATTTTCAGTAATCCTCATCATATTTGACTTGTCTGTCTGGGTGGGAGCTCAAGGCTGGATTATTTTAAGGGAACTGTGGTTTTGGCTTCTGGGTAACCAGTAAGGTATTGTGGAAGCTGTTTTGTTGCTGGCTTGGTGAATCTAATTTCTTAGAAATAACCACCAGTTTTGGAGATTGTCTGCTTCATTCTTTGTATTTTGCCCTAATTGAGCAATCTCAACATGGCCCCTCTGGGTTCCCAGTCATAGGATGGTATTAAAGTATTTTCTTACTCATATCATTTTGTACAATATTCATGCACTATCATTTTTGTTAAATAAAGCTGTGTAGCATAAATAGAGTGGACTTCCACCTTGTAGCAATGTCCTCGATCAATTTATTTCTGTACAGATTTGTTTCCTGTAAATTGGGATGTTCAAAGCCATGAGAGAATGACTAGAATGGTGAGTAACTAATTAAAGTGACAGGTTTCAGAGTAGCAGCTGTGTTAGTCTGTATCCGCAAAAAGAACAGGAGTACTTGTGGCACCTTAGAGACTAACAAATTTATTAGAGCATAAGCTTTCGTGGACTACAGCCCACTTCTTCGGATGCATATAGAGTGGAATATATATTGAGGAGATATATATACACACATACAGAGATCATGAACAGGTGGGAGTTGTCTTACCAACTCTGAGAGGCCAATTAAGTAAGAGAAAAAAAACTTTTGAAGTGATAATCAAGATAGCCCAGTACAGACAGTTTGATAAGAAGTGTGAGAATACTTACAAGGGGAGATAGATTCAGTGTTTGTAATGGCTCAGCCATTTCCTTAAGAAACTGTGAAACTACCTGATCAGCATCCTATACAGCAAACAGGGAAAGATTAAGAATGAGCTCTCAAAACTGGATACTCTCATAAGAAACCAACCTTCCACACAAACTTCCTCATGGATAGACTTTACAAAAACTACACAAGCCATTTACAAGACAAACTTTGCCTCTCTACAAAGGAAAAAGGACACTAAACTATCTAAACTGCTACAGACAATGTGGTTGAGGTAATATCTTTTATTGGACCACCTTCTATTGGTGGAAGAGGCAAGTTTTCGAGCTACACAGAGCTCTTCTACAGGTTTGGAAAAGGCAATCACAGCTAAATATGGGGGGGGGGGTAGTCTGTTAAGCATAAAGTTTGCATTTTGCAGAGACTAGTTAAGATGAAGTGGGCAAATATCACTTATGCAGTCATAGGGAAAAGGAGAGTTAGTATGTTACAAATTGTTGTAATGAGCCATAAAGCCAGTGTCTCTGAATCCAGTATTTTAGTGTCTAGCAGAGTTATGAATTTAGTTCCCATGATCATCTTTTGAAGGTTATGTGCAGGTTTCCTTTGAGGACAAGGACTGAGAGATCCAATATGGAGTGACTGCTTTATGAAAAGTGTTCGCCCATAGGTGAGGGTGTTTTTGTTTTTTATCATTTTTCCATGTGATTTCATTTGAAAGCATAGTGATTATCTGGTTTCACTTACATAGTTGGATCTTGAAAGGTGTGCTGTGGGGCTTTTGATCATCATAGCAGTGGAGATATGTCTGCAGGTTTTGCATCTGTTCTGGCAGGGTCTGGTGCCATTTTGAGTTGGTGTGTTCTGGTCTGTGGAGAGCTGACTTCTGATGACAAGCTTGGCAAGGTTAGGGGGAGCGGGGGCATTGTTTGAATGCCAGAACAGGAGGTTCAAGAAACATTTATTTCAGGATGTGGTCCCTATTATGTATTGTTTGTAACTGCTTGATGATACCCCATATGGGTTCCAGTGTGGTGTGATAGATGACAACTAGGGTCTACGGTCAGAGGTTTTTTCTCCCCTCCCCTATAGTGAAGCAGGTTCTCTTGCAGTATTTGAGTGGTTTGTTACATGATGCAATCTACTTCTTTGAAAATGTGTCCTTGTTTGGTGAAGACGGTTTTAAGTGTGTTACAGTATGTATCCCAGACTTTCTCCTCAGAGCATATTACGTAGTATCTTTGTGCCAGACTGGAGATACTAAATTTCTTGGTATATCTTGGGTGTTCACTGGGTCTGTGGAGGTAAGTGTGGTGATCCATGGGTTTCTTGTATAATGTTATCAATAGCATTCCGTTGCTGAAGCTGATTGTGATGTTCAGGAAGTTGATGCTGGCTTGGGCTGATGCTGGCTTCGGAGTGTTCTAGAGAGAGTCTGATGGACGGATGGTGGTTGTTGAAGTTGTTGTGGAAATCTGTGAGGGAATTTACATCATCTAATATCTAGATACCAAACACGACACACCCATTTTGGTTATTGGAGCCACATTTTCATCCTACCATTCACCTTCCACAAAGCAATTAACTACAAGAAGAAGACATTGTCTGAATAGCTCACATGTGTAAAGTCATCGTCCCTACAAGATTAAACTAATATTTTCAGATGTGGTGGCCTAAAGTTCAGCATCTACACCTATGTTCAGGCAATCAAGTAAAAATGCCTTGATTTTTCAAATGTTCTGAACGCTCTCAAATCCCATCTAAGCCAACGTTCAGCACCTCTGAAAATCAGGTTATTTATTTAATTCTGTACACTCAAGTTTGCAAATTTTCACCCCAGTCTTGGAGATTAAAGCCACATCTCTTTGTTGTTTTAGTTCTTCTAGCATTAGATTGTTTAAGATATGAGCTATTCTCATTGGCTACACCTATAATCATTGCAGGTCCATTATCAGTGTTAGCATAATGGTGCTATGATACCTGGTCCCTACCGCACCAAAATAATGTTCCTGAATTCTGGCAACATGGTAGTTTTAACAGTGCAGTCCTACTCCTCTCTCTCACTGTGAAAGTATAGTCTTTTTGTCTAAAAAACACTGGTGGCAGCTTCTCTGTAGTGAAAGGCATCTTCTGGCCCTCTAAAGTGGCTCCTGTTATCCTTCCCATGCTTGCTCCATACAAGGGAGAAGGGTCACCTGTTCCATATTCTGAAGTAATTTCTACTAGCAACTGAATTCATTTCCACTCATCCCCAGTAAAGTTCAGGGCCTGGTGGAAGACCCCATCCTAAAGCAGTACCCCTTCCCCTCTGACCTGGTTTCAAATGTAAGGAAGAAAACATAGATTCATAGATTCATAGATTCTAGGACTGGAAGGGACCTCGAGAGGTCATCAAGTCCAGTCCCCTGCCCGCATGGCAGGACCAAACACTGTCTAGACCATCCCTAATGCAAACACATACAAACATTTACCCCCTGAACAGGGCCAGCTCTAGGCACCAGCATTCCAAGCAGGTGCTTGGGGCAGCACTTTTCAAGGGGTGGCACTCCGGTTTTATTTTTTTTGCTTCAGCGGCAGCACTCCATTTTTTTTGCTGTTGTTTTTTTGCTTCAGCAGCGGCACTTCAACCCCTTATTTATTTATTTATTTATTTTTGCTTGGGGCAGCAAAAAACCTGGAGCTGGCACTGCCCCTGAACAAGACATGTAAAGTACTAGCGAGGAAGGAGATTAACTTTAAAACAATTGCATGTATATATTTGTATTTTTAATTCTACTTTAAGGCATGTGAGGATGATATTCTCATTTGCTGGTATAAGTACCTTTGTCACTAATTCCTGGCAATACTGGCACTCTGGGTAAGTTTTCCTTCATCAGAGCCCAAACAGAAGAATAGAGAATTGATCTATATTAATCAGAGAGAAGTGAGCCTGGTGTTATCACAATTCAAGACAGGTATCGTAGCACTTTAAAAATGATGCATGGAGCACTGTGATGCAAGCACTAACAGTTGCTGGAATGGTCCTACCCATAATCATGGGTTGAAATTTTCAAAGCAGTCTAGAGCTTTTAGTCACGTAGTCAGTCATAGTTACTTTTATTCCAAATGTCATTCTGTCTGTGCATAAGTCTTATTACCCCAGATATAAGACATTCACACTCTTACTCAAGAGCTGTTATTTTGGCAACGAAGTTCCATTCTAGTAAAATACTGCCAAGGAATCAAAAACAAACTTCTTCACTGGTACTGCTCAAGTGCTGCAAAAGCAATCCTCAGGCTTCCATGGGAGTGCTATGCATATGTTTGCAGAATGGTGAGGATGGCAAGCACTGCTAAATTGCTGTATCACCAATCCTAGGACTGTTGGAGTGTTGCTGTGAGCTAATTCAAAGTAGTGCTGCAAAGGGACATCTCAGCCTACTAGTCAACTGAAACTCTACTACTTAGATTTAAGTTACTTAATGTAGCAGCAAATAATTAAGATTACCCTCTTGTGGTTAGAGACCTTCAAAGAAGCAGAGCTAATACTATCAGGTCTCTGAGATACTTCTCTAGATTATGCGGTAGAGATCTTTTTTCAAATCCAGGCATTCACAACTCAAACCTAGCAGAGATAGGTGCCTGACACATTGAAAAGGCTTTTATTTATTGCTTTCAATGTCCTAAATATGTTGCAAATTTGTCTCAGAAAATATCTTTCTAGTGCAAAATTAAAGGATTTTCAAGGAGTTGCTATATACAGACGTGTGTAGTGCTCTGTTAGCACTAGATATTTGGTAAGCTTTTTTGTGTTTGGCTCCTTTGCAGTTAGTCAAAGCTATGCAAAATTATCTGTGTTCATATCATTGTATTAATATACAAAAATAAAAATGCTTCACATGCAAAAACTCTTTGTTTTGCCCAGGAATGAGGAATTCTGACAAGAAAATTTAAATGTGTTGCTTTTTTGCAAACCTGAATAAAATTGGATTTTTCTATACAGTGATGGTTTTTTCCACATAGTTCTATGTGCAGGTTCATTAATGTAACTGAAGTGGTAACTTATATTTAGCACCTCTCAAGATTGCACTGCAGTTTGGGAAGCAGATTGAGAGAAGATTATTCCTCTCCGCCATTGTGTTCACGAGTGCTGATGGGAGGATGTTTCCTGGAGTTCTGTATTCTGAGACTGAATTTCATTAGTACCAATCCACAAAGATAATGCTAGTTAAATGTGGTGATGTCACTTTTTTTTAAGGGAAAATTATTGCTACACTGAACTTGAACTTCAAAGTTATCTTGCAAAGGAAAATTCTGAGTTCATGATATTTGCATATGACTAAAAATTCCCTGAACCTGTTTTACTGAGTACTCAGAAAATAGACTTTGCAATAATATCAATAGGCTAAATTCAGAGATGAGTTTAAGTGAGTTTCAGGGCATATAAACTTGTATAATTTAAGGTTTCATCTGTCCTCATCACTTTGTAAGTTACACAAACTTATATTCAAATGGCCTGACTCTCCTCTATTTTGTCCTTGTTCCAATTATACCTGTGCAAAGAGGGTGTAAATCACTACCAAAGCAAAATTTTCTACTCATTTGCATTAGTTGTAGCATTCTATGCCCACTTCACAATTACTTTGTATAGGGGTGATATATTAAACTCTATCTATCCATCCATCCATCTCTCTTATCTATCTTATCCATTTATCCTATTTATCTATCCATCCCTTACCCCTACCTGAGTTTTGATTGTGAAATAAAGTGCCAGCAACTCCATGAAGTCCATGAAGGATTTCCCTATTCCTGTTGATTTTTGTATGGAATTACCCAATATTACAGTAATGGGTGGCAGTATAAAACCTTTAGAAAGACAGATGTGAGGTCCAGACTGTCTTAGACTCAGTCAGTCACTTAGCGATGTCTACACTGGTGCACATTTGTGCTCGCGCATGCTCACCATGCCCAAGAGTCCACATGTACTATGCTAGACATGTGTAATGCTGTGTACACACATATACATTGTTGCTTTAGGTACACAAAGTTAGTACTACCATTTCAGGAGTGGTATCAGTGCATCACAAAGAGACACTCTAAGAGCCACGTTGTTGTGTGTTGTTGGTTCTGTTCCCTGTCTTCACAAAAGTTGCAGATGGCACTTGTCACCCCTCATTTGTTTCCCCGGAAATCTTGCTTGAAGATATGAATCAGTGTAATGACTATGTACTGCTCCCACACCTCATCATGAGACAAATATTTATGCAGTGGAATAAGTGCTTGGCAAGAGGCTGAATGGAATCTGACAGTGTTTTATGACATATAGAAAATGGCTGACCTTCAGGGTTAATGACAATGCATGTCTCACTGGAATGGAATGTGACTGCTGGTATTGCAGCATATACCCTTTGGATCACTGTCACTTCTGGTGTGGAAGAACCAACATGTTGTGGGATCACATCATCTTGGAAACCTGGGATGAACAGCAATGGCTTTGGAACTTCCACATGAATAAACAGACCTTCGTGGAGCCACATAAGGAGTTAGCACCAACCCTCCAGTGCCAGAATACTCAATTCAGGAACTCCATACTGGTTCAGAAGTGGGTTTACCCACGGGTGGTTGGTATAAGAAATGTTCAAGAAATAATAGCTGGTTTTCTGAACTGTGCATGGGCCATTGATTGTGCACACATCCTTATAGTTTGCCCACCACTAAGGGCAAGTGAGTATGTGAACTGACAAGGTTACAATTCCATCATTCTGCAATGATCCAGTACTTGGATATGTGTGCCACTGTGGATATAGCCTAAGTGACTGACTGAAGCAGAGTCATGGATATTCATGTGGGAAAAACTAGAAAGATTCATGACACCAGCATGCTGAGGAGATCAGGTGTATTTGGAGGCTGAAGGCTCATTGGTGCTGCTTGTGGGTATATCTGGATGTCAATGTGGCAAACATTTTCATATGATCATCTCCTGCTGTGCACTGCATAATATTTGTGAGAGTAAAAGAGTATTTCCTTCCTGAGTGGGCTCAGAACAAATCTGGTTTGCAAACTCTGTACAGAGCCAGATCCCCCACACAGACATAGTGGTCCTGGGTCTCAGCAGGCAAGGGAAATTAGGGATGCCAGATGTGCACACATCCTATGACCTCTGCCTTGTATTTGGGCTGAGGAATATCTTCAGATATTTTTAGTGAAGCTGATGTACATGTACATGAGAGAACATACATACTTATGGGGCTACAGAGTTTCACAAGGGTTTTGTTCCCTTTTGATGTGCTGTTGCTGAAGTTCGTTAGCCTTTCTTGCGTGGCCCATTGTATTAATTAAAGACAATTATCACAGAGCACCTACTTTGTGTTAACGATTTGAGAATGGGTTTTGCTCTGGAGGGTGGTGGCCAGGGTGTTACGTGCTCATTGTTCAATGTGTTCGTCCTCACTACTGACACCTGAATATAAACCAATTCATCACTTGTGATTCACTGTAAAAAACAAACAAACAAACAAACAAACTAGTGGGCCTGAGCATGGTAACAGTTTCAGGCATTGTTACACATGATTTGGGCCATGCCTACACTACCATTTATGTCGGCAAAACTTAAGTCACTCAGAGATGTGGAAAAAAAAAAACCACACACTCGAGCGACGTACGTTTCACTGGCATAAGTTGTAGTGTGCACAGAGCTATGTCAGTGAGAAAGCTTCTCCGACCAACATAGCTAGCGCCATTCATTGAGGGTGGTTTAATTATGTCTCCAGAAGAGCTCTCGCCTGTCGGCATAGAGCGGCTACATGAGGGATCTTATAGTGGCGCAGCTGCATCAATACAGCTGTGCCACTGTAAGGTCTCTATTGTAGACATAGCCTTGGTTTGGTTGGTTGGTTGTGTTGTGATTTTTTGGTTTGCTTTGTTTGTTTTTTGCATCTTCCTCAATCCCATTTACAACTGCATGGAGAGTCCCAATTAACACAATGTTCACAATCGTTTCCAGTTTCACTTTGAATGGGTGAAGGACTCATTTTCACTTGTTTAGTGAAATACTGGGTTTCAAAATAGTTAACTGAATAATACTATTATACTGCCGAATGGAACCCCTAATTTCAATCTTTCAAGAAGTGTTTAAAGTTTGGGGTTTCCTAGGGGATGGAAACAAATGCTGTCATTGTGTGTCTGAATAACTTTTCCATGCCCTAAGTGCCTGACACAACTCTTACCTCTTTTGAAACCTCTGTTATTGGGAGTACTTCAATGTTTTTAATGTGTTTATGAGGGATTGCACCCAGGGGAAAGAAAGAAATGTAGCTATTATGTCAGTGTAGTAACTTGGAATTGTCACTAGCGCCAAGGGCAATTCAGAGCTGTTAGAGACCTGTAATCCCTTGTCTGCTTGAAAGTGCTTAAGGTTTGGTTTGGTTTTGAGGGTAGGGCAGGAGTTTTGGTAGAAGGTACTGGCAGATGCTGTGAGATTGCCAGTATTTTTTATTAGTATTATTTTGGTTTTGAAATTTCAACATGTTCAATAAACGTATTAAGAAAGATATTGATCCATCCTTTACTGCCTAAAACAGCTGTAAAACATCTGGTTTGTTGAGAATTTGTAATGAAATTTACAGTACAGAAAACATACACAGGAGGGATGGGGAAAGTGGAGCGTATTCCCAGGGCTTCAGATATTTGTGAATATTGGGGGAAACTCAAAAAAAGATTTCAACTGTCATGGCACCAAAGTTTTACACACATTTGATTAATGAGGCAGGGACCCATTCCTGAACCAAAATTACCTTCAGTTCATTATACCCAGGAAGGAGAAGATACACACAGTTAAACAAATTATAAAATTTATTACAACAGGTAAAAGGTTTACTTTCTACAAAAACATTACAAGAACAATTAAAGCAAGATACACAAAAATTAGCTATTAAAAATTTCTAAAGCAAAATTGTCCTTAGAATATGTTTTAAGGAAATATTTTTGGGAAAAAATATTTTTAAAAATTAAGTGGTCAAAACTAAGAACGCTGTCCAGTCTTTAATATGTTTGCATCCGTCTCCTTCCCCTCCTCATCAAAACGGGTAAATGGCTCTTGGTGAAACACTGGGGACGTCTCCTGCAACAGGGTTTGGGGTGGTCAGTGTTCTGGTGATCTGGGATTCCTGCAGGCCCCCCAGCATTGTCCTCCTAGCTGGTTAGAGGAGTACTTGAATGAGATTGCCTGGTGAAACAGTATTCTGGGTGGCAGCTGGAGGAGCAGCAGAGGAGGCTGATGGGGGTGGTTCTGTGACCTCCACAGGGGCAGATGCTGCACTCTGTCAGTCACTAGTCCAATTAGCCTTTCCATTAGGTAAAGTTCACATTCTGTAGGCCATGTCTCCACCTCCAAGAACCAGTCTAGAAGTCTCTCCTTGTGCTGAAGATCCCGCTCCTCCTTTGTGCTGAGGAACTCAAATTGCTCCTGATTTCTCCTGTTCAACCTATAAACAGGTCCTCCATGGCCCTTCTGTCTGCCCCTGCCTTCTGCCTCTTTGTGGCATGGTTTCCCTCTTGGGAGTCAAAGGTCCTGCCAATTCAAAGAGAAAGAGAGAATTATGTTCTGGGCTTCTGGAACAAGCTGAGAAATCCCCCCATATAACATAACTGTGCTATTAAAGACCACAATTTTTATATTTTTGAACATTCCAGGAATGTAACTGTCTCAGCATTCTTGGTTCTCAGAAACCTTTTGCAGCCCATAAAGAAGGAATGGAGGCACATAATGGTTAGAAAAATGTAGTAGTATTTGTAGCAATTTAAAGTGTTTATACTGTCTCAAGTGGTTTGGGGGAGATGGGGAAATTCCTTCCCGGGGCAATGTTTATGATTTATTTCTTTAAGGCTGGCTAACTTTTGGAGAACATACCAGTTTTCAATATACCACAATGGAAAAGAGCATGTGAAGAGAAGTGCTAAGGGTCACCCCTGCATATTGCAGAATGGAGGGGTTTAGCAAGCAGATTTGAATGCCGGTGAACCTCAAGAACAAGCTGCAATTCCTGCTGCAACAGAAATTTGCTGAAATATGCTTGTGGGATTGGGAGGAAATTTGAATGGAAATAAACTACATTCTGAGCTCGGATGGGAAGGCTTCATGCAAAGGGAGGGCTGAGCCATGACACCACCTCTTCCTGGTTGGATTGGAAACTCCTGCCCCTGTGCCTGCCTAACGAGGAGGGAGAGAGACAGCAATTTCATTAGGTTTCCTGAACGTCGAGCTCAGCACCACAACCTTCACTTCAGACAACTAGAAAGGGACACTGCACTGCTTTTCCTATGATCTTGAGACCTTCTTCCCCCGCTCCCCCCCCCCCCAGCATATGCAGCATGGCTCTTGGCAGGGAGATGGCAGAGATGAGGGACAGACACTGTAAGAGCTTGCTTGTGCTACTGGTTTTGTCCGCATGATTTATGTTGCTCAGGGGTGTGAATAAGCCACCTCCCTGAGCGACATAAATTTCACTGACCAGAGAAGCTCTGTCACAGCACTATCCACACCGGCGCTTAGGTCGATATAACTCACATCACTCAGGGGGGATGTGGCTTATTCACAGAGCTACCGCCTCTCGCAGAGGTGGTTTTATTATGTCGATGGGAGTCACCAGACTTGCTATGGTGGCACAGCTGCACTGCTGCAGATGCACTGCTATAGTGCGTCTAGTGTAGACTAGCCCTTGGTGTCTAAACTCCCAAGGGAGAAAAGACCTAACTTGTTCTTACTACCCCTTACCGCCATCCACACTGCAAACTGGCCACAGCTGGGCCACAGCTCACCCTCTACTTTCCTTGAAACATGTGTTTCAGGAGTTTCTGTATGGACAATAGGGGGCTTATGACACAAGCCTGTGCATGGACATGTACAGTTGCTAGTATAGATGTACTTGCTTGACACCTACTTACTCACATTTAACTCTCACTCGACCTGTTTATAGATAATCCTTTAAATTGCCCCAGTGGGCATCCATTTTACAACAATCCCTGAATTTACTTTTTTCAACATTGGTATAATTTTTTATCTCTTGGTTGATGTACTGTATCTCTCTTTACAGCTGTAACTTCACTAAGGGGTTATTTGCATTTGGTAACGGCTTTTGGTTTTGTAATTCATCAAGCATCTTAAAAGTGGCTGAAATACTCTAGTTCCCTCTACCTTTTTAATTTCCACAGATAGAAAAAGTAAAATAATGTATAGATTTGCATTTCAGAAAATCCAGAGGTTCTACATAACAATATAACCCTGCTTGAGGACTAAACAAGATAACATATGTTAATGCTTTAGCCATGAGACTAATCCTTGATACAGTAAAAGTGTTCAACATGAAATTGCTAATGCAGTCCTCTATTCTGAGATGAAGAAAATATTTAAACCAAGCAAGTCATAAAACATCCACCATATCTAGTGGCAAATGACTTTATAATATCAGCTTCCAGCATTTTCAACATTTCCCCAGAAATGTTCCTTTACTCATACTAAATTTTTGTATGTCAACAGTAGGTGGACTGTTGTAAGGGAAAACACGTCACATGACATTCCTAAAATGAAAGTAAGCATAATACATCTAATGCAAATATTGGTTCCTATAGACAGATACCAAAATCCATATAGTGCCTAATATTAAGCACTGAACATTTGGGTGCTAACTTGTATAGTTTTGCTTATAGTGCTCAAATGTTCAAAGTGATAATAGCCCTGTCTCCATTCACCAACCATGTGCTTAACTTTAAGCAGAGAAAGGTATAATACAAAGTGAAGCTAGACAAATTTAAAGTGGAAATATATAGTTAGTTATACAAAGTTCAACAGCTTCACCAAGAGAGATTGACCTGCACCTCACAGTACTCCATAGCCCAGTGGTTCGAGCACTCACATGAGAGACCTGGGTTCAAGTCCCTGTTCTACATCAGGAAGACCAGGGTTTGGAATCTGCATCTCCAATATCCTGGGTGAGTGCTCTAACCTCTAAGTTATAGGGCATAAGGGGGAAGCAATGCCCTCCTGCTGCTGTGTTTTGTGGGGGGCTCAGTGTAGTATACATGCTCTAAGGTGATCTGAGTCCAAATTTAGAAATTTTCAGTTTCATCTCTTTGCTAGATTAGAGCTAAGGTTGGGGTACTTTTTATTTATGCACTGTATAAATCTAAATAAATACATTTCAACCTCTAATACTGAATTCACTCAAATAACTGCTCTGCTTTGCAAATGGTAACTACTACGGTATTTCTACCACTCTCAATTCAAGGAACAGAAAATGGTTCCATTGACTGAACTGAATTGATATGCTAATGTATGACAGAGCAGTAGATCTTGTGAATTTACAAGTGTGTGTAGTTGGTACTTTCAACTCCTACTTCTACCTTCTTCATGAAGGGGAGGAAGGAGGACAGCACTATTAATAGTCAAGCTCTTGTATATATGCTATTGTTTAAAATAGGAGAATAGGGTCTTACATTTTTTAATCTTTCAGATTTAAGCCTGATTCACAGCCCACAGAAGTCAATGGGATTCTTTCCACTGACCTCCATGGGCTTTCGGATCAAGACTTAATAGGACTAAATTCATCCAAGGTTGACATGAATGGAGTTACACAAGGAATTAATTTTGCCCTGTGTACTTTTTCAATTCCTTTGTTCAGTGGAGAATAGAGAAGAATTTTTTTTACACACCATTCTTCCCAAATTGCACTCAGTCATGCAGCAATTAAAAAACAAAAAGCAAATATAACATACAGAATTGAGTTTTGCACCTCTCTATCTATACCGAAGATAGGATAAACTTGGAATGAGAAAATACATTTCACTTAATTTCAAACATACATGAACAGGATGGATTTTAAAGTTCAACTTGAGCTGAAATGCTGCTGAATAAAATTCAAATAAGGAAAAATGCAAAGTTCCTTTAAACACTGAACAGTGATTCTTCCTCTATAAGAGAAACATACTTGATTTTGAATAATTAGTAACCAAAAGATCAGTAGTCTCATATAAACCAGGGATTACACCTATTGATCCATGTATAATAAGTTGTACAGTGTAACTGGGGGTTAGTTTTATTCACCATATTATTATTCACTGTATTTCACTATATAATTATTATTTGTGTTACTGTAGCACATAGGAGCCCCAGTCAAGGACAAGGACCCCATTCTGCAAGATTCAATACAAACACAGAACAAAAAGAAACCCAGTCCCTTCTCCACCGAACAATTTTAAGTATAAGACAAGGAACAGGATGGGTACAGACAGATGGGGGAGTACTGGGAAACCATGAGACAATACTGGTCAGCAGGATAGGCTGGTCTCAGCACACCAGCAGGCTAGCCATTGTCAAGTTGTTGTTCTTTTTGCAGGCTTCATGGCAAAGGAGAGTTGTAAGAGGGGATGAAGAGGAAGAATGAGTTTTGCAGATGTTTACGAAGAGCTGTTATTTACTGTGTAAGCCATAGAACAATCATCACCACCTCTTACCAGTTTTGTAGGCTACTAAAATTGCATGCAGAGTAGGTACCAGCAAATGTCGATAATTCTGTCATTTTATCATAAAAATGAGATTAAATTGTTTACAAGTCCCTTGACTTCTGTTGACTCAACATTAATAAACAAAATTCAAATTCAACAGCTGGTTTTCGTCATTCCCTTGTGGTCTGTTTAGAGTGATAAATTGATTAACCTTGATGGAACCCAGGATGCATTGTCTGCACATAAAATAATAAATTAATGAGTTTCATTTATTCAGCTAATGCTAGTTATTGCTTTAGCTGTGTCCTTAGATTCAGGTTTGGCTCTCCTTCTAGTGGTGCTGCCAGATACTTTTTGACACCTTGTGAAGTGCATGTGATAATCAGCTGTGCAATGTAGTGTAGATAGGAAATCCAGACAGAAATAGAGCCAAAAAATGTATGAGAACTGGCAGTACCTATAACCTAATTTCCTTGAAAACCCAATTTATCACAAAAACAATTCAAAGTCACATTTTATTCACACTCGCATTTTAAAATATACTGTTTTAACAACATTCGGTTTGATTTTTTTTTTTTTTTTAAGTTCTAGTACCTCCATTGTGGCTTTTCCTTTCCACACTGATTTGTTTATACTGTGAAATTATGAAAAATCTGACTCAGACCAACAAAGCAGGTCAGGAAATTATACCCAGCAACCCATCTGAGGGCTAGTTTAGAGCTGGCGGTTAGAATTCAAGTTGAGGCAATATAGAAAAATTCTGATTCTATTCAAATACTGGCAAATACTATCACATGTAAGCATCACTGAAGCTTATGAAGCAATTTACTCAAATGGTTGATAGTATATACATTCTGAAAAATAAGGCCAATGTCTGATATGCCAAATTTTTTACTCATTGTAATAGGACTGAGAAAATGGAGTAAGGACCTCAAGATTTGACCCATATTATACTATTAGCTATAGATCTCAATGTCTAATGTAGTTTTCATCATCACACAAGTACATACCCCCACTAATATTCTGATAAGTCTCAAACAGACCTTAGTAGCAACTGAGAATGCCAACTACCTTTCCAGGATCAAGCCTGAGACTATTTTTGAAAATAATTGTATATGTAAGATGCTACTAAAGATTTTCCAGGTATTCATTTGCGCATGGATGTGCACATGCATATTTTGTATGGATAGTATAGGCATGTACTTCTGAAAATGTAGTCTAAATTATACAGACTACTATTTGATTAGAAGTTCACTTTGTTCTGTCTGTTATGACTTGGAACCACTTAAATACTACTTTTTGTATTTAATAAAATTACTTTTTACTTATTAATTAACCCAGAGTATGTATTAATATCAGGGGTGGGTGGGAGGGGCAAACAGCTGTGCATCTCTCTCTATCAGTGCTACAGTAAACAGATTTATTTGGGATTTGGACACCACTGAGAGCTGGGCATCTGAGTGTTGGAGACAGGAACACTTCTTAAGCTGTTTTCAGTTAAGCCTGCAGCTGTTGGGGGATGTGGTTCAGAACTGGGGCTGTGTTTGCAGCAGGCAAGCGTGTCTGGCTCAAACAAGGCAAGGTTCTGGAGTCCCAAGCTGGCAGGGAAAACGGGCTTAGGGTAGTCTCAGCACATCAGTTGGCAGTCCCAAGGGGGGTTCTGTGATCCAACCCATCACAGGCCCTTTCAGAATTAACTTGCTGTCATTCTTCAACTGCAATCAGCCATCTTTTTCATGCTTTTCTAGTGCATCAGATTAGAAATCATATAGGTTCTTTTTTCCCCTATTAAAACCATGCAACGTGTCTTGAATCTGCATCACATGCGTTCAAAGACAAAATTTCTGAAGACAATTGTATGTGAATTACTGTTTGCTAATGATTGTGCTTTGCTGGCCCATAATCTTTGGGACATTCGGTGGCTCACTGACTGCTTTGAGTGTGCAGCAAAACATTTTGCCTTAACAATCAGCCGAAGGAGACAGAAACCATGGTCCAGCCTCGACTGGGAAGCACTGCAACCATATTCCAGTTGTGTCCATTAACAACATACCACTCAAGGTTGTTGATAAATTTTGCTACCGTGGCGGTGTCATTTCATGAAATGCAATGATTGGCAATGACATTACAAAGGTCATTGGTGCAACCATCAATGCCTTTGGAAAACTTCATTGTCGTCTCTGGAAGAAACACGGTGTCAGTCTGCAAATAAAAATTAATGTTTACTGCACCATCACTGCATTCCTCTGTGGCTGTGTATGTAGACTACTTATCAATGCCACATAAAAAGCTTGGACCAATTCCACCTGCAATGTCTATGGTGGATAACGGGAATTAAAGATTTGATTCCAAACACAGAGGTCCTTGAGTGGTGCGTCATCAGTCATTGAAGCTTTTTATAGTGAGAGTGAAGCTGAGATGATGCAATCATATTGTCCACATGTATGACAGCATAATACCGAAATCCATGTTTTATGGAGAATGGAGACTTGGAACTCATTTTAGGGCAGAAAACATTAGTGACACTCTCAAATCCAACCTCCAATCTTGCAATGTTGACCTCAACACCTGGGAGCTCTTTGCCCATGACAAGACCTTGGAATGAAAGATTGAGAGCTCACAATTGCTGCAATCAAGGAGAGACATGAAGCTAAAATCAGCACATTTATCTACAATTGTCTTCATAAATGGCACTTGTGGATGGGGTCTCATCTCAGGACCCACAATAACTGACTGTAGTTCATCCATTGAACTCAATGGGAGACTTCATCATCAGTTAGCCAATCTTTTGAGTTTCAGCCTCCTCCTCTATAGTGCTTAAGAACAACTCTTCCTCTTCACTTGAAGAATCCATTACTGCACTCGATACCTACACTTTCCTGCTTTCTCTGCACATGTTAGCATCCTGGAACAACTTACCAAAGATTGTGGTGGATTCTCCATCACTGACCATTTTAAAATTAAGATTGGATGTTTTTCTAATAGATATATGTTAGGAATTATTTTAGGTAAGTTCTATGCCCTATGTTACAGAGGATGCCAGACTAGATGACCACAATGGTCCCTTATGGCCTTGGAAACTATGAAAAACAAATGCTGGTTGTCACATTGCTGATGTTGCTTCCTTCTTTCCATATTTCTGCCCATGGCAAATTGAATTTCTGTGAAATTTTCCATTGTTGGTATAGCTACAGTACACAGTTCTATGTTCTGTGCCTTTTTATAGGCTTTTTATTTGTTTCTGTCTGTCATGCTTCTTGGCACATACACGTTGTCCATTCTAGTGTCAGATCTATCTCCCGTAGTAACTGTTCACTGACTCTTTTTTATTGTTACATGCCAGGACAATCTGCTCCTTTATGAGAGATTCTTTTAATATTCCATGTTCACATGACTGACTTTTTAGTTTTACGTCTGTGACAAGCTCCTCTATTGTTTCCTCTTCATTCTGTGTTCTCATTCTGAACACATGCCTCCCATAAATAACATCATTTTCTAGGGACACAATCATTATCAAACATTTTCATTATTTCTGCAAAGCTTTTCTCACTCTTCTCTTCCCCATCTTCATGCAATGTATTATATACATCATGAGAGGGCTTCTGTTCCTGCCACTTTCAAGATTCGAGTAATCTTTTGTTCATCCTTCAGTTTACTTGCTTATGTGGCTTTCATATACAATTCAAATTGCCATTTGAACCTCTTCTGGGCATATGCAGCATTTCACCAGATTCCCAAGGCTGGTGGGGAAGTTGGTTGCAATCGCAAAAGCTCTGCAGCATCCATTTCAATTTTACCTTTCAGTGGGTCTTCCAGCACACTGTGCCTTCCACTTCCAGTACCGTGTAGTATCTTTCTGATAAGCAGAGCAGTGTCAAAATAAACCCTTTATTAGGAACAGGAACTATGTACAGAAATAAGGTAACAAAACTCCCTACTGCCTTGTGTAGCTGCAACCTGGACTGCCCAGCCCTAGGCTACTTTGTTTCTGCTCAGCAGAAATGGGTCACAGGAAACCAAAGACTATATGAGAGTGTACAGGAGAGTGTGGCATCTCTACACTTCCTGGAGGACATATTGTATAGCACAGCCCCTATCCCCAACCCCTTTCTAAAACACACATTTCTATTCATCCCCTTCCCATAAGTGCCCTTCCCCTTGCTGCACCCCAATTCTTACCCCATTCCCCCTCCCCTCCCAGTGAACATTTTCAACAATAGTTTCAACACCTTCTGAATATTCTGCTGTACTCAGATTATATTTCAAGATTACAAAACAATTTTGCCAGAATCAGTTTGGAGCAATATTCCTCTTTTTCATATTTCTGCCCAGGGTTAGATTTAAACTCTCAAAGCCTGGGTGGTACTCACATTTAATAGCTACAGCTTTCCCCCTTGAGCCACACCTGTCTTGTGATGCAGAGCTACCTTTCAACCCCTGTTTCTGCACATGCACAGTCAAATCTATTTGGAGCATGAGCCTTTGGTATGCACCTAGACAGAGAACCACACTCTCTTTCTAATTATGTTGTAATTTGATTCCCCCTGAAAGGGCTACTTGGTAGCATGCACTTCGTTGGTGTAACTCGGGCATTTGAGATCCTTGAGTACAGATCTCTATCTGTGCTCAAAAAAAGTTGCAAAAATATGTCAGCCTTTAGAAAAAGCTGCTTTTAGAGGGGAGCTGAATTTCAGAAATACCTTAGTCAAATGCCCCCCACTCCCATTTGGATCACTAACCAAACCTATGCCCCACCAAATTTCAAATCCACGGAACCGTGTGAATTTTAGAGCACTTAGAATAGTTGAGCTTTGAACAGAAAGCACCACTTAACTTTAACTACAGCAGAGTTTGTGCTCTCCTATACTATTATAGTCAAAAATCTCAAGCAGAACAAAATGATACTTCTTCAGCTAAATGACTGGAAATAGATTTTATTTTGCAGAAATTATTGATTGCAGCATTCAGCACACCGATCAGCTATAATTACAAATCTGGAATATCAGAAAGGCTAAATTTTTTTCTCATTTTTAAGCCTTTCTTGGATGGAGTCGTTCTTATTGAGCCAGCCCCTTCAAGAACAGATTGCAAAGCAAAACTCAGTAAGGTATTGATTATAAACTAAACTGCTTTGAAAGTCAAATCTAAGCATTGATTTGACTGATAACATCCATGCAGAAATTGTGAATTCTGCTCTCCTGAATAGACCCAGTTTCACTCTGTATTCAGTACCTCAAAAAATAGAAACTGGATGCAGTTGGATAAACTGAACAAGCTTGAGGTGATGCTGACTGCTAGGGAGAAGTATTTTGAAGACCTAGAGTAGTTTACAATTGCTCCATCAGCTAACGGTCTCAACTTAGTCACAGACAGAGTGGTCCATAATCTCAGTGTTTACTAGATTTAGCATTGGTTCTAGTCTTTCAGAGTGTATCACTCACCAGACCACATTCTTTCAACACCTAGTAAACAGATTATTCACCTTCCTCCAGGTGTGGATCCAGCCTCTGTGCCACATATCTTAATCACCTCTCAGTTTGACTGTTGCCAACAGGATTATCTCAGATTAACTTCAAAAGCCACTCTCTCTCACACACACACACACACACACACTATATAACTAGACATTATAGTATCCTTTATTTTTCTCTAATATAGAAAAAAGGAAGAAAACTCTAGAAAATAAAATTTTAAAAAGTCATCAAAAGCATAGAGATTGCAAAATGAAGCATACAAAATGCCAAAGTTAAAGCTGAACAAACTTTCAACTATGCCTCTTGTTTGTTCACATTACAGTCCAGTTTCTAATGAAATGATCAAATATATTTTCCTTATGATCCCATCATAAATACAGTTTATAATGGCCTAACTAGCAAGGAGTTTCCCCAAAGTTCCTAGAAAGTTTAGAAGTTTATTCTTCCTTACACAGTGGCTTTCCTATTTCTTCTCTTTTTTCCAAAGACTGTTTGGTTTAGATCCTCAGGTACTCAGGTGTTACTCTCCTCAGCAATCCAATGCCAAATAATTTTGGTCCCCTGCCACCCAATGGAATCGTTAACTTTAAGCTAAATGCCCAATCACTATGCAAGGCCTGGGGAGAGTTCAGCACCTAAGAAAGGGGCTGCTGCCTAAATTAGCCAGAAATGAAGTGCCACTGGGAGTGGTGGGGGGGAAGAGATGCCTAAGTAGTTCATGTTGTGCACATGATTGATGGGCTGGAAATAGCCATCTGTCTCTGCTCAGGTTCCTCAGCCATGAATCCTCTCCTGGAATTAGTCACCTAAGCCAAGTCAGCTGCTCAAGTGGCCCATGTTCTAGCAGCCATAACCCTCTTTCTCTATCACTCTTGAGACCATGCTCACCCTATATTTTGCTGTAACCCCAGCTGCCTTTTGTGCAGGCATTGTGCTGTCCCCCCATTTATTGGACTGCATCCAGCTCTCCTGCTGTGGGGTCTGACAGGCATCAAGTCTTAGGCCTGCTCAGAGCATGCCTAGGGGACTAGGTCCTCTGGTGAGATGGGTATTCCTCTACCGAGTCTGAGAATCCCGAGTCTTCAGGGACTTGAGCTTGTGCTTGGGTTCAGAACTGCTCATTAATTGTGGTTGACATTAGGACTTAGCTGACTGGTGGAAATATAGGCACCTAGGGGACTTAGGTGCCTATGGAGTTAGGTGGCAGCTGAATGGCGGTGTTGAAAAATGTCATCAGCCCCTAAAAGATGGATGTAGATTCCAAAAGATGCAGTTAGGCACCAAAATACCTTTGAGGATTTGGGCCCTTGTCCCTTCTTGAGTTCAAGTTTGGACAGATACACAGTGAATGAGGCAAGAGTATATAGTGAGTGAGACAGGAGTCTTGTGAATCCATGCCTTATTCTGGCCTAAAATCTGTTGGCAGCTACCACAGTGTAAATCATTAAAATATTTACACCAAGGATCAGCAAGAGTAGATTTGCACCCTCAGTGTTCAGGTTGGACTTTGTACTGTGGATGAGTCAAGAACTCTCACAATGAACAGCAAGGATAAGAACATATAATCCATTGTGTTTTGGCTAAGGCCGGTAACCTGAAGAAATAATATTATGTGATTGGATAGCCCAAGGCTATATTTTAAAGGTATATGCACAAGCAGGCAAAATTAAGGTTGTATGGGCAGTCTTAACTTTGCTATTGAATGCTTTGCAGCATTAACATGCTTTTATGATTTTTTAATATGAAATAATATAAACCGTTTGTTAGTTCATCTGTAAGCATGAAATGTACTTTCATCTCCAGGTTTTAAAACAAAATCAGAGTTATTTATTTTGATGGTAAAAATATTTAATCCCTTCTTTTTTTCTTATTGTCACAATACATGGTATCTGCATTTTTTACCCAAGAAGTCTATGGAAGATCAGTATAATCAGTATAATCACTTGGCCAAGATCTCCTACCTGTTCTACTTACCATAACTCTGATTTCAGTATTTATCAGCGGTTTAATCCATTTTTTGACTGTGAATACATAATTGCCAAAATATCTGTTGGCAAACTAAACCTTTACTGTGATCTCATCAGCTACCACAAGCTAAACAGTGTTGGGCTGGGTCAGTTGTTAATGGGAAATCTCAGATTTGGTATTCTTTGCTTCCTGACCTAATCTGTTGTGTAATGTTGTTCTGCACAGCCAGATAGTTGTCATGTTTCACCCAAGTGGTGCTGACAGGCAGTACAGGTCCCTTAGGGCACCAGAACAGGACTGTTGTGATTATGACACTGCCCGCTGTGGTTCCCCTAATAAAGGGAAATATCATCAAACCAGACAATGATACAGGAGAGCTCCAGGATAATTTTTGACCCAAAGGAGTTCCTCCCTCAATTTAGGGAGGAAAAAAAAATAGCGGCATCCTACCAAACTCTGTATCTCATAAGACAGCTGTATCTCATTTGCAATCAGGAGGTTTATAAAGAAAGGCACCAAGGGTGGAAATTTTAGCAGCACAACTCATCACATTCCACACTCAAGCTCAGACTCCTGGGTTCTGCTGGGCCCTTCTGGCGATTGGGGAGGGGCATGTGACCCTTCAAACCTGCTCCCGCCCACATTTCCCCAGGCAAACTGTCTCTCAAAGAAGGAAGCCACAGGGAAGTCTCTGAAGAAAAAAAAACTACCAGGAGAAATGCCTCTGAATTTCCTGGGAGCTTAGGAAGTGTACCCAGGCCATTAAACCTTCGTGAACTTTTTCTTTCAGTTTATCTCTGATTACTGGAGTAGCCAAACCACAGTATCTGGAAGATCTAATGGTTTAATGTGTTGATATATTTTTGAACTCTTAACAATGAACATGAAAACATCTAAAAAAAAGAGAATTTACTTCATTTATTTTGCTGTGGACACAGCAGCAAAACAACAACAGACACATGCATGGATTTAAGCATCAGGCCTCAACTTTTTTAAACTTTAGCACAGGGCAGGGGCACCACCTACCTGTCACCCATAGTCTCCTCTACTAGGTATTTAATTGGCTCCAGTGCAGGGATTACAGGGCTCCTTAACATATAACCCATAATTTGTGCCAGGGTTACAGGACTCCTTAATCCATAATGTGGGGTAGGCTCTCCTCAGTATACCCTGCAGGACTCAGCTCTCTGAGTCCTAGCGCCTTTTCCCCACCATGAGAGGGTAGGGGGACAGAAGGGTGGGGACCTCAGCCCATGAAGGCCACATGAGGCGAAGGCCAAACACCAAAATCCCAGGTCTTTTACCTCTACGAACTGTTCATTTTATTCTCTTAACCACACTGGAAACTGGCCACAAGTTGTGGTGAATAAACAACTCCACCCCAGTTAGGTACTAAGCACATTCCTACTTACCCCACTGCAGCTTGAAGGGGCTGTGAGGGAGTGGGGGGGGGGGAAACTCCCTGGTCCTCTGCCAATTGGCCTATGGGAGAAAAAAAATTTCTTTACCCCCTAAAGAAGCAATGAGCTAGACCCTATCCTCTATCAGGCCAGGTTCCCATTTCTAGTTAAGGGGGCTAGGTTGGGCTGCTAGAATGGAGCCAACAGAGGCTCCATATGGCCCCTGCACTGGGCTAAATCCTGGGAGCCAGGTAATGCTGGCCAATCATCACCTCTCTCCCCCAGCTAGCCAATGGGTACCAGAGATTCTCAGGGGGTGGAGCTACCTATTGTCCCTTGGTGAGTGTCTCCTTCCCTTGCTACTGGGACTGTCCCTCTTTCATCACTGGCCTCATTAAGTTCCCCCACCTGTTGATGCGAATGGGTGACATTTCTAATAAGACTCTACTCAGGTATTTTGACAATTATATCTATGTAAGAACCAGATTTGTGGGAAGACTGGAACCAGGGCCTGGCCACAGTAGTCTATGAAGTGATCCCTGAATAGTTTAACTGTATGTTTTGCTAAAGCTGCACTTGATACATTTATTAGAGTAAATGTAAGAAGATATTATTTAGATACAGTCTGTCTGAGTTGGAGTGGAAGTTTGCATGAGAAAGGTGAGCTCTATAATTCTCTATCAAAAATAGGCATAAAAATGAACAGGCAAAATTCTCTCTTTTTCTACATAAAGCCTCTTTGATGTGGCCAAGTATGGGGACGGTAAGCAAGTAACATCAGTCCACAGTCAGTCTGAACCAAGGTGCAGGTCTAGAACTCAATTCACCCCTGCCCTACTCAATCCAGGCCTAGCACTGACTGTCTCTACTTCCTGGAATTTGTCTAGGCCACCAGACCCATGCAGATCCAGTGCCCCTATACTGCCCTCTATGCTGGCCTATTTATACATTTACTGAAAAATATTATCATGATTCTGGGAACATTTTTTGATACGAATGCAGACAAATCTTATGCACACCTGGCTGACAAATGACTAGAAAATTAACTCTCTTTGATGTGCAGTATCTGATGAAGATTGATTCTTTTCTTCTTACTATGCTGCTTGAAGTTAAAGCAAATGGCTCATTTTGACACAGACAGCATTTGCTGAGTGCTGTTCAAAGAAATATGCATTGTAGCTGGGAGGGAAGAGAAATTCTTTCCCTTGGATAAGGAAGGGTGGTGATTTCTCTTCCCAGGCTGAAACTTACATTTTTCAAGGGCCTCCTTCAGTCTGTTCTCAGCAAATATCGAAAAAACAGAAACACCTGAATAAAATGGTTTCCTACAGCTTCTGATGAGTCTAAGCACGAGCCCAACACTTTATTACTTAGGCCTTTTTAATAGCTTGAAGAACATCAGCCAGAAAGATGTAATAGTTTTTCTAAGGAAGCTATATCATAAAAGTCACAGTTGACCTTTTCAGAGCACAAGAAGGAAGAAAAAGCGTTTGACCTTTATTACATTTATTAACTATAAAGCTTGTCAGTGTTTGTTTGTTTTCAATGGCAAAAAGAGCAAGTGCCTGACAACGTGCAGTGACTTATCATCTGTAATGTTAGTCTGCACTGATTCATGTAGAACCAGGGTTCGCAAACCTTTTTATAATGTGAACCATTTCTTAATGGCGAGATTAGGCCAGATTCTCCATTGTGGTGCAGCTGCTTTGGGCTGGCAGTCAGACCCTAAAAACAGCTTAACTGGAATATGTAGGTTCACCCTAGTAAAAGGATGATCTTTCACTGCTATAGAATGGATATAGGGGCTTTTATGCCATACAACTCTTCTTGCTGCCAACATAAAAAAGAAAAGTAAATATAACTGGGATGCCCCCATCCCTATCTTTAGCTGTTTTTTTGACAGTTTGGACTCGTTTTCAGAAGGAGTAAGGTCTTCAAAGATGCAATCAGAGCAGGATTTGATCCTTTAAAAATTAAGTAAATAAAAGCTCTAGGGAGGGGGGGAGTGGTTTGGGGGGTGTTAGAGAGTGCTGAGGCCTGACAGGTGAGTCTTCACTCTGATCATGGAAGCCTCAATTAGTTTCCCAGTGATGGTTGATGGAGCAGTTAGCTAATCAGGAGTAGACTCTGGGGAGGTAAGGAACTAATTAGCCCTCAGCTGGCTAACCTGATAAAAGCCAGGAAGGAAGTGTTACAAGGAGTGAGGGAAGGGTAGGAGTAGATGAGTCCAGACTAAAAGAGTGTGGGAGAGGGAGAGATCTTTTCTTTTCCTAGGGCTATGGTAAGGAGGAACTGAAAATGCAGGGTTAAAAAAAAAAAATCTATGGTGTTGCAGTGATGTTAGCGGAAGGGTTTAGAATAAATTAGACTGAACACTAAAGGAAAGTGGTTTGCCCTTTTGAATGGAATACATTGGTTACCCTTAAAATGTTCTAATGATCTAAGGTAATGAAATAATGTTACCTTAGTATCTTCAGTATTCCAAGAGCCAGTCCATAGTTAGAGTTGCAAGATGAATTTCTTTTCTGAGCCTGCTTTGACACTGCCTTCCCCTATCAAATCTGCAGGCACAGGAATATTAACCTCTAAATTATTAGGCTAGGTTGAGGGCTGAAAGAGACACTTTCTAGGAAATTTGAAGTGAATGGAATAATTAATGTCTTAATTATGACAATCTAAGAATAGGGATGTTTGCTAGAGTTCCAAAGATCTGAATGGGTCACTTCATAGAGAGAAAGAAAGAAGTGTGGCCTCAGAGACCAAATAAAAGAAAGAAAGAAACTTAGTCTGAGTACTTACTACATAAGTAATTTACTTTAATCAAGGTGCACAGGGCCAAGCCTGAGCTTATTCAGTTCTACTATTTAAAAGCTTAATTTTAAATTAATGTCAGAATACCTCAGTGGCTCCAGCAAATTTAAAACTAAACTAAGGTGTCAAAGAACTGCTGAAGACCCAAGCTTTCATTTAACAATATAAAGCAAGTCTCAAACTCCTTTCATGGTCCAGATAGACTGCAAAATGTAACCAAGTCTCAGGAAGACTTGTCAATGGAAAAAAGAATTATTCCAGCAAAACTGAAGTTAATCATATGCATTGTCAGTAAGCTAAAACAAATTAACAATTATGGCATTCACTAGGGTTACAGAATTCTTCCAATACTCTTCTTTTTGCTAGATCCCAGCTTAATTTTAAATATCTCCCACTCTCAATTCTTAAATCTGTTGATTTATCTGTTTTCATGGGACTAATTCCTGCTTGCTCTACTTTCCCCATACCAAAGCCCCCTATTAGCAACATGTGCCCTTTTCTCTAAAATGTGACTATTACTTGTTGTGGAAAACAAACCTTATCTCTGGATTTCCTGGGTTTCTAATGTCATTTTAACTTAAACATGCTTGAGAGATGCATTCTAAACTCTGATCTGTGCCTCCAGCCTTAACTTCACCCTGATGAAGTATTTTTGATTGGGAGCAGCCAATATAGGGCCCTTACTATCTTGGAGTAAAACTTTACTGAACAACCTGTCTCCTTTATTTCAAAGGACCCATCTATTTCAATGGGACTACTAACTGAGTAAGGTGCTACACAATTTGAGTAAGGGTTGCAAAATCTGGCCCATACTCAATACTCTAAATACTGAGGTAACATTATCAACAGTAATTGGAAGTACTTTTAAGGCCAACTATGGCTTTTAGTTTTTAAGCACAGCCATATGAAATCAATTCACTGAGTTACAAATTATTTGTCAGATTTCTTACCATGAATTTTAGGTTACTAAGTAAATCAATTTATGCTGTATTCTAGCCTTACTCTCCTTCCAGCAAAATAAATAGATAGATATTGATGCTTTGCAAAAACTTCAAAAATCAAGTAACTTGTAATAATTTACATATTTCTATAAACCATTTAATATTTTTCATTATAACACTGAAATATGAGTGGGAAGTAATATTTCTTCTCCAAAATGTATTGCTGTCTATTGCTCTGTCAATAAATTGATGGAAACTAGACATCCTACCTTCAATGGTGCGTAGGTTCCAGTCCTGTAAGCGGCTCTTCCTGAGCAGACCCTTGCGTAGATACCAAGCCCTGTTGACTTCAGGTGGTTTCACATGAGCAGAAATGTTCATCCACAGAGATCTACTTGTGGGATCAGAGCCTAAGGATTGCTGCAGTCTTTTCAGTGGTATTAGAGGGGGTCCAAAATATCAAATATTTTCCATGAGAAATATCAAAAGAGAGAGAATTTTCTTTTTAAAAAATTGATGAAATTTACAGGGTTTTTTATGAAAAAACAAAAAACTTTTTTCAGTTTTCAAAAGTCAAAAAAATCATCAGAGTTTTTTAATGAAAATTTTTGGTAGACATTAGAAGGCTTTTGTTTAATCGAAAAAAATTCAGCCAGCCCTAGCAGACATTCAGTTTTCTAGTACAACAAACAGTACACAATTGCCTTTATCCACATTAGGATAGAGTGGCGTTAACCTCCAACCTTCAAAATCTTTAGACACTCTCACCTCTGAGCTAATGAAATACATTCTCTCTATATTAGAAAAGAGATTTTCTAACAATATAAAAAAAAGTTTAGCATTTTCATTCTCTTTTATTATCTACATTGAATGATGAATACAGGATGCCTCACAGAGATTATGGTACCAATAATTATCTGCAGTAACTAAGTATGAATAAAAAGACTCCCTCTCTTAAATAAATCATTATTTATGAGATTCTCACATGTAAACAATTAAAATACTAGGTTGTGGCACCTTGTCTCTGAAAAGAGAGAACATTCAAACATAATTGAAGTTATTTTAATTAAGACAAAATGAATCTCCAGTTTTCCACTAGATGCATTTACAGGCCTTGCCTTAATACGTGGTTGTATTTACTACATGGCATTATCACAGACTGGGCTTCAGGCTGTTAGGAATATTAAAATGAACCACGGGCTGTAGGATCTACATAGCACAGCCTTTACAAAGCAATATCACTGAACCAATAAAAGTGCATGGCTGTGTCCCCCACTGCCCCATGTTCACTGAGCCCATAGCCAGCCATACAAAATTAGAAAGAAAATAAAAAATGAGGGGCCAGGTGTCCCTCTCCCATAGGAAAAAATAAATACCTTATGAGCTGCTTATGGATTTTTAAAAGATTTAAAATACAAAACAATTTTTAAAGTAAAACAGTCTACCTGGTAATATTTTACTGGAATTCTCTACCAGAAAAAATGCCATTGCCAAATTCCTCACACCCAAACCACAAGGCCCCAAACACACCTGCATATTTCTAACCATCCACCTGCATACTAGGCTAACCTGAGCCATTATAATAGCTAACCCTCTCCCCTCCCCCCCCCCGTATATTTAGAGAAAACATCTCTTCTAATATATGGGGAATGTGTTTTTTTTTCTCCCCTATATTGGTCCCACACACAGGATGCTGCAGCAGCACAATAAGGCTGCTGTAATTTCTCTTCTGACCTGGAAACATTTCTCCTGCAGAGCCCCCAAAGTCCATGGCACTGGTTGATGGGAGGTAGTTCAGGGAATTCATTGAGTCACTGCACCTTCTGGGCAGCCTCCACCAGCTGTGGAACCCCAACAGGTGGTGCACATACAGTCGGTCTTCCCATAGGTAACTACTTGGAAGTGTGCAGCCCCTTTTGGGGAGATGTAGTTTATACATTCCCAAGCCAGCAGGAGTGAATCAAAATCCTACTACTAACTCAATAGACACAATGTGTACAGTGTTTTGGAAAGATCTTGTTCTCTGCACATGCTAAGTATTTGTATTTCTACCAAGACTCCTTCAATCCATCCTCCAAACCCCGAATTGCACTTTCATACAATCCTTAATTTTTTTCATCTGCTCACTTGTCATTGTTACTTGGTGTGTCAAAAGGTATTTGTCAGAGTTAGTTACACTGTGATTGCTATACTACGCTTTAACATCTTGGAAGATATTTATTTAAGAAGGTATTATTTACTCCTACTTATTTTACCAGTACATATGTAGTTAATACAGTATGTTGTGAGGCAAAAAAGAAAGACCAATATAAAGGGATAGAGGCAATCCAATAGCAATCATCGGAATTAGATGATGGGTACAATGGATATGCTCCCATCACTAATGTTTGAGACCGGTATATGCACAGGGAGAATCCTGTTTAAAAACTCTGTAAGACTTTTAGTCATCTCAATAAAATGTGTCTTTTCACTGTCTGCTGCTTATCTGTGAACAAAGAAATAGTGGTAGCATGATAGCAAAGGAGGTAATGAAATGCAAGTTAAGGCTTATTGATATGAAACTCTCCATAGACGGTTACATTTAGAGAGTCTTGTCTAAAGGACCACTTAAGAGCTGGTTGCTGTAACTGCACCCAAACAGTCATTAGGGGTTAGAGGTGGGTTAAGCATTCTCTTTTGTCTGGATGGGGGACTTGCAGAGGCATATGAACTAGTCAGTGCTTAGCATCGAGAACTCTTGGCTCACGTGTCTTTGGGATGAAGGGTTTCACAGTTCAGGGGACGGGGCATCACAGAGCCCAGCCCTTGATCCAGAAAAGCAGCTCCTCTCTCACCATTTGTCTCTCTTAGTTGGAGTTTCTGCAACTGGGGTTACCTTTACATAGCTGTGTTGCTGGTTTCGCCCTTTTTCTGGAAAGTAATCAGTACTTGTGTACACCCAGTAAATGGAATGGACTAAGAGGAAATCCACTAAGTCCCTGTTTCACTATTTTTTTCCTTCTAGTGATGAACAGATCCACTTCAAAGTCCCAAAACAGGTATTGCCTTGGCAAAGCAGCAACAAAGAAATAGAGAGCTTTCTCTCTATTTCCCTATTTATATCAAATAAACCCCTCCAACAACAACAGATCAGCAATTCATAGCCTCAGACACACTTCTTTCCTTTTTAACAATAAACAAATATTGTACTTAGATTTGAATTTGCTTCTTAGCAGCAGCACAGAGATTATAGATGCTAGCTAACTAATATTTGCTCATGTAATTCACTAATATAAGAACTCAGGTAAGAAGTTGATGGAAAATGAAAGCTCAGGATGCAAAACTCTAGTACCATTCCATTTTGGATTAATTTTTTTAGGTTTATCTCTGTTACCATGGTGATTTTTGCAGAGGGAATCCAAGGGTTTTGGAAGGCTATAGAATGGAGTCAATTATTCCTTGTATTAACACTTGAAACCTGAATTTTCAAACTCCAGCATGGTGCATCTTGTTAAACGGAGGTCAGTGCTGGAGAACTTGTTATGATGCCTTTAATATAGAAACAGCAATAAAACTATATAGGGAAAAATGCTAAATGTGTACCATGGAAAAGGGCTCAGGGGGCAGGGTTTGTGTGGTAATGACATCCTGCTACAGCTGAAGTGCCTCTTCCACAAGGAACAGTTCTGTGTTCATATGCACATAGTTAAGGCACACGGTTGAGTTTTCTCATTCCTTTGACCCCTAGCCTTTTAATCAGTCTGTTTTTCTGCCTTTGAGTACATCACATTCACCAGAAGTAGCAGTAAAATAAAATGATTCTTCTTAGATGTGTGATGACTCTGGACAGCCCATAACATCCAATTGCTCAAAACAGTTATAATTAAGCAAACCTTAGGGATGTTTTAGGTTGCGAATGTGTTTTGGGGGATAGGAACCAGACTTTAAATTATTCATAATCTTGTTTAGTAATGAAACTTTTTTGAAATTGAATTTCCAATTACCATGCTCTCTGTTTCAAGTAGAAAGAGGAAAGTGAATCCAAAGAAAGGAAAAATCAAAGAGTTGCCAATATTTCCAAACACAGGATAAAGCTAAGGAAACTTTCAGGCTAAGCTTTATCATCATGCTAAAATAGGGAAACTAATCTATTTATTTAGGAAGAAAAACCAAAAAACCAAAGAGGACCAGATATAGGTAGACTTGGTCCTTCTAACTTTTCTCAGAGAGTATCATTAACCAGATGCTGCAAAGAGCAGAATTTCTTAAATGATGGCTTTTGTTTCCATATTTGTTAATAAAATCCCCTACCAATGAGTATATAATGTGAGGCCAGCTCTCACTTATCTGTAACTGTCTCTGTGAGGAAAAATTGGTGAGAGAGCTGCATGATCTTCATGTCAGTATTTGTTACAAATGCATTCAAAACAGGCTGTTCTTTACCTCATTATTATCACCTTATCCTAAATAATCCCTTTTCCAACCAAACAGAAGTATTTTTAAATGTTGAGTTATCCCATAGCAATGCATAAGTTGAGCTAGCAGTGTAAGAACTTATTACTGTCTTAACTCCATGTTCCTGAGAGAAGTGGATTTTTCCTGATGAGTCTAGGAAGCTGTGTAGGCTAAGGAAAGGTTAGGAACATACCAAATGGTCCTGGCGAACTTGATTTTACAACAGCTTGGATTGTTCAGCCAGTTGTGCCCTGGAGAGAGAGAAACTAGCAGGGGGAAGTGAGAGGGAGGAAAAGCAGAATAAACTAAAGTGGGAAAGAGATATTTGAACATTAGAAATTGAAATAGACAAGTGAATTGCAGCACTGTGAAAGGAAGACGTAAAAGATTAAAAAGGCACGCTGTCCAAACCCCTATATTCAATGCTCAGAGACTGGTTTATAACTGCAAGTGAAAGGTAACTTAGAATACTACTCTTCACAGAATGAAATATCTATCAAGCAGTGTTTTAGTTTACAACCAATGTATTTTTACTAAAGAGATAATAAACTAAGGAGATGTAGTACATTATCAAGGTCTGAAATACAATATTTACCCAGAGGTACACTGGTACTATAATGTTGGGGCCATATAAGTACCTTGATAGATAACTATAGATTTTGACAAAACCATTGGTGGGCCACAATGTTTTTAGTTCAAAAAGTAAAAGGAATGCTGAAGTTCTATCAATAACATCACTGCATAGACATGTTGTGCTGGAAGGGACCTTGAGATCATTCAGAGCATCCTCCTCTGATGAGGCAGAAATAAATACATCTAGACCATTCCTGACTGGTGTCTGTCTGCCCTGTTCTTAAAAACAGTTAGTTAGACTGGCTGTTCTATAATTCACTGGCTCGTTCTTTTTCCCCTTTAATAGGTACTATGTTTGCCCTTCTCCAGTCCTCTGGGACCTCACCTGTCCTCCATGAGTTCGCTAATGGCTCAGAGATTACTTCAGATAATTCCTTAAATACTCAACGGTGAATTTTGTCAGGGCCTGATGAGTATTCCTTAACCTATTTTTTCCCTATTCTGGCCCAAGAGCCTTCATTAATTGTGTGTTAAGCCTTTGGTCATGCACCATTCGTCGTTTGATGGTGTGAGAGCATTCCTGTACTTACCACTGAATTAACTGGACGGCAATGATGTTTGCACTAATGAAAACACCTGCTCAAGACTGTCTATTATGTTACTCACACTAAGAAGCACTTTACTCCACAAGTACTCCAACTAAAAGCATTGGGTCTAATCATGGAGCAAGCTGTTATTTCATGTGAATAAAGATATCAGTCTGATCTGCAATGTCATTTCTGCTTAGGTAGTCTCTAGAGTTCACTCTGTTCAATTTCTGTACAACGCTTCAAAGTTATTAATAGCTCTTGTATATAAATAAAAGCTAAGTATTATTATTTTCTCAGCTTAATATAGACACATGGAAACACTGCTAAATGAATATGGGGCCCTGTGACATCAGCTTAAATAAAGCACCAAAACACTAGTGATTAAATGTTTTATATAAGGCTAAGGAAACTAGAATACAAAGCACGCAACAAAAAATAATTCCTTAAATTCTGAAACATGAACATAGAAAATAACATTAGTTCTTTATATGAGGAATTCCACTGTGTACAGAGTCTGCAGTTAGGTTTTGTGTCAGAGGGCCAGATTCTGATCTTAATCCACTACACAAGAGTGTCAATTCTTTGACACTGACAGAATGTAACAGAGACAATGTGGTCTAGTGGGTAGAGTACTGACCAGTGAGTAAGAGAAGTGAGTTCTGTTTCTAGATTTGCCAGTAATTCACTGGGTAGCCTCAGGCAAGTCATTTAGGGCAGATTGTCACAACTTTTACTCTTCCACACGGGGGAGTAAAATGGAGTAATGCCTGCTCTGCTCAGTTTGTGACTCTGGCTGCAGTGGGGACAGTAGGAGCTACTCACCTGAGGGTAGCTGCTGACAGAAAGTGGGTAATGGGCAGAAAGTGGTTGGGAGTGTGAAGAAGAGCCCTGTCTCAGGATCCCCTGCTTGCTAACTGAAGTATTTGCCTATGTGCATACTGGGGAGTAAGCTGTTCTAAGAAAAGGGGATAAAGTCACTTGCTTCTCCTCAGAGCAGTGGGGGAGCAGGGAAGAGTTGTGTCTTCCTGAGTTACAATTTGGTCCTTGGTCTGCTCCTAGTGCAATACCGATTCACAATGCTCCTTACTCAGGACAGATTGTAATCCAGCCTTTAAGTACTGTGCCTCAATTATCTCAGCCATGCTTTATCAAGTATGTTGAGATCTTCAGAGAAAATGCAGTATCGATGTGTCCATGCTGTCACACAGATCTGGCAGTTGGACCAAGTGATCCACCATCTGTGTAGTCTCCCTCATACAACCAATAGTATTGTTGCATGCAAATTAGCTGTAGAATAAACATGATGACTGGTTGAGTTACGTCTGATATCACAGTGGTTTGTACTCTTGGCATAGCAAAGATACATGCCTTACTGTAGCTGTATGCTACATGGGTATAATTCATTAAATCAAAGTAGTGGTAACAAACCACAAATCCCCGTGATTGAACCGATATTTTAAACAAAAAGAGATCTCAACCATGCTTGCAGCTGTTTCCATCACTTTACACTGACTTAACAGATATTCTAGGCTTTAGAATAACATGCAGACAGAATGAACAGGAGTACTTGTGGCACCTTAGAGACTAACAAATGTATTTGAGCATAAGCTTTCATGGGCTACAGCCCACTTCTTCGGATGCATATAGAATGGAACATATATTGAGGAGATATATATACACACATACAGAGAGCATGAACAGGTGGGAGTTGTCTTACCAACTCTGAGAGGCCAATTAAGTAAGAGGAAAAACTTTTGAAGTGATAATCAAGATAACCCAGTACAGACAGTTTGATAAGAAGTGTGAGAATACTTACAAGGGGAGATAGATTCAATGTTTATAATGGCTCAGCCATTCCCAGTCCTTATTCAATCCTTTGTTGATTGTGTCTAGTTTGCATATCAATTGAAGTTCAGCAGTTTCTCCTTGGAGTCTGTTTTTGAAGCTTTTCTGTTGCAAAATTGCCACCCTCAGGTCTGTTACTGAGTGACCAGACAGGTTAAAGTGTTCTCCCACTGGTTTTTTAATATTATGATTCCTGATGTCAGATTTGTGTCCATTTATTCTTTTCCGTAGAGACTGTCCGGTATGGCAGAGGGGCATTGCTGGCACATGATGGCATATATCACATTGGTAGATGTGCAGGTGAACAAACCCCTGATGGTATGGCTGATGTGATTAGGTCCTATGATGATGTCACTGGAATAGATATGTGGACAGAGTTGGCATAGGGCTTTGTTGCAAGGATAGGTTCCTGGGTTAGTATTTTTGTTCAGTGGTGTGTGGTTGCTGGTGAGTATTTGGTTCAGGTTGGGGGGTTGTCTGTAAGCGAGGACAGGTCTGTCTCCCAAGATCTGTGAGAGTGAGGGATCATCTTTCAGGATAGGTTGTAGATCTTTGATGATGTGCTGGCGAGGTTTTAGTTGGGGGCTGAAGGTAACGGCTAGTGGTGTTTTGTTATTTTCTTTGTTGGGCCTGTCTTGTAGGAGGTAACTTCTGGGTACTCTTCTGGCTCTGTCAATCTGTTTTTTTCACTTAGCAGGTGGGTATTATAGTTTTAAGAATGCTTGATAGAGATCTTGTAGGTGCTTGTCTCTGTCTGAGAGATTGGAGCAAATGCGGTTGTATCTTAGAGCTTGGCTCTGGACAATGGATCGTGTGGTGTGTCCTGAATAGAAGCTGGAGGCATGTAGGTAAGTGTAGCGGTCAGTAGGTTTCCGGTTTTGGGTGGTATTTATGTGACCATCGCTTATCAGCACAGTAATGTCCAGGAAATGGACCGCTTGTGTGGATTGATCTAGGCTCAGGTTGATGGTGGGATGGAAATTATTGAAATCATGGTGGAATTCCTCCAGGGCTTCTTTTCCATGGGTCCAGATGATGATGTCATCAATGTAGCACAAGTAAAGTAGGGGTGTTAGGGGATGAGAGCGAAGGAAGCGTTGTTCTAAGTCAGCCATAAAAATGTTGGCATACTGTGGGGCCATGCGGGTACCCATGCAGACAGAATGACAATCCTGGAATCGTATTATATAAATATTATTATTAGCTGACAGCAGAATTTGGCCCAAGGTACCTGGAGTGCTACAAATAGGTGCTTTGGTATGCACTCTGGTCTTACAGTTGAAAAGCTCTGATAACTTGGTGAAATTTTTCTGAGAATGGCAAGTACTGTACATTATATGGATGCATCGAGGAAGGGGCCCATAATTTCCTGCAAGGTGTGAGTGCAGTATATATCACTCAAGCAGTTTTAAGATGATTTAGTTTTAAAGATGTAAAAAATGCTTCATTGTCAGACTACTTCAAGATAACTAACAGTTTTTTTGGGGGTGGGGGGGGAGGCGGTTAAGCACACCATTGATCTGCCATACTATTCCTGGACCTCAGTGACTGATCTGTAAATGTAGTGACCTAGTGGAGAATGTAGAACAAACACTGAAATAGCAAGATAATCAAAATGTACAAGTATATTAGGAAACTCTGCAAATTATAGTTTACCCTTTTGTGCACCATCCTACATTATCACTCCTGACTGACTGACTCATACTTGACTCTAGTCAGTATTTCAGGGTTTAGAATGGATTACATAGCTATGTGTCCTCATCCAAGGAATAAGACTTACTGTGTCTCTTGTGTGGGCCCGTTGCTGTTCTACCTGAATCCCACACAAGTTCCATATAAACTGGCCTTGCACAGGGGATCCCAAATAATTGGGGAAGGAAGCATCCCTCACATCCTGGCAGATTGCTGAGCAGTGGCTGGGGACAGTGTGTGTAGCATGGACTAGATCACACATTTCCAGGGACTGCTGCTGACCCACTTAATTTGGTCTTTCCTGGGTATTCATTTTTCCTCCTCACCTGTGTTTCTATTAAAAACTGTATGTCATATGAATCTCTCCCAATAATTTAATGCCCCCTGGATGTCTTACAAATGAAGCCTGACCTCTGTGGTTGTGATTGAGTCTTGGGTAAAAATACAGGTATGTTAATGACTTGATTGAGATTGAAATTAGAGATCACTTTGGACAGAAATTTGGGGAGAGCATGAAGGGATACCATATCCTTACAGGACATAGTGTAGATCAGAAATTGGACCTGTATTTCACAAACATTTATGCAAGAAGATATGACGCTCTTAGCATTTGGTTAAAAAAAGTTTGGAAGATTTTTAATGAATCCACTGAAACTCCTGCTCTTTCATGGGACTGGAAGGAAAGATAGTGAAATATCATTAGTAAGTTTCCCCAAATATTTTGAGCTTTGCCTGTGCTAGTATGCTCAGATTGTTTGGAATTATATTGCCTAGAAATATTGCATTCTAAAAGTGGTACAGAACTTCAGGGAATTGCATCATACTAGAGCAGTTGAGAATACAGTACTCCTGGGAATACCAACATATAACAGTTCCTTTGCCTTTGGGCCAATTGCTGTTTAAATCATAAGAAATCTAATCGATCACAATCTTAACACTTTATTTTAGAGTAACAAATCCCAGGAATTCTTATTTGTATGCTTCATATTTCTACTGAACTGAAAAAGGATCAAAAGCAATTACTTTTAAAGGAACTGCAGTCATTTCACACCCACAATGTTTTATCTTCCTCTCTTCTTTCATCTCTTATTAAAACCCTGATATTGTTGGGTTTAAAAGGCATCAGGTTTCAGCTGGATAAAGCTGTGTCTATCATTGTAGATAACTCTCCTTTTGAATGACCGCAAGGTCTGTATAATGTCTTCTCCAGCAGAAAAGAATAGAATTTAGATTTCTGTGTTTCATTATATAAAAGTGACCATCCAGTGCTCTGGCCACCATTCTCTTTAAAAAAAAAAAAAAAATCATAAAAAAAAAAAAAATCTTAGCAAAGAAAGTCTTTACATTGACGTCAGAGGTTTTTGGATCCGACCCCAGATGAACAGCAAATGGGGGCTGGATTGGTGTGATATATGCTTTTTGTTGTAAAATAAAATCTTTCTTTCTGCACTTCCTTAGAACACTTTTTTATTCACTAAAAAGTTATCCTATTTCATTTAAAAAGATTTGATTTCCATCTACCCTATTGTTTAACATGGTTCACTCTGAGAGCATGATTGATAATGCTGGCATTAACCTCCAGAAGAAGAAAGCCTGGACAGCTGTCAGATACATTTAGGCACCATATAAAAAACAGAAATAAAACAGAGTAAATAGGAATAACGAGTAGAGGAGATACAATAATGTCATATAATTTATGGACCAGCTCATATCGCCCTGACTCAGGTAAAAACGTTCACTGAAACCTAAGAAAGTTCTTCATTGGCAAAGGCTGCAGGACTGAACAATGAATCGTACATATCTCTCTAATTCACTGACCTAGCTGCAGCATGTAATTAAAGTTAGAGGCCTTAACTAATTTACACCAATCTATATGTGAATGTTAGAGCTGAAAAAACAATTCCACTAGTGCATTGCCAGCTTCCACTGCCCTGGCTTTTTATCAGAATTGTACCATTAGCTGCTCCTCATTTACCAATAAATATATATCCTGTTAATTAATGGGACCGGTTCTTTAGTTAAAAAGCAGCATGAACAGATAGTGTTCATGAGAAGAAAATTAAAGCACGAACTGCTGCTGCATCTTAGGCACTTAAACTCAGCCTCGCTAATTTTTTAGGAGAAGGTCAGTATCAATATAGTGCCTGCACTATCCCTTTAAAGATTGTTTCAACAGATCATCACTGTCACAGACATTTCCCATTACAAAATCTGTATTCTTTACAGAAAAGAGCCTGGTTTTAGGCAAGGCTGTTTATTAAAAACACTCTTCCACTGAAGCAGCAGGTATAGATGCACTATTCTAAACAGCATCTTGCAGAGCAGGAAGAGTATAAAGTAGGTTATTCAATTTTAATGAATGATTTAATGGCGGGAAAGTATTCTTTCTATCTTGTATGGGACTTTGGCCTTGGACTGCTGAAAAGTGAAAGGGACATTATCAATCTCCTTTTTTAAACTGAATAATTTGTTAAACGTCTTTTATCTTACAGCATGTTGTTTTAGCAGTATGCCTTGAATTTCTAAAATCCTTCAAAAACCATGGGTATCAGGCTTTTTCTGCTTCCCTATTCAAGTTTACAATGGCTTTGTCAGTCAGTCAATTTTCCCCTTAAAAACTGACTGGACGGGAAAACCACCTAGACACAAAATGATGTCAAATACAAGGCAGGTGCTCACCCTGGGTAAATTGTCATGGAGCTATGATGCCATACACCAGCTGTGGATATGCCCCATAAACCAAAACAGCTGATAAAATAGAACAAAGGATGTTTTTTTTCCTAACATTTTTGAGTTTTAGTAACTTTATGTATCACTTATTGTAAAAGTAGGTATAATACTTTCAGACAGAAACGTGGTTTTCAAGATGATGGTATCCCTTTGAGTGATTTCCAAGGGAAGAAACAAAGCACAGAAAAGCAAAGATAGGTGAAAATGCAGTTGAGCTGCCTTTTACTAGCCACACAAAAACACCTGGGAAAGGAGGCGAGGGGGTTGGTTATTTTATGTTTCCCTGGAGTTTGCTTTCCTTCAATATCTATATAATAGTTTTACTAATGTGTAACTTTAACACAAACATTTCACAACTCTCTGCATTTAAAAGCAAATTAGCTATGGTGGGATGTGTGGGTTGAAATTCAAAAAAACCAAACAGCTGCAAGGGGGCTGTGCACAGAATGAAGCTGTTGGATTCCTTCTAGATCTGGAGGCCAGACTTCAGAAGTGAATGAATATTCATTGTACTCCTTGCCACAACCATAAGGACTATGTATAGCCAGAGACAAATATTCTCCCACATGCCCAAGTGTTAGCCAAATGGGCTCGTTTCCCCCTGGAGCTGCCCAATTACCCCAAGGAGGCACGGGAGTCTAGAAGACGGCTTTAAGTTTTTATTGACCAGTCAGCTGAGTGGGCGCTCTCCTCGGCTAATGCCAGAGAGAGAGCCCCTTACAAGTACAGAGCAGCCTTTTTATACCTAGCAACAAACAACTTAGCATGCATACCTTATACGCGTATGCGGAAGGAACATTTCAAAAGGCCTTGTATGCAGATTGAGAGAGAGGCAAGGGAATGGATATATAACAGGATGCGGTTTAACATTTTACTTGAACTTATCACCTCTTTCCTTAGCACCCCCCTTCTTTCCCCCCCTGCACTCCACTCTGAGGCATATGTTAGACTAAAATAGCAGTGTCTGTCTGTCTCACCTAGGCTGGTGGTTTGGCCACCTTGTCTTATCGCATAATCTTGCTGCACAGAAGGCTGCAGCGGGTATTTTGCAGAGACAGCCGTTGCTCCTGATATGACAGCTGGGCTTATAAGCAAATAGTTGACCTGTTGCTCTAACAGGATTCTCCCCCCTTAAAAGCATTTTGAGAGCTTTATGGCCCCCAATCTTCAGCCTTCACCGGCTGGTACAGTGCTATCATTTGCTGGTATACAATTTGATTAGTCATTCGTGTGATCAGTGCCACTATACAGGGAGCAAAGCAAGCTAAGATTAATAGGGTTACAATAAAGAGTACAAAGAGGAGGAAGCCTTTTTGAAGCCATCCCAGTTGCGGTAACCAGGAAGTAACCCAGTCCATATTCCACCCTCCCCAGGTTTGGATGGGGACATGGGCTAACTTTCTCATTTCCTTTGTTAGCTGCTTTACCGCTTTTCCATTATCGTCAATTTGTAAGCAGCAATTAGACTCATTTAATTTTGCACAAACCCCTCCTTCCTCCGCCAGTAAATAGTCAAGGACTATATGGTGCTGATAGATTGCACTCCTCATTTGGGTTGATTGATCGGCCAAGAGATCGAGAGCTGCGGCTGTTTGGTTAGTTAAGATTTCCAAGACAGCCTGTAACCTAATTATTTGATTTAGGTTATAAATAGGTTCTCTGGCCCCGGATAGTAACTCATTGGGATTCCAAATGGCCGGTCCATAATGTTGTATAATTCTTTCGGGTGGCCACTCCTGAGCTCCCCACTTTTGGGAGCTTCCGGCAGTCAGGGTGGAATCCACAAACCACCTTTCTCTAATTAAATCATCATACACCTTAATTCCCAATTTATTTTCCTGCATCTGGGGTAATAGAAAGAACAAACAAGGGTCTTCTATATCCAACATAACATATCCCAGACCAATTTGGAGGCAATCTTCGGTAGGCATAGGACCCGCAGATCCAATAATGGCCCTTTAGAGCCCAGGTTCCATTAGCAAAGGGGCCATCCCAGGTTTCCTCGTTCTCGTCGTCCTTTAGATGGTCAAAATATAAAGGATTACCTGGCCCTAAAGGTCCCCCCAGCATCCCATCACCTGAGTTGCAATAATTACACCTCCATGCCCCAGCTCCTGCTTTCCAGACACAATCGCAGCCCCATTTTGGCTGATTGGTGTTAGACCAGAATTGTTTAAAACCCCATACTCGAGTTCCATTCTGATTCTGCCATGCCCATTGAAACCACCGTACCACGTGGTCCTTACTAGTGGTATTGTCTAGCTGGCAACTCGGGAATAGGGCATCGAAGAATCCATCCCGTCCTACCGCCCTGCAACCCTCGGCCGTAGGATAGTATTGTTTGGAGCATTTCACCCAACTATTATTGGTGAGCCTCACATGGGTCTGGTTCCATCGCCCCTGATATCTAGAACAGTCATACGGACGACAATAAGGGTCCCAGCAATCAAACCCTGGGGATAGAGTCCAATCACACTTACTTTTTCCCAAGTACACTCCCTCCCGCCTTGTTCGATTAAGACAGAGAATACCCATTCCAGAAGAATAAAGTCGCCAGGGGCTACTATCCTCAGTCCAAACCCCCGTTCCGTCGTGGACTATACTCAAATTGCTGAGCCACCATTTGGGCTGTACCAGCTGGGCTACCCAAGGCCATTCATTTAATTCCCCGGGGCCTCCACACATCCAACAGTTACTGAGGTTAAAGGATTTTGCTATTGTCTCCCCCAGCTGTAAAAACCTATTTTCCCAACCATAATAGTGGTGGAGGTACATAAACAAAGATATTAACAATAATTTCATTATCTTTTTCTAAACAGTCCCTTTAGTCCGTCCAGTTGCTGATACTCACAGGTGGAGTCTTCACCTGTGCCACCCCGGGCGTCCGGAGCCGGGGCGGGCAGAGGGCTGGTGTCCTCTTCCGCTGGTTCAATCTCCGGGTTAGGGTTCAGAAACCGCTTTACCTGTGTATGGTGTGCCCATTTGTCACTCCCAAGAACTTTAACTGCAGCTTGGCTGATGAGCGAGACGGTGTGAGGGCCGTCCCACCGTGGTGTAAGGGGGTCACGCTGCCACTTCTGGAAAGGATATGTGGCCCATGGCCGGCCTCCCATTGGGGTGGGAGGGCCACACCCCTTTTGGTTGGTTCGTTGACAAACAGGGCAATTACTAACAATTCTCTGGGCTTCCATGTACATGCCCAGCCCCTTAAGGGATCGGGTGGCCAAATCAACCGTTGCCCTGACCCCATATGTCCCTCCTTATGTATGTGCCGAAGAATTTTCTGAAGCACTGGTCGGGGGACAAAAATCTCCCCCCCCGGTAATTTCTACCATCCAGAGGGAACCTGCCGGGCCCCCGCAGCCTGCGCGTGGCACACTTCGTCAGTTGTGCATTGGGGAGGGGAGTTTTGAACTTCTGTATCTTGAATCAAGAGGAGCCATGAGGCCCCTTCCCGTGCAGCCTCCTTTGCGGCCTGATCAGCCAATTGGTTATATCTATGTTGTTCGGCCTCCGGGGCCCTTCCATGGGCCTGCACATGTATTACGGCGACCCGGAGGGGAAGCATTAGGGCCTCAAGAAGTGTTTTGATGAGACTCCCATGTGCGATTCTTTGACCTGACGCTGTGATAAATCCCCTTTCTCTCCACAGGGTCCCGTGAGCATGTACCACCATGTAGGCATAGCGACTATCAGTATACAGGTTAATAGTTTTCCCGGTCCCCAACTGGAGAGCCTCAATAAGAGCCACTAGTTCTGCTGCTTGGGCGGACAAATTAGGACTAAGTTTAAACTTGTATACTTCTTTGTCCTTAATTACTACTGCTGCTCCGGTATACCTTTTTCCATCTATCACATAACTGGACCCGTCAACGTACCCCTCAATTTCAGGATTGGGCCAAGGCAAGTCCGAGAGGTCAGGGCGGGGTTTGGTTTCCTGTTGTAAAACCTCAATACAGTCATGAGTGGGACCAGTCTCATGGGAGACTCGAGGATCGGGCAATAGGGTAGCTGGGTTGAGGGAGCTAACTGTCCTAAAGGTTAAGTTAGGGGCTAGTAAGAGCCCTACTTCATATCTGGTATGTCGGCTGGGATTTAGATGCTTTTCCCCAGCACCTGTCCCCAGTATTTGAGGCACCCCGTGGGGAACCAGAACCTCAGTGTTCCCCCCCAGGGTCAACTTTTCAGCCTCCTGTACAAGAAGAGCGGTGGCTGCCACGGCCCGTAAGCAGGCAGGCCACCCCTTGGCAACAGGGTCCAACACCTTTGAGTAATATCCAATGGGTCGCCAGGTTGGTCCCGACCTTTGACACAGAACTCCAGAAGCTACCCCTCCCCTTTCATGAACGTATAGGGTAAATGGTCTCTGGGGGTCTGGCAGGGCTAGAGCGGGAGGCTGAACCAAGGCCTTTTTTAGCTCTCGAAATGCTTTTTCCATCTCTCTGGTCCACGTCCAATGGAGCAGACCTTCTTTAGTTAAAGATTCATACAGTGGTTTGGCTCTTCCCCCGTAGTCAGGGATCCAGAGCCGACAAAAGCCAGTCAATCCCAGGAAGGCCCTTAATTCTCGGGGGTTCTGGGGTTGGGGGCAATTAAGTATCACCTGGATTCTTTCTTTACCCAGACTACGACTTCCCTGACACAAATAATACCCAAGGAAAGTGACCTGCTGCTTAACCAGTTGTGCTTTTTCCTTTGAGACCTTATATCCCTGTGCCCCAAGGTAATTAAGGAGTTCTATAGTTTGCTCTTGACAGACTGCCTCTGTTTCAGTACTTAAGAGCAAATCATCACAATATTGGACTATATTACATGAAGGGTGTTTAGCCAGGAATGGGGCGAGGTCCCTTCTTAATTGGCTACCAAAAATCTCGGGTGCACAGGTAAGTCCCTGTGGGACAACGGTCCAAAGGTATTGGGCTTTGTAGTGGGTATCTGGGTCCTCCCACTCAAAGGCAAACAGTCTCTGAGACTCCAGATCAAGGGGGATGGAAAAGAAGGCATCTTTTAAATCTATGACAGAGAACCAACTGTGATTTTTGGGAACTTGGCCCAGAATAGTATGGGGATTCGGGACAACTGGATAGGGGGCCTCTATTAACTTGTTAATCTGTCTTAGGTCCTGGACCAACCGATACTGGCCATTAGGCTTAGGCACCCCCAGGATTGGGCTATTGTATGCGGACGTACCTTCCCTGAGCCATCCATACTGCAGAAACTTTTGAATCAGAGGTTTTAACCCGATTTTAGTGGTCAACTTAAGAGGGTATTGTCGAATTCGGACCAGCCTGCTTCCTTCCTTGAGGGAAATATGCACTGGGGAAGCATTCCGGGCCCGAGCGACGCCTCCCTCCTCCGCCCAAACCTCAGGGTTAACTCCTGCCAATTGGCTCCCTCCATTCCTTCCCGGAAATTCCGGGGACTGATTTCTAGCGCTTGTCAGGGCTATCTGGTAATTGGAGGATTGCTGTTTAGGAAGTCTAACTTCCATAGTCCCATTGTCGAATGAGATTTCTGCCTGTAGTTTAGTAAGGATATCTCGACCGAGGAGCGCGATGGGACAAGAAGGACTGCAAACAAACTGGTGAGAGATTTGACGGTCCCCTATTTTCACTAGGAGAGGCAAAGTTTTTTCCAAAGATGTAGTTTGTCCCTCTATGCCTTGGACCATGGCACGTCCCCGGGCTCTACCTCGGGGAGCCTTATTCAGGGGGAGCAAACTAAGGGTGGCCCCAGTATCAATAAGGGCTTCAATTGGGCGGCCCTCCACTTTAATTTTTACCGTGGGATCCAGACTGGCAGCTTGCGCCGCCAGGAGGGGCCGCTGGGTCCCCCGGCCCCCCTATGGGGAAGATCCTTCCCCCAAAAGTCCTGTATTGTTGAAGAGGATGGGAAGGGGCTGGGTTTTATTTTTACGTTCCTTCCCCATGGCCTGTCGCCGGGGACACTCATTTTTCCAATGTCCCTCTTCCTTACAAAAAGCACACTGATTTCGACCCAATTGAGGGGCCCTCTCCTTTCCCACTGGCCCTGGTCGTCCCTTAATTTTGTCCCCCCTTTCCTCACATCCTTCTCTCAGGGCCATGGCAAACTAAGGGTCCCTTTTTTCCGAGAATGGGACATTCTGTTGTTTCCAATTATATAGATCACTAGTGGTAAAGGGAACATATACCATAGTGAGATTGCCCTCAGGGGCTACAGTTTCCTGCAGTGGACACAAATAATTCTGTCGCAGGGGCCCTTGGAGTACCGGGCCATTAAGGTCTTAATACTTTGTGATTTACATTTCTGCAACCATAGGGGAGGATTGGCCACGAGGTCCTGCCAAATATTTATATAGGGATATTGGTTCCTATGCCCATCTCGGGTCACAATGGTATGTATTGCTTGTTTCAGAGTAACAGCCGTGTATTGCTTGTATAATCCCTGGTTTGAGCGTTCCTCCCTCGGGCCATTCCACCCCGAATGTCGTCCATTCAAGAGTGCAGAATTTTACAAGATTGTCCTTACATAATACAATTCCATAATCAGCCTGGCATCTAAACGCCTTCCAGTTTTCCAACATACATCCCAGGGGTGTCCCGGAGAAGGTGCTTTGTCCGGACCCCATGATGGTTTATCCAGAGTTTTCTCTTTTTTTTTTTTTTTTCCTCGAAACAAAAATATCAAAAGGGGGAAGGGAAAGGTATCAGACATCCACTGGGTCACGAGGTTTGACTGACCCCCCTTGCAATCAAGATATCCTGGTCACCGGGTTTCCCCTCGCAGGAGTCTTGGGGCGGCTGGAGTCAGTTTAGCCTCAGACCTGTCAGTGGCACTCATTCAGCTTTCACACAGATCTTTTAGTCAGTTACAATCTCGGTTTCCAACACACCATTAAAAAGAAATACAGAATTACCCATCCCAGAAACAAGAGTAATCCCTGAGATTACTCCAAGTCCCCACAATTATTACAAACGACCCATAGACTTGTGGACTAAGTTACATTAGTCATTGGCCATTACTCTTTAACGAAAAACACAACAACACGACATTTACAAAACGACAATAACGTTAACATACCTTCCTGTATACAGGTTACCTAGGGGATTTCCACCATGTCCGACCCACACCTCGGGGGCGTTATTCCTCAAACCCGGGAGGTAAACGCACTTTCCGCCCGAAGTGGCCGCGTCCGGCAGTCAGACTTCCCCTCCTTCCGAAGCCGTCTTGCTTCCGTGTCCTTCAGAGTTCTCTTCAGAGAGGACGCAGCCGTCCCGGCCGATTGTGATGATCTGAGGCCCGAGCAAACCAACAACTCGAGGTGGCCACTCCTCAGGATCGCCCTCGGCCGCCGGTCAGTGCCCTCTACAGGGAGAGAAGTCCCATCTGGGGTGCCATTGTTAGCCAAATGGGCTCGTTTCCCCCTGGAGCTGCCCAATTACCCCAAGGAGGCACGGGAGTCTAGAAGACGGCTTTAAGTTTTTATTGACCAGTCAGCTGAGTGGGCGCTCTCCTCGGCTAATGCCAGAGAGAGAGCCCCTTACAAGTACAGAGCAGCCTTTTTATACCTAGCAACAAACAACTTAGCATGCATACCTTATACGCGTATGCGGAAGGAACATTTCAAAAGGCCTTGTATGCAGATTGAGAGAGAGGCAAGGGAATGGATATATAACAAGATGCGGTTTAACATTTTACTTGAACTTATCACCTCTTTCCTTAGCACCCCCCTTCCCCCCCGCCCCCCCCCTGCACTCCACTCTGAGGCATATGTTAGACTAAAATAGCAGTGCCTGTCTGTCTCACCTAGGCTGGTGGTTTGGCCACCTTGTCTTATCGCATAATCTTGCTGCACAGAGGGCTGCAGCGGGTATTTTGCAGAGACAGCCGTTGCTCCTGATATGACAGCTGGGCTTATAAGCAAATAGTTGACCTGTTGCTCTAACACAAGGCCCCATCAAAACTGCACCCACAGAGGAATATCATGCCACATAGTAGTGACTGACATTCAGCCTACCCAGTCTGCCACTGGCTAACAGCTAAACTGATTGGCACAAGGGAAGTAGGTGCTCAGAAAGTTATTCCAAAGGAGGGAGAGCAAGACCTCACAAAGAAGCTTGGGATTCTTTTTGTTGTGTTTTTCCAACCCTTTCAGTTAAGGCTGAATGTCCCCACTATCACAGAAAATAAGTGGGAGCTTTAGATGATGGGTTTATTGCCATTGTATAGCTATTTTCTTGTTGTTTGAAACGTGTGGGATGAGCAAGAATGTGTTTTTCAGGGCAAAATACTGGCTTTCCAAATTAATATGGGATTTTTTTGTGACTTGCACAGACCAATAGCTGGATTATTCAACAAAGCATTTATGTGATGAGAAACACATTTTATGCAATACAACAAAGCAGTTTTCTAAATGTTTTTTCAGCTAAAATGAAGCTATAGACTTACTAGTTGTGACAGATTAGCTATATCTGAGGTATAAATTGCGAACCAGTGTGACCTTAAAATATGGTAAAATACCTTTTATCTGACTACAATTTTTACTGCTGTGTATGCTCCGTCTATTGGCCAGGAACTCCATACATCCTTATGTTAACCAAAACCCCACTAGTAATGGATTTTTAAGACAAACTTGCCCTGTAACAGGGTAGCTGTGTGCTTCTCCTGACTGAACCTGTTATTGAGAGAGAGCCTGATTGATTTCTGCTTCCTCATTGTGGCAAGTGCAGCATGTTAATTCCACTGTGGCTATAAGGAAGGTGATAGCAGAAGTAGAATTTCCAAGAGCCATCTGCTCAAAGAGAGGAAATAGAAGTCTAAAATGAAGGGACATTTGAAACAGTGTACCTTGATGCTTTGAGCAGGGGATTGGACTAGATGACCTCCTGAGGTCTCTTCCAACCCTAATATTCTATGATTCTGTTTATTCTAAGGCACAGCAGGCTTCAAGACTACAGCCCATCAACAATAGCTTTAGGAATAGCTGGAACCCAGAGTGCAACCCAAATGTAACAACAGCAATATTACTGGAAGCAAGTAGTGTAGAGGCCCACTAACTCAGTTGCACTGTGCAGGATGCCAGTAAGTCTGTCTTTCATGTCCAAGCTGGGATCAGAACATGACCCAGAAGCTTACATGATCACTTTGAAGCAGGTGGTTATGACAGCTCAAGGAAGAGGAGGCCTGGGTTATGCCTTTGGTCTCTTTGAGTAGAGAGTCAAAAGGAATGCATCAGCCCCTGAATAAGGATGCTGTTATTGAGGCTAAAAGGGTTCATATTTTGAACTGACTTAGGGTCTCACAGGAAAAGTACTCGGAGAAGTTTCAGAGTGAACCTTTGTCTCCTCACCTATATTCAGGTTAGAGTTAAGGAGCTGCACAGGTCACAATGAGTCAGTAGAAATCTATCAGCATCAGCCTCCAAATCCAGCTAACCGGGGCAGTCACTAGAAGAACACTGTCATCCTGTTCCATGTTTTAATAAGAGCTAAGTCTTTTGCATGTTCGTGTATGTTTGGCAAATGGACTCTCCTTGCTGAAGATGTGACCTAAATGCTGGGTAAGCACAAAGAGAACACAACCCATCATTAAGATATTTTTTCCTGGTTACAGTTTTCAGCTAGTTAAAATAATACTTTATAACTTGAGATGAGAATCTGCCTAGCAAATGTTTCCAGAGTATTCGTTTAGGTTGGATATTCTCAGGCAGGGATGGACTCCTCCTGGAAGATGAGCTCTGAGCTCGTGGAAGGCAGAATTAGAAGTAGGAACTGACATGAATAGCAGGTCATGCATAAATGAGGTGTTTGTGAGTCCCATTCCTAATCAGTTCTGCCAGGTGCTCAGGCAAAGGCCAAGAAGAGCACAGAGAGAGGAGAATAATTAGAAGGTTACTAGGCATGGGTGCCCCATTAGATAGATTTAAAGGTAACCTCCCCCACCTCAAAAAATGTTTTTCCGCCATGGATTGATGATCTCAGGCCATTTCCAGCAATCAACCTCATGCCATTCTGTTAATTTCACAGAGAGGAATAGCAAAGGGCAGATGATTCAGACTAATGGATTAAGATCACTGTGCATTGCGGAGGAGTTGCTGCAAACAAATACTTAATATTATTTCTGCAGCTTTATTTTGGTAAAAATTCATAGTCTTATAACTCAAATAAGTATAAGCAATATCTTTTTTTAGAAAAGTAGGATTATTTTTGCAATACAATTAATATCCAGTGAGATGTCACTTAGTATATATTTCTCTTTGCAATAGGCACTTTGCTTCATTTAAAAAATCAACTCTAAAGAACTCTTGAGTACCTAGATGCAAAGTGGCATTTTAAAGGCCCTGGAATACCTTTGTACCTCCTGCCTCCTGTTGCATCATTGAAATGACATGAGCCCCTGTTGAACAGGAGGCTAGAGGAGAAAAAAGGTCAGAGCACTAAGTAGTTAGTATAAAATGTTAGGGACTGATATTTTTAATATTTCAGAGTTGGGAGAGGAATCTTGATTTTTGTTTGTTTACTTGGAGTTTGTTCATATGTCCTTGTTGATTATTTCCCACTAGTTTGTTTGTTCCCTTCTGTAGACAAGCATAAAAAATGAATTATTGGGGGGGGGGGACAATAAAAGATGCTTGTAGTAACAGCAACAATGGAAATAGAACAGATCTAGTACAGTATATTATCCTGCACCTTAAAGTATGAAGTCTAAATTCACATTTTCACAAACCTTTATCATGGAGTTCATAGGTAGAAAAAATAAAGTGAGAAAAGGTTCAGATGTGGGGTGTGATGTACAAAACCTGAGAATCCCAGATGTGTGCACCAGAATACAAATGGAATTGTGCATCTAAGTTGTGAATATTATTAGTGTAATTTAATGCACAAATCAGGTCTGCTTTGCAAAAACATGCCAGATACCCAATAAGTATATTCAACCATGGAAACTGCATGTGTAAATTAGGCATGAAGTTGTATATGCATTTTTGAGAAACAGAGCTAGTTTTGAAAACTAGGTCTGAAAATGAAACATCTGGGGGCACACTGTCCACAGTGACCCAAAACTTTCTTGTGGACTCCTTTATATTACTGCTTTACTTGAAGTTTTCAGAAAATATATTATATTTAGCAGATCTATATCATGAAATGATCTGATTTCTTTTTTCTGTATACTGAGGTTTACAAAGTGATGTCTTAGTGTCTGATGCTGCAAGAGAAATGTACTTGTAAAAAAAGGACTGAGGAAGCAGTTGCAAGAGCTAAAGCAAAACATCTGTCTATACTTGCCAACAGTACTATTCTACCTTGCACAATGAAAGGACATACAGATGTCTTCCAGGCCCCACATTGATACAGATGTTCTGTACTCTGCCAATTACCACTCTGCTGTCAGTCAGTGTCTGAGATTCATGAAGCAGTACTTCAAGAAGTGAAGAATCGGTAGCAGTGAGATGGGGAGTGCTATGAGGAATGGTGATAGGGACACTGCTGCAGTATGGAAACCACAGAAGTGACCCTGATGCGCACGCACACACACACCAGCTAGTCAGCCATAGTCCTCATCAGAAGGACTCTCTGATGGGAGAAGCCCTATATCCTTCTTTCTTCCCCCTTTAGTAACTATGAGGAATAGCCACATAAAGAAGTCCCAATAACTATCTGCTGTATACATGTGAGGTCTAATATTGTTTTTCACTTTTGGGCAACAGCCTCTTCTATATTGTCTATTTTTTTTGTCTTCATCATGTTCTTATTTTCCTGAACTAAGCTGTGGCAACTTTTTGTGCATTTGTGCACTAGATCTTTTGTACATCCTGGAAAAAAACCCTACACACCATGATATCAAGTAGGGATCCGTGCTCAAAGAATACTAACTGGAGCACCAGGTCCCTAATCTGAGAGAGGTGGAAGTGGAAGAGGGTGCTCCATTCAAGTAGCTAAAGGAATTGACTTGATTTTCTCTGGGGATGGGGATAAGAAGGAAAAAAAAGCCCGCAACAGCTTTTGGAGCCTATAAAACACCACTTTAGGAAGAACAATGAGGAGTCCTCGTGGCACCTTAGAGACTAACAAATTTAGCTTTCGTGGGCTAAAACCCACTTCATCAGATGCATGGAGTGGAAAATATAGTAGAGAGGTATAAATACACAGCATATGAAAAGATGGGAGTTGCCTTACCAAGTGGGGAGTCAGTGCTAACTGGCCAGTTCAATTAAGGTTTGACAAGAAGGTGTGAGTATCAGCAGAGGGAAAATTAGTTTTTGTAGTGACCCATCCACTCCCAGTCTTTATTCAGGCCTAATTTGATGGTGTCCAGTTTGCAAATTAATTCCAGTTCTGCAGTTTCACGTTGGAGTGTGTTTTTGAAGTTTTTTTGTTGAAGAATTGCCACTTTTAAGTCTGTTATTGAGTGTCCAGGGAGACTGAAGTGTTCTCCTACAGGTTTTTGAATGTTATAACTCTTGATGTCAGATTTGGGTCCATTTATTCTTTTGCTTATACAGACTAACACGGCTACCACTCTGAAATCTGTTACTTTAGGAAGAGGCATTTTAAGCAACTTAATATTAATCATTATTAATACTATTATTTATTTGTGTTGTGTTAGTGCCTTGGAGCCCCAGTCATGGACCAGGTCCCTCTTGTACTAGGTGCTGTATAAACATAGAGCAAAAAGATAGATTGTAAGCTCTTTGGGGCAGGCTATAAAACAAGAGACAACAGATGATTAGAGACAGACAGATGGGGGATCACAAGGAAACAAGGAGACATTACAATGAGATGTTATTGAATGGCTTCTTATTTAATATTTACATGTCTGTAGGGGGGATGTGTGTGAAGATCTCCCCCTAAACAATTAGCACCATAGAGGGGTCAAACCCAGATGTAAGGAAAATAGTCGTCCTGTTTTTCTCCCGGGGATAAGTTGTCCGCATCCCTTTAATACATAGTGTGTCAAGATGAAACATACCATATTCTCCACATAGTATTAAATCATGAAGAGATACCATAAGATCATCATCTTTCTTTTTTGAAAGTAGGAAGAGGTGATAACTGCACACTTGTGTCTGCCAAATTTTCCCACATTCACACATCTTGTGGCAAAGTGCCACCTTAGAGACACTGAGGTATGTCACAGGAAGTGGGTTAGAGTCAGACATGGAGACAAACAGCATTTAGGCCTTCTTTAAGTAAGATAGTAAAGCCAGTTTCATCCATCATGTTGTCTGTATCACTGGAACTTGGTACTCCTTACTTCCTCAAAACTACCACACATTAAAAAACCTCCATGCTCCAGATCATGCACATTTAGCTGAGATTACCTGATGCATATTTTTGCTGCATCATTTATGAAACCATGTAGAAGGTGCTGGGAATGGCACATTTAGTTAGCTTAAACCAAACAGAAAACATATTGTAATAAGGCAGTGATTCTCAAACTGTGGGTCAGGACCCCAAAGTGGGTCACAACCCCATTTTAATGGGGTTGCCAGGGCTGGCGGGAGACTTGATGTGACTCAGGGTTGAAGCCAAAGTCCGAGCCCCACCACCCAGGGCTGAAGCCCTCAAGCTTTGGTGCCCCCCAGGGCAGCAGGGCTTGGGCTTTAGCTTTGGCCCCCCGCCCTCGCCTGGGGCTCGGGCTTTGGTCTGTCTTCCCAGGGTCATGTTGTAATTTTTGTTTTCAGAAGGGGGTGCAATGAAGTTTGAGAAATCCTGCAATAAGGTATGTCTCATCTAAGCCCCTGATTTTTTGCTAATCAATGTATGTGAAACAGTACGTTTAACAGAAACAAGTTTACTTTTGGTGATTATTTTTCTGCAATAAAATATATAATTTAACTAGGGACACATTATTTACATGGGAAAACTTCCCTGCTTCTGTCAAGTGGCATCAGCAATCATTGCAAACTCACTATGCAAAAAAATATTTATTCTGTTTTTCCCCAGCTTATGCATAATCACATTAGGTCACAGCTTTCTGCTTATCTGACATAAGCCTAAGAGCTAAAGGTTGCAAACATTCTGGGCTCTGATACTGACAAGCCTCATTTCTCTAAGATGTATGCATAATTTTAATAAAGAAGTGTCAGTATATAGCTGTCTAACTACATTAATGGACTTTATCTTTTCATGATTTAATACCACATACGGTATATTTCATTTTGATAAACTGCATGTTAAAAGGATGCTGACATCTTGAAATTTAGTCAATTTAAGAAAATGAATTAAAGGTATTTTGAGTTGCTACACCTACCCTTGAGTTCTTCTACCAATTTTTTGTGGTTTTACAATCACATTTTCCTAGTTTTAAAATGTTCTCCTTACACCCTGTAGCTTTGTGAAATAACCTCACAAACAAAAGGAGATATTGACTGACAGACTATAGGGGTAGGAGTGAAATTGACTAGATAGATTGGGGCTGTCAATTGTATAAAGAGAACAAACTGGAAAAACTAGATTAGTAGTTTTAGGAGTTGTCTGGCACACCAGTGGATTTAAAAAAAATTCAAACGGAAGTGCGAGTGTTAAGTTGATGGTTTACCAATGGTATATTTTCAGCTTTGGAAAGAAAATTCTTATGCCAATTTTGCACAAAGATTAGGAAGGGAGAGAAGGGAAGGTGCATATACAGTAAATACTAAAAGCTGGATGACAGGTCTTAATGTTTATTTCAAAGTAAACAAGCTAGCCTATTCTTCTTGTATAAATACAAAGTAAGTCACTTTAATATATGTTTACATTTTAACACTTCATTTTTATATTCATATATATTATATAATGTATTCCTTTTTTCCTGTCCTAGTGTGTGTGTTTTTTTTCTTGGTCTTTTACTTTATATATACCGTAGCCCAAGATATTCTTCTCAGAGATATAGTGATCAGGGGAGTTATAGATCAGGGAAGTGGATCTGAGCTTCTTTGTCAAAAGTTAATATACTGTCAGCTGGAAAGAATGAATATAATTTAATATGCTGTATTTAAACAGCTAAATTGTCCTTGTAAACTTCCCCTTGTTTAGACCTCAGCATACATCGAATGAAATAAAGACAGTTTGCAATCTTTCTGCTCTTTTTTTAATGCCTCTTTCTTTGTCACACCAAAACATCATTAAAACAGCATAATGCATGAACTGTTCTCTCTAAGCAATTGCAAATTGTATTATATTCCAGAAAAAGGTCAGAACATTAGACAATTTACCAGGGCATCGAATCATGGAGGTTAAATGATCAATCATTAGTGAAATGCATGGATATTCATATGGGTTTAATTTCCTCATTTGGGGCTCTGTTCAACAGTAAATAACAGCCTGCAGCTGATTATGGGCCCTGTAGATGTAGATTGTAAGCATAATTCAAGTACACAAATTTAGCACATGCCCCTGTCTTCTTTGAAAGTAGAGTACTCAATTATACACAATGTGAGTCTCCTCTCATTTGCCTAGAGTGAGTGTTACATACACAATGTGAAGCAAGTTTTAAAATGGTTTGGACTCTGGTTGTATTTAGTAATCACCCCAAAGCTTGAATGCCTCACTTTTTTTTTTTTTTTTTTTTTTTTTAACATTCAGATTCTCAACTTGTCAGGCTGAGAATACCATGAAAAGAAGCTTTCCTGAAGTACCTTCATTCTGGCTGAGTTATACAAACAAACAAAATGTTGAGAATCAAAACTATTTGAAACTCAAGAACAGTTTACTTTGAGGTTTGCCAAAGGTTTTTGGTTAGCTGTTATCCAGTTATTTCAAAGATCGCTAAAATGAGGAAAAGTTACATAAGGAGAACATTAAATAAACTTGTACACTATGATAGATGTATAACTTTGTGATAGAAGTGTGAAGGTAAGGGCTGGGGAAAATGCCTCGACATAATTGCTATGAAAATTGCATCGGCATGCAATGTGACTAGTAAAGGAGAAATCATGGCATATCAACCCAAATAAGCCTTTTTTTTTCCTTCCTCTTCCCTGCAGGAAGTATGTGAAAGCAATATTTTTTAACAAAAATATTTTCCCTCTTTACTCACTTCTACACTTAAGATAATGAAGATTTTTCTAAAAAAGAAACCTTGCTGAAAAACAGATACTAATTTTCCTACTGCAGACAAGAGAATTATTAGATATTTATAAATCCCAAAGCATCTGTGTTTCTATCCTACCTGGAGAAACCCCAGGGATTTTCAGGGGGAATACAGTTTGGCCCACTTATGATTGGAGATGAAGAATATTGCTTTCTGCTAGTTTACAGGCAAGAATAGATAACTATTTGTAACTTTGATCCATGTCAGGTGACTGAGGTAGGAAATAAAAGGCAGTCTCTTACCAGCACTCCTGCACCTCACACCTTTAATACTAACCTACATCTTTGAAGGATTTCAGTAGGCTCTATTGTTCCAGTTTGACAGTCTCAAAGGGAATTTACAAAGAACTGGAGGAGGCAATTGCAGCTCTTCTACATTTTTCTGCAAGAAAGTGGCACTTCATAAAAATCAGAGAGTGAAATCCACCACTTGGCTACTTATTGCAGGCCCTGAGACACTGGAGACTTACAATACATTCCAGGGAGAGTAAGAAGGGGGTTATAAACTTCAAGACAAAATCAATTCCAAAAATTCAATATTTTGATTCATGCACAAGAAAAGCACATTTTCATTTTAAGAAAGCAGCTGATAGGTGCCAACATTAGCCTTTGCGTTACAGACCTAGGTCAAAAGGCCAAGTTGTCACTTTTATTTGATCAGTTAGCAGATGGACTCATTAGAGACCACATTATTTGTGGTAAAATGTATGGTCACGTTAAAGCAAAGAGAATGAAAAAAAATGAACTTGACTTTACAAAGAACAGTGGGTATTTACAGGGCTAGTGAAAATGGTGCTTCCCAATTTAAAATAGTAGCAAGCAGAGAAAAAACTGAAGTGCATCTATTTAAAATGTATATGAAGGCAGAGAGACAGAATACTAGGATAAGCAAACATCAGAGACCAGATGTGCCATAACCGTGGACAGGTATTCCTAACACCACACACAGGCATCCAGCGCAAGTGATGCAGTGTCATGAATCCAGTACAAGCAATCACTTGGCAAATGTGTATGGCTCTCAAATTGCAAAGAAATACAAAAGCAAAACACATAGAGGAACACATAGTGGATTGCTGGAAAGTTCTGATGAAGGTGCAGAAACAGGTGTCTGCCTACAGTATCTGAAAGAGAACTAGTTCATATTGGAAGTTTTCCTTCCCAGAGGGTTCAGTTAGAATCTTGGGCTATGCAAAAAGATACAGCAAATATCCAAATGAGCCAAAAACAGAAGAAGGAAAGCTCAAGGGCTGGTCATGAACTTTCCAGTCAAAAACAAAAGTACTGGAAAATAGGTCAATGACTCAATGTCAGTTAATATTAAAATAAAATTCTAGTGTTTTAAGTAGTGGGGTTGACTCTGCTTTCCCCTTCTGTGGTTGTACAGGAACCTTTGGCTACAGGAACACCACCCTCCTATCAAACAGGCTTATTAATTCTGGCATTTGCTCTTTGTAACATAACATTTCCCTTCTAAATACTGAACACTGCAGTATCACTACTGTAAACGGAAGTGTGTCAGACTCTTAGCATAGAATACTGTAATACTTTATAACAATTCTGCCAAACACAGCCTAAAAACAAATGTCATCCTCTTTAATAACATGCAGATTCTTACTGATGCTCCGTGCCAAGCTTTCAAGCCTGAATTCCTAAGCTGCATGTGATAAATGTGCACATGATGCCACTAATTGTGCAAAAACTACTTTTGTGCATGCTGACTGGTATTTGCATGTTCCAAATAGTTAACCATATCTTTAACCTGGTATTCCCATTTCCTCAAGTTAAATCCCTCCATATGAAATGTGGATCCTTGTGTCTAGCCCCATTCCTTTCCCCCCTCCCAGATAGATCATTCCCTTCAATGGACTACTCATTTATATTACATTAATTCAGGATTTAAGAGTTTCCACAGCTTGATGCAAAATGTGCCATGATGAACAATTAGAGTAGAAAAATGGGTTTCATCATACCTAATCATCCCAGTGCCAGATTTTCTCGCATGTGAGTTACATTCAGGGTATGAGATTGTTTTCATGGAGCATTATGAAATATGGGCCACTTCATTTTTCTCCTCTCACCTTAACATGATTGTTAGATGAAGCTTGTGCTGAGATGGTTTTTTTTTCCTCTTCAGAATTCGGACGAGTGGGTGTGATTAATGTAAAGCAGGATGTCAGCTTTTCTGAGCATATTATCATTTGGATAATTATGATAGATGTCTAAGTATGAAAGGAACAGTGGCATATTCTAATTTTAAGAACAGAAAAGATGGCTATTACTGCATAGCTTCAGCTCAGCATTATACAGTGTTTGAAAAGACAAAAACAGATTTGTATCCTACTTGGTAGGGAATTGAAAAGACTACTGGAGCACATAACACACAAAACAGTAGGCAGACATTGCTGGAGAGCGTCCTTGGTATTAGAATTCCTTAACAATAGCCCAGAGTGAGAAAGAAAAGATAAATTGGCTAGACAGCATATAACAGAATAGTGTACAATTAAACAATGGAACAGGCAACCCTTTTAATATAAAAGATAGCTGTGTATTGTGCCATATGATCTTTAAAATTCATAGTCAGTGAGAAAAATCATCCACAACTTTTGTCCCTGAAGTTCCAATGAAAGAATTTTCACCAGTATACAACATAACCACCAATCTTCTAAACTGATCATGTGGTTTACTGTAAGTGCATAGAAAAGGATTTGGGGGTACAATATTTCAAATAAATACAAGAATGAGACATTTACTTCTTAAAAGAACTAGATAATAAACCAAGCAGTGGTCTCCAGAAGACATGTACCTGTGAATAAGTGAAGATCACCAAATTTATACTTTCCTAAATTGCTCCTTTTTAGTGATTGCTTTGCTTAACTGACATTATTGCTTAAGTCCAGAGTTTAGTTTTAGGAGTAGAGCAGTCTTCAGAGTAGTTTTTCTATACATCATAAGAACACTGCAACTTTAAATAATCTTCCATTTAAATAAAATAATAAACCTGCAGCAGATCAGTTCCTTGTTTAATGTTCTTCTATAGAAAAACAGACGCAAGATCTGCTGCCATCCCATACATGTAATGTGCACTATGAAGGTAAATGATTCAGACAGAGCAAAGTCACATAAAATGCAAAGCCACAGAGTGAGGAATCTGCTTACAGCTATTTGAACACCTTGTAGCTATTTTAGTTGCTTTATGAAGCTCTGGACTCTATTGACTTCGTGACCATATGCTACCTACTTCCTAGTGGATCAGCTGATGCAGGATTTGCAGACCAGAAAATATCTATGCAAATACATATAGTGCAGTGATTTCAAAACAACAGCAACTTTTGAGAGAGAGCTAACAATTCACGCATCCATTATGAAAAGTCCGTCTCCATCATTAATCTTAAGGCTACCCCAGATATATTACAGTTTAGAAGATGCTGACAATGAATGCTTCCAAGGAAGCTTGAAAGGGATCTATAATCCTTCTGGTTTTTAATTAATTGTTTTGTCAATTTTTAGTTTTCAGTTTAAAAATCAGTATTTTCAGAGTTTCCTTATGTTAAATCTTGTGTTAATGGAGGCAGGTCATGGCCCTTCTGTCCCGTTTCCACTGACCTGCAAGATAAACCATAAGGTTTTTTTAGAGAAAAATGAAAACACATTGGTGAGCTGAGACTGTCGTCATCAGATGAATCTGTTGGTGAAGAGGGATTTGGTGCCAGCTTAAAAGAATTTATTAAGACAAGTTAATGGCACAGCTTCTAGACATATTAAGTCGTTGAGGTTTACTTCCTCAAATCCCTTCTGAATTTTAATTGCGTTTGAACCCTGCTATTGTCCTTGGATCAATCTCTTTCTTCCCATAGAATTACTGTGGGATGTCTCTGCATTATTCACACAATTCTACAGTTTTGGCATATGACTCACAGCATGAGTGCTAGCAGTGAGTGCCTGCCATTCTTTAGTGTCTGATGGAATCACTGTCAACGTATTATAGTAGTCTAATAATAGTTGTCTCATTAGTTGTATGCATTTAAGATCCTACCGGCACAGGACTCAGTTGTGCGTTATGGATGAAATTCAGAGAGACAGCACAAGGAATATATGTCACTTACTCCATGCTTAAAACCTCAAGATTGGGTTTAAGTGGTGGCTTTGTGCTGGCCTTTTGTGCAGGAATGATTTTACCCCATATGCCTAGTCTTACGCTGGGGCATTGTAGAGTCTTGCTACCCCAATGACCTTCCTAAAGCAGAATTCCATACAGCTCTCCAGTGCTCAAAGCGAGTCTGCTTGCAATTACACCCCTTTTATGGTATGTCTACACTGCAATTAAACACCGCAGCTGGCCCATGTCAGCTGGCTCAGGCTACAGGTCTGTTTAATTGTGGGGTAGATATTCAGAATCGGGCTCGATGTTTACACCCAGATAAACAGCGCCATAGCCCAAGTCCCACGCTCTCAAGTCAGCTGACATGGGCCAGCCACGGGTGTTTAATTGCAGTACAGTGATACCCTTTGGGGCTACAGTATTCTCTCCTTGGTGTTCTGGGCTTACTGTGCAGGTCAGTGGAAAAGGGACAGAAGGGCCGTGACCGTGCCACCTCCTCCCCACCTCCTTTGTGGCGATGAGTGCCCTCAAGGAAGGAGCAGTTCCTGTGATTCCCTTCAGGACAGGACTCACATTGTGACAAGTTGTGATGCACTGTACTTCAAACCCCCATATTCATCATTTGTATATGGCTGTGATTTCTTACAAAGCATGCCTGGTAACATACCATATGAAATGTCATGGTCTGATGAAACTCATTGTTCTGTCAAAATATATATTTCGTTATTGTGTATGACGTTATGAGATGTTGTTGAAATATGTTGTAAGTTTGGGAGATGCCACTGCTAGCTCTCCAGTGATGACAAAGGTGGTGACTCACACCCAAACAGACGTTAAATGACCATCATGAGCCATTGACTAGCAGGGAAATTGTAAACAAGAGATTTACAGTTCTGTAAGAGCCAGCTACACAAGCACCACACAATGGTGTGTGACTCAGCTAGACCCACTGAGACATGTCTGGTCCAGTATCTTCTCAGGGACAGTGGCATCATCCTCTCTCCTTCCCCACCTTCACTGAAGGCAACAAGAATTCTGGAAGACAAAGACTTTGACCTGAAGAGACTAGTCCCAGCCTGGGAAGGAAATTCAGCCTGTGTATTAAGAATTGTAACCTACCTGCAACATCCAGTGGGGTTAGAAAAGCTGTTTGATCCAAATCTTATTGAGTCTTAAATTTTAGGATTTAGACTCAGATTTTATTTTTATTTCTTAGATAACCCATCTTTGACCTTTATGTCTACCACTTATAACCACTTAAAATCTACCTGTCTGTAGTTAATAAATTTTAGTGTTTTATCTTAACCAGTGAGTTTGCCTAAAGTGCTCAGGGAATCTGCTCAGATTACAAAGGCTAGTGCATGTCCATTATCCTTTAACAAAATGGCAAACTAATTAATGAGTTTGCATTGTTCAAGAGACGGTCTTGAGTGGTAAGACAGTATATTTCTTGGGTGCAAGGCTAGGGGATTGCTGGTGTTTCCCTATGAGTAGTTCATGAATGGCTTAGAGAGCATTCATGCAGTGCAGCTGGGTGTGTCTCTGCATGTTGGTGGCTGAGTGATAACGGTGCCTGGAGGGGTTTGCTGCTTGTCACTAGTAAAGCATCATGAGAGACAGACCAGGCTGGACAGTTCAGGGGGCACAGTGGTCCCACAGTTCCAGATTGAACCCTGGGGATCTCATCACACACGTACTCATGTGCTTCTACTGGAGGACATTTGAATTGGTCAGAATGCCAAATTACCCTGACTGGGGAAGACTGTCTTCAGCAGGTAAAGTGAGATGTTGGAGAGCTAAGCCACACTCTTACAACCAGGACCAAGTAACCTTAATGCAGGGGTCTCACAGAAATGCTATTTGAAATTTTCAAAGATACTTGGTGGCTTATATCCAAGAGTGCATTATGGTACTGCCAAACCCCAGTGTGCACAATATCCCCGTCTCTCTCCCTCTAGTCCACAAAATTGACACATGGCAAAAGTGGGCTTGGTGGAATAAAGAGAAGCTGAACTGCAGGAGTTCCACAAGGCAGTAAGAACTGAGGAGGTGAAAGCAGCGGGGAGAGGCTGAAAGAGCTTGAAGGTAAAGGAAGTTTGGAAGAAAAGTTTTTTTTCGTCCAAAACATTTCTGAAACTGCTCACTAGTGGTAAAAAAGTTGGTTTCCTTCATATACATTTTCCAAAAACATGACATTTTCAAACACTGTTTTATTTTCAATACCCTTGCTGTGATTTTTTTCAGGTCTAGTGATCTCTATTAGTAATTGGTTGTGTTTATTAAATATGTGCATCAAGGGAAATGATTTCCTTTTACTTGTACACTAGATTGAAGGCATTGTAGCCTGATATTCTGTATTTTAAAAAAAACAAAACGTATGGAAATGAGATAAAAGAAACTTATGAGTAGGAAAGTCTCATAACTTCTGCATGCCATACTCATATCTTATTTGTATTTCTGAAATGCTTTCTTGAAAATACAATAAACTCAGCATCCCTCTGAAACCCATTAAGATGTTTTTAATGCACAAAAAAGACATTTTAAACATGCCAAATTTAATGAGGTTTTTATGCAAGCAGCTGTGGCTATGAAGCACTATGGTCCAATCCTGCTCCTAATTACATCAGTGTAAGAACAATGGAGTTGCTGTGGATTTACACCAATGTAATTTAGAGCAGAATTTGACCCCAGATGGCTTGTTTGTTCATTCATTACCCTTGGAGTCTATCTCCATTTGTTGGATTCATCTCAAAGTCTCCACCCAAGTTAAAAGTTTAACTCTTATTCAGAATCAAACATGGTTCCAATACCATGGTACCAAGTAAGTGGTGCTGCTGTAGGGTGATCACTTTCAGCTAGAGGTGGTCAAAAAAAATTGTTTGAAAGAAGGATTGCTGAAGAGAATTTTCCTCTCTTTTATGTCTAGTTATCCATATCCACTTATGTCTGGTCAACCATCTTTTCCACATGTAACATAAATTTTATTTCTATATACAACAAGTAGGAAAAACATGTCCTACTTGTATGCTAGCAATGTGAAACCTGTTTTCTAAAAATAATCAAGTCAGGCATCACCCACTGGAAAAATATTGTTGTTGACCTGTTTCTTCAAACCGAGCAAGTGATGAGAGAGAACTGATGTGAGCCAGTGTACCAGAAAATGTTTTTGTTTCAGATATTATACCTGCTCTCCATTTGAGCAGCAAATATCTAATCTCAATTTTTGTGGCTCAGTTAGCCAAGGGCAGACATCAAACACCTGCTCTGTCCATTGTCCTTCACTGCCAGGACCCATTAATCTGCCAAACTAGACAGCACATCTCTATTTATTCTTTAATTGATTGGTAATACAGAGTTCTAATTGAGCTCGTAAAATGAAACTAGGAATGTCTCAGATTTGATTGGCTACTTAGGGTTCAGAACACTGTTGGATAACCTCATTGATCAAAGCTATCAGTCTTGAAAATGTTATGAGTAAATGCAAAAAATAACTATTAAAAATCCATAACACTCTAAAATGAGCAGTTCTCTGAGCTAAACTCCAATTCATAACCTACAGTGCTGGAGGGAGCAAAATCCAGCTGGGGAAAGAAAACAAAGTCAGTCAAGAAAAAAAATAAAAACTTTCCAGTTTCTTTTCTAGTAGGTTAACTCTCTAAAGTAATACAGCAGATTGGTTATGCTGTGGTAATATTTAAAGATTGACTTGCTGAAAAAGAATAAGAATTTATTTTCAGACTGGTGCACCAGGAGATGTAGGTATAATGTTAGTAGAATTTTATGGAACTCCCTGTTCAGCAACAGGCAAGCAGTATGGAGTGTCAAGCTTCATTAGCTCTTGAGCTGGTATAAATAGTCATTTTAAAGCCCCCTTCTTAGCTGCAACTGATAATAAATTTGATTAATGTTTTTTTTCTTTATTCCAGCTAATAATGTATTCATAGGAGCAATTAAAACATTAAGAAAACAAAGTAATGACAAAACTCGACTTTTACTATGTAATACAGTATCTGATCTCAGTCTTTATATTCAATAAGTCATTCTTTAAGGACCTTTTTATGCTTTGCAATGGAAGTCTGGTTTAAGACAGGCATACCTCTCATTTTCTAAATTAATCTATCTAGGACACTCTTGATAACAATGTGTGTAAAATTGTTCATCAACCTAGCTTTGGTACTTAGATGGCCCTTACTACCAGAGTATCTGAGCACCTCACACTTTTTAACAGATTATCATCATAACACCCCTGTGAGATAGGGAAGTTCTATTATTTCCATTTTACAGATTGTGAATGGAGGCACCCAAGAAGTCTGTGGTAAAGTAAGGAATTGAACTGAGGTCTCAGGTCCCAGGTTAGTGCCCTAACACAGCATGCCACAAAGAATGAGCTTAGTAGCTTGGGCTTCTGCCACAGGTTGATGGGACAGTTGGACGCTTTTGGTTATAAAAGAAATTGTGAAAATCCCCAAAAAGTTGCTATTTTTGTTCAAAATGAAACATTTTGACATTCCTGAAATTGAAACATTTTGTTTCAACAAATCAAAATGACCCAAAACTTTCTTTTGAGTCATTTCAAAATTAAAGTGCATTTTCCCATTGTGACCTGTTGCCTCATGAAAATTGTAGCGCAACATATTGACAGCCCCATTAGTCACTATGGGTTAGGTTCCATGGGTATCTCCCATGATGCACTTCACAGAGTTTGGTCACATTACCTTAGGTGAGATGTAGTCCTCCTGGGAGCCCAGCTCATAGGAGAGAATGGGGACTACAACTCCCATAAGGCAATGCACTGACCGGGAAATGCATTTTGGGTCAATCTCAATAAAATGATGTATTCAGATTCAGATCAAACTGACCTGAAACAAAATATTTCATTTAGATTTTGCCAACAGAAGAATCAAAATTTTACAGTGAAATTGAGATTTTCTCATGGAACATTTTGATTTTTGAAGAATCTGATTTTTCCATTGGAAAATTCCTGAACAGTGATGATAATTTTTTGGGGGGGAAGTGGAGAAAAACGAGTAACATTTTCAAAAACACCTAAGGGGCTTAAGAGTCTAAGTCTAATTGAAAGTCAATTAGATTTATGTTCCTAAATACCTCTGTCACTTTTTAAAATGCAATCACTTAGGGGTGAGGTTTTTTTAATTTTACTCACTGTGAATTCTCGATTACTAATTTGAGACAGGCGCGAACCAAAACCACAGATCAAAACACTTGTGTACTTTGGGGATTCACATTCCCTCCCAAAAGATAGCTCAGTCTCAGCTCTATTTGCTAATATAAAGTGTTGTGATGGACGAATGAATGGCTTACTACAGAAGAGCACAAAAAATGAATTGCCACAGGAAAAGAAAGTTCAGTTAAAGAAACATTACTGTTTGTGAGTTAATCTGACATGAGTGGTGATGGTGTTCACAGAATGCTTAAACACCAACAAAGTTACCTGCAGATCAGAAAAGAACAAGACACCAAACTCTATTACTATTTTTCAGAAATGTAATGCACTGTCTAGATTCCATTCACACTGCAAAAATAGTCAAGCTTAAAAGAAATAGGTAATGTTATTGTGGCCAGATAATGTTGTTATATAATTCATATATATCTGTGAAGACAAAAGAAACATTTTACAAAACCATGTTTTCACCCTGGTAAATACCTTCGCATCCTACTAGACGTAGTTGTCTAATATTGTTATGTTTCTTTCTATCCACAGAGGCAAGAATCATTCATGTATAATATGGTTTGGCCACAGTCATGTTTAATGTAGCTATTTCTGCAGTGTATGTTGGGGTTGAGATTTATTCATATACTATGCAGCTGAGTTAATTATTCAAGTGTTTGCAACATACATAAGCATCCCACTAGCTCTGAGGTTTCTGATCTTTTGGTTCCCCGAATTACTTCTGTGCACCCCTGCCTGACAGAAGAACTGCATGAAAAATGTCTCTTTTCAATTTGAAGATTGGGTTTTAATGTGCACATTAATTTTCTGTGCAAGGGGAAGGAACGACTTATGAGTTCATCTCCAAATTCAGTAGCTAAGAACACAAATGAAAGTGAAATTAAAAATTCCACCTTTCACAAATAATGAAGCCATCAGGAAGTGTAACACTGCACACAAAAATAGGGGCCCATTATGCAAATACATCGCAAAGGATCTTAATAGATGGGAGCCTCTCAGTCTATGTAATTAAAATGTACTGGGTGTAATTAAAATTAATGTAATTAAAACAGTCTCAGCACCACAGTTCAATTATGTCACTCAAATGTTGCTTCTCGACACACCAAAATTACACTTCCGTAATATGGAGAAGATAATCTCCACATTCCTCTGGTTTAATAAACAGCTGAGACCAAAACACAAAAAAAAACCTAAATTATATACATCAACAAGGAAAATGGAGCTATTTCTCCAAACTTGAAACTTTTAGCTTCACACACATCTGTATTTTAATGCGTACCAGAAACACTGGCACACTGAACCTCTCAAAGGCAACAAGTGCAAATAATTGCCTATTTAATCCTTTAACCCAGTGGTTCTTAACCTTTACTGCAACCTGCACCCCTTTGGTTCTCAAAATATGTTCTCGCATTCCTTAAACCTAGATATATATTTTTGTTTGTATATTACAGTAATGGTTAAAAAATGTATAATGTTAATAAATACATAGGTTTGATTAAATAAAGTAGTTGTACTTACATGCATGTGCTTAATTTGTGTTTTCAATTATTTACCTTCTAAAAAAATCTCATATGTCTCACACCCCCTGAAAGGGCATCTTGCACCCCAGGTTAAGAACCACTGCTTTAACCTAATTATTCACCATTAATGAAGTACTTAAAACAATTTCAAAATATAGAGACCTGTGGGCATTTTCTGGTAAAAATCAAGGAGGCAGTTGACTTATTGGACAAATAGGATGCAAGATGGTATATTGACATTTTCAGATGTTTTACTAAGGGCCATTGCATCAATCTGTAGAATTCCTATTAATATTAAGAGTACTGTAAGCAGATCAAGGGCACTGTATAGTTCCTAGTGCGAATTTTAAAGAATTACAAGTTAATAGGAGAAGGCAGCACTTTACGAAGAATACTTGAAGGAATATTGGCCACTTAGGCACTGCCTGATATGTCAACAAATTATACTTTTAGAAAACTTCCCAAGAAAGTTAAGACTTCAGGCAATCCAGATGTCTATTCCTTCCTTTCATACTATTCAGTTTTATACTACTCAGTTTATTCTATTTGGCTACCATGATGATCGGTGCCATTTAGTGTCATTAGATTATACCAAATCAGGGGGGAAAATTCAGGCGTTACTTACCAAAAAGAGAGAGAGAGAGAGAGAGAGAACAATTCAGGAAAGACCTTTATTACAATAAGTTGCCGCTCAAGATTTGACTTATTAATCAATTCACTGTGAACCATAATACAGGTGATACTGGACCTCATAAAATTATACTGAAGTAGTTTAATAATATCTCTACTGTAAATGTCTATTCAGAAATTGCCTGAAGCATGTGGAGTATTATGAAGGGATTGGGAATATCCATTTGGGGAAATTATCCACAAAGGGCCTGATCCAAAGCCCATTGACATCAATGGAAAAATTCCATTAACTTCAGTCATCTTTGAAACAGGCTGAAAATTAGAGGCCAAATCCTTGGCAGCTGTAAATCGGCACATCTCCACATTGGCTTCAGTGGAGCTATCATGATTTCCAACAGCTGAGGTTTATATCACAATAATGATACTTAGCATTTATATGTCTTTACATCTTCAAAGCCCTCTACAAACTTTAATTAATAGGGATATCTTTCACCTCTGCCTTTGAGGTTGCCAAGCGATAGCTCATGTCTACTGGGTACCTTGAAGGGGATTAATAACTGGGTTAAGGTTGAAACTGATGATAAAAATAATATTCCAAACTCTGCAGAGATATCCCCTTGCAAGAAAAGATGAATGGCTTCCTGTAAGAAATGAAACAACTTCACAGGAGAGCTTGTCTTCTAACACAGTTATCTTGCCTCATTTTTTGTAATTGGAACCTTTCTTAGATTACTTGCTAATGTAGCCTACTAATGTTAATAAAGGAAGCAGGTTTCTCAGAAGGTTTAAAATAGTCCTGAGAGAAATGATACATAGCAAATGACTGGTCTTATTTCTGCTGTGTGTGCCATGTACATTTTCTCATGTGGTTTTATTTTCCTGAAAAATTATACTAAAAAAATTGAAGCTTGTCCTTAAAAATCAGGCATCCTTAAGGATATCAAATATAAACTCAGAGAAGTGCAAGAAAAAAACCTTATTTAAAATAAAAACAGATGCAATGTTAGTATATTGCCCTGTGCATACTGCACACTAAAGGTACATGTAGCTTATGTCCGCAGGAGAAACTCTATTACAATTCCTCCATGGGACTGCTGGGCTGCAGTTCCACCATCCATGGTTCTCCCTTCTCTGCACCCAGCTGGCTCCTCTAGCCACTTCAGAGAGGATACAGGCCATGGCCCTACTTCCACTGTACTCAGTGACAGGATTGTGGAGAGGCCCACAGCAGCAGTGAGTACGCATGCATATTACCCATTTGTGTACCCAGGTGGGGCTAGCCAGAATATGACCTTACATTAGCAAGGAGAAGTTAGCAATGCATTTTTATGCCCATTTTTTCTGTCTACTAAGTTCTTTGAGGAACTGTAGCTACCATTGTCTCTTCCAAAGCACTTAGTATAGGTCAGCATTTACAATCTGATCTTGTACTACTAAAATCAGTGGGACTTTTGCCATTAACTTCAGTGGGAGCGGGGCCTTTATTATTGTTGATGATTATTTTTAGTATTATTAATAACAATATTTCAAAATTGTAGTGACTTATTTTTAGAGTGACATTTGCAGCCTGCCACTTATCATTTTGGGAGCAAAGATGCTTTGTTCTGATGAGGAGTTAATGGGATATTAGAGTAGACAACATAGCAATGTTTCGACAGTTTTGCCACAAGAAAAAGCTGGTTTGACAATCCTACACTGCCAGGGACAGTAAATATTCAATCATCTCGGCTTTTATTTACAAAGCCTTTGGAGCCACTCAAAAAATTGTTGCAAAGTAAATAGTGACAAAAGTGGCTCACATGGGGCAAGGCTACTGGAGCAGAGTGGCTTCTGACAGCCCGAGAGTATTCTTCATTAATGTACAACTGGTGCTTTGCCCCATCTTCTTTACACAACAATCCTTTTTTCTCATCAGATTAACTATTTTTGTTGGGCTACAACCCTTTCAGCCGCAACAACTGCTTATCAGGAAATACAATAACGCCTGTTGTTTACTACAGTAAATAGTAATTCATAACTGTTAGGCTCAAGTCTTCACATATAATTTTTTCTGCTGTTACTTTTGGAGGCTTTCTTTGGAAAAATTCTAAGGGAATGTTGTGCTAGTCAGAATGAAACATACAGGACAAGGAAGGGTAACTAGCCTGGTCAGGTGATGAGTAGTACTTCCAGCTTCATAAGTTTCCTGGAAACTGGCATCTGGTAACTTTGGTAGACTTGGTAATTTATCCTATACAATTCCCCACTCTCTGATTTTACCACCTGTAGGTGAGTGTTTCAGTATGAAAAGTGGAGATTGCTTCTAACTTCACTCTCAATGTGAGAGACAATACATTGCTTTTAAAAAGGGTGGATATGGACTCTAAAATGGTTGAAAGTGAACAAAAGGGAATGGTTGAAACATGGTCAAAGCTTTCACAATAATAACAAATTCAGAAATTTTTCAATTATTTTTTACAATAAATGTCTTATTAATCAAGGCTTTCTTTTCTGCCTGCCTGTAGTCTTTAAAACCACAAAGGTCATATTTTCTTAAACTCTGCATTTCATCAAAGCCTGATACACTTTTATGAGGAGTTTAAACTCTGTAAATACACTAGTGACTGATGAAATGCAGTTTGCCTGCAGGAAATAATATTGTGCAGATGTCCTTTATTTTCTGAAAGCTCTTGCTCTCCATTCTCCAATTATCTCCACCACTCTGCCTTCCAAAAAAGACTTCAAGGTCAAATCCAGGTCTCTCAACCAGCTACACGCTTAACAGGTGAGTGCAGTTATTTTATTTTCAGTTATTTTTATCTCTAAAAGCTATTCTCAACATTGTCAACTAAACACAGGTAGTACAAGATCCAATCAACATGGTGGGAAATGTTTAGCAGGCAGAGAATTGAACACATGATATTTTGGAACAAATATGTTCTAAAATCTTAGTGTTCCTATTTTAATGCAGTTAAGAAATGCAAATATTTAGTTAAGATTTGAAAATGAAAAAAATGATTTCTAAGTGCTGGGTATCGGAATTGTTAGCAGAATGGAGAGGTAGCGGCAATGCAGATGCTTGTAGAGGGTTTCAGAACACCAAATGATATCGGTTTAGGGAAGGAAGGGAAAAGGTGACAACAAAATCAGGACAGGATAAGAGCATAAGAATGGCGATATTGGGTCAGACCAATGTCTAGCCCAGTATCCTGTCTTCCAACAGTGGTCAGATGCTTCAGAGAGAATAAAGAGAGCAGGTATATCGAGTGGTTCATTCCCTGTCGTCCACTCCCAGCTTCTGGCAGTCAGAGGTTTAGGGATTACCCAGGGCATGAAGTTACATCCCTCACCATCTTGGCTAATAGCCATTGATGGACCTAACTTCCATGGACTTATCTAATTTTTTTTAATCTAGTTATACTGTTGGCCTTCACAGCATCCCCTGGCAATGAGTTCCACAAGTTGACTAAGTTGTGTGAATTACTTCCTTAGGTTTTTTTAAAACCTGTTGTCACGGAGTTCCTGGGCGATGCTCTGGAACTGCTCCCTACAGTCAGGTCTCAGGTGAAGTCTCCTCTATGTGAGCAGACTGTCTTCAGGGCAAGGAGCTCACACGGCTTCCACCTTCCTGGGTCTGACCTTTGGAGCATTCAGCATCCTCTGCCCCTCTGTGCGCTTCCCACAGCGAGTCCTCCCTGGCGGGGTCCTGGGGAAGCCACAGGGTCCTGCACCCCCACTCCCCAGTCAGACATGTCTCTTAACCAGCCAGTAAAACAGAGGTTTATTAGACGACAAGAACATGGTCTGAAACAGAGCTTGTAGGTACAGAGAACAGGACCCCTCAGCCGGGTCCATCCTGGGGGACAGCAAGCCAGACACCCACATCTGCACCCACTCCACGTCCCCAGCCAGCTCCAAACTAACTCACTCACCCTCCAGCCCCTCCTCCTCTTGGCTTTGTTTCTTTCCCAGGCCAGGAGGTCACCTGATCTCTTTGTTCTCCAACACCTTTAGCTATCTTCTTACAGGGGGGAAGGGCCCTGGCCATTAGTTGCCAGGTAATAAAGTGTCGGCCATATATGTGCACTGGCCCTTTGCTCTGCAACAATCTTACCCCCTAGAGACTTAAGAAATCCATAGGGGAAACTGAGTCACCCACACAGTATTCAGAGGAAACATTAAGAACAGTCCCACTTCATCACACCTGTAGCCTATTAATTTTATTGGTGACCCCTGGTTGTTGTGTTAGGTGTGTTACATTTCCTTATTTACTCTCTCAATACTATTCATCATTTTATAGACCTCTATCATATTCCCTTTTGGTCATCTCTTTTCTAAATTGAACAGTCCCAGTCTTTTTAATCTCTTCTCAAATGGAAGATGTTTCAGACCCTTAATTATTTTTGTTGCCCTTATCTGTACTTTTTCCAATTTATATAGATAGATAGATAGATGTGGTCACCAGAACTGCAAGCAGTATTCAAGCTGTGGATGTACCATGGATTTATATAGTAGCAGTATGATATTTTCTGACTTATTATCAAATGGTTCCTAACATTCTGATGTTCTGTGAGAATTCTGGAGGCAGGCTAGTTGGAAAGAAGGCAAAGCACTTTTTTAAAATTGCATTAATCTCATCCTGAGACTACTCAGGTGACATTTAGTTCACACTGGACATACTCCGATCTCACACACATCACCTTTTTCCTCACTTGAGTTCCCATACATGTTCTACCCTGATCCATACACAAAGTACTACAGTGAATGAAACAACAAATTCACACTACTGTGGCTCTTTTGGGGTAATGTTGAGCACTAATTTGGCCCCTGAATCACTGATGTCTGAATATCACTGGTCTAGATACTTAGTACTTACATGTATGTGAACATACAGGAACAACCTTAATTATCCACACAATAATATATTTGTAACCTGTGTGCACTTTCTTCTGTTTAGTTCATTATTTTTGCGAACACTTGAGCAAGGTCCTGCCTATTGATTTGTCTAGTATCAAGAATACTTTTGGGTGCTCAGTAATGAATAATATTTGTTGATTTTAGTAGAAAAAATAAATATTTACTCCTGTTAGTGCTGAAAGGCTAAAAGAAGTAACACAGCTATGAAAGAGTGAGGTAGATTCTTTCCTGGCTCATACATCATCAACAGATTCATTCACTAAATCCTGATTAAAGCATCTTTATTTTTGGTAATAATTTGCAAGCCAGAAAGAACTCATCTTGACTTCCAGCTCCTAAATTAAGTTCTCACAATTGGGATTTAGAAAAACATCCTTTTCCTTGTAAACTTTACGCAGAAATCATTAACAGACAAAAATATGAACCCCCACATTGCCATTTTTAGAGAATTTTTTCAAAGAATAAATGAACATTAATGAGAACTATGGGATACACAGATACATTTTAAAAGAGAGAAATGCATCAGTAATTCATGACACTAATTAGAGCTCTTTTCATTAGTTCCTGATAATGGGAAATATGTGAGAAAAACATATTTTACTATAAACAGAGACAGATTGAAAAACATAAAAAGAACTTCTCATCTCATTTGTGTCTCTTCTTTGTCTTGGAAACAAAAAGAGAAATAAATAAGAACTGCCTTCTGTTATGGGAATGACAAATAGCATCTTTAGTGGAAAATATGTCATTCAAAGGCAGAGTAATTAAAATTTAAGTTCTTAAAAGTAGTTAGTCAGCTAACCATTACAAAAGCTAAATCTTAACTGCTTTAAAGCACAGGTGGTTTATGGACTTTCAGTACTTTAGTTCAGCAAACCGCTGTTGCTAATAGAGGCTGAAAAATGTTGATGGTAAGCACAATACATTTTTTCCATAACACTGATTGTACATCATTGTAATCTACCGATAGGAATTGTGTGCACTGCATGTAACAGAAGGCCAAGGAATGAGCCCAGAGGAACACCAACCAATTATCATTATGCCTAATGTTTATTTATTCAATTTGTATTGTAGATGCACTCTTTAAGAGCAATAAATCACATTCTAAGCTGTTATTTATGAAAATATGTGAACAGAAGGAACTAGAGAGGGAAAACAGTTCTCAAAATATGAACCAGTCTGCTGGCAGGATGCAGTCACCAAAGTGAGCCCCATATTCTGCTTGTCATTTAGGTGGGGAGTATAATAAAATAATAATGGTTCAAGATATGTAGTTGCTCATGTTAGGGTTTTTTTAGTCCAAATTATGCCTGCACAGGGCACACAGAGTGAAAAGAGTCCTTCTCACCTTAGGAATCTTGCACTATGCGCAGCCATAGAGCTGTTGCCTTCACTCTCAAAATGGATGGGGGGAAGCGTTAGCATTGCACGTAGTGTTCTGCACAGAGTGGGCTGTCTGGATGGGGATGTGGCCATTTCCACTGGCTTGAAACTTGGGGAGTGTGCTGGAGAAGCACAGACTTGGGGCCTGCTCCCAACCACTCTAGGCCTGACGTCTCCCACCATCATGGCTGCCCAGACAAACAAAAGTGGGTTTCTATGTAGCAGATAGGCCTAGATTATGAGCCTATCAGAGAATAAGCGGATGAGGGAAGATGGAGTTAAGTTTGCTCATTGATGTGGAAACAATGAGAGACATACACCATAGTATGATTAAATGAACAGGCTGCAATTTTATTAAAGCCCTCAACCAACAGGGAATCACTCCCCAAATTACTTGACAGGGCTGTTCCAGTGTGGATTTTGATGAGGCTTCAAAGGCACCAGGTTCTGCAAATCTGAGGACAGTTATGAAAGCAATGCCCCCTCTGACTTCCAGCCAGGATCCCTAGACAGACAGACCTGAGTGCCAGTCCACTGCCTTCCTCCATGCAGGAGGTAGATGAAATGAGATGAGGGAGCCACATGCTGTACGAGACATAGAGACATACCCCCTCGCTGGGCGCATGCCCAGCAGCCCATTAGGTTACCGGGGCCTCATGTTAGACCTTTTTAAAACCAACCCTCTGCACTAGGACCTGCCAAAGTTGCAACAATGTAATATAAATCCTCAAAACTGGCCCTTCCAGATGCTCGAGAGAAGGAGAAAAATCCTTCCCAGACCCCAAAATTTGCCTAGCCCTCAGCATCATAAGAGATAGGAACAGGGCTGGAACAGAGCCCAGTTGGCTACACACCAGCAGCAAGAGAAAGCAAAACCCAGCCCTCTTCCCCCCACCCCATCAGGCAAGAGCCAATTAGCCAGCCCCTCATGGCCCTACTGTTCAATGTCAGCAGAATCGGCAGCACAGGCTCCGCTATCCGGATACCATGTAAGATAGCCCATCCCCTCTCCCCCTTGCCGTCATTACATGTCCCTGCATGGAGAAGTGGGGAGGGAACAGGAAAGAAGCAGCAATATCGCCCTCTTCCATACAAACATGCTGTTGGCAAGGGGAACCAGAGATGCATGTTTGGCACTATCTCAGATGCCCCCACTTGCATGGGCATTGGAACAATTTGTATAGTTGGGGTGCTGAAAGCCATTGAATAAACTATAAACCCTGTATATGATGAAACCCCTTCAAGCCAGGGGATGCTGCCACACCCTCAGCGCCCCTAGTTCCACTACCCCTGCCAACTTGGGATTTCTCCCTCTACTTAGAGCAAAGGAAAGAGAGAGGATGTTGCCATTGACTCCAGACTTATCAAAGACTCACCCCAGCTACCAAGGTGAACATTTTGATAAATTTCCCATACTTCAGCTGACAAGGGATTGCCAAGCTTATCCTAATTCTTGAAGTAAGATTTCTCACTATTTTACAAAGAGAAGAATTAAAATGGCCAATGGCTTATCCAGAATTGTAATTTTAAGTGTAAAGGCATGTATACAAATAATGAATGAAAAACATTATGAGCCAAAATCTGATCTCACACATACTAGTTTCAGTTGCATGAGGATCTGCGGTCAGAATTCGGCTCTATATAAAGTTAGCTATATTCTGCCATAGGGGGGGTGGGGTGGGGTGGAGCACTTAAGCTGCAAATTGTAGTAGATCAGTATGAGTTACAAGAGCACACATCACAATGGGATTGTGCTCACTGTCATCTGCCAATCTTTGTTGTCAGACCTTTCTGAATAAGGGGATTTTCAGATATGCATTTTTGCCATGTGTTCTACACTACCTGTTTCTGTATGTTGTCAGAGGAAAACAGAGTTCTCACTCTCTTTTTTGGGTGCAGCAAAGTCAGATACTTTATTCTCAAGCAATTGCATAGAGGGAGAGAATGCACTAGGACACAGGGTTTCCCCCTCCTAGGCAGGTCTCTCAAAAGATAAACAATTAAGGCAAGCATTTATACCTTTTGTTACATACAATAATGGGCAACAGCTGCATTTTGTTTATACATAGGCCATCCTGATATCTTATTTTTCACATCTATTTAGACTCTAGTCTACATTCCATATTTATCTACACAAGGTCGCAACAACTTCTCACACAGTTCTTTCCCACTCGCCTCACACAATCCTCGCTTGTACACATCTCGCATTATTAGGGTTACAGCTAGCCTGACGCTTGCTCACAGAAGAGACTGTATGCATTGAAATCCCCTTCAAATCCCTGTCAGTTCTTGCTCTACTTCCACACTGTGGATCTGTACAGGTCTATACTTAAGCAACTTTTTGGCTACCTCATTCTGACAGACTTATCCAGAGTGTATCCTCGTGATAACGTTCTGGATATAATAGAGGCTCTCATAGTGTCTGTGATTAACACTACAACCCTGGTGCTTTAAATTCCTGTTATTCTGCAAGGCATTTGTGCCCTGAAGCCTGAATTTCATTGAATAAGACAGTTCCTGGAGTGGTTTTTGTTTGTTTTTTTTGTTTTTTTCTTTGTTATGCCCTTTAAGACATTGCCCTTTCTTATTGCTGGCCAGAAGAAAATTTAAAGGGCTAGTAGTGTATATGAGGAATACACAGTCTTTGTCTGAAATTCGAGTGACAAATAGCTCGAACAGCTATCATTGTATGCTTTATATCCTGTAAATGTATATGTTCTAAGGCATGGAGAAATATTGACATTGATAAATAATCTCTAATAAATCTTTTAGATATCAGCCCTCATCCCACTTGTTTTCTGGGGTCTAACACTGCTGGGGTCGCCAACAAGGAGATCCCCAAAGCATTTACACTTGGCCTTTGAACAATAGCACAGGGGAGAGGACAGTCCTTGCATCTTCTCCTCCTCCTTACCCACCCACACAGGAATGGGTATGAGCTCACCTCTCAGGACCAAGGAAGTTAGTGACTTAACAGGTACAATGGACTGTGAGTGTTTAATCATTCCTGAGCGCCTATAACAATCCATTCTTGTTAGGCTTTTCCTCCCCTTTTATTTCAGTTATAAATTATTGGTCTTTCTTTTGAGTGTTCCTTACTGCTATTTCCTGCATGAAGGGATAAAAAATATGAGAATATCATGGACTGACTTTGCTCTATAGAAATGGAATCCTAATACGCAGATATATGTCAGGTGATCTTTCTGAAAACAATAGAGAAATTGGATTCCTCTGGAGTGTCTTTTTTTCATATTCTTTCATGAACTGCTATCTACAGTTCAACATACAATACCTTGTATATAAACTGGGATGCAGGAAACATTTAAAGGGCTTTCCTGTGAAAACTTGTCCTCATTTAATAGTTCATTTCCGAAGCTGTTGCTTGACAGAGCCAGGGAATGCATACATGAGTTAATAAAGGCCACACTTCAGTACTGCTTTCCAGTTCATTAACTTCTCTTCCCCAGTGTCTAGATAATTAACTCCTGCTGCATCCCTAGAGTGATGCCTATGGCAAAAATGAAGGCAGAGTCACCTGAAAAAGTCAAAGAGATCGCTTCTGTACTGCTTTCTTGGGCAGATAGGCCACAACCCAACCCTGAAAGAAATGATCCTGGGAAAGAAAAGAAGGAAGAAGGTTTAAGTGATACTCTTCCCACTGATTGTAACTGGGAGGGTTACAGGAGACTGTATTATAGTATTCAAGAAAAATACAGTAGCTATTTGTTTTAATTGGATAAAATCCATATTTGGTGGAACATTTGTATTCTCTATCTCAGAGATACTGCACACTTCATTTAAAAAGCATGTTTGGCAATATAGGTTTAGTGAGAGTTGGGCTCCATTTAAACACGTTATTCCTCTGTTAACATGCTATCTTTAGAGGCATACAATGTCATAGAGCTTTATGCCTCCATAGTTTCTATTTGAAGGATGTACAATGGATCTTCTGGGCCTGATTGTCCTCTAGAGGCACCCACCCCTGTATGCCTATGAGTTGTTCTGCTGAAGGAAGATTCACCCCAGGCAAAGGCATCTTTTGCTCTAACCATGTCTCTGTACGCCACATTGGTGGTGTTTGCCCAGGGCTTGAGTTGTTCAGCATGTGGCCTTGGTTCCCTGACCATACACTCTGCCTGTCCAGCCCTGTCTACTTTATGGGAAGACCTGCTAATTCCAATCCCCGTGATGAGCACTACCTGGGCAAGTACTCCACTTCCCAGAGTGTGCAGTCCAGGTTCTGATGGCTTCCAGGCAGCTGGGCCACTGTAAATTACCTCCCACTTAGAAGTTATTAATTGTAAGTGGACAAGTGTCCTCATTTCATACAATCCCACCACTGTTTTTGGCTTGCCTGCTAAAATGGTCAAGGACTAAACAATCCTGGACACCAAGGGTTTGTCTACATAGTTCTTTACTCCATACCAAAGGGATGTACCTTTTATTTTGTACTAGTGTTTTGCACATTAACTGGCCCATGTGGAATCTGCTGGCACACCTTGAAAGTTCCCTAGTTGGTATTCACATAGCACTGTTTGAAATAGGACTATGTTAATGCACACTAAGAAACTCTAGTGCATGCCAGCAGGGTCCACACAGGCCAGCCAATGTGTGAAGCACTAGTGTGGATTAAAATTTACACCTGTGTGTCTGGGATGGACTAAATCACAATGTAGACAAGACAATAAGCCATCAGTTCCTATCTCCTGGAGGTAATCACTCCAGGTCAGCAGTGAGGTACATTTACATGCATTGTAGATGCCTTTACTAATCCTACTTTGTGGCTACATAGAACATTTTGGGCTCCAGTGCTGTCAATCTAGCTTTGTCCATGAGTAATCACACACATACACAAATATTTTGTAAAATTAGAAAAAAAGAACAGATATTCAGGAAATAAGGTTAAATAAAGTGAAGAAACAATGTCCAACAACTTTATATCAGATAAAGAGTATTCTAATGTGTCTTACAATGAGATTGATGTATAGCAGCATGAACAATGCTCCAATACAAATGGGTGCTGTCGACCAAGAAATCAATCCTTTAGTGCATAGAAAACTGAACAGTTCTTTGAATTTCTCATACAAATACCAACATGTAACCTATCCACAACATTATTACAGCCTGCTGTGTTGTTGTTTTCCTTATTCTCATATTTGACACCACAGGAAATAAATAATTTATTGAAATAACACTTATCAACTTGCCTTTTGTTTGTTGTGGGGGGAGGAGTTACGTATCTAAACTCTTATTGCAGTGTATGTAGTTCAAAATCCATCCAACAAATAAAACCTAAACTAGTAAATCATACTAGGTGGGTAGGTTGGTGGATTTTACCTGCTGCTTTAAAAATCATGTTTAAGGCTTTTATTTTCAACTATAGCTAGATGGAATGTTCTGTTGAAGTGTTTTGTTGATGAAAAATGCAGTTTCTGCAAAATCAAAATTTTCCAAGAGAAATGTTTTTTGCTGAAAGTTTTTGTTTTCGGGTCAACTCTGACTGAACCATAGCAGTGCATCAGGGAGTTGTGTGGCCATGATGCATTATGTCTGGTCTAGACCTGCCAGAGAGCCTAGCCCATGGAGGAGAATGAGGCATGAGAGGGCACAAGGCACCCAAAATACAGCTCCCGTGAGGCACTGCAGCAGCTCAGGCAAACACAGATTAATGTTAAACCAAGCTAAAACAAAATGTTTTGATTTGGTTCAACAAACTGAAACAAAATGTTTCAATTCACAAATGTGAATTCTTTTGATCACAAATGTCAAAACAAAGCATTTTGAGATTTCAAAATTAAAGTGTTTTGGAACTTTCCGTTCTTCCCCCCAGAATGTTGATATTTCAGCTCTTTGTTCTGATTAGGGCTGAAAACAAATTTTGAAATATCAGCATTTCCCCATGGCTGGAAAATCTGATTTTCAACCAGCTTTATTTTCAACCTAGTATTGAATTTTACATATCTTACACTTCAGTTCTAACCAGGGCCGGCTCCAGGCACCAGCTGAGCAAGCTCGTGCTTGGGGCGGCAGATTCCAAGGGGTGGCATTCCGGCCGCCCTTTTTTTTTTCTTTTTCTTTTTGGTTTGCCGCTCTGGCTGCCCTATAGGGGGCAGCGGCACGGAGGAGGGGAGCACCCTGCAGCAAACTTGGCAGGGCAGCCTGCATCCTTCCCTCCCAGCTGACCAGAGCGGCCTGGAGCCCTCCTGGCAGGTGGCATGGTGGGAGGGGCCATGTGGTGAGTGCCCCGCTGAAGCCCTGGCTGCCCCCCTTCTCTAATGAAGATTAGACAGATTCAAATATTTGGCTAAGCACTTGAAGTCAGTGGCTCTGAAGGTCTCTTAACACTTCACAGGAGTGCTCAGCCCCTTGCAGGATTGGGTCTAACAATCTATAGGCAGTTTCAATATTTTTCAGGTACCCCCTCTCAGTCACATGGGTCAGGTTTCTCAGTACCAATCCGCCACTAGTTAAGATAGCTTTTAAACAGTATTCTATTCACACACTGGAACTTTCCACAATGGGCTACATTTATATATTGTCCTCTAGATGACAGTGAAGGTAAATTCCTCTTCATCTAATTAAAGAGATATTTAATTTACCCCCTTTCCTCTACACAAATAACAAAGCCCTGATTAATCAGCTGTACAGCAAGAGTAAACACTCTGCTTCACTTAATTAAAAATTAAATTCCTCTTGAGGGATGATTACAGCAGGGAGCTGGTATATGCCTTTGCTAAATAGGTGTTTCTTCCATGACACAGTTAGAGGTAGACCACTGGGAACTCTGTATCAATATAAACAGAAATTTGTTCAGACATTCAATTAGGACTCTATACATGTTCATCCTCCTCTGAGAAGAGGTGTGCATAGAAAGGCCAAGGGAACTTTCAAGAATTTGGAGGTTAGAGCTGTGTTATTTGGTACATGATACATTTGATGTATTTGCATGGCATTTGATGCTCTTTTAATGAATATTTGTAATGTCAATACTTTAAAAAAGAGTGAATTTTGCACAAAGGTACTGCTCAAGGTTTTGCATGCTTCTGTGTGGGATGTTTTCAGTTTCCTCTCCCCCCACACACACACAAATCAAAATCTAACAAACTTAATTAAGAAAATATTGAACAAGAATTTTCATCAATATCTTTTCTTCTCCATTTCCCTCCCTCTGCTAAAATTTGGATCACAGGGTACTTTTTCTGTTCCTTTTATCCTCTCCTTGGCAACTAGATCATCATTAGCTCTGCGCAGTTGCACATGGGCGTACCTTGGTATAAGATACCCCCTTAATCTTTTGTGCAGGCTACACATTATCCCATGGGTTGTAACATGGGAAAGAGCAGGCTCTGCAGAGCCACTACTTCCCCACCTCCATGCAGGTGGGTAGGGACTGGACTGGACTGGACTTAGCTCCACCCCCTCTCTGCCCCAGCCAGCATAGGCTGTGGTAGCAGAGTGGGTGATATACACTGCACTGGGTACAGATGCACTTCCTCCTCAGTACAGTGAGGAGACAGAGCGTAACACTCTGCTACATTGGGGCAACAAAACCATGTACTTCCTCTTGCTCAGGTAACAGTCTAACTAGTCCCTTGGAGAACACAGAGGGGAATAACCTGCTCCCTTAGAACTAAAAATCTGATTTTGGGATTATTTTTCCCTCGATAACAAGAGTGGGAATTCACGTGCAAACTGGCAATTTTAACTTCAATGCTAAGCTGAGGACTCTTGTAAAACATCCCTGTTGGCTAAACATCTTGTGATCCAGGCATGTAAAATGTGAGCATTCTGTGAATTAGTAGTACAATATCAGGATTATTATTTATTTTCTCAAGAACTATACATGCAAGGTAAATAGACCATAGCAATATCATTACACACATTCCTACACTCACTTTAGAGACAATCAATATCAATTATCAAATTCTCAGCAGGAGAGAATGGTGGTGAAATTGACCATAAAACAAATTTACAAAGTCAACCCAGTACTTTCTATGTACCCTTTTATTTTTAAAAATGTATAATTGTTTCAAAGGATCTTTTATCTTAATGATCATAAAATTGCCTATGTGTAACATCACGGACATCCATTGTACCTTATTATATTTCATGGAAATAATGAAGGTAATTGGATTCTTATTTTAATGAAGGTTTTTGGTTTTTTATTCCATTGTATTCTTAGACTGTAATCTGTTTGAGGCAGGATCATTCTCTTGTATTTGTCTGCCAAGCACATACAAACACCAATGTCCCTCATTAAAATAAAATGGCATCCCTCTTGATTAGCCCAACAGTAAACTTTTCAAATGCCAGTTACAGTTAAATAGCATAGGCAGAGATCATCCTCACCTGCAGGAATACCAAATGGAGAGTCTGATGGAAGAAAGCCTTCACGGAGATTTCTCCAATTCATTCTGTCATGTGGGTGAAGGTGCTTCCCATCCTCCCCTCCCCCTTCCGAATATATGACAGATCTGCTGCCAAACCTTTCACATTTCCGAAGAGCCCTCACACCCCTGGAGATAGCACAGCTCCAAAAAAAACATTTTTAAATTCCAACCCTGCCAGTGACTCACGAGACAGTAGCTGTTCTCAGAATACTGGGGATTCCCAGGTACTGAGGGTATGTCTACACTGAAATGTAAGCCTAGGTCTGTGGGACTACAGCCCTCAGATCTGGTATTTCTAAGACCACATTTGAGTGTCCACACTGATTAGTCAGCCTGGATTTACAATTTCTGGACCTGGGTTTCACACCCACGCTCACATGACCACATTTCACTATATAGTCTTGAGTCAAACCAGCCTATCCGAGGCTTCCTAGTGCCCTACTCAACTGTAGCAGTTCTAGCCCTTGGTTCATGATGCACTATGGGAAAACTTGATTATCCATCCCATGGCACTTTACTGAAAGTTATCTCAGCCCACCAACACATCCAGCCAAGCCAACTTTTTGGGTCGATATACTCCAAGCAACTGGAGCCAGCAGCATGGAAGAGGCACAATTTAAGGAACTTGTCCTCCTTGTGCTTTCTCTTCTTTTCCAGAAACAGGCAGAGCACCCATGAGACACTTTTGGATATTTCAATGGCGTTTTATGACCTACCTAAGGCACCTATCAGAGGAGGAGGATACAGACATGGCAGACTCCAACTGGCTAATGTGGCTCATGACTCTCAGTATAGCCGCTGATGTCTCGTATGTAGACCGGTGCTTCTGGAGCTAGGCCACAAGCACAGAGTGGTAGGATCACATCATCATGCAGACCTGGGACAACCAGCATGAGTCCACAACTTCGGCATGAATAAAGCAGTGTTTCTGAAGCTTTGTGAGCAGCTTGCTCTGACCTCCAGGATCTGAACACATGCATGAGGGAGGCCATGCTGGTCCGGAAGTGGGCTGGTATAACTGGAAGCTGGGCACTGCTGACTGCTGCATGTCCATTGCTAACCAGTTTGGTGTTGCCAAGTCAACAGTGGGGCTGTGGTGACAGAGGTTTCTAGGGCAAAAGGCATGTGATTTACCCAGTGGAGGTGGGTATAAACAATGTCCCTGAAATAATTGGCAATTTTGAGCAAATGAGGTTTCCTTACTGCACCAGAGGCCGATTTATGGATGCCAGCATGGGCTTCACTGCAAAGGTGCTATGGTTTTCTGCCGATCGGGAGTCTACAGTCATGGACAGGCTAGGATGCTTTTCCCACTGAATGACATTGTCATAAATGCAGTAACTGTCCCCACAGTTATTCTAGGAGACCCATGTATTCCCTTTTGCCTTGGATTATGAAACCATACCCTGATCTCAGAGGGCCAGGCAAAAGAAGGTTGAATTACCCTGTTAGCAGGTGTAGAATGGTAGCTGAATGTGCATTTGGCAGATTGAAAGCCCGCTGGTGCTGTTTTACAGAATCATTTGGATTCCGGTGTTATCAATGCTGTCCACATTATTGTGGCTTGCTGTGCTTTTCACAATTTCTGGGAAGCCAAAGTTGAGCATATTCCTCCAGAGTGGAGCCATGACATTAATGGTTTGCTGAACTAACACACTCCGCCATAAAATGCACCTGTCATAACGAGAGGAGGATGCACAAGTGCAACAGAAATCAGGGATACTTTGTGTGCCCACATTATGGACTTGCTTGGACCAATGGAAGAAGGAGAATGGTTCATATATGAATGCATTTGTGATATCAGCTGCAATATCAATAGTAAATGAAGTGCTATCACTGTATGCTATGCATGGGGGGGCAATGACTGTAATCAGTTTTTAGGTATGTATTACGTGACTGTTTATACTATGTTTTTTTTAACTTGTGGATAACAACTGTGGATTTTAATTATGGATCTGAAAAGATACATCAAGAGAGATAAGGTGGGTGAGGTAATATTTTATTGGACCAATTTCTGTTGGTAAAAGAGACACGCTGTGTAGCTTGAAAGCTTGTCTCTTTCACCCATTGAAAAAGGTATTATCTCATCCACCTTGTTGCTCTCATATCCTCGGATCAACACGGCTACAACAACATTGCCAACACAATATATTGAGACATCTTATTTGCATAAAACTTCCCAGTTATGCCTTATGATAGCTTTACCTTTATTCTATGACATACATTTGTTGTATGACGTGATGTAATGATGGTAATAAACTTCCTTAATGAATTCAAAGACTTTATTCGTTAACGTGGTTGTATGACAAAATGACAGTATTAAAAAACTGACAGGCTGGCCAGCTGCTATAAAAAGAACAAACCAGAAACAAAATAAAGTTCATAACACAAACATTTAACAGTACAAAATAGTGAAACCAGTGTAGAAAAAAAGGTTAAACTCTCCTACTCCTGGGTGTCCCCGTCCCCTATTCTCCTTTCTCACTCGGCGCTGCTGCATGGAGATGAAGGATTGCACGGGGATGGAAGACTGCATTGGGTACATTTGCCCAGTCCAAATAATGTTCAGTCCTGGTTGCATAGGATGCCCACCCATAGAATTGTCCAGTGGGTTCCTGATCTTCAGGAGATGGTACCATGGAGCTCACTCAGGACATGGTGCTGGCGCAGAAGGTGAGAGTGGACCAGGAGCCTGTACTCTCACAGCCATTAGCATACGCAGCCTCTCAAACAGGTTTCTGCTGCACTCTGTCCTCCTCCCTCAAGCAACATTTCTTGCTCAAGAAACTGCTACAAGTCTCTCATCACACTCTGCAGCCTCTCTGTCTTTCAACTTGCATTGAATCCTTCTGCCTTTGGTACTGTAACTGCTGGTCGGCCCTCTTCACACTTCCTCTTTGACCACACCATTACAGTGCAACACCCCAAACTCCTGCTGGATTGTGGCTGGGCTGCAGAGAGGAAAGAGCCTGAAAATAGAAATGGAACAGTACAGTATTGTCTCAGTATTTCTGAAAAGGTTCACTACATCAGCAGCAGAAGTGCCTTTAGAATCTCAAGGCCAAACAATGATACTTTGTAAAATTCTGCTTCAATATATTCTCAGAGTAACAGTTAAGTTCCCAGATATGCTTTGGATACAATTGAGAGATAAACAGAGTATAAATCCTTCACACATAATTTTAGGATGAAAATTATAAATGATGTAGCTTTAAAAATTACAGACCATTTCAGTTTTTTGAGGGCAGGGGGTGGTAGCACTTGCTGGGGTTTACTACCTATGGCTTCACAGTCCTTTCAGGCATACAACATTCTGGAGGACATAATAATTCTGGAGATTCCTGAATGGCAAAGGGATATTCTAGCCCACAATACTGGAGGCAAGCCAGCTGTGTATGCTGAATAGGTTTTCAAGCTTATGTGACTGAGCAACACATCTATGAGTGGAGTGGGCTGCTGACCTACAGAGGAGGACCTGGAAAGTATTCCCTTCCCTAACTACGCCCATCTGCAGTTCTGACTATGGGAAAAGTTTGCAGCTATTAGCACATTGTATCAAATTAATGAGGGAATCACCAGGATGCTGCACTAGCTTATAGATTGGAGAAGCAGCCACAGAAAGTGAGAAGGATCGGTCCTGTAGCCCTGGGTCCTTACTTACCGCTTGTATGTCAACCACAAAAAGATCAGTTAATCAGACTTCCTGCTGATGCAGTGACTTCCACCCTTAACATGATGTTTACTGTGTTTTCAGACACTGAATATAGGATTGTCATGAACTGTGTATTTTATCAGTGATTTCTTGTCTTCAAAAGTGAAGGGCCTGATTCTCCACTGCCTCATTCCTGTTTTATGCCAATGTAACTCCAGTAATCTTAGTGGAAATATACTGGAATAAAGCAGTGGAGAAACATGACTCAAGACTTTAATGCATTGTACCCCTTCCTATCTACTACTTTTCAAGGTGATTATACATATCCCACTTTGACATCACTATAACACTGTGTTTCCAGGTTTGTCCATAAAAAGTACAAAGGCATCCATCATTTCCCAAGGCACTGCCAACTTGAAAGTGTCATGTTTGTACTTTTGAATGTGCAATATATAATTTCTCTACATTTGGTACTTTAAAAGCCCCATCCTTAATCCTTTATCTCTAATTTAGACAACTAATTGCTTCAGACAAATTACACCATTCCCTTTCATATTTCCCTATATGCTAAATGCTGATAAGTAACCTCCATTTATCAATGATATTCAGCTTTACATTAATTATATTTCAAGGCACACACAAATCATTGTGCAGTACATGCTTTAGTGATGCACAAATGAACCACATATTAAATATGAAGCAAATATGAAATATTTAACTGAAACTGAGTGAAATACTGAATCCTGAGCAGAGATGAAAATAATCCATTCAAATTAATTCTGGTATTTTTAATTACTGTTATTTTTACTTCAGTTGACTCTCAAAAGTTACACTTTTTGAACTACAGCAACTGGGATTAAAGATTCGAATGTATGGGGCCTACCTGAATCCTTCTGAATAGCCACAGTTATCCCGTGATTTGTAATGCTCTGCTCTCTCCTCTGTTAAAACCAGAAATTGTTTTTAATATGAAAATCAGTAGTTTACTAATGCCTGTTAGAACTTTATTTCATTTCTTTATATGTGCTATATTGCATTCATTTAACTGGCTTCCCTGTACCATAAAAATTAAGGATAACATTTTTCTTAGTCTGATTATAATTAGGATGGCAATTGAAGGGAAATGGAAACTATTGCAAACACAATATTATTTTGGATATATTTGTAAGTTTAAACCCTGGCATTTAATAAGCAATTTGAGAGTAAGTTAAACATACATACGAACATAAGAACGGCCTTCCTGGGTCAGACCAAAGGTCCATCTAGCCCAGTATCCTGTCTACTGACAGTGGCCGATGCCAGGTGCCCCAGAGGGAGTGAACCTAACAGGTAATGATCAAGTGATCTCTCTCCTGCCATCCATCTCCACCCTCTGACAAACAGAGGCTAGGGACACCATTCCTTACCCATCCTGGCTAATAGCCATTAATGGACTTAACCACCATGAATTTATCCAGTTCTCTTTTAAAGGCTGTTATAGTCCTAGCCTTCACAACCTCCTCAGGTAAGGAGTTCCACAAGCTGACTGTGCGCTGTGTGAAGAAGAACTTCCTTTTATTTGTTTTAAACCTGCTGCCTATTAATTTCATTTGGTGACCCCTAGTTCTTGTATTATGGGAATAAGTAAATAATTTTTCCTTATCTACTTTCTCCACATCACTCATAATTTTATATACCTCTATCATATCCCCCCTTAGTCTCCTCTTTTCCAAGCTGAAAAGTCCTAGCCTCGTTAATCTTTCCTCTTATGGGACCCGTTCCAAACCCCTAATCATTTTAGTTGCCCTACCCTGAACCTTTTCTAGTGCCAGTATATCTTTTCTGAGATTAGGAGACCACAGCTGTACGCAGTATTCAAGATGTGGGCGTACCATCGATTTATATAAGGGCAATAATATATTCTCCGTCTTATTCTCTATCCCCTTTTTAATGATTTCTAACATCCTGTTTGCTTTTTTGACCGCACACTGTGTGGACGTCTTCAGAGAACTATCCACGATGACTCCAAGATCTTTTTCCTGATTTGTTGTAGCTAAATTAGCCCCCATCATATTGTATGTATAGTTGGGGTTATTTTTCCCAATGTGCATTACTTTACATTTATCCACATTAAATTTCATTTGCCATTTTGTTGCCCAATCACTTAGTTTTGTGAGATCTTTTTGAAGTTCTTCACAGTCTGCTTTGGTCTTAATTATCTTGAGCTGTTTAGTATCCTCTGCAAACTTTGCCACCTCACTTTTTACCCCCTTCTCCAGATCATTTATGAATAAGTTGATTAGGATTTGTCCTAGGACTGACCCTTGGGGAACACCACTAGTTACCCCTCTCCATTCCGAGAATTTACCATTAATTCCTATCCTTTGTTCCCTGTCTTTTAATCAGTTCTCAATCCCTTTTATCCTATGACAACTTAATTTACATAAGAGCCTTTGGTGAGGGACCTTGTCAAAGGCTTTCTGGAAATCTAAGTACACTTTGTCCACTGGATCCCCCTTGTCCACATGTTTGATGACCCCTTCAAAGAACTCTAATAGATTAGTAAAATACGATTTCCCTTTAGAGAAACCATATTGACTTTTGCCCAACAGTTTATGTTCTTCTTTGTGTCTGACCATTTTATTCTTTACTATTGTTTCGACTAATTTGCCCAGTACCGACATTAGACTTACCGGTCTGTAATTGCCAGAATCACCTCTAGAGCCCTTTTTAAATATTGGCATTACATTAGCTATCTTCTAGTCATTGGGTACAGAAGCTGATTTAAAGGACAGGTTACAAACCCTAGTTAATAGTTCCGCAATTTCACATTTGAGTTCTTTCAGAACTCTTGGGTGAATGCCATCTGGTCCCGGTGACTTGTTAATGTTAAGTTTATCAATTCTAAAACCACCTCTAGTGACACTTCAATCTGTGACAGTTCCTCAGATTTGTCAGCTACAAAAGCCGGCTCAGGTTTGGGAATCTCCCTAACATCCTCCGCCATGAAGACTGAAGCAAAGAATTAGTTTAGTTTCTCCGCAATGACTTTATCGTCTTTAAGCGCTCCTTTTGTATCTCAATCATCGAGGGGTCCAACTGGTTGTTTAGCAGGCTTCCTGCTTTTGATGTACTTAAACATTTTGTTATTACCTTTTGAGTTTTTGGCTAGCCGTTCTTCAAACTCCTCTTTGGGTTTTCTTATTACATTTTTACACTTAATTTGGCAGTGTTTATGCTCCTTTCTGTTTACCTAGCTAGATTCTGCAGATAACACCTGTGTCCTTCCATTTCTGTGCAAGACCTCATTAGCCACACATGGATCTTGGTTCCTTTTCTACTTAAGTAAATTTAGCACTGTGAAGAAGCACTACAAGGTGGGCATTTCATATTAATGAACTCTCTTCTCCCCATGGTACATTTTTCCTATTTGAGAAGATTTAAAATTGACCCTTTGCCAGGAATATATATATGTTACATAAGATAGTAGTCCTGCAGCAATTAGAATCATTATCCATATAAACAGTCCAGGTAAACAGTCACTTAGGACTGTGTTTTCTAGTAGGTCAGACTCTGAAGCTATTTTTATGTGAGTTAAAGACACCTCTACCTGACCCCAGTCCTTCTTTGTTTGATTGAAGGCAATAGGGTCTGGGTCAAAAGTTTCTTTTCTCTTAACTATATTGAAGACAGCAAGATTGCTGAAGAAAAATTTAAAACATTGCTGGAAAAGAATTTCTCAGACCTCTAGTGGATTGAAATTGAGCTGCTCAGACTTAACATGTTACTTAGCACAGCAGTAATTTCTGGTAGTTTATTCCCTAGTGGAGGCCTCAGAAAACAAAAACAAACAAAAAAAGATATCAGGGCTAAATACTGCTGACAGGCATTATTCTCCTTTGGCTCCACTGTAAAGTTTACTGCTTTTTGGATACAAAGATTTCTGTTACAAGTATCATCCGGGACATATCCCTCACAAAATTTTATTACCAGTAGACTGTTTTGAGATTTCTAGCATGCATTCCTTTTGCAATTTCATTAACTACTTGGAATTCAGACTTATTTAGCACTACTCAAATGGTTTTCATAGGGATTATTTATGTGCTATTCAGGGGCCAGAAAAGCAGGTTGCTGCAAAGGACTTAATGCAGATAACTACTGCAGATGTGTGGATTCTGGTTGAACAGCCTCTGTTTTTTAAATCTCTCTCCTTCTGTTTACCCATCTATTTTAGAAGCTATAATCTTTTCATATCGCTAGGCTGGGCCTGAGCCACCTGCTATGTTGTCTCCTAGCTCTTGTCTCTACTTAGGTGCTGTTCATGAATGTGAGTCTCATGCTGGCAGAGTGTAAAGTGGATGGAAGAGTCAAGAAGAAGTAAAACATGGAAAGACAAATGTCTCAACAGCATAGAAAAACCCATCAAGGCCATTGCTTTCATCATGCCAATGAGAATGGGTGGAAAGAAAGAGAGAGCCCCCTCAATACAATTTTGTTGTAAAAGGAAGAATGAAAAAGAAGGAAATATACAGAGATAGAAAGAGAGTTAGGAGTAGAAAGAAAGTTTAGTGGATGATAAACATGTCGATGATGATGATTATGTATTATTTATATTGCGTTAACATCTAGAGGTTTCAATCAGGAATCGGGGTCCCATTGTGCTAGATTCTGTGCAAACGCATATGAAGATATGGTTTCTCTATAGGTACCTCCATCCATGATGCCACAAGTTGGCTGTGCTCTTCTGGAACAATGCAGCTCACAAACCCCAGGATGCAGTGCATTAAAACCAAACCCGAAACATTCTTAGTTGAGGGGTTTGGCTGTGGATTAGCTTTCAGAGGCGTCTGACTACCTTGTCAGTGCGCGTAAAATTATTCTCTTTGAGAAAGCTTTTCCACCATAAGGAGGTTGAGGGAGGAGGTGAAGAAAAAGAAAAAAGGAGTAGAGATGTGTACCCCAAGCAGAATCTCTCCACTGAGAAAGAAAGAAGAGCAGAAGGCTCCATGAAGCGTATTAAGGCTTTCACAGTGAAAATCTAAATTATTTAGGAAGTATTTAGGTATTATGGTGACAGGCTCTATAGAAAACCCTAAACTAGATAGCATAGTAAAAGCAGAGATTAGAAATCAATTTATTTATCCCACCTTCCCAGCAGCATTTGGAAGAAGCACAAAGATCAAAGCAGTCCTCCCCAGGACAGAGAAAATGTAAGGATTGATATAACCATCTCCTCCTGCTGTGCTCCAGTCACATCCACTCTTCTCTACCCCACCCACAGGAACCCCCAAGTTAGCCCAACAATGTAGCCAATTCTTGCAATTTTATCGCAAGTCTCACAATATTTGTTGTTTGTCTTTAAGGTCCAGCTGCTGGAATCAGGTTATTACCTGATAATCTTTTAGCTAGCATTGAAAACATTTCCCACCCTCACATTTGCAGAGAAAAGCTTAAAACTAGGATTCTACATGCTCCAATGCCAAAAGGTAAACATAAAGACCCTCACTTTTTTAAGCTCATGATTTTTAAGTCAGTCTCAGGATTTTTGGAGCCTGATTCATTATTTTTGAATGCTTGAGGTTGGCAATACTCGCGTAGAATAGGGTGGGAAGTAGCATGATGATACCATGAATTACAGATACAATATTGCTGCCAGACACTTGGATGACAGAGCAATATTTTTGATCTGTGAGGAAGAATCATCTTTATTTCCATTGCAAAATTCCAGCCCTTATTATTCAACTGAACTTAAATCTCCAATCTCTCATCCTTAATTTTCAATGTATTTAAAAGTGCTGTTTCAAACTGTGGATGGTATTGAAGGTACTTATCAAACATTGTCCAACCTTCAGAGTAAGATTCAGCTTTGTTGTAAATTAATCTATATACTGGAGATCACAGAGATGCCAAAGCTCCTATTTTAAAGTTAGCAAAGAAAACAGATTGTAGGGTTGAGAAAAAACACATTTAGTCGGGTATTAATTATTGTGACAGAGAAGGGCTTGTTTTTTGGGTCTGTGAATGTGCTGCTAATCCCCCTTAATCACACAGACAGGGTGAGAACTGAATTATTGACTCTTTCAAAGAGCTGATCATTCTTTGTTAGGTTTAAAGGAGAAATCCTAGAGCTAAAATCTAGTAGTTATCAAGCCTAGGATTTGTCACTTGGTTGGATAATAGAAAAGCCAGAAATGTTAAAGTACACTGAGCACATTACAAAACATATATACACTGTTTTATTCACAGAGTCTAAAACTCTTTAAAATTAAGTGCAGTCAAACTGATTTAAGATGTAGCATTAAAGGAGTCAAATATTTGATACCGAACCCCACTGATTGATCAGAATATTTCTGTCAAGTGTATAATGAAATAATGTCTCTGTAATGGGGCATATGAACCCCACACTTGGCCCAAAGGGATTAAAAGACAATGCTGGGCCCAACTAGCTCCATGCCTACAGACCTGCGAAACAAGCTACAGCTGGAAGAATGGGTTAAAAGGAGCTTAGAAGCCTAGCTAAGGGGTAGTGGACAGGCTGCAGGAAAGAAAAATCCAGGAAAACAGACAGAAGGCGGCACCTGAGAGGGGACCACAGAGTGGGCAAGACCCAGGCAGTCCCTTTGCCAACCACCACCCACTTTGAGGACCAGCAAGCCTTGCAGGGCCCTGCTCATTTGGATTTTGTTTGTGAAGCTATTGACTGTTTGGACTATAGGGACCATGCTCCAGAAGTTATCATATAGGTGGCAAATAGCCCAGGGCAGTGGACTTAGACTTTCTGCAGAGAGGACTCTGCTGGTGTTACTTTCCACAGGTACCTGGGCTGGAACCAGGTGGAGAGGGAGGGCCTGGGTCCCCCTACCATGTCCCACTTAAGAGCAAAGGCCCAGATGAAGTGGGGAGGCCCAGCGACATCTGGCCTGGGGTCAGGAACCAGGCACAGCTACTGCTCTGCCCCCATCCCCCAACAGAGATACAGCGGGTTAGGGGCACTAGACTACCTGGTCCTCCAAGCCCCCTATCACAGTCTCTTTAAGTCTTTAAAACTTGGATCATGTCACAATATATATGTCATACACCAGGAGTCACTGTATATGAGCACTGACCATGCAGAAAGTTTTATTTCTTGATCATGGGCCCAACAGTGACTGGCCCTTGGAGAGGTGGGCCAGGTACAGTTACAGCCCTTGTGCTTTGCTGAGCCCAAGGACTGTTCACTTCTAGTATTAGCAGATGTCTTTCCCAAAAGAGTGAAGAGAAGGTAGGGCCATGGCCCCACAATTCCTTCTATGGAACTGCCTGGACAAAGTCCATCTTGCAACCTCCTGAGTGGCATGTTCCTCCTGGGGCTATGTGGCACCACACTGACCCCTGCTCAGGGCTTTGCCAACAAGCACAATCTTCCCTATGGAAGTCTCATATTTCATGACCCATTCATATGTGCTGGAACTAGGGGTGCTGGAGGTACAGCTGCACCCTGGCTTGAAGTGGTTTCAATTATATTCAGGGTTTACAGTTTGATTCAGTGGCTCTCGGCACTCCCACTATACAAATTGTTTCAGCAATCCTGGCCCGATTTCTTACAGAAAGGTAAGCAAATGTGACATAGCTGACTGTGACATTGGAAGGTAATTTTATTTTTTCTTCCAGATTCAACTTTTCATGGTTGATCACTCCAGGATGTTTGTATTTGCTTCCAAAATAGTTGCCCAGTTTGAAGTTTTTAAACAACAAACTCTGTTTTCTTTCTCCATATCAGTCACTTGACTTCACCGGCAGTGGTGGATGCTCAGCCCTTTTGATTATAAAACCCACTGTATCCATGAAAATGGAGGCACTCTGTTTAGCAGCCACTCTTCAAAATTTGTCCCAAAGTGACTTCCACAACATCCAGAACCAACAACAAGTGAGTAGCAGAGCTGCAAATGTCCTGACTAGGATGTGGGAGACACGTAAGGCAAGATGTTCAGTTCAAGGGGGGTTGGCAGAAAACCAACTCTTTTGTGTTTTCTTGAAGTAAAAGTTCAAATCAAACCCCCAAGGGTTTTCCCTATTGCTTTGCTAGGATACCTGTCACCATGCATCTGAAGAAGTGAGGTTCTTACCCATGAAAGCTTATGCTCCCAATACGTCTGTTAGTCTCAAAGGTGCCACAGGACGCTCTGTTGCCTGTCACCATGGTATCTAAGCACTGAGAGGAAGCTAACTTACCTCCCTGTCTAGCTCCTAGACACCACACCAAGTGTCTTGGTTCCTCGTGTTAATGGAAATGTTTATATTGAAGGATTTTATTTAAGGATTAGCTAACTGTAACACAAGAGATGCCAGAGCCTGCTGTTCACTGCAGGCTGCAGATCACCCTCAGAAGCCCAGAGCCCCATCTTCCAAGATGGAGGGTGATCATTATTGACACAAGTGTTCCACACATCCTGCTCCACCTGCTCACTGTTGTTAGTTCTGAGGAAGACATGGGCTTCTGCAGATACAAAGACATGCCAAATCAGATACTGTGCTTCAAGCTCTTAGTCCTTATAGAAGGATGAGAGGACGGGAAGAGGTGCCACTTGTTAATCATGAATTTTAGACACAAAAATAACAACTGATAGTAAAAAATGATGCTCTCTATAGAGGCAGCAGGGTTATAATACCTAAAGGTGTGCATCCGGAAAAGCTGCCTGGAACACTGGAGCAATATTGGGCAGAAGCATGTCTATGTGTGAGCCCCATGGCTAGAAGACCTAGAGAATGGAGATTTCTGCTCCTTCTATTTGTGAGAAAGACAAAAACCAGTTCTGGCCAACTTCGTATATATCTTGTTTACCCATAATTCTACCTGAATTTAGTTGGAATATTTTTCTTTGGTGTGTAATGATTTTAATGGATTGTTCCATGAAAAGGTGTAAAAATTGTGCAGAATATGCCCTAGGTGTGGGGTTACCCTGAGCATTCAAGAAAGGGATTTTGGCTTGAGCTCAGCAAAGAAAGAGGAGGAAATTGCTCTGTCCTAGAAACCAGGAGTTCTAATTTGCGGAACAGTGTTTCTGTCAGAGTCCTGTTTTGCATTCCCCTTCTGGAGATCTGATGGCCTGTATGTAGAAATTTGATAGACAAGGACCAACAGGACCAGCAATGGCAGCAGAACAGAGCAGGTTCCATGGGGAGCTCTGGACCAGCAGCAGCAACATTGGAGAGCTGACTCCATGGCCAGATCATCATATCAAGCTGGCAATGCCAATACTGAGCTGACTTCACAGTACCCTAACTCACCCAGTTGGTGGAAGTGAGAGAAAACTACTGAACTGCACTAGGAGGCTGCACTGTGGAGTTCTTTCAGGACCAGAGCAGACCAGCAGAGGAGAGCCATCCCTGGATACCTTTGGCTATCATTGATTCAGTCTGTGAGTGAGTTTTTGGTGGGGTAGATGGTGAGCCAGGTTTCTGGACCTTCATCAGCTGGACATTTATTACTTGATACTGAGAGGGATTGACCAGTCTCCTAATAAGTTAATTTGAGTTGCTCAATTTCTTATACTAATATATGACTATACTCTGGATAGTTCATGTTTCTTTTGCCTGTTTTCTCCTCTTTTCCCATATAAAAGCATTGCTCTATCCCATGTTCCCAAAAGACTAGCAAGTAAAGGAAAAACTGCTTGCAAAGGTGACAAGTGATGCCTTTTTAAATTAATTAATTAATTAATCTATGTCTCAGAGCCAGAAATAAGAGTCTGACTCTGGGTGGGGGCTTGAACCATTGTTTCACTTATTTATCAAAAAGAACCTCCAGACATGTTGAACTCAGCCCTTGTTGTTGCCACCTGGCAAAGGCTGATTCATGCAAGGCACAAGATGTCCTATATTGACCAAGCATGGGCAGTGGGATCAAGGATTCCATAAGCCTACAGTATCTGCAATGAATTCCTATCAACTCAGCAAAGGGATCCTCTGACCATGAATAAAATACCTGATAAACCTGGGAGCAAGCTAGTCATGGATTTCTGTATATTGGGAAATTAAGTATACCTTGTGAGGGTTGATTATTGTTTGGATTATTGGCAAGTAGATCCCTTACATATAAAAACAGCAGCCTCTATCATGGAATGCTGCAGCTTGCTGGCATGGAATTGCAGAGACAGTTAATGTAGATAATGGACCACTTTGCCGGTTGGAATTTGCAATTTGAAGTATCAGCAAAATTCACATCTTCTGCGCATCACAGCCAGTCTAATGGCAAAGCAGAAGCTGCCAACAAGAGTCCAAGATACTATTTAAAAAAGCATATTGCACTGATGATAAAGTCCCATGGGTAGCTCTACCGGATTGAAAAAATAAACCACCAGAAGCCATTATAGAAAGAGAGGTTACTAAATGGATCAGTTTAAAAAGATAAGGTGCTAGGAGGTGGTGCTCAAGCGCATGTAGCATAGTTTATGGGTTTTGTAGGAATGATAAAACTTTTCCAAATGCAAAACTGCAAATCACTTCCTTTGTACAGATCTTTGAATCACCTCTTAAGTCATTAGGGAATCTTCAGCAGCACCTTAGCAACTCTGTGCCAAAAATTATGGGGCTTAAGTTTCTGGTAAGTGATTGTTTGGGAAGCTGTGAGGGTTCACTGCCTACTGTTAGCCATTATCTTGTCCGTATGATTTAGTGTAGAGCCACTGCTGTAGGAAATAGACTTTCATTCTTTCACTGCTCCATAGGAAAAATCAAGCCTATTCCTGATCACCCTTCCTCTGAAAATCAGGCCTCTTTTTTTTCTCTAGTTGAGGATCCAGAATCACTAGCCACTTACAGAAATCTTGGCTGTTATCCATAAGAGTCTATTTAAAAAACAAAAAAACAAAAAAACCCTGCTATGTCCTTGGACAAAATGATATTTTAAAATAAAATAAAATGTATTAACTGCAAAAAGATTCAGAAGACTCATGACACTTACAAAACTCTTCCATTTGGCTTTTAGACAGTGAGGAAAAGGGGAAAGGATTAAAAATGAACTATAGGCAAAAAAGAGAGAAAAAAGGAGGTGGGGGAAGGCATCAAGGAAGCCAAAATCAAAAAACAGGTGTTTCATTATGAAAAATTGTGGTTAATCAAAAAACCAATCTACACAATTGATATTTTCCTAGCCAACTAGAAATCTGTAGCTATTAATTGATATTCTTCTCATTTTAAATGATTATTCAAGAGGCCTATTTCTTATCATGAATATTACGAAGGAACTAAAAGTTCAGACAACTGGATCTTTTTCAGGAAAATACAATCATTAAATATTCCTATTACCGTAGCATTTAGAATCCACAGGCATGAACCAGGACCCCACTGTTCTGTGCACTGCACCTAGCACAAAAAAGTTCTCTGCCCCCAAAGAACTTACAATCTAAGTATATAGCATTTTTTAAAAAAGAAAAGATTTCTACGTTTACTGAGTACCTGTTCTGTTATAGAACTATTTAAGGACTGATCTATAGAACTGTTCATGAATTGTGTGTGTAATCCAGATGGGAGAGTTTTGTAAATGTCACGGGACCTTTCCAGTCCCCTTTCTTTCAATAAGCATTAATTTATTGATTCTTTAACTGTAGCAGCAGAAATGCTAACAGATGGGTTTTCACCACTGGGGAGACTAGACTTTTTAAATATTTTATAAAATATACCAGTAAAAAGAAGTGAAAATAGATGGTGCTTTCTAGTACCTGCTCCCAATTAAGTCTACTTTATTAGAATGATGTCATGTTCTCAGCATGGATGAGCAAAAATACGTATGGCATTTTTCCCCCTTACATTTCTTTTGGTCTCACTCAGAGTGCTCATTCAACAGCACTCTAAAATTAAACCAAGACATCATTAAATGAGGTCTTTGTTGAAGTAAAGGGGACTTTTATGTGTGGATTTATTGCAGGATCATGCACATACAGCTAGTACAATATTAATATTTCTCTCCTCCCTATTAGTAGCTGATTCTGCTGTTGTATTGTGCCTGTTACCCTAATATTCCCTTCTCCTATGTTTTTTCTCAGTTTTCAGGTTTATTCAAGAGCAGATGGTAATTTAAGGCTTCCATGCCACCTTCCTGAAGTTAATTGGACTCTTCCTCGAGCCACACTGCAGATTGCGATTCAACTCCCTCAACTCATAAGACCCCCTTGATCCTTCCAGCTCTGAGAGAATCCACTGGAAGCAAGGAAAGCTTGCCCAGGAGCTCTTTGCCTCTCCAGTGCCACCCAGCCCTTGATCTTCCTGTACCCATTGATAGCTCAATCCTGACTGTCAAGGGTGCTCCACCACCATTGCCCCCTGGTCCTCCTTGGCAGGTGCATGTTCCAGATCCTCTGTCCCAGATCTGCATATTTTCCAGAAGGTAAAAGCGGATGGGGAAATGGGCCCTAAGAGTTGATCAAAAACTAGATTTGTCTTTTGTGTGTGTGGATTTACAGCTTTTCCCCCTTTCCCTCCAATGAACCAAGAGCCTGTTCATTACCAGTTGAAATCTATAATTTCTATATTCTTATTTCTGTGATTCTGCTCTTCCGGTTGTTCTTGTTGCTGGAATTAGGTCTCTGACCCTTTTTTCTGGGAAAGCAGTTTCATTGCATAATACTGGTTTCTGATGGGCTTAAAACTCTCATGTCAGCAAGAGACGGGAAGATATCTAATTGCAACAGTGGTATCTGCTGTAAACGCACAGCATCTTGTTTTGCACCGGTCAGAAATGAAGTTGTCTATTGTATTATTAAGTATTGGAGTGGTTAAAGAAAGTTGCTTATTGCTTTAGTAAGTATCTCAGTGGTAATAACTGGAGTTATTACAAAGCCTCCGCGTGATCCTGCAATCTCTCCTCATCTGCTGGGAATTCTGTGAATGCAGCATTTACAGTATTAGGCTACATATTACTTTTTTCAAAGTAGTAGTTAAAAGAGCTGTTGTTACTGCAGTATTGTCTGATACTAGCATCTAGCGCTTATATGGGACTTTTCATGCTTAGCTCTCAAACTGCTTTAAGCATCATTATACCCATTTTACAAATGGGGAAACCGAGGCAACTTGCCCAAGGTCACTTAGCAAGCCAATGCCAGAGTTGGGACTAGAACCCAGCTCTGTGGGGTACTAGTACAGGGGTCTGTCCACTAGGCCATGCTGCCTTCCTAGTAACTAGTAACACTTAACTAACATTATACTCATTAATTTCTTTAGCAAAAATAAAATTCTGATGACAAAACAGAGAGGGATTGATGATAATATCACTTAACATCCAGCTGAAAACAAAGGATTACATTCTGGAAGATGCTGATGCCCTTTTATACCACACTCATCTCCATGCTATCAGAGAGCTTTTCACTTCAGTGGGAGCTGAAAGTAGCAAACCCCTCTCAGGAGTTGCTCAGCTTCTTGCTGGATTGGGTCCTGAAATCATAATTGGAGAGGGTAATTTCAACCTGGTCACAAGTGGAAGCGAGGTAGAATCAACCAGACTCAAACTAGAAGCAGTTATGCCATTAAACAAAAAACAACATGTGTGCAAAACCAGAATTTTAATGCTACACAGAAGAGAGCATGCAAAAATGTAACCGCTTTAAAAATATTTTTTCTAATTATTTAAAAATAAAATAAGGTGATAACTGTGCTTTTAGTATTACATGTGCCGACATCTTAAATAGTGCATTATTTATATCCACACTGATATTTGCTCAAGAGTTTGGAGGCCCATTAAAAACAGAGCTGCTGATGGAGTAAATGGGTAGCAAAAGAATTCAGTACAGTAATAAAACCTCTCTTTCCATCAGTTGCTTGTCAGTGTTATGGTGCTGTAACCATGACCAATGATGGTTTGGAAACTTTCTCACACTGCACTAATAGTGGACTACGGTAAATCACACATTAAGCACTATATAGGTGGGACAATTTGACGACACAGATACTGCATCAACTGTGGAACTAGTGCGTAAGTCACTACTTTTCCGTGAAGTAAAATACAGTTATCAGGAGTGTGAACAGGCTGATTCTTTACCTCATGCTAGGATAGCACATACTTTAAGTTAGTGCCCAGAATCGCTGCTCTTCCTGAAGTTTGGCTCTATTAAAAAAGTAACTACTAAAAAAAAAAAAAAAAAAAAAAAACAGCACCCATAAACTCCATCCTGAACTTTTTTCCAGGGTGGGCAATTTCCTAGGCTTTTTTCTGTAAATGCCCATAATCACATCCTAGCTTTCTCCCCCAAAGAGCTCTGCCAACCTTTCTTATACCTAAGGTACAGTTAGCTGCAAGAATTAATCAGCAGTTCCCTGCTTATTCCAACACTTGCTTATTCCAGAGCCCAGTCACCCTATTGTAGTGAGATTTTGAGGGTAACCTCCTATAATGAGCATTTATTGATAACATAATGATAACTGTTCAATTAGGAGCACACAAACATCCAACCCAAACAGATGGTTTTGGTAAGGGCAGTTCCATGGGGATGGGAAGAAGACAAATTCTTCCCCTCTCACACCCGCACGTGCACAAACACACAGATAGCATTTGTGGCCCTCTTAATGGAGAGCAATCTTGGGTACATCCACGTAGCTCTAGATCCACCAGCCCTTGACCTGCTCCTTCCTGGCACACTCAACTCCATTGTTCCAGCAAAGTAATGCATTGTAGAGCAGGACTCCATAATAGGCATATAGAGCCACCTCAGCGCCGGCCTAAGGTATGGGCAAACTGGGTGAAGGCCTGGGGCACCATTCTAAGCGGGGCACCTCTGGAGCAGGAGTACCCCTTCTCCTACTGCTGCTCTGCTTCTGCCCTTTGCCTTGGAGCCGCCCCTGGCCAGCTGCTCCCAGGAGCCTCCTGTTTGCTGTGTGAAGTGGGGGAGGAAAGGGGGACGCTGATGTTGGGGTATCCCCCTGCTCCTGCCCCCCTACCCATGTATCTCCAATAAGCTGGGGTGGGGGGACAGGGCTCAGGAGTGGGACCAGGCTGCTGGCAGCTGCCGCTGTCTGAACAAGCCTTCAGACTGGTGAGTGAAGCTCTGCTTAAAGGGACAGCACGCGGTCTCTCATACTTCCCTGACACACACCATCTGTCTCTCTCCCACACATACACACACACACTCTGTCACTCTCTTATACACACACACACACACACACACACACACTCTGTCACTCTCACACTCCCCGAGCACACACTGTTTCTCTCTCTCTCACACACTCTGTCTCTCACATTCCCCCAACATACACACACTCTCGCTCAGACATATACACAGACTGTCTCTCTCTCACACTCTCCCAACACACACTCTTGAGCCACATGCCAAGCACCAGGCACCACAGCAGCAGCACAGAAGTAAGGGTGGCAATACACCATATACCATGCCACCCTTACTTCTGCACAGCGTTGCCTTCAGAGCTGGGCACCCTGGCAGCACCCACCAGTATCAGGCTGCCCTGCCAGGGCTGAGCTCTGGCACCTCTTTCAATACAAATTAAACACTGGAGGAGGCAGTGGGGCCCAGAGGTGATGGGGGGGAAGCCCAGGGAGCCTATAGGGGTCAGGGGTGATGAGGTGGGTGCCAAAATACAAGCTGGCCCAGCGTGCCATTTTCCCTAAGGCCAGCCCTGGAGCACCTGCACAAGTTCCCAAAATCCTGTCCTGCTTCTGCATGCATCTGAACTTTGATGGCTTTGCTGTGGTAGGAAAGCATGGGCAGAATTTGCACTTTCATGTGAGTCATCCCTATATGTTGGTAAGAGCAACAATCACAGGAGCATTTTCTACAGGAAGATAGCTGGACCCTCTAAATTAGCATTAAGGAACTTTTAAAGAAAAAAATTTATTGGAATATGCAGAAAGCTGCTGATTGATTCTTGCTGTTAACTGTAAGTTGGCTATAACGTGAGCTTGGAGGAACTCTTTGGGGTAGGAAACTAGGATCTGAGTGTGGGCATTTATGGCTTGATAAATAGAGAGAATTTCAGTCTTTTTTTTTTCCAACTGAGGTATCCCTGTTCTCATTTGAGCAGTGTGCAGTCAGGACCCTCCTCTTTTAAAGTTTCATTTATTATTCATGGATATATGAGAATGTGCACTAATGGCCAAGTTCATCCCTGAAGCAACTCCCATTGCCCTCTGTGCAGCTGTCTCTGCATACTCAGGGTCAAAGAGGGTCTATGTGTCCCAGGGAACCTACAGAATTGTCTGCACTTCTTCTAAATCATTCTCACCAGCTACTTACACCCAGGATGATGCACAGCATGCGAGTGTGTGAAGTGCTAGAGTAACAACACAAAATAACAGCATGTTATGAAACCTTTGGGGAGAACCCCTATTTTATCATGCTTCCTATTTTGTTGGGTCAGGTCACCTGAACCAGATCCAGATGTTTGCAGTCCTCTTATCCATCACTGCCAGACATAGATTTCAAGATTCCCAGTTAATTTGTTGCTCTTCCATTAAGCTAAAGGAAAATCTTCACCCGATGACTCCAACTACTGTACTGTCTCTTCTCATTCTAATCTTTCTTATACTAGGCACAACCATCACAGATTAGAAGCACACTAGCTCCATCTGCTGAAATTCTTTTAGAAATGCCATTTTACATCCAGTGGAATTACACCAGGGGTTTATTTAGCCCAGACAATTGAGAGAGAGAGAGAGAGAGAGAGAGAGAAATTTCTAGCATAGGACACTGTATGAACCACCCTTTATTGCAGCTATCCGATACAATGACAATATACACATTAAAATGTACTTTTCAAAACATATTCTATGGAAAATATATTGTCCATTATAATTGTAAAGGCAAATCATTATAATTACACTTCCCTGCAACTCTCCCCCACTTCTGCTGACTCGCATTTGCATCAGAACACAATTTGTTGTTGTGTTTTTTATGACAGACTTAAGAAGGCTTTCGCCACAAAAAAATCCTTTTTATTTTGGTTGCTTTAAAGATCACATTAAAAATTTTCATTCAAAAGGATTTTTCCCATGAAAATGGGGAAAATGGATTTTTTTTTCAAAATGGAAAACTCCATGAGAAATAGATATTTTCAATTAAAAGTTTCTAGTTTTTGGTCCAAAAACTGAAGGAAAAAAACTTAATATTTTTTTGGTAAGCAAGAATTAAAGTATTTTCCATAACGAAAACCTAAAAATTGTTCTGCTTTTTATTTTTAGTTTCTCAATGAAAAAACCTGTAAATTTTTGTCAAAAAGATTTCCCACAGAAATGGTCGAAAAATTTCTGGTCAGTGGTTTTCAGTTTTTAGACCACTTCCCCCCGGAATAAAAACTCACCTCATGGTCCCAAGTAGTGGGGGGAAAGGAGGCTTTGTAGCACCTTGGCACCTCCTGGCAGCGGACCAATTCAAGAGGCACTCTGATTTAAGTTCTGGCTTCAATGGTTTCCAAGAGGCCATCTGTCTTCTCAGAAGTGCCAAAGCACAGACTTCTCTGGCCACACCACTGCTCTCCCCAACACATCCTTTTCCTTGTTTCTGGGTAGTAGGGGCAAGGGTCATTTTACCAGCCCTATGCCACTGGGGAATCAACCACCCTTATGAAGGGAGCATTCCCCATTGGGTAGATCAGATTGGGCTGCAGCCCCTTGACACTACAAGAGCATGTAACAGGGCCAGAATGTAGCCCAGAATCAGGGCCAATATTTTTTAAAAGGCAGCTGTCCTGGCAATATATAAATATGGAGGGGAGAGAGTATTTCTTAGCAAAATTTAAGGGGCCCAAGTGGAAAAGCAGAGAAAGTAAGTTCCCTAAGCAAAGTGAACTTGCAGTTTCTAAAAGGCCTGTTCAGTAAATCATGGAATGAAATCAGCTTGAACCCTGTGAGACAAGGACAGAAGAGACCAAGAGTCTTTTTTTAAAAAAAAAAAGGAAAAACCATTCTTGATTAAAATCTTTTATGAAGCTAAGTCTTTATTAATCCTTTTGCTGGCTTTGACTCTACACTAGTGTGAGTGGTTATGGAAGAAAGGAGGCTGTAAACAAATCTACTCTGATTAAAACACAGATCTAAAACAGAGAGGCTGTGGTGAAAGATCAAAGGAGCATTGAACATACAAAAAGAAATGGAGCTGACAATCATAAAGAGGAAGAAAAGGGTGTGTTGTGAAAGCATGGCTCTAGTTCTGTGACAGCAGAGTCTGCAGAAATTATCTAAAGATGTTTAGCTCACTAACTGTAAGAGTACAACAGTGGTATATTTTAATTCGTTAATCCAGTGGAAGATTTTGATCAGTGTAATAATATCATTACTTACAGAATATTATTCAGTCACTAGAGGTCTCTCTATGCTATATGGAGTACCAAACAGGCTGGGATCCCTGATAAACAAGGGAGACAAAGCTAGATCTCAAGCTGTGTGGAACCTGTTTGTTTATATCTGTAGCTGTTTTCTTTAATAAATTTCTCTTGTTTAAGATGGACTGTGATTCTATACAGCATGACAGGCAATCGCACCCCAAACCACAGTACAGGTCATTTAGCTTGACTCCAGATGTTTTAACAGGCCAGGTAAGAGGGGAGGGATGGAAGGAAAACCAACAGGGCAAAATTAAACATATCAGCTCCAGACATCAAAGACTACAACTTACTGAATTTTTAAAATATTTGCTCTTTTATTGAAAGTTTCTAAGGATCATCTTTAGGGATACATCAGGTCCCCTCCTCCAGCCCACAGCATAATTGGTATGTTCTGTTGCATGGTAGGAGTGAGTTCTAGGACTCAAGGAGTTCTAGATTAGGAATCTGCACCTGCGTTCACTGTACTGTGGGGTCAGGGTCTCTATGCAGATTCACAGCCAATCCTCCAGAAGAGGAATATAACACAATATAACACAGTGCTGTGGATGTTTTAGCTGCAGCCCTACGGTTTGAAGCAGCTCTACATAGTCTCCACAGTCTGGAAAGATAATTCTACCCCAATCCCCTCAGAACTACCCGCACCAAATGTAACAATTTGGCTTGAGAAAGGAAGGAAGAATTGTAGGTCCCCAATATTGTTTGACAGGGTTTCCTACACCCACTGCAGGAGGGGTCTTTACAACCATGCCCCACCCCAGCGGGAGGTTCTTCTGAATCATGTGTTGTGGCACTTTTTGAGTTAAATCACAGTTGTGAAGCTACTGGTTGCAGCTGAACCTACTTAGGCTCATAACTTCAAAAATAATCTGGGCTAGTTGGAGGGGAGGAAAAAGGGTGTTTAAAGTCCAGGCAGATGAGCTGTCTTGTTTATGTTGCTCTGGATTGGATTTTATTTTATTATTTCAGATGAGTGAGGGAAATGGAATCAGAGACTCTGGGAAGTTTTGGTTCTCTTGTGTTTTACTACATATAAGCCCTGCAAAAAATAAACCTCAATAACAAAGGGGGGGGGGGGGGACTTGGTTTTTGTTTTTAACCTGAGTCTTGTGCTTCTTCCCTCCAGCTGTGTAGACTCCTGACCTGCACTAGTTTAGCCTTTTGGGTTTTGAAAGTTTTGTGGAATCAGTAAGACCTCTGTGGTGACTTCTTAGGATACAGCTGCTTAAGGATGGGGATACAGCTACTTATGTATCTGTGGCAGGTACTGAGAAGCATTCTGCATGCAATTTCCAAAGCTGAGGGAAATAATGAGCAAAACTGAGTGGGAGGAAATATTTAGACAGAAAACTGTGATAGAAATTTGGGAGCTCTTTAAGAAGAGTCTTAGATAACCAAAAAGCAACAATTCTGCAGTCAAGAAAGAGGACAAGAGTGCCTAAAAGCTCATCCTAGTACAGTGGAGAAGAGAAGACAGCAATTGGAAATAAAAAAGCACTCTGTAACACATGGGAAAAGGAGAAATAAATAGCAAAGTATATATCAATTAGAAGTTACAGCATGTAGAAAATCAATAAGGGAAGTTACACATATTAGGAAAAAATCCATGGCTGACAGGGCTACGGGGCACTTTTTAATGTTTATTAGAAACAAAAGAACCCCTAGCAATGGTATAGGCCCATTACTACATGGAGATGTAAAATTGTCAATAGTGATGCAGAAAAGAGGACGATGATGTGCTTTCTATTAGGAGCTGAAAAGAAAGTAAACTATGTCTATTAGTGATGATTAAAATAAAATATAAAAATGAGAGTAAATCAGCAGGTCCAGATAACTTGTACCCAAGAGTCGTTAAAAAGTTGGCTGAGGAGATTTCCAGTTCACTGACGTACATTTTTAATAAATAGTGGAATACCAGGGGAACTCTGGAAGACTGGAAAGTGCTAATATTCAAAAAAGGGCAAGCAGGATGACCCAGGTAATAGAGGCCACTTAGCCTGGCATCAATCCTGGGCAAAATAATAGAAAAGCTGATATGGAATTCAATTAATGAAGAATTAAAGGATAGAAATATAAGTAATGCCAGTCAACATGGTTTTATGGAAAACAGAGCTTGTTAAACAAACCTGATTTCATTCTTTGATGAGAATACAAGTTTGACTGTTAAAGGTAATTGAGTAATTTTAGTCTACTTAAATTTTGGTGTTTGACTTAGTACCGTACAATACTCTGATTAAAAATTAGCACCCTGCAATATCAATGCAAACTTCTCATGATCTGCCCTGTTATATGCTAGGGCACAACAATGTCATCCAGATGAAATCTGAACTTCACTCAGCAAAGTCTCAGATTGAACAGGAAAGGAAATACTAATCCTGCAAAAATTGACTCCTTCCAGAGCTACTCTAAGAGAATCACAGGCCCAGCTCTATAAATTTGCCAAATGAATGTTGAAGGCATGTTCTGATCTAAAGGGGACCAACTAGCTTGCATGATGTGAGACAACATGATTGATGCCATCAAACTGCAAGAAACCCATATCAAAGATGACACTCAAGAATCACCCTGCCATATTGCTGTAATAAGCATGAAGCAGGTCTATTTTTATGAACTTTCCAAGAAGCCAGTTTACATTTCAGCTTTAAAATGTAACAAACTAGGTTTGCCAATTGGATAAGTGTTATAGCTAACATATAATAGAGTCTAATAGAATAACCCCTGTTTATTGAGTCCCAGGGATGTTAGGTTACTAATTTTAATACTGGGTTCCTTTCACGTCAACTTTTAATTTGAACAGTATTTCTCAAATACTGACACTTACTTAATCTTAACCAAGAATTTAATAATTCACCCAGAACCAAATTAATATACAATTAAAAGTCCATCATTCATATGTAGACACAACCAATGTTCTAGGTGTGTACTAAATACAGAACACAGTCTTGCAAGCAATTATCACAAATTAGAATTGAGGCTTAGCCGTTATATCAAGGAACAATACAAATTACCAAGATTTCTTATTACATTTGCTTATGATCACCAATTCTGTATTCTGTAGTACCTAACACATTTATCACACTTCCAAGGATGCACTTTTGTTTAAGGCACTTTGAAGAATATGGTTAATACAGTATGAATGGATTGGTCCAAAAGGAACAAGTTTCGAATATTAAAAGCAATTGCTTAAAGTTATTATTTTCAATTTCACGTAGACCAATTTGCTTGGACCTATAAAGGAGTTGGAATCTAAAATACAGTTCCTTGAAGTCTCACTAGAAAGTGTAGACTTAACAAGATAGCCTACAGTTATTTATATTAAAGAAATAAAAGAGGAAATAGTCTCGGAAAAGAAATCTCACCACTTCTTATCCTCTTAGTCCTGTGATGGGGGAGAGTTCTTTCCACACAGCTAATCCAGGCGTTGGTCATACTTAGATTCTGCACCTTCTTGCTGGGTTCAGTTAATGCTCTTGGCATATAATGAACTCAGTTTATATACCATCATTTCAGGGGTCATTGTGGGAGAATGGTGGGACGGGACACTGATTCCTATTGGAAATGTGTCAAGGCCGTACTCAGATTTCAGCTCTTAGTCTCTTTGCTGCTTCCATTGGTAATCCAGTAGATGGTGGTAGTGTGAAACAAATTTCTTTAATTGTTTTTTTATCAGAGGATTTTTAAGTTTGATTCACTTCAAGGACTGTACTTCATTATTAGCCCATACTATTGAGATCCCACTTAAGCAATTAATGTTAATATTCAAAAGTTGTATCCTGATTTATATCTTTCATTCCTTCTTTCTTGTGCCAGACAATTCCTATTACTTCTAGGGTGCAACAATTATTTACAATGACAACCAACAAAATCTCTTATAATCTAAATTTGGAGCACATATTCCATACATTCTTCGATTGTACATAAAATTTCACATTTACGATTTACAAAAGAACAAAAGACATTCACATATAGAAGGATGTAGAACTGACTCACAAGACAAACAAATGTGCAGCGTTTAATTTGGGGTGAAAGATTATTCATGGTATATTTGATTTACAAGGAAAACAATGTATAGTTTATAATCTGGGGTGAAAACATGTGGTTTGGATTTCTTGGGGTAACAGGCAGTTTGCACAATTTGACCTTCAATATTACAGCCAGTCATTTCTAGGACATGCCTTGCCACAGTATATACAGGAGGTCAGACTAGATGATTAATGGGCCCTTCTGGCCTTAAACTGTATGAATCTATGCATTGGGTACAAGCAGGCAGAATAGCTCTGGGAGTGCTGGGGAAATGCATGGAGGAGCAGTCACTGCTCCATGCTTTAAAAAAGACAGCGAGTGCTCCCCACAGTAGCATACTATCAACTTCTATAGAAGTGGCACGTGTCCAGGCTTCCACTTCTTTGGGACTGTTTAGAGCTCCTAGCAATGCTAACACTCGCCAGAGATCTTGTGTGCTTGGGGAGTGCCCTCCGTGAAGGAAGGCAAGTAGGGAAGGCTCTCAATGCCCTTTGCCTCATGTTCTTGAGCAGGAGACCCTAGGTGAGTGATTATTACCCCTATTTAATGGATGGAGAAGCAGAGGCAAAGACAAGGCAATTTTTTTGGCTATGCCCACACACCAAGACAGTGTCAGAGTCAAAATTCAGATTAGACCTCGGGAGTTTTCGAGTTCCTATCCCATGAAATTGACCAAAATGGCTTGTGAATTTGGTAGGGCCCTACTTATAATACCTGCAGTAGCCACTATGCTGCAATCTATGTGAAAAGGTGATAATTCATGGGTAGGATTGCACATAGCAGAGCACATCCGGTCATTTTCCAGGCAGAGCTGCTAAAGGCTCAAGTGGATGGGAGAGAAGGATAAAAAGGAGAAAGGAATAATAATTCTATCATAGGATTCTCCCATTCCACAAGACATTTTATAAACACAAAGTTAAGATGGACGGTGCCCCAAAGGGTTTCTGATATAATTTTAAAAAGATTTAAAGTTGGTGTACCTAAGAAATGGAGGTAGGACATCAATGAGAACAGGAACAAGGACATGTAGTTATATAGGCCAGATATGTGCATAGCTAGATTGTTTTGAGTAAGTTAATTTGAAAAATATATTTAATAAATTATAAGATTAAGTAGTGGAAATCCCTTCTGGCCATCTACCTTACCCATATCCATTGGCAATTTCCCATAGACATCCTGGTAGAAGTGGGTGATGAAGAGGGAAATGAAGAAGGACAGGGGAGAATGTGCCATACAAAAAGGGTAATGTGGAAGAAAGTTCAAAGGTGTTTGTGGGAGCAGAGGCTGGAGGCTGGAGGCTGGCATAATTAGTGACATCAGATACAAAAGCACATGCATAGGAATGGCTAAAATGTGAAGTGATTTAAAGGTAAGGACAAGAAGATTTTGTTTGTTGCAGTGAAGATGTGGGGCACTAATGGTGGGATTCAAAAATAGTGGAGGTGAAACAGAATAATGAACAAAGGAAGGTGGTCTTAGCGGCTGTGTTTTGAATGGGCCTGAGATGAGCAAGGGGTATGTGGAGAAGGCCACAGAGGCGGAAGTTACAGTAATGAGAGAAGATGGGGGGGGGGCAGCCTAGATGAAAGTTGTAGGGTGTGGAAAGGATGAAAAGGCTAGATCTTGGAGATGTCCAAAGGAAAAAGCAGCAAGATTTGAATGTGGCTTGTGTGGAGAGTCAAGCATGACGCTAATAAGGCTATGTCTACACTATGAGTTAGGGCTGTGATTCCCAGCTCATGCACACATATTCATGTTAGCTCTCACTTGACCTAGCATGCTAAAAATTGTAATGTAGCCTCATATAATGGTGCTGTTCAGAGTGTCAGAGAATGGGGAGGGGGAAAGGGTTTAGGAAGTGGTCAGTGTGTTGGGTTTTTTGTTGTTTTGTTTGTTTGTGGGAAGTGTAATAAGAGTCCTCAGTAATTGAAAACATACAGGACATCCTCCTTTAATCTCTTAGTCGAGCAGAGTGATGGTGACTGAAAGGGATGATTCATAGTTTCTTCAGTACACAATAAACAATGGCAATGGGGAAAAAAAAAACAGAAGCTGCCAAAGGGAAACCAGGTAAATTCCTGGTTCTCACTGAAGCAGGCAATGGCTTTGTTCCCTTGTTCTTTAATAAGGTTTCCAAGGATATGAAACACTGTGGCAGGAAATTACACTAAGACAGTACACATTGCTGGAGCACAGCCCACACTGCTAGCGCCTAGCTTCCCTCTCCAAAATCTTGCAGAGGCAGTTAAATTTCTTCACAGCTAGTCTTAGTGTGATCACCTGACAAGGAAACAGTACAACAGAGACCTCCAACATCTGGGTTTAGAAACTAAAATTAAGCTTTAGTTCTCCTGTTATACTATTTGGACTTGATTTCACGCCCGCTGAAATATTCCCATTGACTTCAATGGGAGCAGAATTGAGACCAAAGCCAGTCTCAATAATGCTTCACTTTGTGTTTTACAGCATAATTCACAGAACAAACATCAAGTCAGCAACCACAAAAACTAGTCCATCCTGTCTGACTATTACTGATGTCATACTTCTGACATTAAGCACCAGCAAGTGTCTGGTTCTAAGTGCACGCTTACCTACATAAATAGTCCTTACTCCCAGGAACAATCCTATTGGTTTTAATGGGACTACTCATATAAGTAAGATTCAGAAGGATTGACTGGCCTTTAATTTGTATAATGTATTTCACTTCAGTCCAGGCAGTGCATTTCTAGAGGGGTATTGTAGATTTCTGGTAAGTAAAGTCAATTGGCCTTTGGCTTGCTGCCTCTTAACATGCTTGTAAAAACCACACCGAAATTTACTGACTGTTTTTAGCAGAAATATTTATTGGCAGGGCCGGCTCTAGGTTTTTTGCTGCCCCAAGCAAAAAAAATTTTAGCTGCCCCCCATCCCAGCCCTGGGCTCCTCGCCGCACCCCCCCTGCTGACCCAGTCCTGGGCTCTCCCCCCCCCCACAACCACACCCCCTGCCGCCCCAGCTCTGGGCTCTCCCCCCACCACCACCATTGCCCCACACATACACCTCCTGCCGCCCCAGCCCTGGGCTCTCCCCCACCCCACCTACACCCTCCTTCCACCGCAGCCCTGGGTCACTGGTAACTCGTTCCCAGGGCAGGTCATTCGGCAGGAATTTTAGATATGCACAGAACACAGACAGGATTAGTTCCCATATGGTTACAGAACTGCAGTAAAGTGAAACAATTTTCAGCTTGTGTGATTGGAGGATATCTGGATGCATATTATAAGACTGTCCTCCATAAATGAGGAAAAGTTGAGGTGCCTTTATTATTCTTTTGTTCCACTCTTTCTTTTTATGGGGAATTTGCCAATGCACTATCACAGTCTTCCTTTTAAACAAACAAACAAACAAACAAAGGCAATGGCTGTTGAAAATAGCAATTCCAGTCCTAAAAACCACTGGGAAGCATTTCTTGCTCAATTTTATCCTACTTTTTCTACAGCAAAGTATTTGATTGCCCAAATTGAGCTTGAGCAGTCCTGAATTTTGAGGTGTTCAAATCTGGAAGGCAGGTGCTGGGGGGGGCTGTGGCTCCACCGGGGAGCATGGCAGCATGTATGCAGCAGCGTGTCTGGCGCTGTGCAGAGCCAGACACGCTGGTCTGAGTGGCATGGGAAGGGGTAGCGGGTTCCGGGGGGGTAGTCAAGGGACAGGGGACGGGGAGGTTGGATGGGGCGGAGGTTTGAGGGAGCCAGTCAGGGGCAGGGAGAAGGGGGGGTTAGATGGGTCAGAGGTTCAGGGGGCAGTCAGGGGACAGGCAGTGGTTGCATAGGCATGGGAGTCCCAGGGGTTTGTCACGGGACAGGTAGAGGGTAGGGTCCTAGGGGGGAAGTTGGGGGTGGTCTCAAGAGGGGGCAGTTGGGGATGAGGAGAAGGGAGGCTTAGATAGGGGGTGGGGTCCCAAGGGGAAGTTAGGGGCAGGGGTCCCAGGAGGGGGCAATCAGGGGACAAGGACCAGTGGAGCTTAGATAGGGGGTGGAGTCCTGGGGGGCAGTTGGGGCCGGGGTCCCGGGAGGGGGTGATCAGGGGACAGGGAGCAGGGAGGGTTGGATGGGTTGGGGTTTCTGTGAGGGGCAGTCGGAGGGAGTGGATGGTGGCAGGGTGGGGCTACCCTCCCTCCCTGTGGAGTGTCCTATTTTTTGAATATGGTATCCCCACCCTTCGCAGTGCAGCTCTCCATTCACAACAAGCTGCAGCATGAGGTCTCAGCTACCTCACTCCCTCCCCCTTCCTTTCCTGTTGGCACTGACCAAGGGAATGCTGGGAAATGTAGTTCTTTCCCTGCTCCAGGGCTGGCTCTATAGGCAGGGATCCAACCAAGGAACTACAGCTCCCAGGGCCCCCTGTTGGTTCTCAGCTCCCATGCTGGATTCCTGCCGCCCCTGCAAATGAGCTGCCCCAAGCACGTGCTTGCTTTGCTGGTGTCTAGAGCCGCCCCTGTTTATTGGAAATAGAGGGCCAAGAAATATAGTATCATGGCTCTACTGTCTTTCTGCTACTCTGTATCAATCAAATTTACATAGTAAAGAAAGTTTTATAGGACGGTCATTTTCATGAAAGTCGTACTCGCATGCTGATGAGGTTGCTGACAGAAATGTAAGTGAATTATAGTCTGGCACAGCATGAAGCTATTAAAAACAAACTGTCCTCCAAGCCATCCCTAAGGATCAGCAGATTTTATACTCGACAGCTTTTCTTTACTTGATATTGTTTCAGTGGGAATTATGGTAGCACAGTTTGCATTACACAATTCTTTATTTAACATTTTGAAATGCTGTGCCTAGTCAGTGCTGGGTCTAGGGAATGGAGGAGGAATGAGAGGGAAAGCAAAAGATGACTTAATCTAGAAAAAAAAGAAGAAAGGATTGAAGTACCTTTTTTCTGCATTTAACCCACATCTAGTTATTCTAAACTTTCTCGGTTGACTGATTGCAATTAAATCATTTATTCAACAAAGAATAACACCTTCATTGCCAAAAGGAAACTGAAATAGCAGGGTAGGTATTGATGAACAAATATATTAAACACTATAAAATTTTGTTCTCTCAGCTTTTTAATTGGATATACTTGTGTTTTGTTTTGCTTATTCCTTTTGTTTTCAGTTCACCAAATCATCTCTCACAATCTCAAGGAAATACTTGGGCTTTTTTTTATTATTATTATTTTGCTTTCTCTGTATACCTAGAGTTAGTTGTTTGGGTATACTCCACTTCACTCTCTTCCTAGTTGTATTCATTGAAAGTTTTCTATCCCAGCACTGATATCAACCATCTCTTGTAGGAACAAAGAAAATGCCATGTAGGATGAGACCAATGGGCCATATGCTCTTCCTTGTTAACTCAGGATCTCATGACCTTGAGCCTGTTGCAGGTGGTTACAGGCTCAGTGCATGAGGATGGCTACATTTTGGTTCTTGTTGTTTGGATGGGGGAAGAGATTTATTATAATTTTATCAAGTCTGATTATCTCCATCACCTTTGAAGTCAGACCTCCTTTCTGAGCAAAAACCCTGTCACTCATCTGCCTTGCTGAAGGAAACTGATAGACCCAAGTCAGTTTCAGATGTCTTCTAAAGATAATGCTGTCAAGAACCTGTAAAAAGGTTATAATCTTTTGTCATCCTCAGCCATTGATAAAATGGCTCCCAAATATCATCTTCTCCTATATCATGCTGAATACAAGCCTCTTCAATAAGTTAAATGCATCATGGAGGGCAGATTAGAGTTGCAGCAGAAACAGTTTGAAATATTCTCTACTACATCTGTCAGGGCGGCAAAGGAGATTTAATTCTCCGCAAAGACAGAATCTCCTCAAAGATAGAACCCAAAAAAATCCCATTAAACCTTGTTTCTGGTCATGGACAGCATGGCAAATTCAGTCAATGACCATCCTGAAACAAAAAGAAACTGCTCATACAGAAGAAAGTTTCAATCTTCTTCACAGGTACAACTGCTCAGTTTCTGACTGGAGTGATGACAGAGTCCAGGTATGGAGGATAAAAATGTCCTACCATCTCTTACTCAGGTCTGACCAATCTTGCTTACTCTGAGAAGTCCTGGGAGAACTTCAAATTACCATGAAGTTGTTAATAAGAAGAAATGTTATAATTATTCTTTAAATGGTCACAAGTGTGCAAGGTTCTGCACAGAAAACATACAACAGGTTTGTGTCCTAAAGAACTTACAATCTAAATAATGGATATGACAAACAATTGAGGTAGTAACATGAAAGAGCAAAGGTGAGGAAGGACATATTTCAAGTACAAAATTACATGGCTTCTCAACTTAAGGGGGGGAGCCCCGCACACACACACCTATAGATCTAGAGAGAGATATTGATGGCTCAAAATTATTTGGCACAGATATATATGTAATATTAACATACTGATTTTAGGGTGTACAGAAGCATGTAATTATTTTTTTTAAAGTTCACCAGAATACATTCCAAAAAGGATTTGTGTTAACTCATATCTTTCCAAACCTGGTTCTTGCATCCATAGTAAGCACCTTGTAAAGGAGACACTTTCACTAGCCTATGTGAAATAAGTTGGCTCTTTTTCAGCACAGCTCCCTCTATCTCCCCGCCACTTCAACTGATTGCCAATAAGCAATCCTGTTGGCAGTTTCACCAGTGAGATCAAAGATTGAATAGCTATGGAGAACAAACCAACACCTCACTTTTACAGATGGTCCCCCTAGAGTATGGGTTGGACATATGGGTGAAGCAGTGTAGCGTAGTTTGCACTGGCTCTGCTCATCCTGTAACCATCTTGTGAAAAAAACTTGGAGACAGAAGTCCTATCAATCTGGGCACTGGCACCTTTCCTCCAAAGAGATTCAATTAAGACCTTTTTAACAATTACTACCCCTCACCAGACAGCTCTCTGTTTAGCATGAGCAAGGGTTGAGAAGCCTCTTTGCACCCTCTGGTGCATTCCTTGCTATCAATATCAACCCTTTTCTGAAGGAAACCTAAATATTCCTGAAATAATGCAATCTCATTGTCCCAAACTGGAAAGTCTTGAATAGGTTTGCCATTGATCTTTAGCCATACCTATTTTGAAGAATATTGGCTTCCATAGCCTATTATATCTATACTCTCCCCCTCTACCCACCCTCCAATAGAAATGGGTTCCCTACCATTGCTATGCCTTCTTGTAATAGTGTGGCTTGCCCTGTGGGCTGGAGAGCCTTGGCCTAAGCCAGCCTGATTATAGGATGAGCCACACCTGGGTTGAATCAGGTTCTCACTGTTTACTCAGGTTCCTGCTCTTTTTAGAGTAGGCAGAGACTGTAAAGGTGAGCTGGGATAAAGACTGTATGAGTTTTTGATGTTATTTTGGATTAATCAGGAGAGAGAGACTGGGCTTGAGGCCTAGAGGGCCAGTATGTACCAGAGGACTAAATAAAGGGGACAACTTCTGAGGGGTGTTTGAACCACCCCTTGACCTGTGAGTTCTTAAATAGCCCTGATGGGAAGGGGGCGGAAGCAGGGTGCTGTTGAGTGACCTCTGGCCATGAGGGGGTGTTGGGGAAGCAGCCACACTGTTACATTCATACTTACACATTATTGATCAAGGTAAGCATGAGGGGGAGAATTGTGGATTTTACTATTGAGGTATGGACAGTCAAGCAAATAGCAAGAGAGCTTTCTATAATACAGGAACATAGTGGACTAGTTTCTGAGCCTGAAAGAAGGGGCTGCACTTATTTGTAAGTGGATTACAGCATCCACACTTCTGCTGTAATGACAAAGCAGAATCATCGTCAGCAGCTGCAATGCACAGTATGGCAGCCAACTGCTCCAAATTGGATACAGTATTTTCTTAAAATGTGCTCTGCTCAGAATACCCAAAAGCAGCTGGAATGTTTAGCCAATGTCTGGAATGTTTCACATGATCTCATGTGGCTTCTTTGTAGATAAAGGTAGCAATATGACAGAAACAGCCAGGGATTCTGGGATCACTTTCATTCACTTTCACCAATTGTCTTAATGTGACTGTACAGGGTTAGCTTGACATAAGAACAACATGACTGATAAGATACTCTTCCACCACCTTGAGCGCTAACTGGTAACTTGGGAGACTCTGGACTAAATCAAGAACATTAAAACACTTTCAGTATAAAAGTTCATTGATAGAATTCCATCTGGTATTTACTATATATTATCTACTATATGACTGAATGTATTTTCAATTAGGAAAAATACTACTCATTCAGTCCCTCATGCATGATGTCATTAGGAAGAGCATTGTTCTCCATTTTGCCTAAGGCACGTATTTTCATCAGTGTTATGACATCACCATTTTCTAATATATCACTCTGCTTGGTTATATTTCCTCTATTTTCTACAGGCTCCAAAGAGCATGTAGTTCATTACCAACCCTAAGAACAATATAATTTGTACTCCTGGAAACAAAAGTCAGCTTGAAGTGAAAATTCTGTGCAGTGCTAATATATGGAACGCACCAAATGGAATTTCATCTACTGCAAGAATGAAGGAATTCCTGACTGAAAGTACCAGTCACTCATACACACTTGTCACTAAGGAGGGCTCCCTTGTTCTCCATCTTGTCCAAGACACACACCCTATTTATCAGGTGTTTAGTGCAGTGCTATAAAGCAAATAAATAAACCAACACCCAGCAACCTCACCTCTTTTTGGTGCGCTTAATTCCTCCATTGGGGTCTGAGTACATAAAGCCCCTCATTTCCCAACAGGTGTGTGGCACCTCATTGATTTGTCAAACAGAGCTAGAGCAGTTAGGAGGACACAGCAGCATCTTGGCTCTCCAAACACATCAGTGGTGTCTCATTTCAGAGCTATTATACAGACAGCTGCAATGCATTAGTTTAAACTTTGAATGAAATGTGACCTATTGGCGCAGATGTCCTGCCACTAATGAAAATGTTTCCTCCCTGTGGCGCATCTCAGAATTCAGGAGGCAGGAATGTCCTGCTTTGGAATCATGCTACTGGTGCTACCAAGGAACATAGTCTCCAGTATGACACTAAAGTACAATATGCTTCTGATACTTAGTGACAGAATCAAAGTTCAGGGAGGGAGCTAAAGCCCCTGGCAACTCCAGTACAGTCCTGAACATTTCTTTTGTCCTTGAACTGATTTCCCAAAGTCCTTTAGGTGGGTTCTATCCCTAAAACCACCATCTAAAATTCAGAAGACGTTGTCCATTACATACTCAATATCCTTAACACTTACATTCAATCACACAAAGTGAATTTCTGGCACCTCTGGATTTTACAGGATGTTTCCTATCAACTTTGAGAGGATCAGGATTTCATTCACAAATACTGACAAACTCCTGACAAGACAATGAAAAATTCTTTGTGTGAGGACTCCTACAGTAATTTTTAATGCATTTTATTGAGCTAAAAAAACTTCCAGCACTGATGATTTTATTGGGTATTCAAAGATTCAGTTCAACTTACAGAAACACTGAAAGGTTCATTCAAACTTGCTGGCTTTCTTTTCTGATCTCATTCATAGTTTACTGGAATTAATGAAGCCACAACAGACAGCAGTCTGGTAACATACTGATACTAAGGATATTTTTATCTATAAATTGTACCTCTCAGGCTCAATATACAACTGCATCCACAAAATTATCCCAAATTACTTAAACTTTGAACAATTTGCTACTTTACAGTAATATAAATTGTATTGTTACAATGAAGGTGTCAATTATTAATTTGATCTAATCCAGATAAATACACTTTGTCATAGTTCTATGCCATTTGGATTGCTGAATTATAAACATAAATCCTACTTGTAAAGCCTTTCCATTTTCCTATTAGAACACTACCATGAACAATTTCTAGGGAAACTTGGCGAGATTACCATAACATGTTTCATTTTCTTTCATGATTTTCTGCATATGTCTTGAAATTTAAAAATATATATATTTTAATGTAGGTTACAATTTCTTGTTAGGTCACTAAATGGAACGTAATAAAAGTTGTAAGGAAGTTAAGTGAGGGAAGCTCTAGCCAGAGTAAATACAGATGAGAAGCCTTTGGGTATGTCTACACTACAAGTAAAACCCCACAGCTGCCCTGTGCCTGTGACTAAGGCTGCGGGGCTGTTTAATTGCAGTGTAGACATCCGGACTCAGGCTGGACTCCAGGACTCTGTGAAGTAGGAGGGGCCCAGAGCACAGGCTGCATTGCAAACCCAAAAGTCTACACTGCAATTAAACAGCAACCTGAGCCCCTTGAGTCAACTGGCACAGGCCAGCTGTATGTGTCCAATTGCAGTGTAGACGTACCCTCAAAGGCTGCATGGCAATGAAGAAGTGCTAGAGTTAATCTACTGTCAGCTATCCCTTGCTGTCATACTCAATAAGAAAATATACTATGGCTCCTCCAATTTGCATCAAGACTGCAAATTCTAAGACTGTGCTATCTCATAACTCATCAGAAGTAGAAATAGGAGCTTTATATCAATAGAAAGGTTAGATTCCTTCCAAGAGACAGGCTTCCTCATTGGTTGTGAATTCAGAGCTGCTTCCTCCCTCCCGCCATCCCCTCCCTCCCCGGATACAGTAGCTCCTCATTTTAAGTCGTCCCGGTTAACGTTGTTTCGTTGTTATGTTGCTGATCAATTAGGGAACATGCTCATATAAAGTTGTGCAATGCTCCACTCTTATGTTGTTTGGCTGGCTGCTTTCTCCACAGCTGGCAGGCGCGCAGGATCCCCCTCCCTCCCCTGCCTCCTGTCGGTGGCAATCAGCTGGCTTGCAGGGTTTAGAAGGGAGGAGAGGGAGGGGAGAGGAGCGAGGAAGTAGCATGGGAAGTAAAGGGGGAGGAGGTGGGGGGAGAAGAGGCAGGTCAAGGATGGGGGCTTGGGGGAAGGGGGGGGTGGATGGGCTGAGGGTTGAGCCCCCCTCTCCCCTGGTGCTTGCAGAGTAGGGGAAGCGCCCACTGCTGTGCCATGTGCTTCTCCTAGCCTACAGCACCTTCAGCCTCCTTGCCTGCCTCATCTCCAGTGCCAGTGGGCTGTGCCTGTGTAGGGTAAGGCCACCTCCCAACTATAGTGCTGTACTGTATGTACAGTATGTTTGTAAACAGACAGCACATGCACACTACCTCCCCCTCCCCCCCGTAGTATTAAATTGCTTCTTTAAAATTGTTTAAAATGTATAATGCCTTTTGTCTGGCAAAAAAAAAATGCCCTGGAACCTAACTCCCCTATTTACATTAATTTTTATGGGGAAATTGGATTCGCTTAACATCGTTTCACTTAAAGTCGCATTTTTCAGGAGCATAACTACAACGTTAAGTGAGGAGTTACTGTACTCCACTCTGTCAACAAAGGAGGTAAATAAGACGGTGCAAACAAGATACAAAGAATGTCCCCCCCAAATCCCCACTCCCATCTGCCCACAACCCACTATCTCCCACCCCATAGAACTCCAGTGTAAAACTAGAGCAGAGAAATGGTGAATCAGGCATTATACTTCTGCTTTGTGTAAATTACCAGTAATCAATAGTTTTGACATCTGGACTTTCACTGTTTGGTTGGAACAGTGTTTCTCAAACTGTGGTCCTGGCTACCTGGCAAATCCTTCTGGGGTAGACTTTAAATGGGCAAACTTTACCTCAGCTAAATTAAGAGAAGAAGAATAATTTTCTTCTCAATGAAAATGATGTAGCAAAAGATGTAGTTCTTCTTCTCCAGCAAATAGAAGGGATTCTGATGTGGCGTATCTGAATAGGGTGGAAGGTGAAGAGTACCTCCTTCCTGATATTATCCTGTTCTCCAGGAGCCACACAGATGCTCTGCAGATGTTGCAAGTTGCAAGATGGCCGCCTAAGAACAGGAATGAGTGGGCTTGCAGGTTGAACATTCTCCCTAGCACTGTATCTTCTCCTGCGTTTGGTATGCTGCATGGACATTATCTGCTTTTCACATAGAGTGAAACATTCACTAGAGAGGTGAGGTGAGGAAGGTTCCACACCCAGTGTGGGAGCCTGGCTCTTGCAGACAATCCATTTCTAATTTTATAAATGGTATTGACGTCATGGGTGTTATGCTGCCATATGCCAATTGAAAATCTGGCCCCTTGTTTCCAGCCCTAATGGGTCATGAGATATTGGACCTTAGGCATGCCACCCTTCCAGGGTTAAATATTGTCTGTCGTGCACCTGTGGGAGAGAACTTTGGAAGGAAAATTCCCGTCTGAAGCAAAGAAGTAAACGTTTTTTGGTCTAGTGTGTTTGTTTTAAATGGTGTCTGTTTGTAGTTACCCAGAGGTTTGGAAGGTGCGAAGTATTTCACAGACAAAATGTGATAAACTTCAATTTGAAGGGACAGTGATGACGAGCACTGGGGTGTTGGTGCAGGGAAGACCCACATTTATCACATGGTAGTGTCTGAGATTGAATAGGAAATAAATGTGGTTACATCGATATTACTGTGTGTACAGTAAATGGTGACTAACAGTGACCACCAGTCCATTAAGTTTAGCGAAATATACCTGAGTCCAGTTGCTACCAGCTGAGTATCTAAAGGGATTATTTTCTTATCCCCGTACGAGAGGGAATCTTCACATCTTTTCCTCTAAAAAGAATGTGACATCCTTTTCCCTTGCACTGAGGCCCTGTTTTGTGGTCGAGTCTCTACTCTTTACCCTGAAGCACATTGAGTTGAGCACCAAAGAGGAAATTTGAGCACCAAAGAGGGAAGGGAAAAGAGAAACTCTCAGCAGGGGACTCTTCATTCCCTCCCTTGGGGGAGGCGGGAAGAGAGATAAGCTGGTAGAATCTGCTGCATTGGCATTGCCGCACTGCAGATGAGCAGAAGCTGAGCACAGACATGTTCAGGAGGCAACACTCAGCTCTTCCTTAAACAAGTAGGAGAGGAGTTGGGGCTTCAGGGACTAGACTCTGGAGAAAACTCTAATCATTATCCGAACCCCTTTGCCAGGCCCACCTGGATTGACGATGATTAAATGGCAGGGTCCAAGAGGGATTTTATATTGTCATATATCATATATGGGTAAGGAAATGGGGATCTTGCTTCTGCCCAAGAGAAGTTTGAGTTTCTGCTTGCTAAAGAACTCTTTTTAAAACAAAGCACTGAGGCTTAGCAGAGAGACACGTAACTCATGATTTGCATATAACCCTGGTCTACAATTTTTGAGAAGTCGTCTGTTTCAGAGATAAAATGTGCTATTTATTAGGTATTTTGATGTGCTGAATTCAAATATGACAATTAAAACAACTGATTGGCTACTGTTTCTAAGATATTTAAGTTTTTACATTTTATGTCTATGTATATTGTGTAGATAGTAGTGTTTTAATCATGAATTGTAAATCTAGGTCTTTTCATCTGTTTATGGTTGCTTTACATGATAATATTTCACCTGTCCTGTTTATGTAACACTTTAAAAATCAGCAAAAGGGTTATATAAATAAAATTAATTATGAAACAAAAGGCAAAAGACTATTATGTACATAGTTTAGTCCTATTCAGTGTCTGCTCGTCACTTCTTGGCTTGTCTCTTGTATTCATTAAATGGAGCATCTCTTGTCACTGTCCAGCAATAGTCTGCAAGCATTGATGGGCTCCATTTGCCCTGATAGCGTTTCTCCATTGTTGTTGTTGGTTTTTGGTTTTTTTTGACACACCTTTCCCAACTGGAGGCACCATGCAGAAGTAACAATTGCTGGTATGATCTGTTGGCTCTCTCCAAATCATTGGCACTGCAAAAGGCATAGATTTCCTTTTCCTGTTCAACCACTGGCGAAGATTTGTTGCACAAGTGTTGCAGCATATGTGTGGGGCCCACCTCTTGTCCTGATCTCCAATTTTGCAGCCAAAATAAAGGTGATAGGCTTTCTTAACCATAGTGGTTATACTGCGCTTTTGTGATGCAAAAGTCACTTCACCACAACATAGCAGAAGTTATCCACACTGTTCACACAAGTACGAGGCATCTCTACTCACTTTGGCTAAACAGAAATGTGTCCCTTTGCAAAATCAAACACTGACAAATAAGAGAGCACAACACTGTATGATTTCTAGAGCTGATATAGGGCAATTTGTTCAGCAGAGTGATGTAAGCTTTGTTATGATTGCATCATCCATGACTTCTAGGAATAACATGATGCAATACATATCATGTATGACGCAATACCAGCTTCAGATTGCATCATTCATTGTTTTGCCTAAAAAGCAAGTACTGTCCAAACCCAGTCATAGGATGTATTTTAGTCATTTCTGGTTTAAATTGAGATCCCTTCCCTTTATAACTCACTTATCCTCCGCCATTCCCAAGTCAAGGGTCATATATACTGACCCAATAGCATATCTTGTAAACTAGAGCCAATCAACAATTTTAAGCATCATTTTCATTCTCAGTGACCCAGAATTAGTAAAGTTTGACTACATTTATTTCAGAAGCATTTTGGCTGTAGAGCAGTGTAACCGTATTAACCATTTCTACACTGTCTCACTAGGCAGAAAGCACTGATTGCACTTATAAAATCCTATCCCCACACACCAAGCTCAGAGAAAAATTGGAGGCAATTCTTTTCTTCAGCTGCTCCAAAGTCCTTTCCAGGGATGTTGAAGGGCAATCCCCAGGACATCACAGAGGGAATGATCTTTTCTATTGCCTTGCTAATAAGGGCTTGGCTGTCTACCATTCTCCCTGAGGAATGGATGGGAAGGAGTGGACTTCTTCTTTTTTTTTACTCAAAAGGATATAGCAATAGAAGGATTAATTAACCGCATAGACTGATTGGTACCATATTGTCTCTGGAGACACTGAGCCAGCCCAATATCTGATACAGTCTGAAATGCTTCTCTATATTAGATGTGTGCCAACACTGCCAAGACACCTTCCTGATAGCTTGTGAACAGTCCCAGTGCTCTAGCTTCTACTCCCTCCCCCCCCTTTTTGTTTTCCCCTGCCAGTCAATACTTCATCTATTTCCCAGACAGAGCATCACTTTGAGCTGGAAGTTCCAGGGTGTCATATTACATATTACTTGAGCTACTTATTTTTCATCTCGCACCATTCCCATATGTCACATTTCAAGCTCATATACTGTGTAACATAATAGGCGATTGCCAACTGTAAGTGCAGATACTATGATGTAATGTGACATTAGGTGTTAAAAATGTAAATAGAAAGTGCTTTCTTCCAGGTCAAGTATCAATTACTAATTGGGGCCAATCCTGTTAACATATATGTGTCTAACTTTATTCATGTGAGTAGTTTCATTAGCATTGATGGGATTTCTCCACAGAGTTAAGTGATGTGCATGAGTAGTGGCAGAATTAGACACTTGGTTAACAATGGTCCATGAGATTTTTGGCAGGAAATTAAATATGTACAAATCCAGAAGAAACTGCTGTCTTGAAAGAAACAGCAATGATTCCACTGCCTGCTCATCTCTGTTAAGCATAGTTCCTGTTTACAACAATATTCATCTTACTTACATCATCTAAGCATGTGTATCATTTAGTAACTCTAGAGGGACGCAATGTGACTTCTTCCTGGCTGCTTTGTGTTTCTCAAAGGCAGTATGCTCTCTCCTTGATTAAATAACAAGTCTGCTGCCCTAGGTCCTTCACGTAGGGATATTAGCTGCAATTTTTCTGACAGTTCCAAAAGCACTTTCCCACTTATTTCACTGATTTTAATTTGTTTATTTTCATCTACAGTACATGTTCCCTTTGCATGTCACTTATTTCCACATATACAGGTATGGCAATCTGCCATTTTCCAGTAACATTTGTCAGGGTTCTATGACCTTTCCCAGGGCAGCAAAAATAGAACTGCAACTAACTACCTCCAGATCAAATAACTTTGGAGTCATCAAACTGTTCAAACTGTCCACTACTTGGTTTTAATCATCAGAAACTGCTCTATGTGCAGTGTCAATTCATTTCTCAAAGGAAGAGATCAGATCCAGCCTAAAGACTACATTAGAAGTACAATGACATGTTCCCTTCTTTACAGACACTGTGATAAGGGACTCAGAAGTCCCAATCTTACAGCATTTATTCATGTAAGTAAAAGTTCGCTTGCAGGAGCAGAGACTATAAAAGCAAAGGATATGTGTGCTGCCATACTGCACCCCAACCCTGCTCCCTTTGAGGCCAATGGGAGTTTTTCCTTTCACCTCAATGATAGAATTGGATGCCTTTTTTATACTATTTTCTGGACTGAAAAGCTTACAGAAGTTGACAAAGCATTTTTGTTCTGCTGTGTCATGGACGGGATCTCTGCTCTCAACACAAAATAATAAACTTACAGGACTACATTCATATATCCTATAAAACGGAAGTGTTCACTTGGTTTATTCAATGGCTATAAGCTAGTGAGGAATAACATGATTTAGACTGGTTTTACTGTGCAATGTTATGTAGCGATTTAGAAAGGGAAAATAAAGAAGCATGAAATACTTGGTCAAGTTTCTAAGCAAGTTTCTTTGCAAAGGGAGAGTGGGTGTTTATCTGTCACTGTGGATGAGATCATACCATCATTTTAATTTTTTTTAATGTGAAATAGCCATTGACTTCATTCAGATCTCCTTGCATGGAATGATGGCTGATATGGCTCCACTATTGTATGGGGAAAATCTTCAAAGCCAAAGTGTGCCTCCCAGATTCATGAAATAAGGCACTACTCAACTTGAATAACCACATTCATTTCAATGGAACTTCTTGATGAGTGTGGTACTACAGGCAGAGGAAGGATATCCGAATCTGTGAGTTCCTTGCCTGACCATACTGTATATACACTTTTTCACAGATACTATGTGCTGCTTACACTGAGACTCTGGAACTTGCTCCTGCACTTGATCTAAAATAACCCAAATTTGGTAACCAGGAAACCAACCTGCAAGGCTCTGAAATCTCCTATTGCTTGGCAGATGGACAATAACAATATACCTAGGTGAATTCCACTTTCCTGCTTTTCACCAGACCCTTCCATTCTCTTTCCTCGCTATATACAAAACACAAGCCTTAAATATTCTGTAAGAAAAAGGGCATAAGGGACATGCTTTTTGGTGGTGTTAACTATGAATTTCCTTGCATTGGATGGAAATTGGTTCAAAACAGGATGTAATCTGGAAACTAGGAATGACCCCTTCCCAACAAAATTGAGGAAATTCACATCAATACTAGAAATATTAGTTCACTGTTTATGAAGGGGGTTTTGGTTGTTTGTTTAAACAGCAATTTCAGGGCCAAAGTTAATGATGCAGCCCTGGAATGGCAGAGACCTGAGTCTCTAACCCCTCCCTCACGCTGCTCTTTAACCCCGGGCGCAAACAGCCGGATGCAGCCCTAACCCAGTGGCTGTGGGGTGAGGAGGGTTGGGTCGAGGCATGCTACGGAGGGCTGGGCACTCAGTGAATAGTATTGGTTCACTGTTCTGGCTCCATTAAACCACCGACCAAAGTATCAGCATGGGTTGGTCTGATTTGTGTGGCTGAAGTTACATGTCAGCACTCTTTAAATGCCACTTTTGTGGTTGTTATTACTTTCAATGAAAGTTTGATGTGATTATTGGCCTTGGGTTGAAATAGACATTTCCAGTAGTTGAAAGGCTCCAGTAGGTTCACCTGGGATAATTAATGTCTTATTATTGAAATTAAACATCTTAATTCAGTCAGTCAGCACATTTATTTCCCTCATTTTCACTAGAAAACAGTGAATGATAGATGTCTTGTATCAAAGGCCTTTTTCACAATTCTGATAGTTTGAGAGCTTTGCTCTTCTATAAAATTTTGTTTGGGACACAGAACATATGTTTAACTATCTCAGATGAATTGCAACCACAGCAGAAATCAGAGGAATTACACAAGTATATAAAAAACAGGACAAAAATCAGTGGAATGAGATTTAAATTCAGATAATGCAGTTTGAAGGGAAGTAGCAAAGAGTAACAAAATGGGAGATCACTGGTTAGAAACCAGTAATTGAAGAGACTAATTTGTGGATTCATAGATCCCAAGGTCAGAAGGGACCACTTTAACCATCTGCTCTGACCTTCTGTATAACATAGGCCACAGAACTTCCCCAAAATAATTCCTAGAGCAGATCTTTAGATAAACATTCAAGCTTGATTTTTAAACCATCAGTGATGGAGAATCCACCATGATGCTTGGTAAATTGACTCTCACTGTTTTTAAAAAAGTTGCACCTTATTTCCAGTCTGACTTTGTCTAGTTTTAACTTCCAGCCATTGATTCTCTGCTGGATTGAAAAGCCTATTATTAAATATTTGTTCCCCTTTTAGACACTTATAAGCTATAATTGTTGCCTCTTGAGTCTCTTTATCTATTTAACTTAACAGACTGGAAGTGCCCAGTCACTATAAGGCATGTTTTCCAATCACTTTCATGGTTCTTCTCTGAACCCTCTCCAATTTATTAGCATCCTTCCTGAATTGTGGGCAGCAGAACTGGACATGGTATTCCAGGAGCATTTTCATGAGTGCCAAATACAGAGGTAAAACAACCTCTCTATTTCTTGCTCCAGATTCCCCTGTTTATACATCCCAGGTTCACATTAGCTCTTTTGGCCACAGCATCATATGGGGAACTCATGTTCAGCTGACTAGCAACCATGACCCCCAATATTTTTCAGTCACTGCTTCCCAGGATACAGTGCCCTGTCCTGTAAGTATGGCCTATGTTCATTGTTCTTAGATAATAGTGGACATAATCAAATTACTGTGTTTATGAAAAAGTAAAGGGTTTATGTAAGGATATTCCTTCCTGGTTTGGAGTTGGGGGGATATTTTATCAAACTTATATAAAAAGTAACACTTAGATCTGTGTGTACAGTTTGAGGCTCTTTGCCGTACAAGACAATGTTCAATTAAAGGAATCCAAAGAACTAGGGAGTCTGATTCATGAAGACAGGATAAGAAAATTTGTTTAGAGAACAGAGAGAGGGGCTAGACTGCTCCAGTCCTCATGGCTGAATAGAGGAATATGTAGGAATAAGGCTCCACCTCCTACTTGGCTGTGTAGAACTATAATCCAGGTGGGCTCTAAGCATACAGGGGAGGTGGGAAAACAGTTTCTGCATTCTGTAGACTCCTCCAAGTATGTGTGGAGGAGGTGAAGATGGGCAGAAGAGGAGGGAAGTTGGTAAAGCCATGGGTCTGCCCTCTATCCACTGACCAGAGACCTCGCTGGATGTAAAATAGTTGAAGCAGTATGTTCCCTCCCCCAGAAAAATAGGTGGTTCCGATAGAATTGTACTTTAGAGAGGTGTCTTTGGGGCACAGTTCCTTCCAGGTGCTCTTCTGTTAGTGGCACAGCTACCTGCTGCTTCATACTCAGCTCTGTGTCTAAAGGCACTATCTAGTGCTAGCTGACATTAGTGCAAAGGTTGTTCCCTGAAAAGTACGTGTTCTCATATAATAGGACAACTTGGCTGTATTGAAAGATTTTTACTCAAGGAAGTCCCAAAACTCTCAAATAGCAGGAGGCTATATGTTAGGATCCAAGGGCAATAATGTATTATTGAGCAATAACGTATTATCATGTCTCAGTTTGTCCCAGCTCTAGCCTGGCATTAATATTAGACTAGCATAAATGGTAACATATAATTTATCAGTTGAGGGATTATTATTTTTAAAATATTTTAAAATAGTGGGGATCACAGTCATGCTTTTCTTCCATACTAGCCGAGTGCATAGGGGAAAGGATACAACATCCATGGACAGGTAGCATTATCAAGTAAAGATTGTGGTAAACAAAATACATGTCTAATTTGGTACTTACCTGGTGGAACTGGCATGAAAGTAGGGTTTCCAGTTCAGCTTCACCGTTGCACTAACTGGCTTTTCAAGATAAAAAGTTAATCAGTTTTCATTCAAGCTGTTATGACAACTGCATTCTTGTTCTCTTTCTAGATTTCAGACTTCTTCCTAAATAGGACTTAAAAGAAATGGAGTTAATAGGACTCATGTTAGTGTTCAGAGTTTAGTTGTTATGAGATGGGGGCACTCTCACTTGCCAGCTAATTTTGGTCCCACTCTCCGTAGCTCTCTTCCAGGTGTTTCAGCTTCAGGTAGCTATGTGTTAAATAGAACAGGGCCATTTTATAGAGTTTTTAATGAGCAGCATGGTGGTGGTGCTGAGCAAAGCTGATGTGAGCCAATGAGAATATGACCCCTGCTTCTAGCAAAGATTGAAATCTCTAGCCAGAATAAAAGTTGTGTCGCTTTTCATCATCAAATGAAAACTCAAGGCATCATCTTTGTGAATTCTTGCAACATTTTCTCTGGAAAATTACACCATATGTGAAAAATATTGTATGTCATATTAGCTTATGCAAAACATCATGGGACATATATTGAACACTGCTGGTTTAGCTCTGGTCTGCAAGCTGCTTTCCATATGCCCCTCTTGCAGTGTATCCTTTGACCAAATTTGTACAACTCTATGTTCTTTCCACCAGCACACTTGCAAAAGTGTCCATTCTGAAGTTAGAACAGAATCTTTATGAAAAGCTTCTCCGTGTTCCTTTATTGTTCTATTCTTGTTTGTAGTTCATGGTTACATTCTGGGGTGTCAATCAGACCAGTGAGTGGTTGTCCCTATTTGCCCTGTAACCCCAAGTTCTTTAAATGCTCTGTGGATGCAGCTCTGTGCCTGGAATGTGCACAGTTAGCAACAAGCGTGCACTCTGCACAGCACATGGACATGACGCTGAGCCTATACTCTGACATCAGCAGTTTGTCTCTTGTAGCAACATAGTCACTCCCTGTTTTCCACCAGCTTTGGTTACACCTGGCAAGATGACCCCAACACCACACCCCACCATCTCCCTCACCATCCTGAATTTTCCCAAAACCATGTGCTCTGAAATGTCCAGCCCTTTCCTGGACCACTCAGAGGAATAATAAGGTTTGTTTGCTCCTCTAAAGAGACAAGTTGCATAGTGTATCACTATATCTTGAGTGAACTATCACTTCAGTTCAAACAGAGCACTGAGTTGGTTTAGATTTAAAGTAAAATAAGTTTATTAACAAAAGAATATAGGACTTTAAGTGAGATCAAGTATAAGGAATAAAGTTAGAAAGGCTTGTGAACAAAAGTAAAAATATGCTTTCTAGTGACTAAGACTTAACAAAACTAGTCTTGGTTCAAGGTAAGAGTTTCACCACACTACCTTACAGATCACCTTGGTAACAACACTACCTTAAACTCTAAGGGTCTTTCACAATAAGCTTTTGGTAGCTTTTTCACTTTCCATATAGTTTTTAGATTTTACCCTATAGCTCTGTCATTCAACTATGGCACTGTATTATTGTATTAAACATAACATGATGGTTGTGTGTCTATAAAGAACTTCTAGGCACAAAGCATATCATAAGGATAAAAGAGGACGTTACTTTACAGCTAGCAAGGTTTGATTGTTAGCTTACTTTACTAGCTGTTACAGTTACTTAAGTCTCTTCTGCGAAATACATAAGCAGCATCTTCTGTCTGATGTGTTTTTAAAGGCCTAGATCTGAATTAAGCCAAAATCCTTGGCCTACGTGTGGATGTGCATTTTATTATTAAGCGCCATATATTCTGTCATTGTAAGCTCCCCTTATGTGTTGGGGGGGGGGCTGAAGGGGGCACTATGGTATGTGAAGTATTATGCCTCCCAGTACTCCTGCTGAAATGAGCAACTCCACACGATCCCTAATGGAGGTCTGCATCTAAAAGCCATAACACAGGATATAAATTAAAGTGACTAGTAAAGCCTAGAGGAAGTCAAAGTATATGGGCAGTGGAACAGTTGCTGTGAATGCAACTTGAGCCTGATTCATGAGACTCTGGCTATTTCAGATGTGGGTTTTCCCTGTCAAGATGGTGGCAGCCATGATGAATTATAAGGAAACTGGGATGTGTGATCTTATTATTATTACCTTCATGAGGAGGGAGAGAGTGGAATTATTACTTTTTGTGTTTTTTTATTTGCAGACCATTATTAATTTCACTTCTAATATCTTTTTCATAGATGACACACTCAACTGAATGGGGGGGAAAGCCCATAATATGCTCCCAAATGAATTTTTGAGGCTTACAGGGAAAATTATATTGGGCCAATAAATTAAATCAGTCAAATTAATAACAACAAAATGCATAAAACCATGAAGGGTGGTTATTTTCCCCCAGTCACATGAAAGATCCAAATAACTCATGTGTCGTCATTAAAATTTTTCTCCTGTAATTAAAGCAGAGAACAGTGGTCCTTCATGGATGAGGCGTTCTACAATAGTCAATAGAAATGGCTTTTAAAAAAAATCTCCTTAAATCATTGCATGTAAAGGCAAGTTATTTGCAATCAATCAATGGCTGCTTACAACACAGATGTATGTTTCTGAGCATGTGTGCTGAATGATAAGCAATAAAGTATTCCCATCAGCTTATTTTACTGCTGTTAGTATAGAACTTGAGTGCTTGCTTTCATGGACATGGCATGTTCTTTTGTGATGTTATGTACAGCAAATGTAATGATTACTGAAAATTATTAATAATGCACAATAAAACAGAATCAAACATTGCTAGTGTTAAATAAAATATCATCAGACTTGTTACCAGTCTCCTCCTGAGAATAGCATTTGCAGTCCATTTATATTTGGTGTATAGTTATGACATGATAAACATAAGTTTGGTAAATAACACCAAGTGACAAGAAAAGTTTTTGATTTATTTTCAACTCATTGTTATAAAACATACATCCAGGACCAGATTTTCAAAGGTGAAAAACTCTTACAAAAACATTTTGTATGGAGGCATGTACCAGTGCATCCTGATCCATCTGGGTAGACCCTGGCAGTCAACTGCAGCCCTGTTGATGATCAATGGGTATCTGTGCTGGCTAGCATGACATTATGTTCCATTTTGGCCGGGACAGTCCCCTTTTTAAGCTCTGTCTAAGACGTCATGACTCTTTTGGCAAAACTGAGCATTTTTCCCATTTGTTCTTGCCCTATTGGGGTCCTGAGGAATGTTAGAGCAAGAGCAAATGGGACAAATGTCCAGTTTTGCCAAAAAAGTTGTGAGGTTCATTAGGGTTACCATATTTCAACAATCAAAAAAGAGGATGGGAGGAGCCCCACCCCTGTCCTGCCCTAGCCCTGCCCCTGCCCCTTCCACTCCCTCCCACTTCCTGCCCCCTCAGAACCCCCAACCCTCCCCCCCCACACCTTGTCCCCTGACTGCCCCCTCCTGGGACCCCTGCCCTTAACTGCCCCCCAGGACTCCACCCCCTACCTAAGCCTCCCTGCTCCTTGTCCCCTGACTGCCCCCTCCTGAGTCCTTCCCCACATCCTAACTGGCCCCCTAGGACTCTACCCCCTATCTGTCCCCTGACTGCCCCAACCCTTATCCACACCCCCACCCCCAGACAGACCCCTGGGACTCCCACGCCCCATCCAACCACTCCCCACCCCCTGACAGCCCCCTCCAAAACTCCCGACCCATCTAAACCCCTCTGCTCCCTGTCCCCTGACTGCTCCGATCCCTCTCCCCACTCCTGCCCCCTGACAGCTCCCCCCAGAACTCCCAAACACCCCCCCCGCTCCTTGTCCCCTGACTGCCCCCTCCTGAGACCCCCCCCACCTATACTCTGCCCAAAACCTTACACCCCCAACCCCCAGACAGCCCCCCCCGAACTCCTGACCCATCCAACCCTCCCCATGCTCCCTGTCTCTTGACTACCCCCCCGAACCTCCCTGCCGCTTCTCTGACCCCCGACCCCCTTACTGTGCTGCAGAGCAGCGCGCTCGACAGCGGGGGAGGGGAGCAGGGTCGGCGCTCCAGACTGCCGGAGGCCGAGGCGACGGCCGGCGATCTGTGAATGCAGGGCGGGGGGAGGGAGGGAGAGGAGGGGAGTGGTGTCAAGTTGCAGGAGAGAGGAGGGGGGAAGTGGAGGAAGGGCTTTGGCTGCCGGAGCCCCATGCCAGTGGCACCATCCGGCCGGCTGCCCTGTAAGCCCCGCACGCTCTGTATGTGCGGGGGGGGAAGTCCGGACATTGACAAATTCCCCCCGGACGCTATTTTTAACTGAAAAAAGCCGGACATGGCCGGGGGAATCCGGATGAATGGTAACCCTAGGTTCATGATGTCAAGAGGCCAGCAGCGATGGCAGGCAGCTCATATTTTCTCAATGCAGCTAGGTGCAGAGGGGGCAGGGAAGGAGGGAAATCGGAGCAGAGTGGGTCAAGAAGAGGTACAGTGCGGAGGGGATAGGGAAAAATAGGAGAGAGAAGAACTGGGACAGAGGGTTTATAGCCACTCTCAGTGTTCTGTTTTCACTTTAGGGAAATATGGTCACCCAAGTGCTGGCACAAGATTCAGCTGAGTAGATCAGAGCCTTTTTGTTACTGGTGGCCTAGTTAGCACTACAAAAGTAATTTTTCCTCTCTTGATATTCACCCCTTCTTGTCAACTGTTCAGAATAGGCCACTTCCACCTTAATTGAATGGGCCTCGTTAGCACTGACTCCCCCTCCCCCCAACTTGGTAAGGCAACTCCCATCTTTTCATGTGTTGTGTATATCTATATACTGCTTACTGTATTTTTCACTCCATGCATCTGATGAAGTGGGTTTTAGCCCACGAAAGCTTATGTCCAAATAAATGTGTTAGTCTCTAAGGTGCCACAAGGACTCCTCGTTGTTTTTGCTGATACAGACTAACACAGCTATCCCTCTGAAACTTGGTAAATGTTGGTTTTTAATGGTAAGGTGTTTTTTTTTTTTTTTTTTAATCACTCATCTGTGTTTTTTTTTTTTAAGGAATTAATAGCAATGTACCATGTAGGAGCTTTGTTTCTGGGTTCAAAGTATATCCACTGACAATTTGCTGGAGCATTTCACCCTGAAGAATTTACACATATACATTCAAACCTCAAGTCATTAGAGCTACATGCAGCAAAATGCATTTTTGTTGCTAATTGGCTTTTAAAGTTCTTCATTTTCAGGGAGATGGGTTGTCTTTTAGTCAAGACAAAATATGGTGTCTAGAATCATGAAACAAAGCAAGCAGTGAAAGTCCTACTGAAACACTACAACATGGCTTTACTTTAGTGAGAACTTATTGTATTTCATCAATCTTTTAACTCATTTGAAAGCAATTTTGTAAAGTAGCACTGATAAACCCTAAGCACTAGTGTCTGAGTCTGTTCATAAAGCTTTTCTTCTAACAAAATTACTTCCTGATTCATCACCCAGGAGTAAAAGAATGCAGGAAGAAAGAAAAAAATAGAGTTAAACAAAAAATATTTCTTATAATGTTTACTGTTCAAATTGTGGCTGGATTACAATGTCCTTTACTATCATCTCTAAATAATTTAAAGTAAGCTGAGCAATCTAAATTCTTTCTGCCTAAATTATTTAGGGTATAAATGTTTCCCGTTGAATGCTTTTGTGGTCACATTATGTGTCGCGGTCTTAGTGAATAAAACTATCTTTAATGCAATAATACAAAGGCAGTGGATAGAAATAATACATGAAGTGCATACTGTTATTTTGCTTCTCATTAAAATGATAAAGCACATTTCTGAAACAAAATTAATTTCTTATTTTCTTTAATAAAACCCAGAGCCTCTGGAAAAACTTGTAGGCCTTTTTGTTTTTGTTTTTTTATTTTTGCACCATATGAAGTCAAAGGAAAAAATATTGTATTTGACACTACTTATGGCAAAACTAGCTTTTGCTCTCATGTTTCAAGATTTATCCAGACTTTTTTAATGTAAACAATAGCCACTGTACAGGTTGACAAATTACCTCCCTCAGGGAAAGCATACCGTTTGCAGCAAGAAATACAGCTTGATTTATATTGGTTTATTTATTCCTTCCAATTATTTATTTACATACTCCCATTTCTCTGAAACCCTATTACCCAAACCTCCATATTATCTGAATTCCCTTCCTCATCCCCCAGCATGGATATACATGCTCTCCATGGGGGACAAGGAAGGGATTTGGATAATGTGACATAATAGAGCAGAGACCTGCCCAAGACTGCATGAAAAGGCCCCCCTGCAGCTGACTGGCTCCTGCCCTCTCAATTGTCCGAATTCCCAATTATCCAAACAAAATCCTTGTCTCCCGTGCTATTCGGATAATGAGGAGTATACTGTAAACACATCTGGTAGTAAAACTTTCCTTTCTAGCTGCACAAAGAACCAGTCAGGAGGGTCTGACCTGTGATCTAGCCTGGTGTAAAAGAGGACTGTAACTCCTTTGAAGTCAGTGGTGTTATATTGGTGCAAAACTTGGGCAAGTCAGAATAGAATCATGTCCTTTGTCTAGTTGTAGAAAAATATTGCTTAAAACATGGATTACAAGCTCCAGGGCTCAGGGACTGTCTTCTATGTCTGTAAAACACCATGCATATTTATGTTAGTACCACCAAATCTTTAGCTGGTATAAATTAGCATTGGTCCATTGACTTCAGTGGTGTTACACTGCTTCACACTACCTGAGGATCTGGCCCAATACCTATAACAAGTAATACACAGTATATTTTTACTTATTATCAAAATTACTCCTTCCTTCACAAATTATTTCTCTTGGTATTTCTCAGGTGGGCTGACTACAAGGAAAATCTATTTGGATTGAACGGACTGGTAATTCATGGGAAGACTGGAAACGCAAACATTGGCTTGCACAGTAATGACATTTTATTGTAGGCATTTAAAACATTTAGAACTTTGTTTAATTTTTGTATCTCTATTTCTCATGTTTTTATTATGTTCTTTATCCTCTCAAACTATTTTACAAGTTTTAAAGCTTATTTTTCTACCAACAGATCCCCTTTTGCTTTCCTCGTTCAGTCTTTGCAAACAAAATCTAGTGAAACTTGCCTTTCACAAACATGCAAGGGAGCTACAAAAATGGGATGCTTCGCACAGACAATCATTTATTAAAAGTGTAGCAGAACTATATTCAATAAGTTTGAGGAAACTTATGGAGAGTTTCTTAATACAGGAGATTATCAGGGAGCAGATCCTTACCTGGTGTAAATGGTCACCACCTCACTAAACTCAATAAGATACGACAGTTTATAATAGCTGAAGATTGGCCTCTGTAATTTATTTTGGGCAAAGCAAGGCCCATTTTTTTTGAGTTCCTGAGTATCGTTTATAATAGCTACACCAGGGCTGGAGGGAAAACCGTTCTGGTTCACAAAATAATATGAGGCTTCCAAATTTGTTTTTCTTCCTATAAAGAACAAAGCCAAGATATTTTAAAGGCTTTCAAAAACTGAGGAAAGACTTCCTTTAGCATGATGGATTGGATACTAACTTGCGTGTAAAAAAACCTAGGATTAGGTCCCTTCTCCCTATCAGAAGAACATTTCAAGTCGAATAAAACAGCTTTCTGTGATGAGGTAATACCTTATCCAGCTCTACTTCACATGTGCTATTTCTGTGGAAGGATGGATCATCAATATAAAGTGCAGAGTAAGATCTTTTCATCTGTGAGAGACTTTAGGATTTTAGTGCTATAAACCAACTTGAAATAATTTTTGCTTTTTTTAGTAGAAATTCCCTTTTGGAAGGAGTTTGATTATCCAATACACATCCTGGTAATCACCGTCCAGAGTGTGCTCATAGTCTATATCCAGTGCTAATTAACAATTTGACAAAGGATGTAAAGAAGCAGGATTTCATTCATCAGAAATCGCAGGATAATGAGTATCAGCATATTCTTTAATATCATTCCATTTCCCATTAATCCAACCAGTTCTTGTGCATTAGCCACTAAGAGAGGCTGCCTCTTTGTGGCAGCATAACATACAGATAGGACATAGACTGTATAAGGGGAAATAATATGCAAAAAAGTTTGCGCATTTGCCGTTCACTCTCTAATAACTCCAGGCCACATTGCATTTTGACTACTCCTTGGAGCAAATCCATCTGTCCTGCCATGCAGATGATCCATGAGAAGGAAGAGATTCTTTGTTACTAAGCCACAAAAGCAGAACTCTCATACTAATTTCTTATACACCCTGTAGTTTGTAAGGCTTTCGTGTGACCCCAAGTTATCACTACAGTATGCAGCAGATCAATACTTCTTTGTGATGGTTTAGAGATGATTACAAGCAGAAGCTACAACACCAAATATTTATATAACTTTTTTAAATGAAACTAATTTGGCATTTATAGTAGCAGGCTAAGGGGAGTTAATGGTTCAAGAGATTGTTATGGGGTATTTTACATACATGTTAAATTTTAGCCCAAGTGAGTTGTTACCAAACATTGACAGTTCAGTGAAATGCTATGCGGAAAGAATTGTGGTCTGGGGCTAGTCCACATCACAAAATCACTATCATCATTGGCAGTCTGTGCAGAAACTATCAAACAGATATGAAGTCTAAACTTCCTTCTGATGGTTTCTCCAGGTCAGGACTGAGGTCCTTGGGTGGGGCAATGTGAGGAAACGTGTGCTCCTGCTGCTAAATCTCCTATGTGAATAAAGATTTCAGATCCAACGGCAGTCAATCTAGTAACTTTTGTGAGCGCTATGTTCCCTTAAGTAGCTTATACTCTCCCTTTATTTAAGACTCAGTGCAAATGACAGTCAGTGGCCTGAGCTAATGGCTTCAGCAACTGAATCAGAAAAAGTTTATTACAAATAAATTTTATTGACTGCATCAGAAACATGGTCGTTTTTAAAAAGTATATAACAAACTGCTGTGGGATCATCATAAAAGGAGGTTCTACATGAGAAGATGCCATTCTTAACTTGCACAGCTCTTGCAGCGCTGTAACCCATTCTCGTTGCAAGAGGTACACTTGAGGGCTTTGAAAGAGTCTGTAAAACAGTTCCGAAATACTGACATCTTGCTCCCATGGCACGCTGAGCATGGAAGGAAGCCAAAACCACCACAGGAAGGGCATTCGTGGGGATGCTGCACTCTCTGCACAAAGAAAAAGAAAGCAAGAGAGGAAAAACGTTACTCTATTAATGACTGTAGGCTCTAGCATAATGAGGATTCCAAGTCAGAATTCACTTTGCAATATCTATTCTAGGAAACAGCAAAATCTGAACACTGAAATCTGGTTTTGATTTTCGTCGTCCTACTGCCATAGAATCTTGCTTTATCTGTCCTTTCAGGTGGTAAGAACAGCATTCAGTGATCAGCCAAGTTTATTACAAGTTGGTATATCTAACGTAATGCTTAATAGTTTGTGTTTTCATTTGCCCAAAAAATTAGCCAGGTTCTAAATATTTTATTGTCTAGTTATGATCTATTAGGTAACTTAACTGGCCTGTTCTAAATTCTGGGGTAAGAAACAGGGGTTTTTGTGTTTATATTATGTATGGTGCATATTATTATAGCATGACTTGTATAATTTCTCATGTTTATGTTTGAATTGTGTGATTCAGCATTTGACAGTTGCTCATATCTTTAAATGATTCATAGCATCTAAGCAAGGCAGAACTCTTTGGAAAACAGGTATATTCAAATCTAAGTATTGAGGAGATTATCGTAGGCTTTAATTGTAAAAGATATATACCAGCCATGGGTCTGATTCTTCTCACATTTGTACAAATCAGGAATAAATGCCTTTGAAATCAATCGTTACACTGGGGAAACTGGTCTGAGCAGGGAGAGAATAAGACTCAAATCTCTCAGTTGTTCCAGAATTGTTTTAATAATTCTGTCTTTATTTTCTTTTTCTTTATGATGCATTAAAGAGATTTAAGATGCAGACTTAAATCTCTTTTGATGAAAACATCACCAGTTAATTTAATGATCATCCTGGAGTTTTACATGAGAGTAATGAAATATAGCAAGTACTTACAGTAGCACAGGTGTATGGGCTTTTTAGAGCTGCTGTGTTGAGTGAAGGCTTTTAGGGCTCATTTATAAAAGAAAGCCAGTTATACATACAATCCCTGTTATTATTTCCCAGAGGTATCATACATAAATCATTAGCAAATTATGCTAAAACGTACAATGAATATGCCACTTTTTTGTAATATTATCAAACAACGCAACAGAAGTGATGCAAAACTGTCCAGAAAAATAGTTGTCTACTAGTAATGCAGATCAAATGTGCATAGCCACATAAAAAGTGAAAGGATGAGGAAAGGCAAATCCCTAGCTCGTATAAATTAGTACAGTTCCCTTGAAGTCAATGTCAGTTCATTTCAGTTGAGGATCTGGCCCAAGAATCAGTAGCATAGCTAGGGAGGCAGCGGGAGAGCGGCCACTCCCCACTGAGCACATTCCCCCCAAATGGCGCCTTTTTAATTTTTACACGCACCCCAGCAGTCTGGGTCTTCGGCGGCGGGTCCTTCAGCCACTCCGGGTCTTCAACTGCAAGTCCTTCAGTCTTCGGCGGCAAGGCTTGGGTTTTTCTTTTTTTTTTCTTCTTCACTGCTTCGGCAAGAATCTCTTAAATTCTTGTATCCTAATGCGTCTGATATGCTGCATGAAGCAGCACGTGATGTGCCCCTGAAGCTGGGTGAGGGCAAGGGGGTGGCCCAGAACAATGACAGCACAAGCTTCCTCCATGTTGCACTGATAACATGGCAAGGTTATAGAGCGGCATGATTAGTGTTATCTTGGGGCTCAACCTTCTAACGCTTGGAAAAGACTTGTGTAAAGCTTCTGTGCTTAAAATGTTTGCCATATGTTTGATAGAAGTGTTACATAAGTATACATAGAAAACTAGATAAAGAAATCAGTGGTATGTAAAATGCCTACCTGATCCTGGGATATATAATCTCTACACAAAGCTGCAGAAAAAGATCCCAGCCAAAATGCTGTGGGAAAACATAACTTCCTGACCCCAATTTGGCTATTAGATCATCCCTGTGTATGTGTGGAAGAATGATCATGCTGAAGAAGCTGATCCAATATATACCAATGTTAGCCAAAGGCAAAGCCAGCTTTTGAATTTCTTGTCGGAGTATAGAAAGTCAAACTTAGAGGTCACATGAATTCCCTCTCATTTTTCCCTACATCCCACAAAAATGGCTGTTACCACTGTCTCATTCAGCAGGCAATTCCTATTTTTGACTAACCTCTGTGGGGAAGTGTTTATAGCAAAATTCATTTTTCATATCCAGCAATGCCCACATTTTCTGTGGCTGTTTATGATACTAACCTTTTTACTTATATGGATATTTTTGCAACTAACTCCAAAATTATAAGAGAACCACAATCTTATAATTAAATTCCTTAAATTTCGATTGCTGGCATCATATGAAAAAGCAATGGTGTGCTACCTAGCAACACTTAGGCCTGGTCTACACTACGACTTTAATTCGGATTTATCAGCTTTAATTCGAATTAACCCTGTAACCGTCCACACAACGACGCCATTTAATTCGATGTAAAGGGCCCTTTAAATCGATTTCTGTACTCCACCCCAACGAGCGGAGTAGCGCCAAAATCGATTTTAGCAATTCGAATTAGGGTTAGTGTGGCCGCAATTCGATGGTATTGGCCTCCGGGAGCTATCCCACAGTGCATCATTGTGACCGCTCTGGACAGCAATCCGAACTCGGATGCACTGGCCAGGTAGACAGGAAAAGCCCCGCGAACATTTGAACTTCATTTCCTGTTTGCCCAGCGTGGAGAGCACAGGTGACCACAGATACCTCATCAGCACAGGTAACCATGCAGGCTGATAATCGAAAAAGAGCACCAGCATGGACCGTGAGGGAGGTACTGGATCTGATCGCTGTATGGGGAGAGGATTCAGTGCTTGCAGAACTTCGTTCTAAAAGACGAAATGCAAAAACTTTTGAAAAAATTTCCAAGGGCATGATGGAGAGAGGCCACAATAGGGACTCTGAGCAGTGCCGCGTGAAGGTCAAGGAGCTCAGACAAGCCTATCAAAAAACAAAGGAGGCAAACGGTCGCTCCGGGTCAGAGCCGCGGACATGCCGCTACTACGCCGAGCTGCATGCAATTCTAGGGGGGGCTGCCACCACTACCCCACCTTTGTTCGTGGATTCTGGGTCGGGGATAGTCTCGACGCCTGAGGATTCTGCCGATGGGGTAGAGGAGGAGGAGGAGGAGGAGGAGGATGAGCTTGCAGAGAGCACACAGCACTCCATTCTCCCCAACAGCCAGGATCTTTTTATCACCCTGACTGAAGTACCCTCCCAAGCCTCCCAAGGCAGTACCCAAGACTCTGACCCCATGGAAGGGACCTCAGGTGAGTTTACCTTTTAAAATATAAAACTTGTTTTAAAAGCAAACGGTTTTTAATGATTACTTTGCCTGACTTTGCATTCACGGTCAGTTCAGCTACTGGAAAAGTCTGTAGCTACTGGAAAAGTCTGTTAACGTGTATGGGGATGGAGCGGAAATCCTCCAGGGACATCTCCATGAAGCTCTCCTGGAGGTACTCCGAAAGCCTTGCCAGAAGGTTTCTGGGCAGTGCATCCTTATTCCCTCCTCCATGGTAGGACACGTGACCACGCCATGCTTGCAGCAAGTAATCTGGTATCATTGCCTGACAAAGCCTGGCAGCGTATGGTCCCGGTGTTTGCTGGCATTCAAGCAACATCCGTTCTTTATCTTGTTGTGTAATCCTCAGGAGAGTGATATCACTCCTGGTAACCTGGTTGAAATACGGGAACTTAATTAAGGGGACAGAGGTGGCCGTTCCTACTGGGCTGTTTGCCTGTGGCGGAAAATAAATCCTTCCCTGCAGTTAGCCAAGCGCAGATGGGAAATTGGCCCTGAGTTTTTCGCGTTTGGCTAGCAGGGATCTTCCCTGTTACCAGCCACGCGGTGGGGGGAGGGTACCGTGATCATCCCAGAGAATTCATGGCGAGGGGGGGGGTCGTCGGCGGCGGGGGGGGTAGTTTGGTGCCTGCAGGGATCTTCCCTGATACCAGCCACGCGGTGGGGGGAGGGATCATCCCAGAGAATTCATGGCGGGGGGGGGGTTAGTTTGTTTTCTGGTGCTGCTGAATGTTAACAGAAAAACCGCAGCACTCTACTTGCCTGAAGGGGCCCAGACAAGCCCCACCACACTGCCCCCCCCCCCCAACTGGCTGAGATTGGCCAGGCTTCTGCAGCACTCTACAAGCTATGCTTGGTATGTGGGAAAGCACGGCGCAGAAGCTTACCATGGCCGCATGCAAGCCGAATTCTGTTGCCCAGACCTGTGATCTCTAGCAGCAAAGCCACAGGCACTCAGCATTAAGAGGCAAAATGCGACCTTGCACAGAAATCACATGTGCTATGTAATGTGAACAGTGTTGGTCACCGTGAAAGAGTATAAGCATTGTTCTGCAAAATGTAGCTTTTAAAACAATTCTCTCTTTTTTCCCCTCCCTACAGCAGCTGCAAATTCCTCAAGCCTCCCTCCTCCATCCCGAAGGTTATCACAGATAAGGCGTCGTAAGAAGAAGACGCGGGAGGACATGTTTTCTGAAATTATGCAATCCAGCAGGAGTGACAGAGCTCATCTGAATGAGTGGAAGGAAACAGTTTCAAAGTATAGGAAAGAAGTCAGTGAACGTGAGGAGAGGAGGGACCAACGTGAGGAGAGGAGGGACCAACGTGAGGAGAGGAGAGACGATCGAGATGAGAGATGGCGGCAGGAAGACCAGAGGATGAAGGATGCAACGCTGGGGCTGCTCCGGCGTCTGGTGGAGGTTCAGGAACGGCTGCTGGAAAACAAACTGCCGCTTCAGCCCCTGTTCCACCCTCCCCCCTCCCCATGTTCCGTATCCTCCTCACCCAGACGTGTAAGAACGCGGGGGGGGAGGCTCCGTACACCTTCCCATTCCACCCCAGTAGACAGCCCAAGCAAAAGGCTGTCATTTTTTTAACCTTTTCTTTGTGGCTTTTTCCTTCCCAGCAATCCTCCTCCCAAATACCACCCGGGTTCCCTCCCTCTTTTTCTAATCTATTAATAAAGAATAAATGATTTTTAAATGATAGTGACTTTATTTGGTTTGAAAGAAAGATGGGGAAAGGGGCAGGGTGGGTTCCTTACAGAAAATCAGTCAGTAAAGGGGGAGGGTTTTCATGAAGGAGAAACAAACAGATATTTCACACGGTAGCCTGGCCAGCCATGAAACTGGTTTTCAAAGCTTCTCTGATGCACAGCGCTTCATGGTGTGATCTTCTAATCGCCCTGGTGTCTGGCTGCGCGTAATCAGCAGCCAGGCGATTTGCCTCAGCCTCCCACCCCGCCATAAAGGTCTCCCCCTTACTTTCACAGAGATTGTGGAGCACACAGCAAGCAGAAATAACAATGGGGAGATTTCTTTGGCTGAGGTCAGAGCGAGTCAATAATGAACGCCAGCGACCTTTTAAACGGCCAAATGCACATTCTACCACCATTCTGCACTTGCTTAGCCTGTAGTTAAACAGCTCCTGATTCCTGTCCAGGCTGCCTGTGTATGGCTTCATAAGCCATGGCATTAAGGGGTAGGCTGGGTCCCCAAGAATAACTATGGGCATTTCAACATCCCCAACGGTTATTTTCTGGTCCGGAAAGTAAGTCCCTTGCTGCAGCCCTTTAAACAGAGTAGTGTTCCTGAAGACGCGAGCGTCATGAACCCTTCCCGCCCAGCCCGCGTTGATGTTGGTGAAACGTCCCTTGTGATCCACAAGTGCTTGCAGCACCATTGAAAAGTACCCCTTGCGGTTTATGTACTCGGTGGCTTGGTGCTCCGGTGCCAAGATAGGGATATGGGTTCCGTCTATTGCCCCACCACAGTTAGGGAATCCCATTGCAGCAAAACCATCCACTATAGCCTGCACATTTCCCAGAGTCACTAACTTTCGTAGCAGCACCTGAGTGATTGCTTTGGCTACTTGCATCACAGCAGCCCCCACAGTAGATTTGCCCACTCCAAATTGATTCCCAACTGACCGGTAGCTGTCTGGCGTTGCAAGCTTCCACAGGGCTATCGCCACGCGCTTCTCAACTGTGAGGGCTGCTCTCATCTTGGTATTCTGGCGTTTCAGGGCAGGAGACAGCAAGTCACAAAGTTCCATGAAAGTGCCCTTACGCATGCGAAAGTTCCGCAGCCACTGGGAATCGTCCCAGACCTGCAACACTATGCGGTCCCACCAGTCTGTGCTTGTTTCCCTTGCCCAGAATCGGCGTTCCATGGATAGAATCTGCCCCATTAACAACATGATCTCCAAAGCACCGGGGCCTGTGGTTTCACTGAATTCTGTGTCCGTGTCCGTGTCCATGTCCTCATCATGCTTGTCGCTGCGCTGCCGCCGCCGCTGCCTCCTCGCCTCGTTTTTCTGGTCCTGGCTGAGCATAAACTCCACGAGAACGCGCGAGGTGTTTGCAATATTCATGAGTGCTGTCTTGACCTCAGCGGGCTCCATGCTTGCCGTGGTATGGAGTCTGCAGTGTTCACCCACCCAGGAAAAAAGGCGCGAAAATGGTTGTCTGCCGTCCGTTGCTTTCATGCAGGGAGGGAGGGAGGGAGGAAGTGAGGCTGTACCCAGAACCACCTGCGACGATGTTTTTTGTCCCATCAGGCACTGGGATCTTAACCCACAATCCCAATGGGCGCGGGAGACTGCGGGAACTATGGGATAGCTATGGAATTGCTACCCACAGTGCAACGGTGCAGAAATCGACGCTAGCCCCGGTACTTGGACGCACACCACCGAATTACTGTGCTAGTGTGGCCGCACTCATTTTGACTTTATACAACCTGTTTCTCAAATCCGAATTATCTAAATTCGGATTAATCCCGTAGTGTAGACATACCCTTAGTGAAGAGATGTAACTAGGGATGTTGATTAATCACAATTAATTCATGTGATTAACTAAAAAAAAGTAATCACAATAAAAAAAATAATCATGATTAATCTCAGTATTAATCGCCCTGTTAAACAATAGAATACCAATTGATATTTATTAAATATTTTGGATGTTCTTTTACATTTTCAAATATATTGATTTCAATTATAATACAGAATGCAAAGTGTACAGTGCTCACTTTATATTATTTTTATTACAAATATTTGCACTGTAAGAATGATAAACAAAAGAAATAGTATTTTTCAATTCACCTCATAAAAGTATTGTAGTGCAATATCATGAAAGTTGAACTTACAAATGTAGAATTATGTACAACAAATAACTGCATTCAAAAATAAAATAATGTAAAACTTTAGAACCTACTAGTCCACTCTGTCCTACTTCTCGTGCAGCCAATCGCTAGGAAAAACAAGTTACATTTATAGGAGATAATGCTGCCCTCTTCTTATTTACAATGTCACCAGAAAGTGAGAACAGGCATTTGCATGGCACTTTTGTAGCCGGCATTGCAAGGTATTTACGTGCCAGATATGCTAGACATTTGTATATCTCTTCATGCTTCGGCCACCATTCCAGAGGTCATGCTTCCATACTGATGACGCTCGTTAAAAAAATAATGTGTTAATTAAATTTGTGACTGAACTCCTTGGGGAAGAATTGCATGTCCCCTGCTCTGTTTTATATATTTCATGTTACATTGTTTTATTTTTGAATGCAGTTATTTTTTGTACCTAATTCTACATTTGTAAGTTCAACTTTCATGATAAAGATATTAGATATATATCCTATCTGCTTAGAACGTTACCTCAGTCTCTTACTATGTGTATGTACAGCATTTAGCACAATGGGTGTCCTGATCTTTGCAGGGGCCATTAAGTGCCACTAAAGTATAAATAGCAGGCTAGAGCAGACTATGATCATAACGGTACACAGAGTACATCCACTGATTTACAGTCCTTGTATTAAGTGAATTGAAAAATACTATTTCTTTTGTTTTTACAGTGCAAATATTTATAATAAAAATAAATATAAAGTGAGCACTGAAAACTTTATATACTCTGTGTTGTAACTGAAATCAATATATTTGAAAATGTGGAAAACACCCCAAAATATTTATACAAATGGTATTCCTTTATTGTTTAAAAGCACGATTAATCACGATTTTTTTAATCACTTGACAGCCCTAAATGTAACCCTTTGAAAAAGTTGGATTTTGGGAGGGAAGGTCTAGTTTTGCCTTAAAAGAACTGAACTGGACTTGTTGAAAGACTGGACTGCATACAGTGAATTCCTGGGTTCTGGATCTTTGGTGAAAATGAGTCACAACTGAACCTTATAGCTAATTTCAGGCAAAGCCATCTCTGTAAATCAGTGGATGTACTCTGTGTACCGTTATGATCATAGTCTGCTCTAGCCTGCTATTTATACTTTAGTGGCACTTAATGGCCCCTGCAAAGATCAGGACACCCATTGTGCTAAATGCTGTACATACACATAGTAAGAGACTGAGGTAACGTTCTAAGCAGATAGGACAAGCAAAGAGCGGGAGAAAAGAAGTGTGTCTGTTTTACTGATGGGGAAAGGAGACCCCACCAAGCTTGACTTGCAAGAAATCACACATGAACTCTGTGATAGAGCTGGGAATTGAACCCTCATCTTGTTAGTCCCAGACCAGGGCTTTAACCACCCATCCTTCTGGAGAAGGATGCTAGAGGCCCTGTCAACAAACAAAGCTTAAGAACATGTAAAGCTGTCTCACTGGCCAGTCCTTTTGAGCCCAGAGGTGGCCAGTGGATGGAGGAGTGAGGGGTATTCTGCTACCCTCACTGCTAATACTGCTAAATTCCCTCAGGAACACCCATTTGTTGAGTGGAGATGGTTTGGTCTCGTTCAGTTGTACTATGCTGGATATTGCTTTTTGTTGTATTCACCATTGTGTTTCTCTTCTATCAGGATTAAACAATTTGCTGTCTGATTAAATATCAGACTCTTTATGCTGGATTTGTTCCAGCTCAAATTGTGGAGATTGCATAAATAGTTCTTACAGAGGATAAATGTCTTGGGTCTTCTCCCTATCAAATTCAGGAACAGTGGATGTGGACTGTTGAGTTTGGCATAGTGGCAACCCCAACCTTCTGATGGGGCTGGAATCTTTGCTGGTTTGTAACACTAAGTAGTTGTTCGTTTTAAAAAAACAGGATTTGTTATCATCAGTTTAAAACAGAAAGAAAGGAAATACCCAGCAAATAATTTAATTTTAACAGCACAACTTCTATTTGTAGTTTCTCCACAGAGTTTGTAAAAATACAATTACCTCAATTTTGGTTAAGAGATCCTGCAGCTCCCCTGATTCATTCATTGACAGAATTTTCTCAGCTCCCTATTAGCAAAAAGAAAAAACACAGCAGATTTAGCACTGGAGGAACTGGAATTACCTGAGGGTTTACTCTTGGAAACTTAACTAGGTTGAAGAAATGATTGAACATTGTTCACGTGAAGTATTTTTGTTATGAGATGAACCTTAGGCTCTTGGCTAAAGGTGAAAATAACCTAACCCAAGTTCCTGAAAAGCTGTCCAAGATTGGTTATTGAACTCTATATTGCATTTTTCTTGTGAATTCACCACAACTTAATTATAGAGACTGTTTTTGCCTTATTTTACATTATGCACTTCCTGGCAGAATAGAAAATGTCTTATGTCAAAAATACAATTATATAAATATACAATGCATCAGAGAATGTAGCTAAATGATATAGGGGAAACGGTATTTCAACTATTCCGGCAGGTGAGTATTGAATTCAGACATAACATTCCTAATAAGTGTGAGTAAGGGCAATGAAAATTCTGTAACAACATTGAAGTCAAAACTCTGTAGTGAATAATAATAATGTAGGCCTAGTACATTAGGCCTTTGGGGATTTCTGTGATCTGAACCAGAGCAGTAATGAAATAGAGTCTCATTTTTCTTTCTGAAAGTAAATGTTCAGAGATTACTACAAACAAAATGAACATGCCAAAGAAGATGTAAAACTTTTTTTTTCTGTTTTTTCTTTTTGCAAATAATTAAGGGTCCAATTTGAATGTTTTGCATTTAACTTATGTAGCTATGAGTGTCTTGAATAATAATACCTGGCTCTTACATAGCACTTAATCTGTAGTGCTCAAGGTGCTTTACGAAGTAGCTAAACTTAACTATACCCATTTCACAGATGGGGAAACTGAAGCACAAGGTAGTCAAGCGACTTTCCGAGGGTCGCCCAGAAGACAACTGGTGGCAAAGCCAGGAATAGAATCCAGCACTTCTGAGTCCCAGTCCAATTCTCTGGCTATTAGGCAACTCTGTCTCTCCTGTAGCTCAGTAGTTACTGTCACTGCACCAAATACAGTACTCTGGATAAGAGGCTTCTGAACACACACTTAGTTCAACTGACAATATGTTGGAGTGTCACATACTGGTATCCTGTTCTCCATGGCCAAATGCTGCTTCTCCCCTATCTGCACCCCTCCCCTCCCCGTTACCCTTGGGGGCTTGGAAGGCCCTGAATGCAGACAAATTTATGTTGTTCTACTGAGCAGGGAGGCAGGCCATGTAGAGGCCAAACAGAGGGACTCAGTGCACACACCATGGGGCTCTACTCCATGATACTGTTTCTATGGCAGCTGGGATGGGAGTGTGGTGAAAAATCAGCCCAGAGGAGGAGTCAGTGACTGGCTGGTGGTTATGCCACTAGGTGGAAACACAGAACTGAAACCCTTGTGCATGGGAGTATACAGGTCCCCAATTACTTCTACAACTTATTAGTTGACTGGGGCAGCAGAGTGGAGGCACAGGTGTTCTACAGATCCTAAGATGGTATAAACTGTCATAGTTCCATTAAAGTCAATGGTGCTATGACAATTCTTACACCAGTGGAGGATCTGCTTGTATCTAGCATTGGGGAAGATTCCTCATGCCTGCCCACCCAACTTAGATCCCCAGCACAAAGCTGTTTTGCTTTAACTTTTGCCGAGGAATGGCATTATTTTTCTCTCTGAGGCAGTCACAACAGATGCTGTGGATAATTTCTCTGCTATAGCTATTGGCTGCTATTCAGAGACACAGTTTATAATTATAGTATTTCATCTCTTCAAATGACAACATATGAATATTTTAGCCAACACTTATTTAACAACTGATTGCTATTCCATTATTTCACATTTACAGGAATTGAAAAGGAGAGGCAATATATATCTGGCTATGATTAGTTACAGAAGCAAAGCTGACTGCGCACTCAGCTCTGCCACCTTTGTTCATGTTCAGTAGTGCCTTCCTCCATGAGTTGTCCTATTGAAATCTACTACAGATTATGGGCTGATGGGACAGCTGCTTCAAAGACTGTTCCATGGCCCTCTGTGACACCTACACAGGGGCTTCTGAAGCTCTACCAGCCTCTAGCTTGAACACACCACACCTTCAGTTCAGTGAGATGACTAGCGGGAGGGTGCTACTTAGGGCTTGTCTTCACTACACGCCTGGATCGGCGGGTAGAAATCGATCTCTCAGCGATCGAATTATCGCGTCTCGTCGGGACGCGACAACTGATCCCCGAATCGACGTGCATACTCCACCAGCCCAGGTAGGAGTAAGCACCATCGACGGGGGAGCCGCGGCGGTCGATTTGCCACCGTCCTCACAGCGGGGTAAGTCGGATCAGATATGTCGAATTCAGTTACGCTATTGGCATAGCTGAATTTGCGTATCTTAAATCGATTCCCCTCCCCCCCCAGTGTAGACCTAGCCTTAGTGTGGGTAAGACTGGCAGAATCTGGCACATGAACATCCCAGTCACACAACGTGACTGTTGCTACAAAGCCGTCATTTGCCAACAAACAATAGTGTTTGCTGAGGCCTATCTATGTGAAGTGGGAGGAGCTAAGCTCGAGCTACACCAGTGCAAACCTCTGGTATAGATGCACTGCACTGGTATAAGACACAGGTTGCACTGCTGTGATTTATCATGTGATGTAGCAACATTTAGGGATTTACAATTCCACTGATATAGATACATCAGTGCAAATTTCCCTAAATCTAGACAAGCCCTGAGATTATTACAGTTTATTTCTATTTAGAATAGAAATATCTATTGTAACTATGTAGTAACAGTTGGTAAAAACCATTTCTGTGGTTCCTGCTTTATGCTATTTTGATATTGGATTGTAGTGTAAAGCTACTGTCACAACAGTATAATTCAAAATTTGACATGCTTTCCATTATGAACTCAGATTTTAAAGGGTTTATATTTCAGTTTCAGCTAAAACTTTATCATCCCAGCTGCAAACGAGAAATTCACATTGCTGCACCTTTTTTTAATGGTACAGTAGTTAGCAACAATTTTAAAGTATTTAATATAACTCAAAATAAATCAATCACCATTAAAAAAATTATCACTCTTAATCACAGTTTTAATCGCACTGTTAAACAATAGAATAACAAGTGAAAATTATTAAATATTTTGGATGTTTTTCTACATTTTCAAATACATTCATTTCAATTGCAACACAGAATACAGTGTACAGTGCTCACTTTATATCATTTTGATTACAAATATTTGCACTGTAAAAATGTCAAATAAAAGAAATAGTATTTTTCAATTCACCTCATAAAAGTACCATAGTGCGATCTCTTTATCGTGAAAGTGCAATTTACAAATGTAGAATTTTTTTGTTACATAACTGCACTCAAAAACAAAACAATGTCCATAAGTCCACACAGTCCTACTTCTTGTTCAGTCAATTGCTAAGAGAAACAAGTTTGTTTACATTTACGGGAGATAATGCTGTCCGCTTCTTATTTACAATGTCACCTGAAAGTGAGAAAAGGCGTTCGCATGGCACTTTTGTAGCCGACATTGCAAGTTATTTACGTGCCAGATATGATAGACATTTGTATGCCCCTTCATGCTTTGGCCACCATTCCAGAGGACATGCTTCTATGCTGATGATGCTCGTTTAAAAAAATGCATTAATTAAATTTGTGACTGAACTCCTTGAGGGAGAATTGTATGTCTCCTGCTCTGTGTTTTACCCGCATTCTGCCATATATTTCATGTTATAGCAGTTACAGATAATGACCCAGCATGTTGTTCGTTTTAAGAACAGTTTCACTGCAGATTTGACAAAACACACATAAGGTACCAATGTGAGATTTCTAAAGATAGCTACAGCACTCGACTGAAGATTTAAGAATCTGAAGTGACATCCGCAATCTGAGAAGGATGCTTTCAGAAGTCTTAAAAGAACAACACTCCTATGCGGAAGCTACAGAACCCGAACCACCAAAAAAGAAAATCAACCTTCAGCAAGTGGCATCTGACTCCGATGATGAAAATGAACATGTGTTGGGCTGCACTGCTTTGGATGGTTATCAAGCAGAACCCATCATCAGCATGGACACATATCCTCTAGAATGGTGGTTGAAGCACGAAGGGACATATGAATCATTAGCCCATCTAGCATGTAAATATCTTCCAACGCCGGCTACAACAGTGCCATGCAAACACCTGTTCTCACTTTCAGGTGACATTGTAAACAAGAAGTGGGCAGCATTATCTCCTGCAAATGTAAACAAACTTGTTTGTCTGAGCAATTGGATGAACAAGAAGTAGGACTGAGTGGAATAGTAGGCTCTAAAGTTTTACGTTGTTTTATTTTTGAATGCAGTTATTTATTATACATAATTCTACATTGTAAGTTCAACTTTCACGATAAAGAGATTGCACTACAGTACTTGTATTAAGTGAACTGAAAAATACTATCTCTTTTGTTTTTACAGTACAAATATTTATAATAAAAATAAATATAAAGTGAGTCCTGTACACTTTGTAGTCTGTGTTGTAATTGAAATCAATATATTTTAAAATGTGGAAAACACCCCAAAATATTTATATAAATGGTATTCTATTATTGTTTAACAGCACGATTAATCATGATTAATTTTTTTAATCGCTCGACAGCCCTAGTCTGAACTAGAAATTAAATGTAAGAATATTTTACAGGGAACTAATCTATATTGTGGACCTGTGATGCTAAGAATAATAATTAAGGCTCCATTGTTTAGGTCAGAAAGAAGCTATTGTGTTAGCATGATAGCTGCTTTTCATAACATCTGTATCGATGACACAGGCTATGGGCTAGATAATGCCCTGCACTTATGCAGCTGCACTGGGGTGGTAAGAAGTAAGTATTCTGCCCCTTCTGAGGCCAACATAAGGGCCATCCATAATTACAGCCCAGTCCTCTGGGGGTAGTACATCCCTAACACCCCCTTAGCATGAGCTCCATGCTAAAAGCATGATCTAGCCCAGCAGTTCTCAAACTGTGGGACGGGACCCCATTTTAATGGGGTTGCCAAGGCAGGTTTAGACTTACTGGGGCCCAGGGCCAAAGCCCAAGCCCCACAGCTCAGGGCAGCAGGGCTCAGATTATAGGCCCTGCCTGGAGCTGAAGCCCTCGGGCTTCAGCATTGACCCCCTGCCTGGCGCAGTGGGGGTCGGGCTTTCACTTTGGCCCCACCACCTGCAACAGTGGGGCTTGAGTGGGTTCAAGGTTCGGTCCCCCATCCTGGAGTCATGTAGTAATTTTTGTTATCAGAAGGGGGTCGCAGTGAAATGAAATTTGAGAACCCTGATCTAACCCTATGTAGGTATCATGCTAAAATAGATTTAATTGTACCTAATCCATAGACACCATTTTTATGTTAATGGGAGCTCTGTCACTGAGTGTGCAATTGCTCTTTCCAGGGGTGTTGGGGCAATTTGTATAGTTGGGGCGCTGAGAGCCATTGAACCAAACTGTAAACCCTGTATATAATGGAAACCACTTCAAGCCACTGCACCCCCCACACCTCTAGTTCCAGCACCTGTGGCTCTGTCTTCACACTATTACAATACGGGGTCTCTGAGACTACCTCACTCTGAAGAACTGAAATAAACTAACTTCAAGTGCTGGGTTTACTAGTAGGTTTGACGGGTTGGATCACAGAAACCTCCTTGGGAACTGCCACTTGATGTGCCAAGACTACTTTTGCTCCTGCTTTCCCTGCCAGCCTGGCAATCCAGCACCCTGTCTTGTTAGGCCAGACACGCCAGTCTGCTCCAACACAGACCCAGGTCTGAACCACGTGCCCCAAAGCTGCAGACTTAACCTGAAAGCAACTTACAGAAATGTTCCTGTCTTTAACACTCAGATGCCCAACTCCCAGTGGGGTCTAAACCCCAAATAAATCCGTTTTAATTGTTCGCCCTCTGTAACACTGATAGAGAGATATGCACAGCTGTTCCCTCCCCCGCCCCCAAGTATTAATGCATACTCTGGGTTAATTAATAAGTAAAAAGTGATTTTATTAAATACAATCACTCACACCCCCTGTAGTTATTGTCCTTTGTTCCAGTTTCTTTCAGGTATCCATGGGGGGTGGAGAGGCTATCTCTTTAGCCAGCTGAAGAAAAAATGGAGGGGTCTCCCACAGGCTTAAATAGACTTTCTCTTGTGGGGGGAGACCCTCTCCTCTCTCATTATGCAAAGTCCAGCTCCAAGATGAAGTTTTGGAGTCACATGGGCAAGTCACATGTCCATGCATGACTGAGTTTCTTATCAGCCAAGCCACATTCCTGGGAAAGCTCGGATGTGGACTGGCATCTTCGAATTCATTGTTGGCTTAAGTGGTTCTTGATTGGGCATTTAATTTGCACATTCCTTTCTCAATAGAAATCAAGCAAGTATACAGCCAATATTCCTAACTTCAAATACAAAAATGATACATGCATACAAATAGGAGGAATGTATTTAATAAATCATAATCTTTACATAGCTATGTTACATGGCATATGTAGAATAAAACATATTCCAGTTATATGATATAACTTATATCATATATATATTCATAAGTATATTCCCATGAAGACTTATGGGGTACACAATTACTGTAGGATCTAGAATTATGATCCAAATAATCAAGGTTATTCATCTTAGACCCTTAAGTCCACTAAAGTAAAAAGCCTGGCCTTCTACCTGTTTTTTGGTTGAGTAAATCCTTCTCTATCCCACAAGAACTCTCTGAGGGCAGGTCTTCACTACGGGGGGGGGGGGGGGGGTTCGATTTTAAGATACGCAAATTCAGCTACGCGAATAGCATAGCTGAATGAGACCTATCGGAGCCGACTTACCCCGCTGTGAGGACGGCGGCAAAATTAACCTCCGCGGCTCCCCGTTGACGGTGCTTACTCCCACCTCCGCTGGAGGAGTAAGAGCGTCGATTCGGGGATCGATTGTCGCGTCCCGACGAGACGCGATAATTCGATCCCCGAGAGATCGATTTCTACCCACCGATTCAGGCGGGTAGTGTAGACCTAGCCTCATAGTGTGAGGAATTTCTAGTCAGAGGAAAGCCTATCTTGTTGGATGAATAGATTCTATCATCCATTAGTAATCTAACATTAACCTAATATTAGTGTGGATTTAAATGTAAGCCACAGCACTTAATGCCTGTATTAACTGTTTTGCAGAGAAATGGCAAACAAAAGGCAGACACGAAAAGCACTCCTAAGGTGCATTGTCTTAAATAATTATTTTCTTTTAAGGTTCCTTCAGTAAGACTGAGTTTTAATGCACAGGAACTTAAGGAATAAGTCACTCACTTTGCAGTCCTTGTTTAGCAATGGTTCAATGAGAGTTTTGCCTAAGTTAAAGGCCACAGGATTTGGTCCTAAGAGAATTAGCAAGAGGCATAGTTCAGGGACATGAGGTGAAAGCTTTCCTACACTGTCCTGCCAATGCACCATACGCCTTACTTGCACGAGCAGAATTGCAAAGGTGATGTCTCTCTCTGAGCAAGGACTATCTCACAGTGTCTGTATGGGAATTTAGTGACATGCATGTCTTTCTATATACAAAAAGAACAGGAGTACTTGTGGCACCGTAGAGACTAACAAATATATCCTGTTCTTTTTGTGGATACAGACTAACACGGCTGCTACTCTGAAACCTTTTTATATACATTAAGTTAGAGTGTGGTGTGAATGAGGTATGTTGAATGTAGATACATGAAGATCATGTTATGATCTGGGACCCTGATGCAGGATCTGGGCCTAAAACGGTCTCTGAATTTCCTTTCCCCTTTATCCCCATCTCTTTAATATGTAAATTCATTTATTTTTCCAGACTGTCTCTCATTTAAAGAGCGTTATCATTCATACAAAACTATTTTTATCAACCATCAATAAAGAAAAATAATATTATGTTTTAATGGAGTCTTAGTGAAATAAATCTGCTGCTGAATAGTTGGGATTTATTAAAAGTTTGAAAAGATGAAGTGAGAACAAATGTCACTAAAACAGAGTCATCACTCTCTACCCTCCACCACACTGCAGTGAAAGTGCATTTGAGTTTAGATTAAATCCATCGCTCTTTTTGGGAGGAAAGTGTATAGTTGTGAATAGAGCTGGGCAAATAATTGATTTTTCAGTTCAGTGGCAGTTCCAAAAAGTAATAAAATTAAAAAAAGAATGTTTTGTTCGACCCAAAACAAAACGGGTTGATTTCTAGTTCTAAGGTGTTTTTTTTTAAATAAAGAAAAATTCAAAATAAAAGTATTTTCAGTTGAAAAAATACAATATTTTATTTTGAAAATGTCAATGTTTCTATTTTTTTCAGAATTTTGTTTTGGGTTTTTACCAGTCAAAACAATTCAGTGAATTTGCCATAAATTTACAAAATGTTTTGGTTGACTTGAGTCTTCATTTTTCTCAGAAAAAAATTGGTTTGAAAAATTTCTCCTAGCTCTAGTTATGAATACTCCCATAATAGTAGAAGAAACACCTTTAACATGACATCTCTTGGTGTGGTAGTTAGTTGCCCTGGTAAAACAACCCCTGCATTCTAAGCAATCTTGCTCTTCAGTCTATAAATCTGCTTTTACATTAGTAGAGTAAGGACTGACTCATCTGCCCAAAAGCATATTCTTTCTTATTTTGGTCCATCTTTCTGGATTGCCAGCTTGACTGTTGGGCTCAGATTCTATAACACCTTAAAATGACACTCGTTTTTCATATACATTCTTACTATTTGCTTGGCTTTTGGCAGGTTTATCCCCATCCAGCAAATAAGAGAGAACATTTGTACTGATGTCAAATCTGTCATTGAGAAGAGAAATATATGGGGAGCTTGAGTGCAGCAAGCCATGATATTCACTGAAGATGTTTATTTTATTAAGGTCATTGTGCCAAATTCTGGTCTCTTATGCTGTCATTAATCCAGGGTAACTTCTTTGATTTTTGGCCAAGTATCTTAATTCCACAGGTGAGTGCATGTTTACTCCTTTTGGAGGGCTGAATGGGATGTGTGTCGCAAAGCAAGTGATGCTTAGTATTACCCACAGTTCACAAACTGTAGTTTATGAAACACTGGTAATCTCATGAAAGAGTAAAGTATCTGTAAGAGGTAGCCCAGCAAGTTCCCTTGTATAGAATATCTGCTTCTCAGATTACCATTAAACAATTCCAGGAGACCAAGATTCAGCAGTTACTGCTGGACTTTTCAGTTTATGAAGGCAACACTCATCGTTTCATGGATCTATAGATTATAAGGTCCAAGGGTACCTTTATGATCATAGAGTCTGACCGCCGGCGTAACAAAGATCCTAATTTTTCACTGAACTAAAGCATGTCTTTTATAAAAGATGGCTGATATTAATATGAATAATCCACCACATTCCTGGATAAATTGTTCCAATGATTAATTACCATTGCTGTACCTTATTTTCAGTTTGAATTTATCTAGCTTCAACTTCCTGCCATTGAATCTTGTTATGCCTTTGTCTGCTAAGTTAAATAGCTTTCTACTATCAGAAATATTCTCAATGGAGGCACTCATAGGCCATGATCAAGTCACCTATTAACCTTGTCTTTGATAATATAATTGGGTTGAGCTTCTTAAATCTCTCACTGTAAGGCAGGCTTTCTAGACCTTGAATAATTCTTGTTGCTCTTTTTTTGAACCCTTTCCAATTTTTCAAAGTGTGGACACCAGCCATGACATGGTATTCCAGAAATGATCTCACCAAGTATAGACATAATACCACCTTCCCACTATGACTCTTTATCCCCTGTATACACCCTCATAGCCATTCCAGCTCATGTTCAGTTCATTATTCACTATGACCTATAGGTCCTTTCCTGAGTCACTGTTTTGCATGATAAAATCCCTCATCCTGGAAATATGATTTACAGTCTTGGTTCTTGGATGCATGACCTTGCATTTGTCCATATTAAAATGCATGTTGCTTGTTTCAGGGAGTAGACACTGGCTTATATCACTTTGTATAAAGACAAAATAACCTTATTACAACCTTAAATGAGGCAGGGGGTTGGGTGGCAATAGTAACTACTGACTGAAAAGAGTGGGTTTATAAGAAATAAGAGGCCCAAACTAAAATGGCAAACTCAAGGACATCTTGACCCTGCTTAGCCTACAGAATGAGTCCCTTTCCTTGCTCCTAAAATTATCCCTCATAAAGTTAATAACCCAACTCCCATCTCCTCCGCCATCTTTGAGGAGGGTTTTCCCAGCACAGAGGAATTAATTCAACTACAAGATGCAGTTTTTTCATAAGGGGCTGGGGGTGGGTAGGGACACAATACATGGGAGCTGGGGACAGAGTCAAGTATTCATCTTTACACATTCACAGGATCCTACTGTTGGACAGTTGATCTCACCCATTGTAACAGGCAGTAGTCAGAGATGTTCAAATGGCTGGGAAGCTTGCAACAAAAGGAGAAAACTGTGAATGTAATATTGTTACATAGTCTAGGAAAGGAGAACCTAAATTTAGTCTTCAAAAAGCTAAATTGCTGGCTTATTGGTCTTTAAAAAGATATTATTAAAGCCTACCCTTTAGGAGTGCTGACCTCTGCAAAATGGGGAAAGTAGGTGGGGAAAAAACACTAGACGCTTGTTCTGGTAACAGACGTATTATAGTTACACCACACTCATGTTAGTGGGACAATGGCTGTAAGGGCATTCACCATTCATACCACCAAAGGAAAGCCATAGAATAGTTTCGCTGTTGCAAAATACAAAAGCATTTGAGTAGGGTAATCATATAAATTTGCTGCAATGATAGTAACAGTGCAGCCATCACTACTTAGTTTATAATAAAACTACATTTTACAATTGGTATTTTCTTAAAGAACTACATACATTTAAATGTTGTCATCATCGTCATCAGTAAATCTTCATAGAGCATGAAGCAAATAAAAAATCTAATTCTTAAACCTGCCACCCCATTAGAACTGGCCAAAAAAAGGGGAGAAATATAATATTATTTTTAAAAAGTGAAATTGATTAAATGGATATATAACTCAATTTCTTCAATCAGATCTCTAAGATGAATGAATAATGGAAAAAAATTAATCAAATATTTCATATGAAAAATTATTCAATAAGTTCTACTTTAATTTGCAAAATATCACTCAATCAGCCACTTTGCATATTTTACATATAACTTTTTCTCCCCGCTCCTTCCACAAAAAACCCCTAGGACTTTACATACAACAGGTCTCAGACAGTTCTGAATGCCCTTGGAAAAGGATAAACAAATGCTACAATTCCTTTTTTGTATCACCTTCTTGCTGAAAATGCTGAGCTATTGAAGCAGAGTGAAAAATCAGAGGGCATACTTCAGTTTCATAGAGAGGCAGGCCGGCCTTGGGTAAATGTTAGAGGAGATATCTCAGATTTAATCAGATTATTCCATGACACTGTGACAGACCCAGACCAGTGGGGTACAGGAGTCTGGTAGAGGACAAATATACTGGTCACTGGATGAGTAGTTTTCTGTTCCCTGAGTGACCAGAGCAGGGGCTGCACTAGAGTAATCAGGAACCTGCTAGAACCAGTTAAGGCAGGCAGGCTAATTGGGACACCTGAAGCCAATTAAGAAGAAGCTGCTAGAATCAATGAAGGCAGGCTAATCAGGGCACCTGGGTTTTAAAAGGAACTCACTTCAGTTTGTGGTGTGAGTGTGAGGAGCTGAGAGGTGCAAGGAGGGGTGGGCGTGTGTGCTGCTGGAGGACTGAGGAGCACAAGCATTATCAGACACCAGGAAGAAGGTCCTGTGGTGAGAATAAGGAAGGTGTTTGGAGGAGGCCATGGGGAAGTAGCCCAGGGAGTTGTAGCCATCATGCAGCTGTTACAGGAGGCGCTATAGACAGCTGCAGTCCACAGGGCCCTGGGCTGGAACCCAGAGTAGAGGGCAGGCCTGGGTTCCCCCCAAACCTCCCAATTGACCTGGACTGTGGGTTCTTCCAGAGGGGAAGGTCTCTGGGCTGTTCCCCAACCCACATGGTGAATCTCTGAGGCAAGAAAATCCGCCAATAAGCGCAGGAACTACCAAGATAGAGGAGGAACTTTGTCACAACACCTAGACCATTTAGAACATAATTGAAAAAATGTTACAAGACTTGTATCTGTTTCTCTTGTATCTGAAACACTCTCTCACAGAAGTTCTTTTCCTAGACCTCATGATCCACCTTATTTGTCTGATAGCAAGAAAGCAATCTTTTGGCCTCTCTGCTGTGTTGATGTAGTGAATTCAATCTACAGCCTAGACAGAAGAGGGTGGCTGCAGGAGAAGCACAATAAAGACCTCATTTTATTTACTACCCATCTATGTCAACAGTACTATTACCACTGCTGTTCAGATTGAAATGTGTGGACCATTCAAACTTGCCACAAATAGGCTCACTTGTCCCAGGGGTATCTCTTCCTTAAACTAGTAATTTGAAGGAAAGTGAACAGAGCACTATTTTGACTACTGGATTTAAGTGGGAGCCACTGAAATAAAGCCGTCTGCCAATACAACACAATCTTAGTTTGTGGAGAATAAGATACCTTAGCTTGTCAATTATTTTTTTTTCAGTCTCCAAATACATTCTCCTGGTGCTTAACCGAAAGTCTCTACTGATTTTTAGGGTTACTCAAGAAAACTTGGCAAAGTGTCTTTTTAAAGAAAAAGTTGAATACATATTTTGATTCAACATATGGCTGTTTTGGTGAACATGCCTGGCAGCAATCTCATCTGCTAGACTATTCTGAGAAAGCCAACACCAATAGACCATAAACACAGTCTGAGCAAATTCAAATGCATATTTGTGGATTTTTTTATTTTTATTTTTTTCCAGTATTAGCTCAGCTCCAATATCAAGGATCTCCTGTTTGTCTATTCCATTTATTTTCATCAAATACATATTTAGTTGTTATTATTGTTTTTTTTAAGTGTTTAGCAACACAAACAACTTAGTTTGTCTGTCAAGTCACTATCTCACCTCTAGTGATGGTTACTGGTTCCTTAACACCTTATTCATATATACATAAAGAGTAAGTTTTTTGACATCCCAAACTTCTTTTTTTTGCTTCTCCTATTTGCATTCCTTTGGAAAACATCAACCTTTGCAACCCTTCAGTGATGTGGAAGAACTGAAAGTTCTTCTTGAGGTCTCTCCATAACTACAAAGTAAATACTTTAAAAATCATTCTAAGTAAGAAATGTGTTTTGAACAGTGGAGATGAACCCAAACCAAAACCTGGTTTCAAACATTTGTGAACTTTTAGCCCCATGGCTTGAGAATCTGAGTCTGGATTAAAAAAAAATCCATTTGGCCTTTAGGTCTCAACAGAATAGTACATTGCTCTTTTTTCACCTCCCTCCATTCTGATTCAGGATTATGCAGCTGTCATCCTCCATACAGAAAATGAAGAAGTAGCAACTTGTATGCAAATAAAGGGAATTTAACTAATTATGTGCATGATGTAAAAGAATGCAAAACTGCACCTAAATTGAAGGAACTGGGCCCCAAACTCATAGAACAACTTTATATTTAAATACAGAGATTGCTATTTAATAATCTAATGCTGACTATTCTCAGAACTGATTATTGAGTATATTAGCTTTCATAAATGTGATATGAAGCCCATTTCTTTATATCCTTATGGTTTGAACTGTAAAGATGAATTATTTCTTCAGAGGCTGAGCATAACTTTGTTCATTTCTTTGTTACTTAATCATGCCCCCCAACTTTTTCCTGTTTGTTTTATCCACCTGTTGCATCTTGTAGTATCCTAGACTGTGGGCTCTTTGGGACAGGGACCATGTTTTGCTGTATATCTGTACAGAGCCTAGCACAATAGGGCCCCAATCCTTGATTGCTCCTATAATACAAATAATAAAATAAAATAATTTCCCATTCTTATTGGTTAGGATCTACACACACGACTACAGAGTGAAATTTAAACTTGTGCAGAACTTACCCCAAGATATTGGCCATCAATAAAGACAACAGGTAGCGATGGAATTTCACACACCCGCCTGCATCTTTCTTCTAGTTCTTTTCCATAGTCGCTGTTCAGAGCAATGTTTTTTTCTTCAAATTTCACTCTGTGATTTTGGAAGATCTTTCTTACTAGCTCGCATCTTTCAAACGTGGTTCTCACCACACGAAGGCTGGTAGTGTAAATTACAATGCGACCAAATTCTAGAACTGTAGACACCTGAAAAACAGAATGTTTTTATTGTCCACTCCAGTAAATAAAATGTTAGTAGTTGCATTTATTTCATGGCTGGACCAGTATCTTTCAGATTATTCTGTTCTTTTGAAATGTTATTTAAGCAGTAAGCACATCTTAACCTCTTTTCCAAAATTGTTGTTTTGTTTTTTTTTCCCCCTCAAACATAAGTATGGAAGAGGATGAGGTGTGATTGCCATGCAGGGGCCCAATTAAGAGGATTTGTGGTGGCTTTGCACAGTGGTGCAAGCAACTTTGAACACTGATGAATCAGTCCCACTAGTTCCAGTCTCTAAAAGCACAAATCCCCAGTTATGCAGCTATGACCTTCATCTAGGTATGAGATTAATCCACATTTTGGGGATTTGCCAGATCCTATACCAAATACTGTTTTGTTCTTCCCCAACTGGTTGGGACCGGGGATCCATATAGCCAATGATGCCTTGATCTCACATTAATGCACCTTTAGTAGAGGGGCAGTCAATAGGTGGATTGCGGGCCAAATCTGGACTGCCAGACACTTTTGAACAGACCCCCAAAATCTTTTTATTTGCTTCTTATTATTTTCTCTGGAGTCTGGACTTTGACTATACCTTGACCAAGAAATTTGGACCTTGACAAAAAATAATTGACTACCCCTGCTATAGTCCTTGCTATCATGATTCCTCATGAAAAGCCAATGCTATTGCCAGGAAAAAAAAGGATGCAAAAGAGAGGCAGACAATTTTGTCTAACTGAAAAGGACTGGCATCTCTTGGCGGCAACTCAGTACTTCCTGGTTTTTGCTGAGGATTCAACCAACAGTTTTACCTTTTAAAATGGTAAATTTAGAATAAGGGTCAGATCCAAACCCCATTGTAGTCAATAGAAGTTGAAAGAGAGAGTATGTGAGAGGGTCTCCCCTCTTTAAAAAAATGGCTTGCCTTTATAATAATGTCTAAGAACCACTATTGTATATCAAAGAGATATTAAGTTCAGACAAACACTGGATAAATAGTAAAACTCCTAGGTTATTAATTAAAGCAAAATGAACTCCCAAGCCTTTTTAGTTACCCATTGCAAGAGCCAACACAAGAAGGTTTCATTATTTTAGCAATGTTACAGCAGTAAAGCCACAAGTTAGGAAACACTACAAAACAGAGACTTAAATCATCCTGTAGCAATTTGTAGAAAATTATTCTTGATGGGTGATTATTCATTTTTGAATTGTGTAACCTAACTGCAAAGGTAAAATTGCAGTCAGTCTGGGACAAACAACATTGGAAGTGTTGGTAGATAATGAAGTCATGATTTATCTTACTAGTCAAATGCACAAAAATGTCACTGGCAGCAAATTTATTTTACTTAGATTTTTAAAGGGTTTAATTTGTAGTTAAGGAGAGTCCTCAAGAAGAACTTTCAGGTCTTCCAGATCACCAAAGGGATGCTTCAAAAATATGGAATTTACCAATTTCCTACCCACCATCCCAGGGCACCATCCCATAAAGGAGCCAAAGGTTCTTTCTCTCTGATTCTACTTCTTGGCTCTTCTGTTTGTAGGAAAAGTTAGTGTAAAAATTGATCTATTACTCACTGGCCTGTATTCTGTCACTAGAATCTACTATACCTCTTCTGAAGCAATTAACTCTTCCTTAGCTTTTTTCACATCTCCTGAATGAGAGGAATAGCTTGTCCCTTATTAAACCATTCAATATTCTACAGTAATAGTCCAAAATATTTCAGTAAGCCTCATCTGTCACCTGTGTCTTTTAAATTATACTCTCTTCCTTTATGGGTATTATACTATTACTAGCAGCTATTTTGCACATTCCCTACGGAGCAGAAGAGCTGATGCCAAAGTCCAAAAGATTTGCAAAATTAATAAAAAATGGAGAATTACTTCAAAGCAGATGTATAGCACATTGCACAGTTTGGGAGGGGGGCGGAAACAGCTACTTATGCACAGGACAAAAGGGAGGGGGGAGTTGAGCAGTGAGCTATTTTTGAACGAATAGAAATGCTAATTCCAAAGATTTCTTTAACAGTGCTAATTCACAATCCCAGAGGCAAAAATAACCTTCACATATACCTCACTGGAAAGACTGGAAGTGAAAGAACTTTGGTTCTCACAAATGATGTTTTCCAACATGAAAAGAATAAAGTCATGTTAGATCTTGGTGGCATTGTCATAATGAACAGGAGCCAGAATCATCATCTCGAATAAACCTGGTCAAGGCTTTCCAGTGGAATTGCTTTTCCATTGGAAAATGCTGATTTGGCAGAATCAAACCATTCCCATGAACATGTTGCTTCTATTGAAACTTTAGGTGGAAACTAAGCAAGCCAACCCGCCTGCTGCCAGCTTGGCCACCCATTTCTCTTGCTCTTTGGTAGCCTGCCTTTTGAGGGAGATTGGGAGCCAGGGATCCCAGAGCTTCCTGGCTCCTGGGTAGACTGGTGCCACAGAGCTGGGGCTTCCCAGGTATTATGCACCTCAGCACCCTGTGAGGTGGGTTGCTGCAGAGTCTGGGAGTACATTGAGCTTGGACTGGAAATATTTTTTTAAAAACATTTTGGAAGAAAAGATTTTTTGAAAGTCTCTCCCATGGAAAATCTTGCATATCCTGTGTTATGTTCTGATTTGGAATGATTTTTGGGGGGGTGGGCGCGGGGGGGAAGGAATGCAACATTTGCTGGAAATTCCAGTGACCACAAAGCTCTAATTTCTAGTGCTAGTGGTTCCCAGTCACAGCAGATGGGATTGAAACAAAGGGTCATTATCTGGATTAGCATCAGCACTAGAGGTGTTTTAGCAGCATACAAGTCAACAGAGACATGGGGAAAGTGGAGAGCTGAAAGACTATTTGGAGCGATCAGAGATTAGGCAGGTTTATGTGTCTGCATCTGCTTTTATGTTTCTTTATTTTGCCTAATGGGGTAATGAAGAAGCACACTTATTTGTGCTGCAAAGATGTATCAAGGGCACAAGATAAATAGGAATTTAGGACATTTTAGTAAGATTTCTTCAAATGGCTTTCTGAGATAGAGACTGACTGTACTTGGCATTGGGACATTAAGCTTTTTCCTCTTCGCACTATACTTTTGCCTTCTGTAGCTGCACTTGATAATTCAAAATCCTACATGTAAATATACAGAAAATGTGGAAGTTCAATTCTCTTTTCTCTTATTAGTACTAATTCCTATTTTGTTACCCAGTTTGAAGGATAGTAACCCATGATATGTACTATAGAAATAAACCTTTGTAGGAAGTCAGCAGAATTCTATTCTGAATCAATATCCCTGTATCTTTGCTTTGCTGAGTTGTAAAAGTAGGTTCTTATCTGTTAGTCTCACATGGCAATAGAACTGTAATAAACTAATGGAAGCAAAAAAATAAATTAATGGAAAAGCAGTTCAGAAAATGACCTTTCACAATTTAGCCCTAACAGACCTTACAGGGATGCTGTGAAACTGACTATACACAAAGTATCATCAATACATAAAATAAACAAACTGAAAAAAAAGTAAAGGAGATTCTTTCCCTGTCCCCGCCCCACACACACCCACACCCTAATCTCTTTTGGTTTTCGTAATCTTACTTGTTAGCTTGTTACTATAGTAGATACAAAGTTTTCAGACAGAAATGTGATTTTCAAATAGACATTGTGCCTTTAGCCGTGATCCTACATTTCTGCCCACCTGGAGAGGAATGCAGGACTCCTAGACCCATAGGGAATTCCAGACTGACTGTTACAGGCCTGGTGTAAAGCAGGACTTGGATGGTGGCCATCTTAATAAAAAAGATAAGCACTTTTGCAACCCTGCTTTCAGGAAATATTATTGTACAGCCAACCTTAGATTTTTCATATATAGTGGAAATTTAGCAAATCATTATTGATCAAGCAGTTTGTGCTCCAGGAAGACCCCAGGAGAAAGTATTTTTTCCAGAATTGCTGTAAGTGGTCTGGTCCATTCACAAGCAGGAGACACAAAAGTAATTTATTCCTCTCTCTCCCTATTTGGGAAATTGAGTTCTCCCTCAGATATAGAAACACCTAAAAAGAGCATCTAGTAGAAAAATGTCTGCAGAGATACTCCCTGCTGTTAGCAGTAGTAGGAATTTGTATTGTTTATTTTTAAGCTGGAACAATTACCACATATGTGTACCCCTATAACAGATGCTTTGACAAGAGCAAAATAAAGCTGACAGGCATTTATGGAACACCACCCAGGACTGGAAAATTATTCTTTAGTGCTCCTGAGATCAAACAAGACACTGGATGGTTCTATTGAGCTCAGGCCTGAAGGAACTCTCATGTTCAGTCTGTTAATTGGAAAGGATATCTAAATGCACAAGAGAACTCGAGTGCACAGAACTGTTCTGTGTAGCATAAGGAAGCTCAATGGCTCTGTCATACACAGAACACAAGAGTGCATCAAATCATAGTTAAACATTAAGGCTGGGGCAGGCAAACTTTTTGGCCTGAAGGCCACATCGGGTTTCGTTAATTGTATGGAGGGCTGGTTAGCGGAGGGGGTTGTGGCCTGGCCCCCACCTCCTATCTGCCCCATCCACCCCTAGCCCCCCATTCCCTGTCCCCTGACCACCCCCAGACTCCCACCACCCCCATCCAACCCCTCTTCTCATTCCTGATGGCCCCCCTGGGACCACAGCCCCCATTCAACCCCCTGTGCCCCCCCCAACCACCCTGACCCCTATCCACACCCCCGCCCCCTGACCACCATCCCGAACTCCCCTGCCCTCTAGCCATCCCTCCCTGCTCTCTGCCCCCTTACCACGCTGCTTGGAGCACTGGTGGCTGGTGGCGCTACAGCTGCGCTGCCCCAGGAGCTCACAGCCCCACTGCCCAGAGCATTGTGTCAGTGGTAGAGCAAGCAAGCTGAGGCTGTGGGGGAGGGAGGACATCAGGGGAGGGGCCGGGGGCTAGCCTCCTGGGCCAGGAGCTATGGGGCCGGGCAGGACAGTCTCATGGGCCGTAGTTTGCCCACCTCTGTTATAGGCCTATATTTCTTCACATTAGTGGGGTGAGTCTATATGAGGTTGAGGACCTATACCTTAAAAGGCTCAAAGTGAACAACACACTTGAACTATATAGAAAGATGTAGCCTGCTGTTAACTGTGAATATCCCATTAACTCCTGAGTTTTTGACTTGTAATAAAAGGAATATTTCATTTACAGAAAAAGTAAAAATAAACTGAATGATGAGGCAGCTGGTAACATACAATTAAATGCAGCACTGTACTGCACTATTAGAAATCCACAAAATAAATGCATATTTACCCACCTTTTCTGACCCTGCCTCCAGCATTCAGTAATATAAACAGTGCAATTCAGGATTTATTGTGAAGATGGCAGTTTAACAAGATGAACAACAGATGCTGCTTAGTTTACTAAAATTTTAATTTTTTTATTTTGTTTTTTGTTTTGCTTTATTTTTAATACGTAAGTTGGTTAGAGAATTCATATTGCATAGGGTTAATTTAATGGCTATTTTACATACATATAACTGAACACCCTCAATTTTAAATCTAGATGGACTCCAGAAATCTGCCATACTTGTTTCTAATAACAGGGACACAGAAATACAGGAATTCCCAAATTCCCAGACTGGATCAGACCAGCGGTCAACTTAGTCATATACATAGTTTACATACATATAACTGAACACCCTCAATTAGTTTTACATACATATAACTGAACACCCTCAATTTTAAATCTAGATGGACTCCAGAAATCTGCCAATTTTAAATCTAGATGGACTCCAGAAATCTGCCATACTTGTTTCTAATAACCGGGACACAGAAATACAGGAATTCCCAAATTCCCAGACTGGATCAGACCAGCGGTCAACTTAGTCATCAACAGTGACCAGTACCAGATGCTTCAGAACAAGATACAAAAAACCCTTATCGTGTAAGGTGCCTCAGGGAAAGTTTACTCCTATTCCCCAATAGTAGAGATTATTTTATGCCCTACAGCATGTTAAGGGTTTATATCCCTTCCAAAATTCCTCGGGGTATTTCTTGTAACATATAATTACTATTATAACTTGGATATTCTTATTATCCATAAATGTCTAATCCTTTTTGGACTCCTTTGCAGCTTCTGGCCTCAATGAGATTGCAGTGAGTTCCACAAGCTAGTTTTGCATTGTGTGAAAATATAATTCCCTTTGCAAGATTTGAATTTGCCTTTTGATTTGATTTAATATCCCCTTGTTCTCACAGTATGAGGCAGGGTGAACAGAAGTTCCCAATCTACCTACTCTGAACCATTCAGTGTTTTCTACACATTATCAGGTCCTCTCTCATTCATCTCAGCTAGGATTTTCAAAGGAGCCTAGGAAAGTTAGACACTGAAATCTCATTGAAGTTCAATGGGAGTTGGGCGCCTAACTCCTGGGGCTCTTCTGAAAATCCTAGCACATCTCTCTGGTAAACATGCCAGTCTTTTCAATATCTTCACATATGAGAGCTTATCTATGCCTTAGATTAATCTCTCAGGAGAAATCTTGCTATATGGCAATTAAAGAGGAAGACAGCAGAGTCGTCTTCATGGCTTCTGCTAAAGATTTTACTCCTCCATTAAGTGCAGAATTGGGTCCTTGGATTGAAACCATATTGTAGAAACACTGCAAATAGTGCTCACACAAGTAATCAACGTACCAACATTAGCTGCATTCCACATCAATACTCTGATTGATTTCAATAAGATTACTTGTGTAAATAACCTTGCACATGTGTGGGAATGTTTGAAGGATTGGGCCCTAATCTACTAATTTAGGGAGTGCCACATTAGCAATTCCAGAGTTTTGTGACTGATAATTTGGGGCTTGTTTACATTGGCAATTTACAGCGCTGCAACTTTCTAGGTCAAGGGTGTGAAAAAATACCCCCCGGAGCGCAGCAAGTTTCAGCACTGTAAAGTGCCAATATAGACAGTGCACCAGCACGGTGGTATCTATGCCCCTCGTGGAGGTGGTTTCTTTAGAGTGCTGGAAAAACTCTCTACCAGTGCTCTGCTGTGACCACACAAGCCACGTTACAGCACTGCCGCGGCAGTGCTTTAGCATTGACAGTGTAGACTAGCACTCATTCTTGAAGCATTTCCCATAGTCTGACTTGATTCTGCCTTGCAAAAGTCCAAACACGCATGGTAAATAAATTTTTTTGAGGGTAACAAGCAAGTAAAATATTGCTTTCATTAAAATATTGTAAGTTCAAGTTAGTAGAATTTATGCCTCTGCTGGTAAATTTTCATAACAATTTTGCAAGCATGACTCAAATGCAAATTGCATTCATAATCAAGGAGAATGAGTAACTTGCACCAAGTTACCTTGATATTGCTCACATGTCAGTTACTCAGTTCCATACCCTTGCATGACAATTGCTCTTAAATGTTCTACAAGTGTTGGCTGCAGATTTTTCTTAAATGCCCAAAGAGCAATAATAGTTGCCTCAAGGAAGGCAATAACCTCCAGACACAGACCAAGACTTTTTTTCTCCTTTAAATATGTGCCCCAGTTAGGCTCTGAATTACGTGACCCAGTTTTTCAAAATGGAATTGATGGGGGCTTTGAAAAACTGGGCCACTTACTCCGGAACCTCAATAAGGATTTAGGGCTTTGATCCTGTTCCCATTGAGATCAACGGCAATGGTATCCTTGAGTTCAGTGATGCAAGGTAATGCTGTTATAACTATAAAGGGAAGGGTAACAGCTGTCCTGTGTACAGTACTAAATCCCTCCTGGCCAGAGACTCCAAAATCCTTTTCCCTGTAAAGGGTTAAGAAGCTCAGGTAAAATGGCTGGCATCTAACCAAAGGACCAATAAGGGGACAAAATACTTTCAAATCTTGGGGGGAGGAGGAGAAGGCTTTTGTTTGTGCTTTTTGTTTGGAAGTTCGTTCGCTCTAGGAACTGAGAGGGACCAGACATCAATCCAGGTTCTCCCCATCTTTCTAAACAAGTCTCTCCTATTTCAAACTTGTAAGTAAAAAGCCAGGCAAGGCGTCTTAGTTTTACTTTTTCTCAACTTGTAAATGTACCTTTTACTAAAGTAAAAAGAACAGGAGTACTTGTGACACCTTAGAGACTAACAAATTTATTAGAGCATAAGCTTTCGTGGACTACAGCCCACTTCTTCGGATGCATAGTGGGCTGTACTTGAACCTAAGACTAGATTTTCTTTAATTAAAAACCTTCTTTTTAAGAACCTGATTAATTTTTCCTTGTTTTAAGATCCAAGGGGTTTGGATCTGTATTCACCAGGGAATTGGTAAAAGGTTTCTCAAGGCTTCCCAGGGAGGGAATCCATTGGGATGATGGCAGCGGACCAGACCTAAGCTGGTAGTTAAGCTTAGAAGTTTTCATGCAGGCCCCTACATTTGTACCCTAAAGTTCAAAGTGGGGATACAGCCTTGACATGGCAGAGCGGTGGGATCATTTTAAACCCAAAAGCCAGTAAGATTTTTTTTTTCCTTCTAGCTGCTTGAAAAGCAGAGCTGGAGGTAGATGCATATCTAATCTCTCCTTGCCTGAAGGCAGAGGTGTTAAGTTTTTTTAACAAGGTCCTTTGTTAAGAGAAGCGTTCAAATGAGCAAACAAACGACTGGTAAAAGGAATTTACAAGCTGAATTGTTTTTTTTCTTTTTACATCCTCCGGAGTAGCTAGTTAGAAAGTCTCTGTTAACTCAGCAGCAGCCAGAGCTGAGAGCTTCCCAGTTTCAGTCAACTGCAGAGGGGGTGACCCAGCACAAGAAAACAGGAAAATGACTACCAAAGAAGTAGCTAAAAAAAATAGAACTGGCCAAACTAGAAGCAGAAGAAAATGAAAAGAAAACATCAGAGACTGCTTCAATTAACAAAACTCGAGACACAGCAGAGAGAAAGAGAAGAGAAAGCCAAAGAGGAGGCCCACAAGAGAGAGATGGAGCTGAAAAAAAAAAAAGAGATGGAGCTGAAAGAAAAAGAGATGGAGGAGAGAGAAAAAGAAAGGAAGCATGAACTGGAAGTAGCAAAGGCTAAGCCGGATACAACAGCCCATCCCAACAACCCCTCTCCAGGTACCACTTCCCATCCCAGAAAATTCCCCACCTACAAGGCAGGCAATGATACTGAGGCCTTCTTAGAAAATTTTGAAAGGGCCTGCCTTGGATACAGCATTGCTGCAGACCAGTACATGGTAGAGCTCAGTGGACCCTTAGCAGAGGTGGCGGCTGAAATGCCTAAGGAACACATGAACAGTTATGAACTTTTTAAAAACAAGGCCAGAATCAGAATGGGGCTAACACCTGAGCATGCCCGTTGGCGATTCAGAGCCCTAAAGTGGAAACGCGATGTGTCATTTACCCGACATGCCTACCACATTGGGAAAAATTGGGATGCCTAGATATCAGGAGCAAATGTTAAATCTACGGAAGAGTTGCCCTTCCTAATGCAAATGGAGCAGTTTTTAGAGGGTGTTCCTGAAGAAATAGAAAGGTACATCCTAGACAGGAAGCCCAAAACTGTAACCGAGGCGGGGGAGATTGGAGCCAAATGGGTGGAGGTGGCAGAAAAGAAAAAAACTAGTAGCAGTTGGAGCGAATATCAGAAGGGGCAAGCCGAAACAAAACCTTACCACTGGGGACAACCCAAGGCCCCACCCACATCCCAAGGGAAACCCCAGATGCCTTCTCACCCCACCACACCAGTCTCCACCAACCAACATCGCCCCGGTGATACCTTAGCGGGGCAATGTTTTAAATGTAATGAACTGGGACATATAAAGGCTCACTGCCCCAAGAACCCCAACCGATTACAGTTCATTACACCCCAATCACACCAAAGATCCCCAGACCCAGATGCCTCTCTCATACCCTCGGAGCGAAGGGAAACCTTGAGAGTGGGCGGAAAGAAGGTTATCGCTTGGAGGGACACTGGGGCACAAGTGTCAACTATCCACCAATCCCTAGTGGACCCCAAACTCATCAACCCGGAGGCTCCAGTGACAATTCAACCCTTCGTGTCACAGTCTGTAACCTTGCCTACAGCCAAGTTGCCTGTCCAGTACAAAGGCTGGTCAGGAATGTGGACTTTTGCAGTCTATGACAATTATCCCATTCCTATGCTGCTGGGGAAGACTTGGCCAACCATGTGAAGCTAGCCAAGAGGGTGGGAATAGTCACCCGCAGCCAGGCTAAGCAAGCTTTCACCCCCATCCCTGTTCCTGAGCCGTCCACCAGGGCCCCGTCTGTGTTACCAAAGACCCAAACAAAGGTGGTGGAACCGGATCCCCTGCCAACGACTGCAACAGCCGTAGTGGATCCAATCCCAGAGACCCAGCCAAAGCCAGTCCCAGAATCTGAACTGGCAATGCAACCAGCACCAGAACCATTTCCAGCACTGAGTCCAGCGCTTGCAAACCCGTCTACAACTCCAATGCCAGAGGGCACCAGCGAGCCTGACCTGGCAGAAGCAGCAGATAACCCTACCCAAGAGGCTCAGCCAGAGCCTGAGATACCACATAGTGCACCAGCGGACAGCGGTTCACAGTCAATGGAAACAGCCCCAGCACCTGCATCGCTTCCAGAGGGACCAAGCCCCAGTCCACAGTCCAAGGAGGAACTGATATCTCCAGCATCAAGGAAACAGTTCCAGGCCGAGCAGGAAGCAGATGACAGCCTTCAGAAAGCTTGGGCAGCGGCGCGGAGCACCCCACCACCTCTCAGCTCTTCTAACCGATCCCGGTTTGTTATAGAACAAGGACTTTTATACAAGGAGACTCTTTCTGGTGGGCACCAGGAAGACTGGCATCCTCAAAGACAGTTGGTAGTTCCCACTAAGTATCGGGTAAAGCTCTTGAGCTCAGCCCATGATCATCCCAGTGGCCATTCTGGGGTGAACAGAACCAAAGACCAGTTGGGGAAGTCCTTCCACTGGGAGGGAATGGGCAAGGACGTTGCTAATTATGTCTGGTCTTGTGAGGTGTGCCAACGAGTGGGAAAGCCCCAAGACCAGGTTAAGGCCCCTCTTCAGCCACTACCCATAATTGAGGTCCCATGTCAGCGAGTAGCTGTGGATATTCTGGGACCTTTCCCAAAAAAGACACCCAGAGAAAAGCAGTACGTACTGACTTTCATGGATTTTGCTACCCGATGGCCGGAAGCAGTACCCTTAAGTGTGTGCCAGGCATTAACAGACATTTTTGCCAGGGTAGGTTGGCCCTCCGACATCCTTACAGATTCGGGAACTAATTTCCTGGCAGGGACCATGGAAAACCTGTGGGAAGCTCATGGGGTGAATCACTTGGTTGCCACCCCTTACCACCATGAAACCAATGGCCTGGTGGAGAGGTTTAATGGAACTTTGGGGGCCATGATACGTAAATTCATAAATGAACACTCCAATAATTGGGATCTAGTGTTGCAGCAGTTGCTTTTTGCCTACAGGGCTGTACCACATCCGAGTTTAGGGTTTTCACCATTTGAACTTGTGTATGGCTGCGAGATTAAGGGGCCATTACAGTTGGTGAAGCAGCAATGGGAGGGGTTTACGCCTTCTCCAGGAACTAACATTCTAGACTTTGTAAGCAACCTACAAAACACCCTCCGACACTCTTTAGCCCTTGCTAAAGAAAACCTAAAGAATGCTCAGGAAGAGCAAAAGGCCTGGTATGATAAACATTCCAGAGAACGGTCCTTCAAAGTAGGAGACCAAGTCATGGTCTTAAAGGCGCTCCAGGCCCATAAAATGAAAGCGTCGTGGGAAGGACCATTCACGGTCCAGAAGCACCTAGGAGCTGTTAACTATCTCATAGCCTCCCCCACCTCCAACATAAAGCCTAAGGTATACCATGTTAATTCTCTTAAGCCCTTCTTTCCAGAGAATTAAACGTTTGCCAGTTTACAGCCCAGGAAACAGATGACGCGAAGTGGCCTGAAGGTGTCTACTACAAAGGAAAAAAGGATGGTGGCGTAGAAGAGGTGAACCTCTCCACAACCCTTGGACGTCTGCAGCAACAGCAGATCAAGGAGCTGTGCACAAGCTTTGCACCAATTTTCTCAGCCACTCCAGGACGGACCGAGCGGGCATACCACTCCATTGACACAGGTAATGCTCACCCAATTAGAACCCATCCCTACCAGGAGTCACCTCATGCCAAAACTGCTATACAAAGGGAGATCCAGGACATGCTACAGATGGGTATAATCCGCCCCTCTAAGAGTGCATGGGCATCTCCAGTGGTTCTAGTTCCCAAACCAGATGGGGAAATATGCTTTTGCATGGACTACTGTAAGCTAAATGCTGTAACTCGTCCTGACAACTATCCAATGCCACGCACAGATGAGCTATTGGAGAAATTGGGACATGCCCAATTCATCTCTACTTTAGACTTAACCAAGGGGTACTGGCAAGTACCACTAGATGAACCCGCTAAGGAAAGGTCAGCCTTCGTCACCCAGGCAGGGGTGTATGAATTCAATGTACTCCCTTTCGGGTTGCGAAATGCACCCACCACCTTCCAAAAACTTGTAAATGGTCTCCTAGCGGGATTGGGAGAATCTGCAGTTGCCTACCTCGATGATGTGGCCATTTTTTCTGATTCATGGGCAGAGCACCTGGAAAAAGTCTTCGAGCGCATCCAGCAGGCAGAACTAACTGTTAAGGCTAAAAAGTGTCAAATAGGCCAAAACAAAGTAACTTACCTGGGGCACCAGGAGGGTCGAGAACTATAAATCCCCTACAGGCCAAAGTGGATGCTATCCAAAAGTGGCCGGTTCCAAAGTCTAAGAAACAGGTCCAATCCTTCTTAGGCTCGCCTGGATATTATAGGCGATTTGTACCCCACTACAGTCAAATCGCTGCCCCGCTAACAGACCTAACCAAAAAGAAACAGCCAAATGCAGTTCAGTGGACTGATAAGTGTCAAAAGGCCTTTAACCAGCTTAAGGCAACACTCATGTCTGACCCTGTGCTAAGGGCCCCAGACTTTGACAAACCGTTCCTAGTAACCACAGATGCGTCCGAGCGAGGCGTGGGAGCAGTTTTAATGCAGGAAGGACAGGATCAAGAATTCCATCCTGTCGTGTTTCTCAGCAAGAAACTGTCTGAGAGGGAAAGCCACTGGTCAATCAGCAAGAAGGAATGCTACGCCATTGTGTACGTGCTGGAAAAGCTACGCCCATATGTTTGGGGACAGCGTTTCCAACTACAAACAGACCATGCTGCGCTACAGTGGCTTCATACCGCCAAGGGAAATAACAAAAAATTTCTTCAGTGGAGTTTAGCTCTCCAAGATTTTAATTTTGAAATACAACACATTTCGGGAGCTTCTAACAAAGTGGCTGATGCTCTCTCCCGGGAAAGGTTTCAGAGTAATCTCCCACTGGTTTTTGAGTATTTTGATTCCTGATGTCAGATTTGTGTCCATTAATTCTTTTGCGTAGAGACTGTCCGGTTTGGCCAATGTACATGGCAGAGGGGCATTGCTGGCACATGATGGCATATATCACATTGGTAGATGTGCAGGTGAACGAGCCCCTGATGGTATGGCTGATGTGATTAGGTCCTATGATGATGTCACTTGAATAGATATGTGGACAGAGTTGGCATCGGGGTTTGTTACAAGGATAGGTTCCTGGGTTAGTGGTTTTGTTCAGGGATGTGTGGTTGCTGGTGAGTATTTGCTTTAGGTTGGGGGGTTGTCTGTAAGCGAGGACAGGTCTGTCTCCCAAGATCTGTGAGAGTAAAGGATCATCTTTCAGGATAGGTTGTAGATCTCTGATGATGCGCTGGAGAGGTTTTAGTTGGGGGCTGAAGGTGACAGCTAGTGGTGTTCTGTTATTTTCTTTGTTGGGCCTGTCTTGTAGGAGGTGACTTCTGGGTACTCGTCTGGCTCTGTCAATCTGTTTTTTCACTTCAGCAGGTGGGTATTGTAGTTTTAAGAATGCTTGATAGAGATCTTGTAGGTGCTTGTCTCTATCCGAGGAATCAAAATACTCAAAAACCAGTGGGAGAACACTTTAACCTGTCTGGTTATTCAGTGACAGACCTGCGGGTGGCTATATTACAACAGAAAAACTTCAAAAACAGACTCCAAAGAGAGACTGCTGAGCTAGAATTGATATGCAAACTAGACACAATCAACTCCGGTTTGAATAAGGACTGGGAATGGCTGAGCCATTACAAACATTGATTCTATCTCCCCTTGTAAGTATGCTCACACTTCTTATCAAACTGTCTGTACTGGGCTATCTTGATTATCACTTCAAAAGTTTTTTTTCTCTTAATTAATTGGCCTCTCAGAGTTGGTAAGACAACTCCCACCTGTTTATGCTCTCTGTATGTGTGTATATATATCTCCTCAATATATGTTCCATTCTATATGCATCCGAAGAAGTGGGCTGTAGTCCACGAAAGCTTATGCTCTAATAAATTTGTTAGTCTCTAAGGTGCCACAAGTACTCCTGTTCTTCTTTCTCCCGGGAAAGTTTCCCAGAGTTAACTGGTTAACAATTGTTCTTGGAATGAAACATATTGTTAGTTTTTATATAATCAGTAGTATGTCTAAAGGTACATGTGTCTTATTAACTCTGTTTTCTTCTAGAACTCCAGGAAGAAATCATAGCCAGTGTAGAACCAAATGTCCAACACTATCTGTGATTTGGGGGGCGTGTCATAACTATAAAGGGAAGGGTAACAGCTGTCCTGTGTACAGTACTAAATCCCTCCTGGCCAGAGACTCCAAAATCCTTTTCCCTGTAAAGGGTTAAGAAGCTCAGGTAACCTGGCTGGCATCTAACCAAAGGACCAATAAGGGGACAAAATACTTTCAAATCTTGGGGGTGGGGGAAGGCTTTTGTTTGTGCTTTTTGTTTGGAAGTTCGTTCACTCTAGGAATTGAGAGGGACCAGACATCAATCCAGGTTCTCCCCATCTTTCTAAACAAGTCTCTCCTATTTCAAACTTGTAAGTAAAAAGCCAGGCAAGGCGTCTTAGTTTTACTTTGTTTTCTCAACTTGTAAATGTACCTTTTACTAAAGTGTTTATCTTTGTTTGCTGTACTTTAAACCTAAGACTAGAGGGGAGTCCTCTGAGCTCTAAGTTTAATTACCCTGTAAAGTTATTTTCCATACTGATTTTACAGAGATAATTTTTACCTTTTTCTTTAATTAAAAACCTGATTAATTTTTCCTTGTTTTAGATCCAAGGGGTTTGGATCTGTATTCACCAGGGAATTGGTAAAAGGTTTCTCAAGGCTTCCCAGGGAGGGAATCCATTGGGATGGTGGCAGCGGACCAGACCTAAGCTGGTAGTTAAGCTTAGAAGTTTTCATGCAGGCCCCTACATTTGTACCCTAAAGTTCAAAGTGGGGATACAGCCTTGACAAATGCCCTATGTGCCTAACTTTAGCACCCATTCTTTAAAGTCTCATCTCTAATATTTTAATACTTTGTCCTTCTATAGCACATTCTTCCAAAGTTTCACAGACAAGTTCATCATCACATGCCCTTCTTAGCGAAGAAGTATCCCCATTTTAGGGAAACTGAGGCAGAGAGAAATTAAGTGACTTGCATAAAGAAAGTCTGTGGCAAAATAGTAATATTTAGGTCTTATAAAAAGAAGCTAGTGTTTTAACCACAAGTCCATCCTGCTCCTCATTTGAATTTTATATCAACACACAACAAACATTTGGAGGATGCAATGGAGTTTTAAGTGCTCACTAGCTACTAGTAGGCTGGCCCAGATCATAGGAGAAGTTTGGTTTCCTTTCATGAAATATGAGTCTGATTCTGCACTCATGCAACATTTGGAACTCAGGTAGGGCCTTATTTAAAGTAAAATACCTGTTTCCTACCCTTATGGCTTTAAGGGAATCTTATGCATTGCTAAAAGAACATCAGGGATTTCCATCTAGCTTATTGTGTGGCAGGAGGAACTCAGGCCAAGAATCCTCTCTCTCTCTCTCAAAGAAATCCCCCATCCCCCATGGATTTTGCCTCCCCCAAACACCCCCCTCACCCCTATCGCTAGCCCCTGGCCCTGCCGCTCCCCCATCCAGGCCATTCACATGGCTCCTTCCTTGCCCCTCCCCTCCACCAGACTACCAGCCCCGGCCTATGCTGCCTCCCCGTCCCCCCCCATGATCCCCATGATCATCCCCAGTGTCCCTGGTGACCCCTACTTCCTCCCTGCTCCCCTTCCTCCCTTGAGCCCTCCTATTTTGCCCCGTCACTGCAAAAAATAAGCTCCCCTTCTTACTCACTGGCAGCGGCAGGCACAGTGACTCCAAGGAGCTCAAGCAGACAGGCATGTACCTGAGCATAGCTGGTGGGTGGGACAGGCCAGGGACAGCTTCCTACTTGCCCCCTCTGGAATGTGCCACCCCCAGCATCTTGGGAGGGGCATGTGACCATTCATGCCCCTCCCTAGCATCGCCCCTGATAAATGGGTGTTAATTTCATTCATGGGTCAATAAACATGAAAAAGCTGTTGTTCAGCCAAGGGTGGTCTGGTAATGTAATACATTAGAAAGATTCAGCTGCAATGGTTTGTACTGTCCATTGAACATCCTTTTGGAAAACTTTTATGGTGAAACTTGAAGCAAAGTGAAGTTGATTTGGGTTTGAGATATCATTACCAACTCAAACGTTGGATCCAGTTGACCAAAGCTCATAATCTTGGGTCAAGTTTCAAGTGAACTTGCACTGAGTTCCAGAGATGGCACCCACGTGGAACCAGTGTCAGGGAGGGATTTATGGAGTCAGAAAAAAATAAGCTTATATACTATTTACAGAAGTTAAATTAACAGTGCAGTGCTTCCATTTGCTAAGGAAGGGTCCATACGCGGTAGCTACTCCAGTGCCTCAAACTCTACAGCTTGTATTTCGTTTGGGGACTTCAAGGCAGCAGCAACATAACTTCAGGCAGCAAGCCCCAGTAGCCTATCACAGTGGATGAGCACAAAGAAGCAGGGATTAGTAAGATCTGCCATTTTCTCTGTCAGAAGAGAAAAATGAATGGAGGAGCACTCACAATTTGGGGTTCCTGCACATGCACCATCTTCCCCTGATCTGCCATTGTTGGAAGTAGATGCAATCATCAGCAGACAAGGGGGGACTAGGAGTAGCATGAGAAATACTGTGATATAGGGTTAGAGGATGGTGCAGGTGAGTTTGGGACAGGGGAGACAGCAATGGAGACAAGGAAACAAGAGAGACTTAAAAGGGAGAGGAATAGAATGAGGGGGGAAAGTTGAGTTGCAGAGCATTGAAGGAAGGCTGGTGAGAAGAGATAACAGAAAACAGAAAAATGTGAATCAAGCTAGTGAAGAGAGAGATGGTAAAGAGAAGAAAAAAAATAGCAACATCATGAAACTTTTGTTTTAAAAAAAGTTCGATAGCCAAAGTAATTGTGTGATAAAAAGTCTGTTATGAAATCCAGGAATCCTCATGTTTTAATATTTTGGAGAAAATTTTTCAAAGCAGTGAAGTGCAATGGTTTAGCTGCACACCTATCACTAAAGTAGGAATCATGCTGTTTAAATACCACAAAGCATTAGAGAATATGCCTTTTTTTAATAACATGTAAACATCACATACAAATACCAGTAATCTGTTATAAACTACATGAATATCTTTGAGAATAATGTATTGTGCTCTGAGATACACCAAAATACAGCATTTTCTGTGTTTAATATGTTAAGCATTTATGATGAGTAGGTCATTAAATTCCCTGAGTAGTGTGAGAGTTCAGATCCTCCACATAATATTGCAATCTCTGTCTACTGGGCCTGGCATAGACTCAGACTAGTTACTTAGAAGTTCAAGGGTCCATGTCCCCTTACCAATCACAGAAGCTGTTCTGTCCTCATTCAGTTTTCGCTTTCTCAAGATTGAAATCTGATATAGGAATTTTTAAAATGAGTTACTAAGCAGTAATAGGTAACTCACCCCTTACAGGTGTTAACAGGATAATCTTTATTCAGCACTGTTTGCCCAAACCTACAGACTTCTTTCTTACCTATTTTATGATGGTTTTTACTAGGTGCCCGTAGAACCTATTTTTCCACCCTTACTAACATTAGATCATTTCTTACTTCTTGAATGGTCCCATTAAAATAAATGGTAACATTAGCAGAGTAAGGAATTGTTCAGTGTGAACAAGGACATCAGAATCTGCCCTTGAATGATTTTCTTATGAGCTATCTAGCCTTGTAACACAGATATTTGCTTACTGCTGCTCTGTGTGGGCCAAATTCAGAGGAGATACAAATGCTGGTCTACGTTACTTGTCAATACAACCTCCTGATGGTTGCTATTCCTGTGATACAGCTCTGTCTTTTTGCCCCCTCAGTGTGAAAGTGACATCAGCTTACATTCACACCTCAGTATAATTATACCACCAATTGATTCACTTCTGAATTTAGTCCTGTGTCTTTCAATGTACTTATCTTTTTCCCAGTACTGAGTGTTTCAAATAATATATGCAATGAAACTTGGCTTTATATTTTGTACTTGAGCTAAGGCACAATATCTTATCTGCTGCATTTGATGGTCTGGAACAATATTTTGAATCATTAATGCTGAAATGTTAACACCAATCTTTAGTAAATATGAGATTTCTTAAGGTTCTTAGTAGGTTGGTATATATCATTTAAATAATTCCATTCAAGCAATGGCAAAATGTTTCACTGATGCATATAAATGACTGACACTTCCTTCTCAATCTAAGAATATGATCTTGCCACATCTCAAAATGTTCTACTGAAATATGTACCCTCTGGCCTTGTAATTAGATGGTATCAGGTTGGCACAGGTATCTACTATCCACCGATTCTTCTGAAGAAGAAAGTCACAGTACACCACAAGATCTGTGCCAGAGGGGTTTTATTAGGTGAATAAGCACTTGCAGCTGATAGTGAATGTTACACTGAAAAAAATATTTGGCCAACATTTTCATTCATGAGCCTAACTTAGGCTTTCGTCCACATGTTGGCATATATTGCGGCCTCAGCTGGTAAAATTCTCTGGAGCAGAAGGCTGTGGGCTTAAGACTACCCAGACTTGGGAATCTACCCATTACTGACAAAACAGTGCAACACTGGTTGTGCTGTACCATTAAAGGTGCCATCCCTGTGATGAGATGCTAAACCCAGGTCCCTTCTGTCTGTCATTGGTGGCTGTCCATTTGAAAGTTAAAGATATAATGGCATCTTTAAGAAAGAATAAAATAACTGGCTTCCTGATCACCATTCCTTTTCTCTCAATAAATAGTTCCTAACCTCCACTGCTCTCAGAGAGAAGAAATTGCAAAGAGAGAGAGAGAGAGAGAGAGAGATACTGAGACTTCCTATGAGTTCATCAAGATCATACTTAGTCATCACAGTATATCTCTTATTATTTGTGATGTGCTTCAGTATAAAATCACTTTCCATTTCATTTAGCTATTTTCAAAACCATGTAAAGAACAGTATTAATTCCAATTCCATGATATGTTAATAGGATTTGTGTCTTCCTCCCATGTATAGTATTTCAAAAACATAACCCTTTTTCTTATACTATACCTATATATCTATTTCGGGTACTATGATAGATATGGTGAGGTTCTCTAGCATCTGAGCACCTCACAATCTTCAGTGTATTTACCTTTGTGACACAGCTGTGATGTAGGGAAGTACTCCCTGTCTCCATTCTATAGGTGAGGAACTGAGTCATAGAGATGCTAAGTGAATTGCAGGAAATCTGTGGCCAATCAGGGACTTGAACGTTGATCTTCCCAGTCCTAGGCTAGTGCCCTAGCCACTAGATCATCCTGCCCCTCTAGAGCCTCCTCCTACAGCTCTTGGGAACATAGCCCATTTTCTTGCATCTTCCTATTTTATCTGTGTGACCTGGTACCTGCAATACCAGGTCAATATGAATCTCAGATCTTACCCAATATCATGCAGATGGTCCTTTAGTAACTAAAGACTAAAGGTTTAATAATAAAAAGAAAAAGAGTTGCTGTGGTTAAAAGAACAATATACAAACAGATATGCATAAAGGTCTTTGGTCAGTTTCATAGCAGAGATAGTGAGGCTGCTGATTTGTAAAAGTCTTTCTTATAAGTTGAGTCCAGTTTATAGTCCAATGAGCAGTCCAGGTGTAGAGTCTGTTCAAATTCTTCCATGAGAATTCCAGGGTAAACCTGGGGACCTCAGACTTTTAAGTATAGACCTTCCCTGTTAAAGTTTAAGCAGATCTGAGATAAAAAGGATCAGGCCTGGGACTTTTCTTTATAGTCCTCCAGAAAGCTGATAAGCCTGTTGACAGCAATTGTCACAGTAGGACCCTCCTAGGCAGTGCAGATTGTTGCTTTGAAGCTAATCTATTTCCTATGCATACACAGGTAAGCTAGTTGTATTCATTAACATAAGGCAATTAGCCATTCAAACAATCAAGACAGTTCATTATAGCATAGATAATTAAACTGAAGATGATGCAGATAATATTATGAGTTCCTACAGAATCTTATTACAGTATTATGCAAGACACTGAATTTAGCCGAATAGAGTGGAAATCCATCTACAGTATCTTGCATCTTTGATGTTAAGGTTAACTGAACCATCCACATGCATACTATAAGGCCATAAAGACATGAAAGGGAATTAGCATCCACAAGTAATCTAGTTACATTGTTAAACTTCTGACAAGATATAGGTAAACACAGACAAATACATTTAGCATCTATTCTTGATTCTCTGACAATACAGGCAAACATGTTAAAGATTCAAGTCTACTTAACATGGCTTTGATAACTATCTACAAGAAATAGCCCTGTTTACCTTTCAGTACCCTTTGGATATGCCCTTAAGGGTTGCTTCCTCAGTGTTACAATCTTTATAAGGTTTGTCCCCTCACAATTACTCACAGACAGTAATATAATTCAAAAAAATAGTTGCTATACTACTTCAGTACAGATTGGCATACAATACATCCTTGCTGGACAGTAGAGTATCAATAATAAAACATGTTTATAAAACATATGATATGGAAGGTTGTACTCCATTTTTACATTTAAGACAACTTATGTCTTTTAGGGATATCATAAAGGAAATGACTGTAATAATAGTGTTAATATATTATATGTATATTGCACCTTTATCTCAAAGAATCCCAAACCATTTTAGGAATTTAATGTAGTTTTCTGATGGAATTATGATTAAGAATGCTGAAGTTGTGTGACTAAGCAATCAAAAGACAAGAGATTAAGATAAAGCTGGAGGGGCTGCCTCTCCACAAACTGCATCTGTGTCTGCAGTATGATTTAAAGTGGGTGACATTTTTTTGACAAAACATTCTTTGGTGAATTTTTCATTTTGGAAAAAAACAAAGACAATTCTGAAAAAACTACATGTTTCATTTTGACATTTTTGAAACAAAACATTTTGTTCTTCGATTCGAAACAACTGTAACTTTATTTTTTTAAATAATCAAAAACATTAAATGCTCCATATCATAATGAAACATTTTGTTTGACCAAAAACATTTTTTTCTTTTCAGTTTGCAAAAATGTAACCATTTTTTTTACTTTTTTTTTAAATTGCCGACAAACTGAAAAACCAATTATTTCCCCAGCTCGTATTATGATCCCATGTTATTTCTCAAATAGTACAATGTAATATCATACTGTTTTTGACAAGCTTAAATTCACCAACATGTCTTGTAGGTCAGAGTGCATGCTAACAAAAAAGATGTGCTTTCAAGTAAGAAAAAATACTTGAAACACCAATGCAAGGGACTAGAGCATGGCCCTTCACTTTCCTGTCATCCATAAGATGGAGTTGTCACAGTTTCATGGCAACAGTACCTGTATTACCCCTCCGTGCTCCACCAAGGGCATCCACTTTAGGCTTCTAACTCCCAGGGATCAGCTCTCCTAGGCAGACACCTGCAGCCACTCCCTCCTGACCAGGGATTTAAAAGCTGCCCAGCTCCTTGCCTTACATTGTGATATCCTCAGCAAACCAGAGTGACTGAAAAGGGCAATGCCTGTGCTTTGCTTTCTCTCCAAGAGCTATGAACATTGTATTGCCTGCAGTTACAAGTTACCACACAGCTCATTCTAAGCATGCATGTTTATTTAAAGTAAAAGCATTATAAAGGAAACATAATAAAAGAACCTGCACGCATGCTAAAATACTTACCTGAGGTCACCCCCAACTCCAGCCTAGGGCTTTGGCTGATTTTAGTACTTCAAAATCTACAACTGGGTTTTCCCCAAGCTTACAAGTTCATCTGTCTTAGATCCAGGATCAAGGCTGGGCAGATCAGTTGCTCCTTTATACAGCTCAAGCCTTTGATCTTGGCCTTCTGTAACAGGTAACCAGCAGACAATGACCCTCTCCTCAGGGAGTAGCTTCAAAATGCTGGGGTTTTGCGTAACTGGAGTTGAGGAATTTGCATGAACTTCTCCCTAGGAATTCCCCAGGAAATCCACTTTACACTTATTATCCCTTCTTTGATAGGATAACGAGTCTTGTGGATAAGGGAGAAGCGGTAGATGTGGTATACCTAGACTTTAGTAAGGCATTTGATATGGTCTCGCAGGATATTCTTATCAATAAACTAGGCAAATACAATTTAGATGGGGCTACTATAAGGTGGGTGCATAACTGGCTGGATAACTGTACTCAGAGAGTAGTTAGTAATGATTCCCAATCCTGCTGGAAAAGTATAACAAGTGGGGTTCCGCAGGGGTCTGTTTTGGGACCAGCTGTGTTCAATATCTTCATCAATGACTTAGATATTGGCATAGAAAGTGTGCTTATTAAGTTTGCAGATGATACCAAACTGGGAGGGATTGCAACTGCTTTGGAGGACAGGGTCATAATTCAAAATGATCTGGACAAATTGGAGAAATGGTCTGAGGTAAACAGGATGAAGTTTAACAAAGACAAATGCAAAGTGCTCCACTTAGGAAGGAACAATCATTTCACACATACAGAATGGGAAGAGACTGTCTAAAAAGGAGTATGGCAGAAAGGGATCTACGGGTGATAGTGGACCCCAAGCTAAATATGAGTCAACAGTGTGATGCTGTTGCAAAAAAAGCAAACATGATTCTGGGATGCATTAACAGGTGTATTGTGAACAAGACACGAGAAGTCATTCTTCCACTGTACTCTGTGCTGGTTAGGCCTCAGCTGGAGTATTGTGTCTAGTTCTGGGCACCACATTTCAAGAAAGATGTGAAGAAATTGGAGAGGGCCCAGAGAAGAGCAACAAGAATGCTTAAAGATCTAGAGAACATGACCTATGAAGGAAGGCTGAAAGAATTGGGTTTGTTTAGTTTGGAAAAGAGAAGACTGAGAGGGGACATGATAGCAGTTTTCAGGTATCTAAAAGGGTGTCATAAGGAGGAGGGAGAAAACTTGTTCACCTTAGCCTCTAAGGATAGAACAAAAAGCAATTGGCTTAAACTGCAGCAAGGGAGGTTTAGGAAATTAGGAAAAAGTTCCTAACTGTCAGGGTGGTTAAACACTGGAATAAACTGCCTAGGGAGGTTGTGGAATCTCCATCTCTGGAGCTATTTAAGAGTAGGTTAGATAAATGTCTATCAGGGATGGTCTAGACAGTATTTGGTCCTGCTATGAGGGCAGGGGACAGGACTCGATGACCTCTCGAGGTCCCTTCCAGTCCTAGAATCTATTAATCCCAAAAGTCCATATTTGTCTGGCACATTTTCAATATAGTCTTTTGAACTTCTAGGTCTGACATTTGTCACATCTCCCCCATACAGATGTTACATACAATCCTAACCCACAATAATCCAAAAACTTAATGCAATAAAGTCTTTCAAAGATATTGCAGGAAATTGTCATATCTATCACAGGAATAGCACTTCACATATCACTAGGCTGGAGCACTTCCAGTTCAAAAGCTGCAATTGGCTCCTCATGGTCTCATTCCTCCTCACCATGCACATCTCCACAGGAACAGGCCACCCATTGTCCCTCAGTGATTTACCAATGGCCACAAAATGAGCTAATATCAGAGCATGGATTAGCACTCTGGAATTCATAGCTTCCTGCTCCTGAGTCATTAGATTCTGCTGCCCCTGACTTCATAAACTCATACACAAATTTACCACTACTGGTATGCAACCAGCTCTAGCGAGGAATGCAGTTTGTATTTAACAATACACAACAATGTTTAAGGACATTAGATATGTGTTTTTGCTTTGTTTAATTAAAACTACAAGGAGGATGTAAGGCAGGCAGAATGCATTTACCCAACTTGGAATTTGTCCAGGACATCATTTGTAATGATGATCAAATTACAAACAATTACTAACAGTATTTTCCCACACCTGGCTGGACTTTATTTATGAAGAGTCCATTCCCTAAAAGCACCATCAGTATTTTCTTTTTAATGTAACGCATTACTGTGTGCTTCATGATTTATTCCTTTCTACATATTCTGATAACAGAGGGATATCACTTCTGGCTCTTTACAGCTTCTGGGTCCTCTGCAAACCAAGAACCAGAGGTACACCAGAGTGGGTATCTGTAATCTATTCCTTAACCTTCCAGTAACAAGGCCATGGCTTTTGACATACTTCTCTCTATCTCTAGGAACACTCTCCTGGAAATGAAAATCTGGTATATAAGAAAGGAAAACCACTCTCCGGTCCTCCCCTGCATCAGCCTGGAAACGAATATTTGTAAAGCCAATTTATAAGTATTGCTCTCCATTAAAACACAATAAAAAGAGAGAAAACATGTAGTAAGGACAGAATGAGGAGAAACAAGAATTACTGAAAATAAATTAAAATAATTCTGTTCTCAGCAGCTCACATGATGCACTTGAAGAGGTTATTCCATTACAGCATCTAGCAATCTAATCTATCATGCCATGCTCTGATCTGCTGTATACCACATGCTCTTCTTATTCAGCAGGATAGGCCTCTAGCTAAACAAGTTGCAGCTAGATTGTTTTGTAAAACTGCTGAAGTCTCCATTAGCTAGCCTGACATTTAGGGCTCAGATTAAGACATATATTTGTAACTCAGCTGTTTGCTAGCTGAGTGCTTTTCTCCTCCACATTTACAGTCTTAATCATAATAAGGAATCTCACCCTTCACTTCATCTCCAAAAAAAACATACTGACTTAACACAAGCCGTGGTATTTCTAAACCGAAAGCAGTCTAGCCTGTTTTCTGAAGCACAATAGTATATTTGATGGATGGTAAAATATAAGCATTTAGAGGGTCTTTGTAAAGACTTCAGAGGCCCAGTTCAGGCTTCAGTGGATTACTGCCTCTCTACACCAGCTCCTAGTATGGCCCATTGTATTTATTTCTGGAAGGAAATGACTGCAGTAAGGTGTAACAATGAACAAATTATTGTCATGAAAACAACAGACTTGAGTGAAATTGCCAAAATGCAGCTAATTCAGCAATTCAATCTTATTTTCAATACAGAGCTCTCATATACAATCCTCTTAATGAGCTATGAAAAATCTTCAGATATTAAATTCCTTTTCATGTCCTGTTTACATTCACAAATAGCTGGAAATGTACTCACTATCTCTGTATTAAAGTAGTTTCCTAAAATGCTACTTATATTAGTGAGTGAAATCTAATTATAATGCCAATTGACATAAATGCCTTCAGCTAAAACAGGGGTGGGCATTCTATGGTCTGCGGGCCGGATCCGGCCCATCAGGGTTTTGGATCCGGCCTGCGGGATTGCCACCCTCGTGGCGCCGCGGGGCTAAGACAGGCACCCTGCCTGTCCTGGCCCCGGCCCTGTGCCGCTCCCAGAAGTGGCCAGCACCACATCCCTGTGGCCCCTGGGGGAGGGAGGGCAGAGTGCTCCGTGCGCTGCCCTTGCCTGCAGGCACCGCCCCCTGCAGCTCCCATTGGCTCGGAATGGTGAACTGCAGCCATTAGGAGCTTCGAAAGAGATACAGGCAAGGGCAGCGCGCAGAGCCCTCTACCCCTAAGAGTGCCTGTCTTAGCCCCGCAGCGCCATGGGGGTGGCAATCCCACAAGCCGGATCCAAAACCCTGACAGGCCAGATCTGGTCTGCAGGCCGTAGTTTGCCCACCTCTGTTTTAGTTGTAAAGGCATTTATGTCAATTGGCATTATAATTAGTTTTCACTCACTAATATAAGTAGCATTTTAGGAAACTACTTTAATACAGAGATGGTGAGTATGCTTCCGGGAGCGGCACGGGGCCAGGGCAGGCAGGCAGCCTGCCTTAGCCCCTCTGCGTGCTGCTACCACCCTGGAGCCGTGCAAGGTAAGCATCGCCGAGCCAGATCTCGCACCCCGCACCCTCCCTGCACCCCAACCCCCTGCCCGGAGCCCCCTGCCACATCCCTCCTGCACCCCAATCCCCTGCCCTGAGCCCCCTCCCGCAATCTGCACTTCCTCCTGCACCCCAAACTTCTGCCCTGAGCCCCTTCCTGCACACCGCACCCCCTCCCACACCCCAACCCTCTGCCCCAGCCCTACATTCATGGCCCTGCATGCAATTTCCCCAACCAGATGTGGCCCTCGGGCCAAAAAGTTTGCCCATCCCTAAACTAAAATGTAGTCAAAAGGCTGTCTCAAGTAAATCCAAAAATAGATATTAGAATCATCTGCTTAACATTCTGCTTCTTAGTTAATTGATTATACTAGCACATGCTTTCTCATTATTTAAAACACTTCACTATTGCACAGATCTCTGAAATGAAATTTGTTAGTCTCCCCACCCTTGTCATAAAGCTTTTAAAGACACAGAGAGAAACAGAATAAGGCAGCACAAGGAAAATAGCATTAAAATGTTAAAGCCAGGCTAATGATCACACTAACAGCTTTTTCGCAGTTGGCCTCTATACCCTTGGAGAAATAGATAGATTTAAATCTCCCACTCCCAATACAAAGAAAATCTGTATAACTACAACTACATTGCCAAAATTCAGACACATAATTCACCATCAGTGCAATTCCACCAGTGGTAATGGCAGCGGAACCTGTGTCCACTGGAATTTCATCACCCACCAGTGAAATGTTGCCAAGACTGAAATATATTGTGGTTACTGTTGAAAAGCTCACAGCGACACTGTACAACAGTTTAGGGCAGGAGGTGAAGAATAATGCAACTACAGGGCATATTTTAAGTAACAGACTGGAATTACTCAAACCGAATTTTAAACATAGCATATGACAACACTTCTTTTGCAGAATGTACATTGGGAACGTACACAACCACAAGCAGTTAGGACCTACTTTTTTAATATTACTACAGGTACATATTATCCATCTCATCTTAATCGGATTCCTTAGTGATGCAAAGTGTGGATCCAGATCCAAACTTCTTCCAGGCTTATTAGTGCTTGGATTCAGGATTTCAGTTTGGTACCACTACTTGCTAAAGTTACTTTCATTTCCTTAACATAAGAATGGCCATATTGGGTCAGACCAAAGGTCCATCTAGCCCAGTATCCTGTCTTCCAACAGTGGGCAATGCCAGGTGCCCCAGAGGGAATTAACAGAACAGGTGATCCAAGTGATCCATCCCCTGTCGCCCATTCCCAGCTTGCTTGTGGCAAACAGAGGCTAGGGACACCATCCCTGCCCATCCTGGCTAATAGCCATTGATGGACCTATCCTCCATGAACTTATCTCATTCTTTTTTTAACCCTGTTATAGTCTTGGCCTTCACAACATCCTCTGGCAAGGAGTTCCATAAGTTGATTGTTCATTGTGTGGAAAAAATATTTCCTTTTGTTGGTCTTAAACTGGCTGCCTATTGATTTCATTTGGTGACCCCTAGTTCTTGTGTTATGAGAAGGAGTAAATAACACCTATTTACTTTTTGCAAACCTATCATGATTTTATAGACCTCAATCATATCCCCCCTTAGTTGTCTCATTTCCCAGTTGAAAAGACCCAGTCTTATTAATCTCTCCTCATATGGAAGCTGTTCCATACCTCTAATCATTTTTGTTCCAGTTTTCTGAACCTTTTCCAATTCCAATACATCTTTTTTGAGATAGGACAACCACATCTGAAGCGGTACTCAAGATGTGGGTGCACCAAGGATTTATATAGAGGCTATATGATATTTTCTGTCTTATTATCTATCCCTTTTGTTAATGATTCCCAATGTTCTGTTCACTTTTTTGACTGCCGCTGCACATTGAGTGGATGTTTTCACAGAACTATTCACAATGACTCCAAGGTCTTTTTCTTGAGTGGTAACAGCGGTAATTTAGACTGCATCATTTTATATGCATAGCCGGGATTATGTTTTCCAATGTGCATTACTTTGCATTTATCAACATTGAATTTCATCTGCCATTTTGTTGCCCAGTCACCCAGTTCTGTGAGATCCTTTTGTAGTTTTTTGCAGTCTGCTTGGGACTTAAATATCTTGAATAGTCTTGTGTCATCTGCAAATTTTGCCACCTCACTGTTTACCCCTTTTTCCAGATCATTTATGAATATGTTGAATAGGACTGCTCCCAGTACAGACCCCTAGGGGACACCACCATTTACCTCTCTCCATTCTGAAAACTAACCATTTATTCCTACTCTTTGTTTCCTATCTTTTAACCAGTTACCAATCCATGAGAGGACCTTTCCTCTTATCCCATGACAGCTTACTTTGCTTAAGAGCCTTTGGTGAGGAACCTTGTCAAAGGCTTTCTGAAAATATAAGTACACTATATCCACTGGATCCCCCTTGTCCACATGCGCATTGACCCTCTCAAAGAATTCTAGTAGATTGATGAAGCATGATTTCCCTTTACAAAAACCATGTTGACTTTTCCCCAACAAATTATGTTCATCTACGTGTCTAATCATTTTGTTCTTTACTATAGTTTCAGCCAGTTTGCCAGGTACTGAAGTCAGGCTTACCAGCCTGTAATTGCTGGGATCTCCTCTGGAGCCCTTTTTAAAAATTGGCATCACATTAACTAATCCTCTAGTCATTTGGTACAGAAGCTGATTTAAATGATAGGTTACAAACTACAGTTAGTAGTTCTGCAATTTCACATTTGAGTTCCTTCAGAACTCTTGGGTGAATACCATCTGGTCCTGGTAACTTATTACTGTTTAGTTTATCAATTGTTCCAAAACCTCCTCTCAGGACACCTCAATCTGGGACAGTTCCTCAGATTTGTCACCTAAAAAGAATATCTCAGGTTTGGGATTCTCCCTCACATCCTCAGCCATGAAGACCGATGCAAAGAATTCATTTAGTTTTTCCACAAAGGCCTTGTCATCCTTGAATGGTCCTTTAGCATCTTGGTTTATTTAAGATTTTTACTTCATTTGATTCTATGCTTTCTTTCACATATAGTGCCACTCCCCCACCAGCATGACCTGTTCTGTCCTCCTGATATTTTTGCACCCTGGTATTACTGTGTCCCATTGATTATCCTCATTCCATCAAGTTTCTGTGATGCCTATTATATCAATATCCTCATTTAATACAAGGCACTCTAGTTCACCCATCTTATTATTTAGGCTTCTAGCATTTGTACATAAACACTTTAAAAACTTGTCACTTTTTAGCTGTCTGCCATTACATGATATAATTGAATGGGCCTCTTTTTCATTTAACTGATTCTCATCAGATCCTACTCATATTTTATCATCTTCCATCCTCTCCTCCTTACTAGGACATAGAGAATCTTCTTTAATAGTTCCTCCCCTAAGAGATTACTCTGTCCAAACCACATGCCCCTCCACACCTGTCCGCTTTCCCCCAGCCCTTAGTTTAAAAACTGCTCTACAATCTTTTTAGTTTTAAGTTTCCTTAACTATATTAACCATACTGTGAAGAGCATTGGTCAGTTTACATGGACTAGTGTGAGTAATGATGTAGATCAGTCGGTTCTGCTTTTAGCAGAACCAAGATAATATTGTATATGAATCAACTTGAGGGAGATAACCTTTTCTCATTCTATTATGAAGATATATGATATATATGTAACATATTCCAGAATGTGGCCAAATACCATGTGAGAGAGACAGATTGTATTTCTGGCATTGGTCTCCTGTTCCACAGATTGAGAACCTCTCATTACTCAATGGCGGGCACTCTAGTTCAGTGAGAAGTAGCAATGACAGGATCAGACATAGTCCAGTCTAGTCCTCTTTGGTTAACAGTTGGTTAGCTAAAATGCCAGATTTTACAAGAAAGAGAAGGGAGGGCAAAACCAGAGATGAATGGGTATTTATGTAAGCAAAATTAGGGATATAAGGACCCTGCCGTGAATCTATATACAAAGAACAATCTTTGGCTTGTTTTCTTTCCATGGTGTAATAACATCATGTGACGTTCATAAATACAGTTCTTTAGAAATGGCTCTTTTGAGTCAGTTTACAAGAAAAAGTCTAAACAGTAGAAGCCTTTTTTCCTGCATAATGAAGCTGTTCATGGAAAAATGCTTCTGTATCTAATTCAAAAGCTAGATCCATATGCCACATTTAACGTTAACAGTATAAACCTCTATCTTGTACTTTGTATATCAATATCAGATCTGAGTACCTGTCCTAAAAATTAGCTTTGTATGGCATTTGAGTTTTCCAGCTTTCCCCAGTAGGCCTACTCTGTTATGCTCTTGCTTTATGCATCAGTGTGGTATCCACTGCTTTTCCTCTCTTTTCCAGGCCAACTTCAGTTCTTAGGTCTCTATTGCCTTATTTTGCCCAGGAGTCCAAAAGACATCCTTCCACTGCCAGGGCAGCCAGTTCACAAAAGGCTGCATCCTGTCTCTTATCTCCTTTTTCCCCTCCTGATTGTTCTCTCTAGCTGGAAGGCTTTCCCTCCCATCTTGACATTTCCAACAGCTATTGATTTTCAGCCCATCTATAGCTCAGATGATTAAATTCTTTCTTCTTGTGCCAGCCCAGTCATATAGTAAACATCTCAATATCCAGGTCCACATATATTATTATTATTAAGCACTGGAATAAATTGCCTAGGGAAGTTGTGGAATCTCCGTCATTGGAGATTTTTAAGAGCAGGTTAGACAAACACCTGTCAGGAATTGTCTAGATGATAATTAGCCCTGCCATGAGTGCAGGGGACTGGACTAGATGACCTCTCAAGGTCCCTTCAAGTCCTATGATTCATCAGTTATTACACAGCAGCTCCAGATCCATCACACCAGCTGCCCCTCAGCCACTTAGCTGCCCTCTTGAAAACCCTCCCAAACCCAAATGTCCCCAGCTTCTCTCCCAAGCTTTTCTTTCTACCTCCACGAAGCTAGCTCCCCCCTCCAACTTTCCCCAGTCACCCCATGAACACCATTACAAACCCAGCTCTTCTCCCAAGTTATCCAGCTACCTCCTGGAAACCCCCATAATCCCAACTGTTCACAGCTACTCCCTCCCCACCCCAACCTCTACTCCCAGCTTTCTCCAACCACTGAGCTTGCACCCATCTTTCTCTCCTGGTCACCTGCACAAACCCCAGCTTCTCTTAGCTACGTCACAGCTTCCCTCAGCTCCCAGTTAACTCCCTCTTCTCCCAGATACCTCCACAAAACAACTTCCCTTAGCTGCCACCCAGCTTCCCCAGCTACCTCCACCCTCACAACCACTACTACGGCTCTCCACCATCTTTATCTTCCACCCAGACACTCCACAAACCCAGCTGCCCTGACTTTGAATGCACCCACATACTCTCCAGACACCCTTCAGTACACACCCATTTGCCACTGCTGTCAGATTTGGTGCAGCTCTCTGCCCCCACCACTGCTTGGTGCAAGGTATATTGCTGTTAAGCTATAGTTTATGGTCAGATGTAAATTATTTGCAAACATACAAATTATTTAAAGAACCAATATGTATTTTTATAAATAATTTGTATAAATCTTGGCAGCTATGAAACCTCCTGAACTGGCAATGGCTCTAATGGACCTCCCCCTGCTTCCCTAACCCCTGCATGCAGAATATTACTTCTGGCAGGAATAACTTCTGTTGTGTGCAGACTACACAGAACTGCTTATGGCCAAGATGTGTGTGCGTATGAACACTGTTTTGGCTGCATAACTGTGCGCCCATTTTGGAATCCTTTGAGTTTAGTTCCTGATTGTGGCCTAAGTTCTCAGGGTATTTTAAATGTGCCTTGACTCCCGCTGAATGTTTACCATATCATAGAACAAACAATGTTCTATAGTACTGTAAATGATCCTTGCAGGTTTTGATGTTCACATTTCATACATGAGAAGGGAGGGGAGAAGAGGTTGAGTTCCTACCTTTGCAGCTGTCATTGTTTAACTGGAGACAGTTTTCTGAAGCTGATGTGAGCAGAACAGCAGCAGAACAGCTTAGATAGTGAAAGATGCAATACGCATTTTTGCAATAGAAAGATAGAGACATTTTAGAATGTATGGAAAGTTATGGAGTAAAGCAAAAGGTGTAGAGACACCATTGCAGAACTTATAATTTTTCATTCCCCTGTCTCTGATCACTAACACACAACATGAAGATAGCAAGCTAGCAGAGTGTTAAGTACTTGGAGATGTAAAGATGATGTTAACAAACATTAACATTAGTTAGTCTAAGAGCAGAGGAAAAAAAACTCCACTGCATGTCAACTTAAGAATGGTTGCTCTCAGGACATTAAAAATGCATGCCAGGGTGTGCATAGCATATGCCTGTCTAAACTTGTCTACAAACAGTGAAAGATGAAGGGTTTAAACAATGGATCACATATGTGGCAATTAATTTTGGATGTTAATATTAATTATAACTAGAGCTAGCTAAAATTTGAGACAACTCTTTTTGCCAAAATATAATATAGATTCAGGTTGACTGAAACATTTCACAAATTCATGTAGAATTCATCAAATTGGTTGATGTCAGGAAAAAAATGCAAAATCAAAGCATTTCATTTCAATATTTTCTAAACTAGACATTTCCATTTTTCAATTTAAAACCACTTTTTGTTTAGAATTTTAGTTCAGTTTTATTTTTAAAAACACTAAAGGTAATAAAAAGCTCAAAAATGAAATGAAACATTTTGTTTTAGGTCAAATGAAGAATTTTGTTCAACCAAAAATTATTTTTTTCCCCCAACTTTTTCAGTTCTCTGAGAAATTTTCATTTCAGGTCAGCCAGAATAGAATTTTTGTTTTGTTCAGCTACTGAACCGAAAAATTGTTTTTTGCACAGCTCTAATTATAACATTCTAAACAATATCTAAATGTTGGGAATACTAAGAATCAAAGGTTACCTTCATAGCAGAAAATGTAATTTAAATTCCTACTACTTAATGTGTTACCAACTGATGACAAAGTTCGTGTGTAGGGGTGTGGGAAAAAATGTTGGCTAACTATTTTATTACTATTTATCAGATTTTCCTTATTCCTCTGCGTTTTCTGATTCTGGTCAGGATGAGAAGCAGAAGTGCTGGAAATCACAAAAGACAGCAGGTACTTAAAAGATTTTCCAACACAGTTTGGAAACTAAAGGTGTATGTAGAATTTAGATAAGTATCCAGACTTTTGATTGCTTATCCAAATATTCAGAGAATTGCCTGTCACTATTTAATCCTGAGTGATTAAACATTATAACAACAGGTTATCTTCCTTTTTTTAAATTATACACAGGGTAAAATTTCTCAAACTTGCTTAGTTGTCCAGCATGAAAACATTTCAACCTGCTATTCACTCAGGTTATAATTATAATACTTGGCACTATCATACCACTTTCCATCAGAGAACTTTAAAGCACTTTATAAACATTGATGAATTAAGCCTTAACAGCCCCCCCCCCAGTACAGAACCCAAGTCTCCTGATTCCTTGTCCTCTGCTTTAGCAATAAGACTATATTTCTGCTCATTCATTTATTTGTCCCACTTTACAGCACAGATTAAGCTTGCATATCATAGAGAACAAGGGAACCTTGTGCTGCTTGTGTCTTCCTCCAGCACATGCTGTATCACATAGTGGAACATTTCACACTGCAAGGAAGCATAGTTGTACTACTGGGGAGCACAGGTAGTGAATGGCAGTCATGAAAAATACTATACCTACTTTTCCCCATTTCTTTTCAGCTTGTCAGTGTTTTTGGAGAGAAAAACAAACAAACAAACAAAAAAAAACACCTGTTTGTCCTCAGGCAACCAGCTGAAGTTAGAGAAGGGCACTGTTTCTTCTTCCTATTTTATGGCATGTTTCTCTGCCTTGTAAAAGAAACCACTCTCTCCCTTCGGTCGTCTTCCAGCCTCCTATTCTTTCCCCTTCTAAGATATATCCCTTATACCCTAAACCTCAGCAGAGATTTAGAGAGACTAATATCATAATAATACATACATGAAACTGTGGCTTAGCCACATCACATTTCAACATAACCAGGTGCAGTTTACTCATTCAATGATCACTATACAGATCTCAAAGAGCTGACTGCATTTAATTTAATTAAAGGGCATTACTGCTCTGTGAAAATGAAATACAGAGTGCTGAGCTCCCTATTATTGTGACTCATCATAATGCTGGCCAGAGGAAAGTATGCTGAGGTGGTAAGAACTGTGTAATGTCGAGCAGTTGTTAGGTTTCTTTTCTCTCTCCAAGACGTGCTTAGTGTGCTTTATCTGAGCCTGGCTTTTAACATCCCAGAGAAACATACAAAATGCCTGTATGTGCAGTGTTCCCTGACTTCATATTTATTTGCCAACCATTTGAGATACCTTATTTTAATTAAAACAAGTGTCTTTGCTTCTGTTAGAAACCCTCTAGTGTCATAGATAGTAATCAGCAAGTAAACAAGCAGTTGCCAGTAAAGATCTTATCAGTTGAACTTAGCTCTGTTGAAAATTTAGTGTTTTCTTTGGCAGCTGGTCCAGCCTTTCACCATGGATTAATTACACTCCAGGATCAGTCTGTCTCGCATAGCAAGACAACTTTTGCTCATCCAGTGCAAGTGAAAGACTAAAGAAAGCAATGAGGTTACTGAAATAAGGTGTTACTTCAGACTGCTACATGTGCAATCAATAAATAGAGAAAATGTAAAATTTTAACCCATTCTTCACACTTTACTCTTCCAAGCAATAAATTCAATCACTGAAATCAGTTAGAGTTTGGGATTGGTCTGGGATATACCCCTGAGTTTGTAAATTTGACAGATATTAAACTTTCTTTTAAAAGTCAGCTCACATTTTACAAATATTCCCATGAGTAGAACCTGCAACAGGACGAACAGAGACCATGAAAGTAATTCACTATAAAATAAAATGGCAAAACTAGGTCCATAGTAGGTTGTACCTAGTATATTTAATTTCCATTTCTAAATTTCTGCCATTTACATGTAAAAGGATCAGCTACTTTTTTCCCCTCAGTAGTTGTAATATACAATGTGCCTATTATTTAAATGATACCTTATTGGTGAAAATGTTAATCAACTGAGCTAAAATGTAATAATAAACAGAAAACAGGCACCTTTGGAAAAGCTGAAATTTTCATGTTTACTGCACAGTTATTGTAAATAAAAATAATAATACTTTACCCACACACAACACATTTCCTCTCAAAGGATCCCAAAACCCTAAGCAAACATTAATGACTTTCACATTGAGATTTCAATGAGACAAAGGATACAACTGGACTAGGCTTAGACTGACAAGGTGCTAATAAAGTGTTGACTCAGTCCTGAGTCTGCAGTGGTGGTGCTGCACCTTATTGAACTAAAAGCCCAGTAGTGAAGAAAAAGGACCTCTTCAAGTTATCATGTTAGAGGATTTCAGTCCCCTTGCCACTTACTTAACATAATTGGAACTATACCTCTCAGCTGTTCCTCATGACTTAATAATACCCAGAACTTGGATACCCCCTTCATCTTCAGATTAACTAATTCATTAACTAATTACATAATCAATCCTCCCTATTTTTAAACCTAAATTTACCTCTGTATCACACATGCTGGTGTTTCCTCCTTTTTCTTGTAAATTACATCTCAACAACACAACCACAAATCTGAGGTTATAGGACCAAGGCTTGAGGGTATTTTATGCAGACATAAGACCCATATATAACAACATGAACTGTCTCTACATTGGACCCAACTTCTCCTGAGGCTGGATGGCTCATTATGCAAGCTGGGGCAGACTGTGCACACACTCATTTTGTGAGAGCAAGACATGGAGCATCTGGCTAGGCCACAGGCCTTGCGCCTGGGAGAATGTCTAGACTAGGATAAAAGGTGTGGGGGGTTTAAACATATTAGCTAGCATGCTTTAACTAAAATTTTAAAACCCTACTGTAGACCGCTCAAGTTGTATTTTAACATATGTTGGCTGATTGACATGGACCCCAGTAGTGAGCCAATGGGGACCAGCTAATACATATTATAATTCAATGTACAGTGTCTACATGAGGGTATAAAACATGCTAGTTAAAACATGTTAGCTAACACATTTTAAAAAACAACTACACCTTTTATCCTAGTCTAGACATACCATGGGTGGAGGGAGCAATTGGGCAGCCACATGGGCCCTATGCAGATACCCTCAGGACACTGTATCTCACAACCGGAGTAGGTTTCTGTCTGCAGAGCCTGGGTAGTCCAGATCCACTGGATTCCATAGATGTGCCTGGTGCAAGATTTGGCCCTTAAAAAATCTTACATGTTTTTTAAATTAAATATTTTTTTAATTTGTTCTTCCTACACTAATTTTTTAATTTGGTTTTCCTCTGTGTCATGGGGATACCAGGCCAATGGTTTGGAACTACTCCATATGAAGCCAGGCATGACTCTGGTGTAGCATGCCTCCTCTTTCTGAGCATACTGTCTCCAGAGCAAGAAGTTTACACAGTTTCGACCTTCCTGTATCTGACCTTGGAGCATTCAGCATCTCCTTCCACACCATGCACTTCCCGCAGCAAGTCTGCCCAGGTGGGGCTCCCAGGGAAGCCAGAGGGTCCTGCACCCCAATTCTCGGCCAGCATGTAGAACAGAAGGGTTTATTAGTTGACAGGAACACAGCATAGAACAGAGCTTGCTATCACAGAAATCAGTGACTTTCAGCCAAGTCCATCTTGGGGAGTCGTGGGCCAGGCGGCCTGGACTCCCCCTTTTCCAGTCTCCCCAAGCAGACTGCCAGTTTCCAGCAACCAGATCTCAGACACCTCTGTTGTTCCTCCTCCTTGTCTTTGTCTCACTTCCCAGGCAAAGAATCACCTGGTCATCACCAGGTTGCATCCCCTCCTATGTCTCAGGTTACGAAGGGCACCAAAGTCATAGCATATGTGCAGGCAGCTGGAGCAGCCTCACCTGCCCCAGAGGTCTCAGTCAAAGTCAACACCACCGAGGAATTGGTGCCGCACACAGGGAATCTGAGGCACACACAGTATTCATGCAAACAGTAAAACTCACATAGGCTCAACAGTAAGACTCACATACAACATAACAAGGGAAAATCCCCACTTTGTCTCACACTGTGCCTCATTTTAGGGCAATGTCCTACACCGTGTCACATATTTGAGTCTTGAGAGATTTGATTGCAAGTGGAGCTACTTAGGTTATTCAAGCCACCTAAATATGTGCTGTTCTCCTTGGAGCACTAAGGCTTCCTTGGGATATGAGTCATCCTTGAATCCACCCCATACAAAGAATTTCCCTAGCAGTGCTTTTGCAACCCCATGCAGTTCTCTCTGAAGCAACTGTTCAGCAGTTCTTGAGCTGAACTTAACCACCTCTGTAACAGTTTCCCGGTACTATTTCAATTTCACAGACTGGAACTGGAAAAGACCTATTAGCTCATCTACTACATCTCCTTGCTGTGCAAGATTGTTCCCTACAGTGCCTTCTTGAGCATTTTGTCCAAACTAGCTTTAAATGACTACATTGGCTAATTAAAGAGAGCTATAAAACACCTAGATAACTGTGAAATTAGTGCAACAAATATTCACAGCCTCTGTAAAGGAAAATTATTTCTCTTGAATCTACTAGAATTCTTTAAGCATTTCAACAAAATAGTAGAAAAAGGAGAACAGGGAGGTATAATTTACTTGGACTTTCAAAAAGCCTATGTCTATGCTACAAAGTTCTTCAGAGTCAAATCCACACCCCGAGTGACATAAGTTATACCAACTTAAGTGCCGGTGTAGAGCATCTCCTGCCAACATAGCAACCGCTTCTCATGGAGGCTGGAGTTTTTATGCTGATGGGAGAGCTCTCTCCCATCGACTTAGAACAGTGGTGGTCAGGGTAATATGCTGGTGGGCTGTGAGACAGTTTGTTTACATTGACCGTCTGCATGCATAGCCACCTGCAGCTCCCAGGGGCCGCGGTTCACCGTTCCCAGCCAACGGGAGCTGCGGGAAGCCACGGGCCACAGGGACATGCTGGCCACCGCTTCCCGCAGTTCCCATTGGCCGGGAATGGTGAACCACGGCCACTAGGAGCTGCGGGGAGCCGTGCCTGCAGATGGTCAATATAAACATAATGTCTCGTGGCCTGGCAGCAGATTACCCTGATGGGCCCGTGCCGAAGGTTGCCGACCCCTGGTATAGTCACTCTGGACCCATCACAGAATCTCAGCTTTCATTCAAAATAAAAAATAACTTTCTTGCCCTTATGGTTACAAAGAAAAACTTTAAAATGTGATGTGACTGGAGTCCCAGGAATGCCACACTGAGGTTGCTCAATCAGGGCAAACTGCAAAGAATGGGGCAGACAATCCCCCAAACTGGTGGCTATTCTGATATTTAGATCCACCAAGCTAGCAACAAAACAGCTTCTATAATACCATACTGGTTACACAGAAGTCCAAAACACAGTTTCCTTTAAAGCAACCCAGCCTTGGGCTTTCTCCCAGACAGCCAAGTCAAATTTAATGAGGATTATTGAAAATCTTGTTCATCACATAAAAAGTTCTACCAATTCTAAAGGATCGGACACATTACCAAGCAAGTTAATGAATATTTCAGATCTTACCCAAATACATGCTCACAGCCAATTCTTATTGACTAAACTAAAATTTATTAAAAAAGAAAAGAGAGGGAGTATTGGTTAAAAGATCATTATAAATATAGACATTAATATAGTTCTCAGGTCAGTTTCATAGTAGAGATGGTGAGCTCTAGAGTTGCAAAGAGTTCTTTCTGAATTAGTCGATAGGTTTAGTTCAATGTTCAATATCAGGGCAATCCAAAATGAAATTGGAGACCTCAATCTTGTGGCTCAAGCATCACCCTGATAAAGTATAAGCAGATTTGAGATGAAAAGGATCAGTACCAAGAACCCGTTATACAGTTTCTAGGTGCCCTCTTGACAGCATCCAGTTCTAGGGTGAACAATAGTGTCTTTGAAGTAACCTCCTATTTCCTAGACATCACCGGTAATTAGCTACATGGATTAACATAAGGCAATTGCTGGTCTCCCACCATTTGCAGATGATTTGCTTTATACTTCAAAGAGAAATCCAGACAGTGATATCACTAGATTCGTAGTTCATTTAAATGTTAATATCTCCTTTTGATCTCTGAATTAACAGAATAGAGTGATAGATAGGAACTATTTGGTTATATTGTCAACCTCTAGCTGTGTGTGTGTGTGTGTGTGTGTGTGTGTGTGCGTATATATATATAATACACACAAAACTCGATCATTATCTACTAATATGTCTCATGTCTCTAAAGTTTGAATCTAGGTTAATTAGCCTGCTAATTATGTAACCCTTTCTGGCCCTTTGTCACATGTGACTTAAGTGTAACCAATACTGTGATGACTCCCTGAGTTTGCAGAGAGCCTGAAACAATAGCTGCAAGAAATGTGAACTTCCCCATTCAGCTCAATGGTGTGTTAAATGTAATGCCATTGGCAGGTAGGCTAAAACCTGAAATCTCTGGTGCTAAATGCATGAGCCTCTATTGCATGCACTAAAAAACACATGCTCTTAGTTAAGGCTGTAGCAGGCTCATTAATCTCTAGATGGTTTAGGTACTACTAGGGGGGGGGGGGAAGTACCACATCAAGCAAGCATGGGTTATATTAACTCCTAGATAGATTGCTCTGCAGATCCCACCCATATCACCACAACCAAGAACTCAAGGTGTGGCAGAAAGAGAGGAATGCAGTGGGCCTGGCCACCCACCCATGCAGATACAACCCCAATGCTGGGGTAAATAGTGGGGCCACTGCCTCTCCAGGGAAAGAGAGGGAACTCCTGCTGCGACCCCTGCAGCTCTCAAAGGGAAAGAGAAGCCCTGCTACTGTTCCAGTGGGGGATATAAGGGCCCCTTTGCTGCTGCTCTTGCCTATCTCGGAAGGGAGAAGACTTCCTCCCTGCAACCTCCACTCCAGGTGGGTGGAGAGTCATGATGCAGGGATGAGGCTGTGGTAGCCATGTGTCATGATGTGCCTATGGTCCTGGATTGCTTTCATCCATCCCCGTTACTAAAGAATCGCCAATCAGGGTTACAATTAAAACAACAGAAATACATGAGAGAACAATATCAAAATGAAAAAAAAAACTGGATTTACTGTTTTCATAGATCCTTGGGGAGAGGGACAAATATCCTCTAGGGAAAAGACTGTCTGGCAAAGTGTTTGTGAGAGTTCAAGGAAGTGTTCTGATACTTCAGTGATAGGTGCTATAGAAAAAAACTAAAGAAAGCGGATAGATCACCAAGCTTCTCAGTGGCACCTAAATGAGTAGCCTGATTTTTTTCAAAAGTGTGAGAACCTAGATCCTCCCACTGAAGTCAGACTGCAGACAGAATAAAATCTTGAGCTGGAAATTTTTTCAATGTGGGACACCGTCCCTATTTTTATATCTCTTGCCTTCATGTATCATGCATGCATGAGAGAATTTTTGAACAGCTGAGGATGTGATGTCTCCACACTGTACAAGGTTAATTACAGGAACACAAGGTGCTGTAAATGCAGATGAAGTAATTTGCACTTAGTTGCGAATATTAACTGTAAAAATGCCCTTCTAGCCACCAAACAGTTGCACGAAGAATGTGTGACAATAATGCTATGTATCATGTCTAATCTCAAAAATGGGTGCTCAGCGATAGACTTCTACATCCAGATCTAAACCTCTACATCAGTAGGCTGGGTTTCAAAAGTACTAATCACTCAGCAGCTCCCACAGAACATGGGAGATGCACAGGAATCCATCTTCTGAATGAATCACCTAGGAAGTATTTGCTTTTGTAAATTACTTTTTCCTTTGGTGCTTGTTTTTTGGATGGTTTATTTGGGAGGGATTTTTTTTTGTTGTTGAGACTGGTGGCTGGTCTTTGGGTTGGGGGGGTTGAAATGGGTTGTGTTTCTGTTTTGTTGTTTCTTTGGATGGCATTGGGGGTTGTTGTTTACGGATGCTTCAGTTGTGCATCAGCCTGATTGAAAGAACCTAAACTGTAACTTTCAAGAAGCATTTAGACCTATGATTGGTGGAGGGAAGTGTGGCAGTGTTTAAAGTTGTCATTTTTCACCAGTTCTGCTATTCTGTACTCTGGGACATTCTGCATCTGAATTGAAACACAAAGGCAACTGTTTCACAGATGGCTCTGCAGCAGGCATACTTCTCTTGCAATAAAAGATGCAGTACATGGACAGCAGAAGCACATCATCATTCAGTTACACACACAACACTGCATTTTCTTTTTAAAGATTATGGCCTCAGTCACAGGATTAGAACCTTTGTGGGGGTTCTGACTGCATTCTATACCACATGAACTGTGTGAACAAGAAAGATTTTGTAAAAATAATTTACATATAACCAGCTGCTGCGCTTCTTTTTAAGCCTTAGTTTTTCTGTGGGCTTCTTTTGAAAGTATTATCAGCCATTCAGTAGCCACTGATATTCCATACCAGGGGACAAACTGATACAGAAGGATTTTATGGATAGGACTTTTGCATTGGTATTTATTGATTGGTTCAGGGTTCATAAGTATGAGACATGATATTGTTTGTTGCTGTAGACCTGTGCACATATCAGCTGAGGACAAAATTTGCATGTTTCTGCAGGAGGAGGGAGGGCAAAGGAAAGGTTGTGTGGTGTTTTTGTGGTACAGCAGACATTCTCCTCTGATAGTATTGATAGACAGTGTCTCTGGAGATCGCTAAAAGCAGAGTTGTAGTATGGTTGTTTAAATGCTTCCCACAACTTACATTAGATATGCAGATGGCTTTTCTGTCATCTTTCTTGTCGTGTGTGAAATGAGTCTGTACCTCACTGACTCCAGCAGCATTTCTGTGACCAGTTTTGCTGAGTTGGATAGTGGAGGGAGGCTGTCAAGAATTCTGCTGCTGCTGCAGCAGCATGTGTTTCTTGTGCCTAGCAAAACACTGCATAGATTGGCTGTTTGGTTTGGGATGAATCTTTCTCCTGAACCTTATTCAGCACCAGCAGAAAAAGAGAGAGTACACTAATTATTACTTATAAATAGGGACTGGCTTAAATTGTGAAATTTGGTAAATATTTATACTTCAATACTTTTCATATTTGGTACCAGATGCTATGAGGATGTGGGGAAATGGGGCAAAGGAAAATTAAAGGTTACATACCTTTATTTCTGGCTGCAAATTTCCCTCATTTTAAAGCATGTTTTACTGCAGTTAAACTAGGGATTTACTCATCATCCTGCGGGCTGCTGCAGTAACTGGTAGAAACTTTGTTCCTAGCCAAGTGATAGATCACCTATGGGATACTTTTAACTGTTACTTTCTTTAAGCTGTTAATTATGTATCTTGTGTGGATGCAGTGTGCAATAAACCACCAGCCGCAGCACCCAAATGTCTGCAGCCTGTTCTGACAGTCCTGAGTAGTCTAGCTGCTTCCCATTCTGATTCTCATCTGCAATTACATCATCGCTTTCTCTTTTTTGGCTGAAGGAAAAAATTGCTCCTTAACCACTTCCATATGCCAGTCATGTTGGTTAGCATATGATTGACTGACTTGTCACTGGTTTATGATCAGGTGCTAAAATTGTACATCTGATTTCCTTTGTTGCACAACATCAGTATTTCATGAATACTGTGTGATATTTTTATTCAGTTAGTCAGTACTTGCAAACCCCAGTGCAGGCTCACTGCAAATATACTTCTGAGGTGCTGTTAAAAGAGTGTGACAAAACTTCAGAACTAAATGGTATTATTCTGTAATTAGCTGGCTGTGTATTTGTACCATTGCCTTCTTCAAGACAGACTCAGCACTATTTGTTACGGGCCCCATACAGCTAGCCACTAAAGGAGTTTCCCTTGTAGTTCAAATGGTAGGAGCATGTGCTTTTGGAATAGGAGGAGGTGTCCCCATTTTCACAACACCAATAGTTGCACAGTTTGGTAACAGATGTGAAGACTGAAGAGGCCAGAGGTTTGTTATAATATTTTCATGATTTAGATGTAACTATAAATGTCCTCTCATGCAAATATTAAAAAAATCAGCTGCAAGACATTCAGTTTCCAAATATGCACTAGTCCTGAACCTGTGTGGTTGACTTTAGCTGCTAAGTACCTAGGACAGTTTATAAATGTAAATAATTTAACATTTACATTTCACCTTTCAACCTAACGTACTTCACAAACTATATACATACAGCATCACAGGAATTCATCCAGCACAGAGGTGAAAGGTAGCAGGTAGGCAACCAGTGAACAGCTTGTTATTCAATAACGAGGGCAGGGGCAGGAATTTGGTCAGGATAGCAAGGCAACCCCCTACTCCTGCAAACATGACAAGCATTTTTAAAATATCTATACACAGGACCAAGTTTTAAGATAGGTTCAGAAAGACCCTGCAACAGGAACACATCATTGTTCTGCTGAGTCACCCTACTAAGCACAGGTGGTAGACCAGGGGTAGGCAACCTATGGCACGCATGCCGAAGGCGGCACACGAGCTGATTTTCAGTGGCACTCACACTGCTGAGGTCCTGGCCACCGGTCCGGGGGGCTCTGCATTTTAATTTAATTTTAAATGAAGCTTCTTAAACATTTTAAAACCCTTATTTATTTTACATACAACAATAGTTTAGTTATATATTATAAACGTATAGAAAGAGGCCTTCTAAAAACGTTAAAATGTATTACTGGCACACGAAACCTTAAATTAGAGTGAATAAATGAAGACTCAGCACATCACTTCTGAAAGGTTGCCAACTCCTGTGGTAGACTCTGCAAAAAGGTGCAGGGTTGTTACTGTTGATTAATGATTAATGCTGGCAGATGGATCTTTTTAGTGCCAAGCTGGATATAAGAGAAGCTGGGGACTCTCTAAAAGATGGAAGTGGGTAGAAGAAGGATAGAGCAGATCCTGCAGTGAAACCCTAAGAACAGCTAGTTTTGGGGAGACTATGTTCTTGATAATGCCCCATTGAAGGGAATGCATTTTGGATACTAATTCAGAACCTGAATGCCTTGTTGAAGATAGGCTAGAGACTAAAGCTAAGAGTCTGGTTCAGTGTTGTACTATTTCCCATGTGTGTGGGCTCTGCTGCTAAGAGGCTGTAAAGCCAATGGATGTGCCTATTAGGTAATTCCCTCCTCTTTAGGGAAAGCATCCACATGGCATAGAAATGGCTGCAGTGCTCTAGCCCACTCTTGCAGCTGTGACAGCAGTTTGCTATTCTGAACTCCGCAGTAGCCCCTTGTGACGATAGGCAGTTGGGTACAGGTTAGGGTAGGCCTGAGGCTGCTCTAATCTGTGCCAGAAATCAAAACAGCTCCTAGCCAGAGTAGGGTAAGTGTGAAGTTACAATTGCCTCATACCTTTGGATCCTGCATTTAGCACAGCTTGGTGGCATTTGGGACTCAGACCCATTTGTAGAAAGCTGCATGAGGTTCAGTTTTTCTACCATGGAAGGATAGAGTACAGAGGTAATCCTGTTAAGATTTGATCCTGTGGTTCTAGGTTGTCTAGAGATTTTAAACTAACATCCTCTTTAATACTGTACTGCAAATGCATAAGGCAATTCTCAATTGCCTTGTGCCTATTGTAGGCATTTACACCTATGCAAAGGGGATATAAATGCTGCTGCCAGTGTGAATAGAAAATTCAGTTTGGTAACAATATATACCCACCATGAAAAGGTGAAAATGACTACAGAGGATCCAAGGAGCAGTGGATGAACATATACATTTTTCTGATTCAGGAAATATTCTGGATAATTAGATAGATATGTATGCAAACATGGGAAAGAAATGCCAAGGAATCATAACTTATATCCAGAACACCACTGATTTCACCAGCATTTCACATGAGATAGAGCAGGATAGAGCAAGAATCGTTTAGTGCACCTGTGGAGCTCTGATTACATGTAGGTCATGGTCTGAGAGCCTGTACTATACAGAGCTGGATGAAGTTTTCAAAATAAAAACATGTATATTAATTCTTTCTCCAAAATAACCAAAAACAACTAATCCACTTTATGGAACAATCACTGATGAAATCAAACAATCAAATATCATGGTTTGCTTTTGTTGCTGGTTTCTTTATATTCAATAAATCAAGCAGTCAAAAGGTTTTTCCTCTATAACTTAGGGGATAAAAGGGGAAGGGGGGGGTATCTGAAAATCTTGTATATCAGAAACTTGTATTTTTTCCAGTCTATTTATAAACCCTTAACAGTAAAGTGTTTCAATGCAACACCAGCAAACCCTTAACTGTAACATCATGAACAGTGCCACTATAATAATGCCCTTGTCTAAACCTGCTGATGTATAGCTGTTTTTGCAGTCTGGGAACAACAGATACTAATACACTAATTAATGATCAACCATAGACTCTAATTGAAAGACCATTAACCCAGAGTTTAAAATCCTCCTTTTGGAATCAATGTAATTATTCAGCATGTGGTTCTATAAAACTAACTATAGGTAAACTACAGTATTACTCACAGTCCCAAGCAGTTGAGGTAACTTGACAAAATTTAAGAAGCCATGAAAATTGTTTTGCAACAAGTTTTCTCCCCCTTTCCCTGCCCGCTAAGATTTTGGACACTCCAATTATGCCTTTTCTATTGTCTAATGGACAGAAATCTAATTTTGCTAACTTCTCCTGGCTATTACTCCACTGGCATTTGTCAGCCTTGTTACCATTTTTCATGCACTCTCTAATTCTTCAATAGACTTCTATAATATAGTGCTCAGAATGGTCACAAGATTCCAAGTGAAAGCTGGCACAGGGAGGTATAAATTAAAATTACCTACATGAGCTAATAAATCTGCATCTCATCAGAATTTATCCCAAAAGAGGGTCACTCTGCTTCAAGATTCATACCAGATGATGTAGCTTTAGCTTACAGCTGGGGTTCCATAGCAGCCTGGCTGGCCAGTACTGATGACCTGGCAATTCCCTTTTCTGTGAAATTTGCTATTTTGGAACCTGTGTTTTTGCTGCGTCTTGTGCAGACATCCCACAAGGAGGCTCTGGCACAAGAAGCTTCTCTTCCTCTTGCTCCCCATAAGTATGATCCAGTCCAGTGGGAGCCTTTATGCTAAGGGAGTCAAAGGACTATGCAGGGCTAGAGTGGCCCTGCCAGTGTTGAAAATTTGACCAGGGAGTGGGAGGGCAAGATCAATGACTCTCTCCAAACAGGGGTACAATATTCATTCTTCTCCTGTGCTCCCTAGAGTTCTGGGGATTATGACCTCCACTCTGCCCCCAATGAGGGGCTGTAGCTACATGCTACATTCTATCCAGCCTATAATTTTAGGTTTCTGTTTACCTGTCACTCCAAAATCCTGTCCCAAACAGCATTTTGCAGCTCGTACTATTTAGAGCACAATTCTTTTCTAACTCCCGTTGGCTCTATTCTGCGTGCTATTTGGTATTGGTCAGCCCTCCTATTTTTGCAGCATCTGCAAAGTTGAAAACCATGCCACATATTCACTCCACCAGGTCACTGATGAACAGAGAAAATGACAAGAGGTTGGAAAACAATCCCTGCAGCACTCCATTTGTTACTGCATTTTTATCTGATTTTACCATTCACCACTCCTCTCTTCAGCCTTAACAAGCTAACTCTTTATCTAGCTGAGTATTTCATTGTCAATACTATACTTTGCAAACTTACACATTAGTCTTGTCTAGACATATTGGAAAAGAGCTTGAAAAGCACTTCTCGTTGCTACATCCACAAATACATTAATCAGATTTGTTAACCGCGCCTTCCCTTTTATAATGGATGCTAGCAGGCTTGCCTTGATTTAGTTCTGTAGTTAATCAAACAGCAAGTGACCTTTCAGAACCTACTAGATGCCCAGCAGAGCGTTATAAGCCTGGAATTAAATAAAAAGATCACTGCTGGAACTGTGATAAGGAGCGAAAGGATTTGTACAAATCTTTTGGCTGGGCTCCATTGTACCACACCTTGTGGTAGGAAATCTGTCATGAATTGAACATCATGCTAGTTAGTGATGTACCAAATAATTCACTCAGTTTTGTTCTATATTACCTAGATGCTATATGAGGCATGAGCAAGTCACCAAAGATTGGTTCTGAGGAGTATTAGCATTTATTTTAAGAAAACAGAAATCATACTATTCTTAAGTTTTATAGAAAAATCTTAGGCATATTCAAGCCTGTAGAGGTGCTAAAAACCATAGTGATTAAGTATATTTAATTAACGAGTGTGCAGAGTATTAGTATAAACCTCAAACCAATATTAATATACTAATCTAAAGACAACAGTTAACCACAGCCGCATCCAATGAGTATATGCTCCTAAAATAAGATCCATGAAAGAATTTAGGCACCTAAACCCCAGACTTAGGTAACTAAGTTCCTGTTTTAAGTGCCTACATCCCAGTTTTGGTTCCCCTGCCATCCACAACACTCCCACTGACCCAGTAGGTGCCTAACCTCATTCAGTGCCTCAGATTTTCAGATTAAAATGTCCTTATGTTTCTGTCCCTGAGCATGTGCAGTGCTACTCTGGGCATCCAGACTCCTCTCTGACCTAAGCCCCAGGGTGATTCACAAACCAGGGAAAGACAGGCCTTCGTCCACCTAACTCTCATGGGAGGACCCAGTATGGTAGGCATGTTCAGTCTGCACCTATGCATAGGGCACCATTCAAAATCCAGCTGGATGAGATGATGTTGCCCACCTTATAACTTTTAGCCCAGTGCTTAGAGCACTCACCTGTGATATGGGAGACTCAGGTTCATGTCCCCACTCTCTGCCAGAGGGTGAGAGAGGATTTGAACGGGGGTCTCCAACCTGTCAGGACAGAGCTCTAATCCCTGAGGTATTCTGATGTGGGGCTCACTCAGTTGTTCCTGTTGAAGTTGTTCCACTGTGGATAAATAATGAAAGAGTGGTTGGAGCAGGGCGAAGGGACTCAGAATCTCTGACATCCCAGGTGGTTGCCCCAATCGCTGGGCTACAGAGTCATTCTCTCTCCTCCTATTCATTATATAGGGAGCCTAGGTGCCTTACTCAGCTGAGTGGATTGCAATCTTGTTCCTGTGATTTTTTAGGCACTTAAAAGTTGGGTGCTGTGACAGTTAGTGTTGCAACACTAAGTCCCTTCATGGATCCCACCCTGAGTATAAATAGCAGGTCACTCCCATAGTTCTATACCAGCAGGTGGTATCTTCCTTCCCATTGAGGGCATGCAGCAGTAGGGCATTAAATGCTGATAGTTGAGGATCTCCAGTTGATTGTCTGCTGTAGCTTCAGCCATAAATATCCGCTCAACTTAGCTATACTGAACTCCCAGTGACAAATGCCTTGTTACCAACACACTGAGTCCTGAGTGCACATCAACATGTCTTAGGCCTGGTGCTGAGCATTCACAAAGGTTATCAATATGTCCCATTCCTAATCTTGAATACCCAAAGGAGTCATCCATGAGGTTCAGACCTTGTTCTGAGTGATAACATGACCCTCAGTAGGCCCCAGGCCTAGTCTTGAGCATCCAACAAGGTCATTGACATTGTTTAAGCCTGATTCCAAGTGCCCAATGGAGTCACTGATAGGGTCTCAGGCCTAGTACTGAATAGCCATTGAGGGTCATTAACTTAGAACCCCACTCTGGACTCCAAGGAAAGTGTTTTATATCAACTGGGTTGAGGCTTCCCATGCTCCAGGCTGGACACAAAGTGAGCCCTCCACCACAGGCTTCAGAGCATGCTGCAGGGAGACTGGGGAATTGCTATGTCACCTTCCTTGCTGGAGGCATCAACTTACATTAAAAGGGAGTGGGAAGATGTTGCCATGGCAACCTTGTTCCCATCTTCACTGAAGCACAAGGAGCGGCTGAGGGGGTTGCTATGGCAACATTCTCTATTTCAGGCACCAGCAGCTTAGAGGGAAAGTCGGAAGGGGTTGCTATAGAAACCATGCTCCCATTGGGCTGGTTTCTTGGCAGCCTTCCTACCCCAATTTCAAAATATCCACAACCTAAAATGGAACTAAACCCTCCCCTGACCCCCAGCATAATTCCTTTCACGCCATGCATCCCCATCCTGCGAGCCGAGAAAGTAACTTTCTTGGTGCTGTCTTTACCATCTTTCAGCCCCTTCAGTACCGGCCTCAAACTTCGAGTGTAAATGATTATACTTGGTCGAATTGCTGTGGCCCCTCTTATTTACAGAGCATTTCCATATACAGTTGGACCCAAAAGTATGCACAGGGACCAGTTATTAGATAAACTGAGGTGTCAATCCCAGTTACTCTTTCACAAATGGCTGAAATCATTAGCCATCCATCTGGCTTGTGGCAAAGATGCTCCAAGTGTTCTTGTAGAAGTGAGCAAGGGATCTATGTGTATAGTTTCTCTCAGACTGGGTTTCTATAACAGGCAAATTCTTGTTTTAATCTAGAAATACTTCCCACCTAGTAGATCTACTCTGCTCATATTCATTAAAGGTATGGTGGTCATGAGCCATGTCTGATTAGGTAGCCTTTTTGAAGGAACTATCTGCACCACTTCCATGGGGGTGTACTCAGTAGCATGAATGGAAAATTATTCAAAATCCAAAAATATCTCTGGAACATTTAAAATTCACAGAAGACTTGCTGGACTCAGATATTCTTAGTCCTTCTGAGTATAAAAGATGAAAACAGCTTGCCTGCTTCACCAAACTCCATTTATTGAAATCCCCACTTGTCTCTGTACATATATGGAGTCTCTCAAATTCCTGCTAGAAACTACTTGTTTTGAAGTCTGCCATTGCTCTACACTAGAGAATATTTGCCACAGATAGCAGTTGTTAGCAAAGGCTTTGATGTGGAAGTTGAGGACCAAAATCATGTGGCCACAACTAGCAGTATACCTCAAAGAGAAGCCACTGTTAGTGATTAACGGACACACACATATTCCATATTTGAGATCTCAAATAACATTTTTCATTATAAATAATTTCTCAGTTACTCTGATCCAAATAATAATATTCAAGACTCCATCCACAACTTAGACTCAGGATTCACCCAGGAATTTCTGTGCATACTTTGGGATTTCAAATGACTATTACAGGTAAAGATCCTGACAAACATATAATCAGGCCACCTAGTTCTGAATCAATATGCAAGCAAGGTCAGAATCTCACCTCAGATATTGTAAGCTCCATAAAAGTTTGACTGAACTGTTATTCAGCTAGTTGCCTAGTAGAGAAAAGAATACAACTGCAGACAGTCACATCTGTTCAACATTGGACCCTCTAGATGGTCCATAGACCAGAGGGTGCTGAAGCAAATCCTTTTGAGAGAGAAACATAATTATCTTGTCAGACCTTTAACCACTAAATTTCTACTTTCTACACTCTTTTGTTGGTGAAGGGAAGGTCCTGATCAAGCTCATGGAATAACAATAGAAATCATGTGGTGATAATCTTTTTCAAGAGGAGGGTAGATACCATTCCATTTTTAATAAGGAGGGATATCTGAAGATATCTCAGACAGGACTCCAGCAGTCTCAAAGGAAACCTTTGCACTCTGGTATACCACATTTATACTGATCAGTGTTACGGACTACATACCATAGAAATCATTTGCAATAGATAATTCCTCTCCATTAGACTCTGACCCTTGAATTTGTGGTGACTGTTGTGCAGAGACCTTTCCTTATGCCTCCTTCAAACTGTTTAAAATATCTGTGTGTTCCAGTTTTTCAGAGTAGTTTCTTTCTGTTGGCAATGATATCATCCAGTGGAGTAACACATGAAAACCAAGAGTCTGATCTACCATCTCTGTGTATAGTTTTTTTTTTTCTATGAAGCCTTTCCCCTTTCCTGAATGCCGTCCTTCTAGACATTTCACAGAAATAAGTAAAGTTGCTGGACCAGATTCTTATTGCACTTAACAGGAGTGACTCCACTGAAGTCAATGGAATTACACTGGTATAAAATTGGTGAGAGCAGAATTAGGCCCCTGGTTCCTGCCCTGAAGAGCTTATGGTCTAAACCTGGGGATAGGAAGGCAAGAGTGACTGTAATAAGATTACATGGTTGTTAAATAAGAACATGGCATAAAACTTAGAGAGATTTCTCATAAATAGAGCATTTAATTTCAATAAATAAGTACTTATATAAAACCCCTACCCCTCTTAGGTGTTGCCCAAATGCTTCTAAAACAATACATGCTCTAAAACTAGCATGTATTAATTTTGAATATCATGATAAACACGTTAGACATTGAATCCTCCTAGAAAACAGTAAATAACATGTATGCTAGCACAATTTAAACATTAATAATTCAAAAATAGTATAGTAGAACTAGTGAATAGTATATTTTGTAGTTTTATTGTATGAAATCTAAGCTATTTTAAAAAACAACAATTTTATTTTATTTTTCCGAGAAATCTACTTTTCAGCCTAGGGGTTCAAAGTGGCAGAAACCATTTTAAATATAGATCTTCAATTCCTTCCAGCAAATTAGTGAAAAATAGACCTTAATAAGAAAGTCATCTGACTAGATATCATTCATCTAAAACTTTAAATGGGAGATGTGTCATTGGTGGTATTCTGCATCTAATTTGACTTACTTATCGTGTTAAACACAACAGAATTTACAAGTATAAATATTTATAGAGAAAGGATAGCAGATGTCATGGTAAACCAGTTAAAACAGATACCATGCTGGAAATGGCATATAACCCCATATATACTCTTAATGCTCGTAATGAAGCTGAAAATTAATTCTTCAGTCATATCTTCACTCCAGGTCTTTACATGCTAAGCAGAGAGTATCCATTTTTAGCCAGCAAACCCTAGGGGAGGTAAATACTGAGAGAAGTTTCAAAACCAATTTTTGCGGTGGAGTTGGTATAGGAACAATCATTCTCTCCTGTACAGGGGAGCCTTCAGTGGCATCAGTTATGAATACTGAAGTATGAGAACTCATAAATAAGAGAGGCTTGGAAGAACTAGGAGAAAAAGATGAGAATAGTTTTCACAATTAGCAAAGCTGCTTCGCTTACCTGAAATATTTTTGACAAATTGTTAAAGAGGGCTTGACCAGCACTGACTTTGTGTTTGACTCCTCTGACTGTACCATTTTTGCTTAGAATGTTGACTCGTTTTGTACCAAAGCCCCTCTCTTTAGTAGCTCTCACTAAAATGAGCAAGTCATCTTGCTCATTCTCATTTTCATCACACTCAGATCCTAAATGTCCATTCTGCTGTCCATCCGCTTCACTCAGTCTGCTGGTTTGGTCAGTCTCTGAACTACTGGTGTATTCAGAATCCAAAGAGTCTGCCGTTTCTCCATCTGCATACACTTCCTTTAGTACTCTCCCACTGTGAGAGGAAGCAATTCGAAATCGGACTTTCCTCAGCTGCCTTTCACCTTCAGTCTTCATCTCGCTTTTAAGCATTGTCCCATCTATTGATATCAGCCGTTTACATTGTTCTGGTTTAGGCTGTGACTGTAACTGCCAGCTTGTCACACTTAAAACAATATCAGAACTGTTTTCCAGGGACAGCAGCACTCATATTAAACTGAAGTGTAAAGGAAAGAGGATTCCCAAGAACCTACACTGCAGTTCTACAGTTAATAATGAATGGGTTTGTGCTATGGTTACCTTTAAACTAAAACCTGCAAAATGATATCATCAATTAAATATTAAAGAGCCATTGTGTTGGGTTTTTTAGCAGTTAGAGAGAGAGAGAGAGAGAGAGAATATTAATTGATTGAAACCAAAATTCAGATCAGCATCTAAGAAACATAATAAGTTACACGAATTTATGTGAATTAAACTTTGTTGAAAAGTGCAAAAAGGAAGAAAGAATTTTCCTCAGGGTTCATCTGAGTAGAATTATTAGGGCTCTTCATTTTCAGTTTTTATTTTATTTAATTTTTCACAGGAATTTATCAGTGTTTATTATCACAACAACAAAAGCAGGTGAAAATCAGTGCAAAAATCTATTAATAATTTTTCTGGATAAATATTGGTGTTTATTTTGGTGGATGGAAAAACAGGGGGGGAAAGGTATTCAGTAGATTAATGCTTTGAATTCCGTTCATTAATGTGGTTTGCTGCAGAACTAAAACAGAACTCAAAATACAATGCCACCTTTGAGCTTAAGAAACAATACATCTCTAACCCCCAAATAAAACTTTTCATTTGAATAAACAGTTCACTGTCATAGGCTTAAAACTATTAGCCTACAAATATTTACATTTCATAATAGAGCCATACCATTTGCAGCGCATACACTCAACTTCCTCCTTTTCTCCTTTTTTTGTTTTTTTTAAACTTTCAAATACTTCCTTGTGTTCTGAAATGTATTCTGATACAGATTTTCATTTTCTTCCCATGTTGGTGTGTCAAATCTTTAAACCGTTATCTGCTAATAGCTTGAAAGGTGTATGTGATGGGCGTGAGATTCATCAGTATGTACATGCACTTTAGAGCTTGCATGCATGCCCGTTTGTTTACTGTGTATATCGTCTAGACTAATACATAGCCTTACTTCAACAGGCAGTTTTGCATATACACACAAAATAATGTATTATTGCAATACATATATCTCATGCAATGTATTGTATTTTCCTAATAAAATACGTTATTTTTATATATTTGAATGATACAAAAATAGGGTGAAAATCAGATACAACTGAATAATATTTTTTGTAAACCCAGGAATTTTACAGTAAAAATCAATTTAAACTGAAAATGAAGGTGTTTAAGAATTATATATACACTGCACTTCAGGTGAAAATCCTGAGCTCCAATTTTGGAGAGGGGTGGATGCTGGGAACATTGCTTTACAAACAGAGACGTTGACCTCCACTCTGCCCCAGGCCCTGCCCACACTCCACCCCTTTCCCAAGCCCCCACCCCGTCCCGCTTCTTCCCACCCCCACTCTGACCCCGCCCCCTGCTCCTCCCCCTTCTCCCCAGCACCTCCTGCACGCTGCTGAACAGCTGATCACAGTGGGCGGGAGGAACTGGAAGGAAGGGAGAGGAGCTGATCAGTGGGGCTGCTGGCAAGCGGGAAGAGTTGGTGGAGGAGAGGGAGGTGCTGATCTGCAGTGCTGCCAGTGGGTGCTGAGCACCCACTATTTTTTTCCAGCCCCGGAGCACCGACAGTTGGTGCCTATGTTTACAAATACCGTTTTCCTGATCCACTGATCAACTCTCAGTCATAGGTTCATCCAAAATTTGCTCTTTGTGTAACTCCATGCAGTATCAACAGTATTATGTGAATAGAAACACAATTATGGCTGTGTGTGTGTGTTGATGGTGGCCTTTTAATTGAGGTGGGGTACAAGAACAAAGTGGAAGAGAAGAATAAGGCCAATCACATTCTGATATGTAAAGTAACAAATTAATGTAAAAATAACACTGGTCTGTATTCTGTTACATAAATTGCACAATGTGCTTGGTCAAGGGCGTCTGGAGAAAAAGAAGAGAAAAGTAATAAACTGGGACAAACAGTGATCAAACAAAGAAAAGTGGGGCAAGATCAACTTAATGACAGAGCAAGCTAGATCCCTTTACAACAAACCATGAATACCTAGGGCTTCCTCTCATGTTGAGTAGTACCTTACTCCACAAATAGTCCTACTGAAACCAATAAAACTACTTGTGGAGTAAGGTCCTATTTAATGTAAGAATGGCAGAACTGAGCTTTTACTGATGTAAAAGGTTGATGGGGTATTGGTGCAACTCCCCACCACCCAGGACTCCAGTAGGATGTCTCAGATATTTTCAGTTCCACCTATGCTAAGGGCAATATGTATATAATGATAGACTTAGCCAATGATCCTCTATTAAAAGCAGCTGATGTCCTTCCTGCAACTACTAATATACTGGGGGGGGGGGGTTCTCCTGAGGTTTGTTTTGGAAATCCCTGTTCGGTTCTCCCTCAGCACAGTAAAAGAGATAATATTTCCCATTCCCTGTGAATGAGAACAGTCAATTTTACATTGTGTATAAGATCACATACAAAACACTTAGCAGTATTTCTTCATTAATTCATTGATCTCAGATGGTCTTTAGGTGTATTGAAAAGCAGCTCCTAATATTTAAATCAGTTATATTATATCAGGGTTGGCATGGTAGAAATTATACATCCTACAGTATGTGGTGGATTTTGCAGATTGAGTCCCACTATTCTGTGTTTTTCGTATTGGACTATCAGTTTGAAATACATCAAATTCCATAGCTCCAAAAGTAAAGCAGACTGTCCCAATAAGAGGACACTACATTACTTCACCAAATCCCTATTATCCTGAAAATAAGAAGAGAAAAAGCATTTTTAAAATTACTGTTGTAACTTCTCAACCTTATGTTTGTCCCATTTTATGCCATTATAAACTCATTGAAAATCAATGGAATTTCACTGACCCAAAACTAGTACAACATAGTGGTGAATAAGGGTGGTTTTTGCAAGTTCAATCTAAAATCTAAACATTCAAATCAAATCCAACACTTCAGAGATAATCAAAAAAGTGCTGTTTGTGAAACAACACTTACAGGAAAAAAGAAACCAGTGCATATAGGTGACAAGCCACATTAAAATGTTTGAAACATATTACCCAATAATTCCCAAGCTATTAGCATCTCAGCATATTGCCAGTACATGTACTTTACATATTCCTGCCATAAATTAATTAAATGTTTAGAATTAATATTACATACTGAATTTACTCTTCCTCTCTACATTCTTCAATATTTGAGAATCTCATTAAAATTGAACCTGTTATTGCCAGGCCTAAGGCATCTAATTTAATTAAAACTCTATTTCTGACTCTTATCTCTCTATCAGAAATACACTAAAAGTATGTTTGTATATTTATGTGTTTATCTTAGTATGAAGATGCTGTGACTTTTTTTAAATGATCAAAAGAAAAATAGGCACGAGGCGGTTGATCTTAACCTGAATGGCTCAGATGATGATGATTTATTATTTGTATTACCATAGTGCGTAGGACTGCTATTCATGGACCAGAACCCCATTGTGCTAGGTGCTGTTCAGACACAGAGGAAACAGTCCTTGCCTGAAAAAGCTTACAATCTAAGTATAAGACAAGAGAACAGATGGCTACAGACAGACCGACAGGGAGTACCAGGAAACAATGAGACAATATTAGTCAGCATAAGAGGTGGTGGTCTCAGCACATCAGCAGCCGACTTGTTGTCAAGTTTTTTTTTAGAGGCATCACCAAAAACGAGAATTTTAAGAAGGGTTTTGAAAATGGATAATGAGGTAACTTCACAGTTGTCTACAGAGAATTCCTTCCCAAGCTTGTGGAGAAAGCACAAAGGTTCTTGTGTGAAAATTTAACAAAAGGGCAATGGAGTCCATAATCGTGTACCAGTTAGAGGCAGGGGTCAATAGCAAAGGAAGGATGAGGCGTAGGGTGAAAATAGGCCTTGAAGGATATTGAAAGTGAAGACAAGTGGCTTATGAGAGTTTGGCTTTGGAAGGATAGTGACAAAGGGCTTGCCATACTGGATCAGACCCATGATCTCACTGGTTCAATATTCTGTCTTGAGCAGTGGCCAATGCCAGATTCTTCATCAGAAGGTACAAGAAAAACAGCAGCAGGTCAATATGGGATAATTTACTCCTCCACAAAGATCTCGTTCTAATCCCTAAAAGTTAGGGAAAGATTGTTAAAAGATAGTTTTAAAACCTGAAGGATAGTAGCTTGGAAGTTTATGTTATTACTTATATTGTATCTTTTAAAACCACATGTGTAGTTTAGTTATGTTTAACTTTCAAGAAGAAATATTGGTGTTTAGTGCTAGTATCGCTCTTTCTTACCAGTCAAACATATGTTAGCAAAGCAAGGATTACTTCCCTAGATGTTGCTATTTAACATTGCATCCTTCAAGTGAAATGTTTTGGGAACTTCTGGGTGAAATCCTGGTGCCAGGGAAGCCTGCAGCTGGGAGCGAGTCTCCCAGCCCGGGTGGACAGACTCATGCTAGCGCAGCTCAAACTAGCATGATAAAAATAACAGTGTGGACATTGCAGCCATAGCTGAGACTTGAGTTAGTCACACTAGCTCAGACCCAGAGGGCCAGGTCAGCTTGAGACCCAGAGGGCCAGGTCAGCTCCCCATAGCCACAACATTCACACTGCTATTTTTAGCATGCTTGCTCGAGCCCCATTAGCATGAGTCTGTCTGCTCAGGCTGGGAGGCTTACTCCCAGAGTCCCAGCTGTACTGGAGAAATACCCTCATTGCCCGCTAACCCCATAAAAATGGGCCCATGATGCTTGATTGGAGCATCTAGACTCTACTGTAGTACAACTAGCAATGATTAATTATTGATTTCATATTTTCTAAAATCTAAATAAAATATTACAAAATAAAAAAATATGTATAATGAGCCAAATTTTCAAAGGTGTGCATAAGTATCTGAAAAAAATGTGTCCATTCTGAAAGCCTAGCACCTGGCATATTTTTGGTGCAATGTAAATAAAACGAGGCCTTCAGGTCTGGAATTGGATCCCCTCTGTAACACAGTTTAGATATGCTGATCTTCAGGGCAGAGCTTTAAGCAAGCCTGTTTTCTAAAGCTTCCCTTAGGGAGCATCAATTGGTGTAATTAGGCATAAAGGTTGTGAAAGGGAGGAGTTGGTGGGGGAATTGGAAATGGATTATGGAGATGCTTTGTGAGCATTGGCCCCCTTAGCAATTTTTTTTAATGTTTTCCAAGCTCTGGATAGGCACTTAAAAGTTAAATAAATTCTAGTTTGCAGTGTTGTTGTAGCTGTGTTGGTCCCAGGATGTTAGAGTGAAAAGGCAGGTGAGGTAATATCTTTCATTGGACCAATTTCTGTTGGTTAAAGAGACAAGCGTTTGAGTTTCTTCTTCAGCTCTGGGAAAGGTTCTCTGAGTGTCACAGCCAAGTACAAGGTGGAACAAGTTCTTTAGCATAAGCAGCTAACATGTTTGGAAAAAGGCAAATATAGTACCCATCTTTACAAAAGATAAGAAGGAGAATCCAGGGAACTACAGACCGATCAGCCTCACCTCAGTGCCCGGAAAAATCATGGAGCAGGTCATCATGGAATCCCTTTTGAAGCACTTGGAGGAGAGGAAAGTGATCAGGAAAAGTCAATATGGATTCACCAAGGGCAAGTCATGCCTGACCAACCTGATTTCCTTCTGTGATGAAATAACTGGTTCTGGGGATATAGAGAAAGTGGTGGACATGATATTTCTTGAATTTAGCAAAGTTTTTGATACGGTCTCCCACAGTATTCTTGCCAGCAAGTTAAAGAAGTATAGATTGGATGAATGGACTGTAAGGTGGATAGAAAGCTGGCTAGATGAGGATCGTCTGGCTCAACGGATAGTGATCAATGGCTCAACGTCTAGTTGGTGGCTGGTATCAAATGGAGTAACCCAGGGTTCAGTCCTGGGACCGGTTTTGTTCAACATCTTCATTAATGATCTGGATGATGGGATGGATTTGCACCCTCACCAAGTTCATGGATGACACTAAGATGGGGTGAGAGGTACATACGCTGGCAGGTAGGGATAGGGTCCAGAGTGACCTAGACAAATTGGAGGATTGGGCCAAAAGAAATCTGATGAGGTACAACAAGGACAAGTGAAGAGTCCTGCACTTATGACGGAAGAATCTCATGCACCGCTACAGGCTGGTGACCGACTGGCTAAGTGGCAGTTCTGCAGAAAAGGACCTGGACAGTACGGTGGACGAGAAGCTGGATATGAGTCAGCAGTGTGCCCTTGTTGCCAAGAAGGCTAATGGCATATTGAGCTGCATTAGTAGGAGCATTACCAGCAGATCTAGGGAAGTGATTATTCCCCTCTATTCAGCACTGGTGAGGCCACATCTTCATTAATGATCTGGATGATGAGATGTATTGCATCCAGTTTTGGGCCCCCCACTATAGAAAGGATGTGAACAAATTGGAGAGAGCCCAGCGGAGGACACTGAAAATTTATTAGGGGGCTGAGGTACATGACTTAGGAGGAGAGGCTGAAGGAACTGGGCTTATTCAGTCTGCAGAAGAGAAGAGTGAGGGGGGATTTGATAGCAGCCTTCAACTACCTGAAGGGGGGTTCCAAAGAGGATGGAGCTAGGCTGGTCTCAGTGGTGGCAGATGACAAAACAAGAAGCAATGGTCTCAACTTGAAGTGGGGGAGGTCTAGGTTGGATATTAGGAAAACTATTTCACTAGGAGGATGGTGAAGCACTAGAATGGGATAGGTAGGGAGGTGGTGGAATCTCCATCCTTAGAGGTTTTTAAGGCCTGGCTTGACAAAGCCCTGCCTGCAATGATTTAGTTGTGGTTGGTCCTGCTTTGAGCAGGGTATGGACTAGATGACCTCCTGAGGTCTCTTCCAACCCTAATCTTCTATGATTCTATGTTGTAAGAGACCATACAAGGTGAAGTGGGCAATCAACACTTCCGCAGTCATAGGACAGAGGAGGGTTAGTGGGCTATAGATTGCGGTAATGAGCTATGAATCCAGTGTCTTTATTGCATCCATGATTTTTAATGTCTAACAGAGTTATGAATTTAAACTCCCAGGCCCATTTTATGAAGGTGTTGTGCAAGTTTCCTTTGATGATGAGGACTAAGAGGTCGGATATGGAGTGATCATTTTGTGAGAAATTTTTGCCCACACGTGATAAGGGTTTTTTTGTATTTTCTAATTTTTCTTTGTGAGTTTATTAAAGAGCATGAGTGTCTCATTTCTTGTTTAAATAAATTATAATCCTCCTGCATTTGCACACATAAGTAAGCATTTGTGTGTATGTGTGTAATAAGTATTTGTATGCACACATGTCTGTTTACACAAACATATACAGGTTCTGTGGGTGTATAGGTCAGTTTCTTGCTGGTCTAACTTGGGCGCTGTCTTTTGAAAATTCAGCCCTGACTGTATTTGATTGAAGGTGGCCAGAAGGAGAATATATACTGGAATATTGAGAGATTTGCTGTGATCAAGTAATTCTCTTACTTTCTATATTCTGGTTAAGATTCTGGCAGCTAAAGGAAGCAGTTCCAGGTCTAATGCAGAATGTTTAAAGGAAATTAAGGGGAGGAGGGTAAGAATTTGTGTGCTAGAAAAGGCTTTCAGCCTTTTACTCTCATCAGACTACACTTAACTAGGTAAGAGTGAAGCAACAGAAATGTAAAGTAACACCTTTTAAAAAAAAAATTTTATCCTGAGTTTATTAGATTGGGTAGAATAATCTGTCCATGTCCCTGAATGAGTATTAGATACCCAAGTACAAATATATGGACCCATTTCTGCTTTGCACCTGGGGATTCGGTGCAACTGGGGAGGAATTAAACTTCTGCATTTTAAGTGCACAAGGCTTGATTCTTATCTCACTTAAATTAGTGAAAATTAGGAGTAACTCTTTAAAGCTAAAGAAATGTATACTCACGTAAATCCTATCTAACAGAGATCAGAATCAGGCCCCCTGCTTCTAGGATTACTTCTTATCTTCAGTCTATGAACTAGAAATACTAATGATTAATGATATTTCATAACATTAGTGTCTGGTTGTCAGACATATTTTCCTACTGAAAAGAGGTGATTTATTGTATTATCAACTATTATTTACACAGAAGAAATGAACTAAAAATAATAAATGACAAGACTCAAAATGTATTATCATCCATTCGAGAAGAAAAACAGCTTATATCAAACTCTGTATTTGTCTCAAATACGTGTATCTGACACTGTATAAAATTCATTCTCTCCAGGAGCTGAATCACAGTGATTGCAAAATTGCTGCTTACTCACGTGAACTGTGACAGCCAACATAATTCATTTTCAAACACTGATTTAAAATTAAGAACATTCTTGAAGCAGAATAATTGCTTCTGGTGGTATGCTTTTGTACTAATATTTTTCCTTAAACTTCTACAGTAAAGCTCAACTGGTTTGCAAAGAATTTGGGCTGCATTGGGAGATGTGAATGTCTGTGTAAGCCTCACTTTACATGAGACATTTAATTTTTTTTTCTCTCTAGCAGATCCTACATGAATTTTACCATGGTCTTGATCTCTTGCCCATTTGAGTCAGTGGCAAAGCTCCCATTGACTTCAGTGTGCAGGATTAGACCCTATCTGAGTAGTTAAATGATGGCCTGATGCATTTAATGAAAATGGTGATAATGTAGCAGTAAGTAAATGCAAAATTAATCAGGCTTTCATTTTAAAATACATTCTAGCTGTGTTAACTGAGTACTATTGTTGTGTTGTTATGAGCATCATTCAGTCACATGGTAATTCCGTTTTTTATTAGAAAATATTTTATGTGACTGTGTGTGTGGTCATGACAATGAGATGCTGAATGCATTGGTTGCTCTGGAGCAGGGGTAGGCAACCTATGGCACGCGTGCCGAAGGGGGCACGCGAGCTGATTTTCAGTGGCACTCACACTGCCCGGGTCCTGCTCACCGATCTGGGGGGCTCTGCATTTTCATTTAATTTTAAATTAAACTTCTTAAACATTTTGAAACCTTATTTACTTTACATACAACAATAGTTTAGTTATATATTATAGACTTATAGAAAGAGACCTTCTAAAAAGGTTAAAATATATTACTGGCACGCGAAACCTTAAATTAAAGTGAATAAATGAAGACTCGGCACACCACTTCTGAAAGAAGAAGAACAGGAGTACTTGTGGCACCTTAGAGACTAACAAATTTATTAGAGCATAAGCTTTCGTGGACTACAGCCCACTTCTTCGGATGCATAAGTGGGCTGTAGTCCACGAAAGCTTATGCTCTAATAAATTTGTTAGTCTCTAAGGTGCCACAAGTACTCCTGTTCTTCTTTTTGCGGATACAGACTAACACGGCTGTTACTCTGAAACTTGTCACTTCTGAAAGGTTGCCGACCCCTGCTCTGGAGCAAGATAAGTGAACACTGTGCAAGCTGCCCAATAGCACTCTCCCGTCATGCACTTCAATCCTCACCTGCAATCACCCTCAGTATTCCAGTTGGGGACCTCTCCTGAGTAAACATGTGCCTCTTGTAAAGTAGTTTAGGGATATGTACAAACATCCACCAGGAAACAGATCCAAAGCAGCAAGCTAGTTTCATTTGAATGTAGGACCAAAGAGCTAAAAGGCTGTGTTTGTATTGTCTCACACAAACGCTATGGTGTCCATGAAGTTCAGTATTCTCAGTGGAAGCTCTTTGAGGACAGGAAGGGTAGATTTTTGCCTACCCTGGTTTTGTCCCATTTACAGATTCAGATTTATTTACCTACTGTTGTAAGCTGACATATCTTTACTTGTCAATATTGCCTCTGCACTTTCAGATGTCATCAGCTTCAACTGCATATTCTTCCTCTTCTTCTTTTTCTAGTTTCTGTGGCCAAAATACTTTTTATTCAGCAAGATGTTTCATTTAGTGGACAATATCCATCCAAACCTAATGCAGGGGAACTTTGCAGTAATGACACATTTCTTGCCTGATAAAGTCATTCTTTCTGAAGCACTTATTTTTTTAGTTCTTTGTCGCTGGATTTTATTTTCAAGAACTAACTTACTTGCTTTCTCTGCTGGTGTTCAGAACTGAGTGACTGTTTGCCCTTCTCCCATTTCTCTCTCCTTTTTTAAAATGTTGCAATTCAGTTTTCTTTGCCTCCTGGGTTTTTTATGTCCTGTCTCCTGGCAAGAATATGTGTAAATTACATTTTTAGTGTGATCTCAAGAAGTACATTTTGGATTTTTGTACTAGACATAAACATACAGTACATGAATGAAACAATCATTTTGCAATCTTAAACTCCTTGTCTAGAAGACTCTGGTTCATTTTGATTTCTATTTGTTTGTTCATTTTTATCCCTTATGAAAATGAGGGATGCATAGCACTGAAGAGAGCCAGGCAAGGTGCAGATAGGTGGTGAGAAAGCTTTACCACTCTCCTAAATACTTGTCTATATCACTGCCACTGCTCCAATCCTGGGCGTTCATAGAGCAAAGACTACCACCAAGCACAGCCAAAATGTATGTTTCCTGTGGGATTGGAGCTGGGTGGAGTTAGGTAGATTTGCAATATGAACAAATGCAGGGCCAGGGTAAATGTGACACTTTCACATAGGGTGACCAGATGTCCTGATTTTATGACATTAAGATGAAAGCTTGAATCCTGCAGAAGTTAATGGAGGAATACAATTGGGGATGAAACCCTCGTAGCCAGACCAATGCCTGTACCCAAGAGAACAGAAGGAGAATGCCAAATATACACCTTCGAAACCAGATTTGGAATGTATGGAACCAGATCACAGATAATTTAAATCTGCTTAGCTCCATTTACTTCAACTGACCTGTCAATTTACAGCTGCTGAGAATGTCGCCCATGATCTCCATATTTGAACTTTGAGTGTATAATCCCCTCTATAATTTAGTTCTGTGAGTTCATTTTTTATTCTTGACTTTACATGGCTCATATTGGCTGTCCTTCACTTCAGTAGAGGACCATAAATTACAGAGATTGGATTGTAGCAATATAAAATCCACACAAATGTAGCAGAGTTTAACTAAGGACTACATCTTGACAAAGAACATTTGCCATATTCATTGACTAGCTCTGCTGAAGAGATGTAAGTTGTACTTTTTAAAACCACTATAAAATGTACTTTACAAGACTCTAGCTGATGGTAAAAGTGGGACATAAAAAGCAAAGGTGACAAAGAACTGTTGGAATGAGTAATGTAAAAATAGCAGTAAATAGGAAATTGAAGCATAGAAAAGAGACTGTATTGGAGATAACATGTCAAAATCATGAAAAGGTAAAGAGCAAATACCTAGATTAAAATAAATTAATGTCTTCTTCGTTTGCACTCATGTGATAAACTTTATAGGGCAGTTTACCATATGACAAACTGTTACAATGTCTCTCTTGTTGTACATTGTAACTGAGACCATTTTATCATATTTACACATATTGTGGATGTTTGAAATTGTTTTCAGATTATTAAGTACCTGCAGCAAATGTGAAGGTAATAGCTATGGCACAACAGTACCATTCATTAGTAGTCAGATGGTATGAATTATTACTGACATCTCTTGTAATATTAACTTTTGAGTACATTATGGTATCTATTTGCAGCTGGCTGTAGACTTTGGTATGGTAAGAGCAACCCATGATCATATCACTGTTATCTGTAATTTTTAATAAATGAATAACAGAAAAGAGAACCAGGCCCTAGATCAGGTATCAGCAACCTTTGGCACATGGCCCATCAGGGAAATCCGCTGGAGGGCCAGGACAGTTTGTTTACCCACAGCGTCCGCAGGTTCAGCTGATCGCAGCTCCCACTGGCCGCGGTTCGCCGTTCCAGGCCAATGGGGGCTGTGGGAGGCAGTGTGGGACGTGCTGCCCACCGCTTCCTGCAGCACACATGCACTTGGGAAGTGCATACTCTGGTCAATGTATGAACCTTCGAAAATCTGGCTCTGATTGTTCTGTGTGGATTAAGTAAGGTTATTCAATATCATGAGCAATAACAACAACAAAAGGTCTGGAATGAATTGCCCAAGAGGAGTTAGAGAGGTAGATCATTTGGACTGCGTAGAATAAACATGCCTCAAACTGAGACAAATGTAATGCATTTCCCATTGGCTCAGCCAAAGAAATATTACCTTTGGCTCACCTGGTAAAACAGCTGTCTACATTCTAAGGTGCAGACTAATGTATCAGCTGTAATAATGTCCAGGAGGACACAGAGGGCAAATCCAGCCACCCATTGGGGAATTCTGCTAACTGCTTAAGTTTATTCTAGCATCTGGCAACCATTAGGTAGGCATGGTAGCTGCTATACTGGAAAACAGCTAATTTGAAAAAAATCTGGCATAGTTTTGCTATTTTAAAGAACAAATGTTAATAGGAACCATTGTTTTATATTTGCCACATTGTTATATTTGGCTATGATTTGCAAAAAAAAAATTAAGAGCTGGGTGCTCAGTCCTTTTGAAAATCAGAACAGTTATTTAGGTTTGCAGGTGTGAATTTAGGAGTCTTACTTCAGGCACCAATTTAAAAAAAAAAATCTTGGCCTATGTTTCTTTATATGATGCTAATACAGTGGGTGCCCTCAAAAAGTTCTGGTGGTTTGAGAGATTCCATTTTCAGCCAACTTTCCCATTTGAAAAATAGGGAATATTCTTGGAACCAATAAACTCATACAAATTAATGGAATTTTTAAGTATGCCCACCTGCACTCTGTCTACCAGATTTGGTGGTTGTGAGCTTCGACCCAGGTCATATGACTAAGGCCAGGAAATATGATTTAATACCCATTACACAACAGAAGTCAGTGCCCACTGATTATAGTAATGGAGGTGGTGATAATGTGATATGTGTTAATACCTAACTGGCTTGCCAAGATTTTTAGATTAAAACTAAAATCCATAACACAGTACTTGGTAACCACAAATCTTACCAATCATTAGTGCGGCACTGAATGTGTATGTTCTTCATGCAGCTATAGGTTATGCTTCCTCCACTGTTCAAGCTGGCACTGAAAAGGTAAAATAATTGAGAATTTAAGTGAGATTTCAGAAAAAACGTAGTGGTTTTATAACTATGGAGGAAATAGACACGCTTACTGAATCTTGTTTCACTACCATGGAACGTTTTATAGCACACATTTGTAGAGGGAAAGAATTGATCTTCTGATCAACAGTTTGCTGCAGCAGAAAAGAAATTGAATAGCTGCTACCAACTAGCTAAACACAGATTGCACTAGCATGTCATAAAAGCTAACTAGTGTGCCAGGCCACTCTCTGGTACAGTGCATTGATAGCCCAGCTAGCTGTATTATCGCCAAATGGACAAAGTGGATAAAGGGATGATCCTCCAGAACATATCCACTGCTACTGAAAAAACTGCTAATCCAGATGTTTTGCTGAAATTATTTCTTGTGGGGACTGCAAGCCTTAGGGCAAGTGTTACTGTCACTATGTCTAAGGCAATATGTTGAGCAGTGGACTAATCTATATGATTGAAGGGACATGCATGAACCAGCCATGTCTTTAAACTGTTGTAGCTTACATTGACTCTAATTCAGAAAACCATCATGATGATGGCTAATCATTGCTGTTGTGTGACAATTTACCTTGTCACCAGCATATTGTACAATGACACCTGTTTGTGTACCTTCAATTGTTTTTACTGCTAATATATAAAGTACACTACCATAGTAAAAAGGTCATTGAGGTATGCAATAATGTAACCCATGGGACAATTAATGATAATGTGATACACGGTAATGTTCGTAAAGTGTAGCATGCATCATAAATATGTAGAATTGCTGTGATGTAATATCTTGTATCCCATGAAGAGGCTAATATTGGACTTCTAATCTACATCATTGTGAAACCTATATGACTGATAGTATATTTCTTGCACACACAAATTTCTTCTTGAACTGATGTGAACTATAATTTTTTTAAGAAAAAACATAGGCTTGCACTTTGTGTGTTCTGCCACCTATTTAAGTGTAATTTTATGGACTGGAGAGAGAAGCTGCAGGTTCCGTTCAGAGTTTTCTTTGAATTCTTCCAGTGGGGAGGTTGAGGTGAGGTTGGGTTTTCACAAGCATTGTAGACTGGGGTCCATGGAAATCTTGGGGACAGTACGGTGGACGAGGAGTAGGCCTGTGTCTTCGAAAGAGCTCCAAGCTCACTGCAACTTTCCACCAGCCTTTAATGGCGAGTAAGTACATTTTGTGAACAAGACATCTGGGAGAGGAAAGTGAGTCCCAACCACACCCAAAGCAGCCACTGAGGTGGTGAGACTTCACAAGGCACAAACCCTCTCCTTAGGGCTGTGCCTACATGTCACAATCTAGCACAGAATAGCACACAGTCACAACATTGAATCCAAAAGATTGTTCCACAATGGATCAACCCAGACCATAATTTTTTTAAAAAGTTGTTTTCTGTGTCAGACATGCCAAAGATCATGTAATTTTTCTGTTTTAGCCTTTGTCAAATTGTGTTTATTATGGCAAATGGTGGAACTAGAAGTACATGAATACTGGGGGAAATATTTGCAAATATTTCTGTGAATTCTGAATTAAATTTTTGGTTTGGGTTGTTCTGTTCAGGTTCATATGTCACACCCATCACCATTGTAACTCAGGGGCTTCCCGAGTGTGAAACAAGCCTTTTGTAATACAGTTTACAAGCACTTGGACTGAAAGCTGGCATACAGCTATACCATCTTCTGATGTGATCCCCATCAGATCTCACAATTCATATAGCACCAAGTTAGGTCAGATTTGGATGAAATACCTCCAGGGATTACCTACATGCTACAGGAAATGGTGGTGATTCACTAGATCAAACATTCTCTTTGGTATTAGTACTGAATTTATTATTGTTCCATTTCCAAATGGTTAAAGGAACATTTGGCTCTTTGTTGGAAAAGAAAGTGATGCACATATTCATCAGTATATTCTTTTCCTGTCTATTGTTTTCAGGGTATGAACACAGTTCCTGGATAAAGATGACAAAGACAACACTGACATTTCACACAGACACTTTCATTCTCATAGCTCCACATGAAATAGTAAATCCATCTAAGCACCTTTTTGAGCAGAAGTGTCTCTGTTTCCCAAGTACACACTGTTCCAAGTTCTCATGCATGTGTGTGTCTTAACCTCCACCACAAACAAATTAATCTTTTTTATGTTTGGATTGTGAGTCAAAAGCTACAGCTTTTAATATGAAAATAGTACCATGATCTGGGGTTGGGACAAATTGGGTAGCAATTACACTGGAATAAAAAAGTGTAACAATGTGGACTCTCAGGCACCATTCATTTAAATGATGCATTTGCTCATACTATTCATTATTTGCAAAACATAAACAGTCCATGAGGGTTCCTATATAGCAGGGGTCAGCAACCTTTGAGAAGTGGTGTGCCAAGTCTTCATTTATTTACTATAATTTAAGGTTTCACATTCCAGTAATACATTTTATATTTACAGGGGCCGGCGGACGGAACCCCAGACTGGCAGCACGGGTGGCAGACGGAACCCCAGACCAGCAGCGGCCTGAGCCGCTCAGCCCGCTGCCGGCCCAGGGTTCCATCCATCCAGGCAGGCAGCGGGCTGAGTGGGGCTGGCGGACGGGACCCTGGCTGGCAGCAGAGTGCCACTAAAAATCAGCTCGCATGCTGCCTTTGGCACATGTGCCGCAGGTTGCCAATCCCTGCTATATAGCATTAGGGGGTATTATGTTGCTCCAGATTAAAGCACTTGACTCAGAGGTGAAACAGAAATCCTAACCTACTTGTAGTTATTGTGTAGCTCCAAAAATATATATTAAAGAAGGTTTCAAGGGCATGTTTTGCTAGAATAGAAATTGTAGTCCTCGTATTCTCACCAAATTCCAACTTAGATAATAACATTCTGCATTGTTAAAGTTCTCCTGCAGTTATCATTGGATATGATATTCTTCACTTCATGTCCAAAAGCATCACGTGCTCCTAAATAGCTGTTGAAATCTACCATAGAGTTAGCTGTATTTTATTACTGAGTGAAGTTACTTCAACTTATCTTTCTTGTCTCACAGGGATATTGTAAGACTTAATTAAATGATTGTATTAACACACTGAAAATCTTGGATAAATGATCCAAGTGCAAATTATTATTACATTTTCCACTAGCTGTCAAATCAATTTCATGTAGAAAGTGTCCTTCAGGGAGTGTCCATAACCAGCCTGATATTCTAGATCGGTAATGTTTGTTTGTGACCTTACCAGTAGGGCATCTGTATATAAACATGCCCATCCATCATCAGTGGTGCAAGGGTGTAAATAACCCTTTTTTTTGGCCAGACCATGTTCAATTTTGTGGATCCACTAAAATAGTGGTGCCCAACCTTATTACACAGCAGGGCCACATAAACCTAAGCACAATCTTGTGTGGGCCAAACAGCTTCTACATATTTTAATAAGATTTAAAATCACCTTGTACTGATTTATATTTTAAGTTCAGCTTGTTTTGTATGTATTTAGATAGGCTGTTTCTATATATAGTATTGTCTATGTAAAAAACAAAAAAAGAAATCCGGTGCCTAAAACGTGTATCAGAATAATAGAAAACAGGAAAAAGAACAATAGAGAACACATAACCCTCTCCCTAATAACAAGTAAGGAGTGCACTTTCTGAGTTAGCGAAAAGGCTCAGGTTGTTTCTCAGCAAGCAGTTTGGCTCAAAGTGAGAGATTCTCATCCGAAGTACAGCATGCAGATGGTCAGCTGTTAGGTGGTATCACAGATTAGACTTATTCAGCTTCATAACAGAAAGTTTGTTCACAGATGTGTATGCTGCCGAAAATTGTGCACGTTCGTCTAGCAAATCTGTGCAGATTTTGGAACTGATCATTGGGCAGCAGTGAGTAAAACTCCACAAGTTTCTTTTCATGAAACATATCCTTTAAATACGAGTTAAATTGCAGTTCAATCAGTTCCATTTGCAGAAAGGCAGGGACATTATCCATGTTACCAACAAAGAGATTTTCAAACAGATGCTTGCGTGTGACTTGAAGTCAGAAAATCTGTCCTCAAAATTCTCATCTAAGAGGTCCAGTTATTTTACCATTTGGGCACATGGGACCGGAACACTGACCTTTTCATCACTGACCTTTTCATTCATTTTCGCAGGAAGGAAAGTGAGATAGTGCTCCCCTCTTTGAGTGTTGTTGCAAGAGTCTCAGTTTTGCTTGAAAGGCTTTATAACTGGGAAACAAGCCTTTCTTTACCTTGCAACTTTAAATTGAGATCATTCAAATGGCTTGTTAGCATAGGCACCACCTCCGTGGGTGCTCTAGAGCTGGAGCACCGATGGAAAAAATTAGCAGATGCTTAGCAGGCCTTAGGAAATACTCTGGTGGGCCATTGTATAGCTCATGAGCCGTAGGTTGGGCACCTCTGTACCAAAGTTAATGCAGATGTGGTGTGTGGCGATTCTTCAACAAAGGATATAAGAAACTTCATAAGTCACATTTCTACCTTGAAAGAGAGACTGGCACTGCTTTTCTCAGATTGTCCCTGTGACTCTGATGTGAGAATTTCACCTTTAATGTTTTTCCCCATAATTTTTACTTCTCGGTAATTTACAGTTATTGTGATCTTGTCTTCATTTTAGACACCTAGATATTATAGTGATAAATAATAATAAAATTTAAATCTCATCCTTCATGTGAGTGATAGAGAGTGAGGCTTTTACATAGGGATTGCCACCAACCAAATATGCATTCTCCGGTTCCTCATCTGGCTTCTGACTGTGGGAAATCCAGCCCAGTGACTGATTGGATATTTATTTTACTGTTTAGCTAAGAATATGATCCTGAGTCTATATCAGTATTAAATTTAGGAACTATATATCAGGTATATCAAATCACAGTTGGAAAGAAGAGATAGCACTAACTATTTATGCTTTGTTTTTAAATGAAAAATTTGTCCTCCATCTTCACCCTGCATTCCTCTCCGTAGATTTTAAACATAAACAATTATCTTTGGAAATGTGTTTAATACCAAAGTACCTTAAGAAAGAAAAACTGCCCATGGACATGGCATAGATGGGACTGGATTGATTTTTCACTGTGACAGAGATAGTCACCAACAGCTTGAGTCTTGGCATGAACTGCAAAAGCTGAAAGAAACCTCGAGCAAGTGATTAGGGCATGTCATAAATATAAAGGGAAGGGTAACAACCTTTATGTATGCAGTAGCATAAAATCCCTCCTGGCCAGATGTACTCAGAGGGTTAAGAAGCTCACATAACCTGGTTGGCACCTGACCAAAAGGACCAATAAGGAAAGAAGATACTTTCACATCTGGGAGATGGGGGGAGGTTTTGTTTGTGCTCTCTTTGTTTGTTCCCTCTCTGGACGGAAAGAAAGACCAGGCAGGTAAAACATCTCCTGAAAACATACGTGAAATGATACATCTAAAATTACAGAAATTGTAAGTAAGGGCAAGGAAATGCGTTAGATTATCTTTTGTTTTAGCTTGTGAATTTTCCCTATGCTAAGAAGTAGTTTTATTCCTGTTTTTTGTAACTTTGAAGTTGAGCCTAGGAGGGAATCCTCTGTTAAAATCTTTTTATTACCCTGTAAAGTTACCTTCTATCCTGATTTTGCAGGTGTGATTCTTTTACTTTTTCTTTAAATAAAGTTCTTCCTTTAAAAATCTGTTTGATTTTCAGGGTCCTAGAGACAAAGCATTTGGTCAGTACTCATATTATTCTCAAGCCTCCCCAGGAAAGGGGATGAAGGAGCTTGGGGGAATATTTCGGGGGAACAGGGACTCGAAGTGACCCTTTTCCTGAATTTTTGTGTAAATCACTTGGTGATGGCAGCAATACCGTCCAAGGACAAGGAAAGGAATTGTACCTTGGGGAAGTTTTAACCTAAGATGGTAGAATATAAGCTTAGAGGGTCTTTCATGCGGCTCCCCATATCTGTACCTCAGTGTGGAGAGGAAACCCTGACAGGGCAGCATTCTGTTTAATGGCTGAGCTAATTGTTAAAGAGATCATTCACTAAGCCATTTAGGCTCTGTTGATGCTAGTCCAGGAATGGTGATCACTGAATTGCTTCTAAACATGTTTTTCAACTGGTTCAGTTTGACGCTGTTTTAAAACTGGCTCAGGTTAACTCTGATCATCTAGTGCAAGCAAGGCCATGCTGTCTGGAAACACTTATCCACACTGATAGATCAAATCACATTTATACTGAGTGAACTAAAACAAATTTTAGAAGGGTTTTTAAAACTGCCTCAACAAACGTGGTTCCTGGCCCCATCTAGAGAGGCCCTCAGAAAACCAGAGGTTAGGTATGTATGGGTGAAAGGTGGATGGACTAATGATCTGAAGGTTAGGAATACTTAGGATTCAGTCAGCACCATCTTTCTGGTGAGGCCTGGCACACCACAGGACACACCATGATCAGGTGCCTCACAGGCTGGAAGAGTATCATCATAAATTACAAGGAGAGAAAAAACATTTACCAGAAAAATAACTGTCTGCATTTTAATCTAAGGTAGGGAGGGAAAAAAAAGTAAAAAACAGTTTCACTTTCTCATGTTGATTGCCTAGAATCATTCACTAGGAAATGATAAACTACTGACGAACCTTCTACACAGCTCAGTGCACAGAGGTTATAATGACTGTAGGTTATTCATTACTCTAATTTGAAAATCTCTTCCTCTAGCCATTCTTTTGCCATAAAAACAAACATGTCAGCTGAAGACATGTCTTCCAGGCAGAAGATGCAGGCAGTTTTGCATCAGGGGAAGGGGGGGAGGGTAGTGATCCCTCTTATTTTGGTATTTACATTGTTAGCTAGTATTGCTATTTCAAAATTATTATCTTAGTCTTACTTTAGTGCCTGAGACACTGAGCACAAAACCAAGCACAGCTTCCATCCACAATAGTTTTGTCCTACTGTGATCTCATTTTTTTTTAATTCAACATGGATTTTGAGCACTTAGACTGAGCTAATTCAATTTACAGGCTCATTAACCAGACAGCAAATCAAATGGGAATACAATGTGTCTCCACAGGAGTTCTCAATATCAATTCCAGTACCTATAACTTTTTAATCTCTTAGGATATTGCTGCAGCATAAATCTGCCTTCTCTATAGCTGAAATCCAAGAGGGGATCTACCTGCTAGCCAAGAGTTTAATGGGAGAGCAATTTAATGCCCCCTGCTCCAGCAAAATATATATACTTGAGCATTCTGAGGAAGTATATAAAAGTGATTGACTTGACAAAAAGGGGAAATTTATATCTATATTTTATTCTAAATGCCAGTTATTTCTGGTTTAATTTTAAGAATGCTTTGCCTGACCGCCAAATAAAACCCCACCTGTTGTTTGTCCTATGGAATCCATTTTCTTACACTGTAACTCTGCAAGCTGCACTAACAGCATTTCTCAAAGCAGCTGACTCAAGAGCAGATCAGTCTGGTTTGACTAGTGAGACTTGGATGATGCCTCGGGACTACTTCTTAGGAATTGTTTGAAAATTAAGGGAAATACTTTTCCTTCCTTTTTAACTGATTGAGTGGTGCTGATTAAACCTTGTATTTGGGACAAATGCCCCATATGTCATGCTACAAAGAGCGTTTGCCTGAGTGAAGGCTATCGCAGTAGACCCTATGTTCTCCCAGATGTATTTTAGCATGTGCATGTTCCCCCATAATACCCTAATATGTTGAGTCTCCCTGTCAAGGCAATGTGGTCCACCCAACTCCTTGGTCTAACTATCAGTCATGTAGCATCTTCACCTAGGAGAAAGGTCTAGGACAATGAATCCTGTTTCTAACATGCTCACCACTGTTGCTAAATGTATTTAATATGTAATAGAGATAGGAAACTACTTTCCTGGTCAGTGTATTATGTTTGTATAACTGTTTGCTAATGCGCTCTCTCTCTTTTAGTCTCTCTTTTTTCTGGAGCTAAATATACATCAGTTTTCATTTGAATCATAATTAAAATAGAAGTGTCTCCTACTTATTATGCATTTTATTTTCCTCAGAAACTAATTCCAAAGCTTGCTCTCACTTCATTAGATTCTCAAGTTGTTGAGGAGGGGACAGGGTGAGTATAGTCACAAATGTTAGGTGTCAAGGCCTCCTGCAGTGTGAGAAGAACTCTCAGATCTCAATAATTCAGTAGGAGTTGTGGATTCTCAACACCTCACAGGATTAGTGTTGATCAAAAGATATTGCCTGTGCCACTATGTAGCCATGTTAGCCATTAAGCCCTGGTCTCCTGTTACACCACACACAAAAATCCCTTTCAGTTCAGATAATTAACACCTAGTGTCAGCTCTCAAAGAAGAAAACTATTTGATGGCCAGAACTATGCTTAGTACATTCAGTAACACAATTATCACTGGTACAATAGGCACCTGGAATGTCTGACACTACAGTGACACGTCACAGACTTGCACTGACATGAGAAGTTCATTTTAATGCCCAGGGACTTACATATATAAGATTTAAAATCTTCCTTCTGCCATTTTGCTTCTCTTCTGTTTTGAGACCAAATGGCATGTGAAGCCTTCCTCGGTACTCTGTATCCTACAGGTTCTGGCCAGAGCCTTAACTGCCCTGCAGTAGTTTCATGCCATTCCAGCAGCAGAAACCAACCTGAAAGCTGATTTGGGTCACCCAATGAGAATTCCCCTTAGGTAGGGGAACCTATTCGGTGGTGCAGATCTACCACAGTGGTTTCTACTGCACGTTCTTCCCAACTTCCCCAGCAGAGGGATCATGAAACAGGAACAAGGACATCTACACCTACACACTGATATCCATTGCCATAATGGCTCTTGGGGCAGTTTAGAACAGCCATCAGGCTATTTAAACATGTGCCAAGAAATGGCCTGGCTCTGAGTCACCTGCAGTATTGCTAACCCCAAATGTTCAAAAATCATGAGATTAAATAAGCCCTCATGATTTTTAAACCAAATAATTTTGGGGGAGGGGTATTTACTTTACATTCACCCACGAAAGCTTATGCTCCAATACTTCTGTTAGTCTTAAAGGTGCCACAGGACCCTCTGTTGCTTTTTACAGATTCAGACTAACACAGCTACCCCTCTGATACTTCATATTTTTGAACATTTCTCTGTAAGCATGAGAGTTAAACATGTGCTTTAAAAATACTGAGATCCTCATGCAAGATCTGGGTTCCAGCTACTGGGGTTTAAAAAAAATTGTGAGACTTGTGATAAAAATGGTGAGAGTTGGCACCATTGCATGTGAGGATCAGGAGGTGGAGGGTAGAAACAGCAGCACCTTTGCTCTGCTCCCCTGAGCTACACTGAGTACTCAGCTGCAGCAAGTCTAATGAATTGGGCATACGGGATGGTTATAAAGCAATACATCACAAGCTATTAAAATCTCCATCAAAGCTAAGTATATAAAGTGAGCTTTGTGTTACCTGTCAAATGACCAGCAGGAAGATTAGTTTTTTAACAGTCTGTTGTGTGTACATGAGATTGTTTGACAGTGTGTTTCATAAGATGCTGGAGACCATGTTGGTGCCACTTAAACTAGAAAGTTCTGAATCAATAACTTAGAGAATTCTAAGAGGTGCTGCAAATGAAGAATTAAAACAATCCAGCTGAGATGACATAAATAAATCCCATATGATCAGAGAAAAATGGTTGAACTTCAGCTTTAACTATTAAAACAGGTAACATCAAATTTTAAGTATGAGTGAATTTATTTGTAAATGAATTTAGGATAAAAAATATGTACTATGGAAGTAATTCTAATGTCACTGTGCCGCTGTAAATCCAAATAAATCCCATTGAAGTAATTGAAGTTACTCTGTATTTTTAGTGGTGTAACTGAACAGAATTTGGCCCGAGGACATCAAAGGAATTACAATTTGCTCCCATGAGTAATTGCAGGAATTTACAGCTGAAAACCAGAAATGAGCATTAAATTAGAAATAGAAGGCTTTGGGGAACACTAAGAATCAATCAGTATGAACTCTCTTTTCCCACAGTTATTTAATTTAGGTATGGAAGATGCTACAAATTCGATATTTTATATCTGCTAGTCAGGAGGAAATAGTTGACGAGTCCTAATTAAATTTTCAAACTATTTATTTTCAACTTTAATGTGATCCCAAAAGCTCAAAAATAGAACCCTTTTCTAAAAAAAAAACCTCTCCAGAGACACATGACTTAGAATGAATTCATGACTATTTAGCCTAACCTGATTTAGTGAACTTCGACAAAGTCCAAATCTGGGGGTGTTCTCTTCACTTATTCAGAGATACAAAAAATTATCCATGCACTATTTAACCAGAGAGATATCAAGCAAGGAATTTTATTTAAGTTACTTACCTGATCTGTATGTCTCCATTAATATAGTATCTCAGTACCCCCTAGTCTATAACATCCCTAAACTGCTTCAACCTCCATTCCAGAGGAAATGCGTCCATGCTGATGATGGATTCTGTTCGATAATGATCCAACACAGTACGGACCAACACATGATTATTTTCATCTGAGTCAAGATGCCACCAACAGAAGGTTGATTTTCTTTTTTGTAGTTTCTGCATCAGAGTGTTGCTCTTTTAAGACTTCTGAAAGCATTCTCCACACTTCGCTCCTCTCAGATTTTGGAAGGCACTTCAGATTCTTAAACCTTGAGTCGAGTGCTGTAGCTATCTTTAGAAATCTGATATTGGAATCTTCTTTGTGTTTTGCCAGATCTGCAGTGAAAGTATTCTTAAATCAAACAACATATGCTGGGTTGTCATCCGAGACAACCATAACACAAAATATATGGCAAAATATGGCTAAAACCATGGAGCAGGAGACATACAATTCTCCTCCAAGGACTTCAGTCACAAATTTAATTAACACTTTTTTTTTTAACAAGCATCATCAGCATAGAAGCATGTTCTCTGGAATGGTGATCGATGCATGAAGAGGCATATGAATGTTTAGCATATCTGGCATGTAAATACCTTGCAGTGCCGGCTACAAAAGTGCCATGTCAATGCGTTCTCACTTTCAGGTGACATTGTAAATAAGAAGCGGGCAGCATTATCTCCCGTAAATATAAACAAACAAAGCGATTGGCTGAACAAGAAGTAGGACTGAGTCGACTTGCAGGCTCTAAAGTTTTACATTGTTTTGTTATGGAGTGCTGTTATCTAACAAAAAAAATCTACATTTGTAAGTTGCACTTTCACAATAAAGAGATTGCACTAAAGTACTTATATGATGTGAATTGAAATCAAAAGTAATATAAAGTGAGCACTGTACACTTTGGATTCTGTGTTGTAATTGAAATCAATATATTTGAAAATGTAGAAAAACATCCAAAAATATTTAATTAATCTCAATTGGTATTCAATTGTTTAACAGTGCGATTAAAACTGCAATTAATCATGATTAATTTTTTTAATCGCAATTAATTTTGAGTTAATTGTGTGAGCTAATTGTAATTAATCGACAGCTCTAGTTATAATCATTTTAAAGTATCTAAGTTTTGACCCTAGGAGCCCTACTCACATTCAGTTAATGCAATGCTATTAAGATACTGTGGGATAGCATGAACTATTTAAGAAATTTTTAAATGTACTAGAACCTCAAAAAATTACTCAGAATGTTTCAACCCTCATGAAACAATTTATACAATGTATATCTAACCAATAGATTTGTACTTTGATTTTTGTGTCCTATGAAGTCCTGTTTTGCTAATCCTATGCAAATTTACATATTCCCTCAGAATAGAACAAACTCCATTAGAGTAAAGTCATATCACAAACTGCTGGACACATCAAATCTGCTGATTCATGCTCAATAGATCATGTAATATAAAGAAGTGATTTCATAGCTCTTTGGAACCTGTACTGAAAGAGTTTTAGTATAACAGAACCATGTGAATTATCCTCAAACTAATAACATAGTTAAATGTGTTGTCTAGGAACATATTTCTATCATCAGCGAACAACTGATACTCTACTAGCACTTTATTTTGTAATGCAGTTTGTCGACACCAGAGAGTTATCTATCTTAGGTATTTCTAAGGCACCTAGCATTTTGATATGTAAGGACAGAAATGAAATGCGTGGATGGTTTGGGGTGTTTTCATTATTATTTCCTATGCTTGGTTCAGTCAAATAAACCAAAATATATGCAGGAATAAGAAATACAAAACACCTTTTCAATAGGGCTTGAACACAGGTAGGGAATCCAGTTCCTCTAGTTTAATATTTAAATAAATTAATTTATAAATCTGGGGACACAGAAAGGACTTTTCTTAACTAAAGCTGGTTAAACATTACAAAAACAAGAGTTCATGTTTATTTGGTTGCTGTTTTGAGCAAATTTGTTTAGCGTGTGTTCACATCCCTTTTGTATTTGTTTGGTCTGTGTAGGTTTTTATCAGGTCAAACATCTGAGCACCTAACATGAATATTTTAGCAAATGAGTTTACTGGCAGCAATGGCTAATATAAAAAGCAAACTTAAGTGAACACTGGGGAACATTTGCAGAAAGTGAATTTTGAATTAGGGTGACCAGATGTCCCGATTTTATAGGGACAGTCCCGATATTTGAGGCTTTTTCTTATATAGAAGCCTATTACCCTCCACCTCCTGTCCCGATTTTTCACACTTGCTGTCTGGTCACCCGAATTTTGAATTAATAAATATGAGTATTTGCATGAGGATACTTGGTATGCTCATCCAATCATGAAACAAAGTTATACCATGTGACCTATGATTCCAGTCAAAACTTACTACCCCAGCTTGAATTTTGAATACTGAATACTCACAGGGAATAACTGCAAACAATGAGACCAATAAGTATTTGCCAAAATACTCAGCTAACAATTTTTAATATTGAATAAATTTGAGAAAGTCATAATCTGTGCATGGGAAATCCCCGAACAGACAGAAGTGAAAATTGTCAAGTAAATAATTTGATATTAGTTATTCACCCAGTTCTCATTTTTACTCAGTGAGTCCTGATTTTTAGCTGATATTAATGATGGAGGGAGAAAGAACAAACAAACAAAGCACTCTAAACATTTGCTGTGAATTGTCTAGACTATGATGAACCTCTCAGTTTCATTTGAAAAGGTAAACATTAGATTCTACAACCAATTCTTAAAATTAATTTGATTTAAAATCCTCATCCAGACCTCTAGCTGGTATAATCAGAAGATTTCTATTTCAATAGAGATACATTCATTTACACCCACTAGGGATCTGGCCCTTTACTTGTGTCACCAATTATTTAAAAAGTACTAGATTTTGCACGTTGCTTAGTTCAGATGATGAAATACTCTAGTAGATTTCACTTTAGCACTTGGGCAATATGCAAAACTGCAGTAATCTGGTGGAATGTTTAAACCAAACAAATCTAATATTAATAGAAGTCTTAAAGAAGTTTTGTGACTAAGCCCTATTGGGCCTAGTCCAATTCTGTGATCAGAGGGGAGGCAAAATTGAAAGGAATCTTGACTAAGTGGCATGGAAGTGGGGAGATGCCAGGTCATAACATGTTCCTTCCTCCCTGCAGAAATTCTTGTAAAAGGACAAAGCAAGGGAATAGCTGCTCTGTGTGGGACAGACCCACGCTAACTTCATGGATGTCCAATTGGGAGTTTATGCTGCTTCAAATATCTGCCTGAAGGAGTCATGCTGTCCCAAGGAGAGGGGGAAGCAAGGTTGTTGTGTAGGGGCCCTGAAACTACCCTGAATCTCTTAGGGTCTACTTGTTTATGACATGGAACTTTTTGATTCCCTTGTGAGGAAAGGGGGAAAAGAAATCCCTCCATAACATGCAAACAGTGGATAGGAAACCCCATGTTTTAAAACCAGAATACGGAAGAATATGGTTCAACACTAAAGGCACTTTATATTTGACAAATTCCCCTGTATATTTGCATTTGTAGTTCATTTAAGATCTTGTACAAATGGAAGAAGAATGTAAAGTCCGGAAAATGTAAATATGCTAAGGACAATTGGGAACTAGTGGAAACCTATAAAGGGAAATCATTGTGTTCTCAGTCTGCCTATTATCAGTATTTTGTTTGCTATACAAATATAGGAGCGGCAGAGGTGATGGAATTATACAATACCACAGGGTATTTTGAGGTAATTAGTCTACACAGTACCTTCTTTGGAAACCATAGCAACTACACAGTAAGTCAACTGTGTTATCTAGTGATAGCCTAATAAATAACTTGTGCCACCACTGTAATATACTATTCAAGCGCTATTGCATCAATATGCATTAGACAATCAGCAGTTGTATACAAATGGGGCTTTTGTTGTGGGTTTCTTAGCAAAGAAGGGATAATTTCATATATCTGCGTAACAACAAAAAGCACTGTGTCTAGGCATCAACCTAGTGCTGCTTCCACTCTGAATTATCAGCCATTTACTCTGCACTGCTTCTGCCACTTTGTGGAGTGACATTAAGCTAATCACCAAGTACACCAGAATCTGGAAAGGCACAAAAAATATAAATATTGTGTTCAGACTAAACTGTATTTAATATTCTTACATCATGCTGCACAGATCTTAGACTTCTGTAAGGTGTTTGAGTTGGTACTGTATGACATTTTGATTAAAAACTTGAACGATATAAAATTAACCTGGCACACATTAAAATGTGTCCAACACATAGGTTTCAAAAAATAATTGTAAACAGGGAATCAGAAACAGGTATGTTTCTAGCAAGGTCCTGCAGGGACTGGTTCTTGGCCCTGCACTATTTAACATTTTTATCAAAGACCTAGAGGAAAACAAAATCACTGATAACGTTTCCAGGTGACAAAAATTGTGGAAGGGGTAAATAATGAAGAGGACAGGTCACTGTACAGAGGGATCTGGATTCCTTGGTAAGCTGGGGGCAAGAAAACAATAAGTATTTTAATACAGCTAAACATAAATGCATACATTTAGGAACAAAGAATATAGGCTTATAGCATAGGGGACTCTAACCTGGGAAACAGTGACTCTGAATAAGATTTGGGGGTGAATAATAAGATGGTGGATAATCAGCTGAACCTGAGCTCCCAGTGCAACGCTGTGGCCAAAAGGACTAACATAATCCTTGGGTACAAAAACGGAAATCTCGTGTAGGAGTAGAAAGTTATTTTACCTTTGTATTTGGCACTGGTGTGACTGCTGCTGAAAAACTATGAACAGTTGTGGTGTCCATAATTCAAGACAGATGTTGATGAATTGAAGAGAGTTCAGAGAAGAGCCATGAGAATAATTAAAAGGATTAGAAAACATGCCTTACAGTGAGACTCAAGGAGCTTAATCTATTTAGTTTAACTAAGAGAAGGTTTGAGATTGTAACCGTGATCCCTTTAGTAGCTAAATAGGGAACAAATATTTAATAATGGGTTCTTCAGTCCAACAGAGACAGTTATAACTCAAAGTTGAAGTTAGATAATATCAGACTGGAATAACATGTACATTTAATAGTGAGGGTAATTAACCATCTGAGCAATTTAGTAAGGGTCATTTTGGATTGTCCTCTAGTGGCAATTTTTCTCTAAAATAGGATGTTTTTTCTAAAAGATAAGCTCTAGGAATTATTTGGGGGAGATTCTTTGGCCTGTGACATACAAGAGGTAACACTAGATGATCACACTGATCCTTTCTGGTCTTGGCATCTATGAATCATCAAAAAGTAAACATTTCTAGTACGACAACTCAGTCAAAAATGGGAAGTTTTAATACTGCCAAACATAAATCTGAAATGTATTAGGAAGAAAGTATGGGTAAAATTCACCCCTGAGCAGAGATCCAACAAAATAAGGTGTCAAGGGTGCTTCCCCACTCTGAACTTTAGGGTACAAATGTGGGGGCCTGCATGAAAACTTCTAAGCTTAACTACCAGCTTAGATCTGGTCTGCTGCCACCATTCCCAAGTGGATTCCCTTCCCTGGGAAGCCTTGAGAAACTCTTCACCAATTCCCTGGTGAATACAGATCCAAACCCCTTGGATCTTAAAGCAGGGAGAAATGAACCATTCCCCCTCCTTCCTTCCACCAACTCCTGGTGAATACAGTTCCAACCCCCTTGGGATCTTAAAACAAGGAGAAATTAACCATCCCCCCTCCTTCCTTTCACCAACTCCTGGTGAATACAGATCCAACCCCCTTGGATCTAAAAACAAGGAAAAATCAATCAGGTTCTTAAAAAGAAGGCTTTAAATTAAAGAAAAAGGTAAAAATCATCTCTGTAAAATCAGTATGGAAAATAACTTTACAGGGTAATCAAACTTAAAGAGCTCAAAGGACCTCCCTCTAGCCTCAGGTTCAAAGTATAGCAAACAAAGATAAACACTCTAGTAAAAGGTACATTTACAAGTTGAGAAAACAAAGGAAAACTAACACGCCTTGCCTGGCTATTTACTTACAAGTTTGAAATAGGAGAGACTTGTTTAGAAAGATGTGAAGAACCTGGATTGATGTCTGGTCCCTCTCAGTCCCAAGAGCGAACAACAACCAAAACAAAGAGCACAAACAAAAGCCTTCCCCACCCCAGATTTGAAAGTATCTTGTCCCCTTATTGGTCCTTTAGGTCAGATGCCAGCCAGGTTACCTGAGCTTCTTAACCCTTTACAGGTAAAAGGATTTTGGAGTCTCTGGCCAGGAGGGATGGCACTGTACACAGGAGAGCTGTTACCCTTCCCTTTATAGTTATGTCATAAGGCATAAGTAGTGCATAGGTTTTCTGCTGGCCCTCTGCATAGGGATGCCCAGAAGAAATAATATGCTCTGTCAGCCACCTGCCTTGCAGCAAGACAGTAGCATAGAGTATTGAGTTGATCCCCTCACCCTGACCTTCCGAGCTCTGCTAAACAGGGCAGTGGAACTAGGAGGGCTGCGGTGAATTACTGGTGGGGGTTGCTCTTTCCACCCCCACAATATTTCTTCTGTACCCAGGGAGTGAATGAAATGGGCAGCCTGGCTCCCACTTCTTCTCCAGCCCAGCCCCCTCAGCGCTGCACGGAGGGGTTGCCTGAGGGCAGGGGTGGAACAGGGCTGGGCAGGGGAGAGGCAGCCTGGTGGAGCTGAGTCATTTTGCAGTTGGAGGGGGGGTATGTTTCACCTCCAGGGCAGGAGCTGCTGCCAGTGGCGAGAAAGCAGCAGCCATGGCAGGGAGCAGGAAGCCAGGCAGGCAGCTGCTCTGGATGCCCCAGGTAGGCGAGTGGGGACACTTTGCCCCCACAGCTGCACTGACCACGCCACTTCCTCAGCCTGTCATGTGTCTCCGAGGCCAATGTGAGTGGTTGCCTTGACAGCCTTCCCCACCCCACTGCTGCCAGAGCCTTGAAGCTGCCCAAGCTACTTCTGCACCCTGGGCTCCTCGGCACACACCCTAACCCCAAACCTCAGCCCCTCCATTCACCTGTACTGCTAATGGTGTCAGCCTTAATAATCCTTCAACTCCTAACACAAACATCACTTTGCTTGCTTTCCTGCTGTCCTCTATTCCTGGCAGGCTCTTCCAAACCCAATTTACCATCTTAATAAGAACTGTCTTCTGCCACAAAATCCATGGAAATTGGGCAAATTAACATTCAAACAAACGTAATTTTTCAAAATGTTGAAAGAGACGTGCCTATGAAGCGAGTGACTACATAATCTTACTCTGGTAACCTTGTTCAGACCCACATGTGAGTGTTGGCTAAAATTCCAGGTTGTCAACTCCTCGGGCTGGGCATCTATCACTCCTTTAAACCAGGTACAAATACTGAGTTGAAGAACAGTTTTTATAGATGAGGACAGAAGAGACCACTGTGATTACCTACTCAGTGGTTCCAAAATATGGTGATAAACTACAGTGTACTCGGATACTAAAAAATAGTTATTTAGCCAAACATACACAAATGACTTTTAGCAGGAGTATAAAACAATCACATATCAAGTTATTCTTCCATCCATATTGATTCATATTTGATTCACGTGATAAGTGAAATTATTTGGGTCACATTGTTAGCTTTCACAAGAAACAGAATTCATGCAGTTGAGTTGTATTGGCTGGTCCTGGTGATGGTAGTACATCGTCATTCCCAAATGTCTTGGGATAAGTTTAAACTTACCAGGCCTAAACTTGTGCTGAATGAGACCCCATTCAAGCTTTCTGAAGTAAACAGCACAGCACAGGATATCAATCAGTTCAGAACTGTGACCACTGTAGTTGCAGTCACTCCATTGCAAATAGGTGGGAATCTCTTTTAGTTATTGTTGGGTGTTGCCACAAAAATGTAACATAATGTCATGATGAAAAATATTTTTCAACATTTTCAACAGTTCATTTTTCTGTGTAGATGTAATACTTATGTTCTGCCACATGAGGGTATGTATCCCAGTAAATAAACATACTGAAGATGCTACTTCATCAAACAGAGATTCTAGTTACACTTCCTCTGTTAAAAAACAAAATCAGTATGAGTAACATCTTGTACAAAGGCCGCTAATATTGTACTGGAATAGTTAACAACAACATTACTGCAATTGCAATTCTTGAGAAAAATACTTTCAAAACATCATTTACTGCAGCCTTGAAAAAAATCACTACAATCATTTAACAGAACAGGTATAAAAATCTTCTTTCCCATCCATACTTCGATGCAGAATCTAATGCTATTTTGTTAATTTCAGGCAATCAGATGAGTAGAAATTTGCTAAATCAATGTACAAATAAGGAAAGTAAAGATAAAGGTCCAGTTTCCTCCTTCAGTTATGCCAATTTCTATCTAGAGTAACTGCATTGATTTTAGTGTATGGGGAGAACTATGGCTTTACACAAATGTAGCTGATAGCAGTGTCTTTATTCTGCTTCTCTTATATTAATATTCTTTATGACTCATTTCAGATAAATTGAGAGTTGAGTACAAAAATAAAAGAGGTGTCTATGTAGTACCTAAAGAGATCTGGAAAATTTCAGAATAAAGGATGAGTTCTGGTGAGCACTGTTATTTTATAGCAATTGTACAGAGTTCAGTACTGTGATCACTTGTGGGTGAAGCTATAGTGAGACTAATAAAAATAATTTGATACACTACATGTGACTTCTAATGCAAGTGTCCACCTGTCTTTTGCTGAAATTGGCTGGTGCCGATGGGAATAGCCTGAATCACTATCTGTTCTCTATAAATGAAGGGAAGTATGGGGGGGGGGCGGGGGGTATTTTTCTCCTGCATTGCTGTGACTTGAATTTCAATGCGAGAAGCAACTTTTACCTTTAGAATCTCAATATCACTGAGTTAACAACAGTAACAGTAACTGCCCTCTCAGTACCACAGCAGTCAGCTGTGACCATGTCCTTACTTGACATTTCTGGGAATGTGCCAAAACATTAAAAGTTTGTTCCAGATGAAACCCAGTCTGAACAGTGAAAAAGCTCTCACCCTTACTAATAAGCCTATGTGAGATACTTCAACTGCCAGAATTCACAGCCTCATCAGCCACAATTAGCCAACTAATTCAGACTTTTTACAGCTTGGACAGGATGAGTTCTTCCCCTCTGGCTCCAATTAATCTACAGTCATATAGTTAAGCCCCTTCTGATCCACAAGAACAAGACAGATGTTGGATATCCCTAGTCTGATATTGCCCAGACTTGCTCCTGGATTCTCTGAAAATGGATACTAGTGTCCAAAATATGCGGTCCAATCTTGACATTCTTACAAGAGAAGACTCCAGCTGAAGACAGTGTCCCCCAAAGTCAAAAAGGAATAATTAAGGAGTTAGTCTTTCCACCCCCTTGAAGAAACTCACTCACTTGCATCGTAAGATGGCTCATTCTCAGCTTTTCTTTATTTCTCTCCTTCACTCTAGCTAAAATATTGACCACGTCCTCTAAGCCTTTTTATTTCTTTACTTTATTTCTTATACAGTGCCTGGGCTGAGTGTGGCCACCTCTGGAAGAAGAGTTCTTGGGGGCAGTGGTGAGTTGCTATGTAGAAATAAATAAAAGAAAAGGAGAATTCTGAGTCTCTCTTGCTGACTGCTAGGTACAGTATTGCCTAGTTCTGTTCATATATAAAGCACTGCAGCTTTTATATATGAGTCAAAAAAATTCTCATAATGCAAGTTTTCCTTTTAATTGTAAAAGTATTTTTCCCATTTGTGTTTGTAGAAGGTACCAGAGTGGCAGCCCCATAGGCCAAGGTTTACAGAACCAGTGCTAATTTACTGTATTCCCTATTCCCATAGAATAAGAGTTTAATGTGAAAAATATTTTAATTAATTATCTAATTAAATCAGTGAGCCTAATAATTTCTGTGGCATATACCGCAAAGTAATTCCTATGGCTTTTCCCCCCTTGTGCTGCTGCTTAATTTTTTAAGGTGTTTGCCTGTCTTTAGGAGAAGCTGCCATTCTGTGATGCAAAATTGATGCAGCATGTTAGAGAAAACACTAGCTCTCCCATGATTTTTGCTGATTCCCCTTCATCTAAACTAGAAATAATTCAGATTTAAAGTATGTGGTTGCTCTTAAAAGCTAACTGTAAAAGTTGAGCTATACTTCAGAAATGGAGAATGGACAGGTTTTCAATCTCATACTGTGACTGGAAACAGCAGTGCTAGGCTCTGCAATGAAACTGGGTGTGATTTCCAGAGTTTTTGACCAGAAAGTTAATCCCACTCTAGTGCTGTGAGACTACCCTGACATCCCAGCACCCTCAGAGGTCATGCTGCTGCTATTGCTCTTACCCACACCTCCACAAAGCAGACATAAAATGAGAAATGGGGAGATAATGCTTCCTTAATTAGCATTAATACCCAGTAGGTTTATGTTTGGAAATCTAGCAGGTTAGGAGGCAAGCATGCCACAGAGCAGCTGCTCACCTAAGCACCACCTTCTATTTCCAGCATGCTCTGCTCTTAACCCATAGATTCCCCAAACCACACTATCCCTGTTTTGGGGCTTGTACAGCCTCAGTGGGCACATATTGCTTCCCCCACTCCCTAGTTCAGTCAGGTAGGTCTCCTGTCCACCTGTACAAGTGGAGCAGAGCATCTCCCATGTACAAGTGTTTCTTTTCTGCTACCTGCTTCATTGTCTGATGTACAGTGATGACAAAATTCTGTCAAAACATGTTTCAACAAGACTAAAATTACACACATTTTCAAATAACCCCATTAGGCTAGATGTTTTAGAAAACACTGGAGACTTAGATTATCGTGGTCATGCTGTGTGAAGTGACTCATGACCATTAGTGCCAATGTAATACTGACAGACCCCTGGGCGGGATCAAACCTGGGACCTCTGGAACTTAGTGCATGAGCCTCTACCTCATGTGCTAAAAGCCAGCTGCCCGTTAGCGCGTGCGCTCTCTCTCTCCCTCTCCCCCCCCCACACACACATGGGACAGAACACCACACCCAGGAGGTGTGGGTTACACCAACATCAGGGCAGACTGTTAAAAAGCAGGACAGAAATCCCCAAACTGGTTGTGCATTCTATAATTAGATTTCAACAACCCAGTAACAAGTGTGAACTCCTAAAGCACTAAAGCACTATAATAGTCTTACCATTCAGTCACAGATAGTTACTTTGGGTATTCCAGGCTATCTTGTCACCCAGGCAAGCAGGACTATGTGATAATGGTCACTTTACACCAAAAATCACACTATTCAGGCGACTCCCAGTCCCAAAGGACCAGTTAGTCACATACCCCAGGTCAATTGTACTCAAATCTCAAACTAAAGACAATTCCTGTTAGGGTGACCAGATGTCCCGATTTTATAGGGACAGTCCCAATTTTTGGGTCTTTTTCTTACATAGGCTCCTATTACCCCCCACCCACTGTCCCAATTTTTCACATTTGCTGTCTGGTCACCCTAATTCCTGTAGCCAATCCTATAATAAACTAACTAAAAATGTGTTAGCTAAGGAAATGAGTTATTTGCAAAGTTAAAACAGGAAACACGAGCTTCTAACAGAAGCAGCTCTATATGTCCTTTAGGGCTGATTCATGCCAAGGAGCATGGAGATCTCTTGCTTATGTTCAGGAATCTTTGCCATTTAGAGTCCAGACAGCATAAAGATTCCAGTTTCTCCTTGTGAGGGATTTTTATTCCCTTCACCCCAGAATCCAAGCTGATGGGATGAGGTCATACATCGAGTGAGGAATGCAACCAACAATATCTCTGTCCTTTGATACTACACAATGCCTCATTTGCCTTGAATGCACCATCTTGAGTGCAGGATGAGCAGTTGACTTTAATTAATGCTTCTTTTCCTGCTTGGTGAGTTACACAATTAGAGATTTACAATACAAACACTCTGTATCCCATGGTATAAAGTTGTTATAAGTGGGATTAATACATGCAGCATCCTACAAGCATTCCATAGAGACTAAACACATTCTCATAAGAACGAGCATGCTGTGTCAGACCAAAGGTCCAACTAGCCCAGTATCCGGTCTGCCGACAGTGACCAGTGCCAGGTGCTTCAGAGGAAATGAACAGAACAGGTAATCATCAAGTGATCCATCCCCTGTCGCCCTTTCCCAGCTTCTGGCAAAACAGAGGCTAGAGACATCATCCCTGCCCATCCTGGCTAATAGCCATTGATGGACCTATCCTCCATGAATTTATCTAATTATTTTTTGAAGCCTGTTATAGTCTTGGCCTTCACAACATCTTCTGGCAAAGAATTCCACAGGTTTACTGTGCATTATGTGAAAAAATACTTGCTTTTGTTTGTTTTAAACCTACTGCCTATTAATTTCATTTGGTGACCCCTAGTTCTTGTGTTATGAGAAGGAGTAAATAACACTTCTTTATTTACTTTCTCCACACCAGTCATGATTTTATAGACCTCTACCATATCCCCCCTTAGTCGTCTCTTTTCCAAGCTGAAAAGTCCCAGTCTTATTAATCTCTCCTCATGTGGATGCTGTTCCATACTTCTAATCATTTTTGTTGCCCTTTTATGAACCTTTTCAATTCCAATATATCTTTTTTGAGATGGGGTGATCACATCTGCATGCAGTGTTCAAGATGTGGGCTACCATGGATTTATATAGAGGCAATGTATTTTCTATCTTATTATCTATCCCTTTCTTAATGATTCCCAGCATTCTGTTAGCTTTTTTGATTTCTGCTGCACATTGAGTAGATGTTTTCAGAGAACTATCCACAGTGACTCAAAGATCTCTTTCTTGAAGTCAGGTTTACTGGCCCGTAATTTTCCAGGATCACCTCTGGAGCCCTTTTAAAAATTGGCGTCACATTAGCTATCCTCCAGTCATTTGGTACAGAAGCTGATTTAAATGATAGGTTACATACCACAGTTAGTAGTTCTGCAATTTCACGAGTTCCTTCAGAACTCTTGGGTGAATACCATCTGGGTCTGGTGACTTATTACTGTTTAGTTTATCAATTTGTTCCAAAACCTCCTCTAATGACACCTCAATCTGAGACAGTGCCTTAGATTTGTCACTTAAAAGAATGACTCAGGTTTGGGAATCTTCCTCACATCCTCAGCTGTGAAAACTGATGCAAAGGATCATTTAGTTTCTCCACAATGGCCTTAGCATCTTCAAGTGCTCCTTTACCATCTCAATCGTCCAGTGGCCCCACTAGTTGTTTAGCAGGTTTCCTGCTTCTGATGTACTTAAAACAATTCTTGCTAATACTTTCTGAGTCTTTAGCTAGCTGTTCTTCAAATTCTTTTTGGCCTTCCTAATTATATTTTTACATTTATTTACCAGAGTTTATGCTCCTTTCTATTTCCCTCACTAGGATTTAACTTGCACTTTTTAAAGGATGCCTTTTTGCCTTTCACTGCTTCTTTTACTTTGTTGTTTAGCCATGGTGGCACTTTTTTGGTTCTCTTACTATGTTTTTTTTAATTTGGGATGTACATTTAAGTTGAGCCTCTATTATGATGTCTTTAAAAAGTTTCCATGCAGCTTGCAGGGATTTCACTTTAGTCACTGTACCTTTTAATTTCTGTTTAACTAACCTCCTCATTTTTGTGTAGTCCCCCTTTCTGAAATTAAATGCTACCATGGTGGGCTGCTATGTGTTTTCCCTGCACAGGGATGTTAAATTTAATTATATTAAGGTCACTATTACCAAGTAATTCAGCTATATTCACCTCTTGGATAAGATCCCATGCTCCACTTAGGACAAAAATCAAGAATTGCCTCTCCTATTGTGGATTACAGGACTAGCTGCTCCAAAAAGCAGTCATTAAAGGTGTCAAGAAACTTCATCTCTGCATCCCATCCTGAGGTGACATGTACCCAGTCAATATGGGGATAGTTGAAATCCTCCATTCTTATTAATATCTATTTTAACTCTACTAAGCCAAAGGTAAACCAGGCTGGTTTCCAGCTATACATTCGTCAGTGTTCAGTGAGGCCCTGGGCCTTGGCATAAACTGGTACCTGGTCTGCCAGCATCACAATCGTAATTATCATAATAACTTGGTCTTTCATCAGGAAAGTCTATAAATAATTCCATTAAAATTAAGTAATTGATAGAAATAGTAAATCAGTCATCAATAGTAGATCCCCATATGTCATAGACTGTAGTAAATTTGTATGAGTCTAAGTGCTGAGCAGGAAGATGTAATCAATGGAAACATTATTAAAGATTTGTGCCACTTCTAGGAAACAAACTGAAAAGCTGTTCTCCATTCTTTTCTTTATTTGCTTTTGCAGTGTTAGGCAATGGTTGTCCTTGGCAAGTGCCTTATTCTGCTGCAGCATTATTTGAAAAATAGAAGAATGGAGCAGTAAATACAACAGTGAGAAAAGAGGATGGCTGTTTTCATATTTCACCCGGCTGTGTTTTTAAAGCTTAAAAATGGGGCCTTTTTCCACTAGCAACATCTGAGCCAAGGTTACTAGTCACTGAAATGTTTCATTAGAGTAAAACACATTCCACGGACTCTCAGCCTACCAACCATAGATTGCTTATACTTTTCTTTGGGATAACAATGTGGATTTCTGTGATATGCTGGACTTAAATTCTGCATCTGGGGCCCCTAAATTCTTCAGGCACTAGTGGTAATTTCTTCAGAAAACAGAGTCATTCATTACTGATAACGGATTGCAAAGTCATTGTACAATGTAGGATTTTCTAAGTGTAAAAATGCACCACACAATCTGTATAAACATCAGCATAATTTAACACTCTCAGGCCCTTTTGCTCTGTGCATACAGTCATTACAGTAACATGTTCAAAGATTTTCTGCACAAGAATCCTGCCAGAATATATGGCCTAGGAATAGCTCCCTTTGGATTCAATTCTAAAATGACCTCTGTTGGAATTAATAATAGTATTTGAAATTATTGATATGGGAAACCACCAAACACCAATTTAACCATAAATTCCTTTATTAAGTCCAAAGGCCAAATGGTATTTTACATAGTCGCTCTAAACATCTCTAACAGCCTAAAAATAAGCAGTCACTACACCCAAACAGTAACAAAACATTGATAAGCATTGATCAAATTACTTAAAAAGAGGCTAAACCCGGGTTGCTTGTGTAGGAGCAGGATTTTATAATTGTACTATGAGAATTAATGTATGATTTGATTTTATCCTGCCAGCAACCCTTTTTGAATAGCAGAAAGGAATGACAGACCAGAACAATCCTTATGACTGATTATGGTCACCCTTTTGTTTTAGGATAAGTTATAATGTCTACTATGGTTTCCTATATGTATTACAAATTAGGCACTCTAGTTAAATATACATTTTTGTTTTAAGGTTTAGAAAGTAAGAGACAGGATCTTGTATTGTGTCTATGTTAAAGAGATTAGAGGAAACTTGAGGGCCTGAAGCCCCAATGTGAATTGTTTTAGTTATAAGATTTAGCAAGGCTTGGTTTACAATGTATTCTGCTGAATATAAAATACTGCTGTCTGTATACCTTTGAAGGTTTCTTCCCTCTTTCTTCCTCCTCCCTCCTTACCCTCAGACCAGTGAGAAGATTTGTGCTTGTTTCTTTTAAGATAGTTACTACAGATGTTTATTTTATTAGTTACCTTTTGAACCATACATCCTTCCCACACTACAAGCAATACTACTTATTCTCATGGCTTTCTTTTACTTGCTGATTGGGGCCTTTTCCTTACTAGCCACAAGCCACAAAGCAAATATATTGTTTTCTTAACCAAACTTGAACTAATTTTAGTTCTCTTCATTTCAAAATTATCCTACACTCTCCCCAAGGGTAGATCCCCACCCTGAACCTGTGTGGAGCTCTAGTAGCATTAAAATCAATGGGACTTCATATGGATGCAGAGATGCCCACCTGCTTCAGAGCTAAGTGTGAGATCAAAGTTTCAGCTCCTTCCTGGAATATGGGGTAATAAAGGCAGCCTTTTGCTGCACATACACCAAGTGTGAACAAAAGTGGGAAAAGCACCAAAAGGTCAGTCTATCCCCAGAGAAAATATATGGATTACAAGAGGCAATCACAAGAAAACATTAAATACAATTTTAAAAAAAGTAAAACCCTTGAGGAAAAATATAAAAGAACAGAAGTCAAATATATACAAAAGGAAAACATGAAACATCATTGTACTACAAAAAGAAAAATATATACTTATTGAGGCACCCACATGGAGATGTAATTTCTGCAAGAACTTTCCTAGTGTTTAAGAACATTCAATGTCAAACAGTAAAAAGTTAAAAATTGGTAAAATATTGTGTAGCCAGAAGTTAAAGGGCAGGGGGAAATACCTATATAAAATTAAAAATACCAACAGCAAAGCTTAAAAGGCTCCAGGTTTAGGATGGTGGCTCCAACAAGATTGATGGTCTCCTACTTATTTTACTGTGGCAGGACCCAGAGAGTCATAATAGGGACATCGAACCCTCTATATTTGCACCATCCTCTTTAGTCTAATATTTTTTACTATATGAGGAGGAAGGCAGCATTTTGACTTGGAGGAGAAACACAGAGCATAAGATGGCATCTAAGAGCCTGATCCTGCAAAGTCATATACAGGCTTAACAATGCACACAGAGTAGTCCCATTGACTTCAAGGAAGTTTGTGAAGTTAGGTACTTGCATTGGTCTTGGTGGGATCAAGGCCTAAAGTTGCAGTGAATGCAAAAATAATTATGTGACAGCTGGAAGAAATGGTAAATTCTGCAGCTAACATTGGCATGAAATTGCAATAAATATGAGATCCAGATGAGAGTATAATACTCAATGGAAGCTGTCTTGCTTCTTTCCCAGCCTGCTAAAGTAGTTCTGCCTTCTTTACTTCCCCTTTCCCAAGTATGTGACCTGGCAACCTCTCAAATTATATACTCAAAACAAACCAGCAGACGGATTTCTAGTTTGTCAAATTTACATATACAGTATATTTAGGTTATTAGTTATCTGCAGTACCTGTGCATAGCTCAAGATGGAACCCTTTATTTTCCTTCCTCTTGAAAAAAATACCAATAGCACTATATTTTTAAATATTTCAATAATCAAAAAATTAAGGTCAAAACATTCTTCTAAAACAGTGTTTTCAGTTGTGACTTGGCCTCTCTGAAAACTCTCCAATATCTTCCACAGAAGGCACAAAGCATGTCCAGTGGAAATGGATAAAACATTTTTCTTGCTTTTTCTTAGGATAAATGGGTTCGCTTCTGTTGACGCCCAAGTTGAATGACCCTGCAAGATAGATATCAAGGCTTTGATTACGAGGCCATTGAAGTCAATGGAAAGAGTCCCAGTGGTTTCAATGGGTGTTGGATTCCACCCAGTGCTTAATTTGTAATGAAAGAGGTGCCAAGGCTCAAGCAATGATTTAATTTTAAATTTTAAACTTGTTATGACTTTGAATGTGTGGCGGTATCATTGTATTACCAATGACAATAATATCACCACACATTCAGTCATAACAAATTTATTTGAAAGAGTAACCTACTTTATGTACTAGTGCTAGATGTTTACAACCACGTATTCTACATCATATACAAAATAGCTTGTGCAGAAAAATTAATTAAAAGCAACTGCAGCAAAATATAAAAATATGTATGTATATATTCTCTAGCTACAGACCTATCCACTTTTGCTCTGGCTTTCTCCCAAGTGTTATTACAGGATATTATTCTCCCACCTCCCTCGTTCTCTGCCCTCCTGTAACACTCCCCCGCAACACATACACATTCTCCACTACTGTTCTTTGTTCAGTTGAAATAACAATAACTGCAGTATTATACTGTACTAATACTTAACAACCAGCTATGGTACATCACAGTAATACTTTTAAATAAATCAATAAAAGTAGTTAATTATGTTTGCTTTGTTTTTACATTAAGAAACATTGTTAATAGAAATCAACAAATTATATTTCAGTATGGAATGAATAAATGTAACCAAACTTTAAAAAAAGATTTAAGATTTTTCCTTACCCTAATCTTGCAGTATTTGGGAGCAGTGGTACTGGATACAGCCTTGTACTTTAATTCTCAATAAAATAGCCATATTTGGTTGGCTATCCTCCTGTTTTCTCTCCTTGCTTCCTGAATCACTGGCTCCTCTGCATCCTCTGCGTTCTCCAGGTGACCAACTCTGAAGGCAGTGCCACCACCTGCAGCAGCATTGAAATAAGGTGTGGTGTTGCCACTCTTACTCTTGCACTGCTGCTGGTGGCAGCACTGCCTTCAGACCTGGGCGTCTGGCCAGCAGCCGCTGCTTTCCTGTTGCCCATCTCTGAAGGCAGTGCTGCCACCAGCGTGCTTCAGAGCTGGGCAGCCAGAGAGGAGAAGCTGCTGCCCGGGCACCCAGCTCTGAAGACAGTGCCACCCCTAGCAGCAGCACAGAAATAAGGGTAACAGAACCTATGGGATACCAGTCCCACTGCAGGACTTTACCCCCTACCATTTTTTTCATTCGCCTCATTTTCCACACACATATCCTGGCTTTGCACCCTGTGTAGCTGCCCCATTTGCCCCACCCTGGGTTTCGTCCCTGATGGATACAACTGTGTTGTGAATTTTAAGAAAAACACATTTCAGAGCAAAAAAATAGAGATTTTTTTACTTTCATAACTGACATGGCAATCTCAGAGGTGCTGGGGCTACAAACTGCCAAGCCTGAGCCCCAGCAAGCCCCAGCACAAACTAATCACTGATTCTACCATATCCACACACAGGGCAAGATTCATTCTTGATATAACTCCACAAGCTTCAGCTTATCAACAAAATGCCTGATTTAGTTCACATTTTTCCCCTGATAGATTCCCTTACAACATTTAAAAATATAAAAATTACAAGAAGTCTGAATAATTTCCATGTGACAGAGTTAGAGAGACTCTGCCCTATTTCATTATAACCAGATCAGCTCCATGTAATCTGTATGTGGAGAGAAACCTCCCATACAGAGTAGGGTGACCAAGGCTCCAGTCTCTGAAGCACCCACTAGATTCTCTTTTTCTATGCCGAAGAGGCTTTGCAGCAATGGAAGGAGGAGCATGGCTGAGGAAAGACCAGAGGATCAGCCATACTCCCCAGTACCATTCCGGGCTAACCCCATGTGCATCTCACCTGTAATAGGTCAGTCTGAAAGCAAGCTGGCCTACTGGTCAGCCCATGACTCCACAGTCTTTCTCAGTCTCACTGTTTATTGGGGAGGGGGGGGGCTTGCCAGGTCATATAATGCAAGCCTCAGCCCCTCCTTTGTGTTTCCTCTTCTCCCGTCGGGGCTCTGTCACAATAGAGAGGAAGGAGAGACATGGACTCCCCTGCTCCACTGGCTCCCAACCCAATCCCTAAAGGGATTTTGTAGTGTCCAGACCACCCAATGGTCCAGCCCAAGTTACACTTCCCCCTTTGTCTCTTCTTACTGGGCTGGAGCTTCTCACTTTGGGGCACAGACACAGTCTTAGTAGTAGCAGTTTACTCTGCCCATGGGATTAACATCCTGCTCTTCAGGATCTCTCGTGGTTTCCCACCTCCAAAAATGGGGATAGAAATCCAGATCACTGCTTCTGGAGTGGATTTATCAGTGTTTTAGTCACTCTGCCCCCAGTTCCAAGTGTTATCCTCATTTCCTCCTGCAATCTGTAGTCCCTTCCTCAGGTCCCTTCCGCAGGGCCCCCCAGCCCGCTATTGCTTCATGCCTTGCTCTGATTAGTGTGGGGTTTGATATCTGAAGGGAGAGTTAATGCTCCTCAAAGTACATTACATTTCTCTGGGGTCCCCTCAGCAGCTGCTACTGATCATATGAAAAATGGACCCACCCAACCGCAGCCTGGCTCCTACTCCTGGGAAGATGAGAGGAGATGTTTGGGCAGGGCAGTTTGTCTCTTGTGCACAGATCTCCAGGATTCATAGGGCAAAGATGGATTTCCCCTGTAAATTTTACAGCGTATCAAACACCTAACCCTTGATCAGATATTTGCAGGAAACTCTGTGAAAGAAACATATTGTATTCTCTTGCTTTGCTGACCCTTCCTGGGACAAGGTGAGCTGGTCCTTGTCCTTGGAATTTTGCTCTAGTATGATCCCATTAATGTAATATTAGTCTGAATGGCTAAGCATAGAATTATGGAGAGATGCTATTATAGGTCTGCTTTTGATGCCACCCAATTTGCCAAAACTAAACCAATCCACTTTTATTTCACACATTATTTTATGACAGGACAGACATTTTCTGTAAAGTCTGAGGCAAACATAGCTGACACATTAGGAAAATGAGGTGATCTCCCCTTTTAAAGATTTTCCTAATAATTTTGTGTGGTTATAATTCCAAAACAGTTTGCCTACAGTCTCCACATTTGTTTTTTTCACTTGGTCATAGAGAGGGCTGGTTCTTCTGACTAGTTCTAGGAGATTTCTTTGTGGAATTATTTATGGAAATCACTGGCAAAATTCCTTATTTCAAAATTATTTATTTCATTAGAACCAAGACGGGGCAATAACGAGCAATTTCCATCTTGTTTCCACATCACAGAGCTTCTAAAGCCAGCCGGGCTGCAATGTAAATGGTCACAAGGGTAGAAGTAGCAAATAAGAAATTGTATACAGGTGGGTAAAGAGTCTGGCAGGAGAACAGGAGACAGAACCACATGGGAGCAGTAGAGACTGATCTGTGGGTGAGCAGAAGGAATAGAGTCACATGGGGAGTAGTGGGGACTGTGCAGTAGGAAAGGGCAGCCATCTACCACTCCAGAGATTATTCCTCAATTCCATTAAATTCAGCTGATATGTCCCCAAACTTCTATGATGGAGCGAGCAAGAAGCAGGCAAACCCTAGAGCGGGACAGAATGATCCAGCCTGGAGACTGTGAGAAGAAGCCATATGTGGAGACAGAGGGTAATCTGGGGAGGAACATGGCTCATCTCTTTGCAGCATGTAGGCTTTTTATGGACACGGGTTGAAGGCATGGGAAGGCAGTATTCACATGGGTGGAGGCATTAATCACACAGGAAGCTCTAGTAATAAAAGGCTTGGAAGTCTGACTTAAGAAGAAAAGACCCTCATAAGAACTTTATACTTATCTGAAAAACAAACAATTTTAAAAATTTAAACATATAGAAACACACAAGATAATCTAAACATCAACCTGTCCTTGTATCACCAACCACAGAGCAACCAAAAAATAAGAGACAATCCTACTCTTAAACAATGCACATTGCAACACAGACTCTAAAACTTGAGGATTGAACTGGTCCTCAGTACTTGACTCTTGTTGATGTATTGGCATATAATGCAAAGTGCCCTTCTTTACAAGAGTGCAGTGAACTACTTCTGCCTTCTTTAAATCTACATGTAGTCATCAGAAAAAGACCAGATTTTACATCTCTTCACTAGAAGTGCCCACATCTAGGACAATCTTTCAGAACAATTTCTCAAAAAGAGAGATTTATTGTCACATTTATATGTGTTACCATACTGTGAGACTTTGATATACAATCTACATCTGTAAACTTCTTAAGGGGTGGACCAAAATTGGGTAAAGACATGCCAGGGATGCAGAACGAGGTGAAAATTGCATCTAGATATCAGATGCTTATGTACAAAACCATAGGTAAGTGCTACAGAGTTCATGACTATGCATGCAAAGTACAAAAATAGAATCAATTTATTGGATTTTAAATGTCTGCAGCCAAAGGCTTCCCCCCGTCCCCCGCCCTGCCCCCGGCAATCTTAATTCCAGATTAATGAAGTTCTTTTGCTTGAGATTATTGTTAGTGATGACACTATGTGCTGAATAACTGAAAATATTTCAAGTGTGCGCAAACAAGGTGATGCATGACTCAGAGGGTGGGTGGTGTTGCTTTACTATGGAAAGTTACTTGGGAGTATACAAGTTTAATGAATCACTGGAGAGCAGTTCCACTTCTGTTACCAGAAAAAATGGCAGAGTCAATTGTGACAATTCATTAATCAGAGAACATACTGTGAGTACAACCATTCCTTGGGTTGGCAGTTTAGAGCACTGTCAAATCAATGTGACAAGTCTATTATGGGACAATGGATCAGCTTTTGCCTCTCTTGCATGACCCTTCCCATACTCTTCTGGTTGATCTGAGCAGTACTGATAAATTTAGGAGAGAATTGTATAGAGTTCTCTCTACATGCCCCTCTCCTGCTAGATGGTGTCAATTTTGCTTTTGAAAACATTAGCCAGATCCTGAGTAAAGATTGATTTCAGATGGAGGCCCCAGTCTAGCAATCAGATCTGCAGGGATGAATCTGATTCCAAGACTGGGGTTTATGAAGGAAGATGAAAAGCGTGTTCAAGGAAAAAAAGAAAGCTGAAGGTAGAGACAAACTAGTAGGACTTGGAGTATCCTTTGATGGGGTTTACAAACCCTCACTAAAGCCAAGTCAAGGGAAAGGCTAGAGAAGTACTGGGCTAGGAAAGCTCCACCCCTCAGGCACTGCTGAGCATGCTCCTGGGGAAATGAGAAGTATAAAAAGAGCTCCAGCAGCCCAGGCACGAGAGGAGAGAAGCTATTTCTAGGATGAGCATTGCCCTGAGACAGGAGGAGAGGAGGCTCTTGATGAGAGAGTCTGGCTGTGAGTCTTCCCCTCCCTCCTTTGAGACATCACTCCAGGCACAGAGAGACTCATATGTGGAGGCACCAGAGGGTTGTCTGCATCAAACCTGACACTGGTGGTTTGGAGCAAAGGATTATTATGAAAGAGCAGCCATGCTCCAAACTGAGACATTGGGTGGGATAGGAAGTGGCCCAGGACAAGGTGAACAGGTGGTGGGCCAAGTGTAGGCCAGCCAGGGCTGCCATTCTTTCAGGGTCCCGGGCTAGGACCTGGTGGAGTGGGAAGGCCTGGGTCCCCTCTTCCCACCACAGATTCCCCTATGCCTAGCCCTGGCATGGGCAAGACCAGGATTTACCAGCAATGAAGCTGACCCAGCTGAACGTGATTTAGGGGTCCTGAACACATTAGATGGAAAGAGTGACTACTAGTCCTGCTGAGTGAACCAACAGCCCTGCTACATATCTCTTAAGAAATACTGCTGTGTAAGGTGATTGAGACAGGATCCTCTTTTTGTAATTTCACATTCCTCAGCTGGTGCAAATCTGCATACTCCCCCGAAGGCAATGGAGCTACACCAATTTATATCCTCTGAGGATCTGCTGTACTTTTTTTTGGTGAGGTGGGATATCTAATATGGGGGGAGGCTTAAAACCTAAATAATGCATGCCTATGGCACATATTTAAAATATATTGATAGGGTAGGTGCCAGTACACCAAAAGGACTAGCAGACTGTGGCATTTAATTTAGCTGCAAAGGCCCTCTAAAATATTTACTGGGGGTGAAATATTGATTCTGTGGCTTCTTCCTGAAAGCAATCACTTTTTAAAACATATGATTGTAAAACTTTTAAATAATTTAATACATTTCTGTTCAATAATTGCTTAACTGAGCAAGTATACTGTTTCTTTCTGGTTCTGTTTGGCTATTTTAATAAGTATAGCCTGACTCATAGACTTTAAGGTCAGAAGGGACCATTATGATCATCTGGTCTGACCCCCTGCATGCTGCAGGCCACAAAGCCGTCCCTACCCCTTCCCTTGACTCTGCTGTTGAAGTCCCCAAATCCTGTGGCTTAGTGACTTCAATTGGCAGAGAACCCTCCTGCTAGCGATCCCTGCCCCATGCTGCGGAGGAAGGCGAAAAACCTCCAGGGCCTCTGCCAATCTACCCTGGAGGAAAATTCCTTCCCGACCCCAAATATGGTGATCAGTAAAACCCCGAGCATGTAGGCAAGAGTCTCCAGCCTGACCCTTGTTAGCCATTATACTATTTACCTGCCATAGCACGGTATTCCTTTGGCTAAAATCATGTTTTTCCATTAAACCATTCCCTCCATAAACTTATCTAACTTAATCTTAAAACCAGACAGGTCCTTCGCCCCCACCGTTTCCCTCGGAAGGCTGTTCCAATATTTCATCCCTCTGACGGTCAGAAACCTTCGTCTAATTTCAAGCCTAAACTTCCCCACGGCCAGTTTATATCCATTCGTTCTCGTGTCCACATTAGTACTGAGCTGGAATAATTCCTAACATAAATGTTATATTCCAGTGAGCACTATGAAGGGAGGTTTTTCCACACCACTTCTTCAAAGGAAAAAATTATACAATTCCACAGCTGTCTGACTGGCTTAGTTACTGAGTTAAGTGATAATTGTCTAAAGTTGGTACAGAAATAACTTTTAGGAAACATACAAGCTATTACCAATTCAAAACCTTAGAGACTGACACTAAGTGAACATAGGCAGTGGTGCAGAAAAGGTTGATTCCTTATGGTGGAATTAACTTCAGAAAATAAATCCTGTGGATGTCTTATTGTGTATCCCATAAAAAATTGTAAATCTCTTTGTACTGTTACCATTTGTATTGTCTTTTTATTTATTACTACTGTTGCAATTGGACAGTACATCCATTCTCCTACTGGCAAATAAAGGATTGTGCCATAACACAGCTCGAGTCATTCAGGGATATTATTTTCTTACTTTTTTGGACAATATGTTTCTGAACAATAACTAAATAAACAATCACAAAGAAGCAATTTGTGAAATGCTGCCTTGAACCCACAGTTCCTGTTGTGCTCAATGCATCCTTTCAGCGCTCATCCCTTCTTTTCTGGTCTCCATCAAATAAATTATCATTAATCTAATGGCCTCTATGAAGTAAAGGATCCCTTTCCTAGACTTCTTTTCAACTCCAGTTGTCACCCTGCAGGACACCTTATGTTACTACCATTGTTAGCTACTTCATATTAACTGGATTTCCCATCTCACTTAAAGCTGCTGCTATTACCCCTCTTCTGCAAAAACGTCTTTGCTAATTCCATCTTGCCTCAAACATCTATTTCTAGAGCAAACAGTCTTCTCTCAAACCATCTCTCCCATTGAATCTTCTTGTTTGCTTTCAGACTGACTTTCCATGCTTCAACCCTCTAACAGCAATGTACCCACCCCCTTTCCCCAGCTGCCTTATGACCTACTTTTTGCCGGTGAGCATGGATCCATCTCACACCTCATTCTATTTGATCTCAGGGTGGCGTTTGATATGATCACCCACCCTCCTGGATTGCCTGAAAAAGGCTGTGGGGGAGGGATCTGCAAGTGCAAAGCCGTGATGGAAAAGGAGACTTGAGCCGTGCAAGAGCCGCAGGGGAGACGATTATTAGTTTAAAAAATGGAAATTCTACAAGAATGTGTTTTGTGTCTTTAAGTGGAAAACAGAGCAGGTTCTCCTCTCACGTTTTTAAGCTGTTCATCTTGATATCATTACCTATGAGGAGATTGCCTTACAGTGTGAGAGTAATACATCCATTTTCCAGATGACTTCCTCTCCTGTTACAACATTGTTTTGGCTGTTTCAGAAGCACTAGATCATCTCTGTTTTACCACATTTGCAGATGCTAGCTCTTCTTTGTTCTCACAATGATTCTTTCCCCTCAGTTTTAATGATGCTTTTTAATGAAGATGATGTCATTTTAATAGACTTCCATGCACTTGATCAAAGACTACAGTAAAAAAGTCAGCACCTCAGACTGATGGGAGGAGAGGGTTAATAGGACTACATAAATTGGGGAGGAGGGGGGACAGGTGAGAAAAGAGGTGCTGAGAGAGAAAGACAGGACCTGAGCTTATACAAATTGAGAGGAGAGGGAGACAGGATAAGTGGAGGGGGGGGAAACTGGAGGGGGGAAGAGATGATGTGGGAGGAGGTAGAAATAAAGGAGAGAGGTAAAGAGATAAGATGAGGAGGGAGAAGAAAAAAATTCTTAAGTTAAAAACAGACTGTGGGAGTCGGGTTGAGTCAGAAGAAGCTCAATTTCATCTGTGAAAAATGTCACTCAAAGAGCTGCATAGACCTTGGCAACTATGGATGTGAACACAACATGACAGGATATAAAGAGATAGGTATGACAACAGGATCAGCACTGAGATCATTGATGCTAGCCATGTGTTTACATAGTTTAACCTAAAAAGGTGAGTTTCCACACTTCCTAAAAAATTGTTTTTTGAGAAAAAATTGGGGGCTGTAAATGAAAATCAAGCCAACCCACTCATGCTGATTTGGAGAAGCAGTGCTTATGATTCATTGCATGAAGTGTTAAGAAATAAGCCAGGGTTCAAAATTAAATTGCATAACAGACAGTACTATACAAAATTCAGGCCAGAAAGTAGACTTGGGAAGAGAAGTGTGATGACAAATAACACATTAACATTTCTGCAACGTTGGTGGCATCTTAAAGAAAGAAGGCACAAAGATGTGGAGTTTTAAAGAGATGGGTGAAGCACTAGATGGCAGACATTCCTGTCTTTGGAATATTTTGGAGGTGTTTTACTAGTGAGATTGTATCTAGGCCTTCCATATGTGTGGGAGGCAGGGTGCAAGGAGTTCCCTCTACACAGTCTGAGACCCGTGTAACAACCAGGCATAACCAAAATCCCGACATACTCACACCGGGATGCACGGTATCACTGAAGGGGCATGGAGGAAATGGTGTCAGCCACGGCCCCAGCCCTCACCGGCCAATAGAGCACATCCAACATGGAGGTATGATGAAAGGGGAAGTATGCCAAGGAACTGTGGCTGGTATTCTCCCAGGGCTTCACCCTCACCCCCTAGGGTAGTGTGTGTCTAACTCCCACTGTACTGAATTGTGCCTTAACGGTACTAGGGTCCTATGTAAAAGGAAGGATATTGCTGACCAAAATGTCCAGGTCTTGATGAATATGAAATCAAAAGAAAGCTTATCCACGTGTAACCTGTAGTATAGGGATGGAAAAATAAGATTAATGTGTGTTTGTATGTGTTCATCTGTGAAAGGAATATGGTATTTCAAACATTTAGTTTAAAGTTAGAGGTCTAATGGCCTAGTTCCATTTCACCTTGTAAAACCACCAGGTTTATATTCACTGTTCAGGAAACACCACACAGAGCCTGCCTATGTATGAATGATGATACCTTAAAGCCAGCCCAAGTTGAGAGGCCTGTCAATGGATTTCAGGTAAACACAGCAGTATAGTAAAAGCACATGTAATTGAGAAAGGTTTGTTAGGAAGACCTCACAGACGTGTTCTCCAAATCACCTTCATAAAAAGTTCACCAGGAAGGTAAATATGTGGATTTTGTCCCATCCCTTTATTAACAGGTGCCAAAAGTATCTGAATCTTCACGGAGTTTGACAGTGGTGTATAATTAAGGAAGGGGTTAATACTTTTCCTCTAGCAAGAGGAAGAACCACAGCTGCAGGATCCAAGTGCAAGTATTTGTAAGGTAATGGGGTTAGGTCAGCTTTAGAAAATTAATTTCCCTGGCACATGACACAGTGAGAAAAGTATTGAGTGGAGTTTGGGGGCGAGTCTAGTAGCAAAGACTCAGGATCCCTTGAAGGATGGGTGGAGCTAAGTGGGAAGTAAGAGCATGTGTTCCTTTTGGTCTCTGAAACTTGAATGAACTGAGCCTAATTTAAGTCAAACTGTCCAAAGAACAGAAATTCCATTTCACAGCAGATTTTTCACGTTTTGAAATTTGTTTTTGTTCCAATTAGGAATGAAACTCAAAAATCTCTGCAAAAGACAATCTAGGAAAAAAAAAAATTTTGTACTGACCAAAACATCTCATTTTGACAAAATCAAAATCTTTCATTGTTGCTTTTGACTTCTTTTAGTTTATATGTTCTAATACAAAATTTTAAAATACCAAATGAAAAGTCATTTCAAAAGGGAAAAATCAAATCTTTTCAACCTTTTTATATCTTCACCTTTTTTTAAGAAATGAAATTTCACCTAAATTGATATGATTTTACAAAGCGTTTCAATTTTGAATGGAAAACTATTCCACTGAAGTTTGACTGAACTGCTCTATATTTCAGCTCTTTAGTTTATGCTTTATCTGAGGAAAGCCATAATGAACAGCTGGGGACATTCCTTACAAGTGCTTTTCTATTTTACTATAACACACACAAATGATTCTCATATATGCAGAATTCTTTGCTGCTTTGACAACAGGATCTGCTACCCAAAGTATCCCAAGTTAAAATCATATAATGAAGCATTACCATATATTAGGCTTACTATTTTTGCATCAGCTTTAGAAAGAGGTTATATAAAACTCCTCATTATGACAAGACGATAAGTTTCATAATGAAGTTCAAATACATTAATATGTATTGCTGTGTGAAAGAGCATTTAGTTTCCATAGCAGCTGAAAAATTTGGATAGTTGTCAGGATCTTTTCTTTCCTTTTTTTTTTTCTTTTTTTTTTATTGTTATGGTTGCAAAGAATCTGAAGGAGGTCAGGAGGAAGCACATTTTCCTATCAGTAAGAGGGCAGCATATACCTCAGAGGTGAAGGTGGCTCTAGACTGGAATGAGCCCCAAGGACCTCTTCATTATTATCTACAAATCACCGGTGTGTCCTGATAGCACTTTTAATAGGTCAGAGTTTTTTAAATATTCTATTTACATCTGATTCATGTGTGGGAGGGTAATTATATGGAAGGAACAGACAGCCCAGGTGTTGAACTTCCTCAGGCCACTGGGACAGAAACAAACAGCTCTGAACTTGCATTTCCAGCTAAATCTATTCTGGATATTGAAATGGACATTGTGCTATTTTATTATACACATCAACTTCACAGGTCCTTCTGGACTCAAGGCCAAAGAACCTCTAGCCAAAAGACTACAAAAGATTCTTTTAGCTAAATCTACTTCTCTGTTAGTCAATAAAAATTTTAAATAATGACATTCCAGAAACAGTTATGCCTCTTGTTCAACATCTTGCTCAGTTATGCCTTTTTGTTCAACATTTTCATTAATGATCTGGATGATGGGATGGATTGCAGCAAGTTCATGGATGACATTAAGCTGGGGGGAGAGGTAGATACGTTGGAGGGTAGGGATAGGGTCCAAAGTGACCTAGACAAATTGGAGGATTGGGCCAAAAGAAATCTGATGAGGTTCAACAAGGACAAGTGCAGAGTCCTGCACTTAGGACCGAAGAATCCCATGCACTGCTACAGGCTGGGGACCGACTGGCTAAGCGGCAGTTATGCAGAAAAGGACCTAGGGATTACAGTGGACAAGAAGCTGGATATGAGTCAACAGAGTGGTTTTATTGCCAAGAAGGCTAACAGCATATTGGACTGCATTAGTAGGAGCATTGCCAGCAGATTGAGGGAAGTGATTATTCCCCTCTATTCGATACTGGTGAGGCCACATCTGAAGTACTGCATCCAGTTTTGCGGGCCCCACTACAGAAAGGATGTGGACAAATTGGCGAGAGTCCAGCGGAGGGCAATGAAAATGATTAGGGGGCTGGAGCACATGACTTATATGGAGAGGCTGAGGGAACTGGGCTTATTTAGTCTGCAGAGGAGAAGAGTGAGGGGGGATTTAATAGCAACCTTCAACTACCTTGACAGGGTAACAAGCCTTGTGGATATGGGGGAAGTGGTAGACATGGTATATCTTGACTTTAGTAAACCTTTTGATACTGTCTTGCATGACCTTCTCATAAACAAACTAGGGAACTGCAACCTAGATGGTGCTACTATAAGGTGGGTGTAAAACTGGTTAGAAAACTATTCCCAGAGAATATTTATCAGTGGTTCAGAGTCATGCTGGAAGGACATAATAAGTCGGGTCCAGCAGAGATCAGTTCTGGTCCAGTTCTGTTCAATATCTTCATCAATGATTTAGATAATGGCATAGAGAGTACACTTTGCGGACAATACCAAGCTGGGAGGGGTCATAAGTGTTTTGTAGAATAGGATTAAAAATCAAAATGATCTGGATAAACTGGAGAAATGGTCTGAAGTAAATAGGATGAAATTCAATAAGGAGAAATGCAAAGTATTCCATTTAGGAAGAAACTATCAGTTGCACAGTACAAAATGGGAAATGACTGTCTAGGAAGGAGTATTGTGGAAAGGGATCTGGGGGTCATAGTGAATCACAAGCTAAATATGAGTCAGCAGTGTAACACTGTTGCAAAAAAAGCAAATATTCTGGGATGTATTAGCGGGAGTGTTGTAAAGAAGACACGAGAATTCTTCTGCTCTACTCTGTGCTGATTAGGCCTCAACTGGAGTATTGTGTCCAGTTCTGGGTGCCACATTTCAGGAAGGATGTGGACAAATTGGAGAGAGTCCAGAGAAGAGCAATAAAAATGATTAAAAGTTTAGAAAACATGACCTATGAGGGAGGATTGAAAAAATCTGGTTTGGTTAGTCTGGAAAAGAGAAGACTAAGGGGGGAAATGATAATACTTTTCAAGTACATAAAAGATTATTACAAGGAGATTGGAGAAACATTGTTTTTCTTAACCTCTGAGGATAGGAGAAGTAGCAATGGTCTTAAATTGCAGCAAGAGAAGTTTAGGTTTGAGATTAGGAAAAACTTCCTGTCAGGGTGCCCAGGTTAAGCACTAGAATAAATTGCCTAGAGAGGTTGTGGAATCTCCATCATTGGAGATTTTTAAGAGCAGGTTAGACAAACACCTGTCAGGAATGCTCTAGATAATACTTAGTTCTGCCATTAGTGCAGGGGCCTGGACTAGATGACCTCTCAAGGTCCCTTCCAGTCCTATGATGCTATGATTCTACCTGAAGGGGGGTTCTAAAGAGGATGGAGCTCGGCTCTTCTCAGTTGTGGCAGATGACAGAACAAGGACCAGTGATCTCAAGTTGCAGTTGGGGAGGTCTAGGTCATATATTAGGAAAAACTATTTCACTAGGAGGGTGGTGAATCACTGGAATAGGTTACCTAGGGAGTTGTTGTTAGATGTTTTTAAGGCCCTGCTTCACAAAGCCCTGGCTAGGATGATTTAGTTGAGATAGGTCCTGCTTTGAGCAGGGGGTTGGACTAGATGACCTCCTGAGGTCTCTTCCAACCCTAATATTCTATGATTCTATGATTCTTGTATAGCTATAACAGTCTGGGGAGGTAGGAGGAGAAACGTTACCCCAGCTGACTTGGCTGGAAGTAGTATCTGTTAGATCATGTTGATACTGCAATTGGTGGTGTGAATGCAGCATGTATAGATATACCTGAGCTACCTTTAATTGAAGTAGCTTGGGTACCAATAGCATTGAAGTTGCAGCAACATGAGCTAGCCTCCTGAGTGCAATCCCACCAGGGAACTTGGGTATGTACTCTTGAGCTAGCTAGATTAAAGCTAGCCTAGGTATGTCTACCGAGATCCAACTGCAGATTACACATTTCCTCAAGCAAAGAATTTACCTCCTGTGCTCTGCTCTGTAAAAGAGTATAGGCAGCAGTCCCTGTGATGGGGTATACAAAGCCCACACTTGGCCCAAAGGGGTTAAAATGCAACATTGGGTCCAGACGGCCCTACCCCTCTGGGTCTGCCAAGCACATTCCAAGTGGAGGAGTGGGTTAAAAGGAGCTCAGAAGGACAGGCAAGGGGTAGTGGACAGGCTACGGAAGCCAGACAGAAGGTTGAGCCTCAGAGGCAATCACTGAGGAAGTAAGGCACCCAGGCAGTGCCTTCTCCAACCACCACTCAGTTTGAGAACGAGCAAGTCTTGCAGGGCCCTGCACCTTTGGACTTTTTGTGACATTATTGACTGGACTATAGAGGCCATGCCCCAAACTGAAGGAACACATAGGTAGGAAGTAGCCTATGATGGCAGAGAAGGAACATGCCAGTGTTATGTCCCACAGGACCCTGGGCTGGGACTTGGTGGAAAGGAAGGGCCAGGGTCCTCCCTATCATGCCCTACTTAAGGGAAAAGACCCAGATGCAGGGGGAAGGCCCAAATACTCCTGGCATAGGCACCACTACTGCCCCTAACAGACAGAGTGTAGAGGGCAGGCATGCTAACCACTAGGCCACCTGGTCCTCTGAGCATCCTATCACAGTCCCCTACAGAAAGTGAGGCCCCATTCTCTTTCACCAATTCCCATACTTCACCTCCTATTGCAGCCTGCCTACTGCATTTGAGTATCTAGTCACACCACCTACCCTCCTTCAGGGTTTCTATTGAGAAAGGGCAATTTTATTTCCACCAGAAACTCCACAAGTGGAAGCTGCTGAAGAGATGCACTCAATCAATGCATTGCCTAGCCCCACTCCAGTCAATACTGTGTACTTGTAGGGCTGCACTGGTGAGCTGCAGGCCCCTGGCAGATCATGGAAGGGAGAGATGGCTGCCTTATGCTACAGTAAATCTCTTTCCAAGTGTAAGTTGGTGCAGATCCTGGGTATACTTGGCCTTCTTGCATTCTCCTGCAGGTTGCTTTTCCTTCAACAACCCCACCCTCTCAGAATGCAAGTTATATACTGTACTGGCTTATGCTGATTTAGTAACATAAATTAGCCTCTTATCCTATCACCATGATGGTTGGGGTGAGGGCAGAAACAGACAGTGTTAAATTAATAGGTATGCATTGCCAGAAGATAATATTGCAGTGTTACACATTTACTGGAGAATGTTAAAAATAAAGAAAATCACCCCATTCTTCACTGACAAGTATTTAATAATGTTAATGTATTTGCTATATACTGAGCATATACCTCCAGGATAATGGCAGAATTTGACAACATCAGAAGAGCTGTAGGCAGTAAATGGAGAAAGGCTTAACTAATATGTCAAAACATCCTGTACCTCTGAGCATGTGTTACTTAAGTAATTAAGCACAGGTAGGGTGGGTATATTATTGTAGGTGCAGCTGGTAATGCCATGATAGTTAAGTTCTCCCGACAGTTCCATTATAAGACCATATTTTCAATTGCTTATAACTTTGCCTCACTTTAACCAATTGGACTGAAATTTTCCATGCCAATTGTCTGTCTCAGAGTGAATTGTTTTGGAAAAACTTCAGCAAAAAATGGTTTAGCTGGTTCTAAGAATGAGATTGGGGGGAAATATATATTCTTGTTAAAAAAAATTCCTAAAGTCTTGTCAGTGAGAATCTTTACTACGTCTATATTTTGGAGCAGGAACTTGAACAGGGGGCTCACCCTGATTTCAGGGAATATCAGGGTTGGAAGGGACCTCAGGAAGTCATCTAGTCCAACCCCCTGCTCAAAGGAGGTCCAATCCCCAGACAGATTTTTGCCCCAGATCCCTAAATGGCCCCCTCAAGGATTGAGCTCACAACGCTGGGTTTAGCAGGCCAACGCTCAAACCACTTAGCTATCCCTCCCCCCAATGTGCCTTTTGCTATCCCCGTGAAAACTGCCTAAATTTGCCCCAATTTATAAGCCTTTAATAAAATCTCAGTTTCTACGTACTACATGGAGACATGTTAGAGTTAAACAGCTAAAATTCCAAAGGTTCTGTCTGCAGAGAGCATGCAAGAGGGACGGAAAGGACTCTGTCTGCAATGGATCCTACCACATGCAGTGGCAGCCCACACAAAGAACTGAGAGCAAGGAGATTGTCTCTCCTGTGCTCTCAGGGCTCCCACTTCTGGCACCCAGCAGCATAGTGGAAGAGGAGGAGGAAGTGGCTTGACTGACATGCAGAGCGGTGAGGAGCTGAGCCTGGGAATGGGCAGGACAGAAGAGGCAGTAGATAGGGACAAGGAGCCTGGGAAGGGAGGGTAAGTACTGAGACTGGCTGAGCAAGAATGGTAGGATTGGGAGCAAGGAGAAGAAATAAGATGAGGAAGTTAGGGGAGGAACAGGGAGCCAATGGGTGTGGGGAGCACAGATCAGACAAGGAGCCAGCAGTGGGGGTATTGAAACTGGCTGGGAAAGAAGACTGGGAGCTGGGAGGGGGATGGCTGGGATCGGGCTCAGGAGCTAAAGGGAGGGGGAGTGACAGGACTGATACTGGGACAGGCTATAGGGTACATGGCAAAAGGGGTCCACCTTGGGGGAAACAGGAGCAAAGGGGCCTATGCCCAGTAGAAAAGTCCCCTCCAGAACCAAGAATGAAACCCAGGATCCCTGAGTCTCACCATTCTCCTATTGTCAGCAAATAGCTGTTAACCCTACTGCAAAAATCATCCCCATTTAGTGGCAGGTTCTAATAGTGGATGGCAACCTACTCTACTAGCTCAAGTGGCAGGAGTCTGTGAGGTGGATATAAAGGTTTCAACCCCGCTGATGAACCAGCTGGCTGTCAGTATGATTGCACGTGATGAAAATTGGGGGGGGGGGAGAGGGTTAGTTTGCTTTAAAAAAAAAAAAAAAAGGAAATTACATATAAAGCTACAAAGGCAAGCACTCAAAAGTTAGGAAATGCCAAAATTAAGTTGGCCACACATCTCCCCCACCTCCACCACTGTTCACGTGTGCCTGTCCAGTTTATTTAACTGCTCTTAGCATTCAGCTGCCAAGTTCTGCCTATATGCTAAAAGTGGAGAGAAATCCTGATCAGTGGCATAGAACAGGCAGATAGGCTGAGCAGAAGTGGCATAAGAAATACACTTAGTAGTGCAAGCCCCCCAGAAACCAAAGGAATGGGTTGGAGATTGAAAGCACCAGAGCTGGGGTTAAAACCAAGCATGTGGTAATATTAGTATTAAGCACATTTGTATGACAATTCCAATTTAGGTCTAAACTTCAATTCCAAGCTCTACCTCACTAGATAAAAAATAAAAGCCTTTTAAAGAAATCTATTATTTGCCACATTAATACTTCTAGTCAAAACATCTCCAGTGCCTGCTACCTCTTCCCATACCTGTGATGATGAACAATAATTCACACTACCCTACACAGAAAACATTATTTACAAATCAAGTTATGCAGGAGGCTTCTAGATTTCAAATACCTGCAAACACTGAAATCAATGTAGTGAATCATAAGCACAGCCACTTTGCTGGATGAATGGGAAGCTACTGAAATCAATGTTGCTGAAAAAAGCCACAAATAAAATAAAGGTTTTCTGTTGAAGGGTTGAAAGTTCACGTTTTCATGAGACTACAGAAGGAGAAAATATTAATTTTTAAAATATGTTAGAGAATCAATTATTTCAGCCCCAGTGGCAGGAAAACACCAAAGCCAGCTACCTTAAAATGCTAAGTCTTTCATCAAATCAAGAATAATGGTCAGAGTGTGACTAATTGCTTTCTGAGGAACTGAATGCACTGTGTTCCTCCCTGACTCTCAAGACATCATGTTTTACAGTCACATCAGCTGAAAACAGAATGATTGATTTTAGTGGGATTCATTTTAATTACAATAAAATTCCCACAATCCTCGCAAGATGAGGTCCACTGCTCACTCCTCGCACTAGTGGAGGCTGGGTGTATCTCCAAGGTGATGCATTTATAGTAGGAGAGAAATGTGCCATCTGGTCAATCTGTAGTGTAGTGCTGTAATGGCAGCTTCAGAGGAAAAGAGCCAAAATAGTCACAGCTACAAGAGAGGAGGATTTTTGAGAAGGATGGGGGAGAAAAAAAGCAACCTCTGAATGCAGAAGGCCTAGTTAGCTCCTATCCAAATGTCTGGTTGTTCCCCTCCATTAAACAAATAAAATAAATGAACTGACTCAAGATCAAAAACAGTTGTATTGGATTAGATATTATGATATTATTCCGTTATAGCATACCCTGCAATAGCAGATTTCATGATAATCTGGATTAATCTTTTTAACAAATCCAAAAGAGGTGGATGTCATTTAGGAAATTATGATAATCAGTCCATGTACACCCTATATTTGTCAGTGATTCTTGTTCAGACCTGATGCCAACTCTGTTTCACTTCACTGTATGCAGTCAAATAGGCATGATGGAAATGGATAGTCACTGGACCATTGCAATTGGTGGAATTACAGCAAGAGGGTGAATTTTATCTGCTGTGTTTATCAATGAGTTAATGAAAACATGAACAAAGTGTATACAAATTACTAAGCATATTATCAATTATCTGGAGTGCAGTGGAAGTCTTGACATAAAAACATAAGTGCACTGGAGGGAAAGAGAGAGAAAATCAGTTGATGTTCAAACGGAGAAATGCAAGTAAACCCAACAAATAAACCACAGATCTGCCTTAGGCATATTTCTCTCTAATGATGAGAAGAAAAGATCATTTCCACAAGCTGCAGGAGGAAACGGTCATAAGATTCTGCTAGACAATTTGCAACAAAAAAGCCTGGAGTAGAATGATAACCATAGAAAAGCACTTCATTCCTTTTAAATTATACATTGCTTTTTCCATCAGAAACCAGAGAGCCATGATAAAGGTGCCTCACCAGATAAAGGCAGTTAGGACAAAATGATAAAAATTGAAAATGAAATCAGTTCACTGTGTAGGACAGGTTTTTAAAAAAAAACAGCTCAGTTTACTATTTTACAGGCAAATCTTAGCTATCCCACCCACGCCATGAAAAGCCCATACCAATTCTCTTGGCTGGGAGGGGTGGGCAGGATACTGAGCGCCCACAACTGGGGTTCTTATGCCCTCCATACCAGAATGCAGCTCTACCTTGGCTCCCAACATTCCATTGTGAGGGGCAGCTGAGGTGGACCAGGGTAGGAGTGGAGGCAGTGCTGGGGGGTCTGCAACTATATAGAGTCATCAGCTATTCCTCCCACCCCAATAGGAGGAGCACAAAATTCAGAGTCCATTGCAGTTGGACTCTACAAATATTTAATAGCCTCAGGGGAAGATGTCTTCCTTACCACCAGATTCCAGTGGATCCCCCAGCATACAGGCCACTCACTTGACTTGTGTGCAGAAAGGAGAATTTAGCCCTAAATGTCAAAGCCTAGAGTGAACTAAAAGGTCTCCAAAACTAAAGCAGAAATGAAGTAGGGTAGTAAACGGAAACAATAATAGTAATATTCTATATTGCTCTTTTCTTCCTATAACCCACCTCAGCATTTTACAAACTTTGGGACTACAGGAATCATTTCATTCACTTTTGAAACGCAACCATCTCTGGGACAGACCACAGCAGCTATTTACCCAAATTACAGTGTGACCGGGACCATGAGACTAACCACCTTCATCCTGTAAAAAAATATGTGATTAAATCTCTGTTGATTGCAACAAATAGGACCTTGATTATACACCACTGCCAAAAGACAGAACCTTGATTAGTGCAGTACTCCCCTACAGAGAGGTTTTTACATTGTGGTCTCAGGAGCATTTGCTGGTGATTCACAGAGAGCTGACTGGTCACATGGTATTGAATCCTCATTCTATTTTTCCAGCTGAGAAAAAAAGAAGAGATAGAAGAGGCAATGAAATGAAACAATGAGCAAAAGTAGGCAATGTCTTCTTTTGTGAAAAGGGTCATAAGAATATAACCTGTGGAACTCGTTACAGGGGATGTTGTGAGATCCAAAAGGTTCAAAAAATAATTAGATAAGTTTATGGAGGATAGGTCCGTCAATGGCTATTAGCCAAGAGGGTCAGGGAGGAAACCCCATGCTCTGGGTGTCCCTAAATCTCTGCCAGAAGCTGTGACTGGATGACAAGAGATGGATCTCTCAAAATTGCCCTGTTCTGTTCATTCCCTCTGAAGCATCGGGCACTGGCCACTGTCAGAGATGGGATATTGGGCTAGATGTATCATTGGTCTGACCCAATATGGCCATTCTTATGTTCTTGTAGTTCTACAACAACACCCAGAGGAAAGCTAAGTTCTCCATGACTTTTTGCGTGTAAACCAGCTGCTGATCAGGTGTGGAGTTCCTTAAAAGATAAAGAAAGATTTATTAATAGGTCTCAATCTTTAGTGACTCTCAATATTTTGTTTTTAAAAATTCATAAATTTCAACTGGCAGATGGACGTGAATAGGTAAAGCTAATGGTGCACTCAGAGCTATTTTACAGTAGTGAGTAAAGTTCCTTCAGTGTCTGACCCAAAATAGGGCAAGCAGTAACCACCCTGAGGAGCCTCTCTGTGAATTAATGTAATTAGAAATTGCAAAAGTGCTTCCTCAATTGATTAGGAGAAAAACCAATTCATAGTAATGTAGTCATTTCTCTAACCTGGTACAAACTTATGGAAATGTTGATATTTTCCCCAATACCTTAAATCTTAGATTTCCAGAACATTTGACAAATATTAACCTCTCCTGCCTCTTTGTAAAGTAATTGGAAGTGACTACATTTTGCAGGGAAAAGCTGTAATGATTATCTCAAATGGATTTTGTGGCACCCGTTCATAAATCCAGTCCAGTGGTTCTTAAGGAAAAAAAGACACCAAGAATTAAATAAAATAGCCAACATATAAAGCCAGTTTGCAAGTGACCCGGTTACAGGTGCATGCAGATGGGTACAAGGAGCTGCACATCTCTTTGCTGCATACACCACATAAAGGCCATAGCAAATTCCACTTTCTGCTCCTTCCATGTACTCCTGAAGGCACATATTGCCTCAAAGGGAACATAGAAGAGGTGGGGCCATAGCCTTGCTCCAAACCCACACAGAAGGCAGAGTGCCCCAGGAAGAATAGGCTTTACCAAACTAAAGGGGCCTCGGTATCCCATCCCACATAGCACAGCATGGAAAGCCAGTGCTTAATTTGTGCTGGGGCTTGCCAGGGCTAAGCCCCGGCTCATCTAGGTTGGCAGTTCATAACCCTGGCACCTCTGGGCTTGCAGCATCAGTTTTGAAAGTAAAGAAATTGCTTGAGCCCCGGCACCTAATTGCTTGAGTCTGGCACCTCTTTCATTACAAATTAAGCACTGGTGAAAGCCCTTGGGTTGATATGACTCCATATCACCCATTACTCAGGAAAGTATGCCTCTGCCCATAACCTTTTTTCTTGTCGCTAAGCATAAAGAATAGCTAAATCTAAATGCAATTAATACATACCGCCCCATATGTGAGCTCCTCCTGCATTCATGACATGAAACGCTGCAGGTTTGAACTTTAGGGCAAAGTCTACATGAGCATTTTTCTTAACTCTCACTGACCTCCCTCTCCCCTCGGTCCCCCACACACGCACAATTGTTGTACCACCACCAGTTCAGCTCCACCGGAGAGAGCAATGATCGGAATGCTAGTCTAGATGGAAAATAGCATTTTTGCTATCTTCTCTAACCCCACTTAGAACAACTCACATTGAGACTATGTAGAAAACCTGGCAGCTTCTTTACACTAACAGTCCCACTTACTAGTACTGGTGCAATTCCAGCAATGATATTTTAAGAAAAACTTAAATGAAATTTTAAGACAAAAGTTAGTGTAAACCAGAAGTTCTCAAACTGTGGTCTGCAAGCTCCATTCAGGTGGTCCATGGATAGTTCCCTCTAGGGTGCGCACCTGGGCGGCCGCACACAAGAGAATGAAGGGCCACCCACCTAATTAGTGGAGACACACAGGCGGGGCTCTGCTAATTAGGTGCCTGGACCCTGGAGAAGACACATATGTAAGGTGAGGTGGTGGCCTTGAGGGGAATGGGGATAGGTGGGAGGGGGCATAGGGTGAGAAGAGGGGGTGGGGGGAATTTGACACATGCAGGGCTGCAGCAGCCAGAGAAAGATGTGACTTTCCCCAACTCCAGGGCTGTGGCTGCCTGGGAGAGATGGCCCTCCTTCCCAGCCTCAGCTCTGTCTCTCCTATGGCGGGGGAAGAGACACCCCCCCCCTTCCCAGCCCCAGCTTGGGGGCTGCCATGGCGGGGGAGAGAGGGCACATCCATTGCAGTAGAAAGGTAAGACTATTGATATTAAAATATGAGTTGTGTGCTTTTATTTGTAGAACCAAAAAAAGTTAATTATTATTAAGGTTTTTTTATATAGCACTTTTATCCAAAGTGCTTTATAACAGTTAGCTAATGGTACAAATAACATTTGGAGAGATCATTAAGTGGTCCACCGAGACCCTCAGCAATTTTCAAGTGGTCCGCAAAAAAAAAAAAAGTTTGAGAACCATTGGTGCAGACAATGTCATGGATTTCCCTTTGCATTATTGTCACAGGGAGTGAGATGGAGACCAGATTGTCCTGCTCAGAAGTAGAAACTGGGATAGTGGGAATTTAGCCATCAAAACTAATTAGGTGGGATTCTCCTGCCCTTCCAAATTCTGTAGGTGCTGGGGACAGCTGTGTGGAAGTTCTGAACATCTTTGCTTTTTTAGTCCCTTCCAGTCCTCACTTCCCTCAGAAACCATGTTTGTGGCTATTGGGTTACTCAGTACCAATGAAGAAAACAGTATATTAATACTAACAAGATTAAGATTACATTTACCTAGTAAAGTTTGGCAAGCTGGGGGAGGGGGGATAGTGCCCTCAGTCTAACCCTCCCCTTGAATGGAGTTTGATCCCTATGCAGCACCTGCAGTGTGGCTTCCAGGGGTGGTAGAGATGGTGAACAGTGTCACGAAGCTGGTATTTTTCTCCTTCCCACCAAACTGTCCAGAATGACAGTATCTGTCCCCTGAGCCTATGGTGGCAGAGGAAAGATACAATATGGCCCAGAATTACTACAATGAATGTAATGTTATTCAACACAAACAATAGACAGAGGGAGCAAATGTTAGGCTGTTGGTGTGCTGAGATCACAGCCTGACATGCTGCCCAGCAGAGTCTCCCTGTTTTCTTCTACTCCCCCATCTGTCTGTATCCGTCTGTTGTCTTGTACCTTATCCTGAGATTGTAATATCTTTAGAGCGGGGACCGTCTTTTTCTTCTATGTTTGTACAGCACCTAGCACAGTGGGGTCCTGGCCCATGACTAGAGATCCTAGGTGTTACAGTAACATAAATAATCAATAATCATTTGAAAGAGTTGGAAAATGATTTTTTTAAAAAGATTTAACAATAATTTACTTTTTAAAAGGAATATTTCTGAGAGAAAAATTGCTTTTCAGAATGTGGTTACATGGAAAAATGACTGGGTGGTTAAAATAAACTAATATGTTTAGAACACTAAAAATCAGGATAAAAACTTGTGGCAACAGTGCTTTTATTGATTAAGGTTGAAACAAAAGATACACAGTAGACTCCACTGAATTGAGTATATACAAGCAAGAGAAGAAACAGGAAGTACTGTAAATTAAGGACTCACTTTCCCAAAGGAAAGAGGAAGTCTTGACTGAAGCTTAAAGCTGAATTCAGTGTGGAAGATCTCATTGCTTTTACATGAAGCATGGTGAAAATATGGGCCCAATCCAGCAAGGTGCTGAGTGTCCTCAATTTCCACTGACTTTAGTGGTAAGTCACAGGCTCTGTATTTACAAGAACTTTTAACAAATACAATAAAACAGCAAGATTAAAAAGACTCTTCTTATGGAATGTAATGGCACAAACCAGAAATTCCTGATATTTGTCGAATGACCACTCTTACACTAACATGCCAGACAGTCAAGGACCCACTTAGACAGGTTTGCCCTCTTCCAGCTACATAAAAACAATTACATTCTGTCCTTTTCACTTTCTCCAAACCACTTTCCAAACTGCATCTCCAGCTTCCATTTCAAGCCAAGGGACTGCAATATGAAACACAAGGAGACACCTTGGGTGAAATTCGGGTCCCACTGAAGTCAATGGGAGTTTTCCTACTGATTTCATTGGGGCAAGGATTTCACCCCTCCTCTTTACACCTGCCTTTAATTTAACCGATATAATGTCGGTGTGCTAGAAATAACAATAAAAAACAATAATAATATTGCATAAACCATGCCACTCAAGGTTGCACCAGCCATTCCAGATCCTCTATTAAACCTGGGATTGGGACAACAGTAACTGAAGGGGACCATTGTGATCATCTAGTCTGACTTCCTGTGTAGCACAAGCCAGAGGATTTTCCCAAAATAATTCATAGAACACATATTTTAGAAAAAACAGCATATCTTGATTTAAAAATTATCGGTAATGGAGAATCCACCACAATGCTTGGTAAATTGTTCCAATGGCTAATTATTCTCACCGTTAAAAATTTACACCTCATTTCCAGTCTTATGTCTAGCTTTCCAGCCGTTGGATCGTATTGTACCTTACACTGCTATATTGAAGAGTCCATTACTATATATTTGTTCTTCATGCAGATACGTATAGATTGTAATTAAGTCACTACTTAACCTTCTCTTTGTTAAGTTAAATAGATTGAGCTCTTTGAGTTTCTCACTATAAGGCAGGTTTTCTTATCTTCTAATCATTCTTGTGGCTTTTCTCTGAACCTTCTCCAATTTATCAACATCCTTCTTGAATTTGGGGCACCAGAACTGGATACTGTATTCCAGTAGCAGTCACACCAGTGTCAAATGCAGACGTAAAATAACCTCTTTCCTCCTACTCCAGATTCCTATTTAGGCATCCCAGGATCGCATTAGCTCTTTTGCCCACAACATCATGCTGAACATGAGCTCCCAGTGTAACAGCTCTTGTGTTTCTCCTGTATTCTGGGCAGGGTAATCCCCATCTGTTCCTCAAAAGTATGTTCTCCCAAACCAGATATTTTAATGAAATCCCAGCCTTCTTGCCAGATAATCTGCATCACGCTTGCTAGATACTCATGGTGCTAGATACACGTGTACCTTCACTAATGCACGGTGCTCACTGAGAGGAGCCTTTTAGTGTGCACAGCTTTCTCTTTTCCGTGACCCTCTTTTAAATGCCATTTTTATGTGTGTACACTGCTTAGTGATCCTTGAATAAAAGTACTATTGATGTAAGAGAAAATGTATGGCATTGTAGAAAATTTTACCAGAATTTAAAATGTTCTGGCCTGCCTTTTCTTTCATGGACATTTTTCAAGTAAAAACAAGGAAAAGAGTCTGGTGTTTATCCTTGTCCCAAATGCCTCAATACAGCTGAGGTCCATAATAATTTCTAGAAATACACTGAACATCACCACTTTGGATTTCACATAAGAACGCCGTACTGGGTCAGACCAAAGGCCCATCTAGCCCTATATCCTGTCTTCTGAGAGTGGCCAATGCCACGTGCCCCAGAGGGAATGAACAGAACAGGTAATCATCAAGTGATCCATCCCCTATCGCCTATTCCTGGCTAATAGCCCTTGATGGACCTATCCTCCATGAACTTATCTAGTTCTTTTTTGAACCATGTTATAGTCTTGGCCGTCACAACATCCTCTGGCAAGAAGTTCCACATGTTGACTGTGCATTATGTGAAAAAATACTTACTTTTGTTTGTTTTAAACCTACTGCCTATTAATTTCATTTGGTGACCCCTAGTCCTTGTGTTATGAGAAGGAGTAAATAACACTTCCTTAATTACTTTCTCCACACCAGTCTTGATTTTATAGACCTGTATCATATTCTCCTTTAGTCGTCTCTTTTCCAAGCTGAAAAGTCCCAGTCTTATTAATCTCTCCTCATACGGAAGCCATTCCATACCCCTAATCATTTTTGTTGCCCTTTTCTGAACCTTTTCCAATTCCAATATATCTTTTTTGAGATGGAGCGACCACATCTTCACGCAGTATTCAAGTGAACGTGCTCCTGGCTCTATCTTCTTTTGACTGCTGGCCCTATCTCTCCCTCCTAACCATGCTGATATTGCTTTTTTCTATTTCACCAAATTTAACAATTGGCTGGAGAAATATTTAAAGATGTTTAAATTTTTAAGCCCAGATTATACAACTCAGTTGGCAGCAATGTGTTTTGTGAAAAAAAGGATCCGACTCTTCCAAAGAATGGAAAGATACCTCTGCAGCAGCAGAGCACAAAAGGCCCACAAAACTTCCATGACCAAATCTTATAGAGGCTTGTTACTGTATTATGAAATAGATGACAAACAATCTGACAAAAATATATTTCTTTTCCAATCACAAAAGAGCCTGGGTAATGCATAATATCACAGCTTGTGTTCTCCTCCTGACCTATTAGTTGTCAACATAACTGATGGAATATCACTGCATATCAAGAGTGCATAGACTATCTTCTGTTATTTTGCCCTTTCACTGTTCTCTTTTTTTCTCTGTAGAAGCAGTGAATTGTGGCACTATCCACTTCCTTGCAGGCTAATCTTGGTTTTCGTAATGCAAAATTATTCAAGGGTGGGATTAGAATCTATTAACTACAATTCTTTATCAGACAGCCAGTATAATACAATATAAACTCTTCTGAGATATTCTCTGCAGTGAAAATTGGGGAAAAAACAGTTGTAATGCTGCTAAAGTATTATGGCATATATGCAACCACACAAAAAAATATATATGGTTAATCAGCGAATTTTTAAAAAATCATGAGTTCTCATTATAGACTGTCAACTGCCCAATGAAACATTGAAATTTGTTTTAATAATATAATGCACAACAGTTTTGTGTGAGAATTTAAATTATACCTCATTTAATTGAGAATTTGACACAGTGGACTAGTCTACCAAAGATTTCAAAGTATGTTAGTAGAAGAGAGACTTTTTTTTTTAAGAAAGAGGAGGGTCAGACTGACCCAGGATAGTAGTAATTAGAATTCTTATCAGCTGTGCTCACTGGGATCTTAAATCTCTCATTTCAGTTGCTTAGATGTTCAATCAGCATTCAAATTGCAATTTGATAAAGATAAAAGACAATGACAAGGGGGAATGTAAAAGTAATCAGGAAATGGAATAAGAGGAATTGCTGGATATGTGTTTAGATCCATTAACTTTGATGCCATCAGGTTGCCACCCTTTTCTGGGCATTGCTTTGGCTGGGAAGGGAGCGGGGTGGGGGTTACTTGGCAACTTGCTTAAACTATCTTGTCTCAACAGAGTAAAGGGACCTTATGTCTTTGCTGGAGGGGAATGAACTTCTTCATTGTTGCTATTACCACTGCCTGCTGGGACCCAGGAATCTACCATCACATTGTTCAGCCTTCATTGCTCTAGTCTGAGAAGATCAAGACCAGGCAAGGACAGGGAGCCAGATGACATCACTACCTCTGCTGAGTTCAGCTGGATCCTAAATAACACTTAGAATGTGAACTTTAGCTTCTTACTGTTAATCCTTCCCTAGTATATCAGTTTTCCTTACTCACCTTATATCTTCCCCCTCTCCCCTATTTTTCTCTTTTTGCCATCTGTCCAATAAAACCTTGCCTCCAAACCTCTCCACCTGCTACGGTCTAATTATGAGATGCAATGTGAGACAAAGACCCAAAATGAGGGTTACAAAAATTATTTATGTAGGAAACTTAAAATGCTGTGGGATTCATTACTACAGTGTACATAACTCATTCTGTAACTTTAACTTCCTCTTTCTTTATTTCTGGTATTTCCACAAAGGAACATCACATTTGTTATATGAGATGAGGGATATTTGAATGAGATGCTTGCAATACTGCTGGGATTAAAAAAAAAAAAAAAAAAGGCGGAGGGGGGCAGCGAAAACCACTGCCTTCACATTCTGGAAAAGTCTTCAAGACAGTGGCAAATTAGACCACATGCTGTAGTTTTTCTAGCAGCTAAGATGTAAGTAATAAAGAGTCAGTAGCTTCATTTCTTTATTTTTCCCCTTCCCTTGTGTGTGTTTATTTTGACTTCACTTTAAAGGAAATAGGACCACATTTGAACAACAGCTCCATCTCTGATTCTTTTTCCCAGTCAGAACTTCTAAAACAATCCAAAAAGCATTGTCAAGCACAAGGTTATCCAGAATGGCATAATATTTGGGAAAAAGAAATTTTACTTAACATTTACCTTTCAAATGCTTTAACTATTTTCTCTTCCTTTTATGTGTATTTAAGTATAGATTCAAATGTTGTTTTTAATGGTGTTTGTAGTAAGTGAAGGCCTAGTATGAGGCCTAAGGCCTGAACTAAAGTAATGGTCAAGACTTTGCTAACATAAAGCAAAGTTAAGCTGTAAGCCAGAGGCAGGCCCTACTCACAGAAGCTGGCAAGGAAAGGGCTGATGCTGCAAAAAGAGACGTACTGGACACTAGATATCAGAACATACACTATACTGGAACATTCCACAGATAACATGGAACAGGCTGACCCATCCCAATGACAGGGGCAAAAGGGTAAAATGATGGATAGAGTTGTTTTGATCGAACCAACATGTACAAGGTGAGAGGCGGCACCTTACTACATAGAGGGGTTGTACCTTGCTATGTAGAGGGGTTGCACCTCAATACGTCAGGAGTGATGTGTAACTTGTTTGTACCTGTGTATAACAATGTATCCCTGGGGTGGTGTCTTTGTCCGGCCACAGGGGCAGTGGAAAGTCCCACCACTGAGCCGGGTCCATTGCCAAGAGGCATCTATTAGTAGTATGCCCGGTAGACTAAGTAATCTACGGGGAACTGCAATTGTGTCCAAGGTCGCAATAAACCTAGTTGACGTGACTTTGCATCTTACGAGACTCTGTGGTTATTGGAGGTTCTCTTCAGGTCTGCTGGGTCAGCTATCTGCGCAGAGCTGGGGCAGCACACAGAGGGAACACACGCACACAGCCGAGTGATATCAACATAGGAGAAAGCAGAGCACCACACCGTAGCATCTGACAACAGTGTTTATTACAATGGGAGAAAGCCAGCAATGCAAATCTCAGACTACACAAATATTTAATGATGAAACAAGTGTTTTGTAAATGCCTTAGCCCCTCAAATTCACAAGGTTCCCATCCAAGACACCCTGAATAACAAACAGTTCTCCTATATACATAATTCAAGTTGGAGGGTCAGAGGAGGTTAAATGGTATAGAGTCAACAATCCAAGAAAAAAGAAATAAATCTTTTGAAACCATGTGCCTCAATATTGCAGGAAATTCAAACATGGAAAGAAGAGTCTCCTTTTTTAGGGGATAATGATTAGAATATGTATAAACAAATTCTTATAAAAATAAAAAAATCTGTAGTGACTAAACAAAATAGAATTTCCGTTGTGGTAGAGTTGATGGTCTGCAATGAAGAAGGGAGGTATCTAATAGTACAAAATATACTAGCATTAATGTGTATGCCCCTAAGGTGCAAATGATGGCATATCTGGATGATTTATTACTTCTGTGAACTGAAGTCATTCAGGGAGTATTCTATATGGCAAGCAATTTTACTTATACTCCCAAATCAATGACATATAGAAAAATGACCAGAATATTAAGGATACAGTGAAACAAAAGTAAAATAAGGTGCAGAAAAATGGATAAACTAACAAATTAAAAAAAAATTAAATTAACTAACACCAGAGGTGCATTAAACATGGTTAAAAGAAAAATGTGGAATAGTAGCTGAAGCTTCTAAAGAAAAGTTCCTTTGACAAGCACAATAAATCCATCAAAATTTTAGCATTCCAGTTGAAAAAGAAGCCAAAAACCTGACAATTTACTATATATGTAGGAGAATATTCAGAGTTAGTAGCCTGCTATTATATGCTTATCCACATACAATCAGTTTAATTGGTCATATCATATTTTGTTGTGTGGTGCTTCCAGGAAAATAATTTTTATATGGATTTTTCTGCGTCTTTCTCCAAGACACAGTCCTCTTGTCAGATCAAACAATCCTGCTCTTTACTTGCAAGAGGACAATGGCTGATTATGTATGCATGGAGAATGAGAAATGCTGCTAGAAAAGATTTTTGGCTTCCACTCAGAAAGCTGTCTTTGCTGAAACTCTGCGTTGGTGGGTTGTCAATGGGCCAAATCCTGACCCAGCATTCAGTTGACATGCAACCCAGCTGGAGGTCTGTGGCCTAGCAGAGATTCACATGTATGGAGCATTATTGCAGTTCTATGGTGGAGGAAGCCCCAGCAGTAACAGATGTCAAGTTTCTCCAAGGCACCCAGCTGCCCACTCCAGGGGCAGCATGCAAGAATCCACTCCTGTGCAAAATAAGAGTTACATCAGGAAGAGGTGGTATCTTGCCTGATCATCTAGCATGAAAAGCGAGATCTCCACAGCTAAGTAACAGGGAATCTGCACATCCCTTATTTTCATATTAGAGGGGTCAGAATCTGGACCAATGAAAACAGAGTCTCGAAATCTGTCCATATACAGCCAAATCCTTCTCACCTCACTCATCTGAGCAGTCCTAGTCTCATGAATGGGATGGCTTGCATAAATAAAACAAGCAGGGTTTGAATCAGAATACATGAGAAGCATTTGTGGTAGAATAATTGGAAATACAATGTAAATGAAAAAAATGTCATGAGAAATATCAGTAACAGAACACAGACATAGATCACACACAAAATGTACAGAGTGCTTCGAAAGAGTTCCAGAATATTTTGAAAGCCATGAAATAGAAGTTGAAAATAGGCATAATGATATTGACCTCCTTTGTAAAGGATTTTGAGATCTACTGATGCAAAATGCTATATAAGAGCTAGGTACTATTATTATCACATGTCAAATTTATGAGGCTACCAAAAGGATTATAATTGTAAGATTAAGCAGGTATAGCACTCGTCTCTGTTCCAAGGCAAGTGCTGTATGTTATTTAATTTACAGAATACTCACAAATGCTTAAACCAACCAACCTTTTTCAGACAATCAGATTTGGGTGTCAAGCAAATCCTCACATCCAGAGACTTCATCAAAAACATCACTGATTTTATCATTTTATCAAAATGTCTGCCAGCTTATATTCGGCATTATTTGTCAACACAGGACCCAGATCAAGTGCAAAAAGAGAAACTATCTTGAAACACCAGTTTGCTTTGTATTCCAGGGCATGGGGAGAATTCAGATAAGTTACATTTATTTGGGTAGATGGAGGTCATTCTTAATATATAGCAGAGACTGAATGCCTGCAATAGATTGTACAAAAGACAAACACACACTTGTTAATTACTTCTCTTCAGAAAATTTGTAGAGTAGTAAGATGGATGGAGGTAGTTCTTGTAAACTCACAGTGGTAAGAAGCAAAACAGGGCCCAATAGAAGTTTATTTTGGAGAGGCAGACTTGAAGGCTACCAAACACTGAATTAAACTAAAAGATACTACAGCATGAGCTCCTATAGCATACAACATTTATCTCACAAGTCAGGAGTCATTGAATAATTCATAAGAGTTGCAGAGTGAATGAGGTTCCTAGACTAATTATTGTGAATGGGATTAGTAAAATATCCTATGGGGAATCATATACGGTTCTTCTTTGTATTATGAATGTATGCCCTACTTTAGTTTCATTGATGTTCCCTTACAATGTATTCTGCTAGGAAATAATTTCCAAGTAGGATTTTTATCTCACAGCTTATATTATTTTTTTTAAGTTGCACTATATCACAATCAGACATTTCTTTCCCTTGGCTTATCAATTGGATTAGTAATAGCAATAATGCTTTTCACGCACAGATCTAAAATCACTTTATAAAGGTGGTGAAGCACCCTCATTTTACAGATTAACACATTGTAGACCAGAGGTTTGGGTCAGAAGTGGAGCTTGTTGAAGGGGGGGGTCTGACCATTGGCACTTTCAGATGTTGGTCTTGGCTATATGTAAAAAGACAGGGACTTCATTCTTTACAAATTATGAAAGGTATTAATTTCATTACCACCACCTTGGTATTCAGTAATATGAAATAAGGAACCAGATACTTTTTCATTAACACTCTACATCCCTGGAAATCATTACAACATGAAACCAAAGGAATTATATTGTTCTTGGTTAATGCCAATTGCACCAATTAGTGTATAACATCATCTTGGTTTTACCTTGTTTCTCCTGTGTGGTACTAGGGATTCTGCTTTTAAGGGCTGAGCTTCCCAGACAGGGTCTGAGCTGGGCACTGTGAAGTTCTTGTTTTTGTTATGCTCAGTGAACTGGAACCAAACACAGAATAAACAGAGGTCTTGTAAGCCCCAAAGGATCACTGAACACCACATGGTACTATGCGTAAAAAGGACCTAAGAAAACGAGTGGAAGAATGGAGCAGTTAAAAGCCCCACCAGAGCTGAAACTCTCTGGAAATGTGGGGAACAAATCAGAGAATGTTTAAACCATGCTTCACTCTGTATCTGCAAGGAATGGGGTGCCAGCAAATAGTAAGCAGGGCCGGCTCCAGGCACCAGCTTGTCAAGCAGGTGCTTCGGGCGGCCGCTCCGGAGAGGGGCGGCACGTCCAGCTATTCGGTGGCAATTCGGCAACGGTCCCTCACTCCGCCCCGGAGCGAAGGACCTCCCGCCGAATTGCTGCCGCAGATTGCGATAGCGGCTTTTTTTTATATATATATTTTTGGCTGCTTGGGGCGGCCAAAACCCTGGAGCCAGCCCTGATAGTAAGACAGTCAGAAGGATAGCCTTATATCTGACAATAGCTGGTTCTGAAGCACTTGATGTGTTTAACAGTTCTCAGTTGCTCAGGCAGAGAAAGTTAACTATGGAACTGTATTACAGACATTTGAAATTTCTGTAGTCCATGTAAAATGAAACATATGAAAGGTATGTTGTTAAGCACAAAAAATGAAACCATAGAGTTTGCCCCTCTTGCAATTGTGGGAGGGCTAACTGAGTCCCTAATAAGAGACCAGATGGTATCTACCAATACAAGGATCAAACCCTTGCAACCAGCACTTGCCTGGGTTCCTCGTATATCTAGTATGTGGTACCATTGTTTAACCTTCTCCCCCATCTTAAGGTGGTGAAGGAAAGAAAGCAACTGCAACCACAGGAAAGTTTGCAAATTCAGTCCTAACCAGCAACTCCTCCCACATCCAACTCCCAAGTTCTCTGCCCACCCCCATTCTGCAGTATAAAGATTGGCCCACTCTACATTACATGATCATAAAGATACACCCCCACACACACCCTACCTGAATAATTAACTCATACACCCAAAGACATATCCAAATTGCCCCAGGGATGAGGTGGTGGAAAAGAGTGTGGTGTTTTTTTTAAAAGTGTTTATCCCTCCTACTGTAAATTATGTCCTGGCTGATGAGAGATGAGAGACCAGCCACAATTTCTGTGGATCCTCTGTGTCAGCAAGGCAATTTATCAAGTTATCAGACTGTCAAAAACCCTTCTCTACACATCAGCTTTCCCATGCCACCTTAGATTTTACTTTCTATGCAACCCTCCCTATCTTCTTTGAGTACTAGCTCTTTAAGAAAGTCACTGGCACATCTCAAATCACCCCTCCCATTTCCAATATACTCAATTCCATTCTATAGAATTCCAATTCCAGCAGCCTTGCTGAGGCAAGTTCAGTTCTCCCTCACAGGCTTGTTATAGCATATAGTATCTTAGCCAACCTATTATCCTATTACTTTTTCTTGTCTCAGCACTTGATTCTTCTCATTTGAGAGTCACTTTTTAATTTCTCTTGCCCTATCTATTTGTAAAACTCTGTCCTACCCTCCTACGTATCTTTGACCAGGGATTTCAAATTCATTCATAGACAGGATCAAATTCCATTTTTCATTATGGTCTGGAGCATAAATGTAGGTCTACAGATTCCCCTCAATCCACAGCAGAACTCCCAGTTAAGTCAATGAAAGGTCTGCACGTAGAGTAAGGGAAGAAAATGGCCTTTGTCTACTGACTACATTTCTAAGTTATTGTTAGTTTGGTAATTTATTGTCACATTCAGCATCACTCAGGTGTATACCACTACTTTGGTCTTTTGTTACTCTTCCTCCCTTCTCATCTTCCATTATCTGGTTTACTCCCTCACCTCTATCTTTGCATCTCTCCTTTCCTTCCCTGCAGGAACAGCCAGTTGTCTCTCCTCCCTCCCCATTATCTTCACTCCTAGCATCTTCCTCATCCTATTTGCTAGGGTAATAAAGGAATTAAATAGTTAAAGGTGACATTTAATTAAAAGCCATCACTTTATCATTAGCCTTTAAACTTAACACCTTACTAAGATGAATGGAGTGAGGTTAGAGGAGTTTACAGATCTCAGAGTCATTGTTGCAGGATGTGTGCAAACTCAGGCAGACAACGCCATATCAGCTTACACTCAGTTCATATTTCAAAGCTTTCACATTCTGTACACTCTGAATAAGTCAAGTAATAAATGAATGGTCTGGATGTTGATGCCTCTTCTTTAGACTATTAGTGTTTGCAAAGTGCTTTTTTTAGATGAAAACCATTATGAAAGCACCATCATGGATATTTTTATGATTGACAATAAACCTCACTAATTTTTACCTTCCTCCATTACTTCATGCTCAGATTCTCTCCTCATAATAACTAGTCTAGAGAAATATTTATTTACATCTGGAGGAACTTGGCTCCACCCCCTCCCCCTTACTCACCATTCAGAATCACTTGGCAGGCACACTGGAGGAGGGGGAAGAGTATGCTACATCACCAATAGTGATGAAAAACCTACTCCCTGCCTTCCTCCTTCAGAACAAGCAAGGGAAAAAGTGTGTCATTCTAGCCCATGCAGAATACTATAGGTACACAAATGTATCCCTGTGTCAATTTATTATGCATTATGTTCTTAGTTAATTATGATATCTGCTTTGATCTTGATAACCTCAGATTTCATAAATGAAGACTATTTGTATAGTCATCTTATGTTAGCTAAAGCTATATTTGAAAAGGAGATATATCCATCTTTTTTCATGTTCACATTGCATTTGAGAAAGGAAATTAAGAAGACTGTGTGCTGACTGCTGAGTCAATGTTTTGATTTAAAAGCCCTATGCAGTTAACAGTGTTTGATCACTTGGGGCTGGGTAATGATTCAACATCACCAATGCTTAGTGTAATCTTTTAGACTATCATAATTTCCTATGGAATAAATGAAAAAACTAGAAGTACAGTGGTTGCACAATGATATGAAAGATTTAATAACACCTTTAAAAATTCTTTTTAGATACTTGTTTAAATCTGGGCTTTAATTGCTTTCTCCCTCACTCCCCTTACAAATGAAAAATGCAATTTACAAAAAAAAAAATGAGAACTATAAAAATATTACGAAAGAAGCTGCTATCACTATGTTATTGGTAGACAAAGCTATTTGTGCAAAATATTATAATAAACAAAAGGAATTATCTGCAGCTAGATTCATGTGGCTAACATAATGAAATACCAGTGGGATAGACTTGTTAGCACTGTGGGTCATTGTGAAGGCATAAGGGATACCATTCCTCTGGAGTCAGAGGCCTGCCCCTGCTTAGGTGGCTGATTAACCCTACCTGCTGCACCTGGGAAAAGAGCTGGAACTTAATTGGCTGATCCTCATAAAAAAAGGCAGCAGGAAATGAGGTGGGGTAAGGAAACTACAATACCACCAGAAGGTGGCGGGGTGGTCGGTCAGTGGTTATGTGCCCAGAGCAACTGTAGAGTGGAATTGTTCTAGAAACTAAACAGAGAGAAAGGAAACTCTGTAAGATCCTTTAATACTGAAGTTCTGAGGTAAGAGCCAGGGGAATTTGAGTTGCTGAAGTTACTGATGTGAGGGGCAGACTTGGGGGAGGGACTACTCAGCCTGCACTGACTTCAAGGGAACAGTCTGTGAGATTTTGATTTCTCTTGTTAAGAAGGTTTGAAATAAAAACTAACCCTGCTGGAAGCTGCTTCCCTGAGTTCTGTGAGAGAGTCTTGGACAGGATTACTGCAGGCAGTGAGCTGGCTCAGCAAGAGCAGAACTTGGTCCAGTCAGACGAGGATGCTGTAAAATAGGCCCCTATACTCTTATTTTTAAAGAGGGAAAATGGGTGAATTATAAACATGGGAAAATGGCAGTGAAATGTTCCCGGTCTTTCCAAAATGGATTCATCCTCTTCTTTCTTTTTGTTCTCTGATCACTAGCTAATGGAAATGCCACTCTTTCTAAAGAGTCCTCTTTGTTAAATGCAAATCATAATCTCCCATTTAATGCACTCTGAATAGAGTGCTATTTGTTTTATGTTCCATTTAGTTCCAGATCACTGTGCCCTCTGGATCCTAAATATTCTGTAAATGAGCCTTATTACCCAAATACAAATAGGTTACTGTGTTAGTAGCAGAATTCCATTGGTGATGGTGATCTTATAATGAAGATACTGTATTGCAGAATCCACATGTTACAGTTCTGATTAAGTCCTTTATATTTACTGATCTTGTGATGCAAAAGAAAAGGACACTGAATAAAATACTTATTCTTCCCCTTTTTGTACCTGATCTTGCAGTAGGTGCTTGCTTGAGAAATACCAGTAAAGGGCTCTGCCCTGAAGCCATCAAACATTCTGAAAAGGAAAAAGACAATAAAACCATTAAGTTGCTACTTTTGGCTCACAGAGAGTGGAAAGACCCTTTTTGTACCAATGGCATGTACTTGGGTCCAAATGTGAATCAACTCAAGCTGATGAAACACATGGTATGAAATCTGGCCCCTTGAAGTCAGTGGGACTTTTGTCATTGACTTCAATGAAGCCAGATTTCACCCCTGGTGACTATTTTATTGGATTGCAAGATCTGATTAACTTGCAAATATTAGATGCAGTAGAAGATGATGCAGCCTGGCCATTCCCATTTTATGATGCCCTTCACTCTCAGAAAGAAATAAGTACCAGATTTCAGTCTCATGCAGGGCCGGCTCCAGGCACCAGCCCACCAAGCTGGTGCTTGGGGTGGCACCTGGAGGGGGGGCAGCCTGGCGCTCCAGCCCGAGAGCGAAGCCCCGGCGGGGCTCTCCGCCCTCCCCCCCCGGCGCAGCCTCTGGCCCCCGGGGAGAGCGGAGCCCCAGCGGGGCTCGCCGCCCTCCCTTGCGCGGGGGGGTGGCGGGAGGCTTTTTTGCCTGGGGTGGCAAAAAAGCCAGAGCCGGCCCTGGTCTCATGGAGTCTGAATGGATACTCAATAACACCAGAGAGCTAATGGTGAAAAGTGAATATTTACATAAAACTTATTTTCAATTATTTGTTTTTATGTAGGTTATTCACTTCATCTGTGCAAGTAATATTTATAGGCTTCTAGTTTTTCCTCCAGATATCTCACCAATCCCATGCCAGTACAGATTTATTTAGGTTTCACTGGTGTTCTCTGGGCATTAGATTAGGATATAATACTGAATAGGTGGTACTTTATCCCATCATAAGACTTCAAATGACTCTATCACTGCAGCAGCTTGTAATGTCATTTGGTTCAGAGAGGGATTTTGTATTACTGGATTCTGGCACTAAAATTCTAGTGATTTGCACAACTAGGAAACCACTCTTAGTGACAAGAATGAGGAAGTAAAGAAATTGTGATACAGAGCCCATCCTATAATGCACAACATATTCATTTTTACAAGTTTAGTGACCTCTTCAGAATTACATGAAGAAACACTGCAGAAGATGAGTGAATTTTAATTTGTCCAGTCATATTGTCATCCTGCTTAAATCAAGGAGCAATATGAGTAACAGACCACTGAAGAACTACAACTACAGGATAGTGATGTATGTATTTTTGAGGTTCTTATCTGGTGTAGAAACTTTGTAGTTTCTGCAAAGTTATCACTCAGTCTCTGATATACAGTGTCAAAGTGGTTCCCATACAACATGCTGTGCACAATTCAAAAGGGAGAAATAAATAAAGTGCAGTGCAACAAACCATATGCAACTGAATCCCATTTGACTGCAGTGCACAAATACTACTTTCCAGGATGTCTAAAAGATAAGCCTACAACAAAGGTGCCAAAAGCATAGTCCACAGGCCAGATTTGTCCTGCATGATGTATTTATATGGATTGTAGGACGTATTCAAATTGTGTAGAACCTCAACTTTCATTTTATAGAAAAAGGTTGTAGCCCTTATATGCCTCTACCCCGATATAACGCTGTCCTCAGGAGCCAAAAAACCTTACTGCGTTATAGGTAAAACCATGTTATATTGAACTTGCTTTGATCCGCTGGAGCGTGCAGCGCCCCCCACCCCTGGAGTGCTGCTTTACCGTGTTATATTGGGTCGCGTTATATCGGGGTAGAGATGTAGTTGCAAAGAGAACCTTCCAAGTGTAACCAACGCAGTGATGGCTGCCTGAGTTTGCAAATCACTTGAGACACTCAGAGGTGTGAACTCCCCTGCTTCTATTAATCACATTGAACTGCCATCTTTAAACGCTAGTGATGAAAAGTCAATGTCTGCATTTAACAATTCCATTGTAGATCAATTTAGCAGATGCAAGGAGGTGGGAGTTAGGAGTTGTCACAGTGAATGAAATGCAGAGGGAAGACCATCAACAACTCAGGAAGGAGGGAGAGAAACAGACTGCTCTCCTTTAGGGCCAGTGCTGCTTTTTTTTTTTTTTTTTTTTTTTTTAAGTGAGCGCTGCTGAATGTGATGACAAGGGACTGGACTGAATAAACAATAGCTATGAGAGCAGTTAATACATAAACTGTATTCTCACTTTGTTCTCTCTGTTAACCTCTGTGACATCAATGGTAGTTTGCTGTGGATTGGATGGAGTAGGGGGTCTCTAACTGTGGTCTGTGAACCAAGTTATAAATATAACCTGGAATCTGGCCCTCTGAACTGAAAGAGTCTAAAGTTCTTGTGTTTCTAAATTTACTACAGAATACTTATTTTGGCTATCTTATCTTAGCTATGCCAGTCAGTAAGTGGCTTACCTCCTGGCTTGAAGTAGTAATAACAACAAACACCAAATACATGGTTTCTATAATCAGCATCCCTACTATAAAAATAGAACCAGAAACCACCTGAGAAAGCCATATCATTGTCATGGTGGCCATGATTTCCTGAATCAATCCAGAAGAATGATCATTCATATATATAAACATTGAAATTGCTAGGCATCATCAGCCTTGGGAGGACCTCCAATGCTACAAACCTTCAAAACTCAGCTAGGGCTTCCATAGTGCATTGAGGCAATCTGTACAGTAACCTTAAGTCCATTTTTATGTCATTCTACAACATGTATGTTACTCTGACCCTCTCATCTAGCTCCGGATTTACAGCAGTTAATCTGATCTACCTGAGAATAGATCTAAAAAGCATGGCCCCTTCTTCTTTCCTGTCAGTTAATGATTAAATGAGTATTCAGTGAGAATTAGTTGGGACAATGTTGGTACTGCAGCCTGATCTAGCCAGATCTTGGTTATGCATTTAAGGTAATTACTTATAGGAAGACAAATATGTACTCTAAAATTGTACTCTCTGACCAAATTAAACTAAATTGTCTCCATTGGCTTCAGTGGAGAGCAGGGATGAATCTGGCCCATTAAGGCTTAATTAAACTAAGTATATAGATTTAGATTTCAGACTGTTATTAACCACTCTCTTCCACTATTTTGTTCCCTAACATAAAACAACTTTTTGCCATTCTTTCTCTTTGCTAGTGACATTAAGTACATAAAGAGGAAAAGAATGAGATAACTTGTTTGTTATCTTGCCAATATCCAGACTGGTGGAGCCATTTTGGCATATCCTGCTCCCTGGAAATAAAATGTGAATGCCTACATGTTTGACACACAGGGGAAGAGCTGGGCATGAGGCATATTAATTTAATTCTAATAATCACATCAAAATCCTATTAATGTGCTTTGGGGATGCTTTTCACGACCTGTTTCATTCTGGTGGTTATTCTAGAACACTGAGGCTGTTTTATGTCAGTCAAATATTCTATCAACATTTAGCTGAGGGTATTGTACAATAAGCTCTATAGTGTATGAAGTTTAGATACTTCACTAGGGCCCAGTGCTGTAAGGTGATGAGAGCAGGCATTTAGCAACTATAGTTGGCTTGATTCTTATTTTAGATCAGCACGGGGGTAGCACATATATTAACGTTGTCTTATGTATTTATGATGCATAAAATCATTATACCACCAAGATACAGCAGTCCTTCACAAGTGTTACTCTGTGGGTCAGATATATTTGTCTGTTGCTTTGAGATAAAAAAGATTGAGCATGGTTCAACTAAGTTTTAGCCCTTCACAGCAGTTATTTACACACTTCTGTCTGAAAATGATATATCAAAAGATCACTTTATATAGAAAGACCACCATATTATATAAATAATCAGTCATCACTGCTTTTTCAGCATAACACTGAAATATCAGAAACAGTTGTGTAGTATGATATAAATACTTTACCACAGTATACATGCCAAATATAGGATATATGGTGGTAAAGGAAAATACAATAGTACAATCTATGTGGACTTCAAAAGTGTGACTACCATATTACTTAAATTTGTTGGAATAAACAGTGTAAATAGGACTCCACAGATGCTTGAAGAGGGAGTTGTCTATTCAGACATTATTTTTATATGCTGTCAGCTAAACAGATATACAAACGGTGGGGGCGAAGGACCTGTCTGGTTTTAAGATTAAGCTAGATAAGTTTATGGAGGGAATGGTTTAATGGGATAACATGATTTTTAGTCAAAGGAACAGTGTGCCATGGCAGGTAAATAGCATAATGGCTAATGAGGGTCAGGCTGGAGAATCTTGCCTACATGCTCGGGGTTTTACTGATCGCCATATTTGGGGTCGGGAAGGAATTTTCCTCCAGGGTAGATTGGCAGAGGCCCTGGAGGTTTTTCACCTTCCTCCACAGCATGGGGCAGGGATCGCTAGCAGGAGGATTCTCTGCTAATTAAAGTCTCTAAGCCACAGGAATTGGGGACTTTAACAGCAGAGTCAAGGGAAAGGGTAGGGACGGCTTTGGCCTGCATCATGCAGGAGGTCAGACCAGATGATCATAATGGTCCCTTCTGACCTTAAAGTCTATGAGTCTGAGTCTAAATGTGAAGTTTAGCACCCAGGGATAATACATGGATTTTTTTATACCCTCCTTATATAGTTATCATCTGTGATACAAGAGGTATAATATTTATTTAATGAGTGATGTAGATTTAAACTTATTTTCAGCTTGTATTGGACATTGAAACAGTTTAAACATAGAAGCACATGACAGATCACAACAGAATAGAAATTGATTGTGTAAAATGTAAGGTAGTGAATCGCACTATATTGCAGCATCCTCGTCACCCAAGTCACACTTTTTGTTTTTTCCTGAGTAAACCCCAAACTAGTAGATTTAGAACAGACTCGATGACATTCTGGCCCAATTGAAGTCCATGGCAAAACTCCCATTGACTTCAATGGGGGCAGGGATTAACACTATGCTTGCCTCTGCTGAGAGGCAAGATGTTGTCATGGCAAATGGGGTAATAAAATTAAACTGATATTTTTAGAGTCCTGTGGGAAAAGTGGTAACCATGTAACTAAAGACTATCTTAATACTGGTCTATGGAGGCCAAATAAGATTGCCTGGCATTTCCTAACTATTGAGTGTTTGACTTTGCATCCTTAAGTTTCTTTTGGAGTAGATATTTCTCTGCAGTTTCCCAGGACTTTTAAAAAACAAACTGAAATAACCAAAAATCCATCATGTGGAACCATATTGACTCCCACATGGCTCATTAGTAGAGTTAGAAACTTTAGATCTACTGCACACACCTCTGCCACTTGAACTAAGACTATAGCTGGCACAGAAACAGCAGTCATGAGTGAAAGAAGAAAATGCCCCTCTGGGGCAGCATTCAGAAAAAGAAAAAGCAAAGAAGGCTTTTCTATCTAAGCAGGAAGGAGCTCTCCTGAGATACATAGACACAAATGTTCACAGGGATCCTTCCGGTCCCAGTGAGGATCTGAGTGATGAGGAGTTGCCTGATCTTCCAGGTAGAGTGCAGGTGACCTGGCAGCTACTGCAGCATCCATATCTCTATCTCAAATGGATGTAACTATGCACATTTCTGAAGAAAAGTGTAGATCAGAGAAGTGTGTGGTAGAGGCACAAGAAACAGCTGCTGCTGACTTTAGTTTCTTAAGTCTAGATCAGGGGTCGGCAACCTTTCAGAAGTGGTATGCCGAGTCTTCATTTATTCACTCTAATTTAAGGTTTCGTGTGCCAGTAATACATTTGAACAGTTTGAGAAGGTACCTTTCTAAAAGTCTATAATATGGAACTAAACTATTGTTGTATGTAAAGTAAATAAGGTTTTTAAAATGTTTAAGAAGCTTCATTTAAAATTAAATTAAAATGCAGAGCCCCCCTGGACCAATGGCCAGGACCTGGACAGTGTGAGCACCACTGAAAATCAGCTTGCGTGCCATAGGTTGCCTACCCCTGATCTAGATGATCCAGGACTGTGGACCCACTTGCTAAGTAGCCTGAGGGACCTCCTTGTACTGCATGGGCCAAAACAAGTGGAAAAACTTCATGTTCCCCAAGGACAATGAAGATAGAAGTTTCCATCCAACACATTACTGGCATGAAATCCCCAATGGTGACAAAGTGGAGAGGCCATGGCTTATGTACTCAAAAACCCAGAATGCTGCATACTGTTTTTGTTGCAAACTCTTCCAGTCTAATGTTCCAGCCACATTGTTCCTGTAGAACCCAAAGGACTGGAAAAATCTGGCTAGAAATCTGGCATGCCATGAGATCTGGCAGTACATCACCAGAGAGCATTCCATAGGTGGAAAGACCTTGAGATGAGACTAAGGTTAAAGGCTGCCACAGATGATCAGCACCAAGAGAAGATTGCATCAGTCTCTTTACTGGCAAAATGTTCTGAAAAGGCTCATTGCCATTGTGAGAATGCTTGCTACCCGAAACCTAGCACTGCATGGCACTTTAGATCAGCTGTATGTGCCAAACAATGGGAACTTAATTAAAATTGTGGAGCTGATGGCTCAGTTTGATGCTCTACTCCAGGAGCATCTAAGAGTCACCACCCAAGAAATGTACACACACCATTACCTTGTAAAAACCATTCAAAATGACATACAATTATTGGCAACAAAAGTCAAACAGAAGATTGTGGCAGATCTGAAGTCAGCAAGATATTATTCTGTTGTTCTGGACTGCACACCTGACATCAGCCATACGGAACAAATGACTTTAATGGTGTGTGTTTTGTAACAGAACCTAATGAAAATGTCTCTGCAATGGTGAGTGTCAGAGCATTTTCTAGAATTTATTGACATTGATGATACCACAGAAGCTGGTATGACAAATGTGCTTCTTAAAAAGCTGGAAGATACAGGAATTACGATAGCTGACATGAGAGGTCAGGGCTCTGATAATGGTGCCAACATGAGGGGAAAGAACAGAGGAGTGCAGACATAGATCTGAGAGTTAAACCCTCCAGCCTTTTTTGTCCCAAGCAGTTCTCATTCATTGAATTACATTAAAAAAATTCAGCAACTTCACTAGAAGCTGATGCTGCATCACTGACCACCAAGTTCAAAGCATCTATTTATTTTTCTCTGCATCAACTCATCGATGGCAAATTTTGAAGCAACATCTGGGAACATCATCTCTGACACTGAAACCACTGAGTGCCACATGATCGGAAAGTCAGGGGGAGGTGATAAAGCCTATCAAACACCAAATGGGAAGATAGATGATGCCATAGTTGCCACTATGGAGGATGATGCTATGACAGGAACTGCCACTGTTCTCCCATGAACAGAGGGAAATGGAATCACCAGAAACATCCATAACTTCAAATTTCTGTGTGGCTTAGTGTTGTGGCATGGCATAGTGTTTGAAATGTATGTTGTAAGCAAGAAACTCCAAGGTGTTGACCTTGATATATCTGGAGCAATGGAACAAGTGGACAAAGCAAAGTCATACCTACAGTCTTACTGGTCAGATGAGGGATTTCAAAATGTTCTGAAGAGTGCACAGAAGTTAGCAGAGGAACTTCACACTGAAGATATTTTCCCACCCATTCAAGAATACAAGAGTCACGGAAGAAGATGACCTTTTGATTACGAGGCACGGGATAATCCCATAAAAGACCCCAAACAACAATTCAAAGTTGAATTCTTTAACCAGGTGCTAGATTGTGCAATACAGTCAGTTGAAGAATGTCTCATGCAGCTCAAGGAACACAGCAGTATATTTGGGATGTTGTATAGTGAGGAGTTTTGGAATATCATACCTGAAAACCTACACCAGCAATGCAGGGCACGAGACAATGACACATGATGACATGCGCGATATTGATGTGAGTGATTTAGGTGATTAACTGGAAGCCCTTTCAAGATGTATTTCAGCAGGATCAATTCCAAAGGCTGTTCTGGAATATATGTGCACAAATAAGATGACCACTTTCCAAATGCTTTTGCTGCTCTGTGCATACTTCTAGCACTTCCTGTAACAGTTGCCAGTGGAGAACGCAGCTTCTCCAAGCTGAAGTTAATAAAAACACATCTACGCTCCACAATGACAAAGGATAGGCTGGTCAGCCTTGCAACCATCTCAATAGAGCATGAGCTGGCCCAGACACTGAACCTTCAGCAGGAAGCAGTTCAAATCTTTGCAAACAAGAAGGTACAGAAAGCACCACTTTGAATAATCAAACGGATAAATATGCCAGTGTTTACTATGCAGACAAAGGTTACATTAACTCTCAAATGCCTGAACAGCAAAGTGTTACTTCAAATTTTTGAACAAGGCATTTTAAGTTTAGTTCTCTTTATTGGGGTAAGTAGCAGAGCAGTACCATGAGAGGAGTAGAACAGGAAGAAGGCAGAATTGAGACCTTTCAAAGTTTTGGCCCAAGTGAGGGGGTATGGGGGTGTCACTTGAGCTTCCCATCTCCGGTGCCAAAATGTTGTGGGTCGGCCCTGGCTATTTGCTGTCAGTTCTACTGACATTCAACATTCCGAGGGGAGTATTCTCTAGTTGTTACAGGCCCTTCTGTTGATGTCTTCCCTAAGCCTGACCCTTTCTGCTTCTGCCTATATCTCCTCACCCCTTTCTCCCAGTTTTCCCCTCACCAACCAGGCCTGGCTCCTCACCCCTCTGCATTCCAGTCAAGCAGTTTCCTTTTTCCCCCCTTCCTGCCTGGGTCCCATTACTGGAGATGGAGAGCACAGGAGATTCTCCATGCTCTCAGTTCTAGTGCCCAATGCCACAATGGCCCGTGGCTATTGGGAGGAGCAGCTGCAGAAAAACTCCTGCTCAGTTCCTGCAGCCCTGGACCAGAGCATGCTTAGTACAACACAGAATATAAAGTGTACAGTGCTCACTTTATTTTTGTATTAAATATTTGCACTGTAAAAAGATAGTATTTTGCAATTCACCTCATTGTACTTTAGTGCAATCTCTTTATCGTGAAAGTTGAACTTACAAATATATAATTATGCAAAACATAACTGAATTCAAAAATAAAACCATGTCAAACTTTAGAGCCTACAAGTCCTACTTCTTGTTCAGCCAGACACTCAGACAAACAAGTTTATTTACACTTGTAGGAGATAATGCTGTCCACTTCTTGTTTACAATGTCGTCTGAAAGTGAACAGATGTTCGCATGGTACTGTTGTAGCCGGTGTTGCAAGATATTTATGTGGCAGATGCTCTAAAGATTCATATGTCCCTTCATGTTTCAACCACCATTCCAGAGGACATGCATCCCTGCAGATAACGGTCTGCATTGCTTTGGATCATTATCAAGCAGAACGCAACGCATGTTCATTTTCATCATCTGAGTCAGATGCCACCAGCAGAAGGTTGATTTTGTTTTTTGGTGGTTCTGTAGTTTCTGCATCGGAGTGTTGCTCTTAAGACTTTTTAAAGCATGCTCCACACCTCATGCCTCTCGGATTTTGGAAGGCACTTCAGATTCCTAAACCTTGGGTCACATGCTATAGCCATCTTTCGAAATCTCACATTGGTACCTTCTTTGCATTTTGTCAAATCTGCAGTGAAAGTGTTCTTAAAACAAACATTTGCTGGGTCATCCTCCTGAGACCGCTATAACATGAAATATATGGCAGTATGCAGGTAAGACACAGAGCAGGAGACCTACAACTCTTTTTCCTTTTCTCTTTCCTCCCCCAAGATATTCAGTCACAAATTTAACACATTTTTAATGAGCATCATCAGCATGGAAGCATATCCTCTGGAAGGGTGGCTGAAGAATGAAGGGGCATACAAACGTTCTGCATATCTGGAATATGGATGCCTTGCAATGCCAGCTACAAAAGTGTCATGGGAACACCTGTTCTCACTTTCAGGTGACATTGTAAATAAGAAGCAGGCAGCATTATCTCCTACAAGTGTAAATAAACTTGTTTGTCTGAGTGATTGGCTGAACAAGAAGTAGGACTTGTAGGCTCTAAAGTTTGACATGGTTTTATTTTTGAATTCAGTTATGTTTTGCATAATTATATATTTGTAAGTTCAACTTTCACGATAGATTGCACTACAGTACAATGAGGTGAATTGCAAAATACTATTTTTACAGTGCAAATATTTGTAAAATGAGCACTGTAAACTTCATATACTATGTAATTGAAATGAATATATTTGAAAATGTAGAAAAAAATCCAAAATATTTAATACATTTAAATTGGTATTCAATTTTGTAACAGTGCAATTAAAACTTATTGTGATTACAAAAATTAATCATGATGAATTAACTCACAGGATTAACTCAAAAATTAACTGCAATTAATCGACAGCCCTAGATGTAACTGAACACTTTTTTTTTTTGCTGTAATTAATTTAATAAAAAAAATAAACTGAGCCAGACACCTATCTTAGAAAATTTCAGCCCAAACCATTTGTCTGGCAACTTATAAGTAACTGAAAACAGGGTCTTGTAATATAAAGGTTGCCTGACACTTTCTTAGAAGTGGTGCTACTTGTGCTGTTCATAATATGCGATTGTCTCTTGTTTATACAGTATGTATGATAGCTAAACCATTTTAGAAGAAGAAATGCTTTATATGCAGAACAACAAAGCAGTTATTATACTGGTTTATGCTATGGCCTGTAAAGAAACAGGTAAGAAGCCTGTTCCAAATTGAAGCAGCTAGAATAAGGCAAATGGAAGGCAAAAAATGTGTAAACAGAGACCAACACAATCCTCTCAGTATGGGTATTGGGGGAAACACCAACCTGTTTTGTTGGAAACTGATCAAGAAACCTTGCCTATAGCCAAATCAACATGGACAAATCTGCCACAGTAGCATGCATAGATAAATCTTGTTCTTTCAAACAAAGAGCTGAATCCTACAATGTAATTTCCTTTGCTAACAATCTGTTCAATGTGTTCATTTCTGGATGCCTTTCAAATTGCTGATCTGCTGCATTCTCTTTAACTTCTTTCACTTTAATAATATTTGGGTGTTCCTGCCTCCCCAGATCCAAGTGTACACTTTTATCTCCAAAACCCCTTCTTAGAATTCTTCCTTTCAGAACTGACTGCACAGAAAACTGAAAGCTGTTTACTCTGATCCTCCCCAACGAAAAATCAGAATCTTAACAATTCCACTGAAAAGTACTCCTCTAAACTCTGGAGGCCTGATTAATCACTGTTAATCCACTTTTACAACTCCATTGGTGTGTGTGGGTTGTGTTGTTGTTTTTTTTTTTTTTTCCAAATAGTGTTTAAACAGCATGAAACTGGAACAATGAATCAAGTCTTAGGTCCTCTTCCCACTGACATCGGTCCCTAAAACAAGTCTTTGCTTGTATTTCTTAAAGCGAAATTTAACTCTGAATAGTATGAGTAATCAGCCATGTATTTTGTTATGAAGACTTGTGGAGCAATGATTGCCCGACACTTCCTTTTTTTTGTGGTTGTCCTAATAAAAATAAATGCCTACTTCCCATTCCCATTCTACTTTTGTGGTTTTGATCAAGGAGATGCATAAATGGATGATTAACCACATGAGGCAGCTGGCTAGTCACACTCTTCCTCCTCTGTTTCCCTTTGTGCCAAGAATGTTCCCTTCTGTGCTATTTCCTTAAGTGACAAAATTGCTTACTGCAGTACTGAGACTGCCAGTATAACAGGCTCAGTTTCTTTCTGCTGAGTAATGATCGCTTCTCGGCTCTCTGAGCTGTGGCGCAAACGTTGTATCTGGATAGCTTTGTATGCATTGTAGCATTGTGCATGTAATGTTCAATAGTCCTGAACCCAAGATGAATACAAAGTGTTCTGGTATGAGATCCGATTTTAGTCATGTTTTCTGGTGGATCTCTTCCCTCCCCTGGGCATGACATTCTTCCTCTTGATAGTTTTTAGAACTGTGCGATTTGTCAGGAAATCCTGTATGGTTGAAAGTCTCTCTTTAATGAGAGAACAGATCCTCACTTTAAGGGCCCCCTTAGCTATTGGCTACTTTGCTTTTTCTGTTTGTCCCATTTCAGCTTGTGGTTAAAGCAGGGTACCAGGAGTCAGAGTTCTGCAACGGTAGTCCCAGGTTGGACAAACTTGCTATTTAATTTTGGGTAAGTTGCATAACCTTTCTGTATCTCTGGGGCCATGCTGGCAGCTAGAATTGCAGGGACACTCTGGCCATCTCCCAGTTTTTCCTGGATGCACTATAGTAACTCTGATCTATCTGAGATGACACCCTCCTCTCCACCTTACCCAGAGGGATTCCTACAGGGGATGGATTCACTGGCTTTATGTCAACTTTACAACAGGGGCCAGTGCAAAACAGCCATAAGACCTGCGAATCAGGCCCAATAAAATACAAAGTTGCAGAAATGATCAACTCAGTAAGCTCAAGGAAAAAAAATTGAAAAGAAGTTTAGAGGCTAATGAGTATTAGGCTAGAATTACTGTCAAGGGTATGGAGTGTTCCAAACTTGGAGTTACAGGATCAGCCCCCCCTCCCCCCATTAACTATTGTGTAAGACACTGAGGATCTCTTGTGAGGTACTGAACTCCCTCACCATCCACTCTTAAGGAACCTACGGTCATCTGTACCAAAACAGTAAGCATTCAAGACCCTTCAAGATTGGGCCTAAAGTGTCTCTTAGCTTTATTAATATTAATTTCTGTTACTGACATCAATGCTCCGTTGTGCTAGGTGCTGTACAAATAAATAGCAAGAGCCAGTCACTGCCTTAAACAGCTTATAGTCTAAATGAGAGCTCCCCAAATTGTGGGGTATGCCCTTCTAAGGGGGCCTGGAGGAACATTCAGGGGGCATGATGGGGCCTGGGCCAGCCCCCTTGGGAGGCGGGGATGGAGCACCACCCAGCCCGCTCTGTACCCAGCCATGGCCCTGACGTCTGGCCCCACCCTCCGCCCCTGACCGCAGCCTGGCTGTGGCTTTGCACCCAACCCTAGCCCTGGTCTCCGCTGCGCCCCCAGCCTTGGCTCCTGGCCATAGCTCCATTCCTGGCCACAGATCCTGGCCCCAGAACTGCTCCCAGCTGCAGCCCCAGCCTTGGCCCCCTTACCCCATCTGTCATCCCCTCCCACCCCCAGGAGCCATGGCCCTGCTCATGGCCTGGCTCTGGGGGGGGCGAGCATGGACAGGAGTAAGGTGGGGCACAACCCTGAGATGTTTGGGAACCACTGGTCAAAATAGACAGAAGCATGGACTAGAAACAGTCACAGAAAGGAGTAGTAACTTGCCCAACGTCTCATTGCAGTTCCATGGTAGATTCTATTCCTTAATCTGTCTTCTGACTCCCAATACTGTGCCTTATTCATCGTACTACACTGTTTCATTTATTTAGTCAAGACTTGGAGCCATTGATTGGCTTCAGAAGATTGCAAACAATATTGTAGAAGTGATAACTGACAAATACACAAAATGCACATCTCTTGATAAGTAATTTAAAGCAATTTTAAAACCGCTTCAGTATTTAAAAGATCAATGTATCCATCCCAGAACTGGAATAACATACTGAGACAATTTCATATATATTAAAATTCCAGTAGCAGCATTTGGCACAAGTAAGGGGAGATGCTATTTGGTGCCAGAAGAGGTCCCCTGATACCACCTAATAATACATGAAGAAATGGATGCTACCTTCTTCCTGTAATCTCACCACTTCCATTTGACTTCTCTCAGAATTTCCTGTAACTACAAAGCCATCTATAAAGTGCTACAACAATACAATTTTATGCATAACTCTCAGAACAATGAGACAGATTATGTGAGGTGCTAAGCACTTTGAACTAATGCTGATGACTTCAGATGGGCTCTCTAGTAGTACCTATGGGTCCTAAACTCTCTAGCACAGGGGTTGGCAACCTTTCAAAAGTGGTGTGCTGAGTCTTCATTTATTCACTCTAATTTAAGGTTTTGTGTGCTGTAATAAGAATCCATGCAATCCATTCTGAGCTGCACCCCACCCCCTCTCTTGGCCCTGTCTGCACCCCTCACTGCCCAGGCAGCCAGAGACTGCTATAGTAACTGAGTAGAAATTAATGTTAGCACTTTATAGCTATTGTAAATCAGCCTAGCAGATTTCTTATCTGGTATATTTAGTGGTATGTTCCTTATGAGTTTAACTATTTCTAGTAAAAAGTATTTTATGATGTCACTTCAAGAGAGAAGCTTTTTTATCTTTTATTTATACATAGTATAAACTTACTCTGGCCAGTACAGATCAAATACATCTCTTTGGTCCTTTAAAGGATGCTTTCCAGCTTGTTCAGCTCACCTGCCCAATCTTGCAATACTCTTAAACTGGTGTAAGTGGATAGGGAATCTTCACCAGAATACCATTTTTTTTTCTTTTTTTTTTTTCTTTAAGATATTCATGGTGTATAGCTATGCTATTGTGAAGTACTGGCGCGCACACACATGTATGTATTGGATGGGATATTTCGGAGATAAGCAAATATATTCCTAGATTCCAAGGTCAGAAGAGACCATTGTGATCATCTAGTCTATTGCCTGTATAACACAGGCAGTCATATCTCCTACAAAATAATTCCTAGAGCATATCTTTTCAAAAAACATCCAATCTTGACTTAGATTGTCCATGACTGGAGAATCCACCATGACTCTTGGTAAATTGTTCCAATGGTTAATCATACTCATTGTCAACAATGTACACCATATTTCCAGTCTGAATCTGTCTAGCTTTAACTTCCAGCCATTGGATCATGTTTTCAGTCTAGCAGAGAAAGTTGAGTCCATTATTAAATATCTGTTCTTTATGTAGATACTTAGACTCAAAGAGCTCCATCTATTTATCTTAAGTAGAGTTTCTGGGAGACTTGATTAGTCTATCACTATAAAGCACGTTTTCTAATCCTTTAACATTTTCTAGATTTCAGAGAATATCTTACAGGTGAGATTTTAGCAACCCAATCTAATTCCTTCTTCAAGAAGAAGGTTGAAAGGTCACTTGACTAAAATTTATACGTATCTACATGGGGAGAAGACTTTTGATGATAGAAGGCCTTTTTTTTTTTTTTTTTAATCTAGCAGACAGAGGCATAACAATCTAAGGGTATGTCTACACCAGGGGTAGGCAACCTATGTCACTCATGCCAATGGCAGCACGCAAGCCAATTTTCAGTCGCACTCGCACTGCCTGGGTCCTGACCACTGGTCCAGGGGGGCTCTGCATCTTAATTTAATTTTAAATGAAGCTGCTTAAACATTTTTAAAAACCTTATTTACTTTACATACAACAATAATATAGAACTAAACTATAGACTTATAGAAAGAAACCTTCTAAAACCGTTCAAATGTATTACTGGCACGTGAAACCTTAAATTAGAGTGAATAAATGAAGACTCGGCACACCACTTCTGAAAGGTTGCCGACCCCTGATCTACACTATGAAATTAGGTCGAATTTATAGAAGTCGGGGTTTTTTAGGAAGTGATTTTAGACAGTCATATATGCGTCCCCACTAAGTGCATTAAGTCAGTGGTGTGTGTCCACAGTACCGAGGCTAGCGTCGACTTTTGGAGTGTTGCACTGGGGGTAGCTATCCCACAGTCTCTGCCGCCCATTGGAATTCTGGGTTGAGCTCCCAATGCCTGATGGGACAAAAACATTATCGCGTGTGGTTTTGGGTACATGTCATCAGTCGCCCCCTCTCTGTGAAAGCAATGGCAGACAATCGTTTCATGCCTTTTTCCGTGAAGATGCCATACTGCTTTCAGCAGATGGTGCAGTAGGATTGCTAACCATCATCATCCAACCACAGTTTCTGCTGCAACTCTGCTCTCCTGGTGCCATGAATCCATCTCGCAGGTCCTCTTGATGTTCTTAATAAATATCTATTCTCGTGGCATCCCGTTATCATCTATCTCTTCCAGTGCAACTCTGCTCTCCTGCGCTTGCCTCGATAGCGAATTTCTCCAGGTTGTCTGTCATGGGCTCCCGGGAACGTGTGTTCTTCATCAGGAAATGTGTGCGGTGCTAACCATAGTCATCCACTGCTTCCGCAGAAACTCTGCTCTCCTGCAGATGCCATATCATGGCAAGCATGGAGCCTGCTCAGCTCGCTGCTGCTGTTGTGAGCATTGTAAACACCTCACGCAGGCAAGGAGGTGACAACAGTGCAATCACGATAGTGATGAGGACATGGACACAGACTTCTCTCAAAGCACGGGCCGTGGCAATTTGGACATCATGGTGGTAATGGGGCAGGTTCATGCCGTGGAACACCGATTCTGGGCCCAGGAAACAAGCACAGACTGGTGGGACTGCATAGTGTTGCAGTTCTGGGATGATTCAGAGTGGCTGTGAAACTTTCTCATGTGTAAGGGCACTTTCATGGAACTTTGACTTGCGCTTCAGGGCAGGGGAAAGCAAGAATACCAAGATGAGAGCAGGCATCACAGTTGAATTACCATTGGGGATGTTGAAATGCCTATAGTTATCCTTGGGGACCCAGCCTACCCCTTAATGCCATGGCTCATGAAGCCATACACAGGCAGCCTGGACAGGAGTAAGGAGCAGTTCACCTATAGGCTGAGCAAGTGCAGAATGGTGGTAGAATGTGCATTTAGACGTTTAAAAACTCACTGGCGCAGTTTACTGAGAAGGTTAGACCACAGCAAAACCAATATTCCCATTGTTATTGCTGCTTTCTGTGTGCTTCACAATACCTGTGAGAATATGGGGGGGAAGATGTTTATGGTGGGTTGGGGTAGGAGGTTGAGGCAAATCACCTGGCGGCTGATTACGGTGTAACAGTTCTGTTTCTTTCTCCTTGATGAAAACCCATCCCTTGGTTGACTCTACTTCCCTGTAAGCCAACTGACCTCCCTCCCCCCCCCTTCGATCACTACTTTCAGAGGCAATAAAATCACTGTTTCAAAATCACACATTTTTTATTAATTCATCACACAAATAAGGGAAAACTCGCAAGGTAGCCCAGGAGGGGCGGGTGAGGAGGGAAGGACAATGCCACACTACAGTTCAAAACTTATTGAATGCCAGCCTTCTGTTGCTTGGGCAATCCTCTGGGATGGAGTGGCTGGGTACCAGTAGCCTCCCCACCCATTGCATTCTTGGGCATCTGGGTGAGGAGGATATGGAACTTGGGGAGGAGGGCAGGCAGTTATACAGGGGCTGCAGTAGTGATCTGTGCTCCTGCTGCCTTTCCTGCAGCTCCACCAGACACCTGAGCATGTCGGTTTGCTCCCACATTAGGCTCGTTAACCTCTGGGACAGAGATGAGAGGGGGAGCGTAGAAACATTTTGCAGCTGTGGGAGGGGGGGAAGGGAGAGTAGTATTTAAAAATACATTTTTAGAGAACAAGACTATTTCACACTGAATCAAGCAATTCACATTACATAGCACATATGCTTCACCCCCCGCCCCCCACCACCTGGCTAGTATCAGGGAAGATCCCTCTCAGCCAAACGTGAACAGCTCAGCATGAACAGGCCTCCACCCACCGTGTGGAAAAGGCTTCCAGAGTACTTCCAGGAGGATTTCAGCTCCATCCCACAGACACGTTAACAGACTTTTCCAGTAGCTATACTGGCCGTGAATGCATCCCAAGTCTTCAGGGCAAATTAATCATTAAACTCGCTTGCTTTTAAACTCTGTATTATATTTAAAAAGGAACACTCACCGGAGGTGCCTTCTCTGGCTTCATGGTCCGGGAGCCTGCTTTGGGAGGGTATTGGCTCCAGGGTGATGAACAGTTCCTGGCTGCCAGGGTAAGGGATTCTCTGCTTGCCTGCTGCACAGATTCTTCTCCCCCATACAGCAACCAGATCCAGTACCTCCCGTTTGCTCCATGCTGGAGCTCTTTTGCGATTCTGGGACTCTGTGGTCACCTGTGCTGATCAGCTCGCCATGCTGGCTAAACAGGAAATGAAATTCAAATGTTCCTGGGGCTTTTCCTGTCTAGCTGGCCAGTGCATCTGAATCGAGTGCTGCCCAGAGTGGTCACGATGGAGCACTCTGGGATAGCTCCTGGAGACCAATACCCATTGAATTGCATCCACACTACCCCAAATTCGACCCAGTGCTAATCCCCTCGTCGGGGAGGAATACAGGAATCAATTTTTAAGAGCCCTTTAAGCCGACAAAAATGGCTTAATTTTGTGGACGGGTGCAGGGTTAAATCAATCTAATGCTGCTAAATTCAAGAAAACTCTTGGATGTAGACCAGGACTAATGGTCTGAAATTGTCCAGCTTCAGCTGTAAACAAGAAAAAAGGAACATCACTTTTAACTGTGAAGATAACTAATCATTGGAACACCTTTTTTCCTAAAGGATGTGGTGAATTCTCCATCACAGGAAGTCTTTAAATCGAGATTGGATGTCTTTCTAAAATATGCTCTAGTTCAGCTAGACGTCGTAGGCTTGGTGCAGGAATTAATTAATGCAGGCCACAGATTTTCATCACGTAGGAGGATAAATGAGATTATCACAATGGTAAATTCTGGTCTTAAAATCCTTTGTCACATAGTAATTCTTCCATTGGCTTCTGATTTCATTGGGAGTAGGATCAGGGCCTAAAGTGTTTTGACTGCAGGAAGGGCGGCTTAAAATAATAAATTCAATTTTAAAACAAATGATCAGAATCTTTGAAGATTAAACCCAGGTTGGGAGAGATTTCCAAGCTAGAAATTATTTTCTTAATTTTTTTTAAGTATTTTCTGGCATTATTTTAAGCACTTAAGTTTTCTGAGTACTTTTGGATTGTATCTCATGCAAAATGTTTTCTTCCCCACCCCCTTCCTGTTAGATATTTTCAGACTGTATATAAAATACCTAGCACAAGCATGTGCCTGGTTCTGTAGGTTCACAAGGGATGTAGAGGTCACAGGAGCTTCCCCTTTGCTTCCTAGGGCCCAAGCACAATGTGGGAGCACAAGACATATGTGAGGTTAGTGCCACTTCTTGTACTAGCCTTTGCCAAGGGGATAAGAAGGGTCATAGCCCCATCTCCCTCTGCATCAGCCTGCAGAGATGTTTGGGCACAGAGTGGAATGCACACCATTATTTTTGTGCTCTCCAGGAGGCATTTTGCTCTGTCTCCTACACTGCTCCAAATGTACGGGGGGTGCAAATTATAAGCCTGTATGGTTATTTTCCTTCATCGCTTTTCTTCAAATATAACTTATAAATGTTCATCAGAAACTCTTTAAATTCTTTAGTCCTGAGACTTTAAGCTTACTATATAAGTGCTTAGTCATTTGTCAAAATGTTACAAGAGTTTGAATTTCATTAGTCTGCAGCTGCTGTAATATAAAGGTGAATAATGTAAATTGAATTTAACAATAGAACATAGGTTTGTTTTTTTTGTTTTTTCTTTTCTCTTTTTTTCTTAAGATTTCCAGCAATCCTTTGGAAAAGTACCAGCACTTACTTTATTTTCACTTCATCTGCTGCCTCAATCTCCCAAAAGTTCTCAGATACTGTACAGCAGAGAGATGTTAAAAGAGAAATCACACAATTTTATCTGTACATGAGTTGTATAAAAAAATCCTACTTAATTTATCAGACTTTATAGGTTTTCACAACCATTTAATATTTTGCATTTTTTGTTTTCCCATTCTATTTAAAACACTGTCAAAGTACTTTATCTGCTGGAAATCTAGTATTTGCAATAGTGACTACTGAATTAAATTTTTAAGGAAGACTTTAATTTTAAAGGGCTATTGAAGATGCTGCAGAAGAACTGAAATACAGGCTGGGATATTGAGACTAATGGGATCCTGCACCTTTACAGTGCTTGAAAGGCAAGATGAAGCTGCTCTAATTTGTGCCTGTCTCTAATCCCAAAGCTTTTCTTCCAGAAGCTAAGAATTGGCAGGCCATAAGGTTGCCCCAGCCACGTCCTGTTTCTACTAGAAATGTCTGCTATGCTATGTGCCAGAGGTTGTTGGGTAGGAGCCATTATGACAATTATACGCCACCCAAAGATTCCTATGACTCCTTTGTGAAATGGTGAGAGCAGGCACTAGAATCTGGTGGTAGATCTGAGATCATTGTTTTCGCATGTCTTCCATAGAGACATGTGCCCTCGTTACCAAGAAGGCTAACAGCATTTTGGGCTGTATAAGTAGGGGCATGAACATTGCCCTCTATTCTGCACTGGTGAGGCCTCATCTGGAGTACTGTGTCCAGTTTTAGGCCCCACACTACAAGAAGGATGTGGAAAAATTGCGAAGAGTCCAGCGGAGGGCAACAAAAATGATGACTTATGAGGAGAGGCTGAGGGAACTAGGATTGTTCACTCTGTAGAAGACAAGAGTGAGGGGGGGATTTGATGGCTGCTTTCAACTACCTGAAAGGGGGTCCTGAGGAGGATGGATCTAGACTGTTCTTAGTGGTACCAGATGACAGAACAAGAAGCAATGGTCTCAAGTTGCAGTGGGGGAGGTTTAGGTTAGGATATTAGGAAAAACTTTTTCACTAGGTGGGTGGTGAAGCACTGGAATGGGTTACCTAGGGAGGTGGTGGAATCTCCTTCCTTAGAGGTTTTAAGGTCAGACTTGACAAATCCCTGGCTGGGATGACTTAGTTGGGGATTGGCCCTGCTTTCAGCAGGGGGGTTGGACTAGATGACCTCCTGAAGTCCCTTTCAACCCTGATATTCTATGACTGACAGAACACCACAAGGCATCACACCACAACTCTAATATTCTGCTAGAATTCTCTCCGTGATCACAGCCTGACTATGGTACAATTAAAATGGAGACTCCACTCCTAGAAAGACCACACTCTTGATTAATCATTGCAGTACCCTAGTTTCTAGAACTCCATCTATAAGGTGCATAGAAAGCTGGCTAGATTGTCTGGTTGAATGGGTAGTGATCAACAGCTCAATGTCTAGTTGGCAGCCAGTATAAAGCGGAGTGCCCTGGGGTTGTCTTGGGGCCAGTTTTGTTGAACATCTTTATTAATCTGGATGATAGGATTAATTGCACCCTCAGCAAGTTCACAGATGACACTAAATTGGGGGCAGAGGTAGACACACTGGAGGGTAGGGATAGGGTCAAGAGTGACGTAGACAAACTGGAGGATTGGGCCAAAAGAAATCTGAGGTTCAACAAGGACAAGTGCAGAGTCCTGCACTTGGGATTCTTTCTTCCTATGCACTGCTACAGGCTGGGGGCCAACTGGCTAAGCAGCAGTTCTGCAGAAAAGGACCTGGGGCTTACCATGTACGAGAAGCTGGATATGAGTCCTCAGTGTGTCCTTCTTGCCAAGAAGACCAATGGCATATTGGGCTGTATTAGTAGGAGCATTGCCAGCAGATTGAGGGAAGTGATGATTCCCTTCTATTTGACACTGGTGAGGCCACACATGGAGTATTGCGTCCAGTTTTGGCCCCCCCACTAAAGGAGGGATATGGACAAATTGGAGAAAGTCCACTTGCACCATTAGAGATTAACTAAATTTTGAAACTGTTCATGCCCTAGATGCAGAAAAGAATGTTGTGGGGCTGTTTGTTCCTGAGTCGAGATTATGGGAGAGCCCTTGCTTAAATCTGGAAGAACCCACCCTATGACAATTACTTACAGGGCTGTGCAATTTATATTTCTAATTTTTTCTTATTATTTAGTACCAGGTACAATCAAATGAACACAAGACAAACAGTATTAATCTATTGATGTTGCTGAGCTCTGTAAACAGGATAATTACATTAATTCTGTAACTAAAACAATTCTTTTCATAAGAAGCTATGTTTGACAACATATAGCAATGAAACCTGGAACACCTCTACCCCAATATAACGTGACCTGATATAACATGAATTCGGATATAATGCGGTAAGGCAGTGCTCCGGGGGGGGGGGGGGGGGGAGGGGAAGGCTGCGCACTCAGGCAGATCAAAGCAAGTTCGATATAACACAGTTTCACCTATAACGCGGGTTTTTTGGCTCCCGAGGAGTGTTATATCTGGGTAGAGGTGTACTAAAAATGCACTTCTCAAAAAGGGTATGACTATTGAAGAGTAACAATATAATGATGAAAATGAAAACCTTTGTTTCTGAAACAAAGGTTTTGATCTTCTCTAGTTCCAAAAACAGAATTCCATATCTTCAGAGCATCACTGATGTAAATGCTATCTGTCCACCGTCAAATTAATCAAAAGGAGAACAATTATGAGCTCCCATCTATAATGTACAAAACTGAGTACAGGTAGAAGGTCTGGATACACATTTGGCAGCTGTGACTTACTGCCTCTAGTAAGGCTGCGGCAGGTAGTAATTAGCTACATCTTCACAGCTTCCATGAAGTCTTTTCTCCATGATGTAGGTGCAAGCTCTTCTGCCTGTCCTTCTTACAAAGACCCATCATAATTTAGGTAGGTTTAATAGTTGTTCTCTGGATTATCTCAACTTGTTTGTACAAATTTGAAAATTGCCTTTAGAATTTTATTTTTACCCAAATGGAGTTTTGAGTACAGTAAGGCATTCTTGAAAGAAAGTTCTTTACTTGGTAGACCCAGAAGGGCTAGGAACATAGTGTGATTTTTTTTTTTATTTTATTTTTTTAAACACCCAAAATTATTAAAACACATGTCTTAAAAGTCCAAAACCTTAAACATCCAGAATTTAGCAAAAGACTATTTTGTGGCGCATCTGTTCTAAAACATATCCTAGGTAATCCACCTCTTCCCTTCTGTCATCATCTTCCAACTCTTTCCCTTTGTGCTGTCTTGTATCCCTTTTCTTAAACTCTTTTGTTCTTTCATGACTTCCACTCCCACACCTCCCCCCAAAATGAATGATGATAGTGAGGCATGCCACATAATTAAGTGAAAAGAACCAAAGTTAACTCTATTGTAGAAACAATATCTATTAGGAATTTTTTTTTGTATATGTAAACTGAAAATAGTATGTCATGAAAACCTCTGTGCACAGGGATTTACTACTTTATCAGCTGGAAATCCAGTACTTGTAATAGTGACTAAATTAAAATATTATTTAAAGTGTAATTAAATAAAGGCTTATTGAATGTATTGAAATACACTCTGGCATATGGTGAGGAAAGGAACTCTGAGTCTGTCCAGTGCTTCTAAGACAAGAACTCATGCTGAGCAGTATGGAGCTGCTCTAAATTGTACCTGGCTGCCTATATACCCATAGACTTAGTTCTTGTGGCTAAGTACTGGTATGGCTAAGCCATCCTTGTGCCCTGTCATCTTTCTCCCAGGAATACCTACTATGCCATGGACTAGTGGTTAAGATAGGGGCCATTATGACTGTCATTTATATGCCAGCCAAAGATTAAAAAGTGGCTTAAGTTAATATTTGCATTGGGGATATGTTGCAGGAGTTCTGTGAGCCTCTGCCCTCAAAGAAGGCTGAACCTTGAGAGACTATGGAACCTGGGAAGATAGAGAGGTTGTAGATCCTGAAGAGAATACAGGTACACAGTGGACCCAAGAAGGGGCTGTGGGAAAGGCCTGCAGATAGGCTGATCTAGGCAGAAGCAAGGAGCCCTGAATAAATAGACCTTGCCTGCTTACTATAGGGTCCCTGGGCTGGCACCCAGAAAAGTGGCCTGGGCTTCCCTCCTGACCACTGTAAAGAGTTGTGTGAAAAACCCTAGAGACCAAGGGTGGGAGGACTAAAAATGAGACTTAGTCCCACAGCCTCAGGTCAAGTCTTTGGCCCATCATCTGTTTGAGATTTGTGTTATCCTAGAAGAAGTGGAACTAAAATTGACATCGCTAGAGGGCTGAGTCAGAAGATGAGGCAGGCTATCTTAGGGCCAGAGTGGCTGTTGGCAGGGATTACTAGAGGATGGGGAGAGCCTGTTATGTTACATCATGCCCAGCCACATGATGCTGCACTAGCAGTGAATTAACTCTTGTGTAATTACAGGCATTTAAGCATAAAACTGATCCTTACATTCCTTAGCTTGCAAAATTGGAATGAGATAAAAGAAAGGTGAACACTTTTTTCTTTTTTATGTGGGGGGGGGGCAGGAAGGGAAATCAAGCCTTACAATGACTTTAATATTTGACTTTAACTGATTTAATACAGTAAAACACATTTGCATTGCCAGAAACATGAGAACAATAATAGCCCAATACATGAAAACATATGGATCTTGAGACTCAGCAAATGCACTTTTGGGGAAATCCTACATTTTTCAAAGAATCTGAATGGTCTGTTAGACCTGGAGCTATACATGCTTGACAAATAAATAAAAAAAGACACTGAAAGACTGATATGTGTTATGCCTATACACTTTCCAGGTAAGATGAGAAGCTTATTAAAGGATAATAAAAAAATCTCTTCAGTTTTGATGAAGTGAACAATTTTGACAGCTCATTTGAAGGAACTGGGAGACATTGAGTGAGAAGTTTGAAAATTAACTTAACTTGTTGGGGATTTAGGGATCTACTCTGTCCTACCTTGCTAAAATGAATAGACCAAGTGAAGTCAGTGGGGAATATGCAGGTAAAATAGGTATTGCAATTACACTAATTGCAATAGGATACAATCTTGCTCACACTGAAGTCAATGGGAGTTTGCTATTGATTTAAATGAAAAAAGGATTGGATGCAGTGTAATTTAGTTATTTTGACACGGATTTTTTTTTTCTAGATTCTCAAATTTGTATTTATACATATATAAAATTTTGTGTATGGTTGTCCTTTCCAGTTCAAAAACTGACTTTATACCAGTCTTTTCTGGAAATACTGGTCTTTTCATTTTTAGTTATATTCTGTAACTTTCATTGAAAGTCTGTATTACAACACTAAGAAGAAATATATACACGTGAAGCTGGTAACGCTGTCTGTAATTAAGGTTGCCCAACACCTTCTGCCCAACCCTGTTTTCAGCAGCTTTCCCATACTTTGTGTTTTGGTGTGAAGTTTCTCATGCCAGTTATCTACTTCAGACTTAGCAAAATGCTTCCACTGTTTCAGAGAACAAGATTAGGGAAAACTATATTGTTTTGCCCAAATTAAAAACATGACAACTGTTAAACTCGGAAGCTTGAGCACCTCCGTGCTGTCAAGCCAAGGCTTGAAGTTTGGCAGGAGGGTCACCCATGTATCATGGATGTGCCTCTTGTTGTCCTTGTGAAAATTCACCCAAACCTGGCCAAGTTACAAGCTTTTTTGGGGGGAGGGGAGAAATCAGTTTGCTCATGTTCAATAGGGATTTGTTAGTTTGCCAGCTAAATTAGTTGAAGAGTCCACTTGCGTTCAGAATGCTCCATCCCTTCACACTCTTATGTGCTGACCAAACTGTGCAGGCACCATCCCTTCACATTTAAGGCCAAAAGGGACCATTAGATCATATTACAGTTCATTAAAATTCTCCCAGTTTCATCTGCCTTGAGCCCCATAACTTGTTTGACTAAAGTCCACATTCCAGAAAGGCATCCAGTCTTGATCCGAAGACTCCAAGAGCTGCAGAAACCACCATTTCACTTGATAGTTTGTACCAGTGATTAATAATTACCCTCACTGTTTTCTTTCTTTTCTTTTTAAATTGTTCCTGTGTTCTAATTTGAATTTTTCTGGTTTCAGCTTAAAGCCATTCATTCTCTTGTCTTTGAAAGAGCATTTTAGTAACTGGTATCTTTTCCCTGTGAAGATACTTAAATACTCTAATCAAGTCACTTCTTAATCCTTTTGATAAAGTAAACAGATTGAGCTCACTGTAAGGCACTTTCTCCAGTTCTTGTTTCATCTTTGTGGCTTTTTCTGCATTCTCTCCAATTTTTCAACTTCCCTCTTAAAATATAGATACCAGAATTGGACCTAGTAATCCTGTATCAGTCTCACCAGTGCCAAATACAGAAGTCAAATCACCTCCCTAATCCTCTTCCTCTTCTTTCTACATCCTAGGATTGCATTAGACACTTTTGCTAGTGTATCACACTGGGAGCTCATGTTGAGCTGCCTGTTCACACTAACCTCTAAATCCTTTTCAGAGTCATTCCTTTCCAGGATTCAGTCCTCCGTTCTGTAGTTATGGGCTGCATTCTTTGTTCCTAAATGTATAACTTTTGCATTTGACTGTATTAAAATGCATTTTGTTTGCAAAGGTGCAGTTTGCCAAGCAATCCAGATAGCTTTCTATACTGCTGTCCTTATCACTTTCCAATCCACCAATTTTTGTGTCACTTGCAAATTTTTTATATTCCAGATTATTGATGAAAATGTTACATAGCATTGGGCCTAACACTGATCCCTATGAACCCTATTAGACAACTTCTTTTAGATATGCCAGTTAGTCAGTTCTTAATCCATTTAAGGTGTGCTCTATGGATATTGTAATATTTTTAATCAAAAGTTGAGGTCCTAACTCAAACTTTACAGAAGTCTATTACATCTCTGCAGTTATCTTTATCAACAAAACTTGTAACTTCATCAAAGAATGAAATAGTTTTGTTTGAGATGTATTTTCCATAAAACCATGTTTACTGATTAATTATATTCCTATCCTTTAATTCTTTATCAGCATCTCCATTATTTTGCTTAAGATTGATGTCAATTTGACTAGTTTATATTATTTTATTTTTTGTATTACTGTTGTGCAGAGGAGCTCTATTAATGGACCAGGACCCAACTATTATACAAGCTGTACAAACAGCACAAAAAATTGGTCCCTGCCCCAAGGAACTTAGTCTAAGACAAGAGACAACAGCTGGATATAGACAAACAGGAGTACAAGTAAACAAAAAGACAATATTGTAAGTATGATAGGCAGTGGCCTCAACACACCAGCAGCCTCACTGTTTGTTTGGTTTTTTTGTAGGCATCATGAAAAAGTGTTGAGGAGGGATTTGAAGGTAGGTAGTGAGGTAGCTTTACAGATGATTACAGGGAACATCTCTCAAATGTGTGGGACAGCACGGGTAAAAGTACAAAGGTGCGTGTTTGTGTTGTTTTTTTTTTTTTTTTTGAAAACTTAAGTGGGTGATGGAGACTAGCATTTTGGGCTGATTTGGAGGTGAGAGCAGACCTCTCAATTAGCACATGAGAGATGATGGTGATTGACTGAAGGGCTTTGAAAGTGAATACTTATTTTGATTCAACAGAGAAGTGGGAGCCAACAGGTGCAAAGAGAAGGGTGACATGGTCAAAGCAATGGGCTGAGAAAGTGATCTTTGCAGTAGTATTCTCAACAGATATGAGTGGCAAGATTGTATTTGTCAATGCCAGACAGAAGGATGATGCAGTAATTGAGACACAAGCTGATGAAAGCTTGGATGAATTTTTAGCTATGTGGATGGATAAGAGGCTTTGAGATGTTATGAAGAAAATCTCATTACCTGGGTCATTCTGCTTGGCCTCTTTGAATATTGGCACAACATTTAAGTCTTCCAACCTTCTAGAATTTCTTTGATATTCCAAGAATTAACACCAGCATGCAAGAGATCTCATCAAGCTTTTTAGGAGTCTTTGTATCCAATTTATCAAGACCTGCTGATTTAAAAATGTTTATCCCTAGATGTTGTTCACTATTCTCCTTAGTTGCTAATAGACTGAAAAGTACTTTATTACCCTCATGATTCAAGTACCTCATCACTATTTACAAAGAATTAGGAACAGAAATATTCATTGAACGCTTCTGTCTTTTCTGCATTATTATTAATTATTTTATTAACTGTTAGGCCCATTACTAGATGGAGATGCTATGCCACTATTAGGAACAAAAGAAATTCTGACATTCAAAATTCCTTTTTGTTGTTCTTTGCCCCCATGCTTTTCCCCGATGCTATTTGCTTCCCTTATGAAGTACAGAAAAGAGATAGTGGTGAATGTTAATTAGAAGTTATGTTCTCCCCCTCCATTCTTATTTCTTTAATAGTGTATTTTCTTTTTTTTTTTTTTTTTTTATTTCTGCCTTCACTTTGCTACTGCACCAGGATGGACTTCTAGCCAAAGCTGTGTGGTGATTTTTTTTTTTTTCTTGATTATGGATTTGTAGCTTTATAGCCATCTGATAAATTCTTAAAGAACTCCCAGTTTATCAGTTTTCCTAAATTATTCTTCCTAATCAATTTTGCTCATAACTTTCCTCATCTTTGGGAAATTCACCCTTCTTGAAGGGTAAGTGAGTGTGTATTATTTACTGGGACTATCCTCAGTTTGCTCATGTTGAATGTAATTAGGTCATGATCACTGATCCCTAGACACTCACCAATTTCTAGTCCTATGACTAATTTTGTCTTTATTCATCATAATGTCCAAAATAGTTACCTCGTGTTGGGTATAATGTCTCTCTTGTTTGGAAAACTATCTTCTAGTTTTTTAGAAACTCTAAATGACTTTCCTACTGACTGCATTACACCTTCAGCATAATCTCCCAAATTGACGTACACCAAAGGAGTGACTGGGGAAACTCTGAATCTGCTGAACTCTAGATATTATCTATGCTGTTTAAATAATCAGTAGACCATGTAAGTGGAGGCCTTTCGTGGCCATTTGGTTGACCAGCTCCCCATTCATATCCCTTGTGTGGTCTAGAATTCTGTTTCCCTAATAAAATCCTGTAGAGTGTGCTCTGACCCAAGAATGAAGCAAAAAAAGCTTTGAGAAGTTGCAGCATTCTTTCCTGGATCTGCTGCAATAGGAAAAAGGAGTGGAGATATCAAAGAATGAAGGCTGCCTGGTTATCTGAAGACACTTACAGGGGCACAGACCAGGCCTCACATGCCTATTCCCAAATGACACAAAAGGAACGAGAGAGAGACAGCAGGCTCTCCCTGAAAATCTTGGAACAGTGTGTGGATATAGATAAGTACTGGGATTCCTCTCAAGTCATGTTGCAAGTGGACAGGGGTGGTTACAAAACTATTTTTTTTAGTGTTGCATACAGTTGACATCCAGACAAACTGTTTTTGTCATTGCATAACCAATTGATGAAACTTGCTTGGCTCACACAGTTTTACAAAATTTGCTTGAGGTATATTTGTTACTAAGGTTAAATAAAACTCATGAAAACTAAAACAATGTCACAACTCAATTTGGCCTACAGTGGTTGTTCACGGTTTGTTAAAGCTGTGCATGAGAGATGTGATTGTATTTTCTTAACAGTAAGACTTCTTATTGCCAGATATCCTCCTCTCTCTTCTAGACAAGAGCATGAATAAATAGTCACCCAGCAGTCTTTCCTGTACAGTATGACTGCAGCAGAGTGATAGTGCAAAGAAGCACATTTTCTTCTGGACTGTGGCCAAAACTGCTGCTGGTAGCCTAAAGCGTGGATGCAATTCAGTTATTCCTAAACCAGATTTCCCCTGGTGTGGAACAAAATTCTCCTCTCATGTCACTAGCCATAGGTTAATTCTGAAACAATAGATTAGGGCTAATTGATTTTCTGGATGGAGAGACTCCAGCCCCATTTAGTTTTTTGTCCAACTGCTTAGCTGCTTATGTAGGTAAAATTTAATTTTACCCTAGCTTACCAAAAAAAGACCTTCATTATATCAATTAAGAAACAGACTATTTTATCTCCCAGCTACATAATACCTCTAATCTGGTTTATCTCCTCTCTAGTTAATATGCATAATTACTGGAGGACATAATTCTGGTCTTTAGTGTGCTGCTTTATATTTCCTTCTCCAGGCAGTCAGTACACCCTTTCTTACTGAAATGGATACAAACATCAACAGGCCCCCACTACCATCTTTCCTAAGATATTATATCCCTCCTTTGCCTATCAGTGGGGTGCATTTGCTTTACATCTCTACACCACTCCCTCTGTCTTGCAGTTGTTCAAAGCTAGTATCAAACTAACAGTCTAAAAGTGAAAGTGCTCTCCTGCGGAAACTGCTACTTGAACCTCCTATCAGCCCCCACAGGAGCAGAGCTCAATGTCACTTGGGGCAGGTGTGAGAAGATGGAAGGGGGGGGGGGAGAGGGGAAGTGATGCCTCGAAATATGTGGTTGATACACACGCAAGCACAAATCTTTCTTCCTACCACTGTGATGCTTTTAAAAAATAGCTTAACATTCTTCTTTAGCCTGAGCTGCTGCAAAGCCTGACCTTTTCTCTACATTTTGACCACCGTCCAGCCTAGCAACGATACTGGCTTAATAATTAATTAATAATGAAAAGTGAGGGAGTTCCTCTTTTAGAAGAGCACGACCCATGCCTGCTCTTTTTGCTCTTTAAAAGTCCCGATGAAACGCCATGTCACACGCAGAAGCTGACCAGGCATTCTGCTCTAACCTGGGAAAATTACCCATAGCTGCCCCGGCTCTGAACACGTTTCAGCTGCACATAGGCGCCCCTAACAGCCCCGTCCAACGTTATGTCAGAAGGGCTGCTTACAACTTGCAAGCCGCGGTTGTTGGGATGTTGCTGAACAGTTTATCCTCGTCCACACTTGCAATTACCCTCCCGCAACCCCCGTTCAGCACGGGTTCAGCTGCGCAATTCCCCGGGGTGGATCAGGCCTTGGCCCGGAATATGGAGGTGCTGCTGCGGGGCCACCGGTGGGGCCTATGGCGATTTAGGACAGCCCGTGGCACCGAGCGAGTACCATGCTCCTTCCCTGGGGGCCCGGCACCGGGCTCCTGCTGCTCTGGGACTGCGGCCCGAGGGAGAATGTCTGTCCTCGGTGGGACTCTGACCGCAACACAGAGCAGCGCAGCGTTCACCGCTCCCTTCTCGTGTTGGGCAGAGGCCCAAGGCTCGGCACGTTCCATTTCTCCCACCACAGGGGGTGGTGGTGGTGACGGAACGGTCCACAAGTGATCCTTGCCTCTGGAAGGCAGGCCCATGTACCTGTATTATTGGGGTTTGGACCCTGCTCAGCCAGAGAGACATGGAGGCTGAAGTGGACACCTTGTTGGCGAGGTGGGGTGGGGAGAAGTTGGTACGTTCCTAGGGGCGGAGAGGGTGAGCAGCGCTCGCGCTGCTACTGTCAGTTGCGAGCAGCAGCAGTCTCGTTAACTGCAGGTTTTCGGGGCTTGCGACCGCAGCGTGAGACAGAGCCCAACAGTCTCCCCTTCCCCTGCCAGGCCCTGCCCGTGCGGGCCCCCCGGCAGAGCTGCACCTGCACGGCCTCGGGGGCGGCCCCAGCGACAGGTGCCGAGCTCGGGCGCAGGCGGCGCGTTCACCCTCTCCGAGCCAGCGACGATGCCCGCGGTGCAGAAAACCGTGTCCGAGATCCGCTCCAGAGCGGAGGGTGAGTGCCACCGCAGCCCCTCGCTGGGCCGGGGACGCCTCCGTTTAGCTGCCTCATTGTCTCCCCTGTATCGGGAGCTGTGCTGCACCGGGGGGACCGCAGAGAGACGAGGCGGAGAATCGCTCCCCCCGGCTGGAGCCCGACTGCGGTTTGTGCCTTGCGCTGGCAATTGAATGGGCTCTGCTCTGCCCACGCCTATCACCGTAGTGTCTGAATGCCCTCTCCACCTGCAAACCTGCCGCCCGTGCTTTGTCTCTTTGTCATCTGCCTCGCTCTCCTCCTTGCGCCTCATCTTCCCCTGTGCGCCCCCTTTTCACTGCTCTCTCCTGCGTCTGTCTCTCTTACCCCCACGCCTCATGTCTCCCTGCTTCCCCCTCTAGCGCACACCTGGCAGGAGAGCCCTGGGTCAGCTGTCAAAGCCTGCCTCTCCCGCCCCCCAAATCCAGTCTCTCCTGAATACCATTTCTTCACTAAAATGGGAGTTTTTATTATACGTGTTCTGGGTAGTTGGCAAAAAAGTATTTTCATTGTTATTTAGAGCTAGTATTTGTGTAAGTATACAACAGCAGTCATTTCATGTTGCCATCATTGTTTTTGTAGTAGGCTTGGTGCCTGGCTGAATTCTGTAACTTCAGTGCAATATTTTCCTTCTTTGAATTATGAACTTTTCCATAAAGACTTTTCTTGTTCACCTCACTGGCTTTTGCACAGAGTATGTTGTCTATCCACATCAATGCCGAGCAACAGGAGATGAATGGGAATGCTGTTATCCTGTTGAAGTTATGACTGATTACCTTGACTTTTTCATTCTTTAAAGCAGGGGTCGGCAATCTTTGAGAAGTGGTGTGCCAAGTCTTCATTAATTTAAGGTTTTGCGTGCCAGTAAAAGGTTTTGCATGCCAGACCGGCTGCGTGCTGAGCGGGGCCGGCAGCTGGGACCCCGGCTGGCAAGGGGCCAGTGGTCGGAACCCCAGGCTCTTCCCACTGCTAGTCTGGGGTTCTGTAATCCAGGCCGGCAGCGGGCTGAGCGGGGCTGGCGGCCGGAACCTTGGTTGGCAGCAGCATGCCACTAAAAATCAGCCCGCGTGCCTCAGGTTGCCGACCCCTGCTTTAAAGGATGGTGCGTGCATTCTGTTTGTTCACACATGGGACACAGGATGCAGTAATTCTTAGTGCATAAATTATGAGAGGCATTTATGGCACAATTTGCCTGAACATTGAGGACTGTGTAGATATTGGGCATCTTGCTCAGTTAGGATTCACTAATCACTAGGTTTAAAAGCAACAGAGTCCTGTGGCACCTTATAGACTAACAGATGTATTGGAGCATAAGCTTTCGTGGGTGAATACCCACTTCGTCAGACGCATGACGGTTTAAAAATCCCTTATGCATGATATATTTAAAAATATAATGAACCACTTTATAAAAGCAATATATCACAAGAAAGATGTGCATTTTATTAGGATAAATGTAAAAGTTATGTTAATGCAATTAATTTGAGGCTTTACACAAAAATCAAAATTATAATTACTATAGTAATTGTAATTTTGGAGGAAAATTATTATTTAGTATTATATATAGCATTAGAGTTCATGTATTTCTTTCTGGCCAGTGAGACTGAATCATGGTTGCTGCGAAAGTTATAACTTTGAGCAGTAGTAACATTTCATTATTGTAGGTTTGCATTTAATTTATTTGGATATGTTGTAGGATTTCACATTTGAATCAAACTTTTGCACACTATGGGTTGGATTATCCCTAACCCTTAGTTGGCATGGAGGGGAGTAAGAAAGGTTATTAAGGCCCTGCCCTTATTTCCCTGCATGTTTGCGTAAGGCCTGCTCAGATTGCTACTGCTGCAGTAGAGGGCTGGGTTGGGGAAGGGTTGGATAGAATGGAAACCGGGTCTACTGTCTTAATATGTCTCCCCCTGCCCTAGCAAGTAGATAGGTAGAAGCCTTGGCTATACCGCCTGATTCCTAGTTTCTTTACCTGGCCAGGCACATAAAGAAAGTAGGGAATAAGATGAGCACTGAAAAGGTGTGAAGTAACTTACTCCAATCCAGAGAAAAGAGGAAACAGATGAAGAATTGTGATATACTGAGGCACAATTACTTCCTGGTTTACTCCTGTGGTGGCACAAGGTATGAGATGGGTTTAGTGGTGCAATTTAGCCCTCTTTTAACTTTCTAGTACTTACGTTAATTATTTCTATATTTTTATCAAATATGTTAATTTTCATTGACGGCTAAGTACAAGTAGAAAAAATACAGAAAAACGTATGTTCTCTAATATCTTTTCACACTATACTTCCTGTTTTTTTTTTTTAAATTAATAGAGAAATTGACTAGGTTTAGTATCCTTTCATTTTCTTGTTTCAGTGACATAGTCAAACTAATTGTAGAGCCATTTGTACTGGCCTTTAAATATTATTCAAGCTAAATTATTTTCAAATATGGCTTGCTTGGTCAGTGTGGAAAGAGTTGAATCAAATTAGAACCACGTACCAAGCTTAGGTTTCCAAATAATTTTTACAAGCAAGCATTTTACATTATGATAGCATCCATCTACATTTATAAAGAAAACTTTCCAGCAATTCTAGAGTGAGATCCTTACCCTCACTCTGAGGTTCCAGTATGTTAGTGTAAAGGGGCTCTAAAAGCCCCAGCTCCAGCCATAGAAGGATTCCCCAAGGTGAGGCACTGTGGAAGACAGCTGTAAGACTGCCTTCTGAGAGTCCTTATGTAAAAAGGCAAAATTGGAGGGATGAATGCTGCTTGGATATTTCTTTCATTTTAAGTTTCTAAAAATGAGTATTTAAAACTGATCCTAATATAAAAGTATTGCAGATACTATATCACTATGCTATGTGAAAATCTCCTCAGTTAAGCAATGTCCAATGTCTTCAGCTATAGTCTATAGAAACTGACTTGCCATTTGGGTTCAGTAGCAACATGGTAAGTATAAAATAATGGAATGTCGTTTATCTGCCAGTTCTTCATTCAGTCCTTGGAAGAAAAGTGTTCTTGCATGTGTGGTTTTTCCTTTGTTTTGTTTTTGTTATTCCCTGCTCCCTCCTTAAAGGCAAGTGTTGAAATTAGTAATAATATTTGAAGTTATTAATATTGATATGGGAAATCACCAAACACTAATTTAACCATACATTTATTTATTAAATCCAAAGGCCAGAGGGTATCTTATGCAGTTGCTCTAAACATGTCTAACAGCTTAACAATAAGCAGTCACTACATCCAATACAATAACTAACAATATTTATAAGCATGTGATCAGTATACTTACAAATAGGCTAAACCCAGAGATGCTTAGACCCATATTGGTCTGCTCCACCGTGGTCAGGCAAGTATTAGCAATAAACCCCTTTAAGAGTTTACTGTTTATACCCTTTAACAAACAAGTGATGTCATTGCCAATTACTAAGTTCAGCTAAAAACCAATTTGAGACAATTCACCCTTATTTCCAGTCTTAATCCAGATAAGATTCACAGACTCCCTTTTTTTCCCCAAGGTCTTTTCTTTCTTATCTTGTTGCCCACCTCCTTGCTTATCAGCAGAACACTGGGAAGGTTTGGGCTTGTTTCTTTTTAGACAGTACTGCACCTTTTTTACTTTATTAGTTACTTTGGGAACTATACATCCTTCCCATACTACAAGTAACACTACTTACTATTCTCACCGCCTTCATTTACTTGCTAATTGGGGCCTTTTCCCTACTGGCCATGAACTATAAAGTGAAAATGTTATTTTCTTAACCAAACTTAGGCTAACTTTATTTTTTTAATTTTATACTAATCCTAGCAAGAATAAAAGCATGCACCTTTTTCTAAGGGTGAAGTATCTCCACTTTTACCCTGGTTTTTCCAGTGTTGTTTGGATTGCAAAGCAGGGCACTTAGAATTGGGCCAGATCTATTTGGGAACTCATAAGGCTAGATATTGGGGTAGAGTTACTCCTTCTGTCTCCTCCTAGTTTTCCTTTCTTCTTCTTTTTATCCTCTTACATTTTGTCTACCTTAATGCTTAATCTCAGAAAAGATAAACTAAATCCTGAATCCACTCAGTCATTTCTTCAAGTGACCCTGAAATGGAATGTGATGTTCCATTTCAGTCTATCAACAATTTCCAGATTTGCTGTTCTGTTTACAAATAAAAAAATGTTTTGTTTTTTTCTTATTTAATTTCCACCTCTTCAAACTGCCCTGACAGTCATATAGGGTTCTTTCTGTTTGATACTTCAGAAACAGACTGCACTTTGGTTAACAGTTCCGTTGATGTGATATCCAGCTCATTGTCCCTTAACTTGATGTCTCTGTAGTAGTAACTGGAATAATAAGTAGTAAAAATATGTTAATCTGAAAAGGAAATAACTATTATTATGAATATACAGGGAAAATAATTTTAAATAAAAAGGTGCCATTTTTGCATGATCAGTTTTCAGACTAGAACTACACTTTGGAATTTGCTACCAGATTTTTTTCAGTGCACATGACTGCACTTCTTTGTGGCAAATGATTTTTCTTTCAGCTGAGGCATGTAAGGATGGGCATGGGGGGGAAACCTTTGTTTAAAAACACGTCATTCATCTCTGATTAAATTTGCTTTGGCTATATATTTAGCTGATCTAGAGAATAAGAGTGATGCTTCTTGAAAAAATTTCTCTCTCCCCTCAGACTAGCAGACTCTACTATTGCAGCATCACAACTCCCACTGTGAGTGTGAAAATTACAATGTTCTCCCTTCTCACAGACAACAGGAGGTTAGCATCACTACTAAACTAAGATTCAGAATATTTTGTTATTTAGGGGCATATTTACATGTACAGTTCTGCAGCTGTACAGATGCAGCTACACCGCTGAAGCATGTCTGGTAAAGACACTCTGTGCCGATGGAAGAGAGCTTGTTATACTAATAGAAGAAAAACCAGCAGGACTTTAAGAGATTTTTGTACTTGGTGAAACTGTTGGATTTTAAAGTGTGGGGACTAATTATGGGGGGAGGAGTCACTGTTACTTGGGGGAATCACTGTTAGTACCCTTTTTAATGTCCCTCCACGCTCTCCCATTGGCATAATAAAACCACCTCCGCGAACAGTAGAAGCTATGTCGGTGGGAAAAGCTCTCCCACTGACACAGCGCTGTGTACACAAGCACTTATGTCGCTCAGAGGGGTGGTTTATTCACACCCCTGAGTGACACAAATTATGCTGACATAGGCTGTAATATAGACATAGCATTAGCTAAATGCAAAGAAGAGACAGTTTTTCATTCATCCATACTCTCCAACGGTGCTGAATTTCTTTTCTGATAGCTTATTGGTGTTCAGATGAAATAGGAAGTAGGTTGCCTTAATATTACATAGACATCTGTTTCACTATTATAACTCAAACTTTAATAAGGAGTTTTGCAATATTTCTTTTTGCAGGGGAGGATATGAGGTTATGGGTCGCCTACTTCTGTGTTGTTTGGTTGCTTTTTAATCTGTACTGTTCATCAACCAATTTTCCCTGGAACAATTGACTCTTCACTTTTAATCATATATTTGTTTAATGTTTCCTCACAGATTAGTTGACTGTAAATCGTTTCAGTTTTACATTTGTTTCACTTCCGTAACTTAATTCTTGCAGAGATTTTTGTAATGGTGTTTGTGCAAATGTGTGGTTTTTTTTGTAGAGGGAGAGGGGGATGTACAAGGCATGGTCAAAGAAAGTTTAATCTAGCTTCCAGGGAGCCTTTTTCATTTGGGGACTTGTGAGAAGTAGAGGGCAAACCATTTTCTTTACCCCTGTAGTCTATTAAATGTATGAATAAGACTTCCTTGATTTCAAAACATTAGGTACTTTTAGTAAAGGATTATTTTATTATGAGAATTTTCTCCCATTCCTAAAATTACGTTTTCTTTGTGTTTGTGACTTCAGTACTGGGCAAACTGATTGACAATTTTGTTCTTTACTATAGTTTCAGACATATAGATGAACATAATTTGTTGGGGAAGAGTCAGCATGGTTTTTGTAAAGGGAAATCATGCCTCACCAATCTACTAGAATTCTTTGAGGAGGTCAACAAGCATGTGGATATAGTGTACTTAAATTTTCAGAAAGCCTTTGCAAAGGTCCCTCACCAAAGGCTCTTAAGCAAAGTAAGTTGTCATGGGATAAGAGGGAAGGTCCTCTCATGGACTGGTAACTGGTTAAAAGATAGGAAACAAAGGGTAGGAATAAGTGGTCAGTTTTCAAAATGGAGGGAAGTAAGTAATGGTGTCCCACAGGGGTCTGTACTGGGACCAGTCCTATTCAACATATTCATAAATGATCTGAAAAAAGGGGTAAACAGTGAAGTGGCAAAATTTGCAGAAGATACAAAACTGCTTAAGATAATTAAGTCCCAGGCAGACTGTGAACAGCTACAGAAGGATCTCTCAAAATTGGGTGACTGGACAACAAAATGGCTGATGAAATTCCATGTTGATAAATGCAAAGTAATGGACATTGGAAAACATAATCCTAACAATACATATAAAATGATGGGGTCTGTCACAGGGTCCTCACAGGTTTCCTCCTTCTTGCCCTGTGCTTAGGCTGGTAAAATAAGAGTTCTCACACCTTCTTCCGGTGTTTCACCCTTGTGCTTTATTTTACAGTGCCACCATGTAGTCCCCTTTATCCCCCAACAGTTATCCCCTTTCTAACCCGTTCCAGGGTCTCTTGGCCCTTGAGGCTCCCTTCCTGTGGTGAGGAGACAGAGCTGTAGCCTCCTGTCCCCTCCCAGGCTAGCCTCCTAACTAAGTTTTGTTCAGGGCTTTTATAGCCCTCCTAGCCTTCAGCCCAGCTGTCGCTGCTTAGCTCAGTCTATTGCAGTGAGCCAGCCCTCATTAGGGCCTGCAGCTGGTTTCCCTGCTGGCTGCTTTGAGCCTCTACCCCTGGCCTCTCTGCCCGAAAGCAGGGCTTAGCCAGCATTTTAGCAGGGCATTCAAGGGGTTTTACCCCACCCTGCCACAGGGTCTAAGTTAGCTGTTACCACTCAAGAAAGAGATCTTGGAGTCATTGTGGATAGTTCTCTGAAAACATCCACTCAATGTGCAGCGGCAGTCAAAAAAGTGAACAGAACGTTGGGAATCATTAAGAAAGGGATAGATACTAAGACAGAAAATATCATTGCCTCTCTATAAATCCATGGTACACCCACATCTTGAATACTGCATGCAGATTTGGTCGCCCTATCTCAAAAAAGATATGTGGAATTGGAAGAGGTTCAGAAAAGGGACACAAAAATGATTAGGGATATGGAGCCGGGATATACCCGGCTGCTATATGAGGAGAGATTAATAAGACTGGGACTTTTCAGCTTGGAAAAGAGACTAAGGATATGATAGAGGTCTATAAAATCATGACTGATGTGGAAAAAGTAAATAAGGAAGTGTTATTTTGCTTCTCATAACACAAGAACTAGGGGTCACCAAATGAAATTAATAAGCAGCAGGTTTAAAACAAACAAAAGGAAGTATTTTTTCACACAATGCACAGTCAACCTGTGGAACTCCTTGCTAGAGGATGTTGTGAAAGCCAAGACTATAACAGGGTTCAATAAAGAACTAGATAAATTCATGAAGGATAGGTCCATCAGTGGCTATTAGCCAGGATGGGCAGGGATGGTGTCCCTAGCATCTGTTTGCCAGAAGCTGGAAATGGGCGACAGGGGATGGATCACTTGGTGATTACCGGTTCTGTCCATTCCCTCTGGGGCACCTGGCATTGGCCATTATCGGAAGACCGGATACTGGGCTAGATGGACCTTTGGTCTGACCCAGTATGGCCGTTCTTATATTGGTGATATTTGAGACTGACAGGCTTTTGATTATTTTACAATGAATTATAAATTTATTTGGAAATTGATTAGTAGACTGGCTTCCTATGACATTAAGTAGATTTTTATGATCCTATCATGAAAAAAGCACTTTGAAAGTGTCAAGTATCAGAGGGGTAGCCATGTTAGTCTGGATCTGTAAAAAGCAACAGAGAGTCCTGTGGCACCTTTAAGAACATGCGTCTGACGAAGTGGGTATTCACCCACGAAAGCTTATGCTCCAATACATCTGTTAGTCTTAAAGGTGCCACAGGACTCTCTGTTACTTAGAAAGTGGTTTACTTTTTAGCAAAATAATTGAGAATGACAAATGCATGTCCTAGTTCATCTCAGTTGAAGATCTGTCCATAATACACAATTGTGGCAATGTGAGACAAGTTTTATGCCATGGTGGACTGTATGCCAAACTCTTAAGTAAGTTTAATCATCTGAATTGTGCTTTCACAGCTTTTTGAACTATTGACTTATGAAAACCTAGTCTTTCTTGAGTTGGCCAAGCATTGATGTATCATGTGCATTTAGAGACTCTGATCTTGCAAGGTCCACCTACACATAGCTCATTGAAGGACCTAGCCTTAGAATGTTAAGAACATCAGATTTGTAGTCCTAGAACAAACCAATAGTCAATACTTAGGTATCCTGTCCTCTGCATTGAATACTGACAGATTCTTCAAAGAAATGTGTAATTTCCCATGGTGCATCCGTTTATGCAGTACTGAATCAGGGAGGAGAAACTTCTTTCCAGACCTTTGCTGACTAGTTTATGCTGTATCATAATACCTTGTGTTAGCTTATGAGCTGTATCATAAGCATTGTTAACCTTTATAATTTTTACCATAAATATTGAAATTTGTAGATGCTGCTATGGAACCATACCTTCAAACTTAAGGCTGCAATTAGGTTCCATTACAAGTCCTATTTTAGACCCTTTATAATTATGGCTATGAAAACTAGTTTTGCCTGAAAACTGATAGATTTTCTGTGAAGGGAAAGGAAAACTTGTGTGCGAAGTTTGACGAAAATTGGTCGTGTGTGTATATAAAACAGCTGAGTGATGCTCTAAGGCAGACCGCAAGCCAAGTACAGACTGCCAGATGCTTTTGAATGGACTCTGAAATCTTTTTATTTACTTACTATTTTCATTATTGTTATTATTTGTTTATTATTTTCTCTGGAGTCTGGACCTTGAGATACCTTTGACCAAGAAATTTGCACCTTGACAAAAAATAGACTACCCCGTTGTAAGGTGAGAGAGTGACAAGAAGTTCTTTGTGGTGAATTCCTGTGAATAAATTTTGTGAGAAGAAACCTGGGTAAGGATATAAGGGGGATTGAATGTAGTCTGCCTTGGCCTTTCATTACTTATGTTATATTTTTAAATCTGCAGAATAAAAAAGAAATCTCAGGAAGGTGGTAGATAAGTTTCATAAAAATCCCAGTGTGTACGCAATGTGAAGACCTCCCATTCAGTGATCTAGTTGCCCTGTAGCCCAGGGGTTCTCAACCTTTTTCTTTCTGAGGCCCGCCCCTAAATGCTATAAAAACTCCATGGCTCACCTGTGCCTATAAAAGCCTGGGCCAGCATTAGGGGGTAGCCAGCAGGGCAGTTGTTTGGGGCCCTGTACCACAGGGGGCCCCACGAAGCTAAATTGCTCAGGCTTTCGCTTCAACCCCAGGTAGCGGGGCTTGGGGCCCCAGGCTTCAGTCCTGCACGGTGGGGCTTCGGCTTCCTGCCCTGGGCCCCAGTGAGTCTAATGCCAGCCTTGCTTGGATGACCCCCTGAAACCTGCTTGCAGCCCCCTGGGCCCTGGTTGAGAGCTGCTGCTCTAGCTGCATCCAGGCCTATAGTTGACCATCTATATGACAAAGAACATAGATCACAGAAGTTTAGGGTTGGAAGAGACCTCAGGAGGTCGTCTAGTCAAACCCCCCTCCCCCCCCCCCCCCCCCCCAAAGCAGGATGAACCCCATCTAAATCATCCCAGCCAGGGCTTTACCAAGCTGGGCCTTAAAAACCTCTAAGGATGGAGATTCCACCACCTCCCTAGGTACCCATTCCAGTGCTTCACCACGCTCCTAATGAAATAGTTTTTCCAACCTAGAGCTCCCCCACTGCAACTTGAGACTATTGCTCCTTGTTCTGTCATCTGCCACCACTGAGAAGAGCCTAGATCCATCCTCTTTGGAACCCCCTTTCAGGTAGTTGAAGGCTACTATCAAATCCCCCCTCACTCTTCTCTTCCGCAGACTAAATAACCTCAGTTCCCTTAGCCTTTCTTCATAAGTCATGTGCCCCACTCTAGCAGGGTGCTGGTGCAAAAGCATCTAATTAACCCCTGTCCAGTCAGCTCCAATCATGGGCAACAGATTGGGGCTAATGGAAAAGGCCTGATGCTGGCCTGAGGATTGGCAACACCTGCTGGCCTGACAAGCCAAGGGCTGTAAAGGCTGGGAGGGAGCCAAAAGGCTGGGGACCAGCCAAAGAGAAATCAATCAGGGAGGGAACTAGAGGCTTCCTAGCTGGAGGTTGACTCTCCCTGTAAAAGAGGTTGAATAATCCTGTAAAGCTTGTAAATAGATGGACACTGGTGGTGGGATAACTGTAAGTAAATAAAGACACGGGTGTTGCACAATCCTGAAGTCTCTCTGACCCTTATTGGGGCAGCAAGTGGGCCCCAGAAAGAGGGGTGGGTTGTGTACCCTACTACACCCACCCCCTAATAATTTTTGTTGCCCTCCGCTGGACTACCTTCAGTTTGTCCACATCCTTTCTGTAGTGGGGGGCCCAAAACTGGACACAATACTCCAGGTGTGGCCTCACCAGTGCCGAATAGAGGGGAATAATCACTTCCCTCGATCTTCTGGCAATGCTCCTACTAATGCAGCCCAATATACCATTAGCCTTCTTGGCAACAAGAGCACACTGTTGACATGTATCCAGCTTCTTGTCCACTGTAATCCCTAGGTCCTTTTCTGCAGAACTGCTGCTTAGCTGGTTGGTCCCCAGCCTGTAGCAGTGCATGGGATTCTTCCATCCTAAGTGCAGGACTCTGCACTTGTCCTTGTTGAACCTCATCAGATTTCTTTTGGCTCAATCCTCCAATTTGTCTAGGTCACTCTGGACCCTATCCCTACCCTCCAGCATAGTGTCATCCACGGATTTGCTGAGGATGCAATTCATCCCATCATCCAGATCATTAATGAAGATGTTGAACAAAACCGGCCCCAGGACCGACCCCTGGGGCACTCCGCTTGACACTGGCTGCCAACTAGACATCAAGCCGTTGGTTACTACCCGTTGAGCCTGAAAATCTAGCCAGCTTTTTATCCACCTTACAGTCCATTTATCCAATCCATACTTCTTTAACTTGCTGGCAAGAATACTGTGGGAGACTATATCAAAAGCTTTGCTAAAGTCAAGGTATGTCATGTCCACTGCTTTCCCCATATCCACAGAGCCAGTTATCTCATCATAGAAGGTAATCAGGTTGGTCAGGCATGACTTGCCCTTGCTGAATCCATGTTGACTGTTCTTGATGGATTTCTACATAAAAGTGCATTCTTGTTGGTTGTTATAACCTTAATACATATTCTTCGCCACTCAGAGATAGATGTCGGTTTCATTTTTAGAAGGTACACACTATAGATTTTTAAAGTGATTTATTTTGAAAACTTTTCAGATTAGTTTTACAGCTATATCAGAAAATGAATGATTGTTTGGTTATTTCATTTACCAAAGGTAATTGAAGCAGATACTTATAAAGTCATTGGGAGGTGAGCTATCTCCAATTCAACAGGCTAATCATTAATATTTGGAGGATTTTCTTGCCATGTGTATTAGGAGGAGAACATCACCAGACAGACATTTAACTAAAACAACAATATTATGTATTCTGGATTTTTTTCAACAGCAAACATATAATATTTTAACAAAACAAGCATGTGAATTTTTGAATTTAGTTAAACATTCAAGTTTTTTTAAATCAGGTTTGTTTTTGTTAAAATTGTTTTTAACTAAAATAGTTAAATTAAATAGTCAATTTAATTTTTTTTTAAATATGTCAGCCAAGTCAACATGAGAAACTTAAAATATTGGCTTCTGCAGCTAACTCAGTCATCTTCACCTTCATTTTCCTGTTTGTTCGTAATCTGGAAAAGAAAAACAAGCTTTCCTGCTTTTTCTGGTCCCAAACGATTTCTCAATTTGGAATGAATTAGTGCAAAGGAAGAAATTTCTACACCGGCAGAAGAAGTTACTGCTGTTAAAAGTGAGATTATCACTTCAACAGTCTCTGAATACAAGGGGTTAAGTGACTTCCATCAGTTCACTGGTGTGACTTTTTTTTTAAAAAACATCATCAGCAAACATATATTTCTTGAATGGCTAACCGTTAACTCTGAAGTTTATTATAGTTGGCATTATGGAGGGATGATCGCTGGATGTCCATGTCATAGCCAACTCCTCTTCTTCAGCAGTTAAGGTTTGATCCTGGTACCGAGTATTGAGAATATTTGCAAGAAAATGAGCTGGAGATAGTGCTTGTCCCATTCGTTTTTTTTAATGCTTGTAATTTAACTCTGTCATTGCATATTTCTCTTTTTAAGATCTCACTCAGTTCCTTCCAAATTTCAACAGCATCAGCAATAAAACAGCTATTTCCTTGCATTTTGTTCAAGGCTACAGAAATAGGCTTCAGGGTACTCAGCATGTGTTCAACATTTCTCTTAAGCCCAATGTTGAGAACTTTGGCTGTGACAGTGCCATCTATTTTTTCACGATTTTGTTCACAAACTGTCATCAGATTAGGCCAGTTCTTGATATAGTGCTCAAAACAGTCCACTACTGAGTTCCATCACATGTCTTGTGGGAGAGTTAGCTTGGTTTCTCCCACTTTTTTCAGACCAGCTGCTGCAAAAAATGGTTGTTATGGAAGTATTTTGCAATTTCAACAACATTAGGCTTTATTTCTGGAACACTGAAGTCTTTGGCTAGCAGGAGCATCAAATGAGCACTGCAACCGTATGTTATTAGCTTGGGACTCTCTTCTAAACAATTTCTTCTCATCTTGGATACATTTGCAGCATTGTCTGTGACCAAACTGCATACTAGATATTTGAATTTTTTTTTCACAGTTTGTTATAGCTTTTACTGCTACTTCTTGTAAGTATTCTGCTGTGTGTGCATTTCCTGATGTATCCATTGTTTCTGTAAGGAAGACATTCCCTTCTTCTGTTGTCACTCAAGCAAATACAAAAGGATCATATTCAGACATGTTCCTTTCATCATCTTCAACGCAGCTTCCTCCTGAGAAGGAACACTTCTCATGATGTTGTTTCATTCGGGCAACCAGGCCTTGCATTTCTTTGTTGCACTGTTTGCATTTTGGACGCATGACTGTCTTACCTCACAGGTAGAGGAACGTCATTAAAATATTCCCAAACTGGGTCTCTTTTACGGCCTACTGCCATTATAGGTTTTCTCTTCTAGTGAGAGACTGGTATGGTAGATCTTAAATCAATGAAGGCTACTGTCAAAGACCTCAAGACTTCTGGAATACGCTCCTCAAACAGTTTCACTTTTGTTTCTACTGCTTGTCCCTCCCTTCTCACATTTATCTCCAGACTTCTCCTTGTCCAGATCTATTCCTCACCCAACAATTTTCTATTCATTGAACTTTTTGAAACTTTGCACAGATTTGCAGAGGGACAATAGGGTGACGTTATTTCTCACCTCTATATATTATTTATTTATTTATTTAAAAACATTTTTGCTTTTAACAAGCATGTTATCTCTGGAACACGAATCCACAATTTGAGCACTGCAAAACTAAGCATCTCTGATGGTATCTTCTAGACTGAGCACTGAGTCCCATAGGTTAGGTAGAAAGATTAACCTAAATAATCTATACAGAAGCTCCTGGTACCCTGTAAAATTAAGTCCCTAATCCATGAACTGTTGGAGCTTATTTACAAAACTTTTCTTAAACATGATATGAATACAGCACGCTAGAATGCGCGTCTATATAGCGCGAATTCGCTTATAGCGCGGGACCGCGCATGGATCCAAAACCCCATGTTCTAGGGAGGGGCCAGTGTATATTGTCTCACACTATAGAATTAGAATTTATAATCCCTATTCCATGATGAGATATCTTTGAGATACATTATATCTTAATTAAAACTATCTTTAGATAGGTTTTTCCTTAAAAATCCAATTTAAATAAAAAATATCATTGATTTTTATCCACCCTGCTTTTTCCACTTGTCAGGGACCTCCCCTGATCACCACGAGTTTTCAAAGATAATGGCCAATGGCTCTGCAATCATATCAGCCAACTCCCTCGGCAACCTCGAATGCATTGCATCTGGCTCCATGGACTTATGCATGTCCAGCTTTTCTAAATAGTTCTTAACCTGTTCTTTCACCACTAAGGTGCTCACCTCTTCCCCATACTGTGCTGCCCAGTGCAGCAGTCTGGGAGCTGACCTTGTCTGTGAAAACTGAGGCAAAAGAAGCATTGATTACTTCAGCTTTTTTCACATCATCTGTCACTAGGTTGCCTCCCCCCATTCAGTAAGGGTCCCACACTTTCCCTGAACCACCTTCTTGTTGTTAACCTACCTGTAGAAACCCTTCTTGTTACCCTTCACATCCCTTGCTAGCTGCAACTCCAATTGTGCTTTGGCCTTCCTGATTACACCCCTGCATGCTCAAGCAATATTTTTATACTCCTCCCTAGTCATATGCCCAAGTTTCCACTTCTTGTAAGCTTCCTTTTTGCGTTTAAGCTCACTGAAGATTTCTCTGTTAAGCCAAGCTGGTTGCCTGCCAGCTATTCTTTAGCATAGCATATTTGCTATTCTTTCTGCACATCGGGATGGTTTGTTCCTGTCCCCTCACAAAGGCTTCTTTAAAATACAGCCAGCTGTCCTGGACTCCTTTCCCCCACATATTAGCCTCCCAAAGGATCCTGCCCATCACTTCCCTTAGGGAGTCAAAGTCTGCTTTTCTGAACTCCAGGGTCCGTATTCTGCTGCTCTCCTTTCTTCCTTTTGTCTGGATCCTGAACTCTACCATCTCATGGTCATCTTCATTTAAATCAGTTTGGATTAGTTGGATTTATTGCAGGATGGTACTCAACTTTTTTTGTATGAAGAAAATTTATAAAACTGTCTGAGTTACAGGTAATTTAAAACTACCTTAGTTATACAGTTACTGAGAAGCAGCTCTGTTGTGAAGGTTTCATTTATAAACTATTTCACTAGGAGGGTGGTGAAGCACTGGAATGGATTACCTAGGGAGGTGGTGGAATCTCCATCCTTAGTGGTTTTTAAGGCCCCGCTTGACAAAGTCCTAGCTGGGATGATTTAGTTGGTTTTGGTACCCTTTTGAGCAAGGGATTGGACTAGATGACCTCCTGAGGTCTCTTCCAACCCTAATATTCTATGATTCTGTGATTCTCTCTCCTTATAACTTTGTTTTGAAATTATTTTTAACTAAAAGAAATTTCAGAGTACATTAGAATTTTTTTAACGTACTGAAGGCAATTTAGTCCAACTTAAATTATGGTTGCCTAATATAAACTGAAATGTTAATCAGTGTCAGACTTTCTATTTGGGAGAAGTCCTGCAAGCTAAAACAAAATCACATTGATTATGATATTTCAAACTTTGCATGTGGATAAACACCATTCAAAATCTAGGACATAGGCTAATAGTCACCTTTAAGATATTTATTTAAAAAATGTGTTTGCTTGCTATGGCATTGTGTGTTTTATGAAGTCTGCGTGGTCCCATGAGCTCATTGTAAAGCTTAGGCAGACCTCAAAGAGAACAAATGGTAGAGTGATAAAGAAAACCCTGTTTAACCGCTAAAATTTTCATGGCATTGCAAGACATTTGAAGCTGTCTGAGGAGAGGAGCTGGTAACATTCCAGAACTCAAACTCTGCAGGACATTGTGAAATAGTTAGGCTCAAAACTTGGTGAGCTCCTAATGTCCACGTTTTAAGGAAAGGTGCGGGAATGAGCAGTGGTTAGTGGAAAGTAGGCTAGTGGGTATTTTGAAGATCTCCTAAACTTCTTTTTGGTGCCTCTTTCATTTAAAAAATAAAAAGGGAAAATTAACCAATACAATTTATTTCCTTTAAGTTTCCATATGATATATGGAAATTAACATATAAGGGGAGGTAGATAAATATTCAAATATCATTCCAATTTCTTAGTCTCTTAAATGAACATAGATGTGGAAAATATCACATTGCACATTTCAGAATCAGCCTTAGTACTGTCCCTCTTACTTGTTCCTGACCCAAGACTAATATCCTAACTGGAATTTATGACATTTTTGAAATTATTCTAAATTAAAATAATACATTCTGTAGATACATCAGTTCTTTCCTGTATTGCTCGTTAGATAAGTATTGTACTGGCTTGGTATGATAACAGGTTCCTCTGTAATTAGTAGCTGATATTTGTACAATAGGGTTGGAAAAAAGTGAATATATGGTCTGTATCTGACTTGCACTGGGATGGTCAATAGGAATGGTATAAATGGTATTGTACAGACAAAGAGAATAAAGTACTTTGGACTGTCTGCCTCACAAGGAAATGAGTGAATGGTCCTGTTTCTGGAGTGCATATGGGGTAAAATTCCATATGGCATAAGCCTTGCATTGGCCCTCTACAAAGAGGTAAATTTCATCCATGGAGATTAAGATAGGAAGTGTGGCATCTTGACCATAGCAGGGAATTGACATGCACAAGGGTTAAGTTGCTGGTCTGCATTTGGTGGTTAAATTTATGACACATGATGCTGGTGTTTGTGGCACATAATGGGCAGGTGGATTGGAGAATGATCTGTATTGATATGTGACTGTCAAGTACCAAGGCATGGGCAGTCATACCTAGTGGTCAGAGCAGTGGCAGTCAGGCCTAGTGGTTGGAGTCAAGCCGAGGGTTGGGGTCAGAACCAGAGTCAGGAGCAAGCAGGGAAGCCGGGCAGGAGCAGGATAGGAATGAGGCTGGGAACAAGCTGGAGCAAGGCAGGTACAGGAGTGATCACAGCTGTGTGCATACGCATTAAGCAGCCATCAACCTGCCACTATTGCTGAGCTTAAATGCAGACCTGTTTGCCTGACAGTGTGGTTTATGGGTATATGTAGTTCATGCTAGAAATATATTACACACAAAGAATTAGAAGATTTTTTTTATAAGTGTTTAGGTATATCTGTAGGTTCCAACCGGGCTGATGACCGATGTGGGTGTTAATATGATGCCATACAATGGTACTTCTTTTTTTTCAGTTTATTTTTTTAAAACCTAGGTAATTACACACACACACACACACACACACACTACATTAAAAGAGCATCATTAATAGATACTTATAGATTCAGTCACTTGTCTTACCTTTTCTTTTTTTAAGCTAAATAGGTCCAGAAGGGACTATTTTAATCATCTAGTCTGACCTCCTCCAGAAACACAGGCCAAAGAACTGCAGCTGGTAATAATTTTACTTCCACCGACATAACTACCCCAGGATCTCTTGAACTGTAAGTCAAAGGCATAACCTTTATCAAGGCCATCAGGCTACCTGAGGCTTCTTGAGTTTGTAAGTCAAATCTTCCATAACTCATTTCATTCTTGTAGGTCTTTTCTGAACCTTTTCCAATTTGGCAATGTTATTTTAAAAATGTGGACATGCAAACTGGACACAGTATTACAGTATTACAGTAATGGCCTAACTAATGTCATATAGAGTAGTAATAACATCTCCATGCTTCTACTCAATATTACCCTACTTACCCAGCTAAGAATTGCATTTGCTCTCAGTCTCATTGTACTGCAAGTTCATGTTCAGCTAGTTATCCATCTTGATTCCTGAGTCCTTTTCTGAGCAACTGATTTCCAAAATATATCCCCAACCTGTAAGTATGGCCTGTATTGTTGGATCCTAGATGTATAACCTTGCATTTAGCAGTATTAAAATTCATGTTGTTCAAATGAACCCAGTTTACAATGCAATCTGGATCATTCTGTAGAATTTACCTATCCTTATAATTATTTACCACTCCACCAACCACTGTGCCTTCTGCCATTTTTACAAGCAATTCTTGAGGGATAATTAACAATGGAAATTGAACAATGCCTTTTGACGTCATTTTTTCAGAATAGAATCTAATTTAATTTTTATAATTTGTTGTTATTACTATTATCCTGTCTCCACTGTATGGTGTGGAAACTTCAGCTGCAGGTTTCCTCAGAGCTACTGGGCAGAACTTCAAGCATTTGGTGCCAAAACACTGAGTATGGTGATAATGTATACCATTCACTGACAAGAAGCTGGAGCTCATTGGTCTGGATTAATGTATTTGAAATGAAAAAAACATTAACAGGTGGTAATATACCCCTAGTACATTTTAGGTAGTATTTGTGTCAAGCCATTTTATAATTCTAGTAAAACATAATGGAGCATACATTATGCTGGATTATCATTGCTTCTTGATGCTTTATCCCCTTATTCATGCCTAACAATGCTCGCTCCCTCTGTGTCTCATTGCTTAATTATCACCACTGAATTAATCTGCAATTACTGTGTGTGTGTGTGTGTGTGTGTGTGTGTGTGTGTGTGTGTGTGTGTAGATATATATCGGTAGATAGATAGTGATACAGATATCATAGCTAGAGTGACAGATAACTATCTTTACATCAGCTGTACTGCCAAAATTCTTTCGTGTCCTTTTTTTCTTTAACCAAACATCTCTTATTTGTACCCTGTAATCGGAAAACATGGTTTATGGCAGATTGCTTTGATCTAATCATCTCTTTTGGGTGCTGAGAGAGATGTAGATTAAGAGCTCAACTGCTAATAAATATTAATTACACAGATACATAAACACTAAATTATAAATGAGTTTGTCTAGAGGAAGATAACTATACTATTAACTTTTTTGTTCTTCTGATAAAGCAGATTGGTCAGGGTTCAATAAAAAAGAAAAACCGACTTGTAGCAGCTTAAAAAGTTCATCTGGAAAGCTGTTGTAGAGTAGACAGAATGTGATCAGTATAACTAGAGGTATGTAGTGATGGGTGTTCCAAGGTTTTATTATTAATTTACTAATAAACAAGGCAATTCCATCATTTTTATTGTTTATGGCTGTAGGTTAGTTAGGGCTTGTTTACACTTACCGGAGGATCAACGCTGCAGTGATGGATGCATTGGCAGTCGATTTAGTGGGTCTAGTGAAGACCCTCTAAATCAACCACCGATCACTCTCCTGTCGACTCCTGTACTCCACCTGATTGAGAAGAGTAAGGGGAGTCAACGTCGCGTAGTTTGGACCCCGCGGTAAGTAGATCTAAGCTACGTTGATTTGAGTTATGTTATTCACATCACTCGAATTGCGTAGCTTAGATCGACTTTTCCCTTTAGTGTAGACAAGGCCTTAGGCTAGTCTTCATCGTTTGTTCAGTTGAAGCACTTGATAGCCTTTTTTCTGATAGGATAATTTCAGCATCAACTCTACAAAGATATATTTAGCAAAGATTAACCAAAATATTTCTTCTCTGGTGTACTATTAATAATAATTATGATGTTATGAATGTATATATGTTCTGTAACTTTGTGAATTTCCAAACATTTCAGAAAGCTACATGGTGCTTGCACCAAAGAATTTACAGTCTGTAAATTAGGCAAAGATAGCCTATGAACATAGGCTAAGAATGGGGAACTAGTATGTATTAAAAAGATGTAGTTATAATGTTCCCTTTTACACTTTAGAGTTCAATTTTACATTCAGTGACAATGTAATGGTTAATGTTACAAGGAAGACGAGCTTTGAAATTGATATGTGGGATGACTTAGTATTTGTGCACAATACACAAGTGTAACCTTAATTTATTGAATGTTCTCTGTTTACAGTGCTTGATTTGGGGATAATTACAACATCGTTGTAATATATTTTACCCTGAATTCTAATAGGTACTTTCAGACTTAACTCAAATTTAACATAGATTTTTTCTGGGATTTTTTTATAAGGTATGAATTTTTAATGTGTGAACACTAAACAAGAAACCCAAAGACAGCTAAGGGGTACACTTTTTGTCTTTATAAAATTATTTTCATTAATGACTAAATGAAAATATGCTTTTACTTATCTAATATGCAGACACTCAACTGACAAAATATATAAAAATATTTTATATTTTAAAGGCTACGGGAAGACAGATGATGTTTCAGAGAAAACTTCACTCGCTGATCAACAGGAAATGAGAACTGTATTCATCAATCAGCCCCAGTTGACCAAATTCTGCAATAATCATGTCAGGTATTAAGTTTTTATAATGTATTAGTGTTAATAAATATTAAAAATATGTATTTAGTGCCATAACTTTGCATGTTACTTTACAAAGACTAAGTAAAGAGAGTGTTCCTGGCCCAGTTAACAAGTTTAAACAGAAAATGGATGTAACATATGCAGGAAAAGGTAGAGCAGAACAAAGACTAAAACAAGTCTGATTGTGAGTGAATTTTGGATTATGCCTGCAGAGGTGTGATTGCAACACTGTTGATGTTCTTGAGCTAGCTTTGATATAGCTAGCTCAAGTAACAATAGCACTGAAGACGAGGCACCATGGGCTGTGCAAACTCTCCCCAGACCTTGGGTCCATACTTCAGCAGCTAACCTGTGCTACCATGACTTCACTGCTATTGTTACTTGAGCAAGCTAAATTAAAGCTAGCTCAGGTATGTCTACTCATGCTGCAGTCACGCCGCTGATTGCAGTTTAGACATGCCCTTAGTTTCTGAAGTTTTTAATTGCCTAATGATATGAAAAGTGGATTTTTAGGAGACATCCGAAAGAGTGAATATACTTGAAGTGGGATTTATTTCAGCCTGTATGGAATAGCATGAAAAAGGCATGAAGGATAGAATGGGTGGATACACAGAGAGTAACGCGATAAAACTGGGTACAGAATGTTATTTGGTAATTACTTAGAGAACTACTTTGGCTATAGAATCAAAAGTCTTTTCTCAAACTTTCTCTTTGAATTTACAATGCAGTGAAAATGTTTGAAAGAGCAGAGAAGCATTCTGCATACTATTGTTAATTGTAGTATACTTAAAAAGAATACTGTAGGTACACGGTAGTCCAAAACTTTTGGTTTATTCTCAGACTACAGACTAGAAATCTGCATTGTAACAAAATAACTATTGGATATTTGCATGCAAGTGACCACACTGATCTCTAGATTCAGTACGGTCATAAGGAATAGCATTTTAAACTGGAGTCACACCAAAATATGTAACAAGTGATATGTTTTGTTGTCCCATACCTTATCACCATTGTATAGGTGTGTGGGGTAATGAAAGTAATGCTAGGTATGTGTTTACAGTAACAGGGTGTGCTGGCCCTTTAAGGTAAGCTACAGGCCCAACGTGATGCTGTTCTTTGTTCAACCCATAACCAGGGAATTTGGGAAATATAGGTCTCAGGACTGAGAGGAATTAGAGATTGTTTCAGCAAGGAATGTTTGGAAGGAGGACTATAGACAGGCCTATGCATTAGAAGACTAAGAGATCCGGAGGAAGTAGGAGCTGTTTGTTTATCTTTCCACAAAAGTGGTTGTTGAAGAAGTCAGATGACCAAGACGAAGGAATTCCATGGGAGGGGTGAAAGTTGGATTATTGTAGGATCTTGGTTTCTTTTTTTAACTGTTCGTTAGGAGCCCTAAGAGGACATTTGCATGGTACTGTTGTAGTCGGCGTTGCAAGATATTTACGTGCCAGATGCGCTAAATATTTTCTTTTTTGGTGGTTCGTGTTCTGTAGTTTTGGCATCTGAGTGTTGCTCTTTTAGGATTCTGAAAGCATGCTCCACACCCTGTCCCTCTCAGATTTTGGAAGGCACTTCAGATTATTAAATCTTGGGTTGAGTGCTGTAGCTATCGTTAGAAATCTCACATTGGTACCTTCTTTGCATTTTGTCAAATCTGCAGTGAAAGTGTTCTTAGAATGAACAACACGTGTGGGGTTATCCTCTGAGACTGCTATAACATGATTTGGCAGAATGCAGGTAAAACCATGGAGCAGGAGACGTACAATTCTCCCCCAAGGAGTTCAGTCACAAATTTAATTAACGCATTATCAGAATGGAAGCATATCCTCTGGAATAGTGGCCAAAGCATGAAGGGGCATATGAATATTTAGCATATCTGGCACGTAAATACCTTGCAATGCTGGCTATAAAAGTGCCATGCAAACATCTGTTCACACTTTCAGATGACATTGTAAATAAGAAGCGGGTAGCATTATCTCCTGTAAATGTAGACAAATTTGTTTCTCTTAGCGATTGGCCGCACAAGAAGTGGGACTGAGTGGACTTGTAGGTTCTAAAGTTTTACTTTTTTGTTGTTTTTAGGGGGCAGTTATGTAACAAAAAAAAATCTAGATTTGTAAATTGTACTTTCACGATAAAGAAATTTCACTACGGTACTTGTATGAGTATTTTTCAATTCACCTATTTCTGTTTTCATTTTTACAGTGCAAATATTCGTAATTAAAATAAAATGAGCACTGTACACTTTGTATTCTGTGGGTTTTTTTGAGTTAATTGTGTGAGTTAACTGCGATTAATTGACAGCCCTCGTTTCTTCATTTTTTTTTTTTTGTCATGTGAAAAAACTTGGCGCTCTTTTCATAAATTAGTTCAGAATACTGTGGGTTCATGCTGGGCTTTCCTTCCTGTCTGCTCTTGTGAAATAGACCCAATTTTTGTGCCTTGAACTTCTGTGTGTGAGTACTGGTAGTTCCCAAGCATATATGGAATGTGCTATGAATGTAGGCAGGAATACAGCTATCTTGTATGATGGACTGTGTGCTAGTTTTTGATAGTTTAATTTAATTCTTTGCGTCTTTGAGGTGATGTCTTGCTCTATTTTGAGGTTACAAGGCATAGAGTTCAACATTACCAGATGAATTAAGCTGTCCTTTGTTCTCTGTCTCAGTTTAACAGACATATACCTAAAATAATTCTGAGCAACTGTAAATCTTCTTTAACATTGACTATTCTCAGTTCAACTGTCAGAATTCTCCAGTGTTTCTTTACACAAAGCCTTTTGATGGTGATTGATGTCCTCAGGGTCTTCACTGTTGCTATAGATTCTGTCTGTCCAGCTTCATTTAACATTCATTAATAGTTCTGAGCCTGAAATTCAGATGTTTACATTTTAGCATTGACCCATATAGTCTGTAAATCTCAGCTGCTGAAATTTCCATCAGACTTTCCACAGAATCCTCCATCCCATTACTGCAGAATTGTGCTATAGAGTTTAAGCTTGGACTGTTATTTTTAAAAAAATCTAGCCCTCGTGATTGTAAAGATAACCTGGAAAGTGCTAACCAAATGTAAATCAGTGCAGTGCTGTCTTCCTGAGCCCTGGTCTACTCTACAGAATTACTTCAATATAACCAGGTTGCTCAAGGGTGTGAATAAGGCTGGGTGCAGGGCAGAATCTGGGCTGGATCTGTGGATGAGCAGAGCAGAAGCAAGGCTTGAGAGAGATGAGCACAGGGAGGCAAAAAGTCCACAAGCATATACGTTGAGCCGCCAACAAGCTACTGCATACAGCAAAGGGCTAGTATGGATCCCACCCCTGCCAGTCTTTCCCTGCTGGAGATAGGGTTGCCTGGCAGGCCCAAGTTGCTGCTCAGCAGGCACAGAATGCAGCACTGCATAGGCAGGCAGCACTGCCCCCCCGACTTTCTTTCTGCCCCACCCCCCTCATTCCGTGTGAGCTGAAGATTCCCCTGCCTGGTAATCATAGCACATTTCAGGGGTCTTCGACCATTAGGCCTGATTCCCATTCCAACCACTAGGCATGACCACCTACAACCCAGTCTCTAGACACACAGTGCTTGTCATTTTCCCAGAAACATGTGACTGATGTGCTTATCTCACAAAAGTCTCCCATACCTCCACTGGTGCCAAGTCTCAACTGACCCTGCCCCAGTTGCCAAAACCTAGTTTCCTTCTTCATCCCTCTCCAGGGACAACATCTGTGGTATAGGTATGAGTTATCAGTACGTAAACCTGATACACATGGAAAACTGAAAATAAGGGAACGATGTAAAATTAAATTTAATATAAAATAAATATGGTCTACTCTGTTGTATTGGACTTCCTTATAGAACTGCACACATTTTCCATATCCTGGATGTGTTATAGTGATTCTTTGTTTCTTCCGGTGCCATTGCTAAACTGAGTCCTGGTGTTGGGGTCTTTTTGCTTCCAGAAGCAGATAAACTGTTTTGTTCTTCAAGTTATTCTGATGTGAAGTTTTTTTATATACTTTTATATAGAATTTTTTATAATTTTCATTAAAAGTCTCTAGCTGAGGTTCCTTAAGGAGTGTAGCACATCATTCTTATTGTTACTATGTGCATAATGTATTATTTGTCAAAACTTTCCCAGTAGTAGACTACAGCACAATGTAGGAAATCTGTCTAGAGCAGGGGTTCTCACAACAAAATTTTTGGTGGCCTCAGAGTGAGTCCACCAGTTCTTGCTGGTGGCAGCTCTGACAAATCTGTCTCTCTGTCCCTGCCTCCCGTGGCCCTTCAGTGGGAGCCGCCCTGGGGAAGGTGGGTCGGGAACTCACTGGCTGCCTGTGGAGTCCCGGACAGGAGCAGGAGGGCTGCACAGGGCAGTGCCCCAGAAACTGAACACCACAGCTGCCTCCAGTGCTGTGCACACTGGCTCTGTGTGTCTCCAAAGGCGCAGCCCATGAGGTGACTGCACGGTGCAGGGCTCCAATACCTGTTGGCAGTGTTAGTGCAAACACCAAGGTGGCGTATCTCGCTGCCCTTGGTAACAGCTATTCAAGAGCAACAGCTGGGTGCTGCAGGGAGGGGCCACAGCTTTGTGCCCTGTCCCCATCTTTGCCCATGCTTTGGAGGCTGTTGTAGCCACACAAAAATCCACCGGGGGCTGCGTGCAGTGGCCCATGAGCGGCGGAAGCTCCCTAAAAGTGTAGGGGGGCCACCGGTGCCTGAACTGTGGCCCTACCCTCACACCACCCCTTCCCCCAAGGCCTGCCCTTGTGCTGCCCTTTCTCTTTGAGGCCTCACCCCACCCTTTCCCCTAAGGCTCTGCCCCTGCACTGCCTCCTCCCCCGGGGCCTTGCTCCTGTGCCGCCTCTCCCCCACCCCCGACCCTATTTCCCTCTTGCTCCTCTCTGCCCCTTCCCCTGTCGCTCGCTCTTATGGCCAGTAAAAAGTGGGAGGGGCATAGACCTCCCACTTTTAATAGTGATGGGGCCATGGCCCTCTGGTGCCTGCTGTTCCGGTGCCTCTGCGGTGGCCACATTGAGAAACGCTTGTCTAGACATATGCTTAACTAGCTAGACTCACTGAGGCTGGCTGTCTGGGTCAGTCTGGAATCTTTGGGAAACATGGTATTGTTTTCCAGATCTACCATGCCATCTGTTACTATACTATTGTATCTAACATGCACAGTGATTCAGCATATTATCCTTCTCCAATCAAAAGGGAATGAATGGATAGAGTGTAATGGTCCCTAAGCATAGTCTTATGAGTTACAGGAAGGTTCTGATTTTTTTTCCTCCCCAACGTGGACAATTTTTCTGAATAAAAAATTCACTGGAAAAAAAAGAAGTACTGAAAATAAAATGAAAACCCACAAAAGCTTTATGAAAGTAAATTTGCTTTTATTCACTATACAGTGAAGAAACAAATTTTCTGCAGCCTTAGCAATGAGCATAAAATCTTTCCATCTTGTAACTTAACTCTTGACAATATTTACATTTTATTTTTCAAAATTGTTTAAAATTATCAGTCTATTCAGTTGTTCATTTTTTATAACTTCCCTTCTACTTTAGGCATGTTGAGTCAGATAAGTTCATACGCTGACATTTGGTAGTCACCGTGTTTGTAACCGGTTTGCAGTATTGATCAGCTGCTTTCATGTTCATTATAATTAAAGTAAGAAACAACCACTCAATAAATGTAACAGTGTAAAGACTGAAAGATTAAAATGAATAAGACATGACATCTGTCAAATAATGGTTGGATTTCTGGTGCATAATCCATTTGTAATGTTCTGCATAGGACATAGAGCTTTGATGTACAGCAGTTAATCTATCATAAAAATCCCTTAAATATTTATCTTGAACTTTAAGAACAAACAAACAAATGTAGTCATCTTCCATAACTTAGCATTAGGACACATTTGTGTTTTGTTTTCTTACATTTTTAAAATAGTTTATTGTTAAGTGGGTGCAATCCTACAGATCTAACCAGGACTTGTAGGATAGTATACATATGAACTGATGTGAACGTTTCTCATAGCTTAGTTATTAGGAGCATTTAGGCACTGCTAAAATTGAAATAGTATTCAAATGATTGATGAGGCAACTTTTAAGTTATACACATCCCGTATTTTTCCTTTTGATAGTCTTAAAGTCCATATTTCCAGTTCAAAATGACCTGCTAGCAAAATAGCAGATAGTACAATTGTTGGGATAGTATGAAAGTACATAGATAATTTTGAAATTGTACTATATGCTTGCTCACTAGTAAAGCTGTCTGATGTTTATGAGAGACAAAGTGGGTGAGGAAATATCTTTTATTGGACCAACTTCTGTTGGTGAGAGAGACAAGCTTTCAAGCTACACAGAGCTCTTCCTCAGGACCAGTTTTGAAATGATACTGTCTGCTATTTTGCTAGCAGATAGATAATTTTGAAATGGTACTATATACCTGAAGAAGAGCTCTGTGTAATTTGAAAGCATGTTTCTCTTAGCAACAGAAGTTGGTCTAATAAAAGATATTATCTCACCCACCTTGTCTCTCTAATATCCTGGGACCAACACAGCTACAACAACGCTGCATACAATAATGATGTTTATGAGTCTACTCAAGTGCTGTGGTTTGGGAGATGGAGATCATTTAGGTTTGGAACTCCAAATGATTCTTAATGTAGGCACTGTCTGATTCATTTAACACCCTCTTTCGACTTTTATTTGAAGCAAATTTATTGTTCTTCAGAACACCTGGATTGTAAGGTACTGTCATGACATGCACTTCAAGGAATAATAAGGAAAGTGTGTGTGTAACTTGTTGGTACTATAATAATTGTACGTGGTTTTTTGTCTTTCTTTTTTAGCACTGCAAAATACAACATAATCACATTCCTGCCAAGGTTTCTTTATTCCCAGTTCAGAAGAGCTGCTAATGCATTTTTTCTTTTTATTGCATTACTTCAGGTAAGCTCAACTAAAAAAAAGTCTGAATTTCAAAACATTTAAGTGCTAATACACTCCATGGATTACTATTATAGCTATTCGAATGTTTTACAGAAATACCATGTGTCCATCTAATTAAATCATGTGATACGGCTTTAATGAATTAAGAATAAAATGTTAGTGAAATACTGGATATTTATACATCTCATTTTGCAACTGTCTTATTTATAGAAAATATTTCCTTACTTGGAATTTTTATTTCTCATTATGGCCTGAACTTAACTGATGGGCTAACAAAACTGTTCTCATTGTAGAATTCTTCCATCATGATAAATTAATATTTCAGACAAAGAAACTAATATTTTTGGTTTACCAACCTGTATTTGATCAGGACTAAGGTTCATCCTTTACAAAAAGTGCCAGAAGATCTTTGATCACAGATGGACAGGGCCTCACTTTGAAGTCTCTTCCAGAAGACTGCACTTCCATCTCTAATACTGGTCAATTAGCAGAGTGCTGATTGAGAGGAAAACATACAAACTTACTGAATCAACAACACAGCTACTTGTAGAAAGGATCTTCAGGAAGTGATCAGCCCTGATCCATCTTAGCTTAAGATCTGACACCATTGCAGTCAAAGATATTGATGCGTATCAAAACCAAGTAATTAATTTAAAATAGGTTTCAGAGAAGCAGCCGTGTTAGTCTGTATCCACAGAAAGAACAGGAGTACTTGTGGCACCTTAGAGACTAACAAATTTAGTCTCTAAGGTGCCACAAGTACTCCTGTTCTTTTAATTTAAAATAGACATTTATTTTTAAAATTTGAGATTCTCATGTTACATTTCTACATAGGTGACTCTGACATTAACTAGTACTAGTACCAATTACTATACCAAGTGCAGCAGAGTGATATTTAATTCTTCCGTTATTTAACTGTTGAACTTTGATTGCCTTAGAGAGGGGACTATTTATGTGCTTCATCCACCTGAAGTCCATCTTACTCAGAAGTGCTTTTTTTTTTAAAAAAAAGCACACAATACTTTTGAACTGCATTGCTTTAAAATATTTCACATTTGTTTAAGTTGATAAGTAAAGGCAGACCATATAGTTGGTGTGATACATTATATATGCCATACTTAATGACTGAAGTTTGAACTCTGGACAGGAATAGTGACAAAGTTACATTTATATTTAACATTTCTAAATTCACCTAAATCAGTGTTGTTGTATATTAATTAGTCAATACATACAATTAACAAAAGAGGAAAGCTCTCCTCATCTTAGTGATATTGGCTGCATTTTGTACCATAACACTAGTCACATGGCACTTATATTCACTCTCACACCTTCTGCCTCTATCATGACTGATTGTCAAATATTCAGATGAATGTGGATGACCAGAGTTATCAGTGTTTGCCATAGAACTAAGCAGCTCCTCTATCTGTAGTTCCTGTAACACACACACAATAGTTCATTGTGAACATTAGATCACCAAGCTATACTCATGCATGCACATTCGTATAGTATAGGCTATTTGCTTATCAGTTTTGTGGGTTTTTTTAGTTTTTTTGTGATCTTGCAACCAAAGGTGTTAATGAGGATGTAGGACTTGCCTTTTTCTGGTATAATGAACATTTTAAATATGAAACTTCTTAGCAGGAGAAACCTTTATTTAAAATCTGAAATTCTGTTAATTAGGAAACACTAATAAAAGAAACAAGTACAAAACATCTACTGCAATTTAAGGCCTGGTCTACACTACGACTTTAATTCGGATTTATCAGCTTTAATTCGAATTAACCCTGTAACCGTCCACACAACGACGCCATTTAATTCGATGTAAAGGGCCCTTTAAATCGATTTCTGTACTCCACCCCAACGAGCGGAGTAGCGCCAAAATCGATTTTAGCAATTCGAATTAGGGTTAGTGTGGCTGCAATTCGATGGTATTGGCCTCCGGGAGCTATCCCACAGTGCATCATTGTGACCGCTCTGGACAGCAATCCGAACTCGGATGCACTGGCCAGGTAGACAGGAAAAGCCCCGCGAACATTTGAACTTCATTTCCTGTTTGCCCAGCATGGAGAGCACAGGTGACCACAGATACCTCATCAGCACAGGTAACCATGCAGGCTGATAATCGAAAAAGAGCACCAGCATGGACCGTGAGGGAGGTACTGGATCTGATCGCTGTATGGGGAGAGGATTCAGTGCTTGCAGAACTTCGTTCTAAAAGACGAAATGCAAAAACTTTTGAAAAAATTTCCAAGGGCATGATGGAGAGAGGCCACAATAGGGACTCTGAGCAGTGCCGCGTGAAGGTCAAGGAGCTCAGACAAGCCTATCAAAAAACAAAGGAGGCAAACGGTCGCTCCGGGTCAGAGCCGCGGACATGCCGCTACTACGCCGAGCTGCATGCAATTCTAGGGGGGGCTGCCACCACTACCCCACCTTTGTTCGTGGATTCTGGGTCGGGGATAGTCTCGACGCCTGAGGATTCTGCCGATGGGGTAGAGGAGGAGGAGGAGGAGGAGGATGAGCTTGCAGAGAGCACACAGCACTCCATTCTCCCCAACAGCCAGGATCTTTTTATCACCCTGACTGAAGTACCCTCCCAAGCCTCCCAAGCCAGTACCCAAGACTCTGACCCCATGGAAGGGACCTCAGGTGAGTTTACCTTTTTAAAATATAAAACTTGTTTTAAAAGCAAACGGTTTTTAATGATTACTTTGCCTGACTTTGCATTCGCGGTCAGTTCAGCTACTGGAAAAGTCTGTAGCTACTGGAAAAGTCTGTTAACGTGTATGGGGATGGAGCGGAAATCCTCCAGGGACATCTCCATGAAGCTCTCCTGGAGGTACGCCGAAAGCCTTGCCAGAAGGTTTCTGGGCAGTGCATCCTTATTCCCTCCTCCATGGTAGGACACTTGACCACGCCATGCTTGCAGCAAGTAATCTGGTATCATTGCCTGACAAAGCCTGGCAGCGTATGGTCCCGGTGTTTGCTGGCATTCAAGCAACATCCGTTCTTTATCTTGTTGTGTAATCCTCAGGAGAGTGATATCACTCCTGGTAACCTGGTTGAAATACGGGAACTTAATTAAGGGGACAGAGGTGGCCGTTCCTACTGGGCTGTTTGCCTGTGGCGGAAAATAAATCCTTCCCTGCAGTTAGCCAAGCGCAGATGGGAAATTGGCCCTGAGTTTTTCGCGTTTGGCTAGCAGGGATCTTCCCTGTTACCAGCCACGCGGTGGGGGGAGGGTACCGTGATCATCCCAGAGAATTCATGGCGAGGGGGGGGGGGGTTAGTTTGTTTTCTGGTGCTGCTGAATGTTAACAGAAAAACCGCAGCACTCTACTTGCCTGAAGGGGCCCAGACAAGCCCCACCACACTGCCCCCCCACCCCCAACTGGCTGATTGGCCAGGCTTCTGCAGCACTCTACAAGCTATGCTTGGTATGTGGGAAAGCACGGCGCAGAAGCTTACCATTGCCGCATGCAAGCCGAATTCTGTTGCCCAGACCTGTGATCTCTAGCAGCAAAGCCACAGGCACTCAGCATTAAGAGGCAAAATGCGACCTTGCACAGAAATCACATGTGCTATGTAATGTGAACAGTGTTGGTCACCGTGAAAGAGTATAAGCATTGTTCTGCAAAATGTAGCTTTTAAAACAATTCTCTCTTTTTTCCCCTCCCTACAGCAGCTGCAAATTCCTCAAGCCTCCCTCCTCCATCCCGAAGGTTATCACAGATAAGGCGTCATAAGAAGAAGACGCGGGAGGACATGTTTTCTGAAATTATGCAATCCAGCAGGAGTGACAGAGCTCATCTGAATGAGTGGAAGGAAACAGTTTCAAAGTATAGGAAAGAAGTCAGTGAACGTGAGGAGAGGAGGGACCAACGTGAGGAGAGGAGGGACCAACGTGAGGAGAGGAGAGACGATCGAGATGAGAGATGGCGGCAGGAAGACCAGAGGATGAAGGATGCAACGCTGGGGCTGCTCCGGCGTCTGGTGGAGGTTCAGGAACGGCTGCTGGAAAACAGACTGCCGCTTCAGTCCCTGTTCCACCCTCCCCCCTCCCCATGTTCCGTATCCTCCTCACCCAGACGTGTAAGAACGCGGGGGGGGAGGCTCCGTACACCTTCCCATTCCACCCCAGTAGACAGCCCAAGCAAAAGGCTGTCATTTTTTTAACCTTTTCTTTGTGGCTTTTTCCTTCCCAGCAATCCTCCTCCCAAATACCACCCGGGTTCCCTCCCTCTTTTTCTAATCTATTAATAAAGAATAAATGATTTTTAAATGATAGTGACTTTATTTGGTTTGAAAGAAAGCTGGGGGAAGGGGCAGGGTGGGTTCCTTACAGAAAATCAGTCAGTAAAGGGGGAGGGTTTTCATGAAGGAGAAACAAACAGATATTTCACACGGTAGCCTGGCCAGCCATGAAACTGGTTTTCAAAGCTTCTCTGATGCACAGCGCTTCATGGTGTGATCTTCTAATCGCCCTGGTGTCTGGCTGCGCGTAATCAGCAGCCAGGCGATTTGCCTCAGCCTCCCACCCCGCCATAAAGGTCTCCCCCTTACTTTCACAGAGATTGTGGAGCACACAGCAAGCAGAAATAACAATGGGGAGATTTCTTTGGCTGAGGTCAGAGCGAGTCAATAATGAACGCCAGCGACCTTTTAAACGGCCAAATGCACATTCTACCACCATTCTGCACTTGCTTAGCCTGTAGTTAAACAGCTCCTGACTCCTGTCCAGGCTGCCTGTGTACGGCTTCATAAGCCATGGCATTAAGGGGTAGGCTGGGTCCCCAAGAATAACTATGGGCATTTCAACATCCCCAACGGTTATTTTCTGGTCCGGAAAGTAAGTCCCTTGCTGCAGCCCTTTAAACAGAGTAGTGTTCCTGAAGACGCGAGCGTCATGAACCCTTCCCGCCCAGCCCGCGTTGATGTTGGTGAAACGTCCCTTGTGATCCACAAGTGCTTGCAGCACCATTGAAAAGTACCCCTTGCGGTTTATGTACTCGGTGGCTTGGTGCTCCGGTGCCAAGATAGGGATATGGGTTCCGTCTATTGCCCCACCACAGTTAGGGAATCCCATTGCAGCAAAACCATCCACTATAGCCTGCACATTTCCCAGAGTCACAAACTTTCGTAGCAGCACCTGAGTGATTGCTTTGGCTACTTGCATCACAGCAGCCCCCACAGTAGATTTGCCCACTCCAAATTGATTCCCGACTGACCGGTAGCTGTCTGGCGTTGCAAGCTTCCACAGGGCTATCGCCACGCGCTTCTCAACTGTGAGGGCTGCTCTCATCTTGGTATTCTGGCGTTTCAGGGCAGGAGACAGCAAGTCACAAAGTTCCATGAAAGTGCCCTTACGCATGCGAAAGTTCCGCAGCCACTGGGAATCGTCCCAGACCTGCAACACTATGCGGTCCCACCAGTCTGTGCTTGTTTCCCTTGCCCAGAATCGGCGTTCCATGGATAGAATCTGCCCCATTAACAACATGATCTCCAAAGCACCGGGGCCTGTGGTTTCACTGAATTCTGTGTCCGTGTCCGTGTCCATGTCCTCATCATGCTTGTCGCTGCGCTGCCGCCGCCGCTGCCTCCTCGCCTCGTTTTTCTGGTCCTGGCTGAGCATAAACTCCACGAGAACGCGCGAGGTGTTTGCAATATTCATGAGTGCTGTCTTGACCTCAGCGGGCTCCATGCTTGCCGTGGTATGGAGTCTGCAGTGTTCACCCACCCAGGAAAAAAGGCGCGAAAATGGTTGTCTGCCGTCCGTTGCTTTCATGCAGGGAGGGAGGGAGGGAGGAAGTGAAGCTGTACCCAGAACCACCTGCGACGATGTTTTTTGTCCCATCAGGCACTGGGATCTTAACCCACAATCCCAATGGGCGCGGGAGACTGTGGGAACTATGGGATAGCTATGGAATTGCTACCCACAGTGCAACGGTGCAGAAATCGACGCTAGCCCCGGTACTTGGACGCACACCACCGAATTACTGTGCTAGTGTGGCCGCACTCATTTCGACTTTATACAACCTGTTTCTCAAATCCGAATTATCTAAATTCGGATTAATCCCGTAGTGTAGACATACCCTAAGACTATAAGACTATAAAATAAGAATGCAAAGAACTAGGAACACACAAGTAAAAAAATCTGATTTTGATTTTTTAATACATGATTTTTATTCCCCCCCCCCCCCCCCGAACACAGTTCTTTGTAAAATGCAGTCCTCCTTTGCACAACTTACATCTAACTCCAAAGAAAATAGTGAATAGATTCCACTGGTCATGGGGCAGTTGAACTTTAGATCCCTGTTCTTGATAACACTGAAGCATATGCATAACTTCACTCATGAGAATAATTCCTCTGAGTACTTTTAAAAATGTAACCACTCATGTGCTTTACTATACCATGTCTTTTGGGTCTGTCTGATAGCCATCAGATGGAAAACCGTCAGCACTACATTACAAAAGTATTAAACGATCTCTTATGTTAAACAAAAGAGTTTTACTGAGACACTGGAAAGCTCAGTGTCTTCCCCAGACTTGGTGTTGAAATCAGATATAGCATCAGCCCTTGTGGTGGGAAGATGGAGGGGAATGCTGCAAAATATCTCATCATAAATATATAGGAACTTATGCCTTCATTTTATAATTCAGTTGCCCAAATAGAAACATTTTTCATATTAATTACATGTTGCTTCTGATTTTATGAGAACAGGTATAAGTGTAATGAATTTGGGAGATTGAAAATAGTAAGCAATTATAGGCTCGGTAGTAAGAAAGACTAAAATGTGCAGATGAAGAAAATGGAATTGTACGTGAACCTGAATAAAGTAGCATTCTTTTGCATTACTAAGTTCTGTTTATTATCAAACTGCACTTTGACTTACAAATATAAAATACATTTTTCTTTTTTTAATAGCAAATTCCAGATGTGTCGCCAACAGGTCGTTATACAACATTGGTTCCTCTGTTGTTTATTTTAGCTGTAGCAGCAGTCAAAGAAATCATAGAAGATCTTGTAAGTATTTAATACAATTATTTCCTAAATAAATAATGTGTAATATTTATGCATCTCTAAAATTAAAAATAATTGAATATATCTACAGTCTCAAGTTACTCAGCATTTAGTGCTTGGTATGAGGCGATTCTCCTAAACCCTAGAAATATGTAAAATACCTTGCTTTAAACAACAGATGAAAACCTTGAACAACGGTGGAAATAGTTTATGAAAATATATATGATACCAGGAGGTGATATCCATGTGGTAAATTGTACAGGAGTGTGATAAATGTATTGCTATTGCATACCAGTTCATTTTATCACATGCCTATAATCTCATTACCTGCCATCAATCCATCTCCTCAGGACTTATTCTAACTTTCTAAACTGCTTCAAATAGCATTTTTGTATCATCTTTCTAGAGAAATATTTACTTCTCCCTCTAGATGTAGAATCCCTTCTCCCCAAAATTACTTCTGAAGTCTGATGGCTTTCAAGTCTAATATCTCATGTCCTTTCAGGGCTAGAAATGAGAATTTTATACGGTCATAAAGAAGAAAGCCCCAGCTTTTCTAGTATGTCCCAAACCCCTTTCTATCAATATAATTGCATCCACAGTAGGGGAGTTGCACCAGTGTAGTGAGATCTTTGCAAAATCAATGTGCAGACAAGCCCAAAATTTCTTTCAGTAGTAAAAGAAGTTGGTAGTCCCTTCCTTCTACCCCTGAGGGAAGTCTACTACCCCTGGTGGTAGTTGGAGGCTCCTATTTTCTCCCCTGTTGAGGTGAGATCAGTGTGGTTAGCATTGGGTGTGAGGTGATAAGAAACTATAGTGTAAGAGGAGCTGCAGAGTGAGCCTGGTGAGAACAGTATGTTAAGTTCCAGTCTGTCTCAATTCTTAGCGTAGGGCCATCCTAGGTCAGTACTTTAAGCCTGGACTCTTGTGGTGAGGGGAGAGAGGGAAGATCCTTCCCCATGATCCCTTTTTATTGTTTGTCTGCTACAGTACAAGAAAGCTGAAATTTACACCTTTCTTTGAGGTAGCTTCTGCATATTCCTACAAATAAGATATGTTCCCAGAGCTAAGGTTCTAAGAGGCTAAGCAATCCCAAGCAGCCTCATTTCTCTTTCCTTTCCACAGCTAGCAGCTATACATATATGGGTCTTCATTTCATACACAAAGAGTGTTTTCTTTGTCTTTGATGAAAAATGTTCTGTTAACTGGTTAGAGGAGTTATAGATCATACATGTTAGATGCATTGTTAGATAATAGTTAATACATTTTAGATAGATAACTTTGCATAGCTTTTGTGCAGTTTTGATTCCAGACAATCTCCATGCAGTTCTAGGGCGATCACCCCCGCAAAAAAGTTGGTGTATTTTATGCTGCTGTATTTTTCCACAGCCAGATACACAACCCCATAACCCTTTGATCCATCATCAGGGTAAGGTACAGTTCTGTCTAACATGGTGAAATCAAAACCCACAGTCTTTGGTGCCTGGATGGTAGCTGACAAGCTCCATCTGTGCTAGAGGCCATCTTGGTACCAGAAAAGTTCTGGCTAAGTGGGTTCACATCAGTCCCAAACTTCCTTTGGTCTGTGATCAAACTTGCATCATATGTTTGTAGTAGCTTTGGTTTTGCTCTTCTGTTGCCTCAATCATAAGATTAAGAGGAAGTAGGAGTGTTGTTGTGGACTGGAGGTCTCTGTTCTAGCTTCCTTGATCTTCCAGCAATGCTCATTCCTTAGGACTGCATCAGGTTCTCCCCACTTTGTGGATGCTGGGGTTTCTTAATGCCCAAATGCCTCCATGTTTCACATTGTGCCCATTCTTCACTAAAAGGATCCAGTAAAAGGCATCCTTCAGGTCTGGAGTATGTACATGAGTCTTTTTATTTGGAGTCTTGGTTTCAGAGGCTGTCCTTGGTGCCATCTGAGAATGGCTTTGAGGCTCACCTGGTCAGTTCATTTGACTAAGGGGTTTCATGTGCCCCATCTGGCTTCTTTTCAGGACCTTTCAGGCTCCCTGAAGTACAGCTACGCAGATTGATTTTTGTTCCCTGTATAACTTGTAGATGATGCCACCATATTGACAGGGACCTCCTCAGTTTCTTATTGTTGAGTAGCCTGTAAGAGTATTGCCTTCCCTTCAGCAAAGTTCCTAGCCTTTCTGCCTACCAGTCAGCTTCTCCCTCAGACACCTTCACATTTTCTCTTATGCAACTTCTTGTGCATAGCAAAATTCCCTTTAAAAAAATCCATAAAGCTGCAACTTTATTCTCTTTCAGATCCGTCTTTAGACTCCTATGCCATGATGCCTACAAACTTCTGCCATCTGGTAGTGGCTAGACAGGCATTGAGCTGCGATTAGTTGCACACATACAAAATGGGAAATGACTGCCTAGAAAGGACTACTGCGGAAAGGGATCTGGGGGTCATAGTGGACCACAAGCTAGATATGATTCAGCAGTGTAAAGCTGTTGCAAAAAAACTAAACATCATTCTGGGATGTATTAGCAGGAGTGTTGTAAGCAAGACAGGAGAAGTAATTCTTCTGCTCTACTCCCTACTGATTAGGCCTCAACTGGAGTAGTGTGTCCAGTTCTGGGCACCACATTTCAGGAAGGCTGTGGACAAATTGGAGAGAGTCCAGAGAAAAGCAACAAAAATGATTAAAGGTCTAGAAAACATGACCTATGAGGGAAGATTGAAAAAATTGGATTTGTTTAGTCTGGAAAAGAGAAGACTGAGAGGGGGACAGGATAACAGTTTTCAAGTATGTAAAAGGTTGTTATAAGGAGGAGGGAGACATTTTTTTTTCTTAGGCCTGGTCTACACTGCGGGTGGAGGGGTATTGATCTAAGTTATGCAACTTCAGCTATGTGAATAATGTAGCTGAAGTTGATGTACTTAGATCTACTTACCGTGGAGTCTTCACTGTGGTAAGTCGATGGCTGATGCTCTCCCGTCGACTCTGCCTGCGCCTCTCGCCCTGGTGGAGTACCGGAGTCGACGGGAGAGCGCTCGGCGGTCGATTTATCATGTCTAGACTAGACACGATAAATCAACCCCCGCTGGATCGATCACTGCCTGTCGATCCAGCAGATAATGTAGACAAGCCCTTAACCTCTGAGGATAGGAGAAGAAGCAGTGGGCTTAAATTGCAGCAAGGGACATTTAGGTTGGACATTAGGAAAAACTTCCTAACTGTCAGGGTGGTTAAGCACTGAAATAGATTGTCTAGGGAGGTTGTGGAATCTCCATCATTGGAGATTTTTAAGAGAAGGTTAGACAAACACCTGTCACGAATGGTCTAGGTAATACTTAGTCCTGCCATGAGTGCAGGGGCCTGGACTAGATGACCTCTCAAGGTCCCTTCCAGTCCTATGAATCTATGATTAATGCTTACTGTGAAAATGTGCTCATTTTACTATCATCTCTTTCCATCACCTTTTCTTTCCTCGCCCCTCTCTGTTTTTTATGCCCCTGTTGCATTTGCCATAGATATATATTATCAGGTTTCTCCCCAAGAAATGGGAGAAAGAATCAGAAGACATCACTGCTGAAGATCACATGCTTTCTAAACTGTCTTCCATACTTCATACAATGTGTCAGATGTCTATGTAAGAACTGTGGCATCTGGTAGCAGAGGACATTGGCTATTTCCATGTTCTGTATGGCATCAGAGTGTTTTTCTTTAATATAGGAAACAATTGACACTGAACTGTTACTCCAGAAGTGGAGAAGATTTCCTCTGTAGTTAAAGGATAACAATCTATTATTTGAGTAATTGTCCACACCAATTCCACTCTTGGTGTATACAAGATTAGATTCTTTTTTAATAGCCTGCACCCTTCACACCTTCTCTACTATCATAGGTAAGGACATATGGAGCTGGATGCCTGCATCCCTCACTCAGTTCCTTCCTACTGCTCCTGGAGCAAGATGGAACACAAGCAGTGTTTGTGCTTCGTGCGTCATAGCTTGTCGTACACACTTCAATAACTTATTTAGCTTTAAGTTTTTATTTCTTACATTTTATTTTTCCCTCTGTTTTTGTTGGGGAAAAAAGGAAGAAAAAACCTCACCTAAGACCTTCCCTCCTCTATACAGGTTGGTACTCCTACATCATTGGGGATTCCAAATCTCCTGGCTTCAAGACCTGTCTGTTGTTTTGATTCCACCATGGTCATTAACAGTGACACACCAGATGTGGAGAATCTAAATGAATTCTTTGCATCGGTCTTCACTGCAAAGGATGTGAGGGAGATTCTCATACCTGAGCCATTCTTTTTAGATGACAAATCTGAGGAACTGTCCCAGACCGAGGTGTTAGTAAAGGAGGTTTTGGAACAAATTGATAAATTAAGCAAAAAGTTACTAGAACCAGATGCTATTTCACCCAAGAGTTCTGAAGGAACTCAGATAGGAGATTGCAGAATTACTAGTGACTGGAGGATACCTAATGTTAATCAAGATTTAAAAAAAAAAAAAAAAAAAAAGGCTCCAGAAGCTATCTTGGCAATTACAGGCTGGTAACTTTAGTACCAGGCAAATTTGTTGAAACTATAGTAAAGAAGAGAATGATCAGACTCATAGATGAACACAATATGTCTGGGAAGAGTCAACACAGCTTTTGTAAAGAGAAATCCTGCCTCACCAATCTATTAGAATTCTTTGTGGGGGTCAACAAACACGTGGACAAGAGTGATCTTGTAGATGCAGCGTACTGAACTTTCAGAAAGCCTCTGATGAGGTCTCTCCCCAAAGGCTCTTAGGTAAAGTACACAGTCATGGGATAGGAGGGAGGGTCCTCTCATTGATCAATAACTGGTTAACAGATGGGAAACAAAGGGTAGAAATAAATGGCCAGTTTGCACTGTGGAGAGAGGTAAATAGCGGGGTCCAACAAGGATCTCTATTGAGACCAGTCCTTTTCAACATATCCATAAATGATATGGAAAAGGGGGTAAACAGAGAGGTAACAAAGTTTGCAAAAGTTACAAAATTATTCAAGATAGTTAAGTCCAAAGTTGACTGCAAAGAGTTATGAAGGGATCTCACAAAGCTGGGTGACTGGGCAACATTCATGTTGCCCAAATGCAATGTAATGCACATAGGGAAAAATAATCCCAACTATACATACAGAATGATGGGGTTTAAATTAGCTGTTACCTCTCAAGAAAGAGATCTTGAAGTTGTCGTGGACAGCTCTCTGAAAACATCTGCTCAATGTGCAGTGGCATTCAAAAAAGCTAAGAGAATGTTAGGAACTATTAGGAAAGGGATAGATAATAAGACAGAAAATATCATAATGCCACTACATAAATCGATGGGACACTCACACCTTGAATACTTTGTGCATTCTGGTTGCCCTATCTAAAACAATATATAATAGAAGAAGAAAAGGTACAGAGAAGGTCAAAAAAATTATTAGGGCTATGGAACAGCTTCCAAGTGAAGAGAGATTAAAAATAATGGGACTGTTGAGCTTAGAAAAGAGATGATTAAGGGGGGGATATGATAGAGGTCTAGAAAATCATGAATGGTATGGAGAAAGTGAATAAAGTAGTATTATTTCCCCCTTCACTTAACATAAGAACCAGGGGAACTAATAGGGAGCAGGTTTGAAACAAACATAAGGAGGTACTTCTTCATACAATGTACATTCAATTGGGAAACTCATTATCCGGGGATGTTGTGAAGGCCAAAGCATAACTTCATTAAAAAGAGAATTAGATAAGTTCATAGAGGAGAGGTCTGTCAATGGCTATTAGCCAAGATGATCAGAGATCTAACCCCAGAAGCTGGGACTGGAAGACATGGGATGGATCACTTGATAATTGTCCTGTCGTGTTCATTCCCTCTGAAGCATCTGGCACTGGTCACTGTCAGAAGGCAGGATACTATTCTAGATGGACTATTGTTATGACCCTGTGCGGCCATTCTTATTTGCCTGGAAGAGAATCATGCAACAGAGCGTTGATCAATATGCTGCTCCTTGTCTAAAGGACCCTCAAGAACAAGGAGGTGAGGCTAAAATTATTCTTAAAGAAGAACTCTATGCAGCCCCAACATATGGTCCCAAGAAGCCTTGGAAAGATCAGCCGTCTTGATCTTGGCTTTGGCAGTGGCTAACTGTGGTACTCTTGTCTCTCATATGTCCGCTTCACAAAAGATGCATTGTTTTTCTGGAATGAGGGGAAAAAGGAGCACTGCTCTGGTCAGGACTCCAGACACAAATCACCCATCCCTGACTCCAAGTAAGAGACTTAGATCTTCTCCTCAGGCTTCCTGTGCTAGGACATGCAGTCTAGAGCTCCTCTTCTGATGCCTCTGCACCAAAGGGCACAGATGGCTCCTTCATTCCAAAGGACCATGCTGAGTTTGGCACTGTGTTGGTACCAGCTGCTCCAGTGTCATCCCTTGCACTGAGACCCTTGGCAACTACCACCTTGCCTCTGTATCAAACACTTCCTTAGCATCGATTCCCCATTCTGATACCAGACATCTCGGATCTGGAGATCTCAGCACTGAAGCCTTTTAGGCTACGTCTACACTACACACTAGTGTTGGTGGCATATAATGTACATGTAGCTACATGCTACAATGAAAATCAGGTGCATCCACACTGTGGTGTGTAGCTACACATATCCATATCGGTCAGTGGGAAAGGCTTCAGCAGCTCCCCACTACCTGAGACTTTCCCTTAAGTGGGGAAGGGCTCCAGCTTTACGCAGTCTTTCCCTGCAGCAGGGAAGGGCTCCAGCTGCAGACAGCTGCCTCGGAATCTCTCCCTGCTGCCTTCCCCCTTCCAGAGCCTTTCCTCACTTCTGGGGTCTTTTCCTGCAGGAAGAAAGGCTCCAGCAGCAAGGAAGCAGTGGAACACTACACTGCTAAAAATATCAGTGTAGACAGGGAGGCATGGCATGGGTGAGTAGAGAGCTGTGCTTTATGTTCTACACTGCTATTTATTCTTGCTTGGGGGCCACACAGATATGTACGCTACATGCTGCTGAAGAAAGCATGAAATTTAGAGGTAACCTTTCTGTTGGCTTGGAGTTTCGTGTCCTAGATTGCTTGGGAGATGTGATTCTGACCCAGCCATTTCCTTCAGCTTCATTCCATTGTGTACCACATCGACCCAGGGCTGACCCTCCTCTGGAGGAGACCTATTCTTATTTGTCCTCCTTACCCAACAGCATTGGGGGTTCTTCATTTGGGTGACCCAGGGACAGTTTCTGCCTTAGCTGGGATTGAGATGGGCAATCTGGGACTCTCCCTAAAGCGATTCAGACTCTGTATCAGCTTGATTAGGCTACACCTAGCGGCCGTTTCATTAAAACACCCATTGGTGCAGAATTACACTGTATTTGCTTGTCTTGTGGTAACAACATCTCGAAAGAGCCTCTCCCATGTTTTTTCCCTCAGTCAAGGAGCCTCTCGCTCTGCTTGGTCCTAACTGGTCTCATGGGGTTGTTGTAATTGGGGCCTAGAAGGCCTACCTGAGTTGTGAGTCTAACTGTGGGAAAGTGGGTGGAAACTTGTAAAATAGTTTAATCACCTGTAATAACAAATGTTAGCAAATGTTGATGGGGAAAAGATAACAGAAGTCCAACTCCGACAGCTACATAATTTTTGTTTATAAAAATTAGTAAAAGAGAAAAACAAACTGAGTTAGTCTAAACAAAAGAGCCTTAATAATATAATTTAAGGACTGTGTTCATGCCATACCTAGTAAATAAGGAAAGCATGGGACTGGAAGTTAATGGACTAAACTTGGTATGTGGGGAATTAGACCTGATTGATTAACAAAATAATGAAAGTATGGACTATTCCACCCACCATTCCTCTTTTGTGGCTCTTACAAAGCACTTTTTGGGGATGGAGACTGGCTAATTGACTGGGAATTGCTGGAGGAGCAGGAAGGCATCAGACCTCTGTCTCATCCTGCTCTGCTCCAGGGACTTTTCCTTTGCCAGAGGATCCCAAAGGTCACTGCATCATCGAGAAGTCCAGGCCTTAACACACCAACGGGGACACCTGGTCATAACTGCCACACCATCAGAGACTCCAGTCAGGGACACACAATATCTTGCTTTGTCACTCTTTCCATTATGTGTTCCTTTCTGCCCCACTATTTTTCTTCGTGTTCTCTCTCTCTCTCTCCCTCTTTTTTGGCTTTCTGTCTGATCTGATTCTAAGGTTGGCTGTACCACATAGCACCACCACCATGAGTTGAGACAGCCCATCCAGCTCTACCCAGCTCTGCCCAGCCTAAGAGGGACCAATAAAGAAGAGGGACTAGACCAACCAGATTACGTTCCATGATCCAGAGCACTGCTGTAGTGGTTGACCTGCCCACCCAGAGCATCTGTCTATGACTGTCCTGCCTCCTGTAATCTCAAGAACATCAGCAAAAGCTGTATTTTCTCCACCTTTGCTATCCTCTGTCTTCTTCCACTCACGCCTGTCTCTTCCTGCAAGAGAAGTAACCAGTTTCATATCTTGGAAATGAGCCACAAAACTAATCCATCCCTGCTAAGAAGTGTTTTCCAACTCAAATAAGGGACTCCAGCTGATAGCAAAGTCCCATTTTAAAAGAGGATATGTATTGGTTAAGTTTCTCATATAATTATTTAATTTTAGTTTTAAACTGCTTCATAAATTTTTGTAGTTTTTTCCTTTCTTTTCCATATTTTAGTTAAATTTCTAAACTTTGGGAAGAGTTTCTTAGTGTGGTTGCCATGAAACTAACAAACCGAGGTCTCTATATAACAAACCCCGAACCTTGTTTAATGATGGACAATTTCAGAGTCATGCTAACACCTTTGACTCTTTGGGCCCATGTGTTCCATCTACATTTTACAGTAGGGCCTCCAATGAACCCGTGGTAACCTCTTTCCTATATCATCTCTCCATAAAGGCAGCATTCTTGGTAACTATCACCTCGCCTGGAAGAATCAGTGCCTCCTTACACCATATTCTGTAAAGACAAAATCACACTTAGGCATCATCCTAAATTCTTGCTTGCCTAAGGTGGTTTTGGATTTTCATTTTAACCAATCCATATGCCAGCTAGTTTTCTTCCTGAGACATCACTCTACTGCAGCCAAAATGAAACTACACACCTTGGACGTGATGAGAGCTTTATATTTTTATCTGGACAGAGCAAAACCATTTAGAACATCCCACAGATAGTTCATACCTTTCGCAGAAGGAGTTAGGAGCCTGTTTTCACCCAGAGATTATCCAAGTGGTTTTCAGACTGGATCAGGACTTGCTATCAGGGGGCAAATAAGATCCCTAAGGTCCTATTTGGCTAGGGTGCACACAGTCTCCAGAGCTTCCCTTTCAAATGTTTCAATACCTGACATATGGAGAGTAGCTTCAATCAACATATTCGCCTCTCACTACTCTCAGGTCCAGCATCCAGATCAGATGCCACATTTGGCAGGGCTGACATAAATTCACTATTCAAGTAAGGACTTCTCTCACTCCTTCTGTTGAAAGAACTGCTAGTTAGTTGTTAAAAGTGGAATTGGTGTGGACATCACTCGAAGAAAGAATCATTACCTACACTACAGTAACTGTGGTTCTTCTTTGAGTGCTTGTTCATGTCTATTCCAATCAGGTGTGTGCGCATGCACGGTAGCTGGAAGATTTTTCCGCTAGTAGCATCTGTTGGGTCGGTCTGGGCGCCCCCTGGAGTCGTGCCTTCATGGTGCTCAATATAGAGCTCTGCCGACCAGCCACCTCCTCAGTTCCTTCTTACTGCCAGCGACAGTAGGCTGGAACTTCCCGTAACCCTTGCTTTAGCAAGCATGTTCAACTCCAGTTGTTGGGGGTCTCTACCCCCTTCCAGCTCCCTGGAGCTGCGGTATGCGAGTTCGATGCCAAGAAAGGACTCGTCCCAGGACACTCGGCCCCAGCACGGCACCTCCCAAGGTCCAGCGGAGAGCAGGCACTGGTCTCACTCGCTGGTGCCTCAGAAGAAAAAGAAGCCGGACAGTCGTTCACCTCCGGCTAAATCTAAGGAAGTGAGACCCCAGGCGGGCCACAGCTCGAGATCCCCCATTAGAGCCGCATCGATCCCTGCCCAGGCGAGGTAGTTTAGTTCGGGCCCCCCACGTTCGGGCCCCCCCCCATGGGCCAGCAACTGCTGCTTCCTTCAACGCCGGAAGCTTTTGAAGTTCCTCGGGAGCTGCTGCACCTTACAGCACCGTTCTCGCTCCCTAGGAGGGAGGAACCTCTGATGCTGGCGGGCCCATCCCACCCCCAGGTGCAGTCAAGAGGGAAGCCGGCAGTGATCTCCAGGCATTCCTCCTCTCCATGTCCTTCGGCACTGGCCCACTCGGACAGAGAGCCTAGTCGCTCCCCAAGCTCTCGATGCACCAAAGCTCGGCTCCTCCGTGGTCTTCAGTCTTGGAGACCTCAGAGTCAGAGTCTGACTCCTATCACTGAGAGGAGTAGGAGCCAATGATTGAGGTCAAGGAGAAACAGGCAAGAGCTCTAGGCGTGGCCACCGCAGTGGCAGAATCCACCAAAGTGGCCATTCTGGACCCCCTCGGCCTTTCAGCAGAGCCAGGGAGGGATCCAAGGGCACTGCTCTGCAGTGTCTTCGGTGACCTCAGCCACATTCGTCCCGCCATCAATTGTGCAGCTCACCGTGGCACCTACTCACACGCGGCACCTTCACCGGCACTGGCCTCGACACTGATGACTCTTTAGACCTTGGCGCCGACAGCATTTTTGGCACTGATGACAACCTTGGCACCGACAGTGGCACAGACAACGGCCCTGCCATCTTCGTCGGCTCAGGCAACTGGTTTGGCACCGGTGGCACCATCAGTGTCTCCAATGCCTGTATCAACACCGAGTTTGGCATTGACAGCCCAGGTGCCAATGGGCACTCCATTGGCACTGTCGTTTTCCTGAGTGTCATGGGACCCCTTGGGAGCTGATGGCAGGGAGCAGCCGCTGCTTATAGGGGCTTCCTCCTCCTCTCCGGACGAGGCATAGGACAGTCATAATCCTGGCACTTGAATTAGCAGGGTGTTACAACAGTTGCTGCAAAGGGTTGCTCAGGGTCTGGGTATTAAGGCTGAGGAGGTGGTCAAGGAGGCTGATCCCATGGTGGATATCCTCATCCCCTCAGGACCTTCTCATGTTGCCCTACCACTTACTAAGACTATTGTGGCAAGACCCCAGCTTCCTTGCCACCCACTGTCAAGTGCAACGAGAGGCATTATTTCGTGCCCTCCAAGGGGTACGAACATTTGTACTCCCACCCACCTCCCGACTCTCTTGTTGTGGACACTGCTAATCAGCATGAGCGTGGCCCTCCCCTAAAAATAGGGAGGCTAAGTGACTCGACCTTGTTGGGAGAAAGGTCTACTCTACAGGGGGTCTTCAGCTCCGTATTTTGAACCAGCAGGCCATCGTCAGCAGGTACTCTTATAACACCTGCGTGGCGATTGTCAAATTTATGGAGCTCCTCCCTTCAGACTCCTGAGCCTATTCTCGGCCTTGGTGGAGGAGACAAGGCTAGTCTCCTGGGCTTCCCTCCAGGCCAGGTTCGACAGTGCTGATGCCACCACTAGGATCATGGCTACTGGGGTCTAGGGGCTCCCTTATGAGGTCCAACAGACCATTCAGGACCTCCCATTTGAGGGTGTGACTCTTTTCTCTGAAAAGACAGACAAGAGGCTGCATAGCCTGAAAACTCTGAAAACTCACAAGCCACCCTCAGGTCTTTGGGCCTGCACGCTCCCGCCACACAGCAAAAACACTTTAGGCCATAACCTCCTCTGAGGTTCTATCAGTAAAACCCCCCGGACAGCTCTCGGAGGAGGAACAGGAGTGGCAGGAAAAGACAACACCCATCCTCAGGCCAGGGCTCTGGCCAACCCAAACCACCTTCCAGCCCCAAACTGGCCTTTTCAAGGTACGGTGGAGGACAGTGCACCAGAACAAAAGCTGGATCTACCCCGCCTTACCTTTTCCTCTCAATTGTCCCCTTTCTACTGTGCATGGTCCCATATCACTTCGGACTGCTGGATGCTCCGCACAGGAATACTCCATCCAATTGTGCCTTCTTGCCCTTCTACCCTCCTTCCCATCCCTCTTCAGGGACCCTTCTCACAAGCAGCTCCTTATCCAGGAGGTGCAGTCGCTACTATCTCTAGGGGCAGTGGAGGAGGTTCCTCAGGAGCACAGGGGTGAGGGATTTTATTCCCGGTATTTCCTAATATTGAAAGCCAAAGGTTGCCTCCGGCCTATCTTGGACCTGCGAGAACTCAACAAGTTCGTGAAGAAACTCAAGTTCCACATGATTTCTTTGGCCTCCATTTTCCCTTAACTGGATCCAGCAGACTGATATGCCACCCTCGACTTGAAGGAAGCATATTTTCATATCGCAATCACTCAGCCCCACAGGAAGTACCTCAGGTTTGTGGTCAACAGTACCCACTACCAATTTACCATCCTTCTGTTTGGCCTTTCAGCAGCACCTCGAGTCTTCACCAAGTGCATGGCAGTTGTCGCCGCGTTCTTGCGCAGGCATTGGGTACAGGTGTTTCCATACCTTGACCACTGGCTGATCAGGGGCCGTTCAAGGACCCAAGTGGAAGGTCAGGTCAGATTCATCAGAGCCACCTTCGACAACCTGGGTCTTCTTTTAAATGAAGCAAAATCAACTCTGTCCCCTGTCCAGAGGATAGAATTTATAGGGGCAGTACTGTACTTGATCCAAGCCAGGGCATACTGTTGGAAACAATGTTTCAGGCCCTGAATGATATCATTCGAGGCCTCAGACAATTTCCCACCACCACAGCAAGAAACTGTCTGAAGCTTCTTGGACACATGGCTGCTTGTACCTACATGGTGCAGCATGCCAGACTCAGGCTTCGAGCTCTTCAGTCGTGGTTTGCATCAGTGTATGGCCCAGCCCGCCATTGTGACCCTGCCTCGCCCGGTCCTTGACTCCCTCCTGTGGTGGCTCAACCCTCAGGAGGTATGCTCAGGGGTCTCCTTCGCCACTCTGCAGCCATCCCTGTCGCTAGTGATGGGCACATCAGACTTGGGCTGGAGAGCACATCTGGGAGACCACAGGACTCAAGGCCTCTGATCTCAGGTGGACCTCCACATCAACCTCCGAGAGCTCAGAGTGGTGTGCCTAGCATGCCAGACCTTCCTGGCATACTTAATGGCACAATGAGTATCAGTCGTGATGGACAATACAACAACAGTGTTCAATATCAACAAACGGGGGTGTACACTCCTCTCCCCTGTGCCAGGAAGCCCTCATGCTGTGGGACTTCTGTGTAGAACAGAAGTCGATACATCAATTTTTATTTTGATCAGTCGTACCTCCCTGGGGTACAGAACGAGCTGGCAGACCACCTCAGCAGGTCATTTCACAGCCACAAGTGGTCCCTTTGCCTGGATGTTGCAGTTTCAATCTTCCAGAGGTGCAGCTTTCCCCAGATAAAACTATTCGCCATGCGACACAACAGGAAAATGCCAGCAGTTCTGCTCCTTCCAAAATCACAGCTTGGGCTCCAGCACGGATGCATTCCTCCTCCATTGGGGAGGTTCTCTCCTATACGCCTTTCCACCCATACCACTCATTCACAAGGTACTCCTCAAGATCTGGAGAGAACGAGTGAGTGAGCTCAGGTCATACTGATACACCAGCCTGGCCCCGTCAGCACTGGTACACATCTCTCCTAGACGTGTGTGGAAGCCGTGATCACCCTGCCGCTCTTCCTGGGTCTCTTCTGAGACAAGATCAAGGTCGGCTTCAACATCCAAACCTTGAGACGCTTCATCTCACGGTGTGAAAGCTCCATGGTTGAACCTGATGGATCTTTCCTGTTCAGACCAGTTTAGACAGATTCTCCTTGGCAGCAGAAAACCCTCTACGTGAGCCATGCACCTTGCCAAGTAGAAGAGATTTTCAGTCTGGTCGGCGCAGTGCCATTTGTCCCCGCGCTATCCTCAGTGACACTTATTCTGGACTACCTCCTCCACCTGAAGCAACTGTGGCCTTTGTTGTCATCAGTAACGGTACGTCTTCACTTACCGGAGGGTCTGGCGGCAGGCAATTGATGTTCTGGGATCGATCCCGGAAGTGCTCGCCGTCGACGCCGGTACTCCAGCTCGCCGAGAGGAGTATGCAGCATCGACGGGGGAGCCTTCCTGCCGCGTCTGGACCCGCGGTAAGTTCGGACTAAGGTACTTCGAATTCAGCTACGTTATTAACGTAGCTGAATTTGCGTACCTTAGTCCGAAGTGGGGGCTTAGTGGGGACCAGGCCTAAGAATGCACTTAGCTGCCATCTCGACCTTCCACCCAGGCACAGAGGGCCACTCCGTGTTTGCTAACGCTATGGTCAGCCGGTTCTTAAAAGGGCTCAACAGGCTATACCCTAATGTCAGTCAGCCTGTCCCTGCCTGGGACCTCAATTTGGTCCTTTCTAGACTCATGGGACCCTCCTTTGAACCATTAGTGACATACTCCCTGCACTACCTCTCTTATAAGGTGGCATTCCTGGTAGTGATAACTTTGGCGAGCAGTGTGTCTGAGCTCAGGCACCTAACATCAGAGCCTCCCTACACCATGTTCTATAAGGACAGGGTTCAGCTCAGGCCTCATCTTGCTTTCCTCCCAACAGTTGTGTCGCAGTTTCACATCAACCAGGATATCTTTCTCCTGATATTCTACCGTAAGGCTCGTTCCAGCAGCAGGGAGCAGAGGCTCCACTCTCTGGATGTCCACAGGGCGCTAGCCTTTTACATCGAGAGAACGAAATGTTCAGAAAATCGGTCCAGTTATTCGTGTCAGTGGCGGACAGAATGAAGGGTCAGCCTGTGACATCACAGCACATCTCATCATGGATAGCGTCCTATATTCATGAGTGCTACAACCTGGCAGGTGTTCCTGCACCTCCAATCACTGTGCACTCCATCACGGCGGGGGCTTCATCAACAGTGTTCCTGGCTCAGATTCCCACTCAGGAAATCTGCAGGGCGGCAGTGGTCCTCCATCCATACTTTCGCCATGCACTATGCGATTACCCAGCAGGCCAGAGACGATGCAACCTTCAGATGAGCAGTGCTCCAATCAGTGGAAGACTCTAACCCCACCACCTAAACTTGGGCTTGTGAGTCACCTGATTGGAATTGACATGAACAAGCACTCGAAGAAGAAAAAACAGTTACTCACCTTCTCGTAACTGTTTTCTTCGAAATATGTTGTTCATGTCAATTCCAATACCCACCCTCCTTCCCCGCTGTTGGTGTAGCCGGCAAGAAGGAACTGAGAGCGTGGCTGGTCGGCAGAGCTCTATGTTGAGACCCATGAAGGCGCGACTTCAGGGGGCACACAGACCTACCCGACGGATGCTGCTATGGGAAAAATCTTCTGGCTGCCGTGCACATGCGCGCACACACACCTGATTGGAATGGACATGAACAACACAACTCAAAGAACAACATTTATGAGAAGGGGAATAACCATTTTTTTCTTCGAGATGTGGTGTTTTATACAGATTCCTCAACCAGCCCTGCATCCCTGTTAATTGGATTCCCATTTTTCAGGATTCTTATTAGTGAAGGATCTGAGTAGTGGTTGCAACCTCCTGCCCCTTATACCTTCAGCTATGGTAGCCAAGAGAACATCAGGGACCTAGTCAGCGTTGCAACAGATACTGCTAGTCAGAAAGGATCTGACACACATAGGGGGCATATGCATCAAGAGTGGAATATGTGTTGACAGCACATCTCGAAGAACCACAGTAACTGTGGTTCTAAGTAACCGTTCTTTTTGGACTAATTACTGTACCTTGTCACTGATCAAAGTCCATTGTGCATCATCTCAGCCATCCTTCATCAGAAGATTCCTTCAGTGATTGGTTACTGGTTAATGTCTGTCAGAGAACCTGTCGCAAAATGGGATCTCAATTTAGTTCTGTTATGACCAGGACATGGGCAGTCTGACCTAGTGGTCAAAGGAGTCGGGAGGCAGGCCAAGTCAGATAGCAGGAAGTCAGAGTCCAAGACAGGTCAGAGGGCAAACCAAGAATTGAGCATTAGGAAGCAGGCAGGATCAGGTTACAAGGACATCAGCGGGAGGAGACATACTTGAAAGTAGAACCATGGATGGATAACTAGAGTCCGGCTAGGTCAAGACACCGGGAAGTCAAGCCAGCTAAACAGGAAGCACAAGTCACACAGTCCAGAGCAGGGTAGATCCCACTTGCATGGACAATTTCCTGTTCCTATGCTGGGTTTATATGGGAGCTATGGACCAGTCAAGATCCCCAGCATCCTGACAGTCAAGTTCCAGGACTGGATTCCTCTATTGGGTTTCAGCTTCTGCTCTAGCAACTGTTAGCAGATTGCTGGGTAGCAGGTTGGAGCTTTCATTAGCTCCCATGGACCCAGGTACAAGACTTGCAGTCCCTGACAAGTGCTTACGAAGATTATGGATGGACCTTTTGAAGCTCTGGGAGAGCACAGTATTCAACCGGTTAGAGATGGCATTTTTAATCACAGTACATCTACAAGAAGAGTGAGTGAATTGCAGATTTTGATAGATGTCTGCCTTCATTGTATTCTGTCCTGATCCAAAATTTTTGCCTAAAATAATGTGAGTTCTGTCTAAACTAATCTATTTGGCTATGCCTACACTGTCCCATAGTTCGGACTATGAGGGTGTGAATAGTAGTGCACACCAGAGTGCTGCACTGTAACTCCCTCGTGTGGATGCTGCAGGTGCAAACTAAAAGGTTCCTAGTTCTAATTAATACAGTCCTGTTTGAAAAAGACTACAGTAATGTGAACTAGGAACCAATTTGGTCATGCCCACAGCATCCATATGGGGGAGTTCAGTGTAGCACTTGGCACGCACTCCTAGTCATGCGCCCATAGTCTGAAATGTGCAGCAGTATAGACAAGCCATTAGTCTCTTTTCCAGACCTTATTCCTTCTAGGGGAGAATTAGACTCCATACTCTGTTAGAATTTTTATTTTGATCAGACGTCACCTAAACTTTTGGATCCAAAAATTGTTTAACAACAACTTGAAATAATCCTGCCTGTTTTTTTGCTCACTTGCGAGAGTGGAGTGGAATACAGGAAGTGTGTGTGCATAATATTTTTTCTTAATTGTACATTTTACCTTGTTAACAAAATAACTATTTTAATTCAATTAACAGTTGTGCATTTTTATTCCAGAAAAGACATAAAGCTGATAATGCAGTGAACAAGAAACAAACACAAGGTAGGAACCATTTAAAAAATCTCTAAATTGTGCAGCAAAGAAAAAATTCAATCTGAATGCTGTGTGTATTTCTTTATGGTTCTTTGGTTTCAGATTTGTCAGTATTATGTTTGAAATCAAAAAGCATACAAGTTTACACTTTTAGATGTTTAGAATGTAAAGACCTGATTTGTATGTGTGTGCATGCATGCACATTGCAAAACACATCCATTTCTCTCTTATGTGTGTGCCACAGTTTCCCATGCAAATAGCTACTTATACCTCCAGATGTTTTTGTGTACACACAATTTACTGAATTTTATGTGAAAATAGGCATGCAATTGTGGAGGTAATTTTAAACTATGGGATCTAAATGTTTAGAATTTACAAATTTGAAATAGTTCGAACACCACAGTATTATATCACAAATTAAAATATAAATTTGGAATAGAGGGCATTATCCATAAAGCTGAACAAATGTTCAAAATAAACCCTTTGAATACAAGTACGGTAGTTTACAAAAATACTACTATAAAAAAAGTTTGATTGATAACCTTACACATAGTTCCCCAGTTTCCCAGACAGGGTGACAGTTCTGTAATTTCTTATTGTGATGAAGTCTTACAGCCTTGAGAAAGTGTAAGCATAAGATGTGTAGATGAGTAAGGAACAACTTTTCTAATTCATGGAACAATGATGGTCACGAAGCCTTTTATAGTCCCTGACTGTTGACCCAGTAAAAAGGAGTTTGAAACAATTCTGATGGAGTCGTCATCTCTTGTTATTCCCCTATTATTGCTTGACTGGGAGAAACACGTGGACTTGTGGATCTGACAAAGAAGCAGTTCTCTAGGAAGGACGGCCTCAAGGATGGATATAGTCACACTCACCTCACTTTTACAGGATTGGACAATGCTGTGCAGGGTGCAAAACTTGTGATCTCCTGGTTTTCCTAGAAGTTTGCCAAAGAGATTTTGTGGGATGTTACCTCTTGATTTTGAACCTTAGAAGACCAAGAACGTGTTTAGACCAAGAACGTGAGGAAAAAGTGTGTTTGTCCCAAGATCACCATGACGACAACACTTTACCAAGGAAACTGGAGACACAGACGCCACAGACCAGCCAGTTGACCAGAGCATGATGCCCACTGGCATAACAGTACCTGAGCCAGAAGACATCCCCTGGTTCCCCAAACTGCAGTTCCTGACTGACTCTGAAGCTCCACAGACCAAGCAAGCAGAAGATCAGATTCTTTTCCTTTTTTTATGACTAGATCCACAGTTCCTTAATGTGGGACATTGCCTTTCTGTAGCTGTAAAGGTCAGAATCAAAGCTGAATTGGTGGCTGACAAGGGACTAGCCCCCATCTTCCAGAGGGACTCCCCAAGTTTTGTTCTGTCTCCTGTAGCTACTGGCAGAGCCATGGAATCCAGCACGTACTGCAAGAGAGAGGGTTTTAAAAAAGCCACACACACACCAAATAAACATGAACAGCTGGTTTGTCTGCTGCCTGGAGTTACCACAGAGCTGCTATGCCCCTTCTCCCCACCTGATTGTGTAACAGGCTAGGAGTATGGCTGAGACAGGCCCAAATGGGAGACCACAGCTGTGTTCCTCCTTCTCTTTATTCCTGTCAGAGGATGCAGAAGGAGAGGTTTGTGCCTTGTGCACATCAGCCAGGTCATCCACTGGGTTTGACCACCTTACCCGGAAACCAGGAGGCAGTTCCTCAGGCATTCCTTACCAGCAGGGAATCTGACAGCCATGCTGCAAATGTCTCAAAGGATGGCAGAAAAATGAAGAGAGCCTTTGTTATTACATCAAAGGGCAGTGGCCCAGCACATGGAAAACATAACTGATACTGGCTAAATACACTACAGACAGAGCAAGGAGCAGCCGGTAAGACTGTTTTGGATGCATATCCTCCTGCAATGCAGATCTCATAATCATTCTCCCCCCTTTCCCCGTTCCCTTCCTTGGTTGGGTAGTTCATTTTTCTTCCCTTATTCCTAGAGGAAGTTAAGAATTCTGCATGAGGGGAAAAGAAGAGAATCTTCCCCTCAGGAAGAAAGTCCCTCTTGGAGCTCTTGAATTTGGTGTAAAAAGAGACTTTACCTCAGAGGCTGCCATCTTGTGAGTTCCAGGCAGCAGGTGCAGTATCTCCTACAGGCATTCTGTCTGCTCTCAAAAGGACACAGATAAGGAGATGCCTGTTAGTAGAAGAGGTTCATAGGACTCCTCATCTGATTCAAGTTTCCAATCCCCACCTTCCCAAAAGGAGTCAAATTTTAAAAATGGAAACGGGATTCAATAAATTACTTCCAGAAATTACTATCCCTTCTTCTGGGGATAGTAGTTCCTTGAACTCATTACTGGATGGCACCAAAGCTAAAGGCCCTGTTCACAAGGTTTTCATACATGGGAAGAAAAAGCATAATAAAAGGAATAGAATTATTTGTGTCTGTTTTTTCTTCATCCTCCTCATTTAATTCATTTTCATCCTCATCTTCATGGGCATCACCAAAGGAAGGCTAGGAAATCTGTTCAGTGTAAGTCCAAGAGAGGAAAAAAGAAGTCAAGAGGAAGGTCAGGATCTTCTTTACAGAAGGAAGGTGAACTCTTTTTGTCTCAGAGGATGAATCACAAGATGAAGTGAAGCAGGAGGATCTTTTTTCAGCTGAATCATTTAAGATGTTACAAAAGATGATTAGATACTTAGGTATTCTGTCAGATGAGCGCATTAGAAAAGATTCTAAGGAGGAAGAAGAGAGAATTGATCCAGAAATTAAAAAAAAAAACTATCCAACAGGTTCAAGATCTAAATGTTGGGAAGAGTCATCGTCAAGAATCTCAGTGCCTAATTCATCTTGGAATGTTGATAGACACAGAGGCCCACAAAATCTTTCTGGCAGCCAAAAGATGGAACTAGAACAGATTACCCTCCTGAGGAGGTGCCCCAGGACATCAGTAGGCACCCTAATTAGTGATCTGGGGATGATCATGTCCTGCACTGGGATAGTGCCTTGGGCAGAATGCATATAAGCACTCTCCAGAGTTTCCTGCTGGCCATTCCCTGCCATTTTTTTTCCATCTTGGAAAGTGAACATTCTGTCACTAGTGTTCAAATCCCTGGATGGTGATGAGTCCAAAGAGATTCAGGGGGGGGGGGGTTGGCCATGTTGGAGCCAGAGAGGTGTGTCATACCAACTGATGCCATTCTGGAAGGGTGAGGAGCATTATCCAAGAAGTTGGTGGCTCAAGGGACATGGTCCTTCTTGGAATGAAAGAAAAGCATACATTTTCTAGAGCTGAGAACAATATATATAGGCTGTTCAACAACTGGCCCCAGCATTGCCAAATGGCTATGTTCTGGCAATAACAGACAATACATAAATGGTGTACATACACCATTGGGGAATACTAGATCAAGGGATCTATAAAAGGAAGCAGCATCATTGATGTAGTGGGTGGAGGTCCATCTATGGTCTATCAGGACCTTGTATATCAAAGGTCACCAGCAACGTGAAGGCCGAGTGAATGGGCAGAAGGAAAATTGATGATGCAGAATAGGGTCTTCAAAACAAATCCTTCTGATTGATCATCAAAAAATATGGAGTTCCTATTGTGGGCCTTTTTGCAGCCAAAGGAAACTAGAAGGTTCACCAGTAGTTTGCAGGAAAACTGGCATAGGCATAGATGCTCTTGTCATAGGTGTCCTGTCGCTCAAGTGGCCAAAGGGCTTACTTTATGCTTTCCTCTCACTGCTCAACATCACCAGTGTAATACGGAGGATCAGAAAGGAGGAAGCCGCAATTATATTAGTAACCCCCCGATTAACCAAGGAGGCCTTGATTTCCTGACCTTGTGAACATGTCAGAGCCACCGTTGTTCTTGAATTCAAGGCCAGATTTGTTATCCTAGAGTCCAGTTCTTCACCAGGATCCCTCCCTGTTCTATCTCAGTTGACAGGTATGTTATTCTTCATTTCCCAGGTCTGCAGCCTAGTTGACCTTTCATATGTAGATGGTTGCTAAATCTTGTTGCTTGTTCCTCTTCAGTATCACCAAAATCCACCTTTCTTTGCTATCTCCATTGCAGCAACCTTGTCTCATGCCTTGGCCATCTTACATGTCAACCTTCTTTTGGCCTTCTTGCTTTCTCTGCTTTCCATCTCCAGGCAAATCAAAATACTATATCAAAAGTTATGTCATATCATCCACCTCTTTGAAAACCTAAAATGTATTTCTGTCTCCTATTGCATCAAATTCAGGCTTTTCGTCTTCACTTATTAGGCCTCATATAATGTTGCCATACCAACATATTTGCGTTTATTTCCTCCTTTCCATTCCCAGTGCCCAATTCTTTCATTTTACCCTATTTCCCAGTCTCAGCTTGGAACCTTCTAGCATGGTGTTCCTTATATCTGGAACAGTCTTCCTTTCCCTCTCTGCCTTGCATTCTCTCTCCTTCAAATCCCTACTTAAATTCCAGTTCTTCAAAATAATACCTATTCTCTTCTCATTAGTAATGCCCACACTCTACCTCACCTGATATATTGTCCAGTAATTTAGATTGTTTGTTTTTTTGTTTTGTTTTTTTAAATGCTGCATTCTTCAGGGCAGGGAACATGTCTTTATCTGTGTTTATAAACTGCCAATTGATTGGGTTCTTCTGTACACTAGAAAATCATGTCAGCATTTTTATCAGAGAGTATTCTTGAGATTGTTTCCTATAGTAATTTTATAAGATTTCAGTTCAGATCATGTTTCTTCTAGAATCTAATATTTTTGGAAGCATCGCTCATCAAATCTCATATTAAAATATGTCTTAATTTTCCTTAACTTTTTATTTCATTCTGCTTCATACACATTTTATGCTGTAATTAATTAATGCAAGAAGTATGGGGAATAAACAGGAAGAACTAGAAATACTAGTGAATAATCACAGATGCAACATAATTGGCATCATAGAAACTTGATGGGATAATTCATATGATGGGAATATTTGTGTAGAAGGGTACAGCTTGTTCAGGAAGGACAGGCAGGGAAAACAGGTGTTGCCTTGCTATCAAAGATGTATATACTTGCACTGAGACAGAAAGGGGAGGCAGATCTGTTGAAAGTCTCTGGGTAAGGATAAAAGGGGTTAAAAACAAGGATGATGTCATGGTAGGGGGTCTATTAAACAGGAAGAAGAGATGGTTGAGACCTTTTTTTAAACAACTAACAAAATTATTCAAAACACAGGAGTTGGTGGTGATTGGAGAGCTTTAGCTACCCAGACATCTGTTGGGAAAATAATACAGCAGGGCACAGATTATCCAACAACTTCTTGGAATGCATTAGAGACAACTTTTTATTACAGAAGGTGGAGAAAGTGACTTGTGCACTGGCTATTCTGGATTAGTTTATGATAAACAGGGAGGAATTGATCTACTTGAGAATCTGAAGGTTGAAGGCAGCGTGGGTGAAAATGATCATGAAAAGACAGAGTTCATCATTCTAAGGAACAGTAGGAAGGAAAACAGTAGAGTAAAGATAATGGACTACAAGAAGGCAGACTTTAGCAAACTCAGAGAATTGGTAGGTAAGTGCCCGTGCGAAGCAAGTCTAAGGGAAAAACGAGTTCAGGAAAGTTAGCAGTTTTTCAGAGAGACATTAAGGGCACAAGAGCAAACTATAACAATACGTAGGAAATATAGAAAGTATCGTAAGAAGCCACACTGGCTTAACCAGATTTTCAATTACCTGAAACTTGAAAAGGAGTCCTACAAGAAGTGGAAACTAGGTCAAATTACAAAGGATGAGTATTTAAAATAACAAACACCACAAGAATGTAAGGACAAAAATAGAAAGGCCAAGGCACAAAATGAGATTAAACTAGCTAGAGACATAAAGGGTAACAAGAAAACATTTTACAAATACAAATACAAGCAAGAGGAAGACCCAGGGACAGGGTAGGTCCATTACTAAATGAGGAGGGAAAGATAACAAGAGAAAATGCAGCTAAAGTCTGCCTTCTTGTAGTCATATGAATTATCCCATCAAGTTTCTATGATGCCAATTATGTTGTATCTGCAATTATTCACTAGTATTTCTATGCTTGACCTGAAATAGCAGTGAATGTGTGTTTAGTAAAATGTCATCTGAATATACTGCTCTATTTTATACACATGATTTTTAGTAACAGTCAACACATGAGGAGTGTCACCTATAAACAGAAGTTTGACTGTTGTACAGTCTAATTATGTGTCTTTGCTTTTCAGTATTGAGAAATGGTGCTTGGGAGATTGTCCATTGGGAAAAGGTGTGTATTTGGTTTTTTGTTTTTGTTTTTAGGGATGTAAATTTTATGTTTATACTATCATTTGATACAGTTTCTATATTTTATATCAGAGTAAATGACAGTCATATGAATTAACTTACAAGTATGATGGAAAACATTAAAATGTTCAGTTTTTAGTAACACTTTCTAGAATATTAAATTTAGCTTGTTTAGTAAAATGTACTTTTAGGCCCAAAACCAAATTCCTCATTCAGGCAAAACTGTCATTAATAGTTCAGTGAAAGGTCTGCCTGAATAATATTTCAATGAATGTTTTGCCTGAATGTCTTCAGATTTTGGGATACTGGCATGTGGGATATCTGTACAAGTACCTTTAGCATTATTAAAATTAATAGACAAGAAAATAGCTCAGTTTTTATATAGTGAGCAAAGATTAGTAAAAATGTTTTTAAATTTACTTAACATATTTTGCAAAGCTTACCTTGTGTTTAAAATACTAAAAACTTAAGGCATTGTTATGAGGTAATAGAGCAGTGTACTGGTAAAGCTGGGAAACATTCAAAAGTTCTGTTCAAAAAGTATTTCTTCACACAACGGACAGTCAAGCTGTGGAAATCCTTGCCAGAGGATGTTGTGAAAGCCAAGACTATAACAGGATACAAAAAAGTAGATGATAAATTCATGGAGGATAGGTCCATCAATGACCATTAGCCAATATGGGCATGGATGTTGTCCCTAGCCTCTGTTTCCCAGAAGCTAGGAATGGGCAACAAGGGATGGATCACTTGATGATTACCTGTTCTGTTCATTCCCTCTGAGGCACCTGGCATTGGCCACTGTCAGAAGACAGAATACTGTGCTAGATGGACCTTTGGTCTGACCCAATATGGCTCTTCTTATGTTTTTATTAGCAAATGTTTGTCAAAAAAAACCCAGCTTTCATAGATCTGTGTAACCTGAGGTTTCAGTAAATTTGATCCAATCAGATCTTTTTTCCCCCCCTGTGGAATCATCTAATTGCAAACAGGAAAGGTTTAACGTCATGAGATTCACATCTCTTTGCATGGGTTACAAATTAGCTGGAACCAGGAGCAGGCATCTGCTGTGATACAACAGAACTCTGAGTTTAGGGAAACTGATTTCCTTTTGTGTAACTAGGCTAAATATAAATCTGACTATAGAACGATAATAAGAGTTCCCAGTATCAAGGGCGATTAAAGTGGAATATATTCAATGCCAGGAATACAATGATACTAGGCCTTATTTTAGTGGGATTTGGGCATCTAATACCCGTAGACTCTTTTGAAAATCATTGCCTAAATTTTTAACTGTCTTTTTGGCAAATTGAGAATTTACCTATGCGTAAAAGTTAGAGATAGATGTGTGTTTGACTGTTAACCAATTCCCAGTTTTCTTACAGGTAGATGTTGGAGATATAGTTATAATAAAAGGCAAAGAGTATATACCTGCTGACACTGTACTTCTCTCATCAAGGTAGAGATGCCCACTGATGCTTACAATGTAGAGGCTGGTTTCTCTACCCTGCATTAATTTTGTGATTGCTCCAAGGAAATAAGAAATAAACAGAAATACTCTTTACCTCTCCCATCATTTTACATTTAGTATTGAAAAAAAAATCTGTATTTGGGTATTTAAAATCTTAAACACTTTTTCATGCTTGGCATATATAATAAATAAAAGGAATTGTATCTGTCAGTTTTGTTAGAATTACATTGAGGGGTGTACTAATCCCTTAGGGCAGAGGTGGGCAAACTATGGCCCGCAGGACCCTCCTGCCGAGCCCCTGTGCTCCTGGCCCAGGAGGCTAGCCCCTGCCCCCTTCCTCGCTGTTCCCCCTTCCCCGCAGCCTCAGTTCACTGCGCCGCTGGCGCAATGCTCTGGGTGGCGGGGCTGCGAGTTCCTGGGCAGCGCAGCTGCAGAGCCCTGCCTGACCTGGTGCTCTGTGCTGCGCGGTGGCGTGGCTGGCTCCAGCTGGCGGCATGGCAGTAGCGCCGCCATCCACTGGTGCTCCAGGCAGGGCGGTAAGGAGGCAGTTGAGTTCGGGGGGGTGGGTCAAGGGGCGTGGGTGTGGATAGTGGTCGGGGCGGTCAGAGGGCGGAGAACAGGGGTCCCGGGGGGCAGTCAGGAAGGAGAGGAGGGGTTGTATGGGGCGGCGGGGGGGCAGTCAGGGGACAGGGAGCAGGGGAGGTTGGATTGGGCAGGAGGAGTCTGGGGGGGCCGTCAGGGGGCGAGAAGCAGGTGGGGTCAGATGGGGGTAGGGCCGGGCCATGCCTGGCTGTTTGGGGAGGCACAGCCTCCATACAATTTCCGAAACCCGATGTGGCACTCAGGCCAAAAAGTTTGCCCACCCCTGCCCTAGGGGTATTATATTACCAGGACCTTTAATGCATTTAAACTTAATTCTGTTGTTTGGTATAATGCATGAATCTAAATGTTTGACTATATGTCTATTATTGAATTTAGCCAAATTAACTTTTCACTATATTCATAACAAATTCTGTCATTTTTAAAGATACATTGATATTTTGCCTCATACAACAAAAGTCTGTTTTTATGAATAGTTGCTAATTTTGATAGTGTAAATTAACACAAAAGTAAATTTGACCATAACAGAGTAACCACCAAATTATCATGAAATTTTACCTATGATATGATGTTTTTATGAACAGAGAATTTATTTTTATTCTTTAATATGTAGAAGTTAAATAGAATATTTGTATATTCAAACCAAGTTTTCAAATTATATAAAGCTTCTGTCTTCAAACATGAAACAAAAACTCTATATTAATCATAACATCAACGCTGCATAAAATCATAAATAGCATAAACAATTATTTTTATTTTAATGAATATTCTTAGAGGTTGTTTATCATCATTTCCTTGGACAGTTTCATTTATGAAATCCAGATTTTACTATGTTAAAGATGCACTTTTTTCAGAATCTGTTTGATCAGGTCACGCGCTATTTGCAGTATTCTAACAAATACTTTGAAATAAGAATTATATAAATGCTTCAGAATAATTTATGTATTTTGATTTGCAGTTGTATGCATCTATTTTCTGATACTGTTTATTTTTTGTATTACCATAGGGCCTAGGAGCCCTAGTAATGGACCAGGATGCTAGGTACTCTGCAAACACAGAACAAAAAGTCTGTTCCTGCCCAAATAAACTTAGTCTGTAAACCAAGAGACAACAAATGGATGCAGAAAGCTGGGGGGGAAGGGGTGTAAGTACAAGTAAACGGGCAATATTGGTCCGCACGATAGGCAATGATCTCGGCACACTAGCAGCCTAACAGCTGTCAAATTTTTGGTAGGAATCATGGCAAAGGAGAGTTTTTTAAGGAGGGATTTGTAGATTGATAAAAGGGTAGCTTTGCACTACTGTATGCCTTGGAAATGTGGCAGATGATGTGGCAGGAAGCTGAATGCATCTCACTGGCTTTGATTTGAGAACAATATTGGGAATTCATTGGAGAGATTGGTTGTACAATCTGGAAGTGTGTTGCGCTGCATGGGTCAGCAGACTATGGACTCAGTAATCAGACAGGAACAGCTATAGTGGATCGGCCATGTCAGCACTCTACCCTGAGGCAGAAGCATAAGGTCTATCTTAGACTAGATTCCACCTGAAAGGAAGAGAAGACATGGACAACAAAGACCAATCTATTTCAGGACGATCCAGAAGGATGTTGCCATCATGGAGACAAGTTATAATGGAGTCAAACATTTTGCTTTGGACAGACAGTGGGCAAAATGGGTTGCCTCATGTGCCTTGAGGCACTAGAAACCCTAAGTCTAAGTTGACAACTTGATCGCGAATGAGAGATGATAGGCCAGGTGGGGATTGACTGTAAAGGACCTTGCAAGTGGCTAGCATTTATAATGGAAGCATTTATAACTTAAAAGAGTGTTTGTGCATGTTTGGAGTTAAACTTTATGCATGTGCTTAATTCATTGAAGTTAATAAACTGTTCTTGTGCATAAAGTTAAGCATGTGCATAAAGTGTTTGCAAGATTAGGATCTTTTGTAGTCTATAAAAGGTGGTTGGTTTGGAAGGAGTTGAGTTATTGTAAATTTGGGATTTCTATTAGTGTAGATCATCAGTTAAGACTACCGTTTCCTAATGATAATCTAAAATCAAAAAGAGAGAGAGAGACAGACAGTATATTCCTTAATTACAATCTATGGATTGTTTAATACAAGAAATGACCTGTCACAAAATTAGGGAGAGGAGACAGATTTTCCCCCAAAGAGCCACGTAATAACGATTTACCTTTAAAATGACTTTTTTTTTTCTTTTTCTGTATATGATATGAACTTCTCATTTTAATTGTCAAAACAGCTATGAAAAAATAATTTATTGCAATTAATATTATATTAAAATTAAACAAGAAAATAGCTCCTGGCTTTTATATGTTGAACAGAGATCAGAATACTGATTTTTTTTTTTTAAGTCATTAGTCTTTTGTCCATTTTCTGTTTGCTGGAGCCTTTGTGATGCAAGTCCACTCTGAATTTGTCAGTTCAGTCGCAAAAAGATATATCCAGTCTGTATATTAAGATACATAAAATATTGTCAAATGGTCATTATTTTCCAAGCAATATAATATTATTATGGTAGCTCCTAGAGGCAAAGCTCTGCAGTGCTGGGCACTGTACAAACATACAGTATAGAGACAGTACTAAGTGTATTTGGATATTATAATACTTGGGTATCAATAATACTTAGAATCAAAGTTTATAAATTATGATTGGATGCTAATTAAATTGGACTTTTTATCTACATGTAAAGATTCTTGTCCTCCTACCTTTTCAGAAAAAGTTGAATATTACTTCTAATTCTACTGTACCTCTGCTTTGGAACCTTTATATAAGCAGTGATTTGAGAACATAGTATGCTCACATTTTATTTTAACTTCATTATCCATTTTTTCTGAAACTTAGAATTTGTGTTTAAAGTAAAGCAAGCTGGTTGAGCAGCAATTTATATGTTGTCTTCTGCTCTCTGACCTGATTTAAATGGATTTTGAAAAAATTGTCATCAAACGTGTCTATTAACATGTATTGTTTTGTATAATAATTTCAGACTTTGTCTCTTTTTGTCTTTGTCCATTTGATTTATTCCCTTTACTCATTTTTCTGTTCTAATCATTTTTAAACTGGGATATGTAGGTGGCAGTAGGGGAAATAGTGAAAGTGACCAATGGGGAGCATCTCCCAGCTGATCTCATCAGTCTGTCATCAAGGTTAGAATAAACTGGTTGCACATGAAATGTGTATGTGGGTCCTCATGTACCAAATTTGAAAAATGTAGTTCAGTTTTTGTCTGCATAGCTATGTTGATATATCAACTGTCTTTAAAACAAACACATTACAGAGGTGAATTTTATAGAAGTAGAAAAGATTTAGTTCATAAAGATATTTGTGTAGGTTATTGAAATGTATAAATGTATGGTAGCATTCCCAAATACTGAAAATGTGTTTCACTCCTCCCTAGTATATTTTTGTATTATATTCACGGAAAATTTTAAGCAAATTTTCATAAAACAAACTGTCACTGTGAAACCATAGTATAACTTTGCAGTGTTGTACTTTAGGCAAGTTGAGAGGAATACATTTGAACCATAGACAACTCATTGTTTTCAATAAATTATATAATATAACAAATGATTAACATTTGATACATTTTTATAGGACCCTCTGCACAAAATTGGATGTTGCACATTCTGTCCTGCATGTGATGGAAAAATAGCTCCATTCTTGTGTGTAGTGACAAATAGCATGTTACTTTGATATACTTCAGCTGTATACTAGTGTTTGTATTGTGGCTGCATCTTGTTTTGTTTTTCACTAACAAATCAAACAGCCTGCCCTGATCTAACTGTAATCTGTTTATTTTGCATTCTACTAAAATGGTTGCTATTTTGCATGTCTCTTATTTGTAATGTCTTTGCTGCCTTAACTTTTTCAAAGTGCTTCATAAATGTTTTGTTTATTTTTGACTGTTAAACTAATGAAAAATGCTAGAATTAGACACATGCATTTATTGAATCAGCTATACAAAAACAGTCTAAATGGAAGTCTGTCATTTACATTCTTAGAAAAGTTGCCCAAGAAAAAAATCAATGAGTAATTGAAGTGTTTCTTCAATCTTAAAATAAGAGGTTTGTGATAATTAAATGTTCTATTTTAATACTAGCATACAGTCAAAATATGAAGAAGTAATCAATACATTTTAAAGAATTCAGAATATTTGCCGCAAGATAAAGTTAATGACACATTGGCTACTATTCATCATTGATTGAAAACATGCTTTAAACTTTCTATATGTATTTATTTAATAATAATATTGAAATTCCAATTTAATTCTTTAAAAAAGGAGAGTAAAAGCGTTTTCTATTAAAACCTACAAGATTGCAAATCACTGTAGAGATTAAATTCCTATTTATTTACTTCCAGTGTTTTTAATGACTTCCTGGGCCCTTACAAAAACAAAGCTAAATTTCTACCACAGATCTAAATTATTGATTCTGTGCTCCTGTCCAGGAACTGACAGCTGAGTAAAACATTTCAGAAATCTTGAACCATCATTCCTGACTCTGCTGCTTACTCACCATGTGACCTTAGGCAAGTCACTTGATGTTTCTGTGCTTCAATTTTCCCATCTATAAAATGGGACTAATAATGTTTACTCAATTTCTATCTGAAAATGTCTTACTAAGAATGAAAAGTGGTATACAAATGTTTACTATTATTTATTAGTTAATATTTAAGAGCCTACGTTTGTTGACATAGGTAATAATTACAATACATGAGGGGGTGGTATGGTATCAACCACTTATCTGCATAAGTCTGAATAAATGCATGACTCCAGTTGCAATATCTTGCATAAACTCAAACTTGTAGTCTCATTCTTTGAGAACAGAGTTTACATAAAAAGAGGCAAGACATCTTTGGGAGCTCAATGGCAGTATATCAGTTGTGCATGTCTGTTATAAAGAAATATACTAATAGACCTTTTGTAAATGAACTTGAAATATCTGGAATATTCTGATCAGCTGTTAAATGTAAATTTGTGAGCACATGTGAACCTTGAATAGGAAGCTTTCTAAGTTTTTGGAAAACTCCAATTATATATACACATTTTTCTTCATAGTTTTGATATATTTATGGCAGACATTTTCTGAAAATGTGAATGACTTAATAATTTTGCACAACTATTTGTCCCTAGGAGCTTTTTTATCTGAAGGCTTTTATTAAAGGAAATGTAATATATAATTATATGTTAGGAGATTACAGAGAGCTTTTACATGTCAGTAAATTGTTATATTTGTTACTGTGATATATTAAAAGATAATTGCTTTATTCTTTTCTAAAATAAGTGAGCCACAAGCCATGTGCTACATTGAAACATCAAATTTAGATGGGGAAACAAACCTAAAAATTCGACAGGTAAGATTGTATATGTTTTCAATATATTAGTTACAGATATTTTAAATATCTGATTGTCTGCTTTCTGTGTACAGTTATTTCAATATAAGGATGTACTGTTGTTTATTAAGAAATATATGAAAGCATGTTTTAGGAGGCTTAATTCTGACAGATTTCACAGAGTGGTGAATGTTAAAGAGGGATTTGAATGTAAAGAGGTTCACAGTGGGCTTGTTAGTGAGTAAAAGGGTAAAATGTTCAAAAGCCCAAAAGTGACTTAGAAGCCTAAGGGGCAGATATTAAAGATTTTTAGGCCCTACATTCTATTTTCAAAAATAACATGGGCATTCAGAAACCTAAGTCTCATTGAGTATCTAAATAGCTTTTTATATGGACTTAGGCTTCTAAGTCACTTAGGCAATTTTGAAAATTTCATCCCCAGGCTTAAAGGATAGTGTGGAAAAAAGCATAAAGACAAAAAGTTAGGAGTAGGCTACAAAGGTACTTGTGATGCAAAATTAATGGGTAGAGAGAGGAGGGGAGCAGAGTTGAGCCTTGAAGGTGACCATGATACGGGTGAACAGATAGTGAGGAAATTGCAGTAGTGATGTAGGGGATGATCAACACAAAGACAAGAATTTTGACTAGAGGGTCAGAAAGGTAGTCAGATTACTGAGATTTTGTAGAGAGAGGGAGGGAATTGTTGACAGTATGGAAATGTGGTGAGATGGAGGAATTTAGATAATATGACACACAGATTGTAAATTTGTGTGATTAGGAGAATGAAGTTATTAACAATAGTGAAGAAAGGAAGTAATGGAGAGATGATAGGAAAAGGTTCGCTTTTAGTTACTTTGAATTTGAGATTGAAAAAAGAAAGAGAGTGCAAGAGTGGAGAGATAGCTGAGTCACCTGTATATAAATGATAGTTGATGCTGTGTGTAAGCAGCTGAGGTATTCTAGAGATGAAATTGAGATTTTGAAATTTATGGAAATAGAATCATAAGGTTAGAAGGGACTGCCAGGGTCATCTAGTGTCTAATCCCCTGCCTAGTTGAACATACTCAGTTCCTCAGTCGTTGCTCTTATGGCTTGCATTCCATCCCTTTGATTATCTTTGTCGCTCACCTCTGGATTCTTTTCAGTTAATCTACATCTTTTCTATACATTGGTGACCAAAATTAGACACAGTAATCCAGCTGAGGTCTAACCAGCGCTGAGTAGAGCGGTACTGTCACCTCCCGTGACTTGCATGCTGTGCCTCTGTTAATGCAACCTAAAATTAGACCCAGGCTGAGGTTGTGATTTACCACAACTCCCAGATCCTCCTCAGCAGTGCTGCTGCCATGCCAGTTATCCCCCATTCTGTATTTATACATTTGGGTTTTCTTCCCTAAGTGTAGTACCTTACATTTGTCTTCGGTGAATTTCATTAGCTTCATAATCTATTGTATGTATGTATGTATGTATGTATGTATGTATGTAGAAAAGCTTCCTAAATATAAAGGTATCAATAAAATTTTCAGTGCATACTGTACATATATTACTTCATTCTAGAAACTAATGACATGGTGATAATTGTTTTAAATCGTATCTATTCCAAGCTATAGAGCCAGACTGCGACTTCTTAAGCCTTATCTTGCTTTTTTTTTGGAGAGGGAAAGCATGGTGAAGGAGGACTGCACATGAGTGGCAGCCTGACTACCCCAGAATTTCTCTTAAGAGATCTGCATCATGTTCTCTTTCTGACTATCAGCCTTTTGAAGGATGTGGAATGCATTCTCCTCCATACTGGGCCACCTCCACTGTCTGATGTCCAGGTCTCTTTCAAGAAGCTTGTGCTACCATATTACTGGCCAAGAGCTGAGCCTTTGCTCCCTGATGCCATTCTGTTGGGACCCTCCATGGAGGCCAACATGGAAGGTCCCTTCCCCTGCTGTGCAATGTGTGCAATGCCAGACGATCTATTGTATAATATATAGGTTAACTTATTACTTTATATTGTGTTTATTGTAAAGTACTTTTATAATATAATGTTACAACAAACTTTGTTTACAGGGTTTGCCATTGACAGCGGATATAAAAGACATTGACAGTTTGATGATACTTTTGGGCAGAATTGAATGTGAAAGCCCAAATCGACATCTCTATGATTTTGTTGGAAATATCAGACTAGATGGGCATGGGTACGTAAACATCTGAGTAAAACATTTCAATATATTTTAAAACCTACTATTAAATTGCTTGAATTGTGGCACAAATAGCGGAGTCCTTCTTCAGCTAACAAAGCTTCCTTTTCAACTGAGATTCTAATGTGAAAGATTATATTTGTGATGCCAGGAACTTTAGGTCATACAGTAAGCAACTTTCAGATGCTAATAATATAAATATAAAGCAGTGCTAATTATAAATTCATTCCAAAGATGATTTTTGAAATATATCTTAATCACTCATCCTGCTAATCTTTTCCATTCCCTCATGCTTTAGTTGGGGAATCTCTATTCTACAAGTTGGATATAAAAAGGTCTCTTGGGTTGTGTCTGGAATGGACCAAATCCCTTAGTGTGTACATCTAAATTCTTGTTTAATTTGACAAAAACACATTAAGTCAAATTGTGTTCAAGAGAACTGTGTCTGAGGCCAGGTCTACACTAACCCCCTAATTCGAACTAAGGTACGCAACTTCAGCTACGTGAATAACGTAGCTGAAGTTCGAAGTACCTTAGTTCGAACTTACCTCGGTCCACACGCGGCGGGCAGGCTCCCCCGTCGACTCCGCGGTACTCCTCTCGCCGAGCTGGAGTACCGCAGTCGACGGCGAGCACTTCCGGGTTCGACTTATCGCGTCCAGACAAGACGCGATAAGTCGAACCCAGAAGTTCGATTGCTCGCCGCCGAACTACCGGGTAAGTGTAGCCAAGGTGTGAATGTCTGCCTGTTTTTTCATTGTAACTCAAAAGGTATTTATCTAAAAATAGTCTAAGTGTGGTTTCAATACACAGTTTTGCAGAGTAGCTTAATGGAAGTTCCCAAGATACGTGATGCTTACAAAACGTTATATGGAGTCTGTTGTGGTGTAAAAACAAGTCTGGCTTATTAGTGTGACAAAATGAACCTCTACATTCAGAATAGCCCAGTTTTCTCTTCCCCAAGTCTTATTTTATAGGCTCTCTCTGTTTCTATAGTTGAAAGTTTGAGAGGTATTTTATTCCTCTGTATACAATATTTTTCCTGTTTACATTTAGTGATAATGTGTTTCATTTAAGAAGTTGTCTGGGGGAAGGGGGTTGATCCTGTAATCAATTTTTAACAATTTTTTGTTTATATTTCATTTTTATTTACTGATTTCTTACAGATGCATTCTTGGAGTTTTCAGTTGCAAGAGTGTGGATCTTTTATAATTCTACTGTACTTGTCGTTGAAGAGCAAAACACTTACCTATAACACTGCTCTACAGCCAAAATGCTTCTGAAATAAATGTAGTCAAACTTTACTAATTCTGGGTCACTGAGAACGAAAATGATGCTTAAAATTGTTGATTGGCTCTAGTTTTCAAGATATGCTATTGGGTCAGTATATACGACCCTTGACTTGGGAATGGCAGAGGATAAGTGACTTATAAAGGGAAGGGATCTCAATTTAAACCAGAAATGACTAAAATACGTCTTTGACTGGATCTATGAATAAATCTATGACTGGGTTTGGACAGTACTTGCTTTTTAGGCAAAACAATGAAGGATGCAATCTGAAGCTGGTATTGCGTCATACATGATATGAATTGCATCATGTTATTCCTAGAAGTCATGGATGATGCAATCATAACGAAGCTTACATCACTCTGCTGAACAAATTGCCCTATATCAGCTCTAGAAATCATACCGTGTCATGCTCTCTTATTTGTCAGTGTTTGATTTTGCAAAGGGACACATTTCTGTTTAGCCAAAGTGAGTAGAGATGCCTCGTACTTGTGTGAACAGTGCAGATAAGTTCTGCTATGTTGTGGTGAAGTGACTTTTGCATCACAAAAGCGCAGTATAACCACTATGGTTAAGAAAGCCTATCACCTTTATTTTGGCTGCAAAATTGGAGATCAGGACAAGAGGTGGGCCCCACACATATGCTGCAACACTTGTGCAACAAATCTTCGCCAGTGGTTGAACAGGAAAAGGAAATCTATGCCTTTTGCAGTGCCAATGATTTGGAGAGAGCCAACAGATCATACCAGCAATTGTTACTTCTGCATGGTGCCTCCAGTTGGGAAAGGTGTGTCAAAGAAGAAAAAGTGGACTGTGCATTATCCAAACATTCCATCAGCTATACGCCCAGTACCCCACGGAGAAGGACTGCCGGTTCCTGATGCACCAGAATCATTCTCACTTGAGTCAGACGAGGAAGAGGAAGAGGATGAAACTTCTGGTCCTGAACCATCAATGTCACAGGACCCACATTTTCTCCCATCCTCCTCCTCTGAACCACACCTCATAACACAAGGTGAACTGAATGACCTTGTCAGGGATTTGGAACTACCCAAGAGTAAGGCAGAGCTATTGGGCTCCAGACTACATCAGTGGAATCTCCTGGCAGGTGACGTTAGGGTTTCCATGTTCCGTGACCGTCAAAAGGATCTTGTCCCATTCTTCATGGAAGGTGATCTTGTAGCCTGCAACAACGTCAATGGTGTGATGGCAGCCCTCAACATCGTTCACGATCCAGATGAGTGGAGACTGTTCATTGATTCATCGAAGACGAGTCTTAAAGCTGTTTTACTGCATAATGGCAATGTTTTGCCATCAATTCCAGTTGGTCATGCAGTCCATATGAAGAAAACCTATGACAACATGAAACAACTTTTGAGGTGCATAAACTATGACCAACATGAGTGGCAGCTTTGTGGCGATTTGAAGGTTGTTGCTCTCTTGCTTGGTCTGCAGACTGGATATACAAAGTACTGCTGTTTTCTCTGTGAATTGGATAGTCATGCAAGAGATTCCCACTACATCAAGAAAGATTGGCCACTCTGACAGTCATTGGAGCCTGGGAGGAAAAGTGTTCAGCATCCACCACTTGTTGAATCAAGGAAGATTTTGTTACCACCCTTACACATCAAGCTGGGTCTGATGAAGAACTTTGTCAAGGCCATTGACAAAACTTTCAAGTACCTCCGTGGAAAATTTCCAAGGTTAAGTGAAGCTAAGATAAAGGAAGGTGTCTTTGTTGGTCCTCAGATTCGTGAACTTCTTCGAGATGATGCATTTGACCATGCACTGCGTGGCAAGGAAAAGACGGCATGGAAAGCCTTCCAGATAGTGGCAATAAATTTTCTCGGAAACAACAAGGCAGACAACTACAGGTTGTTGGTGGAAAACCTCCTTAAGGCATACAAAAACCTTGGTTGCAACATGTCACTAAAGATACATTTTTTGCACTCTCATCTAGATTTTTTTTCCCACCAAACTGCGGAGCAGTGAGCGATGAGCACGGTGAGCGATTTCACCAGGACATTGCAACAATGGAGAAACGCTATCAGGGCAAATGGAGCCCATCAATGCTTGCAGACTATTGCTGGACAGTGACAAGAGATGCTCCATTTAATGAATACAAAAGACAAGCCAAGAAGCGCCGAGTAGACACTGAATAGGACTAAACTATGTACAGAATAGATTTTTTCCGTTTGTTTCATAATAAATTTTATTTATATAAACCTTTTGCTGATTCTTAAAGTGTTACATAAACAGGACAGGTGAAATATTATCATGTAAAGCAACCATAAACACATGAAAAGACCTAGGTTTACAATTTATGATTAAAACTCTACTATCTACACAATATACATAGACATAAAATGTAAAAACTTAAATATCTTAGAAACAGTAGCCAATCAGTTATTTTAATTGTCATATTTGAATTCAGCACATCAAAATACATAATAAATAACACATTTTATCTCTGAAGCAGACGACTTCTCAAAAATTGTAGACTAGTGTAATGCTTCTCTGAAGGTAATAATTATAATAGATCCACACATCCATCCTCTTTCCTGTCAGGAAAAAAGTGTATTTTTGTTCTAAATTTCATTGAAAAAAATTCTTTAATTTGGTTAAAGCAGAATGTTGAAAGTACTACTGGCTGTTATGCCTCAACAGCATGTAGGAGCATGCCATCTGCTGGTAAAGCGATTTAATATTTCAGAAATTTAATTTTGGAGTTTTTGGAACAAGCTTTATGTGCACAAGGATAGTTCCAAAAGTGTGGCTCTAGTGTAATATGTACCTTCAGAGAACAAGAATTATAGGTAAATATTTTTTTCTGGATCCTGACCTCTTCCCTGGTGTAACAAATTTGCTTTGTACTTCTTCCTGCAAATACTAGAAGTAGGTCAGACTTGTCCACCAGCTTTAAGGGTTTGGTCAGGCCCCTTTTGCTTTTGTCCCAGATTCTGTACCTCTCATAGGGCAACTGGAGTAACAGTTTGATGTTCCCACATTATCAATTACAATCCTTAGCTTTTTGAGCTGGTTTGGGGGCATCAGTGATCAAAATGTTTCCCCCCTTTTTTTCCACTCCATTAGAAAGCAGAAATTTCAGGGACTCCAGTCCCTGAGTGGGATCTCCCGATGGGCTCCTTCTTTCTGTTTTTTCCCCCACTATGGTAGAGCAAGCCAAAGAGGGCAAAGGCAAGAGCTAAGAGGTGCTCCAACTGACGAGGAAATCCTCTCAGTAGCCTCTGAAGTGGAGCTCCACCACAATAACTCCACTCTGTGGACCCTTGTTATGCCTCAGGATGGCCTTCAAAGTTGGATGGCTTGTTGAGACCTCTGAATCCTCTTTTAACCAGCAACACTCCAATGAAGACACTTCCACAAGGGCAAGTCAGCCCTCTTCAGTTCTTGGGATTTGGCAAAATACTGTGTCAGTCAAAAATTTGTCAAGGGTAAGTCAAAACTGTCCTCAGGCCAGTCTATAAAGGAAGACGCATCCCAGATTCTAAAAAAAGGGTGTCTGAATCATTTGGAAAGTACATGGCATATTTTCTCCCTTCCTTTCTTTCCAATCATAAGATCTGGGTTCTCTGGGGATGCTTCCTTACATTACCCCTCTACTTATGTATCAGATGATATGATGTGCCATTACCTAGTGTGGTAAGGCCCAAAAGGGAACAACAGAAAAGAAAAGAGACCAGTGACCTGACTTGGGAGACCTCACAAAAGAAGGTAAAAAGCACTGCAGATCTTTTTCAACTTCCATGAGCTTTGGCTCTTCCCTCAAAGAGGAGGGGAGCTCTTGACTTTGGCTCATGAAAACTCCACGCTAGCTTTAGGAGGAAACCTACTAGCCTCTTCTGCAAAGTTTGTCCCCCAGACATGTTTGAAACCATGAGGAGTAAGATGGTGGCCACCATTAAAATCTGGCCAAAGAAATAGGATGAGGAAGTTAAAATCACAAGCAAATACCTGCTATCCAAAACAAAAACAACTTTACCATCCTGCTTCATCTCTCCTTTGAAGAGCATTAGTTAGGAATAGGAAATACTTGATAAGGAAAAAGGGTTGGTCACTAAGCCCTGAAATTCTACAGGATCATAGAACCCAAAGGTTCAGCCTTCATCCTCCCAAGTATCAATGCAGTAGTTTCAACTCTGGCAAAAAGACAGGTTGATGGGGATGGATTTCATCTTAAATAATCCTCTAACTGGAGTGTCTACCTTCCTGTCTAGAAGTGACTTCAAAGCGTCTTCAGCAGCCTTACAGCCCTACTGGAAACAATGTGCTTTGCTAGCGCCATTGTGTCCTGTTGCAGAGACCTAAAAAATCTTAACCCCCAGAAACCGGACAAATTCAATACAATACTTAAGAAAATCCTTAGCTACTACAATTATAATGGATGAATTCATGGACCCCATGAGACTGCCAGTGAGATATCTGGCTACTAACTTGGTAGTCAGACCCCAACTTTGGCTTAAGACTCAACAATTGATAACTATTCAAAGCAAATCCTTTGTGGCTCAAAATTGTCATGTTCAAGGTGAAGCTTGGTGAAGTAGTATTTAACACATACAAATCAAAGAGTTTGCTCTTCAGTCCAAGATCAAGAAGGACAACAAGTCATCGTACAAAGGCAGAAGTTTCCTTCATTCATATGCAGAATAAAAGTGTGAGAGAGAGAGAGAGAGAGAGAGAGGGGACTACTCTTATTCTATAGGTAAGACCAGGGTCTGAAACTATTGAGGAAAGCTCAGCTCAAGGAATGACTCCAAATCGGTCTTCCAGTCCAAACAGTACGATAGTAAAGAGTCTGTCTCGATCCAGAAATAGATCTAAGAGGCAGGATATCCTACTTCTCAATGTATTTCATTCAGGTAAGTACAAAATCATCCTGGTGGAAATCTTGCACCTCCTACAGCTAAAAGCAATAGAATCCGTTTATAGAAGATGATTAGGTTTCTGTTCCATATCCTTCATAGTAAGGAAAAGATGAGAAAGAGTCTGTGTAGTCTTAAACCTCTTAAGGCTTAACTGATTAATGAAGACGACAGGATTCAGGATAGAGACTTTAACTTCCATCACAGCATTCAGTCTCTTCAGCAGCTCTGCTAACATTGGTAGATCTGGTAAAAATGTATCTTCATATTCAAGTCAAGCCCTTCATTTGGTGGCAGTAGAAATTTCATGTGGTGAAAATAAATCCTCCTTTTGTAGTCTGGACCCCAAAATCATGAACAAAGCTACCATCTTCTAATGATGCAGGAAACATTTGGGCTTCCACAATGTAAAGGGAATGCATTCCCCACCATCACAGCTCATATTTCTGCAGTAAACAGTATTATATACACACAGGCTTATCCAAGTCTCTGGTAGAGCAGCTATAACACTGAGGTTGCCTAGGGCAGCCTATCCATCCAAATCAATAGCTAAGTGTATATTTCTTCCTTTGCATAAAGACATGCTTCCTGCTGGTAATGATGCTGGCAAGAAAAGTCTCCAAAATTACTGCTCTTGGAAAATATGATTCTAACTGTATCTTCCATGAGAACAAGGTCCGCAAGATCTCAACATTTAAAAGACAAAGCATGGCACATGCTAGGTATGAGACGAGCAGTTACATTTTATCTTGATGAGACCAATCAATTCAAGAAAAAAATATCCTCATTCACTTTCTTTCAAGTGAGTGCCTTGGCTTAAAAGTGTCCAAATGCTCCAATGCTGTGTGGAACAAGAGCTATATCACTGATTTTTTTAATCCAGGGGGAAAAAAGCAGTTCCAGAAGGGATCAGAAAACGTGCTCAACATGCTCCACGTCTGTCTCCTGGGCAGAAAATGTGTTAGTGACTACAAAGCTGGCCCCTGCTCATTTATAAACACTATTTTAAGAAGTACTACAGCTTGACCATCATTTCCTAGAAGAAATATTCTTTATCATGAGGGTGCTCCAAGTGGAGGTTCCAAAGTAAATTACTGTTATTACCCTTAATTTTAGGGAAAGGGGTACATGTTTCTCTGTCTTCTCTTTCCTTCCTTACTAATTTTTCCTTACTTGCTCTCTCTGCATTTCAAACATTTCAGACTGGGGAAGAGGAGAGGGCAGGATCCACAATGGAAAATTTGTTACTTGCTGATTCCCTTACTGAGGTTGACCTCATCCTCCATCTTCCCCATCCAAGATAAATTATTGGAATATCTCTACAATAGTTTTTACAGGGTCTATGTATCATATATAAACCAGAGTAGTAAGGCATTGTCATTAACAAGTTTATTTATACTCTACTACTAATTTACTGATTTCATACAGCTGTGGAGATACTCATCTGAAGTTAGGGAGCCACCTCATTGACAAGTCTGAATTGCATCTAGTATTTGCAAAAGGAAATGTGAAGTGATTGGGGGAGATGTTAGTCCCATAAAAAAATAATCAGGTAACAAGTTTTCAGTTTTACTAGGAGCCTGAGCTATGGTATATGTCATATCAGTCATCTAAATCAACAGTTCTCAACCAGAGGCCTGGGGCCCCCTGGAGAGTAACGAGTAGGTTTCAGGGGGTCCGCTAAGCAGGACTGGCATTGGACTCACTGGGTCCAGGGCATAAAGCTGAAACCCAACCGGAAGGGCTAAAGCCTTGGGTGCCGAGCCCCACCACTCAGGGCTGAAGCCAAAGGCTGAGCAACTTAGCTTTGCAGGGTCCCCTGTAGTGTTGGGCCCTGGCAGTTGCCCTGCTTGCTACCCCCTAATACCGACCCTGGCTTTTATATGTAGAAAAACCGTTGTAGTGGCACAGGTGGGCCACAGAGTTTTTGTAGCATGTTGGAGTGCCTCAGAAAGAAAAAGGTTGAGAACCCCAAACTAAATCCAAATGGTCTCAAATACAAATTAACAAAAATCTGTATATTTCTAATGTACAAAGTGCTGCTTTATGAAGAATGCTATTGAAGTACATACTTTAACTGATACAGATAATGTCAGCTTGTTTTGCTATCCCTAAGTAAAGAACATACAAAAAATTAAAAAAATCAGGTTACTTTAAATTTTAAATAGGATCATGTGTATAAAGGTTATTTGTTCATTGGATATGCTGGTGGTGGAATGGCCTAAAATGTGATAGTTCAAAGAAAATGATTGGAATTATTTAAGAATTAATTTAGAAAATGAAATTCTTAAGCGTGGATGAATTTCAGTTTACAAATACACATGACTCCTTCTCTGAAGATATTCCTCGTGATATTATACAAAATAAAGAAAAAATTATAATATTAAGTGTTACTTTCAAAATGCCCATTTAATAGTCCTTTATTTAGTGACATAGCCAATATTTTACGAAATGACTAGTGATTTTGTGAATCCCTACGTTTTGCAGTGCTCACCCTGAGATGCTTAACAGAGGTCTGATTTTTTCAATTAGTGTTGAGCACCTGCCCTCTGAATCAGGCCGCTTCAATGTGTTTCAAGGGAGGCACTGAAAATTACTAGTTTCTTTTGAGAATTTAGCTCATACATTGTGATGACTACTGACTGCTGCTTACTTTTATTCCTTTTAAAGTGATGAGTTACAGTAACTCCTCACTTAGTCATCCTGGTTAACGTTGTTTCGCTGTTATGTTGCTGATCAATTAGGGAACATGCTGATCAATTAGGGAATATGCTCGTTTAAAGTTGTGCAATGCTCCCTTCTAACAGTTTGACAGCCACTTGCTTTGTCCACTGCTTGCAGAAAGAGCAGCCCCTTGCAGCTAGCTGGTGGGGGCTTGGAACCAGGGTGGACTGGCAGCCCTCCTATCAGCCCCCCCATCAGCTCCCTGCTCCCCTAAGTTCCATGTGCAGCAGCTGCACAGCAGGCTAGCAATTGCAGCTGTCCCACCCCCCACTGCCATGTGCTGCTCCTGCTCTCTGTCTTGGAGCTGCTCCCCGAGACTCCTGCTTGTTTGGGGGGGAAGGGAGGAGGAGGGGGGCTAATGTCAGGATGTCCCCCTCCCCTCTGCTCCTGCACCCCGCTTACCCCATCTTCCATAGAGCACGGTGGGGGGGGACACACAACAGGGCTCAGGATGGAGGGAGCTTGCTGGCAGCGGCTGGTCTCAGCAAGCTGATCTAATTAACAAGGCAGTGTACTTAAAGGGGAAATGCGCATCTCTTTCTCTCACTCACAGTGTGTGTCTCTGTCTGCGATACTGTCTCCCCTCCCTCCATTCCTGTTGCTGTGTAGAGTGTGAGAGTTAACCCTTGAGGGCTCAGCCAATTGCTAGTTCATCATTTAGCAGTAAGGCATTCCTTGGGAAATATCCCACCCTCTGACTCCTCCACTCAACCAAGCTTCACAATCATCATCACTGTGTACCAGTATTAAATTGTTTATTTAAAACTTATACTGTGTGTGTGTTACATATAATATAGTCTTTTTTGTCTGCTGAAAAAAAATTCCCTGGAACCTAACCCACTCATTTACATTAATTCTTATGGGGAAATTGGATTCGCTTAACATAATTTTGCTTAAAGTCGCATTTTTCAGGAACATAACTACAACATTAAGTGAGGAGTTACTGTATTTTATTCTGATAAAATATGAAATTGCTTCCTTCCAGTACTGTTCCACTGGGACCTGACCAAATTCTTCTACGAGGCGCTCAACTAAGAAATACCCAGTGGGTTCATGGAATAGTTGTCTATACTGGACATGATACAAAACTCATGCAGGTTTGTCATTTAAATGTGGATATTTTATAAATTCTCTATTTTATTAGGTTTTGATACCATTATTGTTACACAAAAGCCATCTTTACTCTTGGTCTTTAAAGTTTTAAGTTAAAGAGACCAGAAGATCTGTCTATTTTAGTGTTGGCTTCAAGGTAATAGTTAAAATATAGTCTATTTGTAGCAAAGCTGCTTTTTTGTGAGTTAGATTGAGTAAAATCAAGATGTATTTCTTCTGTTGGCTACATAGACGGTTACCAAGCATTTATCCTTGGAAAAATGTTTTTTCAGTTGCAGGCATGTCCTTATTCTTTTTAAATGTATGTTTAAAATAGCATTTTTTATCAATCTGGATCATTGTAGTTTGCCTGATAATCTTTGTATGATTTTCTGTCTGTTTTCTAAACTGTCTTATTGCATGCCTTCCTCACAGCATAGAAGGAAGAATACTTTTATGAACACAGTGTGAAATTAATTCATTTGAAAGTTAAGGGGGGGAGGGGCGGAATGTCAAAACCCCAAAATATCATGAGTTTTTTTTTTTCCTGGTATCGTTTTGAATATCACAACTGATCTGTAGTTGTCAAAATAAATGAATGCATTCAGTTTAATGATGCATTATCATTTATTCATTTTCCAATTTGCAAAGTTCAGTCATTTGAAATGGATTTCTCCACCTTTAGTGTTTGTAATCAAGTTTCTTCTGTACTGAGGTGTTTTTTTGTAATGTTACATTTTACTACTAGCTGCTGTTACGATTGTTCTCTAAGATCAGATATAATGCTCAGGATACATATTATGCAATTTATATCAATATTATGCAGTTCATCTCTTCAGAGAAATGTGTAGAAAAAGACACAACAGGATAGTATGAAAATATTGGAGAACTACACGTGTACCTCATTTTATACTTAATATTTACAATTTTCTTTTCACAGAATTCAACAAGCCCGCCTCTTAAACTATCCAATGTGGAACGAATTACAAATATTCAGATCTTGATTTTGTTCTGCATTCTTATGGCCATGTCTTTAATCTGTTCTATTGGTTCAGCTATATGGAATCGAAGGCATGGCCAAAGGGACTGGTATCTCAATCTAAACTGTAAGCACTAAAATAATTGTATTAAATATTTTGTTGTCCAAATGATACTTGCATAAGTTCCATAATTGAAAAATAGGACAGTAAAACATTCATCTTGTATATTTACATTTTGATTTTATAACAGTATCCATCTTTATTTACCATATATATTGACTATAGATTTATCAAAGCTGGTGTAAAGTGTTTACTGGCCATTTGAGCCTCTTGCTAAGTTCAATGAATGGTGAATTCCCCCCAGGAAGGGAAGCTGGTATTTTTGCCTCTACCGTCTTCCAAGGGTCTGTTAAGAAGCAACTTTAAATCTTCTGTGCCCCCTCTCCCTCATGCTGACTTCTTCCTGACCCTTAACATTTACTTTCCTTGTGCCCTTCCCCCAGTAAGTAAAGTTGTGGCTTTATGCTACATCATACCCTTCCATATGAGGGTCTGATTGTATCTCAGCCTTCAGTTGTTTGTCTCAATCACGTAGGGAGTATGATCTTTAACAGGCTGCTGTTAGAGGAGAGAGGAAAGAAATAGGTCTATAGGAAGCCCTATGACACATTTCAGTGGGCAGCTGGCCTAGCAGTACTGATAGCCTTTGAGCCTTTGAGCCTTCAATTCCATGAGCAACGAGTCAGGATAGCTGATGGCAACAAGGGAACTAGATCTAAAGGAAGCCTTTGTGATGCACTGTGGTGTGTAGATGCTCAGTCATATGAGCTCCAGACTCTCCTTTAGTAGGCATCTAGCATGGCTGACCCCAGCAAGGAAACCAAGGCAGCAAGACTTCAGTTCATCCTGGCCAGTTGCCATCCTCTTCTTCCCTCTCTTCTTTTGAAGCACCTGACTTTGAATCCAAAGTCCTTGGATCTGAAATCAAAGTATAGCACTTAAGGTTTGTCTTTACCAATAAAGAAACTGCAGGATCGTAAATTGAAGCCAAGCTCTTAAGTTTTGACTTGACTCTGTAAGAAGCCATTTATTCATGTTTAGGATGAGTTTGGGTTTACGGAAAACCTTGATTCCTTTCTCTGTTGTATTGAAGAAGAAGAAGAAGAAGAAGAGAATAAACTGCTCAAAATGTTTTTAAGCTGAGATGTACATAAGCAGTTCTCCAAATCCAGGAATGTATTACAGAAAGTGATCTAGATCCACACAGCCCTTGTTCTGATCAATAAAGACTTTGTTGGTTTTAAGTGAGGTATGTTTTAAGTGAGCAAGCAAGCATTGAGCTAATGTTCAAAGGCCTGTGACCAATATAGTCTCATGCATTCCCCAAGGTGGATGTTTTTGACAGAGCTGCTCAAAACAGCCCTTCCATTGGCCCCAAAGACAAGTTACAAGATGAGTATGATTTCTAGAGGATCCATGAATCATGATTTTGGATCTCAGATCTGTGAATCTTGTCCACTCATAAAACATCCTGGAAAGGTGAATAGGATCTTCTTCCTTTTTGATTGCTGTTACTTTCTGGCTCTGAGTGTCCTGATTCAAGACTACTTCTTTGGCTGTCTGGAGCTATAGTATGCTTGAATGGTCAGCTTTTTGTAGGCTGGAACATGCAGCTCCAAAGTGCCACATGACCCTGATTATGTAAAAGGGTGATTTTTTGCAAAGAATGCACATTAGAACTGAAATAGAATCCAGATTTCCATCTCCATAACACCCCAGAATATCTAGCTGATTAATGGAATACTCTCTTGAGAACTTTCCAGGAATTGAGAAGGAGGAAGAACAGAGAAACAACAACAGATTATGATGTCTGTGCCATCACTTCATACTACTTTGGATTATTCTGCTCGCTGCTTCTTCCTCCACTTCTGAGGATTCTATGCATTTTCAGGACATAGCAACTGTACTGCAACATAAGTGGCTATGAAGAGTTGCTCTTTGTTTCTGAAGAAGTTTGAGCTATTTTACATTCATCTTGCCTCTGGCACAATACTTGTATCAGCTGCTTCTGAGAAAGATGGAGGTCCTAAAGTCTTATAAGGCTACTCTGCACTATGAATTATGGGTGTGATTCCCCTGCTCACGTACACATACTCAAGGTAGTGCAATAAGAGCTAGTGCAAGTTTAAATAGTAGCGTAGCCGCGGTAGCATGGGCAGTGGCAGCAGGGGCATGGCTGAGCTGTGCTGAGTATGTACCAACCATTTCCAGGTTGGTTTGTCTGCTGCACAGCGCAGCCTTGTCTCTGCTGCTGCTACCTGTGCTACTGTGTCTACACTGCATCATTAGCCTGTTAAAGACAGATTAATAAATTTTTTGCTTTCAAAGAGACTGATCACTGCTGTGGAGCTCTGACATAGTGGTGAGCATGATTATAAATGGGTGAGTAAAAAGTGGTGTTAGGTATCTGTAAAAACTCTTCTGGAAAATGAATTTTAAAAGTTCATTTCTAGTATTTGTCTAAATATAGCTAATCATTGGAACTGTTTAAATGGAAAAGTAGTGTAAAACTGTTAGTCAGTTAAGGCTGGTCTTCACTACGGGGAGATTGATTCAGCAGGAATCGATTTAGTGGGTCTAATAAAGACCCACAAAATTGATGTCAGAGTGCTCTCTGGTTGACCCTGGTACTCCAGCTCTCCAAGGAGGGTAAGGGAAGTAGACTGGAGAGCATCTCCTGTCAATGCAGTGCAGTGAAGACACCGGGCTAAGTTGACCTAAGCTATGTCAACTCCAGCTACATTATTCATTATTCATAACTTAGGTCAACTTACCCCGTAGTGAAGACAAGCCCTTAGTTACATTTTACACTGTTATTCTAGACTTTGTGTGCATATATGTAAATAAGCAAATTATATTGCGGAAGAGGTTGGGCATGTTGATTTTTTAATAATGTAAATAGATAATGAACTGCTGGTGGATGCAAGTCAAAGTTTGGACTTTGTATCCAGAAGTGTGTTTATGGAAGCCTACCCTAACCTGTTTGATTTAGGAATCAGCTTTGAAATGTCATGTAAACATGCTTCTTTGTGAAATTTCCGGTAAAATCATGCTTCTGTGCATTCTGTAAAAACCATGAAGATACTGTTTCTTATAGTATCTTGCTGCTTTACCTTTAACTACTGGAGGAGTGAGGATGTGTAGAGGAGGAATTAGGATGTGTTCTCTCCTCTCCCACAATTCTCACTGTTTAAGAAAAATTCTCAAATTTAGAAAGTTCATATTTAGAGTAAAGCAGTAGTTCTCAAACTTTTGTACTGGTGACCCCTTTCACACAGCAAGCCTCTGAGTGTGACCCCCTTATAAATTAAAAACACATTTTTATATATTTAACACCGTTATAAATGCTGGAGGCAAACGGGGGTTTGGGGTGGAGGCTGACAGCTCGTGACACCCTCCCCCCCCATGTAATAATCGCGATCCCTGAGGAGTCCCAACCCCCAGTTTGAGACCCCTGGAGTAAAGGTTCAGTTGGTTCTTACTTGATTCAAACTGGTTTGATCTTCCTTACAAAGCACATGCAAAAATGTAAGGCTATATCTTAAAAAGCAGATTACCTGATTTTTTGCTCTTTAAAGTTGGAGAAAAATTGTTATGTAAATTAAAACTGCATTTGATCACAACTGAGACCATATCTTCCATGTAATTTACAGCCTTACAATATGGATTAGGAAGTGTTATTACCATAGTAATGTTTCAAAATATCTAAAGAACTTCTATCTGTATATAAAAAAGCCAACAAATGTGGCTGGGAAAATGTTATCTGTTGATTGCCTAACCAAAACAGTGTTTAATTTTACAAGTGCTTTCTTTTATTTTAACAGATGGTGGAGCTAACAATTTTGGACTGAATTTCTTGACCTTTATCATTCTCTTCAATAATCTCATTCCAATCAGTTTGTTGGTTACACTAGAAGTTGTTAAATTTATCCAGGCATATTTCATAAATTGGGTAAATATGACATTTATTGTGGCTTACACTGATTTCTAAAACCAAATACTATCACTTGTTTGTGAATCATGATAGGCAGTTCATTTCTATAATAAAAATCTTTTTCTCTTAATTTTTCTTTAATCTTTTTTGTTGAACATAAGTCCACATTTTAAAGCATGCAATATTAATCACAGTATCATAGAAACCTGAAGTGTACTTGATCATTTAGCGCTTCCTTGCAGACTCAGGATTTTTTTCTGCATCACATTTCCAGTGTTTTGTTCTTTCCAGTTTTTAAATGTTCCAGGCAATAGGACTTTGATTAGACCCCCTGAAAAAAACTATTCCATGGTCTAATAGATAGATCTCTTTCAAGAAGTTTTTCTAATATTCAGCCTAAATTTTCTCTCTCTTAATTTGATTCACTTTCTTCTGATTATGCATTCTGGTACCACCCTGAATAAATTCTCTCCCTTCTGGTGCTTACCTCCAAATATGAATAGACCATTATGCCCCCTTTTAATAATCTCTTAAACAAGCTATAGGCTTTTGCTCTTTTACTTTTATTTGTTTAAGTTCAGCCCCTTGATGATTTTGTTTCTTTTCACTGACTTCTGTTTAGTTTGAGTCTTTTTGAAAATAAGGTGCCCAAAATTGAAAGAAAAATTCTAGCTGTGGGCTCACAAATTGCATGATCTTGTTCCTTGGTCAAATATGTAAAAATAAATATATCTGTGTGTGTGAGATGTGATGTGTAAAATAAATGTGTGCGTGCATGTGTGCACGTATGTATGTATCTAATGTGTATGTACAGTTGCATATTTGAGATTTGCATGTAGATTAAAAAACAACAAACTTTTTTGTAATACATCAACTATTATATATATCTGTTGGTTCATTTTATGTTAGTGCCAAAATGTTACAAGCATTTTGCAGCAAGGAAAGAGGACAAAATGCAGTGGCCGCCTTGAATATCTCAAACTCCGAAAGACAAAAACTGACAGAGATTGGGGAAAGTGATTAAAACATTTAAGCAAAATGGTTAATGTGATGACCAGCACACACACAAGCAATCCAAACAGGTTACAGTTTGGAAATTCCTAGTTAGGGCAGAGTTAAGGTTGAGTCCATTATGGTGACACCATGAGAGGGAAAAAAAGAGAGAGAGAATCTGTGTTTTTAAAAATCAGTTGAGTCTAATATGAGACTACAAACATTAAAATGCCTTAAACATAACCGTAAGGCTTTTGCACATAATCAGTGCAGGACAATTAAGATTATTTAGGAGTCTTAACAGGGCATTTCCATATTTTAATATGTTTCAATTTTTTTAAGTTTAAACTTAACTCTGATATTTTTTTAGTTCATGTTTTGGTTTTGGGTTTTTGTTTTAATAATTATAACATCCCTGTAATATATTTTACCCTAAGTTACTGAGATGTACTCTCAACCTAAACTCCGTTTCAGTATATCTTTTCTCAGGGAATACACCTCTACCCTGATATAACGCTATCCTCGGGAGCCAAAAAATCTTACTGTGTTAAAGGTGAAACCGCATTATATCGAACTTGCTTTGATCCACCGGAGTGCACAGTCCCGCCCCCCCACCACCTCCCCGGAGCGCTGCTTTACCGCGTTATATCCAAATTCGTGTTATATCGGGTCGCGTAATCGGGGTAGAGGTGTATTTACCTTAGTACAATGTGTAAATGCCTTGCTGTGTTATACATTCTGTATCTAAGAAATATAGCGGAAAAGTCGATACTCTAATATGGTAATTTTTAAAATTTTCAGTGGTACCCATTTTAGATATATTGATACAGTTACTATCCCATATATTGATCACTAAAATCATCTGAATAAAAACTCTCTAAAGTCTAGTATAAGTCATTAAATTAGTTTAAAAGATGAAAACATATTTCTATTTCAGAAGACTTTGTACCGATCTGATTGTATATGCAAGTTTTTCAGTTGAAATAGATGACATAAACATAGATAATTTATAGTCAGGTTCAATAAATCTGTCCTTGGTCAGATACTATAGTTATAGGCTTAGAAGGATTAGATATTTATTGTTAAATGTCAGTAAACTTCAATTTCACTGTATACATACTAGGTGACAAAAATATTAATAATAATTTACACATCAGCAAAGTAAGAAAAATGCCACATGAGAATTTATTAGAGTTTTATTTAGGGATTTGTATGTTTTGATATATGACGTTGATAATTTGTGATTTAATGTTTATAAAGCTTTAACCTTTTGAGTCTTAACATCTACTGTCATTAAATAAATATTGTCTACCTCCCCATTGTTTAACACTCCCCAGAATTTCCCACAATTGAGAATTTAAATCGATAAAAGTAGGGAAAAATGCTTAAAAATAAACATTGATATCCATTGTATTATAAAAAAACTGAATTCTGCCACACCTATCTATATCTATATCTATAAGTAACAAGTGTAGATATATATATATATAGATATATATAAGTAACAAGTAACAACAGTAAAGAAGCTAAATAATTTATCTTTAAAAAATTATGGAAAACTAGCTTTTAACTACTTGTATCTTTCTTTAGGATATAGACATGCACTATGAACCTACAGACACTGCCTCCATGGCTCGTACATCCAATCTCAATGAAGAACTTGGCCAGGTAGACCAAATTGCTTACTGTAACTTAATAGTGTGTGAAATGATTCACTCTAGAATTTGTGAGCAATGGTTTTTACTTGAACTATTAATGTGAGAGTGGTCTTATTCTTTCATAAATGTTATCAGTCTTGATTTTTTTAATAGATATATTCTGCATAATAATTATTTAAGCATGTATTAAATTATTAGGCATACAGTTTTTCATATAAATGTATATGTTCTTATTTAGACAAAGGAATTTTAGCCCCAGTTTTAAATATGCACATGTGTGTATCATTCACACACACACACAACTACATTACAAGAAGATTATTAAGTTTGCTATTTCAAGTGCTCAAAAGTTAAGAAATTCCACAGTCTGTGCCAGTGCAATTTTAATTCAGTCCCCTGATACAATATGCATTATGATACAGTCTTTACTTTCATGATCACATGACTGTTTTTTTCCACAGGACCCTTCCTCGTTCAGAGAACAGAATAGACATTGCTTGCTTAATGAGCGACTATTAATTATTTTTTTAACCTTGTTGTTCAGTGTGTGGTCCATGCCTTTTTTACTGCACACTATTGAAATCCTCCTCTAAAGACAGAATTATTGATGTCTTCGTGGCCCTTTCTTTTGCGCTCATTACTGTGGTATATTGGTGCTTCACAAACATTAATGAATTTATTTTCACAACACCCCTGTGAGATAAGGGGGTATTGTTATCCCCATTTTACAGGTGGGGAAGTGAGGCACAGAGAGATTAAGGTCAAAAGTATCCATTAATTTTGGATACCCAATTTGAGACCACTAGGATCTGATTTTTCAGATTATTTTGAAGTATATAGCACTTTATATGTTCAAAGCACAGCTCCCAAGACATCAACTACACATGTGAGTTCTTCTGCAAACCAGCCTCCAGGGTCTCAAATGAGACACCTAGAAAATAAGGAATACTCAATTAGTGAAAAGTTTGGTTTAAATGGCTTGACCAGCATCACATAGGAACTCTGTGGCAGAGGCAGGGATAGAATCCAATTTTCCAGGGCAGCATTCAGTCATCTTAATCATAAGATCATCCTTTTTCTTCCTGCAATCCTTTGCCTCATTCATTACATCCCTTCAATTTCTGCAAGAAATGAAGAGGGAGTCCTACAGACAATATTGTCTTTCAACTACACAACCCTCATTCATCCGCAGAGCAGTGCCTGTGTATTGAATGAGGCAGAGGCATACATTTGAGTGCTTGATTTTGCTACCTGGATAATATTCTTTTAACATAGTTTTTTGTATATGTAATTTCTGAGCTTTTAAAAAACGAAAGTGAAAAAAACAAATTGAATTATGCGGATGCATCCTATTGATACAACCTTATGAGAACCTTTGGATACACCACACTGCTCTCTACTACTGAGCTAACAGAGTTACTGATAGGTGTAGTAGGTTGTCATCCATCCTCTGTGTGAACCAGAGGTATATGACCCATTTTGCCAGTCAGTTTCACAGATATTTGCTGACAGCAGAGTGATGATGAGATAGGAATCATGGGTTCCAGTCTAGCCTCTGGAGGGAAGTATCTCTAGAGGGCACAGACTTTTCTGCCCATTTCCCCACCCCATTTGTCCCCTCTTCTGTTACTTGCCTTCCAATTTATCCCTGTTCCAGTCCTGTCTCTTCTGTACCCCAGCTCATTGTCCCAATCCCATTCTCCTCACCTTGCCAGTCTACATCTCCATTCCTCAGGCTTCTTGCCCAGTAAGTCCTAGTCTCAGCCCTCCAGACTCCCTGTCCCAATATCTTCTCCTACTTCTAGTCCCAGTCTCTTTTCCCCAGACATTCCCAGTTCCTTCCTAACTCCTTGCCTCCAATCTCCTTGCCCAGCCAGTCCCATTTCCACCCCCTTAGGTCCTCATCTGGTTTGTCTCTCTCCCCCCACCTTTAGTCTACAGTTGCCTACCACACCCATATTCCCCATCTCCAGTGGCTCTTTGTCCACTTTTTCCATGGGCTCCTTGTCCAGTCTAAGTATCCCCTCAACTTTCAGTCCAGTCTCTTTGCCCAGGCAATCCTAGTTCTCCCACCATACCATGGCTCCATGTCAAATGTGTTGCCCCAGCCCTCTTGCCTCCTTTTCCCTGCACCACTGCTTCTCAGCCTCCCCACTCCAGCTCCTCATCCGATCTCATTTACTGGCTCCCAGTCTTCCTCCATTTCTTTCCCTGGTTCCCAGTCTTCTGTCCCAGCAAGTCCCAGTCTTCCCCACCCCTGGCTTCCAGTCCTAGTCTCTCCCCCAGAGCTCCAAGTCCCAGTCTCTCTATTTAGCTATTGCCAGTCTCTCACCCATGCAACTCCCAGTCCAAGTTTCCCTTCTCCACCCCCCCAGCCTCTCGTCCAAGTTTCTCTCCTTTCCCTCTTCCCAAGCTCCTTATTCCAATCCATTCCCACCTGTCTCTCTCTCCCCTCTCCCCCAACAGATCTGTCTCTTGTCCCCTCTGCATTTGAATCAGGCAGCCTTCTCCTCCACATTGCAGGGATCCAGCAGGCGGTCACTGAGAACACAGGAGAGAGAGATTGGTCTGGCTTTTCTGACACATTTTTAATTGATGCTGTGGGTTTAGAAATGAGCTTCCCTCATAAGCATATTAGTACAATAAGTTTAAAGTTTATCTGGAAGCACTGGCCTCTGTCAGACACAGGATATTATACTAACTATGCCATTGATCTCACATAGTAGTGGAATTTCTGCGATCTATGGAGCATAGAATTGTGAAGTATACCTCCCTGTATTGAATCAAGCCCAATCTGTACATCCATCTTAGTGGTCTTATCTTTTGCAGATATGAAATTTTAGGTATCAAGAATGTATTCATAAGATTTATGTTCTATGCCAAATATTTTATAATCAATAAACTGAGTGAAGAAGTTCATTGCAGAAGAGGCTAAAAGTGTTTAGTATGTTAACAGCTATGAATTACTAAATATAGAAATATGTACTGAGTGTAATGTAATGAGTTTTAAAATTCATTTAGGTCAAATACATATTTTCTGACAAAACTGGTACCCTGACTTGCAATGTAATGCAATTTAAGAAGTGCACCATAGCAGGAATTGCTTATGGGTAAGTGTTTGGTTTTTTATATCAAATTAAAGTTGCTTTTTTTTTTTTTAATTTCCTCCTGCACTGGATGTAGTTAAGACCTTTTTCTTGTGGCTACGAAAAGAGGAGTTGGTTATGAGGCTGACATTCTTTATCCATTCACTACATAAAAGAGAGTGCCTTTTCTCACAAACCGAAATTCAGATAAAATTTTAAGACTGAAGGTTAATTGTTATAGTTACATAAGAGTTTCAGCACATCAGATGTTTCTATGTTAGTCTTATTAATATCTTCATTGATGAATCTTTACTCACAGTTTCAGAAAATGACAGTGTTTTGGCCCACATTTTATATTTCACACAGACATGTGCTCCTGTGCATGCACACTTGTGTAAATGAACAGTTCAGTATTATCACACTGGATAAACAAGAATTTGAATCTCTTTTTGGTGTTAGGTTTTGCTGTTACATGAGTCTAAAGATGTGTGTGTATGTGTTTTAACATAGGTTTGTTATGTGGGTCCAACAAATTCAATGTTTCATTATATTAAAATTTATTTTTATGGCTTATTGTAATAAATATCTTTGACAGTAAATGTTTCCCTACTGAAATGATCTTTGAACAATGTGCCTTTTTTGGTAGAATTGCTTTTGCACCCTGAGCTGGTGGGAATGACATAGGTGCTGGAACTAGGAGTACTGGATTGCAGCAGCACCCCCCGGTTTCAAGTGGTTTCCATCATACACAGGGTTTACAGTTTTGTTCAGTGGCTTTCAGCACCCCCGCCATAAAAATTGGTCCTGTGGGACATGACTTTGGTAACTGGGGGATGGGAACTCGGACTTTGCAAAGAAACAGAAGAACAAAATAATAGCTCAGTTTTGGACTACCAACTTAGCCAGCTAATGTCAAGTGCCTAGATATTCAAGAATAGTAGAGAAAAATGTTTCAAGTGTATATTCCCTCGATGTATTCAGTGTTTGTTGTTCAACTTTATATTTAGGGCTGTTAAGTCAGCAGTAGTGTAGAGGAACCAAAAAGTTGCCTTGACAGAGCATCTGAAGATTTCCCTGGCCTATGGAGTGAGAGGGGGACAGGCCTGAAGCATGCTGCACTCAGCCACACCTGCTGACTTAACAGTCCTAGAGGGCCGTTACAAGCTTAAGTAGCCCTGACACCAAATCACCTCCCAGCATCCACAAGAATTGGTGAAGATGCAAAAGATCTGGGCTTCCAACTTCTTAAGCTTAAAAAGAATAAAACAGTGGAGGCCCTATGACTTTAAGGAATTTAAGATCATCAGTACCTTGTTGAAATCTGTGTTCAGTCCGAGCCATACTGTGACTGAATCTGTTCTAGCTGAAGCAGTAACACATAAATGAGTCTGTCTCTGTATTTTCATAAGTGGGGTAGAAAGAGAAACATTTAAGCTTAAACCATAACTTTTTTCTTGAGTCTAATAACATCTAATGTCTTCTCCTTTCTCCAAACAATTTTTGTCTGCAAAGAGAAGCTATGGTGGGAGCTGAGGCAAATTGCAGGACTTCTGCAGTCACAAAACAGCTTCTACTTATGAAGTCTATTTCAGGCAAAGTAACAAAAGTCTTATAATCCTTATGAATAGGCTGGATGAATGAAATTTAGATAAGAAATGAAGGGAAATGGATGGCTCAGGAAATTGGTAATCAGATAAAATACCCTTTTAAGTCTGTTTATCTCTCAGTGACTTTCACATCAAATCTGCTCAGCTTCTAAGTTAAAAGGATTTGTTTTCTATCCACCAGATATTCAGACTGAACAAGGAATCCACAAGTTATAACTATGCCTCTACCTTTGATCTTTTATACCAGTCCAGACTCTTGGGTTATGGTTTCTTCCAACCAGCAGATGGAGATAATACACTAAAACATGTGATGATGTAACACTCATTTATGGAGCCTCTCATAATCTCTGAGCATTCAGTTAGTCAGCATTTAAAACCAGAAGGGACCACCAGATCATCTACTCTGACCACCTGTATATCACAGGCCACCAACGCCATCCAGAATGTACACACTAAACCCAGCAACTGAAATTAGACCAAAGTATTACTACCCACAAGAGACTGGACTATTATGGGCCACAGGCAGAGAATAGAGGAGACCAAGGTGCACCAGTGCCTGAGATCCCAACAATGGCAGGGAAATGATAAAGTAAAATACACCCAGATAATCCTGGGAAATGACCCACATCCACATGCTGCAGAGGAAGGTAAAAAAAAAAAAATCCAAATCCTTGCCAGTCTCACCTGGGGGAAAATTCCTTCCTGACACCACATATGGTGATCAGTTAGACACTGAGCATGTGAGCAAAAAAGCTAATGTACTCAATGATTTTTTTGCCTCTGTCTTCACGCACAAGGTCAGCTCCCAGATTGCTGCACTGGGCAGTACAGCATGGGGAGAAGGTGACCAGCCCTCTGTGGAGAAAGAAGTGGTTCGGGACTATTTAGAAAAACTGGACGTGCACAAGTCCATGGGGCCGGATGCGCTGCATCCGAGGGTGCTAAAGGAGTTGGCGGGTGAGATTTCCGAGCCATTAGCCATTATTTTTGAAAACTCATGGCGATCGGGGGAGGTCCCAGATGACTGGAAAAAGGCTAATGTAGTGCCCATCTTTAAAAAAGGGAAGAAGGAGGATCCGGGGAACTACAGGCCAGTCAGCCTCACCTCAGTCCCTGGAAAAATTATGGAGCAGGTCCTCAAGGAATCAATTATGAAACATTTAGAGGAAAGGAAAGTGATCAGGAACAGTCAGCATGGATTCACGAAGGGGAAGTCGTGCCTGACTAACCTAATTGCCTTCTATGATGAGATAACTGGCTCTGTGGATGAGGGGAAAGCAGTGGATGTGTTATTTCTTGACTTTAGCAAAGCTTTTGATACTGTCTCCCACAGTATTCTTGCCACCAAGTTAAAGAAGTATGGGCTGGATGAATGGACTGTAAGGTGGATAGAAAGCTGGCTAGATCGTCGGGCTCAACGGGTAGTGATCAATGGCTCCATGTCTAGTTGGCAGCCGGTTTCAAGTGGAGTGCCCCAAGGGTCGGTCCTGGGGCCGGTTTTGTTTAATATCTTTATTAATGATCTGGAGGATGGTGTGGACTGCACTCTCAGCAAGTTTGCAGATGACACTAAACTAGGAGGCGTGGTAGATACACTAGAGGGTAGGGATCGGATACAGAGGGACCTAGACAAATTAGAGGATTGGGCAGAAAAAAACCTGATGAGGTTCAACAAGGACAAGTGCAGAGTCCTGCACTTTGGACGTAAGAATCCCATGCACTGCTACAGACTAGGGACCGAATGGCTAGGTAGCAGTTCTGCTGAAAAGGACCTAGGGGTCACAGTGGACGAGAAGCTGGATATGAGTCAACAGTGTGCTCTTGTTGCCAAGAAGGCTAACGGCATTTTGGGCTGTATAAGTAGGGGCATTGCCAGCAGATCGAGGAACGTGATCGTTCCCCTTTATTCGACATTGGTGAGGCCTCATCTGGAATACTGTGTCCAGTTTTGGGCCCCACACTACAAGAAGGATGTGGAAAAATTGGAAAGAGTCCAGCGGAGGGCAACAAAAATGATTAGGGGTCTGGAGCACATGACTTATGAGGAGAGGCTGAGAGAACTGGGATTGTTTAGTCTCCAGAAGAGAAGAATGAGGGGGGATTTGATAGCAGCCTTCAACTACCTGAAGGGGGGTTCCAAAGAGGATGGAGCTCGGCTGTTCTCAGTGGTGGCAGATGACAGAACAAGGAGCAATGGTCTCAAGTTGCGGTGGGGGAGGTCCAGGTTGGATATCAGGAAAAACTATTTCACTAGGAGGGTGGTGAAACACTGGAATGCGTTACCTAGGGAGGTGGTGGAGTCTCCTTCATTGGAGGTTTTTAAGGCCCGGCTTGACAAAGCCCTGGCTGGGATGATTTAGCTGGGAATTGGTCCTGCTTTGAGCAGGGGGTTGGACTAGATGACCTCTTGAGGTCCCTTCCAACTCTGATATTCTATGATTCTATGAATTCTCGGTGCCAGTTCAGAGCCCAGTTGTTTCTGTCTCCAGCAGGTGGAGAACACAAGCAGCCTGCTGCTAGAGGAGAGAAGAGAAAAGTAAACCTTGGAGGCCATAAGGCAGCCCTGTGAAACACTGTGGTGTGCAGCTGCATTGGCAGCACATATGAGGCACTCACAGTCTGCTAATCATGAGTACCACATGCATAAGACTGTCTGTTGACAGGCTTCCAGTCTGGCTGACCCCAGTCCAAGACCAGGAGAGGGTAAAGCTCCAACTCTACCTCACATTGTCAGACCTCTCTACCTAATCTGCAGGGGCAGCTAAGACTCAGAAGGGTGAGCAGAGAGAGGTTTCCAGCTAGGAAGTCCTGACAGAATAGGAAACCCTATAAAGAACTTCTGCCTCTAGGAACTCATCCAGATGAATGAGTGCCCTGGAACTCTGGCAGCACCTGTTCCCAGGATAAGGAAGGGGAATTGAGTACAAGTGTAGACTCAGACCTGTCTCTTCCTCTGACAGATTTATCATCTACTCTGAGTAGGGATAATGCTCCCAGGAAAGGACTGAGGCAGGGGAGGAAAAAGCCCCATCAAGCCTTTGCAAGCATCCTCAGCATGATCTGCAACTGAAGCTCATCCAGGGTCCAGAGTGCTTCTCTGAGATACATAAAAATATTTTTAATGAAAAAAAATCTGTTTTGAATTGAAATTGATTTTAATGTAAATCAATTCTTTTATTTGAATGCTGCTATTTCTTTACATTTACCTATGTTGTAGTCTTAAATTGAAACGTGGATACTGTATATTCTACTTGTTTCTTTAATTTCCTAGCTGGAATTAGTAGAATTTCAAATTTTACATACAGACTAAGAAGTTTCACACTGAAAGTGCTCAACTTTGCTGAAAAGGACAAGTCCAGTAGCTCATTAGCATCCTTCTTGTAAGAATAAAACAAACTCAGACACAAAATTAATAAGCAAATAGCCCATATGTGCAGCTGCTTCCACCTTCCCTTATATTGAACTTCATAGAATCATAGAATATCAGGGTAAGAAGGGACCTCAGGAGATCATCTAGTCCAACCCCCTGCTCAAAGCAGGACCAATCCCCAACTAAATCATCCCAGCCAGGGCTTTGTCAAGCCTGACCTTAAAAACCTCTAAGGAAGGAGATTCCACCACCTCCCTACATAACCCATTCCATTCCACCACCTCCCTAGGTAACTCTCCTAGCGAAAAAGTTTTTCCTAATAGCCAACCTAAACCTCCCCCACTGCAACTTGAGACCATTACTCCTTATTCTGTTATCTGGCACCACTGAGAACAGTCTAGATCCATCTTCTTTGGAATCCCCTTTCAGGTAGTTGAAAGCCGCTATCAAATGCCCCCTCCTTCTTCTCTTCTGCAGACTAAACAATTCCTCAGCCTCTCCTCATAAGTCATGTGCCCCAGCCCCCTAATCATTTTTGTTGTCCTCTGCTGGACTCTTTCCAATTTTTCCACATCCTCCTTGTAGTGTGGGGCCCAAAACTGGACACACTACTCCAGATGAGGCCTCACCAATGTTGAATAGAGGGGAATGATCACGTCCCTCGATCTGCTGGCAATGCCCCTACTTATACAGCCCAAAATGCCGTTAGCCTTACAAGGGCACACTGTTGCCTCATATCCAGCTTCTCGTCCACTGTCCCTAGGTCCTTTTCTGCAGAACTGCTGCCTAGCCACTCGGTCCCTAGTCTGTAGCAGTGCATGGGATTATTCCATCCTAAATGCAGGACTCTGCACTTGTCCTTGTTGAACCTCATCAGATTTCTTTTTGCCCAAGTCAAGAAAGTTCATATGCTTTTACCAGGCTATCCTCCTCCATCAATTTGCAGTTCAAAGTCAATGAGACTTTTGATCTTAAATCACTTCGATTCTTTAGAAAGTTTCACCCTGGCATGCCTAAATATGGTTTTAGGATCCTAACTTTAGGCTTCTGTTTTTTTAAATTTTGTCCTGTGTGTGTATATTAAAAAAAGTTCACAATAACTTTATTAATGTGATTTAAAGTAAATAACTTTTAATTGTTAACACTGAAGTAATTTTATTTTGAAGTAATAAAGATTTTGTATCACTAAAGTTTTTAGTAAAAATGTAATCTTAACTTCTGATTCTGTAAACGCTTATGTATTTGCTTAGTGTTAAGCACATGAGAGAGCCCCATTTACTTCAATGAGACTATTTATGTGAGTAAAAAGTATGTGCCTGGTTAAGTGTTTGCAGGATCATAATTTTAGATTTTCAATTTTTATTTTATTTTATTTTATTTTATTTTATTATTTATTTATTTATTTATTTATTTGTGTTTTTATTTGTTTTGGCCTATAACAATTTTGTAAATTCAAATATGATACCCAAGAGTAGTGAAAAAACAACCAACTAAACGCATTAGCAATTTAGTTTGTTATAAATTTTAAAGTTACAACAGCACACACATTCGTAATAGCTATTCATAGCTCGGCCTGGTTTAAATCAATCTTTTTTTTTTTTTTTAAATCAGTGATTTAAATTACCTTGATATAAATTGATCCCTGTTGCCTCCCAATACCCATGCATCCCCCTTTCATGAGACATGCATATCTCTAACAGAGCTTCTCCTTTGGGAAGATTCACTCTCCATCAGGGAGCAGAAAGCCAAATAATACAGGGACAGCTCAGAGAGCAGCATCCTTGAGAATTTTGTCTCTTGATTAATTTTCCCTTTCAGAGCAGATTTCATGTGGGGGTGGGCAGAGAAATAAAACTGTTCCATCTCTGCAGCTCCTTTAAAGCATCTTACTAATTATGTGGTAAATAAGTTTTCACCTGTGCCATAAATGGGTGAATTCCTTCATAACCTGTAGCCAGTTGTGATGTTCAACATTTTCAGAACACTCTGCAGTACAAATATGTCTTTAATTACAAATATTTTCAAAATGTGTGGTTTTATGATGTAATGTTCATTCAGAACTCCTTAGTGTAAACCAGTTTGCAAGCTTAGGAGCAGATCCTTCTCTGGTATAAATTATCATGGCTACGTTGGCTTCAGTGAAGCTATGACAATTTACACCAGCTGAAGATCTTCCCCTTGGTTTCTGTTTTGACTTAGGGCTGGTCTACACTGGGGGCGGGGGGGAGGATCGATCCAAGATACGCAACTTCAGCTACGCGAATAGCGTAGCTGAAGTCGAAATATCTTGGATCGAATTACCTGGGGTCCACACGGTGTGGGATCGACGGCTGCGGCTCCCCTGTCGACTGCGCTACCGCCGCTCGCTCTGGTGGAGTTCCGGAGTCGACGGTGAGCGCGTTCGGGGATCGATATATCGCGTCTTAACGAGATGCGATATATCGATCCCGGATAAATCGATACGGCGGGTAGTGAAGACGTACCCTTAGTTACATTTTGTATTTATATAAGTGCTTGGCATCTGTTGAATTAATATGTTTAACACATCTTGACCTGTAGGAAACCATTATGGTTCTCTGATTTTAGATTTTCTGTTGTTTTTTTTTAACCACAGTAATGGGCTAATCTGGGAATGGGTGACAGGGCTGGGAATAGGTGAGAGGATAGATCACTTGATGATTACCTGTTCTGTTCATTCCCTCTGGGGCACCTGGTATTGGCCACTGTCCGAAGACAGGATACTGGGCTAGATGGACCTTTCGTCTGACCTTGTATGGCCATTCTTATGTTCTTGTCTGAAGCCCAGTGAAATCAATGGGAATCTTCCATTGATTTAAATGGGCATTGGATCAGGCAGTTTGTTGGATGCCACTGCATGAGGATAAATCAAGCATGAACTTAGCCTGATTGCGTATTACAGAGCCCCAACATACATTTAATATTTTATTGCAACACTTTCTGTTTCCTGATATTTTGACACTAACAACAATTCTTTTGAAGTACTCTAAAACTTTTTCCCTTTTAGTAACTCATTTCCTTCATTAATTTTTCTTTTATATGTGATCTGATTTTTTTTAGCCTTTCTGTGATTATACTTTCCTTCTATTTCTATCCTTCCTTTGCTTTTTGTGCAGCCATTGTCCTGAGCCTGAGGATTATAGTAGTTCTTCAGACGATTGGTAAGCATTAAAGATAATTTAATATCGTTTTTGTTTAAAATTCATGGTTTAGTATTGTGTAAGATGTGATATTTTAAAAATGCAAAGCGTAGAAATAATGTGAACTGGTATTCAAACTCATACATGCAGACTGAATTTTAGCAAATATTGACTCAGTAAAAATGTATCTATTACTAAATTATTCCTAATCCCGAAAGTAAAAGGGTTCCTAAAACCCATTCTGGACCTGTGGCGCCTCAACAAATATCTCAAGAAGTTGAAGTTTCGCATGGTCTCCCTGGCCTCCATCATTCTCTCCCTGGATTCCGGAGACTGGTATGCTGCCCTCAACTTGAAGGACGCATACTTTCATATCTCTATCTTCCAAGGGCACAGACAGTTCCTCTGTTTGATGGTGGGCTGGCGCCACTTCCAATTCACGGTGCTGTCCTTTGGTCTCTCATCAGCCCCGAGAATGTTCACGAAATGCATGGCGCTGGTAGACGCTTACCTGAGACATCGAGGGGTCCAGGTCTATCTGTATCTTGACGATTGGCTCATCAAGAGCAGATTTTGGGATCAAGTAAAAAGGAGCATTGACCTGGTACGTTCCACCTGCCACGACCTAGGCCTGTTAATAAACTAAAAGAAATCAACCCTAATACCAGGGCAACAGATAAAGTTCATAGGGGCAGTCCTCAACTCCATGCGGGTCAGAGCCTTCCTTCTGGAGGCTTGTTTCCAAGCCATGTTGAACCTGATCTCTCATGTAAGGGGCCACCTGCTCACCACCGCTCTCACCTGCCTGAGGTTGTTAGGCACTATATGGTAGCGCATTCTTAAGTGGTCTGTCATGCCCAGCTTCATCTCCAGCCACTGCAAGCGTGGTTGGTGTCAGCTTACATCCCCAATAGGCACGATCTAGACTGGTATTCAGGGTGCCAGATCACATATGGTCATCCCTGGAATGGTGGTTGGACCCCGGATTGGTGTTGGAGGGACTTCTCTTCGCAGTCCCGACCCCGTCCCTGACACTGGTCTCCGATGCCTCGGGCCTGGGCTGTGGAGCCCACCTGGGCGAGCTCAACACGCAAGACCGCTGGTCGTGGGATGATTGCTCTCTCCACATAAACGTCAGAGAGCTCAAAGAGGTCTGCTTGGCAAGTGGTACAGGTCCTGACAGAATACTGCCACGATGTTTACATCAACAAGCAGGGCAGAGCCAGGTCTTCAGCTCTTTTCCAAGAAGGCCTCCATCTCTGGGACTTCTGTGTGCAGCATGCCATTCATCTGGTGGCTGAACACCTTCCCGGGGCCAGGAACATGTTAGCAGATTGTCTTAGCAGGACCGTCTCTTCTCGCTATGAGTGGTCGCTCCATCCGGAGGTGGTCAGTGATCTTCCAAAGGTGGGGAAATCCACGGGTGGACTTGTTCGTGTCCTATCAGAACAGGAAACGCCACATGTTCTGCTTGATTCGGGGGATAGACAGGGGCTCCCTGTTAGATGCCTTTTTGCTCCGATGGTCGGGGGCTCTGATGCATGACTTCTCACCAGTGCCCTTAGTTAATAGAGTCCGTGTGCTGTTTGATCTTCACAAGGCAAAAGTAATCCTGATAGCCCCGGCTTGGCCTTGCCAGCGCTGGTTCAGCACGTGGCTGGACCTTTTGGTGGCCACCCCGCTGCAGCTGCCTCTCTAGCCCGATCTGCTGTCCCAGAACCGCAACGGTCTTCTGCAACTGTACTTGGCGGCGTTGCACCTAACTGGCTGCATGTGTATGGACAGGAGTGCTCAGCTTGTGTCCAGTAGTTTTTGTTGGGTAGCAGAAAGCCCTCCACCAGAGCAACCTACCTGGCCAAATGGAAAAGGTTCATGTGCTGGGCCTCAGACTAGGGCATCTGGCCCAAACAGGCCTCGCTGCCGGCAATCTTGGACTATCTTCTGCATCTCAAGCTCCAGGGCCTGTACCTGATTAAGATCCACTTGGTTGCTATTTCGGCCTGTCACCCTCTGTCCCAAGGCAGGTTGGTCTTCATTCACGACGTGACTGTCTGTTTTTGCGAGGTCTGAAGTGACTCTCCCCTACGTCCGGGTTGCTGCATGTGGCCCATCAGGTTATATATATATATATATATATATATATATATATATATATGGAGATATACCTATCTCATAGAACTGGAAGGGACCCTGAAAGGTCATCAAGTCCATCCCCCTGCCTTCACTAGAAGAACCAAGTACTGATTTTGCCCTGGATCCCTAAGTGGCCCCCTCAAGGATTGAACTCACAACCCAGGGTTTAGCAGACCAATGCTCAACCCACTGAGCTATCCCTCTGTGTGGAAGATGGGTGACCACCTAGTAAGCTAGGCATAATTTTTTTTCTCTGAATTGCTTTTGTTTTGAATAAACAGCTTTATGAAAGCTGGCTGGTTACCAAATAACTCTGTCATAGCCACTAAGAGAACAGAACTGGAGGTGTTGAATTGAAGTCAGATCTGCTGAGGCGATCACAGTGAATTGCAGGAGACTGCAGCCTAAGACCCCAGTCTGGAGGGAGCAAATTGCAGGATTCTGCCCCAAGAAAGAGGCATGAGAGCTAAGTGGGGGTTGTCTTTGAGAAGGCTGTTGTCAGTTGGGTATGTGTGTCTGTGTTTTCTCTCCATGTGCTGTACCAGCCCAGTAGATAGCTGGTTCAGTCAGCAGACCTTGGTATACTATCCAGAAGCACCACAGACATGGTTCAGTGGAGAAGGCGCTTGTCCAGATTTATTGCTGACAAAGCACATTATTAGTACCCCATGGACTCTATAGAGACACTAATACACACATGACCCTGAGAATGGACCAGCTCAGTCAGCGTCAGGACTTTCCACTGTCCCCTAGGCCAGACAAAGATGGTTCTTCTGTTTTTGTAAGTTTTTGTAACCCCTCTTTTATACACGGATGCAAACAAGTTATGTATTACCCTTCTGACATGGTTAGTTACCACTCTGCACCTTGTACCTGTTGGCTCGAACAAAACATCTCCATCCATTTTCCTGTCATCCTGGCCTTATCTTCATGAGGGGTCAGTGCATCCATGTGCCATCTACGGAGAGTGTATTTGTATCATAACATGTATCATGGTGTTTTTGTACAACCCTTCTGGAATGTGTTTATGTGAATACCTTGTGCCTAGTACTTCTTAGGAGTGCCTGTATTTTAGCAATGCCAGCCATGTTTTTGCCAAGTTCATGTAGTGGTCAGTGAACTTGCAAGTAGGTGTTTGCTTTGTAGCAGGGCCTGACTTTTGCTCATAACCTGACTTTTGTTCGGGTCTCAGGCCTTATACAGGCCACAGGCTTCAGCCTCTTTTTCTACTACAGAGACTATGAAGGTTAGAGGGGACACATTCGAGAACTCTGGCATATTATAAGTGTATTGTAATGGTGGTATCATTTGGAAATTTGTGTATGATGAACTAAACTCTAATACAAATGCTGTATTTTAGCATCTTTTTTGTAGCTTATGCTGGACACTCACAAATATTTCATTATTAACAGTAAATATAGTATAATATCACTTACAAAAATAAACAATGGGACCTCATCCTGCCATCTGCTCAGTGTGGGCAAACCCCTGCACCTATGTAGAGTCCCTGTGACTTCAATGGGACTCCACCTGGGCATATGGGGCCTCCTGTGGAGAACAGAATGCAGGATTGGAACCTATAATTTTATTTGGGATTAATTTTTACTGTGTCCCTGTTGCAGCATCCAGTGAAGTCAGTGGCCAAACTCTTAGTGGCCTCTGTGTTGTAATTTTATATATCAAGAGAGTTGTTCAGATTTCAAAGTTATCCAACAAATATTGGGTTCAGTTCAGTTACTCTGTGTATGTGTACATTTGTCAGTTAATATTATAATGTCGTGGTTAGAAATAAAGAAAAAAAATTGTTTGGCTTTAGTGTGTGGCCATTGGTGATTTTCAAATGAATGATTAAGAAAATACTAATGATTCTCTTCTTACTTCTCTACTTCATTTTTCTTAGTCAGGGCTCACAGACTGGAGAAGAGAAGCCATTTAGTGACCCATCACTGCTGGAGAATCTCCAAAATAATCATGTAAGTAATATAGAAAAAAATTCTGTTATTTTACAAGATGAAAAGAATGATTTCAATAAAACAAAACGAGAGTATCCTTTAAAGGAAATTAAATGTTGTACTTATATGAAATCCACCTATATTCTGTGTAAATAATAGCCCAGCTTTCCATTCATGATAAAGTTTTGTACTTGTTAGCCATGGAAATTTGTTCTTTGAGATATCTTGTACACATATTTATTCCATTGCTGGTGAGTGTGTGCCCAGTGTATTCGAGTTGGAGACTTCTGGTGAGGAGTATCCATTGGATTGGCGCATGCACCTTTAGTGACCTCCTGCCTCCAAATGGAGATGTAAAGGGTGTGGTCATTCTGTCCCATTCTCAGTTCCTTCTCACTGCCCATAACTAAAGTTGGAGGTCTCAGTGGTGCCTCGCGCTCACTAGCAGCCTTTCTTGTGTAAATAGTTACATGTTAGCATAGTCATTATTACTTAGGACTTGCCTACACAGAGACTTCGTGCGTAGCAAACTGGGATGTGAATCTACAGTGCACTAGCTCGACACACACCAACTGGCCATGTAGACCCCGCTACCGCACAATAAGGGCTTGGCTACACATAGGGTATGTCTACACTATGAGAGTACTTCGATGTCACTTAAATCGAATATGTGGAATCGATATTACAAAGTCGAACGTGTGTTTCCACACTAAGGACAGTAATTCGACTGTGTGAGTCCACACTAAGGGGGCAAGCGTCGACATTGGAAGCGGTGCACTGTGGGCAGCTATCCCACAGTTCCCGCAGTCCCCGCTGCCCATTGGAATTCTGGGTTGAACCCCTAATGCCTGCTGGGGGAAAAAATGTGTCGAGGGTGGTTTTGGGTAACTGTCATCATCCAGCCGTCACTCCCGCCTTCCCTCCCTGAAAGCGCTGGTGGGCAATCAGTTCGCGCACTTTTCTGCTGAGTGACAGCGTGGACGCCACAGCACTGCGAGCATGGAGCCCGCTGCGAACATCGCTGCAATTATGGCCGTTGTCAACACCTCACACCTTATCAGCCACCTTTTCCAGAGGCAGATGGTGAGAAATCGGGCGAGGAGGCTATGGCAGCGCGATGAGGACATGAAGTCTGAGAGTGGCACAGACCTGTCACAAAGCACAGGACCCCGTGCCGTGGACATCATGGTGGCACTGGGTCATGTTGATGCCGTGGAACGGCGATTCTGGGCACGTGAAACAAGCACTGACTGGTGGGACCGCATAGTGCTTCAGGTCAGAGATGAATCCCAGTGGCTGAGAAACTTTCACATGCGGAAGGGAACTTTCCTTGAACTTTGTGAGTTGCTGTCCCCTGGCCTGAAGCGCAAGGACACCCGGATGCGAGCAGCCCTGACTGTCCAGAAGCGAGTGGCCATAGCCCTCTGGAAACTTGCCACACCAGACAGCTACCGGTCAGTCGCGAACCACTTTGGCGTGGGCAAATCTACCGTGGGGGTTGTTGTGATGCAAGTAGCCAACACAATCGTTGATGTACTGCTGTCAAAGGTAGTGACCCTGGGAAACGTGGAGGCGATCATAGATGGCTTCGCAACGATGGGATTCCCAAACTGCGGTGGGGCCATAGATGGAACTCACATTCCTATCCTGGGACCGGACCACCAGGCCAGCCAGTACATTAATCAAAAGGGCTACTTTTCCATGGTGCTGCAAGCACTGGTGGACCACAGGGGACATTTTACAAACATCAACGTCGGATGGCCAGGCAAGGTTCATGATGCTCGTGTTTTCAGGAACTCTGGTCTGTTTAGACGGCTGCAGGAAGATACTTACTTCCCGGACCACAAAATAACTGTTGGGGATGTGGAGATGCCTATAGTGATCCTTGGGGACCCAGCCTACCCACTAATGCCATGGCTCATGAAGCCCTATACAGGCACCCTGGACAGTGAAAAGGAACTTTTCAACTACCGTCTGAGCAAGTGCAGAATGGTGGTGGAATGTGCTTTTGGACGTCTCAAAGGGAGATGGAGACATCATCACATCCCCAACAGTTATTTTGTGCTCCGATCTCAGCGAAACCAATATCCCCATTGTTATTGCAGCTTGCTGTGTGCTCCACAATCTCTGTGAGAGCAAGGGGGAGACCTTTATGGCGGGGTGGGAAGTTGAGGCAAGTCGCCTGGCTGCTGATTACGCCCAGCTAGACAGCCATGCGATTAGAAGAGCCCAGCGGGACACGCTGTGCATCTGGGAGGCTTTGAAAGCTAGGCTCCTGAGTGAGCAGGGTAACCTGTGACAATTTTGTTTGTTTACAGAGAAGCTGAACCTGCCCCCGTTTCTTTACCCAGTGACTGTTCACTATCCTCTCCAGTTTCATACCCCGTTCACCCCCTTCCAACCCACGTTTAAAAAAAAAATCACTGAAAATGTGTTAATGAACAACGTTTTCTTTATTACTGTTTTCGCGGTAAAGTGTTGAAACTGGGACACAGACTGTGGTGGGGAGCGGGTGTAGTGTACTGATGCAAAGGACGCTTCTAAACTCGAGGAATGCCAGGCTCCTGCTTCTACAGTGGTCCGCACTGGCGGACTGATTGTTTGAACGGAGCCTGCCACCCCTCCTGTTCGGGACTGTGGGGGGGGGGCTATGTGACTTTGTGGCAGGGGGAGGACGGTTACAGATTCCCTGCTGCGTGGCTCCTTGATCCAGGATAAGGACCGCTGCATAAGATCTGTAACCGCCCTCCCCCACCACAAAGTCACCTAGCGGCCCCCCCCCCAGACAATGAAAACCACCTTCCAGACTGACCAGGGTGCCTAGTGACTGCACTGTGTGTGTGACCTGCTGCTGAACCTGCCCCCGTGTCTGTACCAACCACCTTTCCCCCCCTTAAAACAGACTGTTCTCTAAAAAAACATGATGGAAACAGCAATTAACAGAAATGTATTTTTTATTAGCAAATGGACAGTTAGGGGATGAAACTGGGATGGGGGCTTGGGTGAGGCGGGAAGGAAAGGACTTACCAAATTTTGGGGAATGACAGCCTTCTGCCACTTGAGCAGTCTGCAGGGGTAGAGTGACAGTTTTCACGGGCTCTGCAGCCCCTCCTTCTTGGTACTTTGGGTGAGGGGGGTATGGGACTTTGTGGCGGGGGACGGTGGTTACAGATAGACTGCAGCGGGGCTCTGTCCTCCTGCCTCCGGTCCTGCAGAACATCCACAAGGCGCCGGAGCGTGTCCGTTTGCTCCCTCATTAGTCCAAGCAGTGTTTGAGTCGCCTGCTGGTCTTCCTGCCGCCACCTCTCCTCCCGTTCGCTGTGTGCTCGCTGGTATTGGGACATGTTCTCCCTCCACTGAGTCTGCAGGGTTGCCTCGGCTCGGAAGCAGCCCATAAGTTCTGAGAACATGTCGTCCCGTGTCCTTTTCTTTCTACGCCTAATCTGCGCCAGCCTCTGGGAGTCTGATGACAGGGTAGGTCGGGAGACAGCCACAGCTGTGGGATGGGAAAAAGGGAGTGAATTCCTCAGAAAGATAAATTTTTGGGTGAACAAAGAAAATAGTCTTTCTCTGTGAAAAGACCATTCACAGCACCTATCACATGCGCACTCAGGATAAGGTCGAATTTTCGGCCTTCGCATTCAGTCCCTGGGGTCTTGCAGTGCAGATCACAGAATCGGAACAGCACAGCGGAATTTGGGTAGCGGGCTGACATGGTAAGCCGTAGACTTGTGGCAGCTTAAAACTTTAATAATAGCACTGCCCTACTTTCACGTTCAAAGCAATGCTCCTAGCGTTGGCCAGTTCCTGCTGCCAGCAATCCGGCAAGCATGAACTCTGCCCCTGTCCCACCCCCTCGCGGCTGTCCCCGGGAAAGATCCCTCTATGCTGCCCCTCTCCCGCCTCCACCGCATGGCTGTAAACCGGCGGTTACAGTTCTGTAAAGGAACAGGGAAGCAATCCCAATACTAACATTCCCCTAATTCAAAGCAGGTCACCATGAGCGACATCACTCTGATGCGTATTTCAGACAGCGACATGGAAGGCATGCTTCGGGAAAGCCTGCAAAGACCAGGGCCGTATGCCGCCATGCTGTGCAAGGCAATGATACCGGAGTACTTGATGGTAGCCTGGCGCGGAAACGTTTCATACTACGGAGGACACAACAAGGCCACTCTCCCAAGGAACCTCATGCAAAGGCTTTCCAATTACCTCCAGGAGAGCTTCATGGAGATGTCCCATGAGGATTTCTGCTCTATCCCCGGACATATTGACCGAATTTTACTGTAGCTGCACTGGCAAGGGCTAAACAGTAGAGCGCCTAGGGCAAACCAATCAAGATATACCGGACATTGTTAGATTTTTTTGCAGCAGTTACACTGCCAAAGACTAGAACTTTAAGTGCCCAGGACAATCTAATCATGAAAAACCCACAGTTAATATTAATGTTCTTTTCAAAATAAATGTTTAAACCACTTACCGGCTGATCCTTCCCCTGATTCTGGGTCCGGGTTAACGCCTGGGGACGGTTGGTACGGGATCTCTGTGAGGGTGATGAAGAGATCCTGGCTGTCTGGGAAATCAGCGTTGTAAGCGCTGTCGACTGCCTCGTCCTCCTCATCTCCTTCCTCATCTTCCCCGTCCACTACCATCTCAGAGGAAGCGGGCGTGGACAATATCCCATCCTCAGAGTCCACGGTCAGTGTTGGGGTAGTGGTGGTGGCCGCACCTAGGATGGAATGCAGTGCCTCGTAGAAATGGCATGTCTGCGGCTGGGATCCGGAGTGTCCGTTTGCCTCTTTGGTCTTCTGGTAGCCTTGTCTCAGCTCCTTGATTTTCACGCGGCACTGCGTTGCATCCCGGCTGTATCGTCTCTCTGTCATGGCTTTGGAGATCTTCTCGTAGATCTTTGCATTCTGTCTTTTCGATCGCAGCTCCGATCCGAAAGCACTGTGGGATAGCTCCAGGAGCTATTAGCGTCGATTTCCATCCACACCTACCCTAATTCGACATGGCCATGTCGAATTTAGCGCTACTCCCCTCGTTGGGGAGGAGTACAGAAGTCGAATTTAGGAGACCTCTATGTCGAACTAAATAGCTTTGTTGTGTGGACAGGTGCAGAGTTAATTCGATTTAGCGCTGCTAAATTCGACATAACCTCCTAGTGTAGACCAGGCCTTACATTTTATAGCGCTCTGACTTGCTGGCTCAGGGGTGTGAAAAATCACCCTCCTGAGCGCAGCAAGTCAAAGTGCTTTAAAGCGCTAGTGTAAACAGGCTCCGAGCACTGAGAGCTAATCCCCTCGTGGAGGTGGATTACCAGTGCTGCTGCGGGAGCACTTTGAAGTTTCCAGTGTAGCCATGCCCTAAAAGGTCTGTAGTGTATGACCTCAAAGCAGTATTAGTAGCAGAGTAAACATGGCTAGTTAGTTCATGGCAAGCTAGTGCGTTGTAGAGTCATACTCTGGCTTACCCTGAACTAAAAGTATGTCTACACAAGTGTTGGAAGATGTAAATTCCAGTTTGAGGAGATATACATGGACTAATTCGGATGGAACTAGCACTCTTAACAATAGAAGCATAGCCGCTGCCACTACCGCAGCAGGGGCTAGCCACCCTAAGTCTGTACCAGAGCAGCTAGCCCGTGCTGTCACTTTTGCTGTCATGGCTACACTTCTGTTTTTAGCGTGCTAGCTTGATCAGAGATAGCATGGATATGTCTCCTCAAACTGGAATTTACATCTTCCAGTTCTAGTGTACACTAAGACTCCATGTAGATAAGATGTTAGTTAGTTATTCTTAGTTTTTATAGCATTTCTTTTGTTCTCCTCTTAGGATAATATTTGTTTTTGTTTGGCTTCTGGAGTAGTATTCTTTTGGGTCTTCAGGGTAGCAGTCCTTCCTACCTTATGATACTTGGAGGGAGAGATGGTATATAAATTTTCTTCAGTAGAATAACTAACGGACTTTTAAAGTTAACCACATGCTCAAGTGTTCTGTTGGATCAGGTCTTATAACAGAAACTAGTAAATATGTGCCTCTTTCCTAGAGGAATTCAGGGCTCTGAATCTAAGAAGGACAGGAGCCATCCCATTTTGAAAGTGAAACTTAAGAGGTTTCTGAGATTGGTGACTTACCATATAGTTATACCATTCCTTCTTCAATACTATTTCTTGAATTGTCATTTTGTCAGTTATATCATTCTACACAGTATAGTGGGAATTGTTCTTTTTACAACTGAAGTGCCTCACTTTTAGTAGAATTCTGTGTTTCTCATTTGTAGTAGTACAAGAATCTTCCCTAAGTGACTTTCAATATTGGCAACTCCAAGTCTTAGGAATTCTTTTAGGAAATGATTGTTTTTGGCAAGTGTTTGGGGATCTCTAAAATTGGTGATTTCCTGTTGTCAATTTGAAGTGCTTTGAGATCTACAGATGAACTATATAAGTGCTGAGTAAAAAAAAAAAATAATTATTTTTGTTTAGACTGTCGCACTAAAAGCCATCTGAATGACTTTGCTTCAGTCTGCCCTTTGTGTGGGATTGGGTACAAGTTTTAACAGAAAATGCAGCAGCTATTTCTTTAAAGTGTTCAAGAAAGGTGTTGAATTGACTGGACTGGAACCTGAAATCATATGCCCACAGAAAAAGTACAGCATGGGCAGTGATAGTGCCACAGTAAAATAAAAAATATTGTGTGCAGACAATATTAAAAGAGAATTCACTTCACAATACATGTTAACCATCCACACATTACTGAATAAAACATTTTAGTATGCCATTAAACTTTTGTCAATATATAATGTGTCTAGTTACATGATTTATATACATTTCCAGTTGAGCTGTTAATTGATGTAAATGTTTTAGTACCTGACACTAAGTGGCCGAATTTCAAGTCCTATCTTCAAAGTATGGAGGTATTCGAGCGTCTCAACAAAACATTTGCATGAATTTTGTTAATTTGGGGAAAAAAAACTTTTTTCCTAAGCTTGTTCTGAGAAATGGCTGGACCATTTTTGCAGAAAATTTCCAAAGTAAATCAGTCTGAATTAGATATGGCATGGATAGGGAAAATTATAAACAACTGATCACAGTGTTGTATTATGGAAAGTATTGGTGTCACAGGGTTCACACTTTGCTACGGCAACTCCTCCTGGCTGCTCTGGGAATTAGCTCTTTTCAGGTCTGACATCATCTTCTGTTGCTCATTGTAAGTCCTGCCACCTCTCTCTCTCTCTCTCTCTCTCTCTCTGACTTAAGTTGCTCTCTCTTCATGACTTGGCCCTTCGGATAGGTCACTATGTGTTTTTCCCACTTCGGGGGTATCATAGTCTTTCCATACAAACTGTCTCAGATCTTCCCATTCACTGCCCAGATAGTGCCACTTCCCAAGTGGCCGATAGGGGAACCCAAGCCCATCCTCTACTCTGGGTTCCAGCTCAGGAACCCTCTAATCAGCAGCCAAAGCTTGCAGTGTCTTAAGCCTTGCTGCCATTTCCCTGAGCCTTTTCCTGCACCCTCTTCCTTTAGGTTTACTTACATTCCTTTGTGATGTCCAGAGCGGCTATTGGCTCCCTTACTGCAGCCCCTTTTCCTTTCTGCTGTCAGCTTCCTGGCTTTATACTAGCCCTGTCTGTTCTTTCTCAGCTGGGCTCCATCTTCATTCAGGGGTTACTGAGGTTACATAATTTCCTTCCTCTATCCAGTTAATTGGCCCCTTCTCAGCCTCATTGACCTCTTCTAGGCTAGTGTGAGGTGAACACCCCATTACACTTGGGCAGCCTTAACTATAGGCATCAATATCTGCACCGACTATACAAAAGGAAAGTATAGCAGCGGTTGGAATGTACTTGAAGCAAATCAGGTGAATGTTGAAAATGGTTTATGTACAATGTCATCAACCAAAAGAATGTGGAAATTTAAAAAATGCATATTCTTGTAATCAGGCAAGGAGATTTTCCCCTGAATTAATATTTGCCAATATGTACTAACACATTTTAATAGTGCACAGATTAATTGTTACTTTTTGCCCTGTTTTTGGACTAGCCAACTGCACCTATAATTTGCGAGTTTCTAACAATGATGGCAGTGTGTCATACAGCTGTTCCAGAAAGAGAAGGTGATAAGATTATATATCAAGCAGCATCTCCAGGTAAGAGCTAACTAATTATATATAAATTGTAAAATATTCAATCCACTCAACAAGAATGTTAATTCAGAACTTGATGAATTACCCCTACGTCTACCCCTTGCCCAGAAATTTAAATAAATGTGCAAAAGTAGTGATATTTAAGATCGGTCTCATACATTTTATTTCTATAAAAGACACTGTTTTAGATTTTTTCCCAATCCATGTCTTAGAGAGGATTTGTAGATGTCACATAGCCTATACAATAATAAAGGGTGGTTTGTTATCTACATTGCAACACCTAAATTGCTGTGTTGTGAAAAGTTGAATGGGTTGAATAATACAAATAAAATTCAAAAGCATGTGTTCAGTTAGACAAGCTAACACCCCTGTTTATGGCTCTCCTCTCTGATGCTTCATAACAATGGCATTGACTTAACAAAGTATCACAAAAGAAAATAACACTATGTAGTAATCATCAGGAAGGAAAATAAAACGTTTTAAGTAGGACAACGATTCTGATGATCAGCCAAAACATCAACACAGAACAAGAAAAGACAATATTTAAAACCCCAGTAAACCACACTTCATACATTTTTTTCAAATAGATTCTTGCAAAAATCAGTATGAACATTTTGTATGACAAAGTTTTTAATGAAATATATTTGTTATTTATTTGTATTAAAACAGTACTTAGGCCCGCCAGTCAGATTTGAGGTCCCATTTTTCTAGGCCTCATATAGACATCATTTTCTGATTCATTGTGATGTAATAAAGAACATGTGATATGTATATAGTCTTATTACTCACAGTTACCTGTGTATTTTCTTACATACTATGCTATTATGGCTCTTTAAATAAGTGCCAGTCTTGAAGCAGAAGACTGACATTTTTATCACAGTGCTCTGGCTCATCAGCTTGAGCAGCAGAAAAGCGACTCACTGAGTCAACAGTATAACGCTGTTGCAAAAAAAAGCGAACATCCTTCTGGGATATATTAGCAGGAGTGTTGTAAACAAGATACGAGAAGTAATTCTTCCACTCTACTCTGTTGGGGTGGTTAGGCGCTGGAATAAATTGCCTAGGGAGGTTGTGAAATCTCCATCATTGGAAATTTGTAAGAGCAGGTTAGACAGACACCTGTCAGAAATGGTCTAGATAATACTTAGTTCTGCCATGAGTGCAGGGGACTGGACTAGCTGACCTCTTGAGGTCCCTTCCAGTTCTGTGATTCTATGATTCAGTGATTTGCACACTGAAGTTAAAAGTTAAAATGGATTAAATTAACAATAGGTAATGGGGTGGCTCACTTCCAGATGCAGTGTAGACATACCCTTAGATACTGGGGTAAAATTTTCAGCTATGGCTTTGGTTATTATGTCTCTTTGGAGGTTGCTCTTTCAACCTAAAGGAAAATAATTCCCCTATGAAATGAAAATCTTTTCTCCTGTGCTACCTCTGATGTGTTTTGTTGCCTCCTTTGAAGCAGTGCAGCAGTTAATGGATCAGCTTCTAAGGTGTACCCAGCAAAAAGTAGTCTCATGTTTTCAGTGGGCCTTCTAAGAGGCAAGAGGACTCCAGCACAGGTAGACTGGTAGTGTCAATTTATTGTATGAAACTAAAACACCAAAAGGGGACAACTTTCCAGAGAATGCGAGATTAGGGAAGTTTAGAAATATTGACTATGAGCTACTTCAGTTTTATAAATGTAAATGAATAATAATACTTTCACTCCTTATATAGTAGTAAGGAATGGGATCACAGAATTGCAGCATTGTCCCAATGTTGGATTTAAATTTCAGTAAAGCAAATTTGGGAGGAAACAAGAAATTTAGTGAGTAGGGTTCGGTGGAGGAAAGTTTTCAAATTCAGTAAGAAATCTTGAATTTATTGAAAGCACTATAATTAAGTAGGAACAGACTGCAGATCCTCTGAAAAGAAGACTACAATGAATAGGAATTGGCCAGTGTGATGCCAGTAGAGGCTACTCAAATATGTGAGAAAAAGAGAAAACCTGTACTCAAAATGGGAAACACAAGAGGCACCTAAACAAGAATTTTTAGAGTCAGTTATGGTTTGAGGAGGAAAAAATAAGGGTATCAGAAAAGCAAAAAGAATTAATGCTAGTCAAAGGTAATAAGGGATTCTACAAATATATAAAATGAAAAAGAAAGGGAGGAAAGTACAGTAGGACTGCTGTTAAATGAGCGTAATTTACAATGACTCAGAAAGAGCTGAGATACTGAACTTTTTTCAAGAATAATAAACAAAGAAAATTTGAGCAGTGAAGAACGAAGACCTTCTAAATTTATTTATTTATTGATGAGGAGCAGATAAAAGAATAATTGGAAAATTTGAACAGGTACAAATCTGCCTGTCTCTGTGTTATTTATCCTACAATATTTAAAAGGTATTTAAAACTTGAAAATTCTTTTTCTTGATAGTTTCTCAATCTATAAAAAAAACAATGGAAATTGGTTTGTTGCAGATGAAGGAGCATTGGTCAGAGCAGCCAAGCATCTTCGTTTTGTATTCACTGGAAGGACACCTGACTCAGTAATTATAGATTCTGTAAGTACATTAAAATTATGTTACTATGTATTATTAATATTTTGCCATTGATATTAGTTTACATATTTAATACAATTTAGTCCGGTAGGTTTATGCCGAAAAGTAGTTCCTAGTCTATTTATTTATTTTTAAAGCTTAAATCTCACTAACAAAAATATGTCTTTTTTTTTTCCAGCTTGGCCATGAGGAAAGATATGAATTGCTAAATGTGCTGGAATTTACTAGGTAAAGCAAAATAAGCATTTGACATGTTTTGTTTTATATTTTTTAAAGTGTCATTTTGGTGCATATATACTCTGCTGAATTTTTCCCTTATGGATAAATTAGTGGGTTTAATATAGAGATAGCATATGTTCAGACTTGAAAAAGACTGAGGGTTTTGTACTTTATTTGGAAACTTTATAATATATACTGTTCTTTAGCTCTATAGTATATATTCTCGCATTATAGGCAGAGCATGTAGCCATACTTATAGATAAGGAGGTTGTAGTTGCCTTTACATTGTAAAAGGTCATATTCAGAGGAATAGTTTTATAAAATGTCTCCCTTCCCAGCTGAAATTTGACACTTCTGTTTTCATTTTGGAAGTAAATTTTCTTGGAACTTGAGGAAAAATTTGTAGAAATAGAAAAAGAGTGGGAAAAATACAAGTGTATGAAATGATTTTCTTTTCTTTTTTAAGCTCCATCACCTCAGTCAGAGTGATAAAAAAGCTTAAAATTTGGCAAAGGATGTTGTCCCCTGCTGCAATTTTTTTCTTGTGGAACAGTGAAAAGTGATTTTAATTTGGCTGAGTTATGATTTTTTAAAGTACTTCATGCAAAATACACTGGCCCAAATTTGTAAAGGTATTTAGGTATTGCTGCACTCAATATTGTGATGCCTAACTGTTTTTAGGAGCTAAATCACTTTTGAAAATGAGAGTTAGGTCCTAACTTCATTGCAATGCTGAGTGCAGCAACTCCTAAATACCTTTAAAAATCTGGCCACTGCCTTTTTGTAAACTGATGGTATACCACTGTTCCATTGGTAGTGTGTATATAAAATACATAGAATTTTCCATTCAGTAAGTGATCTGTCAATGTTCTGCTGGAGTTGTGTATGTGTGCATTAGGAAGTTAGGTGCAATTTTATTTGTAAAGTGTATCTATATATGGAATATGCTATGTGAAAGTACTCAGGATATGAAACCCTTTCCTCATTGAGGACCTGTTTTTACAAAGGCTTAAGCATGTGCTTAACTTATATCATGTGAATTGTCTGATTGCTCACCCTGACAGGGTGAGGAGGAGTTTTATAAGGGGAGGAAGCATTATAATGACCTCAGATAGACCTGGAGGAAAAAGGGAAAGGAGAGAGAGAGACACACATACCGGTACATCGAGGACTTGCACTGGAGGGAGCTATGATTGATTTGATTAAGGAGAAGGACCAGAGAGGGTAGAACTCAAGTGTGACTTTGGAGGCCTGGAATGGTGAAAAGACCAAAGGAGGTGTCAGGGAAAGTTGCCTCTAAGAAGAGGAAGAGGATTGCAGGAAAGGGAATTGAAGAAGAATGAAGCCTAATGAAGTGAAAACCAGAGAAGAATGGGCATAAGGAAGAGGGAACTGGTGAAAGGAGGAATAAAGGGAGAGAAACTGGTAGAAGAACAAAGTGAGAAAATACTAAACAAAAATCAGGTAAGGGAGCCTAGCCCAACTGGAAAAGAAACACATTGAAGAAGATGGTTTGAGAAGAGAAATAATGATATTTTAAAAGGAGAAAATACATAGAAAACTAGGGGGAGGTAAAACAGGGACACTGAAAAAGATGAAAAGTTACAAAATATAGTTGACTGGAGCATAGATGAGGAAAGAAACAAAATGACTGAGCAAGTTACTTCATCCTCTATTGATTCTATATATAACCTTCATTTTTGTTGTGAGAAGTTAATAGGTATGTGGCAAAAAGTGCCTTTGCAGCTCGCTTGACAGTTATAGCAATGTGTAGTATTTATATAGAATGGGAGTACAGGTTTCCCTTCTTTTTTTTTCCTGTTCATCTTTACCTGTTTTACAGGCTTTATAAATCTTTTTAAACCTTGTGAATTGCCAGGAATGGTTATTAGATACCTCTTATACTTTTGGGATAAATGAAAACTACTTACCTGTGAATCTTATTCTCTGAGGAAATAAGTTACAGTAGCTTACCACACACGCACCCACCCACTTAACTCGGGATTCAGAGTTTTGTATCTATTTTATTTTCCAGTTCTTTAATATTTGCTTAGACTTATTGGAGGCACTAGGGGTCACTATTATTCCACAGCAGAAGTGCAAAATGTTCCCTGTTGGATCCAACAAATTCAGAATTTTGAGCTATGAGCCTTCCCAACATGTCTGTGAGAGGAGCATGCATCCTAAGAGAAGTAATCTATTACAACTTTATACTTTCTGAGAACAAGAATTACAGATACTGTAAGTGGCTTTGTTTTCTTGAAAGATAGGCACCTGATCCTATGTAGATGTAACTTTTGCAACCCCTTGCTGCCTTCCAGCATAAGCTGAATAAAAGGTTCTGTTTTACCTCTATTCAGGTACAACACACTGCCACACCAAACATCCACAACTAATTGTTTGAAAGGGATAGTCGGTAATGAGGTATGTAGAAAAGGGCCAGTTGAGGAAGGCAGAGTTAAAGTTACAGTGCATAGTTTTGTTGAGTGCGAAAATTGTGCTAATCATAAGGTATATGCCTATTAGGAAGCATAAGTTTTTATTATATTGTATTCAGTGCTGTGAATATGATTTTCAACCCTGCCAGCATATGAATATTTGAATGGCTGTGGACCTCAGGCTGTTCGGATTAGCTTCTTCTGATGGGGATCATTGGTAATCCACAATACCACGGTGTGATTCGGTCACCCCTGAAGCAACAGAATTTTGTGGAGCATCAGAAGTCCTGTTGGCTTAGTCCTTTAGCTCTTGTGGTAGACACATCCTTTCCGTGTAAAAGATTCCAGGATTCTTCTGCCTTTTTATTATGCAATGCTATTCTAATTTTTACAACATTGTCAGAGGCCACAAAACCAGGTGACAGTGAGGGGACATCAGCTGCTCCTCTGTGACATTTTTCAGTTGTTCCAAGGTACTTTTAATGCATGTTTCTTCAGTCACAGGTGCACAGCAAGGCATGTTATCAAATGAGTGAGTTGCTGCTAATGCTGACAGAGTGAAGCAATGGATATATATTCAATGCTTTAACCACTGGCCCACATGTCCATGCAGTTGGGTGTGGAAACAGCCCTCAGCTTTCAAAAGCACTCTCCCTCCACATGGTGAAGCATACACTGCCAGCAATAAACTAATAGAACAGTATGTGATAAAACAATTTCAAAGAGAAAAGACAGTGTTATATCTGAAAACAGTGTCCCAGTCTGAATACTCCCAGCTTTGCTCCCTTACTAGAGGCTTTACGCCTATGCTCATTGAAGTCAGTAGCAAAGCTCCAATTGACTTGATTGGTGCAGGATCAAGACCAAAGAACAAGATGTGTGTCCCCCTTCTGTGAGAGATTGGGCAAAGTATATGATTGCAGACTCCATGAGTAGTTATACTCCTGTCAGAGAACTATGAAAAAAGTATGATTAATCTGACTAATACAAAGATACACAGTGGTAAAACAGAAAACTAAACAAAAAAGGAAAAGGAGAAATAAATGGAAAAATAAAAATAATTTTCCAAAACAAAAACAGTCTACATTTGTTTCCATATTTTTCTAAAAAATTTGAAAAACAAAAATTAAATTTTTCATGAAAAGTTTCAATTTTGAAAAAGGCCATTTTTAATTTAAAAAATTGTTGGGAAAATTTAAGCCATTTCTCCTTAACAGTGACAAAAGCAGTGACATTAACCAAATTCACCAGAATGCCTGCCACTACGAGTTGTTCAGCAGAACAAGACTTCTGCTGAAATTATGGCAGAGGAGAAAAGTGATTTTTTTTTTTTGCTGCTGTTGCTCCACCATTAGTTACACATCATTCACTATGAGGAATGTATATGGAGAAAAGATAACTACAATATTCCAGTAAACTGGTGACAGTGTGGTTCAGTGGCTGGAACCCCCTTAGGGTAATCAAATTCCTATGATAGACTAATAATAACACAGTGTGGGAGAATAACCTGACTTCACTTAGGAGGATCTTATCTGATCATCACAAAAGTGGTTTATATCATACTTGCACACATCCAGATACAAAGTTTGCTCGGATGTACTGAGTTGAGGCTAAAAACAGCTGGGGATAGTTCCACAGTTTTCATGGAGACTGAGAGTCTTAGTGATTATATAAATTATAGCTGAAATGCATGTTGAGTTCAGCCAGTACAGTAGCTATTCCAGGGACAGGCCTAAAATGAACTTGGTTAGCTTAGAGGGGAATGAAGGGGGTAGTAGGGTGATGTGTATACAGTTCCTACCTCATTTTTATCCCAAAACATGCATCTAAATGAGACCCTTGTTTTGAGTATTATCTTCAGTGTGGGGCTGCTCTTATAAGTTGGGTGAACTGAAAAATGGATGCTCTCTCCCTGCCTTTCTCATCCTGGACTAAAGCCAGCCAATATCTTCCAGCTAGGGCTTAGCAGTGCAAGCAAGGTTGGACGTCTCATTCACTAACTGTTTTGTTTGTTTGTAATTTTCAAAACTGGATGCCTAAAGTAAGGTTCCTACTGGGCATAGTGGTAACCTCCTTCCAGGGCACCCAAGAGTTGAAATCCTTATCTTTCAAGGAAGTGCAGAAGGTCTCAATCCCCTTTTGCATATATTGCCAGATGCCTGGCTGCAAACAGGGAAGAACAGGAGCAGCTGGAAGAGGAGGGACAAGTACTAGAGTCTCAGGAGTAACATTGGGGGGGGATAGCTCAGTGGTTTGAGCATTGGCCAGCGCATTGGCCTGCTAAACCCAGGGTTGTGAGTTCAATCCTTGAGGGGGCCATTTAGGGAACTGGGGTAAAAATCTGTCTGGGGATTGGTCCTGCTTTGAGCAGGGGGTTGGACTAGATGACCTCCTGAGGTCCCTTCCAACCTGATATTCTATGGTCTTTCATCTCTCAGAGACCTGTTATCATCCTCTCCTGATGAAGTGGTGTTTTCAGGTCTGGTACTGGCACCTGATGACTTTAGAACATTTCAGGAGCTGCTCTCCATCTAAGCTCATTAGTACCTGCGAGCGTAATGCTCCTTATCTATAAGGGCTTCTTATCAGCGGTTCTCAAAGTGGGCCCCAACCCTATTTTAATGGGGTCACCAGGGCTGGCGTTAGACTTGCTGGGAGCCAAAGCTGAAGCCAAAGCCCAAGGGCTTCAGCCCTGGGTGGCAGAGCTCAGATTACAGGCGCCCTAGCTGAAGCCATTGGTCTTCAGCTTTGCTCCCGCCCAGGGTGGTGGTACTTGGGACAGCTCAGGGTTTGGTCCCCCCCTTCTGGGGTCATGTAGTAATTTTTGTTGTCAGAAGGGGTCATTGTGCAATGAAGTTGGAGAACCCCTGTCTTATATCAAGCTAAAACCCTGTGGCAGACACTAACTAAACTGCCTCTTTTGGCTAAGGGAGCAGGAAAAAAAATGTTGTATACCCCAAAAGGGGTTTGAACAGTTTTACATACATTCTACAGTTTATGAAAAGTTCAGGCAGATTAAGAGCACCCCAAAGGCAAAGACTCCAAAAAAATTAGATTTATTTGGAAGAAAGACTTATTCATCAGCATCACTGCAACTTTGTTCATGGCCATCACTATGACCATGCACAGAACTTCATGGCTTCACGCCTCTGGCATTCCAAGAGAAGTGCAAAGCACAATGAAGGATTTGCCCCTTGAGGCCGCAGACTTATTCAGTGTTTATATGGATGACACTCTGCACTCCCTCAGAGATTCCAGAGCACTGCTTCATTCCTTGGGCATCTACATTTCAGCCCCAAACTATGTGCCATTTTGCTATCAGAGGCAATCGAGGCAGAAGACACCTACGTACCCCCATCACAGATTTTCTGATACTTGCACAGGAAAAAGCCAACGTTTTCTTGGAGGAGACTATCTTCCTTGACCATGGGCTATTCTACACCTGCTTCCAGGCAGCAGGTTTGATGCAAGGGTCGAGAGCCATGCTTGAGCTACTCAGGACCCAGCCCCGCCTTTTTGGGTGCCATGTTGCTTTCTTCCATCAGTCATGACCTATGATAAAGACATTTAAGTGCTAGAAGTAGTCTCCCTCCCATGGCTATTCCATCTAATTTCATTCCTTATCCTAGGAACCCCCACCCCCCCACACATACACACTCATTGTCCTTCCCAATCCCTCTTCAGGTAACCTCACAAAAAATAGCTAAAGGAAGAGGTGGCTTCTGTACTTCTTCTAGGCATGGAAGAGGTACCTCTGGAGTACAAGAGAAGAGAATTTTACTCCTGGTATTTCTGTATCCCAAAGAAAAATGGGGATATTTGTCCTGTCCTAGACCTGAGACACCTGAACAAATATACACACTATCGCAGATTCAGGATGATAACAGTTGCCTCCACCATCCCTTCCCTTCAGGCTCAAGACTGGTTCATGGCTCTCAGGCTACAAGATGCATACTTCCTTATTTCCAGCCAGTCAGTCCACAGGAAGTACCTGTGGTTCACAAGGGGGCCTAATCACTACTAATACAGAGTGCTACCATGTGGTCTCTCCACAGCACTGAGAGGCTTTACAAAATATCTAGCTGTTGTAGCAGCACATCTGAGGAGATTAGGCATTAAGGATTATCCATATCTAGACTATTGTCTGATCAAAGGCAGGTCTCATCAGGAAGTCACCACAGCCCTGAACTATATTTTTCACCTATTCAGACAGCCGAGATTCATGGAGAATTATGAAAAAAAGGTCTCATCTCATCACAAACTATAGAATTAATAGGAGCCCACATAGTCTTCTGGGAGGTATGTTTTTGTTAATTTGGAGTCAGAGTTCTTTTCCTTCAAGCTATAGTCACCAGTATCAAATCATATGCTACAAATATAGTCAGAAACTGCCTCATACTTGTGGGCAACATGTCAGTTTATGTATATGTGATGCCACTAGCCAAACTTCACCCACATCCATTACAAGGCTGGCTAAGATCAGTGTATCATCATACAAGACATCAAATTAACATGTGAATTGTGATCTCAGCACACAACCTGTCTGCACTGAGCTGGTAGTAACACTCCAGGAATGTTTGAATAGAAGTGCACTTCTCCATACATCCACCTGAAAAGATAACAGAGGGTCCTGTGGCACCTTTAAGACTAACAGAAGTATTGGGAGCATAAGCTTTCGTGGGTAAGAACCCTTGCATCTGAAGAAGTGAGGTTCTTACCCACGAAAGCTTATGCTCCCAATACTTCTGTTAGTCTCAAAGGTGCCACAGGACCCTCTGTTGCTTTTTACAGATTCAGACTAACACGGCTACCCTTCTGATACTTGACCTGAAAAGATGTTGATCACAGATACAACAGAAACAGGTTGTGGTAAACACCTGGACCACCTGCAGATACAATGGACTTCGTCTTAAAAGGACTTGATTCTTCAAGTAAATGTCCTAGAAATATGAGTAGTCACATTAGCTTACATAGCGTTCCATCCTGTTCTGCAGAATTCTACAGTGCAAATTATTAAGATAACTCAATTTGCAGTGTACTCTATAAACAAGCAAGGAGGCACCTGTGCATCACCCCTATGTCAAGAATTAATCACATTATGAACAAGGTGTCAGCAACATGGGATAACCCCAATTTCTCTTCATCCTCCAGGAGTCAGCAACAATCTGCCAGACTGCCTAAGGAGACAATCCATCACCAGTCACAAATTGTCTGTGTCATCATCAAACCAATATTTCATCATAGATTCATCAAACCAATCTCATCATAGATTTGTTTGCCCCAAAAGACAACATGAAATGTACAACGTTTTGTTCATGGGTGTCTGGGCCAGGACGTAGGCAGTTGGGTCCAGTGGTTAGCGATCTGGTTCAGGGAGGAGTGTTAGGGCTGGGACATTGGGGGCCAGCTCTGATAGTTTGTGACCTGTTTCAGGAGGATCGTGTTCAGGTTACCAGGAATCAGGGCAGGAGTCAGATGAACTAATTTGGACGGGGTCAGATACTATTTGGGTCACCAAGAGTCAAGCCAAGGTCAGGATACTAGGAATCAGGCAGGTCAGAGTCTGTAGGGCTGAGCAAGGGGCCAGTTAGAGCCCAGTTGTGCAGACAACTTTTTGTGCCTTTCTTTGGGTTTAAATAGGAAGCTCTGACAAATCAGATGTCCCAATGTTGCTCCTCCAATCAGGGCCCAGGGGAGGCCTTCCTGATGTAACTTCAGGTTTCATGATCTCTCCACTCAGTGCCTGTCTTCACTACCCAGCTAAATCGACATCACTGCCATTGATGCAGCTTCATTGATTTAGTGGGTCTGGTGAAAACACGCTAAGTCGATGGCAAAGCACTGTCCTGTCGACTTCAGTACTCCACCTCAATGCTCTCCCATTGACATAGCATGGTATAGACACAGCTTTTAAGTCGGTTAGTTATGTTGGCTTAAGTTACACAACTTAACTAGCGTAACTTAGATCAGTTACAGCATTAGTGTAGATAAAGCCTATTTAGTCAGTTAGTAGTGAGCCACTGGGTAAGAGCAGGGATGCAACAGTCAACTGGGAACCATGTGGACTAAAGTTCAAGACCTGTAGGGTCATGACATGGGTGGCATGAGTCTGGGATCATTACAAGATGCTTTCCTTACTGTGGGATCAAGATTTCATGTACATATTTCTATCAATTCCAAATCCTGATAGCTTCATACTGGCCGAGACAATTCAGGCTAACAGATCTCCTCAAAATGTCTGTCCAGCCTCCCATACGAATTTGGTTCTCCAAACATACTATCACAGAACAAAAGGCCAAAACTTAATTCAGACCCAAAGTCACTACATCTGGCAGCCTGGATGTTGATTGGTTTAGTACTACTGACAAAGATTGTTCTCTACAAGTATAAGGGTGCCTTTTGCTAAGTAAAAAGCTTTCCAAATGGAAACTTACTCCTCTAAATGGAAAATACTTTCAGATGTGTGCAGCCCAACACAACCTTGACTCGTTGAAGACCCTCATAGCAAAAATATTTAACTATATTCTGAATCTGAAACACTCTTGACTCTCTTTCAGTTCCATGAAAATCTGCATTGCAGTGATCTCAGTATACCACCCAGTAGTAGTGTTATACTCAGTTTTTATACCCCATAGTACCCAGATTTCTAAAGGGGTTATTGCATACTTTAGGGAATCCCTTCTGATATGGGATCTTAACATTGTCCTTAGAAATTTAATAGTTCCCCCTTTCATTCCTCTTTCTGAATGCTCTTTAAACCTCCTTACTTTTAAGACGGGCTTTTTAGTCACAATTACATCAGCCAGGAAGGTTAATGAACTCCAAGCTTTCATGGCAGACCCAATTTATGCAACATTCCACAAAGATAAGATGGTGGTAAGACCTCACCCCAAATCTATTCCCACTGCTCTGTCAGACTTTAATTTGAACCAATCTATTGATTTACCTGTTTTCTTTCCAAAACCCCACTCCTTCCTGAGAGATCAGAAACTCCACACTTTGGACATTTCAAGGGTTTTGTTAAACTACCTTAACAGGACAAGGCCTGTGGTTCTCAGAGATACTGTTGTCTATATGGATCTCTCCATCTTCATTATGTTCTGAGACCTCCTTATTTAGGATTCTGGATTAATGAGGGAACTGAGAGATGGTTATGGCCGCTCTACCCTTTATGCTACTGGGTGGGGGAACAGGAGGACATGCATAGTGCAGGCATGGGCCAATGGAAAGTGCTGTTCAAAAGATTCTGATCTTGTGTGTGCAAGGTGTATGTGCACTTAAAGTGAGATCCCACAGACAACAACATCTTGAAAAGCCACAGGTGCTACAAGGATAACTACTCATCTTTTCTTCAAGATAGTCTCTGCACATTTCCACCTTTGGATGCATCCCTTGATGCCTCTGAGATTCAAGTACCTTCTATAAAGCAGTGCCCTTTGATGATGTGTAAGTGTTCTCTCCTGGCCCAAAATATTTAAAACTTGGGTTATAAAAGGTCTGGGCATCCCAACCACCTCACTTCCTTCTTTTCTACAACTAGCTGTGGGTATTGGAACCTTCTGTGCATTGCTGGAATGAATTTTGGGGGTTTGAGCCAAAACTCCCTTAAGTTATAATGTAATACTATAAGATAAGCTAGGTAGTTGCACATTTAGGCCCAGATCCTCAGTGCTGCCAAGGTGTATCCAGTGCAGGGGACGGACAGCATAAAGGTGACTTAAGGCAACTTTTATGCCTCCTCCATCCCACCCTAGTTCTGAAGGCAACTGAATGTTGGTTCAGCCCTCAGAATAAGTTAGAACATCCTCAGGGTTATTTTAATGTATGACTGCTTGTAAAGGTTCCCTAGGGGTCGTTGTGCTGTCTGGAGATGGACAGAACACAATTCACTCTAGGCAAGCTCCATTTTTCCCTAGCACATCTCCAACATATCCCCTGTCCCATTCAGCAGTACTTGAGGCTAATGGGATCTTGGTGTCTTGCACCTATGACACACCTCATGCCCATAGAAGAAGAAGGAAGGAGCTGAGGTGATCCAGGATGCATGGCCTTTTTTGCAATCTTGCTCCAAATATTTTGTGCTCTGTGAGGGCACTCATTAGGTGTCATTGGGTACTGCTTCACCGAAAGTTCCTGCAGCTCAGTGTGCCCTGGAATGCTTCCTACAAGTGGGGATGTGCAGAGAGAACACACTCAAAGGACTACAGTTACTGTTGTAAGTAACCATTTTTTCTTCATTTCTGCCCCCTGTTTCATGAAGGAGGAGGAAAAGCCAGTGGTAGGACTAGTAGACATAATTATTTCATTACCTCTAATTTATATACAATAAGTATGATGTGTATCTATAAATATATATGCATATAAATGCACATTTTCAAGTTTTCTATTTTTTTATTGATGGATGAAAAAGGTTGGTGATGTTTATGGACTGCAATTTAACTCTCTTCCAGCACTAGGAAAAGAATGTCTGTGATTGTTCGCACACCAACAGGGAAATTAAGACTCTACTGTAAAGGAGCTGTAAGGTTTATTTTATTTAAATTACCGTACAGTAATTTTAATCTGTTAATTTGTAAATGATATGCTGTAGACATACAGAAAAATAAATAATTGAAATAATTACAGTCTGAAGTTATTGCACGATCAACTGAAGTCAGATCATCTAAAATTAAAAAAACTCTGGGTTTCAGTCATGACTTTTTTTCAATTTACTTAGCTATATTATATATTAAAATTATGTGCCAGGATTAAGGGATAAATTGTGAGTTGTACTACATGCCTGTCTGGGAAAATAAGACCCTCCCTACTGTACATCTCCACTTGAGATACCCAGACCATTGCTCACCCATTTATTCCTTCTCTGGAGCAGATGGGAAGGGAATTGCTGGGGAATGGGTGGAGCCTTCGCTCTACCCCCTTTTCACTAGCCTGAGGTAGAAGAGAGGAAATAGGGGGGAGAGGAAATAGTAACTTACTGATAGTATTAGGTCAACAGTAAATTATTGTTCCCTTGGAGAAAGGTATGTCTGAGTCACAACACATCCTAGAATGGTGCAGTTTGCACACTGTGTGCCTTAAGTGATTCATCAAATGAATTACTGATGTATAATCTGAAATCAGTTTTAATCAGGAAAGAGATCTTGGAGTCATCGTGGATAGTTCTCTGAAGACATCATAATGTGCAGCGGCAGTCAAAAAAGCAAACAGGATGTTAGGAATCATTTAAAAAGGGATAGAGAATAAGACGGAGAATATTTTATTGCCCTTCTATAAATCCATGGTACGCCCACATCTTGAATACTGCAACAGATGTGGTCTCCTCATCTCAAAAAGATATACTGGCATTAGAAAAGGTTCAGAGAAGGGCAATTAAAATGATTAGGGGTTTGGAACAGGTCCCATATGAGGAGAGATTAAAGAGGTTAGGACTTTTCAGCTTGGAAGAGAGGAGACTAAGGGGGGATATGATAGAGGTATATAAAATCATGAGTGATGTGGAGAAAATGAATAAGGAAAAGTTATTTACTTGTTCCCATAATATAAGAACTAGGGGCCACCAAATGAAATTAATGGGCAGCTGGTTTAAAACAAATAAAAGGAAGTTCTTCACACAGCACAGTCAACCTGTGGAACTCCTTGCCTGAGGAGGTTGTGAAGGCTAGGACTATAACCGGGTTTAAAAGAGAACCTCCATGAGTTTATCTAGTTAAGTCCATTAATGGCTATTAGCCAGGATGGGTAAGGCATGGTGTCCCTAGCCTCTGTTTGTCAGAGGGTGGAGGTGGATGGCAGGGGAGAGATCACTTGATCATTGCCTGTTAGGTTCATTCCCTCTGGGGCACCTGGCATTGTCCACTGTCAGCAGACAGGATGCTGGGCTGGATGGACCCTTGGTCTGACCCAGTATGGCCATTCTTATGTTAAAACCAGTTCTTCAATGTTTATAAAAATTGAATACAGGATTGTTGATATTCCACATTACTTATCCTTCCAAATGAAAATTAATGAAATAATGTCATTGTGTAACTCTATGCACAGCTTTTTTGTTGGCCAAGTAGAAGTGAGAATGAAAGCTACTAAGTATCAGTTTCACTCTGAACTTAAATTGGCGGGGGGGAGAGCAAAGGAACACGAAGGGTGGAATAAGGGGAGAAAAGTATGTATGAAAGGTGAGGGGAAATAAAAATACAGAAAACCCCAAAAGAATTCCAGATTAGGAGAAGGTGTAGAGATCTACAGACCCTGAGGGCTCAGAAAGTCCTCCTCTTTTCTCCCCTTCAGAACAGAAATATACTTCTATTTGTGTTGCTTGGCCCTGAAATACTTTGATATAGTGTTACATATTTTTTCTGCCTATTTTCCAGAATTTCTGTTATTGTTGCCACATCAGTGAAACCTGCTTGCTTTGCTTTATTGTACCTTCGTTCTGTTTGCATTGTAGGACACAGTAATTTATGACCGTCTGGCCGAGAGTTCAAAATACAAGGAAATTACTTTAAAACATTTAGAGCAGTTTGCTACAGAAGGTGAGTAATAGTACTTGATATAAAACAATATGAAATAAAACCTCTCAATTCTCATAGGTACTATAAATTTCAGCTTTTATTATATTGTAAGAATTTATTATATGTATGTTTATTAAACTCCTGTAGCCTCTGAAAAAGATGGTCCCTTTCCTGAAGAATATATGTTCAAAAATATAGACAGATAAAACACGTAGAATTGGCCTAAGTAGAGGCTTTTAAAATTCAGTTGTGCAGTTCAAATGTATTATGGAGACACAGTAGTGATTCCATGAAATTAGAATGCAAACTCTTTTGCAACCTTTAATTTTGATCTCTCCAAACCTCTGACTTTTCAGGAGGAGAGGAAAGAGGTTGGAGGGAGTAGGTTGAGGATGGTTCAGGAATCAATGTTGACACTAGATGGCCTTGTGCAGAGAGGCCATCCATCCACCTCTTGACAGTTAAGTTTGCTTTAAGGCTGCTTTACATTACAGGAGTGAATCCATTACTGATAACTCTAGGGAGTCCTCCCATACCCACCTCAACTGTCATGTCTATGTATCCCCAGTGGTCTAGCAGAATCATCTCTCTAACCACTATTCAGTGACGATTGAAGGGATGTTGGTGCCACATTTGGGTTCACAAATAAGAATCTGTAAGTGACTTGAAAAGGCTGTCTATAAAGACAATAGGTACCTATCCTCATCAAACAATGGAAACTTTAAACAAAATTAAAAATCACTGGAAAACCCCACTCTTTAAATGCAGGCAGGAAAACAACCTCTGCAATAGAAAATACTGATATCGTATACACCCTTGCAATAGTATTTTGCTCTTATATAGCACTTTTCATCAGTAGATCTTAAAAGCACTTTACAAAGGATGTACGTATCATTACCCTCATTTTACAGAAGGGGAAACAGAGGTACAGAAGTAAAAAGACTTTCTGAATGTCACCCAGCAGGCCAGTGGCAGTGCCAGGAATAGAAGCTAGATCTCCGGCGTCCTAAGCCAGTGGGCCACAGTGCCTCCCAGATACTGCTCTGAGGTCTTTCTGTGCCTGATAGAGGAAAGCAAGTTGGTCATGGGTTATAGCATCATACAATAAAGGACCATAGTATTCTAATTCATCCATGCAATAAGAAAAGATGGATGGGTAAGGAACACAATTAAGGTTATTACAGGAAACTCAAACTGCAGATGGTCTCTTTCATTTTTATATAACTTTAATAAAATTTGTTTCTAAATTCTTTAACAAAATGTGTAAGTCATTTTAGATTTATTTTACTAAATGTTCATGCAACAAATAAGAACCAAATTAAATTATTTATATTTATAATTATCCATGAGATTATAATAGTCCTGCCCCCATGGGTGCTGTAACACTGAAAGTAAAACATAAATAATCTACTGTTAGCTCCTTTTGCAGAACAGATTGCAGGATTTTCTGGTCGTATGGTAGAAAATATAAATTAACCTCTTGTTCCTGAGGAAGTCCAGAGCCCCTTTTCCCTGCTTTGGTCCCAAATTGGGGAAATAGCTTCAGGCTGCTCTTCCCCCATTCCACAACTTCAACTTTAGGCCAACGGGGTGGGGTAGGGGTGGACTTGGTTAGTACAGTTGCTGGCCTGATGGGGGACACTGTCACTCCAGACAGGTTTCTGCTGGTATTAACCACTCAACCTGGGCTCTCCACATGGGATGCTCTTCTCCCTCCTCTCTCTGGGCAGTTCCTCCCAGTGAGGGGAAAACATAGTTCTGTATATCTTGGGTACTTATATGACCCGCATTGCCACAGTAAGTGAGTGGCTCACCATCTTGAATGTCTTTATCCTCACAATATCCCTGTGAGGCAAGGAAGTACTATTATCCCCATTTTACAGATAGAGAAGTGAGACTCAGAGAGGCTAAGTACTTTCCCCAGGGTTACACAGGAAGTATGCAGCAGAAAAAAGGACTTGAGCCCCAGTCTTGCAAGTTCTCTCTCATAGAATATTGGGGTTGGAAGAGACCTCAGGAGGTCATCTAGTCCAATCCCCTGCTCAAAGCAGGACCAACCCCAACTAAATCATCCCAGCCAAGGCTTTGTCAAGCCGGGCCTTAAAAACCTCTAAGGATGGAGATTCCACCACCTCCCTAGGTAACCCATTCCAGTGCTTCATCACCCTCCTAGTGAAATAGTGTTTGCTAATATCCAATCTAAACCTCCCCCACTGCAACTTGAGACCATTGCTTCTTGTTCTGTCATCTGCCACCACTGAGAACAGCCTAGCTCAATCCTCTTTGGAACCCCCCTTCAGGTAACTGAAGGCTCACTCTTCTCTTCTGCAGACTAAATAACCCCAGTTCCCTCAGCCTCTCCTCATAAGTCATGTGCCCCGGCCCCCTAATCATTTTTGTTGCCCTCCACTGGACTCTTTCCAATTTGTCCACATCCCTTCTGTAGTGGGGGAACCAAAACTGGACGCAGTACTCCAGGTGTGGCCTCACCAGTGTCGAATAGAGGGCAATAATCACTTCCCTTGATCTGCTGGCAGTGCTCCTACTAATGCAGCCCAATATGCCATTGACCTTGGCAACAAGAGCACACTGCTGACTCATATCCAGCTTCTCGTCCACTGTAACCCCCAGGTCCTTTTCTGCAGAACTGCTGCTTAACCAGTCGGTCCCCAGCCTGTAGCAGTGCATCAGATTCTTTCTTCCGATGTGCAGGACCTCCACTTGTCCTTGTTGAACCTCATCGGATTTCTTTTGGCCCAATCCTCCAATTTGTCTAGGTCACTCTGGACCCTATCCCTACCTTCCAGCATATCTACCTCTCCCCGCAGCTTAGTGTCATCTGCGAACTTGCTGAGGGTGCGATTCATCCCATCATCCAGATCATTAATAAAGATGTTGAACAAAACCGGCCCCAGGACCCCGACCCCTGGGGCACTCCGCTTGATACCGGTTGCCAACTAGATATCGAGCCATTGATAATTACCCATTGAGCCTGACAGTCTAGCCAGCGTTCTATCCACCTTCTAGTCCATTCATCCAATCCATACTTTTTTAACTTGCTGGCAAGAATAGTGTGGGAGACCGTATCAAAAGATATATATCATCCACCGCTTTCCCCATGTCGACAAAGCCAGTTATTTCATCATAGAAGGCAATCACGTTGATCAGGCATCACTTACCTTTGGTGAATCCATGTTGACTGTTCCTGATCACCTTCCTCTCCTCCAAGTGCTTCAAAATGGATTCCTTGAGTACCTGCTCCATGATTTTGCCAGGGACTGAAGTGAGTCTGACCGGTCTGTAGTTCCCCAGGTTCTCTTTCTTCCCTTTTTTAAATATGGGCACTATATTTGCCTTTTTCCAATCGTCCGGGACCTCCCCCGATCACCACGAATTTTCAAAGATAATGGCCAATGGTTCATTAGCCAACTCCCTCAGCACCCTTGGATGCATTAGATCTGGACCCATGGACTTGTTCACGTCCATCTTTTCTAAATAGTCATTAACCTGTTCTTTCACCACTGAGGGCTGCTTACCTCCTCCCCATACTGTGTTGCCCAGTGCAGCAGTCTGGGTGCTGACCTTGTCTGTGAAGACAGAGGCAAGAAAAGAATTGAGTACTTAAGCTTTTTCCACACCATCTGTCACTATGTTGTCTCCCTCATTCAGTAAGGGTCCCACACTTTCCCGGACCACCTTCTTGTTGTTAACATACCTGTAGAAACCCTTCTTGTTACTCTTCGCATACCTTGCTAGCTGCAACTCCAATTGTACCTTGGCCTTCCTGATTACACCCCTGCATCCTCTAGCAATATTTTTATACTCCTCCCTAATCATCTGTCCAAATTTCCACTTCTTGTAAGCTTCGTTTTTGAGTTTAAGCTCACCGAAGATTTCACTGTTAAGCCAAGCTGGTCGCCTGCCATATTTGCTATTCTTTCTGCACTTCGGGATGGTTTGTTCCTGCGCCGTCACTAAGGCTTCTTTAAAATACAACCCTCTCTCCTGGACTCCTTGCTCCCTCATATTAGCTTCCCAGGGGATCCTGCCCATCAGTTCCCTAAGGGAGTCAAAGTCTGCTTTTCTGAAATCTCTTGCTCTTCCTTTCCAGTCCACTTTCTCACTTTTACCCTTTCTTTCCCTCTCTTTCTCTGTGTGGAGTGCATGAGTGCAAGTTTTTAAAATCTGTGAGCACACTTAATCCTATTGAGCTGATAAGTTTTAAGATTGCCCTGAAACACTCATGCATTCCGCGTAGAAAAAACAACAACTAGGATAACAGTGGTCCTTGCTGAAAGTTTCAGAGTCTTCCTCTCCATGACTCCTGAGCCTTATAACACCTTGTAACATGCACATTTTGTCAAAATCACCCTAGTCAACATCTACTCTTTCAAAGACAAATCTCTTACTGTCCAGGAACTTATCAGTTTTACTTATCTGCCTACCCCATTTATAGAGTAATTATCATAGTACATCTAATCTCTGTGCAATAAAATCATAGCACAAAACCTTATAAATAGAATTAAAGAACCAACAGAAACAAATACATGCAAGAAGCCCTTGATTTTTTTGTTTTGAATGTGTGTTCCCTGATGTCCAAGGGAATCCATTAGACCTTCCCTTGGAGGCAAGGACATTCTTAAATCCTAAATTGAGGCACTTACCTTTAGTAAATAGGGAGTTATGACCTGGCCAAATCTTTTGAGACCTCTTACACCAGGAAGGCCTATTTCTAGTCCATTATTTTAGAGATTTCCACTCCTCTCTTTCCCCTGTTTGTATCATCAAGCAATTGATCCCTTTGGTTGGTGTGGTGGTTTCCTTTCTCGATCATTGTGTGATGACCTAAGTGAAAAGAAAAAAAAAAGCTAGCCTCAGGTCTATTCCATGTGTTTGTTCTTCACATTATGATTTGCATCAGGAGTGTTTGGGTAGCTTTAAATAATCGTATATAATGCCCAAAGTATCATACTCAGAGTATCATACTAAGAAGGAAACCTAAAATAGAAATAGGCTATGGAAATAAACAAAACTTGTCAGATAGCTGGTAGTGCAACAGCCTAATGCTCCTGATGAGTAAATCTTTGACTGCATGGATCTCGGTGTCTGGGTTGCTTAGAACACTTTTTAAAAAAAAAACAAGTGAATTCAATGCTTGTGAGGTCACAGATTGACTGGTCTGGAGAAAAAGACATGAGAGGTGCAAGAGCACACTTCCCTACAAGGACACGGAAGTACACTATGTCTAGAGTAGGCACAAAAATTTAGTTTTCATGTCAGCTCAATCTCCAACCTCTCTGCTGAGTTTGCCAATTGTGCTGGTGATCTGGAGAAGGACAGTTATCCACTAAGAACTGGATTGAGATCCTGGATTAATTTCATGTGGATTATCAGAGAATAAACACTTTTCAGCCACTACCTAGATAGCCTTGATTCAAACCAGTATCCTAGATGTGGAAGGCAGACGGTCACTTCATGTTACATTTCAGCTCTCTTTTTCTCCAGACCAGTCAATCTGTGACCTCACAAGCACTGAATTCACTTTTAAAAAAAAAAAAGTGTTCTCCACTTTGTAATGCATTAAAGAAGAATTCAGTATTTATTATTGCACCAAATTTAAATACTGCCAATAATATTACACCATTTCTTTCATGTTTCCATTCATGTGGCAATACAGTATGTCCTTGGCATTTGCTACACGTATTTGCTGCGTTGTTCAAAATGAAGTGGTTATCATTGCTGGCATTTACATTTAAACATTTAATAAATTTCAGTGCTAATATCCATTTAGGTGAATGGAAGAACTGTATAATTCTCTGTGGTCTTATTCCAATCTGTCAAGAAGCAAACTCAATAAGAGTCTCAATTTTTCATTAAGATTCTTTCCAATCAGTATACCAGTAAATTTATTTTTAAAAATTAAAGTTTAGATTCTGGAGAACAGCAAATTCCTTGGAAAATCCTAGCTCTGTAGATATTACACACACATTCATTGCTGTTTTTCCACTTCATCATCCAATTGGTGGATTGTGAAAAGATTTTTAGAAAGATTTTAATATCCAAGTTATTCAATCCTTCCCACCTTTTTCTCTCCCATTCATCTTTCTGGACTGATCTCATGGGACTCTTCTTATGAGAAAAATTCAGTCCATTTCTCAGTGTAATCCTTCTGCCAGGTTGTACTGACAGTAACAAAGCCCAGGTTCAATATCTAGGGTTTCCTCTTAACATTACAAAACAGAACTGGCTCGAGCCCCCACTTAATAATCTGGAAAAACTAAACACCATCCCTGGGCACTTCTAAGAGGCAATACTTTCCCCACTCACAAATGCAGTCTGTGTATAACAAAAGAAAACTATTATTAAAAGGAAGAGGGAACTCAGCATTAATTTGGGAAAACACCACAACAACAATTCAAAAGTGTGCAAACCACAAGTAAATACCCAGCCCACAGTGCAATGAGCTGTGTCCTTTGCCTCAGTTTCCTACCTGTGGCGTGGAAGTCCGACAGACTAATGTCCCTTTAACACATCACTCCCCTTCACCTCTTCTGCATGCCATTCATAGATGGTTGTCCAAAGTTAGCTAAGTCCCAGAATCAAGGATGTGTTCACATGGTTTCACTTCCTACCCCAGAAAGGGGGGAGGAGGAGTCGACCAGTGCTGCTGCTCAGGGCTGCTGCAGCTGTTACCGCTGCTTGCTGCCACCTTTGCCTCTACTCACTGCTGCTGCTTGCCGTTCCTGGAATGTCATGTTTTAAGGTTCAAGCACTTAGCCAGTTCTTAGTGATTTCAGCTTTTAGTGATTTCACTGCTACTGCAACCTCTGCATTGTCTTTCCCAGATCAAGTCTAAGGCTCAGCCTCTAGATTTGTTCATCTGTGATTTCAACAATAGCAATGACCTGAGCAGAAATAAGGATGGTCTGATCATCTCTGCTTTAAACACTGGAGAAGCAGCGGCCAAATGGTATCTAGGACTCCTTAAACAGAATCCACACTACCAGATAGGAACAACTCTCCCCATCCCCTCTGCCTTTCACTTGGCTTTTCCAACACTGACCCCTGCTGAGTGAGCAGGGTTAAAGTTAGGGTGACCTTCTTAATGGGGGCATGCTAATTACAGTTCTGCTGCCCTTTATGCATACAATAAGGAAAACAACATTTCATTTCCTCTGCATTCAATACTAAACTAAATTTTAACACGAAATATCAAAAATTGATCACTTTGGCAAAACTGGTCTGTGACCTCCACAGAGTAGGTCATCATCATCATGTTCCCATTATGCCTCTGGCATTTAGTGCAGCGACGAAACTCCTCCACTCCTGTCTGTTTCTGGCAAGTCTTTCAATGGTTTTTCAGCTCAGCTTCCACAGCTCTTTGCCATGTTGCTTTCAGGTAGCCTCGTTTTCACTTGCCTTCAGGTATCCATCTTATTGCTACTCTGGTGATGCAATCAGTTTCCATCTGAAGCACATGGCCAATTCATCTCCAGTGTCTCCTGGCAATGATGGTACTCACATCCTCTTGGCTGCATTGTGTCAATGGATCTTGGTTTGAGATTGTTCTGGGCCAGAAGATACGGAGGATTTTTCTGAGGCAGGTTTTATGGAATGTGTGTCTATGAAAATACAGCTTGCTCCTGAGATCTTTTCCCTCAGTTCATCACTAGATGTCAGGGGAGAGCTCATTCAAACCCTTCTTACATCAGTCTAGGATGACCACACATAGGGCTGGTCTACACTGGGGGGGGATCAATCTAAGATACGCAACTTCAGCTATGCAAATAGCGTAGCTGAAGTCGAAGTATATTAGATCGAATTACCTGGGGTCCACACGGCGTGGGATCGACGGCCGCGGCTCCCCTGTCGACTGCGCTACCGCCGCTCGCTCTGGTGGAGTTCCGGAGTCAACAGTGAGCGCGTTCGGGGATCGATATATCGCGTCTTAACAAGATGCGATATATCGATTCCGGATAAATCGATTGCTACCCGCCGATACAGCAGGTAGTGAAGACGTACCCATAGGTTCATAGAGCCATAGGGCCTAAAGGGGCCATCAGATCATGTAGTATGACCTCTGGATACCACATGCCATTATATTTCTCCAAAGTACCCCTATGTTAAGCCCAAAGACATCAGTTAGACCAAAACTTTCAGTCCTCTGGAAACTAAATATTGTGTGCCACAGCAGAGAACAGGAGAGACCAAGATACCACCTAATGTCAGAGGCCACTGCACTCTTGCATCGAAGCTTAGTGTTCCTGATGCTGTTGAATTGCCAAGAAATCTAGAGGGAGGTTAAACACCATTCTTATTCTGAAGATTGTTAAATTAGTTAGTGTGCCTTGCATGTAAGAGGTATATGCTGTCATTCCCCACCCAGCCTCTTTATATTGATTTTTACTGTCCTGATTCAAAATTTCCAGTGTCATTAATGTTAGTTCATAAGCCTTAATACAGCTTTGTTTATTTTATTTATGAAGCTTCTTGATTATTTAAGTAGATGACATTATGCTCTCTAAAGTGTAATTTAGGTGCAAATTAAAATGCCAAAATATAGTATTGATCTACATTAGAGGTACAAAAGCAAACATTTGTATGTCAGAAAATTCCAAAAGTTATGTTTTCTCCACTATACTAACTGAGCCATGTTTGTACATCCTAAATATTTCATAGTATGTTTTCATAATCATTAAGTACAACCCCAAATAGCCAAATGTCTCAATGAACATTTAAAACGTTTGGATAATTGGAAGCTGCCCTGTCAATCTCTTAAAGTTTATTAGGATTCTTCAACCCTGAATTTAACCATCAAAACTTGCTGGGGCAGCTTCCATGATTACGGAAAGCCAGCAGCGTATCCAAAACTCTTTGCTTTTGTAGTTTAGGATTGAGTTGTATATTAGCTCTGTTCCTGCAAGCTCTTAAGTTTCATAGGATTTATCGAAGGTCTGCAAGATGAGAGCTCTACATCTTGGAGGACATATTGAATCTTTGGATAACTGAGCTTTTGGATATAAATATCAGTTCACGTTTAAAGCTTGCATGTACAATTTGGGGGTTGGCAAAAAGAGGGCTAGGGAACATTAGAGGAGTAATATGATACTTTTTGCTGTTAGGAAAGGCCAGAGGAAACGTAACTATTTTTAAAAATTTAAATGTATACATTTTAACTTTTTAAAGCTCCCACGTTTTGGGTAAATCGGTATCTGCTCCTTTAGTTCCCTTTAGCTCCTTATTGATGAGTGAGGAGAAAAAGACCTTGTTACTGCTGATATTGAATAAGAAAACAAGTCAGGATGGGGACAAGAATCTGTCACATTTCTCCAGCAACCCATCACTCCTCGGTACAAGAAATCCAGGCCAGAATGGCTGTAGAAGATGATTGTTGGAATTATTTGAAATTATTAATATGGGAGCCACCAAACACTAATTTAACCATAAATTCTTCATTAAATCCAAAGGCTTATACAATTGCTCTACACACGCCAAAAAAGCTAAAATAATAAGCAATTTACTACATCCAAACAATAACAAAATATTTATAAACATTTGACCACAATACTTACAAATGGGCTAAATCCAGGGATGCTTAGACCTATATTGGTCAACGTTATTAATGAGCTCTTTAAGAGTTTACTTTTTATACCCTTTAACAAACAAGTGATGTCACTGACAGTTACTGACTTCAGGTAAAAAACAATTTGAGACAATTCACCCTTATTTCCAGTCTTAATCCAGATAAGATGTACAACCTCTTTTCTTCCCAAGGCCTTTCTTCCTTATTTCTTCCCCTCCTTCCTGCTGACCAACAGCGTTTTCATTGCACCTGCGTTCACATAGGAAATAACAATGCTGTGTGAGGCAGGAAGGTCCATGTTGGCTCCTTTTGAGATTTTTTTTTTTTTGTCTTATTGAAAACCACCTGCAGTCACCTCTGTCAGAGTCCTTCTTTTTAGAAACATCTCCTTATTTCATTAGTTATTCTTTGAAGCAGTCAGCCTCCCTGCTTCATTCCTTTTGGCCTTATAATTCATTATTTTCAAGGCCTTCCTTCTACTTGCCAGTCAGAGCGTTTCTTTACAACACATTTATATTTTCTTAACCAAATTTAAGCTAACTTTAATTCTATACTTATCCTACAATGATGAAGGGATTAAATCCACATCTGCTGCCATCCAGGGAGGCAGCCTAAGCTCAGCCTCTGTGCTAAGTATCTGTACAAATGAGGCTCAGTCATCAGCCCTCTCTGTCCCTCCTACCACATCTGCTAACATCAGTGAACCCCCACACAGTAAGGAACAGAAAAATATCTGTTCCCAGCACAGCTCCTTTCCTCCTGGTTGGGAAATAAAAAAGAAAACTGCCCTCAGAATAAGCCTCTCACCCATTTGCAAGAGGCTAAAGAGTGACTAATCTCAGGGAAAGTCCACTTTTCCTTTGCAGGGGGTAGAAGTTGAGCTCCTCCTGGACCCCTAGCAAGGGGAGGGATTAGAGATGATGGCCATGGAGAGAGAGAGAGGACTAGATGAGCTTACAAAAGTAAAAAGGGCTTGATTTGAAGAAAACTTTCTTCTTGCGTCCACCCCCCAACACACAAAAGGAGGGCACTGGTTGTGCTGGGAATAGCTGTCCCTCTGCAAAGTGGGTCAGTGATGCATATGATACAATAGTAAAAGCAACTGCCTCCATGACTGATGTCCACAACCACAACTGAGACTTTTAACAGATGCTCATAGAGAGGTTTGAGGCAAAGATGAAAAACATTCTCTCCAAAGTAAATGTTCCAGTATCAAGATGACACTATCCTCTACAATATGTCATACATCTCTCAACTTCTTCCTCCAATAGAAGAGGCAGGGAAAAGGCACCAGCCAAGAAGCTGGGTAGGACCAATTAACAATTATTATTATTGTAATTATTTTATTTATTTATTATTTATTTGCATTGCAGTAGCACTTAGGGGTGCCAACCAAGGTTTTGTATGCTAGGTTTTACACAAATACACAGTAAAGACAGTCCCTTCCCCAAAGACCTCATTGTTATGACACGACACAACAGGTGTGTGAAACAAATAGAGGGAGGTGGTTCATGAAGTAACTGTAAAGCAAGCAAATTATTGTACATTGAGTAGAAGTCTTATTCAAGCAATATAAACCATTCAGCTGAAGTGATATTCCTTTTGGACCTATTCATCCTACTGATCTATCAGAAGGAACACTACAGCATACAGAGGAGGTCTTTGGGGAAAGGACTGTCTTTACTGTGTATTTGTATAAAGTGTAATATAGGGTGACACCAGTATGACTTTACCAAGTAATACGATAAACTGAAGTAGTTCAAGATTGGTTTGCACTGGTGCAGTAGGTTAGCATCAGGGATTTGCTCCCATTTCACTATATTGATGTAGCTATGCTGGTACAAATATTCCCAGTGTAGATAAACCCTTAATACTGTCTTGTATTCTTGAAGCAAGGTGCTTTTGTGACATGCACCAGTGAGTTTTTCTTTTATCTGTTTATTCATAGTAAATTTAGTTTTTTAATTACATATTGTTAGCACTACACAGAAATGAGTAATTTCTAATTATGGATTGCTATTCTTACTGTCTATTTTACTATTTTAGGTTTAAGAACTCTCTGTTTTGCTGTTACGGAGTTATCAGAAAGCGAATATCAAGAGTGGCTAGATGTCTATCATCGGGCGTCAACATCTATGCAAAACAGAGCACTGAAGCTTGAGGAGAGTTATGAACTAGTTGAAAAAGTAAGTGAAGATGTCTGGTTTTAGTTATGTTCTTGTCATTTAATACATGAAGTTTGAATCTTCATTTTGGGGTAAGACTTAGACCAATTAATTTTATTTGTATAGTGTGTTTACTGTAGTCTTCAAAGTTTAATTCAGAACATCATCTGATGAAGTAAAGTTTAATTCTAAAGACTTTATACACTAAATGGCAAGTAGGTTAACAATAAAAAGTATTCTTGAGCTGTACATTTTCAAGAATTTACAAAAGCAAATACTGTGTTGATATATTTAATCATCTGTTTTTAATTTATAGCAGAGGTCAACATAATTGTGTTTTTATGAGTAATAATTATCTTTCTTTTCTATACTCTCTCTGTAATATCAGGACATAGTGTAACTTTCTGAAGTGATGTAGCACACTGTACGATCTTTCCTCAGCTGCCTGTAATTTGTCTTACGGGGTCTACTAGTACCATCACATATTGTCTGACATGATACATATGTTTGGCACACCAATTTTTAATTAATTAGGCTAGCCTCTAGATTTTTATATGCTAATTACATGGTGTCCATCTATTTATACTTTATAACATTTCAGTCAAACCTAGGTGCTAGTTTTGCCTGCTCATTTCTCACTAATAATGGAATTTTCAAAAGCAGCTAATCAACTTTAGAACACAAGTCCCACTGAAAGTCAAACATTGTCTAGGGGCCTGATCCAGCTCCTAGTAGAGGCAATGGGAGTTTATCCTGTGACCTCCTAAGGTGGGTTTTTTTAATTGCACATAAAGGAACTAAATGCTCAGCTCCCCGAGGCATTTTTGAAAATGCTATCCCCACACACCATATTAACCCCTCCAACTCTCCATGGCATTTCTTTACCTGAAGGTGGAAGCAAGTATGTATCCCATTGTGTTTTGCTAGTAAATGTCTTTCACATTCCTATTTGCAATGTTGTAGCCATGTTGGTCCCAGGATATTAAAGAGATGAGGTAGGGGAAGTGATATCTTTTATTGGACCAATTTTTGTTGGTGAGAGACGAGCTTTTCAGGTAAGAGAGCTCTGTGTAGCTTGAAAGCTTGTCTTTTTCACCAACAAAAGTTGGTTCAGTAAAAGATACTGTCTCACCCACCTTGTCTTGTTCATAGTAGGATACAACCACTATCAATTCACATTATTGCCTATTGTCAGCCTGCGGGGGTTACCAAGTGCATGGCATTGGTAGCAGTTTACCTCCTCAAAAGGGATGTGCGTGTATTTCCTTAACCAGACAACTGTCTGGTTCAAGGCTACTCCAGACCTCCATTTATCAAACACTGCATCTCTTCAATGTACTGGACCAATTTTATCATCTGTCTAAAGGATAGAATTCATTGTGGCAATCCTGGATTTCAAATCTGCCAGGATATTCCTGCCTTTTTCCAGGTCTCAGGCTTTATGAAACCTATGCGTGTCCCTCCAAAAGTATCCTCAGAGTACTGTAAGGGATTGCCTCAGGATCCTAGGTCACATGGCAGCATGTCTCCCTTCACACTAGAGTGCACGTCAGCACGTTGCAGACATGATTCAACTCAGTATATCGACCTGAACAAGACAACCTGTTATTGTCTCTGAACTGGTGAATAAGCTAGTCCAACATGTGTAGAGGAGTTACTTTCTCACTTCCTCTCCCAACCATTACTCTGGTAACAGATGCCTCAGCCATGGGATAGGGAGCGCATCTGAGTGCCCTCCAGATGCAAGAGTTGCGGTCCAAGGCCATGCGCCACATAAACATTTTGGAGTTGGGAGCGATATTTCATTCATGCCAGCGGTTCCAGTCTCATATTCAAGGCAAGGCGGTCCAAGTTCTCACCAACAACACTGCAGCAGTATTTTATGTGAACAAGCAAGGTGATGCTAGGTCCAACAGCCTTTAGCGGGGCAGTCAAGTTATGGAACTGGTGTATCGATCCTTCAGCTTAGACCATGAATGATCTCTCAACATGACCATTCTGGCTTGGGTGTTTCACATAGGGATTTTCCAGCTATGGATTATTTGTGACCCAGACAAACAGGAAGTGCCTTGTTTCTGCTCCAGAGCATGTCACAACCAAGGGTCAGTATTGGCCACTCTTCTGTTTCTGTGGGACAGAGACCTGCTCTATGTGTTCCCTCCAATGCCTCTGCTTCCCATGGTCATTATCAAATTCAAATAAGATCGTGGCAGAAGCTTCCTTATAGCTCAGTCCTGGCCAAGACAGACCTGGTATTCTGACCTCTACAATCTGTCCTCTCTGGAGTCCTCTGAGGAGATAAGTAACCATTTTTTTCTTTTTAACCACTGAAGGTGCAGTGAGCTTAAGTCACATACATTGTCCTCAAAACTTTCCTTGTTGGTTTCTTTATTTTAACTCTGCTATTTGGGGGTGAGAGGGCTGTATTTTCTTTGTAGTTAAATTTAAAGGAATTGGTACCTGTTAGGCACAAATATTGTCTGTATGACCCATAGGAGTGGAAGGGCCACACTCACTCCTACTGGTGGGGGAAGCTCCTCAGACCCAGTCAACCAAGTCTGACAATGTACAACTCGATTATTAACTTTGAACATCCACTAACCTAACCTGACTCTGTGCCCTATTAAAGCAGCCTTCGTTTCCCAGTCTTATTTGGATGAGTATGGTGCTGTTCAGTGCACAATGCCAGCCAGCATCAAGGTCCCCGGATCCTTCTGGGTTGACTTGATTTGGTGCTGAGGTCCAGGCACCATTGGCATTGCCCTGACGCCCCCAGATCCCTCTTGCTTGATCTAATTCAGCACCAACATCCCAGCATTGTTGATAGCTCCCAGGTCCCCAAATACCTCTGGGTTCACCTATAGAGTGCCTAAAACTGGTGCTGTTGACACAGAACTAAAGTCCCTGCATCCCAAGGGGTTGATTGAATTTAATGCTGGCTTCCTGGCACTATCACTTCAATGCCAAGGTTCCTGTGTCCCCCAGAGTTGACCTAATTCCATGCCGACATCCTGCCACTGTCTAATTAACACTGATATACATGAATCCTTACAAGTTGCCCTGGTAAGATGCTGAGGTTCTGACACCATAGACATGCAGATCCATCCAGACCTATTGAGTCCAGTTCCTAGGATCCAGCATTCTGGAGAACCACTTTAATAGGTGGCCCAGTGCCCATTATACCTGGCATTAATGTTCCTACAATAGTCTGGGTCATCTGACTCTGCTGTTACGGCTTTGGCACCCTCAGATGGCGTACCACTTGCCTAAAGTGGTCCAGTGCCAGGATAATTAGAATTGGTCTCCAGATCCTTCTGGGTTGACTGGGTCTAGTACCATGGATCTAGCACAATTGACATTGATGAACCATTTACTTGGGCTAGATTCAAAAAGAGACTTGGCCATTGTGAGGTTTGCAATGCCTAAAGTTTTGGTGCCTGGAAAATCATAGGAACACCACTGCAATTCACAAAGCCTAACGGTGCCTAAGCTCCCTATCCAATTAATAGGGTGAGATAGGTGTCTTAGGGTATGTCTACACTACGGGATTAATCCGAATTTAGATAATTCGGATTTAAAAAACAGGTTGTATAAAGTCGAAATGGATGCGGCCACACTAAGCACATTACTTCGGTGGTGTGCGTCCAAGTACCGGGGCTAGCGTCGATTTCTGCACCGTTGCACTGTGGGTAGCAATTCCATAGCTATCCCATAGTTCCCGCAGTCTCCCGCGCCCATTGGGATTGTGGGTTAAGATCCCAGTGCCTGATGGGACAAAAAACATCGTCGCAGGTGGTTCTGGGTACAGCCTCACCTCCTCCCTCCCTCCCTCCCTGCATGAAAGCAACGGACGGCAGACAACCATTTTCGCGCCTTTTTTCCTGGGTGGGTGAACACTGCAGACTCCATACCATGGCAAGCATGGAGCCCGCTGAGCTCAAGACAGCAGTCATGAATATTGTAAACACCTCGCGCGTTCTCGTGGAGTTTATGCTCAGCCAGGACCAGAGAAATGAGGCGAGGAGGCAGCGGCGGCGGCAGCATGATGAGGACATGGACACAGACACGGATACAGAATTCAGTGAAACCACAGGCCCCGGTGCTTTGGAGATCATGTTGTTAATGGGGCAGATTCTATCCATGGAACGCCGATTCTGGGCAAGGGAAACAAGCACAGACTGGTGGGACCGCATAGTGTTGCAGGTCTGGGACGATTCCCAGTGGCTGCGGAACTTTCGCATGCGTAAGGGCACTTTCATGGAACTTTGTGACTTGCTGTCCCCTGCCCTGAAACGCCAGAATACCAAGAAGAGAGCAGCCCTCACAGTTGAGAAGCATGTGGCGATAGCCCTGTGGAAGCTTGCAACGCCAGACAGCTACCGGTCAGTCGGGAATCAATTTGGAGTGGGCAAATCTACTGTGGGGGCTGCTGTGATGCAAGTAGCCAAAGCAATCACTCAGGTGCTGCTACGAAAGTTTGTGACTCTGGGAAATGTGCAGGCTATAGTGGATGGTTTTGCTGCAATGGGATTCCCTAACTGTGGTGGGGCAATAGACGGAACCCATATCCCTATCTTGGCACCGGAGCACCAAGCCACCGAGTACATAAACCGCAAGGGGTACTTTTCAATGGTGCTGCAAGCACTTGTGGATCACAAGGGACGTTTCACCAACATCAACGCGGGCTGGGCGGGAAGGGTTCATGACGCTCGCGTCTTCAGGAACACTACTCTGTTTAAAGGGCTGCAGCAAGGGACTTACTTTCCGGACCAGAAAATAACCGTTGGGGATGTTGAAATGCCCATAGTTATTCTTGGGGACCCAGCCTACCCCTTAATGCCATGGCTTATGAAGCCGTACACAGGCAGCCTGGACAGGAGTCAGGAGCTGTTTAACTACAGGCTAAGCAAGTGCAGAATGGTGGTAGAATGTGCATTTGGCCGTTTAAAAGGTCGCTGGCGTTCATTATTGACTCGCTCTGACCTCAGCCAAAGAAATCTCCCCATTGTTATTTCTGCTTGCTGTGTGCTCCACAATCTCTGTGAAAGTAAGGGGGAGACCTTTATGGCGGGGTGGGAGGCTGAGGCAAATCGCCTGGCTGCTGATTACGCGCAGCCAGACACCAGGGCGATTAGAAGATCACACCATGAAGCGCTGTGCATCAGAGAAGCTTTGAAAACCAGTTTCATGGCTGGCCAGGCTACCGTGTGAAATATCTGTTTGTTTCTCCTTCATGAAAACCCTCCCCCTTTACTGACTGATTTTCTGTAAGGAACCCACCCTGCCCCTTCCCCCAGCTTTCTTTCAAACCAAATAAAGTCACTATCATTTAAAAATCATTTATTCTTTATTAATAGATTAGAAAAAGAGGGAGGGAACCCGGGTGGTATTTGGGAGGAGGATTGCTGGGAAGGAAAAAGCCACAAAGAAAAGGTTAAAAAAATGACAGCCTTTTGCTTGGGCTGTCTACTGGGGTGGAATGGGAAGGTGTACGTAGCCTCCCCCCCCGAGTTCTTACACGTCTGGGTGAGGAGGATACGGAACATGGAGAGGGGGGAGGGTGGAACAGGGGCTGAAGCGGCAGTCTGTTATCCAGCAGCCATTCCTGAACCTCCACCAGACGCCGGAGCAGCCCCAGCATTGCATCCTTCATCCTCTGGTCTTCCTGCCGCCACCTCTCATCTCGAGCGTCCCTCCTCTCCTCACGTTGGTCCCTCCTCTCCTCACGTTCACTGACTTCTTTCCTATACTTTGAAACTGTTTCCTTCCACTCATTCACATGAGCTCTGTCACTGCGGCTGGATTCCATAATTTCAGAAAACATGTCCTCCCGCGTTCTCTTCTTACGACGCCTTATCTGTGATAACCTTCAGGATGGAGGAGGGAGGCTTGAGGAATTTGCAGCTGCTGTAGGGAGGGGAAAAAAGAGAGAATTGTTTTAAAAGCTACATTTTGCAGAACAATGCTTATACTCTTTCACGGTGACCAACACTGTTCACATTACATAGCACATGTGATTTCTGTGCAAGGTCGCATTTTGCCTCTTAATGCTGAGTGCCTGTGGCTTTGCTGCTAGAGATCACAGGTCTGGGCAACAGAATTCGGCTTGCATGCGGCCATGGTAAGCTTCTACGCCCTCCTTTCCCACATACCAAGCATAGCTTGTAGAGTGCTGCAGAATTGGGAAATGAAGTGGCAGCACTCCACACGAGCTGTGTCCAATCTCAGCCAGTTGGGGGGGCAGTGTGGGGGGGCTTGTCTGGGCCCCTTCAGGCAAGTAGAGTGCTGCGGTTTTTCTGTTAACATTCAGCAGCACCAGAAAACAAACTAACCACCCCCCCCTCTCGCCATGAATTCTCTGGGATGATCGCTGTACCCCTCCCCCCCACCGCGTGGCTGGTATCAGGGAAGATCCCTGCAGGCACCAAACTAACCCCCCCCCCCCCCCCGCCGCCGCCCCCCTCCCGCCATGAATTCTCTGGGATGATCACGGTACCCCTCCCCCCACCGCGTGGCTGGTAACAGGGAAGATCCCTGCTAGCCAAACGCGAAAAACTCAGGGCCAATTTCCCATCTGCGCTTGGCTAACTGCAGGGAAGGATTTATTTTCCGCCACAGGCAAACAGCCCAGTAGGAACGGCCACCTCTGTCCCCTTAATTAAGTTCCCGTATTTCAACCAGGTTACCAGGAGTGATATCACTCTCCTGAGGATTACACAACAAGATAAAGAACGGATGTTGCTTGAATGCCAGCAAACACCGGGACCATACGCTGCCAGGCTTTGTCAGGCAATGATACCAGATTACTTGCTGCAAGCATGGCGTGGTCAAGTGTCCTACCATGGAGGAGGGAATAAAGATGCACTGCCCAGAAACCTTCTGGCAAGGCTTTCGGAGTACCTCCAGGAGAGCTTCATGGAGATGTCCCTGGAGGATTTCCGCTCCATCCCCATACACGTTAACAGACTTTTCCAGTAGCTACAGACTTTTCCAGTAGCTGAACTGACCGCGAATGCAAAGTCAGGCAAAGTAATCATTAAAAAACGTTTGCTTTTAAAACAAGTTTTATATTTTAAAAGGTAAACTCACCTGAGGTCCCTTCCATGGGGTCATGGTCTTGGATACTGGCTTGGGAGGGTACTTCAGTCAGGGTGATAAAAAGATCCTGGCTGTTGGGGAGAATGGAGTGCTGTGTGCTCTCTGCAAGCTCATCCTCCTCCTCCTCCTCCTCCTCTCCCCCATCGGCAGAATCCTCAGGCGTCGCTGATGAGACTATCCCCGACCCAGAATCCACGAACACAGGTGGGGTAGTGGTGGCAGCCCCCCCTAGAATTGCATGCAGCTCGGCGTAGAAGCGGCATGTCCGCGGCTCTGACCCGGAGCGACCGTTTGCCTCCTTTGTTTTTTGATAGGCTTGTCTGAGCTCCTTGACTTTCACGCGGCACTGATCTGAGTCCCTATTGTGGCCTCTCTCCATCATGCCCTTGGAGATTTTTTCAAAAGTTTTTGCATTTCGTCTTTTAGAACGAAGTTCTGCAAGCACTGAATCCTCTCCCCATACAGCGATCAGATCCAGTACCTCCCTCACGGTCCATGCTGGTGCTCTTTTTCGATTATCAGCCTGCATGGTTACGTGTGCTGATGAGCTATCTGTGGTCACCTGTGCTCTCCACGCTGGGCAAACAGGAAATGGAATTCAAATGTTCGCGGGGCTTTTCCTGTCTACCTGGCCAGTGCATCCGAGTTTAGATTGCTGTCCAGAGCGGTCACAATGATGCACTGTGGGATAGCTCCCGGAGGCCAATACCATCGAATTGCGGCCACACTAACCCTAATTCGAATTGCTAAAATCGATTTTGGCACTACTCCGCTCGTCGGGGTGGAGTACAGATATCGATTTAAAGGGCCCTTTACATCGAAATAAATAGCGTCGTTGTGTGGACGGTTGCAGGGTTAATTCGAATTAAAGCTGATAAATCCGAATTAAAGTCGTAGTGTAGACCAGGCCTCAGACTGTGATTCACAAAAGACAGCAAGCTAGGCAGGGAGCTGCCTAAGCTAGTTAATGGGAAATAGTGATGACTGAAATGTGTTGTAAGCCCCAGTCCTCTTACAGAGATAGGCGCCTAAGTCCAAGCTTCAGGTGCCTATTTCTGCTTGCAATTCTCAGCTATGAACCCTCTCCTGGAGTTAGGCACATAAGGCATTTCTTGCAAGAAGTGTTGTTTTTATCTAGCACAAGTGGCAATAGGGTCCTTGGGTCCACATAGTTCGGGGGCAAGATCCAGTACCATTAACTTGGGTAAACTGCTTGTCAAAATGGTTTAGTACTCAGTGTCAACAATACTCAGGTCCCCAGGTTAGCTCATTACAACTGTGTCTAATGCTGACATGACTTACTGTTTCTGAAGTATCATTTGCTAAAGGAGTATTATTGCATACACCAGTGTCACTAAGGTGTCATGATCTGTCACAGGTTCAGGAGAACCACAAATTGTGATGTTACAGGTCTAGCCTAAGTGGCATAGGCCCCCAGATTTATCTACATTGACTGAGTCTGGTTCTGAGAACCTGGCACCATTATCTCTGTTTTTTATAGATGGCAACATACTCCCCTGATAGTTTGAGAGTTATTGAATTGGCACTCCTAAAATATGCATCTACTATCCTAGTCTCATTTAAACACCATTGAGAGGAGATATCTACCAATGGTTTCTCCCAGAGCCTGCAGAGTTAGTCAGCTGAGACCTTAGGCATTCCTTTTGTGAGAATCCCTCTAGAAGAAATCGGTAGAACTGGTCATGTTTCAAGGACAAAGTTCTGACTAGAATCTGTAACAGCATTAGTTGGCTACGAAACCTTTTTAAAGGGATGGGAGGAGAGGGGAAAGACAACTGCAGATGATTGGGAGATGCCCACAGACACTGCAGGAAGTTATAGGGCTCTTGAAAGTGGGGGAATGTTGGGAAGACCTGTGGAGAAGGCCAAACTCCAAGCAAGAGGTGCTCAAGACTAAACATGCCCAGTTTTTTTAACCTTTTCTCATAGGTTAGGTTTTCTATACTTTTTATTGTTTTTGTTGCTTTCTTCTGTACTCTTTCCAATTTGTCCACATGTTTCTCAAAGTGTGGCATCCAGAACTGAGCACAGTATTTCAGTTGAGACCTCAGTAGTGCTGAGCAGAGTGGGACAATTACCTCCCATGTCTTAGATATGACGTTCCTGTTAATACCCATGTGATGAAGTGGACTAGGGCCAAAGGTCCCTGCTGGAGGCCTCAGGGTTCTGCCACACCCATCCCAGGAAAGGAGAAGTGGAGAGGTCCTCCAAGCAGGCTAGAGTGGCTGCAGGGGAGGCAGACAATCAGGGCCCAGGAGGGCCATATAAAAGAAGCTACAGAACGGAGCAGAAGTTGAGCTGGAAAAGAAAGGACTGCATACTTGGCTGGCTGAGAGAAATGCAACACAACGGACAGCTAAGTGGGGGCAGGGACAGGGGGAGCAAGAGGCTCCTGGTTGGCTGTTAGAACTGAGCCAAAGAGTTTGCTAGCAAGACCGGGAGAGCAATGAAGTAGCTCCTGACTGGCTACAGACACTGAGTAAGGACTGAGCCTGGGGAGGGCCGCAGGAAGATAGTGTCTCCAGGGAGGAAGCCCTGGGGATACAGCCCCATACCTGGGCTAGATTGATTTAAAGCCTGTGGACACACCCATCCAGAGGGGGCACTTGCAAGAAGTGGGTGCTAACCCCATTACAATGCCACAGAATATTAGCCTTTTTTTGCAACTGCATCACTTTGTTGGCTCATATTTAATTTGCGATCCACTATAACCCTTCAATCCTTTTCAGTAGTATTATCTGGCCAGTTATTCCCCATTATGTATTTGTGCGTGGGATTTTTCCATCCTAACTGTAGTACTTTGTTGGATTTCATCTTGTTGATTTCAGACCAATTCTCCAATTTATCAAGGTCATTTTGAATTCTGATTCTGTCTTCCAAAGTGCTTGCAAACCAGCTTGGTGTCATCCTCATAAGTTACAAGCACACTCTCTATTCCATTATCCAAGTCATTAGTGAAAATATTGAAAAGTACCAGACCTAGCACAGGCCCTTGGGGAACCCCACTGGATACATCCTCATAGTTTGAAATTGAACCATTGATAATAACTCTTTAAATATGGGTTTTTTTCAGTCAGTTTTGCACCAACCTCAAAGTAATTTCACCTAAACCACATTTCCCTTGTTTACTTATTAGAATGTGGGACTGTGTCAAAAGCCTAACTAAAAATCAAGATATATCACATCTGCTTCTTCAAAATCATAAACCCATCTGCCAAAATCACAAATGGCTTATTTTGGCCTCAGTCTGGCATTATGTAAAGGGAGTATGTCCAGACCAGGCTTCTTTATTACCAAGGAGAATACCCATTGTCACCAGTCCTGCTTCAGGGTGAAATAAGACCCTTTGCCAATAACAAGCTCCCATTTCTTGGACAGGAATCAGGAATTACATTATGTGTCCCCTCTGATTCCATAGGATCAGAAGATCTGACTGACCTGTAGACACACATGGCAAAGATATTGTCATTGTCATAGCCATAACCAGGTCTTACAAGTTTGATTCAAACATCCTATTTCTGATGATAGCACCACTTTCCAAATTACTAAAACAACAAGGAGTCTGGTGGCACCTTCAAGGTGCCACCGGACTCCTTGTTGTTTTTGTAGATACAGACTAACACGGCTACCCCCTGATACTTGATTCCAAATTGGAATTTTGTCTTAAAGTTGGGAATAAGAATTTACCTCCTGAATTGTCTCAGGTTGACATGCTTGATGAGAGTGTTTCTCAGAAGTCTAGTGGGTTTTCTTTTAATTGGAAAGCAAGAGTTTTTGACCAAACAAAACCCTCTTGTGTTTAACCTTGCCATCTTTTACACTTTGAACATTCAGAGCCATGTTATGTGTTTGTGCAGGCTGCATGGGTTGTGACTTCAGCTTTCATCTTCACATGCTCAGAGCAAAAGTCCTCCCTCACCTTGCAGTATCCTAGTTTATGGAAGGATTGCTCCATGTACCACTAGGCTTACATCAGGTAACTGCTTTGCCTTCATGGCTGCACCAAAGGAATATGGATTGTGAATTATGGTTGTGCTGTGAGTACCACAGGAAGGATATACCCTTTTAGCTGCCCCAGGGGTATTTCCTGTGGTGCACCTATCTCTTTTGATTTGGGGTTGGAGTCTTGCTTCTCAAAGCTCTTGGAATCTCTAGTCTGATAAATGTCAGAATATCATCTGTGCCATTTGTCACAGGGTAGCTGCACCTCTGACTTTTTCATGTCTTCTTTGCAGACACTCCACACAGGCTCATACCTTTAAACATCCCCTTTCTCAGGGCAGGAACACACATTCTTCTTCCTTCATACTGGAGATTTAGGCTGCAATTCCAGCAGATTATCCCAGCAGATCTTACTTTACTGTAGAACCTGCATTTCTGCAGTCTTCCAGTACTATGACCTAGTTTACCAATGATCAGATAGCTTTCACAAAGCACAGTATATTTAAGACAAAAGCATATCAATCAGTAAACAGTATACTCACATGCTGAGCTTACCAGGTATTACCTATCATCCACATGGGATCCTGGTAGGTCCATACACAAGTTTGTCTGTTTTTTATTTCAGAATCTTGTGACCCTCTGAGTCATCTCAAGCTGAGCTTTTATACAGTTTGGGGCTTTTGTTTTCTGGCCCTCCTTAACCCAGTCAAAACCATTATATGCAATTTCCCATTGGGAGATGGTACTTCTCCAGTGCTGTTTATCTGTCCAGGGATTTGCATTAATTACCCTCCAGTGATTTTAGTTCCTGCAGGAAGCTCTGTAACCCTTCTCCATGGAATACAATTCCTAATTTGCAAAGATAAATATATCATTTATAGATAAAATAGTCTGAGGTTTTCATGCTTGCAAGCTCTCAGATCTGCCACACCATACACCCAAGAGAATATTTGTTGCATCAATAACTACTGCCTGGACTTACTGAGATACAGGCAAAATAGCCAGTCTTCTATGAACTAGTCCATATGGTATATTTGATCAGTCAGTGTCCTAAAATCACTATTTCTGGTCTCGCGTCATTTCTGTTGTCATGTCAAACAGACCAGCAGCCTGTATGCATTTTCCCAAGTATCTTTTATAACCTTATTAAGACTTGCCAGGCACTCATTCACTTGCATATATCAAAAGTTATTCAACTAGTCTGAAGACTGCATCCATTTCAGGCCTTTTGTTTTCTTTGTAGAGTTTTCAAAGCTGTTGCTTAAAGTTGTATATGTATTTACTTAAAAATAATTGTTCCTCACTGAGGTCTGATGTGGGAAACTGAAATTGCGGTCACTTCCAATGTAATCTAGTGCTTGTGCCTGTTGTGGAAGTTTTGCAGTCCTTTTCACCTAGAATTTCTTCCTAAGGGCTTGTACTGATCATGCTTCTCTTTCACAGAAAAGACTATGCCGAGGGCACTCTAAGGGGGAGGGGGGGAGAGGGGTTACTTACTAGTTAGTGTTGTTCTTTGAGTGTGTTTCCTCTGCATACTCACACTCCTTGCCTTCTTTCCCCGCTGCTTTGAAATTTCAGGAAGACCATTCTGAAGTTAGGGAAGGAGCTAAAGGGTGGTTTTATACACATGGAATCCTCTGTGAGGGGGAAGGAGAAGCAGCCCCAGCTATCAGTGCTCACTAGAAAAAATTGTTAGCTTAACACCAGAGGCATTATAACCCACAAGTGGGAATATGTAGAGGAACCATTTTCAGAAAACCAGGATTACTAGTAAGTAATCCCTCCTTTTTAAAATAATGTTATGATACACCAGCTGGCATGCTTCTGGTGCTAAAAATATTTCCATGAATTGTTTTTGCTGAAATTCCCAAAATTGGAACTATTTTATCATAGGGATTTTATCAAGATTCAATATAAATTATGTCATTGCCTTTAGTGTAGTCATCTATGTAAAGTAATGTTAATAATTAAATTAAGTCTAGTGTAATTGTTCAAACCATGTGTACAGAAATACAGAGTTCAAATCCTGTCACTAGTGTTCACAGTGGAGTTGAAACTGTGGTTATCGTTCAGGAGCCTAATCTTAAAATAAATTATACGAAGGCTAAAAGAAAGCATATAGATGTTTCTAGAAAAATCAATCAGTTATATATTACTAGGTTTCTAAGCTGTATTGTAGCATTGCATAGACCTTTTCCATAGAGATTTAGAGCACAGGAAGAAAAAAGAATAAAAGAAATAGCAATACTATAGTTAGTGTTGAGATGGTATTGCAGTTCTAAACCCCATTTTCAGTAACATCACGTTTAAATATAAATTGTTCATGTTTGGTCTGTTCCCCAAAGCAGCTGTTCTTTCAAAGTCTGATGAAAATGCATTCAATCATTTTGTAATAATACATTATGTAGGTGTAAAAAAGTATGTTTTGCAGGGAGAGTGTTTTTTTTAGTTACTAATAGGGAACAATAGAGTACTACCAAGGTCACCAAGCACAAAACCAAAGTGAAAATTTTACGAATACTGCAAGATTTAATGCTAAGGTGTTTAATAAAAATAAATTTAAAGCAATAAGTTAAAGCAACAAAAGGCAGAATATAAACATTTTCTTAAATAGTTGTTGTCAATAGAGTTTCCAGAATTTATTAACAAGAAGACAAAGGACCCAATATTCAGAGGTGCTGAGGACCCATAATTCTATCTGGGGAATTCTAAACCATGGGAATTGAGAGTGCTTAGTTAGGGTTACCATACGTCCGGATTTTCCCGGACATGTCCGGCTTTTTGGGCTCCAAATCCCCGTCCGGGGGGGGAAAGCCCAAAAAGCTGGACATGTCCGGGAAAATCGGGGGGGGGGGGAGCCGGGACGGGCCGGCGGAGCGGGGCCGGACCGGGCCGGGGGCTCCGGGGCCGGCCGGCGGTGCGGTGCCTGGCTCGGGGGCTCCGGCGGGGCCGGGTCGGGGGCTCCGGCGGGGGCTCCGGCGGGGCCGGGCCCGGGGGCTCCGGCGGGGGCTCGGGGGCTCCGGCGGGGCCGGGCCCGGAGGCTCCGGCGGGGGCTCGGGGGCTCCGGCGGGGCCGGGCCCGGGGGCTCCGGCGGGGGCTCGGGGGCTCCGGCGGGGCCGGGCCCGGGGCGCGGGGGCTCCAGCAGGGGCTCGGGGGCTCCGGCGGGGGCTCGGCGGCTGGGCCCGGGGCTCGGGGGCTCCGGCACTGCCAGGCTGGGCCGGGGGCTCGGGGGCCAGGCCGGCAGGGCCGGGGGCCGGGCCGGGGACCGCAGTGCTGGGCGGGCCGGGGGTGGTGGGCCAGCACCCCAGGGCCGGGGCCAGCCTGGGCCGCGCCTCCTCCCCCCACACTCCCCCTTACCTGCTTCAGGCTTCCCGCGACTCAAATGTTCGCGGGAAGCAGGGGAGGGGGCGGAGACTTTGGGGGGGGCGGAGTTGGGGCGGGGCTGGGGGCGGGGGCGGGCCCGTGGAGTGTCCTCCTTTGGGAGGCACAAAATATGGTAACCCTAGCTTAGTACCTCTACAAATTGTCTCTGTCTCTCTTAATTATTGTTCCATCCCTTCTTCTCAGCATTGACTGGGCTCAAATAGGACAGTTGCACTTGGAAACATTAAAAGAAAGAAAGTGGGGTTGGAGTACAGTAGTAAAACCAGAAACTTCTTAGTGCTAATCCCTTCTTTTACATTCATACCCTCTGTGGCCTTTGACAAGTCACTTAGACCCAAATTTTTAAAAGTGACCTCTGATTTCCATGCCTCAAGTTTTGGATGCACAACCAGAGGCAGTAAGGTGGAGGATGTTCCATGTGTTATGAGGGCAGCATTGAAGAAGCCACAAAGATGGGAGAGGAATTGGATGAAGAAAGAAGGATCTGGTGCTAGAAGAGCAATATCTAAACATCTACTAGGGATAAACATTTTAATATCAGCAGTTGTGGACAGCATACACCCAAAAGTCTGCAGAGAGTTATCTGAGGAAATCACTGTTCATGTCAATTTTTAATAAAACTTGGAATACTGGGGAAATTCCAAAAGACTGCCAGTATTCTAAAGGGCTAATGAGATTACCCCAGGAATTATAGGCCAGTTAGCTTGACATCCATCACGTGCAAAATAATGGAAAGCTGATACAGTATTCAATCAGTAAAGAATTAAAGGATGGGAATATAATTAATCCCAATCAACATGAGTTTCTTGAAAATAGGTCTTGTCAGACAAACCTAATTTCATATTTTTATGAGATTGCGAATTTGGTGGATACCGGTAACTTCATAGATATAATATATTTAGACTTATGTTTGGCATTTGACTTAATACTGGACAACACTGTTAAAAAATTAGCACTATACAAGCACACATTAAATGGATTAGGAACTGGCTATCTGACAGATCTCAAAAAGTCAATCAAGGGTTCCACAAGGGCAAGTTCTAGGCCCAATGTTATCAAATATTTTTATCAGTGGTCTGGAGGCAAATTAAATCCCTGTTGATAACATCTGTGGATAATACAAAGATTGGCAGAATGGTAAATGATGAGGGCAGACTAGTCACACACAGTGACCTGGATTGCTTGGTAAAATGGGCCGATTCAAACAAAATTCATGATCCTAGATGTAGGATCAAAGAATGCAGGCCATACGTATAGAATGGGGGATTGTACCTTGGAAAGCAGTGACTCTGAAAAGGATATAAGGGTCACAGTGCACAAACAGAACATGAGCTCCCAGTGCAAAGCTGTGGCCACGAGGTCTAATGCAATCCTTGCATGTAGAAATAGGGAGGTATGTGGAAACAATTTTATTCTTACATGTGGCATTGATGAGACCGGTTCTGAAATAGTGCACCTAGTTCCAGGGCCACAGTTTTAGAAGGATATTTGAAATATTGGAGAAGGTGCAGAGAAACACCACAACAATTATTTAAGGGCTGGGAGAAAATGCCTTACAATGAGAGATTTGAAGAGCTCAATCTGTTTAGTTTATCAAAACGATAAGAGTGAGAGATGAAATGATTACGGTGTATAAGTACCTTCACTTGAGAAGATATGAGCTAAGTTAAAGCCAGACAAATTCAAATTAGAAATAAAGCATAGTTTAACAGTGAGGGTGCTTAACCATTGGAACAAACTACCAAAGGAAGTGGTGGATTCTCCATCTCTAGAAGTCTTAAGATCAAGACTGAAAGCCTTTCTGAAAGATATACTTTAGTCAGGCACAATTTATTCAGCTCAGTACATGGGTAACTAGGTGAAATTCTATGGGCCATGTTATACAAATCAGACTAGATGATCTAGCCTATAAAGACTGAAAAGGGAAGCTTTCAAGACTCACCAACATAGTCTGGAAAATCCTTGTTCTTTAAACCAAGGTGATCAATACAGTTTAAGAGATATGTGTGAAGAGTTCAGAAAAGTAAATATTAAAATTACTGCTTCTGGAAAAAATTGGAGATTTCAGTAGCTAAACTTCAATTTGAAGTCCTTTAATTATGTCTTTAATTCTGCGTTTTCACAGAATCTTCAACTGCTTGGAGCTACAGCCATTGAAGACAAGCTGCAAGACAAAGTGCCTGAAACCATAGAAACTCTAATGAAAGCAGACATCAAAATTTGGATTCTTACTGGAGACAAACAAGAGACTGCTATTAACATTGGTATTGTATTTGATTTTTGAGGTGTAGTTAGATCTTTTTAAGAATCTTGTGATAAAAGCCATCCAAGATGTAAAGGAATTAGAGCAAAAATGCTTTCAGACAAGCGGGGTATATTGTAGAGGTAACAGTATCATGTGGCACTCCAGGATTTAAGTGCTAGCTGATTATGCAGTATTTTGAGAAAAAAAGCTTAAGACCAATTTATTTCATAGTACAACGTTAATTTAGAATTTTCTGGCTTTCCTCTGCTTGTTCACTTAAAAAGTAGTTCTTGAAGGATTTTATTTGTTTGCTCCATAAATAATTGATACCTATCTATAGTCGAATCCACCTTAACAAAACTTTGGTCCTGTAAGTTCCTAACATTTTTAAATTATTTCTTTCTGAGGTTTTATTTGGGAGATGCTGCTGCAAAGTGTGACCACCCTCAAACCACAGAACTCCTGCAAAGCATTTTATTGAACTCCCACCAAAAAGATAAATAGAAATAGTTCACATTTTCCTTCCAGCTCTATAAGAAGATAAATTTTAAAAAGCAGATGAAGTACAGATGGGTGGCACAGGGTTTTAATTTTTTTAAAGCATTTTGAAGTAGATATGTATTCTTATGGTGTGGATCACATGGGGCATTCTCATATGGAGGTGTTCTGGAGGCATCAATACAGTGCGCCTCATCTTCCAAACACTTTACTCAGGCATATAGGCTCACTGATATTAATGGAACTAGTTGTGGGAGTAAACTTACACATGTGCATAGATGTTTGCCAGCTCAGACCCAAAAAGAACAAAAACAAGTTTGTCACTGAATCAGCAAGCTTGGTATTCCTAGTATTGTTACATGATTGTTATTTTTCTTATAATATTAAAGTGTTCTAGCTAGACTATTTCCGTTCCTTATTCCTAAAAGGTTATCATAGTAGAATGCCAAGTCAATACTAATATGAATGTGCAATGTCACATACATGTTATGGATATTTTATTGGGAATTTTCATAAATCCTGTAAGAATCATTTATCTAGTGAAAATATAGCTCTGTTCAAGTGATAACATCATAAGAACAGGATGAAAATATTATCAGACCAAATATTGCTGGTTGGAATTATTTTTACATTTTGTATTCCAAAAAGTTGCCTTTCTTTTCTTGTGATAAATACTGTAAAGAATAGGCCAGACTTTTTCTTAAGTATACACAGTTGTGTACAATACATTACCATGTGTCGAACATACAAGCACAAATATCCTATCTGCATGCACACCTTAGGAGTTTGCACACACACCCAACGTGGCTATTTCTGCATACAAGCACCTGAATTGCACACTCCCATTGTTTTTGGTACATGGAAGTTACAGGATTTTATAAACATTTGTGCACAATTACATACTAGCTATGATAATCTTAGCAAAATGACTGTGCTAATGTGTTAGATGTTGAATGTTTTTCAAAATTTCATCTTTAGTTTAAAGAGGAAATATTTGGTTAAATTATCAATGTTCTAGAGTAGAGCAGTTATTTGTAACATTTTTTTTAACAGGTCACTCATGTAAACTTTTGAAAAAGAACATGGGACTCATTGTTATCAATGAAGGGTCTCTTGATGTAAGTAAAATCTGCAAATTCTTCAATATGAAAAATAATGATTAAAAGCCCCATTAAAACATTGTTTTATTTTACTTAAAATATCCAGATATCTGTAAATATATTTCCTTTGCGAGAGAAGCAACTTTAGCATCTATTACTTTAGTCTAATGTAGCAAACTGTTAGAAACTATTAAAACTAATAGTTTAATTCCTTTTCTTATTTTATTGAGTTTTTGGTCAGCTAGCCAAAATAATTTGCTGCTTATTATGCATCAGGAAAGCTGCATAATAAAAGGATTGGGCCATAGTGCTGCTGAACGGCTAGAGCTAATTCATGTCTGTTTTTATACGGAATATTTAATATTTGGTAAAGCACTAATTAGTGCCTGTGTATGGTATGCATCAAACATTATTGTTAAAAAAACTCAAATGACTAAGTAAATATTGAAATGTCAACAGCAGGAATTTGATTTACCAACTTTATCAATCATTTTAATCTCTTAAACTTGAGTAAGTGATTGGGCCATATTTACCCCTTTTATAATCCGATGCAGATCCACTGACCTGTGCCAGATATGTACTTTGAAATCCATGTGTAATAATAGTGTCAGTTACCATTTTCTATACCTCAGATTTACTGCATTGCAACCTTTCTAACAATGTGATTAAGTGTAGGAGAGATAAAAATGTTGTGTTAGCTCATAAGAAACCCCCCAAAAAGGTTTTGATCCCTATGAGCTATTTTTTGCCCTTTAGAATTCTAAACAACATACCATATTTCATAAATGGCAGAAAAGGTCTTTAGATCAGGAAAGATTATGACATTAAGTGGGAACATCTCCTGGGGCTGAGCAGAATAAGGAATGGAAAAATCATATCCCTCTAAGGGATCCCTGAGTAAAATTAAAACCAGAGAATGAAAAGAAATCTCTCTTGCATGAAAGTTACCTTTGCCCCAAAAGACTTAAAGGGAAAACCCCAAAAGTATTAAGATGAATTCACCATATAGTTCTGTTCAGATCACTTGAAGTTGAATCTGAGGAGGGGATTATAGGAGTATAAGAGGTGAGTTGGGTAAATGCAGAGGGAAACTGAGGGAGAAGGAGTTAATAAACAGAAAAGAGAGGAGAGTGAGAAGCATAACAAGCAGGGCAGCATGATGTTTGGTAGCTGAGGGTTTTAGTGATGGTGTATAGGGGCTGGATGAAAAACACCCAACACCCAGTGAAAAAGCCAAGAAATTAGAAGATAAAAAATTCAGAGTCCATGTTTGAGACTTGAGTGACTGCTATGTCAAGAGACTGTGAAGGCTTCTCCGACCAGTTATTCTTATTATTTCCCCATGTGTTGCTGGCCCTGGTGCTGCAGAATGGAAGACTCCTCTGAGTCCAGTAACAATGAGACCTGTGTGAAGGAGCACAGAAACTGCTGCCTGGCACAACAGGGTTTAAAGAAAACATGTGGGCTCAGCTAGCCCCACCCCAATATACCTGCAGCCAATGCCAGGCCTGGAGGGGAGAGAAAAGAAGGGAGCCTGGCTCAGTTGGGGGCTGATTGGCGAGGAGGCAAGAGCTCTCTGTTCACCTACCTGAAGGGACGGATCAGTGACCTGCCAGCCAACGCAGCCACTGGAGACAAATAAGCCTTTCCCTGCCAAAAGGAGCTTGCTTACTGTGGGATAATTGTGGGAGCCACACCACAGATTAAAGAGACTTTAATAGGAAGTCACCCATGGAAATGGGTCTTCAACCCTCCTATTCGCCCCACCCGGCAGAGAGGCAGACCCATCAACCCCTGTTTAGGGGCTGAACCATACAGGACTCTGGGGAGGGTCTGGGTCCCCCTCCAACTGCTCTGACCAGCGAGCTAGCCACTAGACCACGTAGCCACCAAAGACGCAATCACAACTGGTGAAGAATGCGGGCAGTGCCCTGGTCCCTGCTGTAGGGAATTTAAATAAAAACAAACAAAAGGAAAGCCTTTGAATGGAGATGGAACAGCTATTGAAAGGATGGCTGAGCAAAACACTCCTGCACCAGATGGCCATGCAGCAGCAGCATTTAATTCATGAATTGACAAGCCCAGCAGCAGCTGGTCCAGCAAGTGGCCTCCATATTCTGACCCAGTGCTCCAGCAGAGCCAACTAACTATCAGGCTTACCAAGATGGGGCCTGATGATGATCTTGAGGCTTTCTTAGAAACTTTTGAGCCGGGCCGCCCAAAGGATTCAGGGGGCCTGGGGCAAAGCCCTTCCATAAAAAAAAAGTTGCAATACTATAGAATACTATATTCTCGTGGGGGCCCCTGTGGGGCCTGGGGCAAATTGCCCCACTTGCCCCTCCCCCCTGGGCAGCCCTGCTTTTGAGCGAGTAGCTGTGGTAGCTCAGTGGTCCCGAGACCAATGGGGTTCAGTGCTGGCCCTGTACTTAACCAGGATAACACAGACCACATATTGTGCTTTAGACCCCGCTGCCGCCAAGGAATATGCCCTGGTTAAGGCCACAATCCTCGATGCCTTAGACATCTCGGAGAGGACATTCCATCAATGTTCCCGGGAGGAATGGTACCCACCATGAGCCCGACTCCGCCTGTCCACCCAGAAGCTGCGGAACACATGCTAGAGATGGCTCAAGCCAGAGGCGAAGTCAGGAGCGCAGTTTCGCTGAACTGGTCCCACTAAAGCAGTTTGTCCAGATCTTTCTCCTTGGGGGAAGAGAGTGGGTGTTGCAGCACCATCTGGAGACCATGATGGACACCATCCAGCTCACTGAGAATTACCTAGCTTCCAAGTCCTCTGTGATGATGACTCCCCACCCCCACCCCAGGGATCGGTTGGGACCAAGAGCTCCATACCACAGTCCAGGTAGAAGAATGGACCATAGATACGACTTAAGGGGAAGAGGCAGATTGTCTGAGGTCTTTTCTTCCCTCACAAAGCTCTTTTTTGAAGATACGTAGTCCCGTACATCCTACTCAGAATGAGTAGTGAGTTCTGCAGTATTAATTGCACAAACACTTACCAATATGCAAGCATGTTCCAAACTGATGTTTGCTTTTGGTAGAGTTATATTCAGAAAAGTGACTCCATAGCACCACTGTATTCTTCATGTTTTCTCTCAGGGAGATTTTTCAAACAGATTTTCAAACAGATTTTCACATAGTATCTGAATTTATATGTGAAAACTGGCCAGTTGTACATCTGCCTAATTTCACTGCATAAGTCATTTTTCCAAAAGTAGATAGTGTTCATCAAACTGTGTGCTCAAATTTAGAGGTAGTTTATAAAATTTTAGCTCTGTGTCAGTGATGTGCTGCCAATGTTTCAAGTTGCTCTCTTAGAAATATACTGCTTCAATTGATGGTGCATGTGATATTCCCTGAGTAAAATATGTTCCACTACTGCCTATGTTTTTATCTGGGTGGCTTGATGTGATCAGGTGTATCAAGCAGTCTCCCCTGGCTACTATGCTTGGTCAAGCCAGTACTGGATTTTCAAAGTCTGTGGGATGGGAATGAGTAGGCACACAGTTACTGGGAAGGAAAGAAGTGGGGTACAGTGTTTGCAAAACGCTGATTCACTGCAGCAGGAGTTTGGCCCCAGCTCTTCCCTTCCTTGCACTGCTAGCGGAAGGCTGTGAGGACTACAGCCTTCATTTCCTATGTGTTCCTACTGGTGCTTGTGAAGAACACAAGAGGGGAGTTGCCCTTGCATCAGCTGCCAAAGCAATGGTGGATGCACCTGCTGCATGGTGACTGCCTCTGCAGAGCAGCAACTGGCTCAGTTCCAGCCTTCAAGGAAAGCTACGTTATTTACACGCAAAGCTGGCCTTAATGTTTTTGTGAAGACTTGTGAAACAATTGTTAGCCAACAGGCAAAAAAACAACAACTCCAAACTCTGATCGCTGTCCTCCATTTTCACACCAATATATATAAGGCCAACCTAAGGGATTTGGGCAGCGTTAGCAAAATGGTTCTTTAGGATACATCCCAAACTTAACTTTCTCATTTTACATAAAATTTGGGATGTGAGAGGACCTGAAGGTACTACTGGCCTCCTAATTCTGAAGTGAAGCCCAGGTTTTTTTGGTCCTTTCAATCCTACTGATTGGTTTATTTTAGTTTAGAATTTCAAGATTATCTCCACAAAGGTAGAAAATTACTTTAAAAAAAATGTAAACAGACTTCTCTTTGGGTTCAAAAGCCAGCTCTCTTAAAGAGCTCACGTGACAATGCTGCATGTCATTAATGTGCTGTGGTTGTTTGTTTCAGTAATTCTACTTAATTTGTTGATACAAACAGCTTTTAATCTTTGTAATGGGGTGCACTCAGCTCTTGCGAGTGCCTCCTAGCCAAGTGTATGCATGCCTTCAGTTTTTTCTCAATTTTCTCCACTTGTGGCACCCCCTGTTGGCCGCTGCCCTCGTCAGGAGGGTCGTTGGTGACCCAGCCCTCCAGCCAAGTTACACTCTGTCCATGTGCAAAACAAAAAAATTCCTTCCGGGGTACACAATCCAAAATGTCCCCAATATCCTGCAGCCATCCCTGGGCTCAGTCTTCTAAAACAGTCCAACAGGGCCCATCATAGGACCCTCAGTTGGTATGTCCTTTTCAATCTGCAGCAGAGCTCACTCTGGCCCTGCAGCTCCTTTATTATGGGCCTGCTGGGTGCTGATTGGCTGTTTCCTGCAGCCTCTCCCCTTGGCTGCTTCTCCTGCAGCCACTGTAGCCCTCTTGGACAACCTCTCTACTGCTCCTTTCCTGGGATGGGTGTGGCAGGACCCTGAGGCCTCCAGCAGGGGGCCTCTGGGTCTAGTCCACCTTGTCACACTCCTATTATCATTGCAGAGTCTGAATAGCTATGGAAAAGCATGCTGGATTCAATTCTGCCTCGCTCATCTATACCAAAATGATCAGATAAGCTTCAGTTGTACAATACTTATCACTGGTGTTGGTGCAGCAGCAGGAAAAAATACAGGTTGATTCTTCTAACTGCCATCTTCTGCATAGTTAACCTGAGATTTGAAAATCTTCTTTCGTATTGGATACTTCCCTATTTGATTTGGAAGTACTTGAGAAATAAATATAGAACCCTGTGTTATCATGAGTACAAAATCACTTTTTGTAGTACAACAGTTTAAAAGCCCCTCAAAAAAAATTGGAAAATCTCCCCATAGGGAAGGTATTTTTAAAAACTCTTTTAGAATGCCTAAAAGTAGTGGACAGTTTTGCTAAGTTTGCAATGAGAGTTTTTAAGGATAATTTAGAGAATCTATTTATGCTTCTTGTACTACGAACAACAATGGAAGTTGAGGTGAAAAGTAAACTTTGTAATCAATATCAGAGTCTTACAAGTAGAGTCAAAAGTTAAATGAATCGTGTGCAGAGGTTAGAAATAGCCATAATACACAGTATCTTGCAGTGTTTGTTAATCAAGAGCACATTTTTTGAAAAAACAACTGTTCAGTGAATAAAATACGCTATTGTAATTGTAAGTCTTTATTTTATAAATTATTTCCTAGACTTTCATTTTTATGTAACTGTAATGTTAACAGAGGAGAATCTACTTCATACTAAACATTTTAAGAATATGTATAGCCATGGCACAATATTACTATCTGGAGGGTGTAATTGTAGACAAAAAGAGAGGTCTACCTTCCGTTGCAATTTCAACAGAGGAAGAGGAGACTAGGAAATTAAAAGGAAAAATTCCAATCTTAAAAAATAACCCCCATCATCTTCCATCTGAGAAAGAGAATCCGGAAAACTTTGCCTCCGGTGCCTTACAATGTGGGCAAAAAATATGTATTCTGGAAAAAAGGGTTGGGGCAGATCCTAGGATGCTAGTCCCATTAAGCCCATTTAAAAGTGTATTTAAAAATTACTTCTGCTCAGTATTTGTATGTTAGATTGTCATATTTATATAAATCATTGAAATGATCCCATGACCATGTTGAATTTAACATGTCCCAGGCTAAATAGGGTGGGATTATTGTGAAGACTGTCTTCCCAAGAGGAAAAAATACAGAAACTATATTCCTGAGGAGCAGCCCTCATGGAATGTATATTTTCCTCAAGTCAAACTTTCTATACAGCAAAGGTATAAATAAGTTTCTCTGTTCCTGTCGACCTCCAAAAGCCTTCTTTGCAGCTGGGCTTTCAAGCATAAAACAGGAGAAAGAGAGGGTAATTGTGGCTTTCTGAAGGCCACACAAAGAACAAGAGTTACTATAAATATTTAATCTCCATTTCTCCTTCATGATACTGCTTTCATAGAGTCCCACTGTAGGAGATTAGGTCTCAGCAACCTTCCTGAAGAAGTGGACTGAGAATTCCTGCTATTTAAAACAGTGATAGAAATATTGCCCTCCCAAAACAAACATCTGCTGTTGATGCTGTGTTCAAAAAATAGGGATTTGTGAGGCTGTGAACCAAAATCTTCATAGCAGCCCTAAAGATTTCAGTTACGGGCTTATCATAGATACATGTAATAAAAAATTGTGTCCCCTTAAGTAACTGACACCTGAGGTGATACTCAGGCATGGGAACATCAAATACTTCATACTGTGACCAGATGCATAATATTATCCACTTAGTCTCCAAAGGCATAAATAGTCCATTTGATTTTTTTCTAAACAGCTTAGATATAAGTAGTAGCTAACAGCTCTTTTATCATTCGTGGTATGTAGATTTAACTATCTCGAAAGGTTTCTAATTTTTTTTAATGTGGTAGCATAATTAAGCCTTTCTGGATTGCAACATGACTGCTTTGATGTCCTGGGACAAGGGACAGGGCATTCTGCCCTAAAGCCTAGCAACCCTGCTGATGTATGAAGAGAATTAAGAGCCACATGCATTGAGAAGAAATTAAAAAAAGATTTAAATAAGCCCTTTCTCCCAGTGTACTAGAAAGACATTAGATACATACAATGAGTGAGTTAAGTCTTGCCTTCAGTCCCTCACAACATCAGACACTCTTTAGATTTGTAGCAAACAAGCCCATGTTGATGCCCCATCTCGCTGTCTGGAGTGGCTCATGATCATGTGTACCCACCTCAGGACAGACTGTCAGAAAAAAGGGCAGAACCCCCATATTGATGATGTGTTCTATAATTAGATTTCACCAAGCCAGTAACAAATGTGAACTCCTGGATCACTATACCAGTCTTACCATGGAGTCTCAGACAGCCCAATCAAACTCTCCAGTCTATCTTAATACCCAGACAAACTGGACTTTGTGATAATAGGTCACTTAAGCCAAAAATCACACTACATTAGATTGCTCCCAGTCCCAAGAGACCAATCACTTACCCCAGCTCAATTGCTACTCTAGATCTTACACAAAAGACCTCACTGGTAGCCAATTCTATAGTAAACTAACTAAAGGTTTATTAGCTAAGAAAAGGAGTGAGAGTTATTGAGAGGTTGAAGCAGGCAAAATATATGTACAGGTGAGCCACAGTCTATAATTCCAAATGATGGCAGTGATGTAATAAACTACCAGTTTCCCAAAAGTCTCTCAGGACTACCCAGAATAACTCTGGAGATCTCTGTCTTCTCGTTCAGTTGTTCCACCCTGTTAGAATCCAAACAGTCCAGAGATGAAGGATCTTTCCCTGAATCCATACTTATAGCTTCTTCTCACAGAAAGCAAGCTGACAGGGTCACTACCCATGTGGGCCTTTCCTTTGATGACAGAATGTGAGGAATCTATTTAAAGTCTTTGACCACACAATGACCACTTGCTTTGAAATTAGCACTTTCCTTTAAAGTTCTTCATTTGCATTCCACAAGGCTTCTTCGTTGTTTGATGGGTTATTTAGTTACAGCGGTATGCACAATGCAAATATTTGCTACTCCATTATAACAGGATACACATAAGTAAAAACAATGCATGTAATATTCCATTCATTTTCATGAAGTTTAAACACCAAACCCTCTTATACATTTAACAATTACTTTGATTTATACTAATATACAAGTGAATTGACCTGGGTCTTCAGCATGAGCAAACCCCTTACAAATATCATACAACCACAGAGGGTTTGAGTGACCACTTATGTGAACCACTCCAACGCCAACATTCCAACTCAGATTGTTGGCAATGGTATCTTTTTTTTAAACATGCACCATGGAGGTATAAATAAAGGTCACTTCATTCCAGATGCATCATTCACACAGATCGATAACCTCCTGATATAACACAAGTTGGCTGAGATCCTCCCTGTCCAGGAAATACATTGAGACTATAATATCAGTGAAAATCTTTAGAAGATCCCCTCTGATCTATGGGAGAAAGGATTTGAAAGGCAGCCTGATAGCCCTGGGCTCTAGCAAATTTATTTATTCTTGACTCCTGCAGTCTTCAAATACCTCAACAGTAAAAAATGCTCAGTATGCTCCTAAACCCAGAGTGGAAACATCCTTATCTATCATTATTTGAAGAGCAGGCTGAGGGAAGGGCAACTTCTTGATGACATACTCTAGCTGTGCTGCCTCACAAGAGTCTTAGACCTTCTTAAGAAGAAACTGTCATATCCAAACTATAAAATACTTGGTTTGTACAACAGATTCAACCAGTTTTGCAATGGCTACATCTGTAATCTTGCAAAGGGGATGGGTGACAAAAGTGCAGGCAATCGTCAAGACTAATACACACAACATGTCACTGGGCTTTCAAGCCTGGACCTAGCTAGGTTCACTGGATGGGATTTTGGAACCATCTTGAGATAGGCATGCAGGAGCCCTGGTGAAATATTGGCAGGGCTCTTAGAATCTGAGTTGAGACCAGCATGTATTTTTTTATTTGTTTACTCACAGACTGGGAGATGTGAAGAAGAAGCAAGCCCTCCCACAGGGTCTCAGCTACTACACTATAGGACTGAGCTCTCATGAGCTAGGAATCCAGATATAGGTTCACCTTCAGGCTTTGATGATACAGTTGAGTTACAAGCACAGCCTGTTAATTGGTGAACACCTTGGTGACTGCTGACAGCCCAAATGATAGTATCTTGTATTGATAGTGGTCATTGGCCACAATAAACTTTTAAGTGGTACTTATGCTTTTGCCTTATCAAGATGTGGAAGTAGGCATCTTGAGGCCCAAGAGTCGTGAAAAGGTCCATAGTTGAAACAAAGGACAGGAATACTGTTAATGGTTTTATTCTATTGCAAATACTGTATCTCTACTTCCTGTCTTGTTTCATGCATAAGATGAATGCAATGTTCATGCAACATTAATGTTGAACAGGTAAAATAATAAAAAGTCAGGAAATGCAAAATAAGCATTATTGTTAGAACCTTAATTTGTTGTATTCCACATCCATTTACATTATAAATAGCATTATAATTAAGCTATACTTTTAACTGAAAAGCAGAAATAGAATATATTATGTATATGCATTGCAGCAGAATTAACGTTGCTTTTGAAACCTTAATTTTTTATTTCCTAAAATGTTAAGATTTTTTTTAACTACACGTCCTTAATATTGCATGTGTGTAGTTTTTGTGTATCATGGGTTTTTCAACGAAAGAAAATAATTGCATGTGCTTAATACTTTCATTATTTAAATAGTCCCTTTCATAGGTGAACAACATTGGGGAAGGGTTAGTCTTTACTTCCGCTTTTTGGTTGGCATCAGTTATATGTAAATCTAGATTAATGGGGCAGTAGTTCAATGTTTTATGTTTGGATATCTGCATCTTTGCAACATAGAGATAGAGAGGGTTCGTTTGTTTTTATTTTAATGAAAGCTTTGAATTTGAAGAATATTTCAATATGCAGCTTGAAAGCAGCAGCCATTGGTCCTGCCAAGCTGGGCAATGAAAAATGCATTAATGTCACAAAGGGGCTGGAGCTTCATGAAGATCTGCTCATATCGAAGTATACCCAGAAGTGATTGATTATTTGTAACTTTTATTTTTTCCCCACCCCAAATGTAGCAACACATGTTTTCCTTACTAAGAATTATATGTCCATTTAAAATTTAAATTATTTTTGCTGTGAGTTGTTTAATGTATGGTTCAAATTTTTCTACAGTGGGGGAAAGGTAGGTTTTTTTCACTATCCAGTAATTCAAACTACTAAGACATTTTGCTTAGATTTTCCTTTTAATTTTGTATATACAGGCAAGAACCAAGAATGAGATAAAGAAATATTTAGCCCAGAAGTTGAATGTTTTGGCAAGTTATGACCATGTAAATATGAGGTTATATTGAAAACTGTTTCAAAGCTTTAGAGTCACTATTGGCTATCACAGTAATTTATATATTTGTCCCTAAACAAATAATATCTAAAATATTTGAAGGCACTGGCATATTTTCCCCAGATATTTTTGATGTAATAATCACAATTTTTTCCAAAAACTGCAAAAATACATAATGACCACACCACACCTGAAGTGGGGGGAACATTGTCCAGGTTTGCCGAAGGAAGACAGCAGTGCTTTATGGCAGAGGGGGAAGGAAGGAGGTCAGAAACTGATGCAAAAAGGTGGGTGGTGATCAGCTTTGTGGCACTGACTCACCTCTGGGAAATGTAAGGCTTTAAAGGTGCCAGCCCTGGGTATTGGAAGCCCTTTCTCCATGCAGCAGGCAAGGTGGCACCCACCCTCCCTCCCGTAGAGATGCGAATATCAGGTTGGATTAGGACCTGCTGTGGGCATTGCACTAGTCACTCCTTTTTAGGGAGGGAGGGAGGAAGGAATTTTTCTCCTTTTCCCACATTGGCTTCGGTGGAGTGAGATTTTTTTTCACCTTCCCCACAGGAGGTGTCAGGGAGGACTCATTATGGTGAGGAGAAAAGGTTGTATGTCTCAATTTGTAAGTGTGGAGTGGATATCCAATGCAGGTACTCCATAAGGAAGGCATCCAGTGTCTAGATAAATGACCTCATAAAGGACTTAAAAGGGAGTGCTGGTTAAAGGAACAGAATGAAGGGGCTTCGGGGCTCCTATGATTGATACAGTAGGGAGCCAACCCCCATTTCTATAGCCTATCTTAACCGTCCTATGAGTGGGGGTGGATGTTCGGGTCCAAGCCATGGGTTAGCTTGGGGACCTGAATGGAAAATGAATGGGCATTGGTGGAAGCCCTGGATAGTTATTTGAATAAACATGGAGTTGCCTGCACTATATGTCGGGCAGTCCCAGACATCTAATAATAAAGTTGCGGCCTGATTAAATCCATATCAAGTGTCTCCTGTCCTCCTTTCAGTATAGCCAGACAACAGATTAAGTACAGTGTAAGTTTAGTGGTAGAAATACAGTATCAATTGCTCTTTACTACTGCATTAAAAAGTACAACTTATTTTGAATGGAGCAACAAATAGAAATAAAGATAATTAACATGTATATTTTGTTGTGTAACAGGGAACAAGAGAGACCCTTAGTCGTCATTGCAGTACACTTGGTGATGCTTTGAGAAAGGAAAATGACTTTGCTCTTATAATTGATGGTAAAACACTGAAGTATGCCTTGACATTTGGAGTAAGACAGTATTTCCTGGATTTGGCTTTGTCATGTAAAGCTGTTATTTGTTGCAGGTAAGGTTTGAGGTGTGAACTTTTTTTCTTTCTGAATATAAAATACTATCCAGGAATAGACTTGTTTCTGGCACCAGTCTTATTGAATATATAGCTAGCTAGCTAGTTTAACAACATTTGAGAAAAGAGAATATAAAAGGTCAAAGTCAATACAGATTTTGTAGAAGTAAATCATATATTATAATTTGTTGTTTGTATAATATTATGTGATCGTGCAATGGAAGAGGATATTGTAGTCCATACCACAACACGGCGGAATTGACAAGCAAAACAGGAGTCCGGGATCTGGCTCAAAACAGCCAGTGTTTACCCAACATAGGATAGGGTCAACAAGATTCAGGCACTGATCTCCATAGGGTTATCTATCCACCTTTAACTCCAGCTCCTGGGCCTTGTATAGAGATCACTTCGTAGACAAAAATGCATATGAGATAGCTTCTAAGACTTTTCCTATAAGCCTGGACTCAGACCCAACAAAAAGTGCAAAGGAAATACACGTTCTATTAAGACCTTTTCTTCACAATCAAAGCCCATTCTCTTGATCATGGACATCAGTCTGTTCAGATTGGTAGCCCACCATAACAAGGGGACTTGTTCAAGATCAAAGAAGCATCAAAGCATCAACTGAGAGATAAGAACAGCTTTCTCTCTTGGCTTCCTCCAAGGGCCACACTACCAGTGCTTCTTGGGCTTTCTCCTGGCTTTCCAGGTTACTTCCTGATTCTTATGCACAGAGATGCAATCCAGCCAGTCCCTGTGTTTGCTATCGGTACCATGGAAATCCTATGGCCCCTATGGTTCAGTTTCTCCTCCAGCCTGGACTTGCTGGTCCGTGACTTGGGTGGTAGATTCCATTATATCAGCTGTCAATAAAGAAGTATTTAATTGTTCCCTTCTTTAGGCTGAATGAAAGGTGTCTGGTACTCCTTTCACCTCCACTGAGGCCTGTAGTTGCCCATAGATCAAAGGCATATTTGCTGGCAGCTACCCTATAACAATAAAAAAGTGTTGGTGTTACCAGTTTCAGTGTTTGAGTTTAATACATTTAAGTCATCTAAGATCAATTGATCTTCTTGCTTTCTGATTAAATATTTAACATCATGTAGCTGAAAAAGGGTAAGAGTTATTACTGTAAATAATCCTGAGATTCACCAGGAATAAAATGGAAGTTTGTATATTTTCATCCCTGAATCTTTTTTTAATCAGAAAAAGGTATTTTCATAATATTTTCCTAATGGTCTTAAATCCAGGAATACAAAGATTGGAAGTAATATAAGCAGGGCTGGCTCCAAGCACCATTAATGGAAGCAGGTGCCTGGGGCGGCCAATAGAAAGGGGTGGCACTCCGTCCTTTATTGGGATGGCATGTCCGGGTCTGCGGTGGCAATTCGGCGGCGGGGCCTTCAGTCCCTCTCTTCCTCTTCGGCGGCACTTCAGCAGCAGCTCAATCGTGTTTTTCTTTTTCTTCTTTTTTTTCTTTGCCACTTGGGGCGGCAAAAAAGCTGGAGCCAGCCCTGAATATGAATGTACATGTTTGAGTAGCATCTGCAGCTTTATTAGGAATATTACACCCAAGAGCAGGAACTCCAGGAGATGAGGGGAAAAAAAAGTATAAAATATTCATCCTGTGATTTGCGTGGGCATTTTGTTAGGAATGCTAGACATTATGTGAATCACCAGAGTAGCAGAAGAGATCATTTGGTGGTATCCACCAAATAATAAGAATTTAGATTACTGGGACTGGAGGGCTAGAGGTATCAGTTGGGATCTAGAGCAAAATGTAAAATATGTCTAAAATCCCTGAAAATAAAGAGTGAGCAACGTGCAGGGGGCTATTTTATTTTAATTATTTTTTTCAGTTATTTTTAATTACGTTCTGATTTATATTAAAAAGTTTGGTTCTTTCATGTAGAGAATTTTATCCCGTTTCATCTTTTTCTGAAGGGGCTTGAAAGAGAAAAAAAGGAATAATACAAGAAGGAAGTATCTATGCTGAGGCAGCAAGGAAAATTTTTCCTCTGTGAAACTAGACTATGAATCATCTGTCATACTCCTGTAAAAAGGAGCCTGTTTTAACCTTCTATATCAATCTTTTCCATGGCAGGACAAGCAGACTCTCTAGACTTGGCTGTGAGGCATGCTTCCAGTTGAGCTGAGGGAACATTTTATTAATACCAGCAGTTTGTGTTGGCAAAGAACTTGGCTAATGCATGCAATCATAAAAACTTTATTTCACTTTTAGTAGCTGGTTCCTTTTTTTAAAACCATCATTAAACACCACCTTTTACTCTTGTAAATTAACTAATATAAATAACATTGTGCCTCCACTGCCCTAATTCACCATTTTTATTTGATTTACTAAATTTTTGTTGAAAGAGAGGGGATCTGTCCTTCCCAGATTCTCCTTAACAGCCATAAAGATATCATTTTTTCCGTATAAATAAGAATAATTCTTTTTGGAATAATTGCAACATTGCAATCCTAATCGGGACAGAGCCCCTGGGCCTTGAGCTTCCAGATACTTTAGTAAACTGTGTCCTTTAGGGTTGCAGGAGCCCCATCATGGTACTGAACTTTTGATGCCTGGTATTATATAAGGAGATGCAGTTGTTTAAACATAGCATTTCACTTCAGTGCTAGATTTCTGAAATGGTGCTACAGTCTTTATACAGTTGAGAATTCAGCCCATGTTCCACCTGGGCCATACTTCTCACCAACTGCCCATGAGTAGGAATACACAAAGGCACTCTAAGAAAGAAAAGGTTCACACATGTATTCCACTCAGATGTGCGCATGCTCACCATATTGGAGCCGGTGAGTTTTCTGAAGCAGTACCTTTTGCAGCAGTCCATACACCTTGTATTTCCTTGTGGCTTCCCCCAAAGCTATATGAGGGTGGTGCTGCCCAACCCACCTTGTTTTCTTCTCACTGCCCATGGCCTGAGTCAGAGCTCCCCATGTGATTTACCTCACAGTTTTTCGTCTGTGCAGATAGCTAATTTAATTTTCTCCTTATCTGTTAACAGTTAGCACCTGTTATTTAAGTTTTCATTTATATTTTAAAGTGTGTTTTAATACTGTAGTTAGTTTTCAGTGCTAAACCTCTTTGGTATGCAGCACTCAAGAGGCTTTAAGCACTGCCTGTTGTACGAAGTGTCTTTTCCAAATAGTGACCTGCATGCCTCGCTGCCTTTTGTACCTGGGTGAAGGGTACATTAAGGAGAGGTCCAATATCTGCCACTTGTTCAGAAAAAAAATGCAGGTTTCAGGAGACCTACACCTCAAACACCACCTCATGATGCAGGCGATGAGACTTGCTTGGCTCTGGGCCCATCTAGCGATCACCCTGCTTCCTGTGCACAGACTGCAAATGTAGCTGCGGTTGTCTCAGACAGACCCCTGGACTTGGCCTCTTCTCTTTGGAGAAAAAGAGGTTAATGTTCTCCAGGGCCTCCCCAGAAAATGACACAAAAGACAGACCAAGGTGACTTAAAGTCAAAGAAAACTTTGAAAAAGGACTCAGGACACCAGCAGGATTCAGCAGGTACACCGGATTGAGCTGGACCATCAGCCCACATCTCTCCAGTACTGAAGGAGGAGGATGTCAGTACAGTACCCTTGATTCTGGTACTGTCTGCACGATGACCATTTAGTCCAGTACCAGTGGACACTGTTACAGCAGCAACATTTCTTGTACTGACAACTCCATGAGCTTATGAGTCAGAAAAGGATTTGCCTTGCCTCTTTGTCCCAGACTCTCCTGTGGTTCATGAATCCATTGCTTTATTGGCACCTCCTTCAGTATGGGGGTCTTCAATATCCTCAGCTCTGATGTAGAGATTGTTTGTGGTACTGATGCCAGTATCAGCTAAGAAGTATAATAAGGGCTCAGCTCCTTCTCCAGTAACATTTTTGGTACTGGTGCACACTGTGTTGGCACCAGTACAGTTTTCAGATGCCATTCAGTCTTGGGAACTACATTGGCACTGAATGTTGGTACTGGGACAATTATTGGCTTGGGTAAAAACTCCAGTTTCTACTACCATACCGACTACAAGTTCTTTCCCAGAACCATCTCAGGATGCTGTGCCATCAATGTCTCGTGAAACCTTTATGGTACCAACTACCATACATGCCTTGGTACTGAGGTTAGATCTTTCGCCCATTGTAAAGAGATTATCAGGTTGCCTAGTAGCCCCAATAGATGTTGCACTCCCCAATGCTTACTGACCGCTCGCAGTCTGGTTCATTCTCCTAGTTATTTGCTGTCCCTCCCGTGACACAGATGGTCTATCAAATTTTCCAGATTACCTCCAGAAGGGGAGCATTGATCTCTAGAGTGGGACTGATCATACAGCAGGGACAGATCACTGTGGCCCAGTTCTTACTGACTCCCCATGCCTTACACTTTCCTTCAATGGCCATTGTGTATCTGGTGTGTCTCCTATTCCCCAAGGTCATGATCATCACTTCAGACTAGGAGAAGATCATCTGAATGCATGGTGACAAACCTTCCAGAGCCACTTGTGTTGGAAGTACGAAAAGATACTCTTCCCCCAGAGCAGTCCATGCTGCAGGAGGAACCATTGCCTTAGGAACCAATTTTATTGCAAGACGATTCATCTGAACCTGTGTTCCTCCTCACCCATGACTTAATGATCCCAGACACTTGATTTTAAGTCTCATCAGGAGCTTCTGAGAAGAACGGCTGCGTCTTTGGGTATACAAACTAAGCTTGTACAACAAAACACAAGCTTTTAGACATTTTCCAGGCTTTTGCCCCTCCCTATTAGTGTAGCTCTTCTAGAACTGGCAAAGACCTTATGGCATATACCAGCCTTTCTAACCTCTACAGCTAAGCGCATGGATAAACACTATTTTGTCCCTATGCAAGGCTTTGAGTGTTTTAATTCCCATCCAACCCCAAGTTGCTTAGTGTTGACGGCCACTAAGGAGAGATTGCATCAAGGGAGATTTAAATAAAGAAAAAAAGACCAAGAGGCTTGGCTTATTTGGGAAAAAATAATTATTCTGCATTCTCTCTACAGATGCATGTAGCAAATCAGCAAGCACTGATAGTTAAATAGGACTTTGTAAACTGGGATGCAATATCCAAATTAACCGAAAAGCTACTAGAGAGGAGGCAAGAGAGGAATTTAAGGCTTTCCTGGGGTGGCTGACACCAGTCCAATCTGCTGGATTCATAGATTCCAAGGCAAGAAGGGCTGTTGTGATGTACCTAACGCTTGATGGCCTCTGCAATGACAATGAGGCGAGCTTCCTGGGTACAGAACTCGGGCATAGCTACAGACGTTCAACAACTATTAAAGACTTTCCTTCTGATGGTTGTTACTTGTTTTTGGATAAAAGCAATGAGCTCTTACATTCTTTTAAAGACTCTAACAATGCTCATTAGGATCTATACTCCAGCCCCCAATACATATCTCAACAACTTCAATTATAGTATAGTATTATAGGCAGCCTTTCCACACATCAAGGCAACCATATTCTCAAAAAAGAAACACAAAATCGCAAACTCAGCCATGGAAAGCAGCCCATTTGCGTTCTCTTTCAATGACAGCAGTACAGTCATTGGTGATTTTCCTACCACCTTGTCCCCCGACCATTCTGGGGGGAGGATTATCCCATTTCCTCACTGCTTGGGAATCTATAACAATGGACAAATGGGTCCTAATCACTCTGAGATTGGGATATTCTAGTAGCGAGACCATGCCAAAATAATTCTTATAGCTCCAGCATGGTTGAGACAATGCTGGTTCTCAGATCTTCACAGCCTCTTGATTTAGCCTCCAGGGCCTTGGCCTCCTCTTCCAAACCTACTGTCCCAATAACATGGGCAGTTATTGCATCCAGTCTTGAACAGTTGGTACCATACAGTATGGTTGTTGAGTGGCTAGATCAGGCAGAGAAAGATTTCTCAGTGGCAGTTCAGAGGATGTTCTTAATAGCAGAAAGCAACCCATTAGATCTGCTTATTTAGCTAACTGGAAGCTTTTCAATGTGGTCTACTCTCCATGGTATACCTTCCTCAGAAACTAGGATTCAGGACATTTTAGAGTACCTGGTATATCTCAAATTGTCATGTCTTTTTTCTGAGTTTCCTGGGAGTCCATTTTGCAGCAATCTCAGGAATTCACCCTCCACTTAGGGAAGATTTTCTAGTTTTTTTTTAAAAAGGTGTTGTTTGTCTTTCTCCAATGAAGGATTCATCATTATAGCATTGTGTTGGCTGCTTTCATGGGCCCTCTGTTTGAGCCAATGGACACCGGCTCCTTGCCTCACCTATGTCAGAAGACATCTTTCCTCATAGCAAGTATGTCAGCCAAAAGAGAAGAGCGGGTAAACGTCACACTTTACTGGCAGGTTCCCATTATAAAGCTCAGCAGAAAACAGTAGGACCCCTGGCTCAGTACAAAAATTTGTTCTGCGGGAGGAGGCCAGCAATTGCAAAAACAGTGCAATAAAGAGTAAAACAGTATAGTTGCATAGTTAAAATTTTCATTCCTTGACTTTTTTGTAAAATTAAGATTCCAACATCTGTTAGCTCAGCAATGTTGCCCACTTTTACTATTTGTCTATTCCTGTTTTTCTATTTTAATGTGTGGTTTTATTATATTACTATTTGTAAAAATAAACACACTAAAATATATAAATAAAATATAAAACATATCTAAAACAAATATAAAATATACAATGGAAAGTTAACACTGCTGTTGGGACTTTCCCTTTTACATTTTCTGACTTTTTAATATTTTAATTATACAGCCTTAATGCTATATTAATTTCTGCATTTCATAACAGGTATTTTAATGATGTTTGGCATATGTATGGGAAACCCAGTCCTAGTCTAACCTTACTGAAAAATCCTGTGAATGTGTCTTTGAGGGAGGTAAAAAGAGAATTTCAATGACAGATACTGTCTTTAATCTATTTTATTGCCCTTTAGCAGAACAAAAAAATATTTTAACATAATGTGCATTCAGAATTTCCATGTTCAGGGTTTGTTCTTTTTTTTTTTTTTTCCAAAGGGTGTCTCCTCTTCAGAAATCTGAAGTAGTAGAAATGGTAAAAAAACAGGTTAAAGTAGTAACACTGGCAATTGGTGATGGAGCAAATGATGTTAGTATGATACAGACAGCACATGTTGGCGTTGGTATTAGTGGAAATGAAGGGCTACAGGCAGCTAATTCTTCGGATTACTCCATAGCACAGGTAAATCATTATGCTGTCAAACATGTTAAAACAGAATACTTTTATATCATGTAATACTGATCAATGTACATGTTTTTAAACATATTTTTTCATTGTTTGCAGTTCAGATATCTGACGAACTTGTTGTTGGTTCATGGTGCTTGGAACTACAGCAGAATAGCTAAATGCATCTTGTACTGTTTCTACAAGAATATAGTCCTTTATATTATTGAGGTAATGGTACAGTATATCCAATATTAGCTTTTCAAACTCTTTATTTGGTATTTGAGGTATAGTGGTCTGTGCCCCAAGAGACTACCTATCTACCAAACTGTTGACTTTTCTGGGGTCTGCCTCTCTAGTAGTACATTTACACTTCGAACTGGAGGTATAAGTTCCAACTTGAGATATACCCACACTTGCTGTGATCAAGCTAGTGTGCTAAAAACAGAGTGTAGTTATGGTAGTGAAGACATTAGCCACGTCAAGTACATACCCATCTAAGGCTAGGTCTACACTACCCGCCTGAATCAGCGGGTAGAAATCGACCTCTCAGGGATCAATTTATCGCGTCCCGTTGGGACGCGACAATCGATCCCCGAATCGGCGCTCTTACTCCACCAGCGGAGGTGGGAGTAAGCGCCGTCGACAGAAAGCCGCAGAAGTCGATTTTGCCACCGTCCTCACAGTGGGGTAAGTCGGCTGCGATACGTCGAATTCAGCTACGCTATTCACGTAGCTGAATTTGCGTATCTTAAATCGACTCCCCCCTGTAGTGTAGATGTACCCTAAGATGCTACATATGTACTTGGGGTGGTTAGCCCTTCCAACCACCACTACTTGTGCATGCAGGATTTCTATTTTTAGCATGCTAGCTCAGATCTAGCGTGGGTGCGTCTACTCGAGCTGGAAATTACACCCCCAGCTTGAAATGTAGACACATCCTATCTCTCTCTCTCTCTCTCTCTCTCTCGTTTTTCATGAAAAATTCCAAAAGCTCTCATTTTCATCCTGATGGAGAACGGGAGAATTTCAAAAATCTCAACAACTTTTGCAAGATGGGAAAAATGTTTCCCACTGAGCTCTAATGATAATACATACACATATTGTTAAGGATATTTGCACTTTCATGTGCAACTTTAAATTTGGCATTTCATGACTTTACAGTGCTTAGCATTGCAACCCAAGCATTCTTTTAACATAATTCTTGTATGGATTATTGTAGAGAGAATTTTTTAATTAGAATTTCTGTCTCTCCCTGTGACGGGTTGGATCACAGAAACCCTCTTGGGAGCTGCCACCTAATGTGCAAAAGATTACCCCTGCTTCTGTTTTCCCTGCCAGCTCAGGACTCCAGCACCCTGTCTTGCTGAGCCAGACACTCCCGTCTGGCTCCAGACACAGACCCAGGGTCTGAATCACTTGTCCCAAAGCTGCAAGTTTACCTGAAAACAGCTCACAGACGTGTGCTTGTCTTTAGCACTTAGATGCCCAACTCCCAATGGGGTCTAAACCCAAATAAATCCGTTTTACCCTGCATAAAGCTTATGCAGAGTAAACTCATAAATTGTTCACCCTCTATAACACTGATAGAGAGAGATGCACAGTTGTTTGCTCCCCCAAGTATTAATACATACTCTGAGTAAATTACTAAATAAAAAGTGATTTTATTAAATACAGACAGTAGGATTTAAGTGGTTCCAAGTAGTAACAGACAGAACAAAGTAAGTCACCAAGCAAAATAAAATAAAATGCGCAAATCTATGCCTAATCAAACTGAATACAGATAATCTCACCCTCAGAGATGCTTCGGTAAGTTTTTTTCTCAGACTGGACACCTTCCAAGCCTGGGCACAATTCTTTCCCCTGGTGCAGCTCAGGTGACAGCTAGGGGATTCTTCATGATGGCTCCTCTCCCCTCTCTGTTCTCTTCCACCCCTTTATATATCTTTTGCATAAGGCGGGAACCCTTTGTCCCTCTGGGTTTCCACACCCCCCCCCCCCCCCGGAAAAGCACCAGGTTAAAGATGGATTCCAGTCCAGGTGACATGATGTCACTGCAAGACTTCATTGCCCACTTGCCAGCACACACATATACAGGAAGACTCACAGGTAAACCCAGCCATCTGCAGACAATGGGAGTCATCAAGATTCCAAACCATCATTAATGGCCCACACTTTACATAATTACAATAGGCCCTCAGAGTTATATTTTATATTTCTAGTTTTAGATACAAGAGTGGTGCATTTATACAAATCGGATGATCACACTCAGTAGATTATAAGCTTTGTAATGATACCTTACAAGAGACCTTTTGCATGAAGCATATCCCAGTTACGTTATATTCACTTTTTACCATATTTTTCTAAAACTATCCCAGTTACATTATATTCACTTATTACCATGTTTTTATAAAACCATATAGTCTGCACAACATCACACTCCCCCTCCTCCTTTTTCCACAACCTTTCTTTGTTTTTCATTGTTTCTCTTTCTGCACCTTTCATCACATTTTTCCCTTAAATGAAAGAGAAACCCAGTGATGTTTATATTTGATTCAAACTTCTGAATTCACAATGTTTGTGTGGGTTCAAAATTAGGAAAAACAAGTTTGTCCATTCCAAAGCATGGCCAGTTTGTTTGGGTTATTTTTCTTACATACATAAAATACAAGTTAATACTATTTTAATAAAGTGTTGAGTGGGATTACATTTTTTTTTAAATAAAAATCCTTATTTAGTAAGAACTTCAGATGGTTATCACCTGCAAAAATCAGACCACTTAAATTAGATGCCTAACATTTGACCCTCTAGGTTTGAAAATTTGCCTTAATTTCTGCTTTTTTAAAAAAAGCAAAAATTTTATCTTTTTGATGGAGCTTCTCACAAATAGTGCAGCTGTTGGGAATTTTTAATCTTATAATTTTACTTTGTAACATTTCCTTAAACTTAATTGGATTTGTATTCTATTTAGAAGAAAATATAACAAAAAGAACAGAGTGAAAAATTCAGGAGCTTTGAAAAAAGGTCAGAAAGAAAAATTATAATGGAAAAATTAAATAGTCTTATCTACATTTTTCCATACATAAAATATGCTAAAAATGTTACACTTGCAAAGTGAAGCATTCAGGGTTCTTTGGCACTTGCGGTTGCTCCTCATCAAAATCAGAACATATATTTAGGTGCCTACCTTTAAGCATAAAAATTTGAAAATTTTAACTTAATAGGTACATTAGTTCTATGTATAGAGACCTACAAATCTGCTGATAGCCACTTTATATCAGGGGATGCGGATATCTGTAGACCAGATTTGTGGATGGATGAAGATCCAAATTTTATATTTAGAGCCCTGCAAATCTGCGGATATCCATTTGATATTGCGGACCATGTTTGCGGATCGCAGATCAGATGCGGATACAAATTTTGTTTCCGTGCAGAGCTCTATTTATCATATTTCTTACTCTGGAGAAAATTAGTTGCTGATTTGTATTAGAAATGTGCAGTTCTCAAGTCTTAATTTGAAAATGCATGGTTTATATATATTTTGTTTAACAATGACAGGTATTTTTATTTAATATTTAAAACTAACTTTGAAATACACTATATATTTATTTTTAGTTATAATATGTAATTTTTAAAAAATACATAATGAAACTATACATGAGACAGGATAATCATTAGATTAATTCCCATATACCCAACTTTTGCCAGGTAAAACACCTTTTGCTGATGTTAATGGCTAATGTCAATACTGTGAATTAATAGAGAGAAAAATACATCACTGAATGTCTCTAGCCAGGACAACTGTTAGGCTTCAATCTCTCTTTTCAGTTTTTTGTACTGATTGGGCGTGGGAGCAGAGATCTCAATGACTACTTGTAAGCTGTTGTTTAATATTGTGAAATGCTGTATAAGGAAAATGTGAAGCTCTTGTTGCTGCGCCTCTTGGAACTTAAAAAATACTATGAGAGGCAGGTCTGAAAGTTGCTTTAAAATAAGTTTTTATTGGTTGCTGTGGGTTTTACAGATAACCTAGTAAAATATGCCTTTGTATTTGTTACTATTCAGTAATACAGATTGTTATAGAATAGTAATTTTAACTTAATCTAAATATGAAGTTTCATAGTAGGCATTTGTGCAGTGATATAAAATAATGTCTCACAACGGCCTTGATTTAGCAAACTACTTAAGTGTGTGCTGAACATGAATAGTTTTACTCATGTGCTTAAAGTTTAGCATATGCTTAAGTGCCTTACTGAATCCGAGCTTAAAGCAACACCGCCATCCATCAGTTAGGGTTTATTAGCACTTAAACCCTTATTTATAGGAATCCAGCATGTGCCTACCCTTAAGCATGTGAGTACCCCCATTAACTTTAGTGGTTCTATTAATGTGATTAAAGTTAGGCATATATTTACGTAGTTTGCTGAGTAAGAGTTTAAGGCTTTGAGTCTATATTCAGTCCACTTGCATGGATCCCTAGACAAGTGCAGAGTACCAAACTTCTCATAAGCATTGTGTGTTCATGTTATCAGTTCTTAATGCAGAATTGGGGCCTAACACCTGATTGAGAACTCAGCTCAGATTTTTTCTAAGCTATACCACAATTTTATGCTTCTATATTTCAAAACATGAAGCTAAATCCTGTTTCAGTTTAAGTTAATGGCAAAACTCCCTTTGACTTTACTGGGTACAGGATTTTGTCCCAGTTTTTTAAGTCATTGCATGTTGGCTGCTAATGTGGAGCACCAGTTTTGATGTTTATAAACGGCTTTAAAATAATGACTTTATAAAAGATGTATATGGAAACTTTTTCTTTTAAACTGAGACAAAAGAAGTTCCAACTAAAAAATGGGTTAAAGATTCTAAGGTTCTGGCTTAAATTGAAGAAAGATAGGAAATTAAATTTTGTTTGGAAGCCCGATCTTAATTTCCTACTTACACCAATGGGTTGCAGTTGAAACGGTTTTCTATAAGGGCTTCATTATATTACATACATTATAAGATGCATTATGTAGTCACAATGCTATGTCCTAGAACCCAACCTGTTCTTTTTCTGCACTTCAACTATTCACACAGCTTTTAACTACGATCTTTCACAAACTACCAATAATTCACAAATCTACCTCTCCACTTCTGACTTGTCTTCCATCCAGTCCACTGTCTTAGCCCATCTCTCTGACATTTTCTCCTGCATATGTCCATAAACTTATACTGAACATCATGATAACTGAACTCATTATTTTCCTCCCAAATCCCTTTCCACTTTCCCCTGGTCTAAATCAGTTAAACATACCATCCTTCCTTTCACTCAGGCCAATACCTGGAGCTTACCTTTGTCTCCTGATTCCGTTGCCTCACACATCCAGACAGTCTAAATCTTCTTTCTAGACCACATTTCTTAGACACCAATATCCTGAAGAACAATCTCCCTTCCATTGCCCACATTAATCAGAGTAAAACATGCCTTCCCATGAAAATGAGTTCCCGATCCCCATAACAGTTCTCCATGGGTCTTTATGCCCTCTACCCCTTCTAAAGCTGCAGTAAGCCCTGTAGAATATGTGTATGCGTGTAAGTACATGAATTTGGCTCTATAGAGTTTTAGTGCTGGTAGTGGGGATCACAAGCAGTGTGTGTGCCCTTTTTTCCCAATCTGACATGAAGGCGATTTTAATACTGATCGCCCTATCCTTTCTCTGGCAAGCAGCTCTTTTTTTGAGCTGTTGGGGAATTCACTCTAAACTGTGAGTCCAAATTAGTCTCCTCACCTGTCTTACAGATGGAGAGGATTCTACCCCTTCTATCCAGACTTTAGAGACATTCTGTCTCCTCAAACACCATATATCATGGAATTTGTGATTTCTCTCCCTACCTGGAGGGGAAGGCAGGATTGGGTAGTCACCTCAAAAGGTTCCCTTCCCAATCTATATCCATTGATGAAAACAGCGCTTTGGAACCTTGTGGGGCCACAGAACTTCTGATGTATTTTACTCCTGGGGGAATTCTGCATCACTCCACATGCGCAGAATTCATGGCCCCCGCAGATTTCTTTGTTTACCTGCAGAAAAATGACTTCTGATGAAAGCAAAGGGAAGCCACAAGAGCGGTCATACGCACACTCCCTGGCAGTGCAGACAGGTCGGTTTGGGCACCCAGAGCATCTGGTAGAGACGTAAATCACCACCAGGGAGGGGAGCTGGGCAGTCGTGTGTGAGAGAGAGAGACACTCTGTCCATCTCGCTCGCTATTGCAGTACGCTCGGCATTGAGGGGCATGGCTTTTGGGTATTTCTGAAGAGGTAGGCGTAGGGCAGGCTTTGTTTCCTCTAACAGAGGAGAACGTAGCAGCCTGCCTGCTTGGTGAATTTTTCCCATTGTGCTTAGTGAATTCCCCCAGGAGTATAAAATCAGTGTAAAAATTGTAAGGCTCCTTTACATTGTTAGAGTGGTGTAAAGGAGCCTAATTGTAAAGGACAGTATGGCCTAATAAATGCTTTTGGTGCTTTAGTGATTAGAACTGATCTAAATTTTTGGAATGAAAAAAATTCCTATCAAAATGTTCTCCATGAACTGTTCGCTACTGGCCTTTTTGAAGATGATCAGTAGCCAGTCTAAATTGTGAGTTTGAGTCCCCAGCCCTCACTTGCTCTTCAGTTGCCTATGATGTAACACTTAGCACATGGCTGCATATATTTGTTGACTAATAATTAGAAGTAAAGGGTCAATACTAGCTATATTACTATTAGACAAAGGGGGTTTGATGATTTCCTCCAATGCTCCCCACTCCCATTCGCCATCCATTGTATTGTAGTTTAAATAAATTACCAAAATAATTGAAACTAGCTGGATTATATTGCATTATTTTGACAAAAAATATGCAGAATTTTAAAATATTGTGTGCAGAATTTTTAATGTTTTGATGCACAATTTAATTTTTTGGCACAGAATTCCCCCAGGAATAATCTGTACTGCACTTGGGGTTTGACCATGATCTGGCCCAATTTCTTACTTTCTTCAAGATTTTCCTTCAAGGACATATGGTATTTACCTGCCTTGAAAAATGGTAAATTCTAGGCCTAAACAAGATGATCATGTCATTTAAAAAAATCTCTTAATACTTCTATTGTAAACCTAAATAAATATTAGGGTTCTATGGGTTTTAAATGACCTTAAAAATGCTTAATTTACAAGAAAACAACAATATTAATTTGAAAGTTAAAATGGATTTAGCATGTTTAAGGAATAAAAGCACCTACATTATAGAGGGACCTGGAAATAACTTCCGAGTTGGAATTGTATTCTAAAATTTATTTAAAATGCGGGCATAAAATTTTGTGCTTTTTCTGTAAAGGTAAGGAGGCAGTTGATGTGAAATTTCCCACAGCCTTAAGTTTTATGCCATTTGAATTCTCTGAATAGTGTTTGTTCAGTATCTTTTCATAATTTTTTAATAGTAAATCTTTGAAATAAGACTCTGGCTAAAGTTTTCCCTGGGCAGTTCTACTTTTCATTGTTGACTGATATCTCTTAAAAAACAGTGCTTTGGTAGAGAAGAAGATCCTGAGTGGATCTGGTGCAACAGGCACAGTTTAAAAAAATGGGTTTAGGGTCATTTTTAGTTGGTAGTGAAGCTATAACTGAAAGTTTGTGCTATGCACACAAACCTGCTTGTTGATTGGGGCTAGGTGCATATAAGCCTAATTAATGGAGGGAAGCAGCTGAACGTAGATAATATCTTCTTCCTCAGGAGTTACACTTTTCTGTCAGGTTTTATCTTACAACAGATAAGGGTTCACTTGTAGCCTCTGGCACACAAAGGTTCACGTACTGCTGCCAATTGATAAAATATTCTTCATTAGTGGTGGTGCTTCTATCTCCACTTCACCCAAGTCCCCATTCCCGTTAAGCTTAAAATAACCGTAGGAAATTAATGCATAAAAAAAAACGAATTTGGAAGCAGCTACAGTTGCTGCACAGAGAACATGCCAGGACATAAATCCACAAAGGCAAGGACATGAAAAGGTAAACCACCTTACAGGATATACTCTCTATTCTTCCCCTCATGAGTTACCCCTCTTACAATTACCACAGGTACCATACACCACAGACCAGGCATAACATTCTTAATTCTGCCCCTCTAGAGATGTGAGCCTTCATTCACTCTATTTAACTGCTTTTCTGTACATATCCCTTGACAAAATTAAAAACTAAACCAAACATCTGCAGCTAATAAAAAGAATAATAATCTGGTAAAAGGATTTATGCAGAAAGGTAAAGAGGGCAGAGTTAAGGTTTTGGGCACGTGTACAGTTGTGGTAGTTTTCTTGGCTTTGTTTAAAAATCTAAAATAAAACATGTGGCATATGCATTATGATACAGTTTTACGTGATCACATACTATTTGTTCTTCAGAACCCTGCCTTATTCAGTACACAGGATGGACCAGTCTTATGGCACAGAGGGTTGTAGGAAGGAAAATGATATTCTGTTTTGTTTAAGACACTGGAATAGGACCAGGAGAACTCAATTCCATTCCTGGCTCAGCCACAGACTTCCTCTGTGATTCTGACCAAAACTATCTAAGGCTCTGATTAAGGAAAGCTGAAGTCTATCCCTATTTGTCGACTTTGATGGGAGTTAAGCACATACTTAAGTCTTTTCATGAATACAGATGTTTTCCTTAACTGCCTACGTGTAAGAGGAGCAAATTAAATTTGCAGAGGCAGCTTTAATTCTAACTGTAAGAGTTTAGGTGGGTGTGATTCTCCCTCGCTGTCGTCTCTGATGGAGGCCACGCTCCCTTGCTGCACATGCTCCTGAAACAGGCTAAGTAAATGGGGAAATTAGTGGTTTCCAGCCCCAACCCGTAGGCAGGGTAGAGCCACAAATAGTTCAGGGGCCCAGGCCCTCAGCTAGGATGTGGCACCACACAGTCAAAGGCTTTAACCCGTAGACAGGGTAGCTGCAAGTGGTTCAGGAGGGCCCAGGCCCTTAGCCAGGGCAGAGGCCCAGCAAACAGTCTTCGGCGGGGTTGAGCACCCAGCGAGCAGTCTATGGGCTCAGGCAAGGGGTGAACACCAAACACAGTCTATGGGGCTCAGGCAAGGGGTATCGGAGGAGCGCGGGCCTCCTGGCCTAAGGAGGGGGAGTACTGCCACCCCATCCCAGGGATGGGGTGGCAGGTGGGGAGTGGGCCTGCCCAACTCCATCGTGTCCCAGTCCAGGGCCCTAACAGCGGCAAAGTGGTCTGCCACTGGGTCAGTGAGCATTCCACCCGCAACACACTGACCGTGTCTCCAATGGCACCACAGCCAGACGGTAGTCTGGTTCCCCTGGGCTGCTTCCTATACTTTCCCCTCGGGTGTACCTGCATTCAAGGGTTGTCCTCCATCTCCCAGGGGTACACTGTGAGTGCCAATCCCAGCAGCTTCTCTGCGTCGGGTGTGTCAGAAAGTCCTGGTACCTGGGCAATCTCCTCAGAACAGCTGAAGTCTTCTGCAGGTTCCAGCTCCAGCAGCGGGCTGGAAACGTCTGCCTCCCTCAGTGGCTCCTGCTCAACTGAGCTGCAGGGCCTGCCTCTTATACTTCCAGTTTCTGTCCCACGCTTCCGGTGCAGCAGCCTAAGCCTTCCGGGTTCCACCCACCAGGGGGTGTCTGGCTCTCCCTCGCTGTCAGTCTCTGACATTCTGGCATTTCCTGGCTTTCAAATGCATGGTTTTGCAATCCAAATACCATTCCTTTTAATATAGGTTTTGTGTATATATTTATATTAAACTGTAACAATGACTGCATAGCACATTAAGCTGCGGGCTTTGTGACTAAGAGAACCAGGCAGAGGAAAAAGACAGGCTAGTGAAGGAGAAATAGAGCTCAGGAACAGGTTTGCGGAGTTGGAAAATGAAGAAGGGGCACAGCAGGTGGTCACTGAAGGTGGGAGGGCAAGGAAGAAGAAAAGAGCAGCTAGTTCTGTAGGAAGAGGGAAAGAGTCAATGGAGATAACAACACCAAATATGAGCCCCAGGAGAATACAGGATGGGTTGCAGAGGATTACAAGGGAGAATAGGAATCAAGAGGACTTGCAGCCAGAGGGAACAGGGGATAGACCGGAGAATCGCACCATCACCAGGAAAAGGCAGGTCTACATGATTGGGGACTCCTTACTGAGAAGAATAGACAGGCCTGTAACCAGAGCTGATCCGGAGAACAGAAGGGTGTGCTGTCTGCCAGGTGCTAAGATACAGGATGTGGATCTGAGGCTGAAGAGGATTCTAACGGGAGTGGGAAAGAATCCACTGATTGTCCTTCATGTGGGAACAAATGATATGGCTAGATTCTCACCGGAACGTATCAAGGGAGACTATGCCAGGCTGGGGAAGACGCTCAAGGAAATCAAGGCTCAGGTGATCTTCAGTGGGATTCTGCCTGTTCCTAGAGAAGGGCAACAAAGGTGTGACAAGATTATGATGATCAACAGATGGCTCAGGCAGTGGTGCTAAAAGGAGGGCTTTGGGATGTATGGCCACTGGGAGGCATTCATGGACAGAGGACTGTTCTCTCGGGATGGACTTCACCTGAGTAGGGAGGGAAATAGACTTCTAGGATGGAGACTGGCACAACTGATTAAGAGAGCTTTAAACTAGAAATTTGTAGGAGATGGTTGGGAGATGTCCAGGTAATCTCCACGCCGGATGTTAACATTGAGAGGGAAGAAAACAAAGTAAGAAAGGATACAGACGTGGGTAGGAGAATGGACATAAGGAGGAAGGGTAGTGTAGATACCAGTCTAATAGGTGATACTGGTGGTAGAATGTCTGTGCCTAATCGGGTAAAGAATGTGAGCGAAACCAAACTGCAAAAATTAAGATGTTTGTACACCAATGCAAGGAGCCTAGGTAACAAAATGGAGGAACTAGAGTTACTGGTGCAGGAAGTTAAACCAGATATTATAGGGATAACAGAAACATGGTGGAATAGTAGTCATGACTGGAGTACAGGTATTGAAGGGTATGTGCTGTTTAGAAAAGACAGAAATAAAGGTAAAGGTGGTGGAGTAGCATTGTATATCAATGATGAGGTAGACTGTAAAGAAATAAGAAGTGATGGAATGGATAAGACAGAGTCTGTCTAGGCAAAAATCACATTGGGGAAGAAAGCTACTAGAGCCTCCCCTGGGATAGTGCTTTGGGTGTGTTATAGATCACCCGGATCTGATTTGGATATGGATAGAGACCTCTTTAATGTTTTTAATGAAGTAAATACTAATGGGAATTGTGTGATCGTGGGAGACTTTAACTTCCCAGATATAGACTGGAGGACAAGTGCTAGTAATAATAATAATAGGGCTCAGATTTTCCTGGATGCAATAGCTGATGGATTCCTTCACCAAGCAGTTGCTGAATCAACAAGAGGGGATGCCATTTTAGATTTGGTTTTGGGGAGTAGTGAAGACCTCACAGAAGAAATAGTTGTAGGGAACAACCTTGGTTCGAGCGATCATGAGCTAAATTCAGTTCAAATTAAATGGAAGGATAAACAAAAATAGATCTGTGACTAGGGTTTTTTATTTCAAAAGGGCTAACTTTAAAAAAATTAAGGAAATTAGTTAGGGAAGTGGATTGGACTGAAGAACTTGTGGATCTAAGGGCATAGGAGGCCTGGAATTACTTCAAGTCAAAGTTTCAGAAACTATCAGAAGCCTGCATCCCAAGACAGGGGGAAAAATTCATAGGCAGGAGTTGTAGACCAAGCTGGATGAGCAAGCATCTCAGGTGATTAAGAAAAAGCAGAAAGTCTATAAGGAGTGGAAGATGGGAGGTATCAGCAAGGAAAGCTACCTTATTGGTATCGGGGCAGGGAGGGATAGCTCAGTGGTTTGATCATTGGCCTGCTAAATCCAGGGTTGTGAGTTCAATCCCTGAGGGGCCCATTTAGGGAACTGGGATAAAAATCTGTCTGGGGATTGGCCCTGCTTTGAGCAGGAGGTTGGACTAGATGATCTCCTAAGGTCCCTTCCAACCCTGATATTCTATGATTGAGGTCAGAACATGTAGGGATAAAGTGAGAAAGGCCAAAAGCCATGTAGAGTTGGACCTTGCAAAGGGAATTAAAACCAATAGTAAAAGGTTCTATAGCCATAAGAATAAGAAAACAAAGAAAGAAGAAGTGGGACTGCTAAACACTGAGGATGGAGTGGAGGTTAAGGATAATCTAGGCATGGCCCAATATCTAATCAAATACTTTGCCTCAGTCTTTAATGAGGCTAATGAGGATATGGAGGTAGATATTACCACATCCGAGGTAAAAGCCAAACTCGAACAGCTTAATGGGACTAAATCGGGGGCCCCAGATAATCTTCATCCAAGAATATTAAAGGAACTGGCACATGAAATTGCAAGCCCATTAACAAGGATTTTTAATGAATATGTAAACTCAGGGGTTGTACCGTATGACTGGAGAATTGCTAACATAGTTCCTATTTTTAAGAAAGGGGGAAAAAGTGATCCAGGTAACTACAGGCCTGTTAGTTTGACATCTGTAGTATGCAGGGTCTTGGAAAAAAATTTGAAGGAGAAAGTAGTTAAGGACATTGTGGTCAATGGTAATTGGGACAAAATACAACACGGTTTTACAAAAGGTAGATCATGCCAAACCAACCTCATCTCCTTCTTTGAGAAGGTAACTTTTTTTTGAGACAAAGGAAACGCAATGGATCTAGTTTACCTCGATTTCAGTAAGGCATTTGATACAGTTCCACAGGGGGAATTATCAGTTAAATTGAAAAAGATGGGGATCAATATGAAAATTGAAAGATGGATAAGGAGCTGGTTAAAGGGGAGACTACAAGGGGTCATACTGAAAGGTGAACTGTCAGGCTGGAGGGAGGTTACTAGTGGAATTCCTCAGGGATCAGTTTTGGGACCAATCTTATTTAATCTTTTTATTACTGACCTTGGCACAAAAAGTGGGAGTGTGCTAATAAAGTTTAAAGATGACACAAAGCTGAGAGGTATTGCCAATACAGAGAAGGATCGGGATATCATACAGGAAGATCTGGATGACCTTGTAAACCAGAGTAATAGTAATAGAATGAAATTTAATAGTGAAAAGTGCAAGGTTTAGGGATTAATAACAAACATTTTTGTTATAAGCTGGGGACTCATCAGTTGGAAGTAATAGAGGAGGAGAAGGACCTCGGAGTATTGGTTGATCACAGGATGACTATGACCCACCAATGTGATATGGCCGTGAAAAAAGCTAATGCAGTCTTGGGGTGCATCAGGTGAGGTATTTCTAGTAGAGATAAGGAGGTGTTAGTACCCTTAAACAAGGCACTGGTGAGACCTCATCTGGAATACTGTGTCCCATATTTACAAAGGATGAATTCAAACTAGAGCAGGTACAGAGAAGGGCTACTAGGATGATCTGGCAAATGGAAAACCTGCCTTATGAAAGGAGACTCAAAGAGCTCGGCTTGTTTAGCCTAACCAAAAGAAGGCTGAGGGGAGATATGATTGCTCTCTATAAATATATCAGAGGCATAAATACCAGGGAGGGAGAGGAATTATTTAAGCTCAGTACCAATGTGGACACAAGCACAAATGGATATAAACTAACCGTCAGGTAGTTTAGATTTGAAATTAGATGAAGGTTTCTGACCATCAGAGGAGTGAAGTTCTGGAACAGCCTTCCAAGGGAAGCAGGAGGGGCAAAAGACATATCTAGCTTCAAGACTAAGCTTGATACGTTGATGGAAAGGATGGTATGATGGAATAGCCTAATTTTGGCAATTAATTGACCTTGACTATTAGCGGTAAATATGCCCAATGGCCTGTGATGGGATGTTAGATGGGGTGGGATCTGAGTTACTACAGAGAATTCTTTTCTTGGTGTCTGGCTGTTGAGTCTTGCCCACATGCTCAGGGTTTAGCTGATCGCCATATTTGGGGTCGGGAAGGAATTTTCCTCCAGGACAGATTGGCAGAGGCCCTGGGGTTTTTTTGCCTTCCTCTGCAGCATGGGGCACGGGTCACTTGCTGGAAGATTCTCTGCACCTTGAAGTCTTTAAACCGTGATTTGAGGACTTCAGAGGCTCAGAAATAGGTTAGGGGTTTGTTGCGGGAGTGGGTGGGTGAGATTCTGTGGCCTGCGTTGTGCAGGAGGTCAGACTAGACAATCATAATGGTCCCTTCTGACCTTAAAGTCTATGATTCTATGAAGGTGTGTACTTCTTTAAGGGGTAGAGAGACATGGAGTGATTTTGCAACAGCTGCAGAGCAGGTCAGCGTGGGGATGCTGAGCATCCCCCCAGATGACCAGAAGCATACATTTGGGACAGGAGAAGCCCTCTTTTACATGGACCAGGCGGAGCCGCACCCACCCTTTCACATGTGGAAGTGGCAAAATACCAAGTTTGGTCAGGATCTGCTATGGGCACTGCGCTAGTTGCTCCTTTCTCGGGGAGCTGGGAAAGAATTTTTTTCTTGCCAGATAGGCCTAGGCGAATTAGGGTTTTTTTCACCTTCCCCACAGCAGGTTTGGAAGGGGGGAGCTTAGTTGGGGGCGAACATGGACCAGGAGTTAGGCTATGATGTCACAACTCATTATGTTGATGTAAGGCGGCTGTCCAGTGAGGTACTCCATAGGGAAGGGATACAGTGATCAGATAAGTGGATTGATAAAGGCAGGTAAGCAGGTAAGCAAACTGGTGCTTACCCTGGCGAACCGCGTGCCAGAGGTTGCTGACCGCTGATCTAGACTGTTCTCAGTGGTATCAGATGACAGAACAAGGCGTAATGGTCTCAAGTTGCAGTGGGGGAGGTTTAGGTTGGCTGTTAGGAAAAACTTTTTCACTAGGAGGGTGGTGAAGCACTGGAATGGGTTAGCTAGAGAGGTGGTGGAATCTCCTTCCTTAGAAGTTTTTACGGTCTGGCTTGACAAAGCCCTGGCTGGGATGATTTAGTTGGGGATTGGTCCTGCTTTGAGCAGGGGGTTGGACTAGATGACCTCCTGAGGTCCCTTCCAACCCTGATATTCTATGATTCTATGATTATCTGCACTGTACACTTTTATCTGCTGAGTACTTTCACACAGTTCCAACATAGCCAGACATCAGAAAGAGAGCCTTACGTATTAATGCAGTAAACTGCAGTGGCTTTGAAGCCTTCATTACTGAAAAACTACTTGATTATATGTGTTTTATAAATTCACAAAAATATATTCACATAGTCCATACTTGAAAAATCAAAAGTCAAAATATGCTACATAACAGACATTATTAAAATCTGGCTTGTCAATTATACACTATTGTTCAGGATATGGGTTGGTTTGTTTGCTTGTTTTCAAGCAATAGGTTAAAACATTAACCATATAAATAGCAAACTGAGTTTAAGGACATTAATTAATATAATTAACAAAAGCAAGGAATTTCAGTATTAAAACTCCATAATTTATCCTATTGTATGATTTTTGTGTCCCATATTGTTTCAATATCTGGCCACAACAAGTAAAGTAAAAAGAAGTAAAAGTAAAACAAGTAAAGATAGTTTTAATCTGAATTTCTTTGCTGAATGGTTCACAATTTTGAGATGAATTACATTTAATTTTTGTATGCCAATAGTTGCTACTTTGTTTTCTTTTCCATCTCATGAATCAGATATTTGTTTTTATGTTTTCAAGCATTCCCTCCTTTCATGATAAAAGAAGACCAGTTTATTCACAGGAACTGGTCATCTGGAGGCCAGCCTGGGTACATATTGATAAATGGTAAATTTTGTAGCAATTCATGCTTCCATAATGAGGTTAAATGAAACGTGAACTGTGGCAAAGTCTATGCAACACTGCTTCTAAAATTCACTTGACCAACATGTCAAGCTTTTTTATTAATCTTACTGCTGATTCGCTATCTGTACTGATTCAGAAAGTTGGCTTTTGTTTTGTTTTCTCATTAAATACAATATAATGTTTTATATTTAAAATAGTAGAAATGTTAATATTATAGGTTGCCAAACATTTATTAGGTTATTTTTCTGACCTTTTCATAAAATAGAGAGCCTTAAATTGTAAATAGAAATATTATTGAAATGACATTTAATTTTTACTGTTAATTTATATTTTAAATTGTATGTGATATAATGAATAAAAAGCCCCAAATTCCATCAGCACCTGATTCTTCATTTCCTTATTTATGTTGGCCAGTACCTTATTCAGTGAGTACTCCTGTACTGAGTAAAGTACGAGCTAAAATGGCAGAATTATACCCTAAAGAATCTAACTTCAAGTGAATCCTTGTGCAGTAAGGGATAATACTAAGGTGAGAACAGTTTTCTAAAGTACTCCTCTCCAGTACTCTAAAGTACTTTCAAGTAAGGTTCAATTCTTGATTTTTCTGCTGTAAAGTCTGGTTGTGCAATGAGTGCCATGTGAGGGTCTACCCGTGCCATTTGTAGTGCAAAATCAGGGCTTGAATACAAAATTATAGGGCAAAAGTATTTGAATAAAATATTTCAATGTGTTATGTTCTTTACTATTATTCATAAGAAAGTTACATTTTAGCTGTAGCTATAAACACAGTTACATGAATCAGTCTCATACTATGTGAGGCACATCAGTGTTTCTGAATCTGGCTTTCTTTTAGAAACAGGTTCAAATTTAGTCAAAGAAACAATTGCTAACATATGTGACTAGTCATTACCCGTCATACTGCTGTGAACAAAATATCTATTGAGATTTATCAGTAATTTTCAGGGTTAAAAAATGTTAAAATATTCAGACCTATTTAGCGAATGTCCTAAAAACATCCCTTTAATAAAGCAGAGCTAAAATGTATTTTAAAACTCATTGTAGAACATCTAAGTCACATATCTCTCTTTCTTTTCAGATCTGGTTTGCTTTTGTTAACGGCTTTTCTGGACAAATTCTTTTTGAAAGATGGTGTATAGGTCTTTACAATGTGGTAAGGTTTTGGGTTTTTAATGCATTTCATTCCTATTTTGTTTAACAATTTATATTAAAGTCTCTCTTGATTCTTTATGAAGTTTTTAGTTCTCAAGCTCTGAGATACATTTTTTTATTTATATGTTAGATATTTACAGCTATGCCACCACTGACTCTTGGAATATTTGAGAGATCCTGCCGAAAGGAAAATATGCTGAAATATCCAGAATTATACAAGACTTCTCAAAACGCCCTGGACTTTAACACAAAGGTAGAAGACAATTGCATTAAAATTAGAACAAACTTAAATGTAATGCAGGGTGGTTATCCATTTTATTCTTGTGCCATATATTCTCATAAAGTTAAAAATTAAGGGTTGTTTTTTAATATTTCCATCAGTCTTCAGTGGCTGGAAATCATTGTCTATGAAAAGCACAAATCATATTTATCCCGTTTTTTATATACTGGCAAACATTATTTTAAAAAACTGTTTGTTTTTTTCTGCTGGTAATAAAGCTGTCTCCTTCAGGCAGAAGTGATTTGTCCTTTTGGTCCTCAAATCTTATGTACTTGAACTGTTGTGTGGAAATGGATTACTGACCCATGTGGAGAAGTAGAGCTAAGGACAATAAGAGCTGTCATTACATTGGTAGGCGGAGGAGCCTTACACCATTCTTCATTAATTTTGAGCTGTGAAAAAAACATACTAGACCTGTTTTTAACAAGGAGTTTAAATTGTGTGTTGGGAGTTAGGTTCAAAGAGATCTAAGGATAATATTGGTGGAAAATACATTGTGTCTGTATTGTATTTTTTTTAAATTGGCAAAATTGAAACTGAAAGTTGGGCTTGGTTTTAGAATAAAAACAGTTTCTTGCAGATTTACACAAATGGAAAAATAATACAAATAAAAGAGAGGCAAACTGAAATACATCTTTGAAACTGTAATTTTATGAATATAATGAAATTTTTAATTACAGAGTAAGTAAATAATAAGTGTGTATTTCATATGCCATAGACTAGCACAAATCTGAAAACTCTTTTTAACACATATACATTGATGGGCAGCACCCTTCGGTTGTTATCCTGATTTGATTTTTATATATACGTGTGTGTGTGTGTGTGTGTGTGTATATATATATATATATATGTATGTATGTATGTTTAGGAAATCTCAGATAGTTTAAGTATACATTGGGGTAACCATTATTAAAGATAGAGACATCTAAATTCTCAATTTATGATTAGCAATGTCTCCATATATTTGGTAATATATACTGTATGATATAATGTAACATGGTCAGATCCCCAGCTGATGTAAATTGGTATAGCTCTGTTTAAGTCAATGGATTTATACTATATATATATATATACTATATATAATGTAACATTAAGTTCTAAGCAGTCTTTGTTAGGACAGACAAGTATGTGAGAATTTTCTCCTCTTACTCTTCCTTTTTTCCCCCTCCGACCAAATCTGAAAGTGGTTGATAGGAAATATTTGTAGGCAGTCCACTGTGTCATTGTAACTCTTTCAAAAATACATATAAGAATTGCGTTTTGGTCACATGATCCATTGGTATGGTTGTGTTATCACCTTAATATGATACTAGTGAGACTAGTACTAATAGAATTCTGAAACATTCATGTATGTATATGGGAATTATATTCATTGATATTATTACTCTCTTTTCACATACTGTAATGGTCGGCGCATATTTTTGGTATTAGTAAATCATTTCCCAGTAGTTCATATTATTTGAGACTTATAACTAAGTTGGCCAAAACCAAAAAGAATCCTGGTAAAAATCACATGACATGCTAAGTAATGCCTCCTGAATTTTCAGTTAATTAATACAGAAAGACAATTAAATTAGGTCAGTTATGTCCATATGTGATGTGTTTCACAGAAAAAAAATGAAAATTTGTAACTTTATTTCTTATGTAATCCTTCAGTGTTCAGGTTTGTCCCGGACTTAAACACACAGCTCTCATGGAAATTGTGTGACTATATCCCTTGCAAGTCTTTGCAATGTTAATGAGTAAATGTCTACAAAATACTTAACTATAAGCAGAACAGTTGGTATGAGTTTTGAGTGTGGAAGAATTGGAATCATTGTTGCACTGAATGATGATGCATAGGTTTATTATGGTAAAAAGGGTCAGGGGTTCTGAGGTCATGACAGAGGTTAAAGGATTAGCCTGTGACAATAAGTATTGGTCAGGAAAATGGAAAAGTAGAACTAATTTTTCTTGCACCCACCTGTGCTTTCTGTCAAATAAAAAATAGTGGTAATGACATGGCAAGAAGGAGAGACAAAGGTTAATGAGTAACACAAGTTCAAATGTGCAAAGTATTGGAGCATAAATTGGATCATACACCCCAATGTAGCTGGGTAAGATAACAAAGGACTTTGAGATGTAGTGGAAAATTTTGTGAGGCAGGCAACTTAATTTCTGTTGTTTGAACAACTTAAAACTATTAATACATGTCAGTTTTGTACAATAAATATTATGTTTGTAAAAAGCATTTCTAATGATAAAACGTGATTATTGTCCTGAAGGATACAAGAGTTCAAAATCAATTTTTCTTGATAGCTTAGTCAAGTCTTTCATACCTATCTACAATATGCTATAGAAAGCACCAATATTGCATTTATGCTTATACTTAATACAGCACAGTTCCTATGAACAGTATTTGTCTTTCACAAATGATAATAAATTTGGTAGTAAAATTAGAGTCATTTAGCACAAATGTAACAGTTTTCAAGTTTAATAACTTGTCTCTTGTCAATAAGAAAGCATTCTGGAAAGTTTATTATGAATTATACAGTAAGAAGAAATCCAAGAAGGATGCTTTTTAATTTCAATTTGTATTTTATTTTATATCTGAAATACGTAGACTAGTTTGTAAAGAAATTTGGGTTTAACTGTCCTTTTATCCAAATTGTGTATGATGTGAGAAAGGTAAAATGAAACCCAAATGCTAAAGTAATTTTTAGTGCATCATCTAAGAAATGCAATAACGTTTGTAGTTGTCTGTTTTGTTGCATATTTTTCATCATAATCAAAATATTGTTGTGTATATATTTTAAAATTTTACTGATAATTGTGAAATTTAAAAGTGACAGTAAGCATCTTTTTTGAAACATAAAAACAAATATATGACCCATGAAAGGCTAAGAGGCAGAAAGTGCCTGTCAGTTATATCAGTTCACAGTGGTGGCTTGACAAAAACACCTTTTGTGAATCCAACTTAAAGATAAAAAGAAGGTCATGGTTCACAGAGCTAGTTTATCACAAATGGTTCTCATGGATTTTTGTTTTCCCTTAGGTTTTCTGGGTTCATTGTTTAAATGGCCTATTCCACTCAGTTATTCTGTTTTGGTTTCCACTAAAAGCCTTCCACTATGGTAAGTATGTAAAACAAATAAAAACTCTGAAAAGTACTGTATTACCTTACTTGAAAAATAATAATTTCCAAGATTACACTAATAAATACCAACAACATTACACTATTCCATTTTTATGTACTATTTCTAGAACTAAACCAACATATGCAATCTAAAGATTTCTATTCCAATCGTGGGAAAGAAAGACTGCCTTTTCATAATTTAGTACATTCTATGCACCAGTATTGGTTTTAAAATAAATTCAGTTCACATTTTTTGTACATGCATATGATTTGATACTTACTTGATTTGCTACAGTTTATGTGATATTAATATCAGTTTGACTGCCCTTTCAGTCCTTAATCCTTACACGCCTATATTTTTCAGGGGTATATAGAGGACTATGAGAGGGCAGTGGCAACCGGGTAGGTGATCGGGTGAAGTTGGGGAGATATCTCACAGTGATTCTCAACCTATTTACCATTGTATGTGGACCGCATCCAATACTACTTGTATGGCCCTGAGTATGTCACATGGGCCTCAGCTGTGTGCTGATTGGGCCGCAAGTGGCCCATGGGCTGCAGGTTGAGAACCACTGCTCCAGGAGGACAGTTGAGTTTGGTAGCTGTATTATGCATCTTTCAGACAAGGAGAAGGAGAGTTGTGACAGCTGTATGAATGTTTTGGAGATGTAGAAAGGTTCTAATATTTAGGAGGAGAAAATGGAAGGGCCACAAATACTGGGATCAAATTCCTTAGGAAAGCTTCAGCTGCTAGGATAAGGCTTAGGGTTGCCAACTTCCTAATTGCACAAAACCAAACACCCTAGCCCCACCCCTTCCCTGAGGCCCCACCCCCTGCCCCTGCTCCTTTCCTGAGGGCCCACCTCCAACCCCCACTACATTCCCCCTCCCTCGTGGCTCGCTCTCCCTCACCCTCACTCACTTTCACTGGGCTGGGGCAGGCTGGGGTGTGGGAGAGGGTGATGGCTCTAATTGGACGTGCAGGCTCTGAGGTGGGGCCAGAAATGAGGAGTTCAGGGTGCAGTAGGGGGCTCCGGGCTGGGGCAGGGAGTTAGGGTGTGGTAGGGGGCTGCGGGTAAAGGCAGAGGGTTGGAGTGCAGCAGAGGGTACAGGCTCCGGGCAGGGGATGTGGGCTCTGGGGTCGGGGCAGGAGGGGTTTGGAGTGCATATTCCAAGTCACCTTTCATATAAACCCACCTTCCCTTATAGGACTGCTTAATCTGTCTACTTATAGTCTGGAATTTTCCAAAGGATGCGAAAAGGAAGGGACAAATGACAAAGGGAAATTACTCACTGGTCATTAAATTTGTTTGGGTTGCCCCTCTTAACCCATCCTGCATCCTGTTTTGGCTGAGTTGATGGAATCTGTCCTTATCCTTTGCCTTTCAAAGTATTGGCAACCCCTCTAGCGTTGTGTCATCTGCAGACTTGATCAGTATGCTCTGTATACCTATATCCAGATTGTTAGTAAAGATGTTAACACCAGACCCCAAACAGATCCTTGTAGAACCCCTCTCCAGAGCTCCTTTCAATCTGACATCATTCCATTAATAGTTAACTCATTGTTTGCAGTTGTTTAATCAATATGTATCCACTTAATGGTAGTTCCGCTGAGCCTGAATTTCTCCAGTTTACTTGACACAGTCCCACATGACATTCTGTTAAAAGCCAAGTCCAGATATATTATGTCCAACACATTTCCCCTATCCACCAAACCAGTTGCCCTATCAAAGAAGGAAATCAAGCTGGATTGGCATGATTTGTTCTTAGTAAATCCATGTTCACTGATAGTTATTGCCTGTGCATCCTCCAGGTATTTGCAAATCAAATGTTTTATACATTGTTCAAGTAGCTTCCCAGATATCAAGGTCAGGCTGACTGGTCTATAGTTCCCAGGTCCTCTTTTTCCCCTTTTTAAAGATGGGCAGTACATAAACCCTTCTCCAGTTTTCTGGGACTTCTCCTGTCATCCATGAGTTTGCATCCATTATTTCCAGTGGCTCTGACATTTTTTTTTCAGCTAATTCCTTCAGCAACCTGGGGTGAATAGCATCAGGCACCACTGACTTGAATTCATTCAAATTGGTCAGAAGTTCTGGCGTGTTCTTTACTTATACTGATCTGCATCCCTTCCCCTTTATTGTCTATAGTAACTTTGCTAGTCATCTGGTCAGGTTATTTTTTTTTGTGAGAAGACTAAAGCAAAGTAGGCATTGAGCAGCTCTGCCTTCCTATCATCTTCCATTACTAGTTCACTTTCTCCATTGAGCAACAGATCCACATCATCCCTGATCATTCTTTTTTGTCTGACATATCTAAAGAACCCCTTCTTGTTGTCTCTAGCATTCCTTGACAGATGTAACTCATTCTTTGCCTTGTCTTTCCTGCTCTTGTCCCTACATACTTGTGCTATTCCCATGTATACTTCCTTGGTGACATACCCCTTTGGTGTTTTCGATAGCTAAAAAGCTCCTTGTGCAGCCACATTGGCCTCCTGTGGCTCTTCTTATCTTTCCTCTGCATTGGAATAGCTTGATGTTGAGCCTCTAGTATTACATCTTTTAGGAACTGCCAGCCCCCTTCATCTCATTTTCTTCCTAATTGGTCTTTCCATGGGACCTTGCCTACTATTTCTCTGAGTTGGTTGAAATCTCCCCTTCTGAAGTCCAGTGTCCTTGTTTTGGTATTCTACTGTCCTCCTTTCCTTAGAATCTTGAATTCTATCACATCATTATGATTTCCTCCCAAGTTTCTGACTACCTTCGCATTCGCAACTAATTTATCCCTGGTGGTCAAAACCAGATCCAAAATGGATGACCCCCCTCCAGTTGTTTCCTCAGCTTTCTGAATCAGAAAGTTGTCCCCTACACATGCTAAGAACTTGAAGGACATATTATGCTTTTCTGTAATAGTCTTCCAACAGATATCAGGGAAGTTAAAATCCCGCATTAATACTAGCTCATGTATGTTAGCTAATCATAGAATTATAGAATTGGAAGGGACCTTGAGAGGTCATCTAGCACAGTCCCCTGCACTCCTAGTAGGACTAAGTATTATCTAGACCAGGGGCCGGCAACGTCCCTGTGGCCTGTGTCGATTCCCGCAGCTCCCATTGGCCGGGAACAGCGAACCGGCGCCACTGGGAGCTGCAGGGGGCCATGCTTGCGGATGGTCAATGTAAACAAAATGTCTCGTGGCCACCAACAGATTACCCTGATGGGCCACGTGCCAAAGGTTGCTGACCCCTGATCTAGACCATCCCTGACAGGTGTTTGTCTAACCTGCTTCTAAAAGTCTCCAGTGGAGATTCTATAGCCTCCCTAGGCAATTTATTCCAGTGCTTAACTACCCTGACAGGAAGTTTTTCCTAATTTCCAACCTAAACCACCCTTGCTGCAATTTAAACCCATTGTTTCTTGTCCTATCCTCACAGGTTAATGAGAACAATTCTTCTCCCTCCTCCTTATAGCAATCTTTTATGTAGTTGAAAACTGTTATCATGTCCCCTCTCAACCTTCTGTTCTCCAGACTAAACAAACCCAAATGTTTCAATCTTCCCTCATAGGTCATGTTTTCTAGATCTTTAATCATTTTTGTTGCTCTTCCCTGGACTTTCTCCAATTTGTCCACATCTTTCCTGAAATGTGGTGTCCAGAACTGGACGCAATATTCCAACTGAGGTCTAATCAGCACAGAGTAGAGCAGAAGAATTACTTCTTGTGCCTTCCTTACTACACTTCTGCTAATACATCCCAGAATGATGTTTGCTTTTTTTGCAAACAGTATTACACCGTTGACTCATATTTAGTTTGTGATCCACTATGATCCCCCAGATCCCTTTCCGCAATACTCCTTCCTCTTCCTAAGCAGTCATTTCCCATTTTGTATGTGTGCAACTGATTGTACTTTCCTAAGTGGAGTACTTTGCATTTGTCCTTATCAAATTTCATCCTATTTACTTCAGTCCAATTCTCCAGTTTATCCAGATCATTTGGAATTTTACTCCTATTCTCCAAAGCACTTGCAACTCTTCCCGGCTTGGTATCATCCACAAACTTTATAAGTGTACTCTATGCCATTATATAAATCATTCATGAAGATATTAAACCGAACCAGACCCAGAACTGATCCCTGTGGGCAGAGCCGTCCCTTAGCTACGGCGAATCAGGGTGACCACCCCGGGCCCTGCACTTTGGGGAGGGCCATGCTTCGAATTGTGAGGAGGCAGGCTGAGAGGTGAAGCGGGCGGGTGAGCAGGGTGAGGAGGCGAACAGGGAGGCAAGCAGCAGGCGGGTGGGCAGGATGATGAAGAGCCCCACACACACACCAGAACCTCCCCCTCCCCTCAGCGCCTCCCGCCCTCCTGCGGGCCCCGCCAATCAGTGCCTCCCCCCCCCCTCAGCACCTACCACCTGCCACAGATCAGATGTTTTGCAGCATCAGGAGGCACTGGGGGGAGGGGAGAGGAGCGAGGGAGCAGCACGCTGGGGACTGGGCGGATCCAGGGGGAGGACCCCCTGGCAGATTAGAAACTCGGCACCTATGTCCCAGACCCCACACACCCCTAGGGACGGCCCTGCCTGTGGGACCCCACTTGATATTCCCTTCCAGCGTGACTGTGAACCACTGATTATTGTCTGGGAATGGTTTTCCAACCAGTTATGCACCCACCTTATACTAGCTCCTTCTAGGCTGTATTTCCTAGTTTAGTTATGAGTAGGTCATCCAAGACAGTATCAAAAGCCACACTAAAGTCAAGAAATACCTTATATACAAGATATTATCTTGTTACCTGCTTGTAGAATGCCTCACCACTTACTCTTCCTCATTTTGTGGTCTGGAATAGACGACCACCATAACATCACGACTATTCTTGTCCCTTTTTATCCTCACCCAGAGACACTTAAGTAGATCTGCCGCTCACTTGCTCTTGAATCTGAGCAAGTGTATACATTCTTGACATACCGCGCAAATCCTCCTTTTTTTCCCATACCTATCCTTCTAGAACAAGCTATATCCCTCAATGCTGGTACTCTAATCATGGTAGTTGTCCCACCAAGTCACTGTAATGCCAATTAAGTCATAGTTTTCTTCATATCTCGTAGTTCATCCTGCTTATTCCCTATACTTTTCTTGGATTGGTATACAGGCATCAAAGATATTTTGCAGACTGTCTTGTTGTTTTTCTTCTTGCCTTTTTAATTCAGTTGTGGTTTCTAGTCCCTTTTCCAGAATTTAGCCCCTATCCCTTCTCATTACTTGAGCTTAGATGTGCATTGGCCTGATTTTTGCCACCATCTCCCATAAGATCTAATTTAAAGCTCTCATCAAGTTATCCAGACGATGTCCAAAGATGCTCTAACCAGTATTTGATAGATGGAGCCCATCTCAACAAAGTAATCCTTTTTCCTGGAACATCAGCTCATTATCGATTAAGCCAAAGCTCTCTCGCGAATGCCACCTGGGTAGCCAGACATTTACTTCCACGATTTGATGGTCCCTTCCCAGACCTTTTCCTTCAATAGGGAGGATGGACAAGAACACCACTTGAGCCCCAAATTCTTTTATCCTTCTTCCCAGAACCATGTTGTCCTGCAGTGATCCGTACAAGGTCACTCTTGGCGGTATCATTGATGCCTATGTGGATAAGTAGGAACTGGTAGTGGTCTAAGGGCTTAATGTTTCTTGGCAGACTCTCAATAACATCCTAAATTCTAGCTTTGGGCAAGCAGCACTGTTCTTGGGATTCCTGGTCCAGGCAGCAGATGGATGACTCTATCTCCCTTAGGAGGAATCCCCGACCACCACCACTGTTCTCCTCCTCTTGGGAGTGGTGGTCATGGAACTCCATCCCTAGGACAGCGCATCCCATGCCTTCTAGTCAACAGGGTCTCCTTCTGATTTCTTCCCTCAGATGACACTTCCAAGGCATTCTTAGCAGTAGTACCTGTGCTGAGAGTCTGAAAGCGGTTGCTTAGATCTATCTGCGTTAGGGGTATATTGGTGGTTCTTCTTGTGGAGGTCACACTCTGCCAATTTTCTTCCTTGTTCTTCAGTCCCCTCTGTATTGCCCTCTCTGATTCTTCAGCATGCTGTATCCACAATACCAAATCCTAACTTCTATCGAGGAAGTCTTCATTTTCTCTGATGCAATGCAGGGTCAATACTTGGGTCTCCAGTCCTTTAATCTTTTCTTCCAGTATGGAAACCAGCTTGCACTCATTCAGATGAAGTCGCTTCTGTCCTCCGGTAGAAAGACAAACATGGCACATCCTGTGCAGGTCACAACAGCTGTTCCCTCACTGTCCATATTTTCTTCCTTTTTAATGTATCAAGAGCCTCTTCTCTTCAGTTGATGTATTTACTGTTCCCAGAAGGCTGAAAGGCAAAAAATCTTTGGGCCCTACGCAAACTTCCAAGCAAACTCCCTCTATTTGCGTCTACTCCATCTGTGCACCTCTCTTGGTCATCTGTATATCTAGTGTTGAAGCAGGCAGGAACATCCACATCTATAGCTTTTGTGGCAGCAACATATATCATGTCAGCAAGTAGTAATAGCCCCAATCCCTCTGTCTGTCAGGTTTTTTCAATATGCAGTGTAGTTGTAGCTGTGTCAGTACCAGTTTTTTCACTGTCGACCAACAGAAGAGCTGTCACTAACAGCAGCTATTGCAATGGTCACTAAACAACCTGAAGGCTGATTAAGCTTTGGGATTTCCTGTTTTCCTAAAATAAGGTTTTTTGTCATAATTTTGTAATTATGTCAGTAAAAAGTAATTTTATGATTCTTGAGTATGACACTGCTGACATCCCAGTATCCTGATGAACCGTTAGTGATTTTTTTTTTTTTTTGAAGGGGAGAGTCAGAAGCACTTCTGATGCATGATAAAACTAATTTCTGTTCCAGCCATTTGTAAAAGGAATATAAAGGGATAACAAGTAAAATGTTTAAATTCACAAACAGTGGAATAATGAAATTAATCAACAGAATATCAATAAACCTAATGCAAGACAAGGTAGCAAAAAGTGGATTGTGCAGTATACTTTCTACTACAGACTGTGACTACCTGCCTGTTGAGTTCTGTATCTTTCTCATGCTCTCAACCCAAACTGACTAAAGAGGAAAAGAGCTCCCCTCTCTTTTTTTCCTCTGACTTGGCCATTATTTCCTTCCTTACTGCAACCCAAATTTTCCTTCTTTTTCTTCCCCTTTCTCACCACCTGTCTCCTTTTTCTTTCAGGTATCTCATCCCACTCCTTTTTTGTGTCCCCTCCTTGCTTCATAAAAAAACTATTAAAATTATTACATACAGTAGTGCTTCCTTTCCATTGCTAAAGTGATTGGGATCTGTACAACATAATAAACTTTATAGTTTGGTTGCAGTGTAAGGTGCAGTTAATGCTGTACTCAGCATCAACTGCACTGCAGTATAGGATATGCTTCTATATTGAACATACACAAATTTTAGTGAGCACCAATACATCCCATTTAGGATGAAGAGTCCACTCAGAGATGCTTCAGTCAATTTGGTCTTTCCAGGCACAACACCTAAGTATTCTGGAAACTACAATTATCCTACATACTAAGATCCTTCAGAGAACTGTGATCTTAAAAGCTGGTACTGCTGGAAGTAGACAATCAAGTATGTTCTGTATAAACAAGTGTGAAGGCACTGCTTCAAAATTCATGTTTCAGGAAGCCTTGCAAATGTGTTTTTATATGCACAGATACTTATCTTTGTATATGAGGTAATACACCTATACCCCGATATAACGCGACCAGATATAACACAAATTTGGATATAACGTGGTAAAGCAGCGCTCTGGGGGGGGGGGGGGGGACTGTGCGCTCCAGGGGATCAAAGCAAGTTCGATATAACACAGTTTCACCTATAACGCAGTAAGATTTTTTGGCTCCCAAGAACAGCGTTATTTCGGGGTAAAGGTGTGTATATATAAGTTAGTGTATATAAGATGTGTATATCCACACACAAACTTGTATACAAATACATTAAATACACAAAATCACAGAACTGTCCAATTTTGGCCAGCTCAAATAACAAACATCCCAAAAAAGAATTAAAATGCTAAGGGAGAAGAGTTGGCTATCCCTATTCCAGAAACATGTTTGCTTAGATGGATAGATAGGCAGGCAGACAGACAGTATCCTATCCAAAAATATGTATACTTCATATATGCCTTGAGGGAAGTTATTGTGTTTGTAAATTCTGTGATTAAAAAATATATTTAGCTTTTATAGGAAGCTATTGTTTCTTACATAATTTATAGCTGGAAAGTTCTGGAGAGCTAAGGCATTAATAATTGCTCTCCCTGCTTTGACCAGTCACTGGTCACCACTACTAAAGATGACTAAAAGGCATTCATTTCAGGAAATTCTGCCTTGTCTTGTGTTGGAAGCACCAGACCCAGTACCCAACAGAAAAAGTCCTGTTAGACTATACCTTTACAAAAACAGAATTGCAGGGAATATCCCATAAATAAATCTTTTTTTAAAAAATCATCATTCTTTTTTTTCCCTGCAGGTACTGTATTTGGCAATGGTAAAACTTCAGACTACCTGCTCTTGGGAAACATTGTTTACACTGTAAGTCTTGCTGCCATTGTCTGGTGTTCTATTAGCTGGTTATTTTTTCTAGTCTCTTTCTCTTTTAACTTTGCTTCTTCTTCATTCCATATATGTATACTTAATAATGATATATTAAATGCCTATATTTTAAATAGATGTTTCTAATATTATTTATACTTTTTCTTTCTTTGTGTCAACTCTTCCATGTAAAAAACAATGTGGTGTCTTGAGAATAAATGGACAAATTGGATGATCCTCTGAAGTGCATAATTTGCAGACTCTGGTTCTCTGCCAGCAAGCTCACAAAATAAGGGAGAAAGGATAGGCCTGTTTGCCCTTTTTACAGGGTGCTATCCTTTGTGCAAAGGAAAGAATGAGGATTGTAATTTCCTGGCATTTTCCATGGTGCATGTAAATCCCTGGGGGACAGACCCCAGCTGAATCAGCTGGGAAATTGGTTTGGGGCCCTGTGTACACACAACTCTCTCTTCCTCCTCTTAATCTTGGAGAAGATATTGGCCTTGACTCATGGGGCACTATCAAGGAGTTGCTAGATGCTCCCCATAGAGGCATCTAAGTTGTCAGAAGTAACCAGAAACTTAACTCACTCACCTGTTACTTTCTTTTTGTTTATTAATTAGGGTTTGTTCTTTTCTTTAGTTTTCTATCCCCTGTACTAGGTAATGGAATAAAAACATGTTTTTCATTTTCTTAAATACCTCTCTCAACTCAGCAACTGAGGGTTTCCTCGAGTCATTAAAAGCAGCAATCTCATACTGTTACTTGCACCTTTTTCCCTTCCTCTCTTAAGATAGGGATTGACTCCCTTAAAGAATGTTCCTGTTTCCATATGCACAGAACAAAAGAAATCCTGCTAGAGAAATACAAGCATACATCCTTATCAGGCTCATATCCTTAGTGAAATGGGAAGTATCTGAATTGAAACAGGAGGAAATAGTCCAGAATAGTCAATTGTTCTTAAAGTCTGTGTCAGTGTGGATAGTACTGTCGAGGTGTATGCACTGCATACGTGCCAGATTGGATTTTTTTGAATCGCAGTGTCTGTGGGAGCCTGTATGTTCCCTGTGCCTCTATGTGTTCCCATGAAAAGGCATGAAAGACAGAGTGTCTGCATTCCTCCCTCAGTTCCCTTTTACCACCCATGACAGCAAGACAGAACCCAGCAAGTGTCCGACCTTCAGAGCCCTTAAATCAGTTCTTTCAACCTTTTTAATGAAGAATATTATCGTCATGCTTTTTCTCTAAAGGATGTACCTTTTTAAAAAAAAAAAAAAAAGAGAGAGAAAAACCATTCAGTCCCCCTGCACACTTTCATGCCAACTACTACACCTTGTGGTGAAGTCCAAGCCCTCAGGATACAAACCTGGCCTCCTGCAGTGGACTGATCCCCATCAAGGATGGACACAGCCGATGCCTCTTCTGCAGCCCAGCATCTCCCACAATTCTGGATATCTGGGCTGCTCTCCTCACCCTGCAGCTCACTGAAGGTGGATCAGCATTTTGGCATTGCACGCTGTGGCCTTGTCCCCTCCACTCCCATCAGAGTCTTTGCCTCCACAGCAGCAGACAGTTTGGCTGCTTCAGTTGCTCCTGCCTTCACCTTTATTTATTTTTTTAAATGTCTGCCCCATTCTTGGGCATGAGGAGCAGTGTTCTTCCGTTTCAGCAGTCCTCCTCCTCCAGGGGTTGGTTAACTGTCTGGGAGTATAACCCACCCTCAGTCTCCTCTGCAGTATTATCTCCCTGCCAGCTCCTCTGCCCCATGCAGGTATGGCAGAACTGCCAAGAAAGCACTGGTTCAAATCCAAGTCGTGATCTATATATGAGGCATCCTTCCCAGGATTGGCAGACAACGAGTTGTGCCTAGCCTTCACCTATCCAACAAACCCTAAAGTCCATTAGGTCCCAGGGCTATGAGTCAAACGGGCAGGTAGAGTCCTCTACCCATCAAAGCAGCCATGATTCAGCAGAGGAATAATGGATCGGGAATCCCAGTGCAGAGCAGGGCGAAGTTCCAAAAGCAAAGGAGGACCCTCACCACTCAACTTGGGGAGTAAGTTCCAAGGGCCTCTACAGAACAAAGAAAGACTTGCAGGTTCTCCCTGCCCCAAGTCTTAAAGTGAGTCCTGAGTGCCCTGGGGAAAAAAGCAGGGCTTCTAATCAGCCCCTCTCCCTTCCAAGTCAACCATGAAGAGTCTGACCCAGGGGGAAGGGGAGCCAATGAGGTATGATTCAGAGACAGATCCCTTGAGAGGGCTTCAAGCACTAAAGAAGGCAAGCTGTAAAAGGCCTCACCATAGCACAGCAGAGCCTCCACACTCCCAAAGCATGCAAAAAGAGATAAATCAAAAAAGGCAGAAAAGGGAAAAAAATCAAAATAATCAGGAGAGAAAAGTCCTTCGACTCTTCTTCCTCCTCCTCTTCCCTCTCATCCACTGAGGATGGTGAGCTATTGGACTCCAAGTCCGATCAGGATTGGGGAAAAATACAACAAAGATTTTTTGCCCCTCTGAGAAGTTCTAGACTAGGTGCAATAAGGTTGTCTCCATGATTCAAATCCAACCTGAACAGGCTCCTGAGAGTAAGTCTTAGAGTGAATTTCTCCCCTCAAAATCCTCCACCGCCGCTGTGATACCCCTTCAGTCCTCCTTCCTGCTTTACAAGAGCATCTCTCTCGTGGCTGGAAGATCTTAAAGTCCATAAGGACAGAGATTACCCTGACTCTTTCTATTTTAAAGAAAGTCACCCCTAGCAACAGCATTAGATGCAATGAGGTTCTGAGCCCAAGCCATGGCTTCCAGCACAGTAACCAGGTGCCACTGAGCTTTGATCCTGGAAAGTGGTTATTTACTCTAAGCAGGTCCTCTGCTTAGCCAAGTTTACAGGCTGCCTCCTCTTTGGAGAAAAGCTGGATAAGGTGGTGGCTGACAGTGTGGCAAAATCCAGACGGTCTCTCCCTTGTTCACTCTGTGTCCTAAGGAGAGAATATAGACCAACCTTCAGACAGAGTCACTCGTTTTGCCCTTCATCCTCAGAGATACCAGCACAGGCACAACAGATTCTCCAAAGGAAAATAACTGAATCAGGGTTTGGGAGAAAAGTCCAGAGAAGTCTGAACCCCCACCAATCCACTTTGTCCCAGGTCACATAGGCCTCCACCCAGAGCTGAAGCTGGGGGTAGAATTTCCCATTTCCTAAAGGAATGGTTTTCATTGATTACAGACAAGTGGATCAGGGAGATAGTGAGCTAGGGATACTTCCTCAAGCTGCAGGCTCCATCCCATTCATTCTTGATCCAGGTGCCAGTTTCCAGAGACCCTTCAAAACACAATCTCGTCCTGAACAAAATATCTCATCTTCTGGATATGAGAGTGATAAAGTGTGTTCCCACAGAAGAAAGGTTCTCTGGATTCTATTCTATCTTCTTCATCATTCAGAAGTTCACAGGAAGGCGGGGGAGGTGGGGTAGGTATCAGAGCCATACTCAAACTCAAAAGGGTTAACAAATAGATGAAGAAAATGAAGTTTTGAATGGAGACGCTGGCCTCTATGGTGTCATCCCTGTCCTGGGAGGAATACTTGACCTCAGTGCATCTAGAAGACACATATCTCCATATCCCCATCAAATTGTGCCACCACAGACTATATACACAGATATCATCATAGCAAAGTTCTACCCATCATTAGAAAGATTATAGAAAATCCAGGAGTTTATCATCCTGCTCTGGAGCCGCAAAAGGCCTAACATAGCACTGTGTTTCCAAATACTAGGCCTCCTGGTGTCATGTGTAAAAATCATTCCATGGGTCAGTCACCCAGCAGACATCTTCAAGCCTTCATCCCAAAAGTGTGGGACCACTTCCCAGAACACATGAAAGATCAAGTATGAGTTATGACACACATGTTCAACTCCCCACAATGGTGATCAGCCCACAACAATGTCTGCAAAGGCATGCCCGTCTGCCTTTCAGATCCTCTAGCTCTCACAACTGATGCCTGCCTAAGGGGCTGGGGAGCTCATTTGGAGATCAGATCAACCCAGGATCTCTGGAACCCAGAGGAAAAGACTCACAGCATAAACTTTGTAGAGCTCAGAGCAGTCAAACTGGCTCTGCAACTGTTCCAGTCCATCCTAGCAGGGAACCATGTCCTAGTTCAATCAGACAGTATAATTATGGTTGCATATTTAAACAATTAAGGGGGGAACAAGGAATCTGGCACTACAAGTGGAAATAATGAGGTGGATGGAGCAGTTTCTCCTTTCCCTCAGAGTGATCTACATATAATAGGGTCTGACTGATTCAGGGTCAACAACTCTGAGTGGTGCCTGAATCAAGCGGTTTTCAGTCTCGTTTTTCGGATGTTCAGCCTACCTTTGACTGACCTGTTTGCAAATCATATGAACACAAAGATGCCAAAATACTTCACAAGGAAGGTAGACCCCAGATTTTTGGGGACAGATGCCTTATCACTAAGCTATTATGTTTTAGTTACGGGTATTTTTAGTAAAAGTAATGGACAGGTAACGGGCAGTAAATAAAAATTCACAGCCCATGACTTGTCCATGACTTTTACTATATACCCTGACTAAAACTGCAGGGAGGCAGCTCGGGCGGGGGCCCCCCAAGGGGAGGGTGAGGGAGGGTCGCCACCAGGGGACCGCCACAGATGCTGTGTGGGGCGGTTGGCAGGGCTGGGGTCAGGTTCCCTACCTGGCTCCTGGGAAGCGGCGATCTTCAGCTACTAGCTCCACATGCTGCCTCCACTCCACCCCAAACCCCGGTTTTGCAGCTCCCATTGGCTGGGATCTGCGGCCAATGGGAGCTGTGGGGGCAGTGCCTACGGGCAAAGGCAGTACTTGGAGTTAGGAGCTGAGGGAGGGGATTTCCTGTCGCCCTTCCGGAGAGCCCCCCCAGGTAAGCACTGCCCCACACCTCAATCCCCAGTCCTGATCCCCCACACACCCAAACTACTGCTGCTGGGAGGCGGGAGGCTGCGTGGGCTGCTGCAAAAGTCACGGAGGTCACGGAAAGTCACGGAATCCGTGACTTCCATGACAAACATGGAGCTTTTCTTATCACACAGTTGGCTGCAGGGCCTACTTCAGTGTTTCCACCCTTTCCGCTACTGGGGAAGGTGATCCAGAAAGTAAAACAAGAATAGATTACTATAATTCTGATAACTCATTAGCCAAGAAGATTTTGACTCTCAGATGAGATAGATCTGAACCTGGAGCCTCCACTCTAACTTCTGTGAAGATCAGACATTCTCTTGCAAAGTCCTGTTCTTCATCCTGATCTGAACCGGCTTCAACTATCAGCCTGGCTGTTCAGATGGAAGCACTAGAGGGCTCAGTCTGTTGTCCAGACTTATTAAGACCATACTTTTGTCTATGAAAGTTATGGACACTAAAAGTGTGCTCTTCTGTGTGGTCCAGATTCAACAACTAGTGCCAAAGCACAATGCAAATCCCAGAAATCCAGGGATTCCAACCATTCTGGACTTTCTCCAAGAAGGCATAGACAGAGCCTTTCAGCCCAGTACCATTGCACATCAGGTGTCTGCTCTTTACTACTGTGCTATTTGCAGGGTCCTGTAGACAATGGCAGACAATGTACAGGTAGCCAGATTCCTTTGAGCAGTCTGATTAGTCAGACCAGCGGTCAGGCCACTCTTTCCAAAATATAATCTATAATCTGAGGGCCTGGACAAGCCATCTCTTAGAGCCTTTGACTTCAGTGTTGGCATTTTATTTATCTATTAAGATTTGTTTCTCAATAGCTGTCAGACCTGGCAGCTTTATCTATACAGCAGCCTTAGTGTGTGTTCCACAAGGACAAGGTAGTGCTCAGGACACCAGAATCCTTTCTTCCTAAGGTAGATTCCTCCATCCTCACTTCTCAAGAGGTGGTGCTTCCTTCATTCAGTCCAAAAACCACATTTTCCGACTGAAAAGATTTGGCACATCTTAGATGTCAGAAGAGTATTGAAAATATATCTCAAGTGTACAGAATCAACAAGATCAGGCCCTCTATTTGTGTCCTTCCATCCAAAACGTCAGGAACTCAGACCTTCCAAGTCCTTCACTGCTATCTGGATTAGATGATGTATTGTCATAGCCTACAAATCATCAGAGGTTCATGGTCCAGAAGGAATCAAGGCAAACTCCATGACATCCCTTGCAAACTTATGAGCTGAATAAGCAAGTTTGTCCACATCAGAAATTTGCAAAGCAGCATCTTGATCTACAGCTAACACGTTTATTAAGCACTATAAGATGGATTTTCTGTCTTCAGCAGAGGTCTCCTTTGGCAGGAAGGTGCTGCATCTGGTGGCCCAGAAATAAGTCTTCTGAGCAAAGAGGGGGGTACTTCCTTGTTTCCTTTCCTATCGAACTTTTTTTCGTAACCCTCCCTATATCTGTTCACTTCTTGCTACTTCCCAGATGTCCATAATTGTAGGAGACACTGGGCTGCAGAATGGACAATTTCTTACCAATAATTTCCTTTGTGCTAGCAGCATCTCCGACAATTCTGCCAACCCTATATGGCTCATGAGCCAAAGGTCAGATACTAAGTGACACCATTACCATATGACCGGCTTTCTTGGTCTAATGTACATAGTTATTTCATAACCTCTGGAGTATTTGTTAGTGATTTTACACAAGTTTTACAGCTTTGGAAAAGCTTGCAGCAAGTGGGAGCAGAGTGGGCATGGCCAGAGCATGCAATGGTGAAACAGTGATCAATCTCCGGTGAGCTATGGAGTAAGGAGAGCAGCCCACAGATGCAGAATTGTGGGAGACTGAACAGGAACACTAAGGGAGAGCCACATCCCAGATAAGTGCTTGGTGTGCTAGTCCTTCTCAGCCTGGACACACAAGTCTAGGGATGTGCAGCTCAACATACATCTACTAGAGCAATTCATGTGGTTCACTTTGGACCCAAAGTGAGACCAGATAAACCAGCATTGACCAGCACTCCCTCAAACTCTCTCTGTACTCTGGGAGCAGTGAAAAGAAGGTAAAGAGGATACTGGCGGAGTCAGTGCTGATGACTGCTTTGGCACCAATTACCTCAGCATCAACAGCCACATCACTAGTAGTTCTGGCACTGACAATTCAGGCTTCTGTACCAACTGCCCGAATCAGCTCATGCAGCAAAGCCAGCACCTGAAACCATTCGTAAATGGGATAGAGACTCACATAGCCAGTCTGAGCATAAGCATAGCTCCTAGACTGAGGGGAGCTTCTGGAGAGAGAACACAGAACACCACTCTAAGGGCAAAGTCTGTTAAGCAGTTAAGACGATGTGTATGCTGTACAGTGACATGCAAAGAGTAGAGATCATTGTAGAATTTTGTACATATTTCATTCATCTTGCTCCTTTCCATTTATAAAAAAGGAATGAAAATCATGTTTTATAAGTTTTAAGATACCGTATGCATGATTGCTATTTAATGGGTCATAAACAGTATAATAATGCACATGATTTTTTTCATGTGCATTACCATTAAATGTTAAACATAAGCCCTTTGTGGGTCCTTTTATTTTGAATTCCTGTGTTCCATTAATAGTCTGAAGACAATCAGACTTATTAAAGAAAAATAACAGATTTCTCTCCTTTTTTAATAGTTTGTGGTGATAACAGTGTGTTTAAAAGCTGGATTAGAGACTTCATATTGGACCTTGGTAAGAAAATGCTTATTATTCATGCTCTCAAGTACACAATAGAAATATGTGATAGATTAAATTTCCTTATTACATTATTATTAATTGCCACTAATCATTATTACATTTATCACTCAAATTATGCTATGCACTTTACAGTATCAAGTAAAGATACAGTGTATGCCTCAAAGATCTTATATATACTCTGAAATGATAAAATATTGTGGGTCAAAAAAAATGAAAAGCAATGAAGAGGAGGGACTTAGGACAAGAATTAAAATAATATCACCTGGTTATGCAGTAAAGCACAAGTTGGATGTTCTCACTAAGCTGTATGGGAATGTTTTTAATTTACTTTTGAAAATAAGTATTATCTTGCTACAACTAAAGGGACAGTAGTAGTTTTACCATTTGCTTAGCAGGCACAGAGTTGGGCCAATGCTGGGCATTTTTGAAAATCCCATTTGTCAGAATTGCACTGTAAACTTCCAAGGAAAAAGACCATCTTTCTTAGAGTGTTCTGTATAGCACTGAACTCATTGTAGGGACTGAAAAAATATTAAATATGTTTTGATTATTCTGTTTTTCAGTTTAGCCATATAGCAATATGGGGAAGCATTGCACTTTGGATAGTGTTTTTTGGAGTCTACTCATCCTTGTGGCCTGTCATTCCCATGGCACCTGACATGTCTGGGGAGGTAATGTGTGTCTTTTAACTAATCTCCAAATCTCTGCATAAAATGTGGTTGAAATGCTCATTTAGGTTTGATCTTTATTGGATTGCACTGTTTGCCGCAGGGACAGGAGAAAATTGTGAGGATTTTTCCCAGTATTTGAGAGAATTTTTGAACACTGACATAGTGTATTGGGCAGGCTTCTCACATATCTATAGATTTATCTACGTCTAATTGCTCTGTTATTATTGTCTTGTTAAAGGAACATAGGTTTGTACATTCTTATAAAAATTAGTTCAACAGCAGCAGAAAAGGGTTCTCTATGTGACTACATCACACAGCAAAGTGGGAGACCAATACCTAATCTAGTTGTAAGATTGATAGTACAGTAAAGGCTGTTTTATCCAGCATGTTGGGAGCATAGGGGGTGCTGGTAAGTGAAAAATGCCAATTAACTGAGAGGGAGGGAGTTTGGGTTCAGGAGGGGTGCGGGGCTGGCGGTTGGGGCGTGGAAGGGGATGTGGGGTGCAGGCTCTGGGAGGGAAATTGGGTGCAGGCAGGGGCCTGGGGCAGGGAATTGGGGCTTGGGATGCCAGATCCAGGGGATGCTCACATCAGGCAGCTCCTAGCAAGCAGCGACCTGTCCCGGCTGCTCCTAGGCGGAGGCGTGGCAGGCGGTTCTGCACACTTCCCCAACCCATCCCGAGCACTGGCTGTGCAGCTCCCATTGGCCAGGAACCATGGCCAATGAGAGCTGTGGTGGTGGCGCCTGCAAGCGGAGGCAGCGCACAGAACTGCCTGCCGCACCTCCACCTAAGAGCAGCTGGGACAGGTCACCAACTCAAGGGGTTATATTGTAGGCTGGGAGCACAAAAAGTATGTGGCCATTTCACTCCTCTGCAAAGAGTGAAACATGCTTTTTCTGTGTCAGTCTCCTTTGGAGAGGCTAGTACCACTATGAGCATGAACTTTTTCTCAAGGAAGTATAATTTATCACACAGCTGTGCATTTTGGATATCCCTACTACTAATTCCACAAGTCCAGTGTTATGCCAGGGTAGGGTGACCAGATAGCAAGTGTGAAAAATAGGGGCAGGAGTAATAAGTGCCTATATAAGACAAAGCCCCAATATCAGGACTGTCCTTATAAAATCGAGATATCTGGTCACACTATGCCAGGGTAAAATTTTTATTTTCTGGAAAGACTGAGAGAAAATTTTGGATGATGCAAAATGTTGAGGCAGATGAAGCATTTGGGAGATAGGTTTCCAAAAACAGAAGTGCTATCCCTACTGAAAAATGTTCCAAACTTTTTGGCTCATAATAATTCCAAAGCAGCTTGATCTACAAACTCACATTTATTTTATTTAATTTGTTGTAATGAAACATGGTTCCTTTGCTTGTTTAGAGTGGGATTAATAAGGTAATTATTTTATTATTAAAATCAGTTTGTAAATACATCAGAAAACCTGCAGTGTTCCTAAGTCCAAACATTGCTTTTCTAAGAGCTTAGGAAATGTGTACCAGCTAAATGCTAGATTCCTGAACTGCTCATAAGTAAAGTTTTCATTTTAGGAATTCATCCATTGGATTTCTCAACTTGTTGTCTATGGCCAAAGCCAGTCCCATCCAGCTGACAGTGTGGGCGCAGATCAAAATCATGGCACTGTTGTATTAATTTAGATGGACTGTGTGGACCCAAAGAGTTAAAGGTGTTAACAGGACTCTGAAACTATCCAAAATTTAAAAAATTTAAACAAGTTTTGGGGTTTGGTATACAGAGACCTCAGCCTACTTAGTGCTATGGCAAACACATAATTAAAAATATTTTAACCCTTTATTAAAGATGGATAGGGGAGGAAAAAACCAGTTAAAGCTTTTGAAATGTTTAAAGTATTAGGTAAGGCTTTCATTTCAACAACATCCCTTAGTCCCTTTCCCTTTTGCTGGACAGAGTCTTTAAAAGGAAAAAAAGGCATGTTTGACAGTCTCTTAGATGGTAATAACTATACTTTTGGGGGGAAAGAGAAGAAGTTAGTTAAGATGGGCTGGAGCTGATGATGTAGCTGTTGTTAAAGTCTGATCCCTTTTCCTAGAAGACAAAACAAAATAAACACACACAAAAGGGGGAAGAAAAAAGGAAAGCAAAGATAGAAAATGCAGCTTCTGTCTCTGATGTTAACTCTCACTTGCAGTTTCAGCTGCTGGAGGAATTCAGGCACAGCACCTGGTCTTATCAGTCACTCAGAAACCAGGCAAACTTGTATTGGCATTGGGCTATTTAGCACATAGAATTTAGAGGCCTCTTTTTGGTCACAGACTTACAGCATTATTGGAGAATATACAGTCTTGGCCAACAAAGCCTTAAGATGTCTTTATTAGACAGAAGAAAAAGGGAGAGACAGATAGGAACGAGAAATCATAAGGTGGGGAAAGAAAAGGACACACAATGGGTGAGAGTATTAGAAAGTCTTACATCCAAGATGGTATCCCGGATTTATCCAGAGCCAGTGGAGATAGTAATATCATCTGGCTCCTGCTCTTAGCCTGGTCTGGTCAGAACATCTTTCTTCTTTCAGGATGAGGATGAAGCTGGTGAGAGTGGCAACCATGATGGTGAAGCTTATTCCTTCCCCTGCTCTTGTCTTTCAGTCAGTCAGTGTCACAGTCGCCTCCTTCTGTTCATCTATATTTTCCTCACAACATCTCTTTTTTTTAAGAACCTCCAAAGGGGAGTAATGGGTGGAATAGCCTGTCTTCTCGTTATTTTGTCCACCAATTAGGCCTACTTTTCAACACACCAACTTTGGTTCACTGATTTTCGGTTCCACATTTCTCTTGTTTACCAAGTATGATCTTAACACAGTCATTGAGTTGTATCAGTAGGCTTTTTTGTTTGGACTGTCTCACTTTTGTACTATTTCCCATCAACATTTGTTATTATAGGTTATTGCGACATTTTATGAACTTACACTCACTTTTTACAGTTGAGCTCGCAATTTGGGTAAATTTTGTAGGCCCAGTTATCACAACAGCACGTAATTCCATCATAATCTGGACGCCGCCTTATTGACATAGTGGTTCCTGACAGGGTGGAATTCTGTAGACAAAATATATCAGAGTAGGTTGCCTGAGACCTCTTGACCTTGAAAAACCCATTTAACAAAAATACTGTACTTGTAGTTGGGGGACAAGATTGTGGTGCAGTGCAAACGAAAAAGTATGTATATTTGCTTGCCCACACAAATACTGCTTGACAACTTTCTTCACCTGTCTGAGTCCAGCATAAAGATTAACTTAATCAACATACATTTGGCAGCTATTTCATGAATTAGTCAAAGGCAGATCGATGTTTCCACAGTCTCTTGTCCTCTGTTTTGCGTGGGGGCTTGAGCTAGTCAAAAAATAAGGATGTGATTTTCACAAAAATTTTTATGAAAATGGTCACTTCTTTTTTAGAAAATTTGAATTTCTAAATGAGTTTTACCAGCTGTACTCCTTACAAAGCTGATGAATACTTCTTTTGAGTGACTGAGTACCTATGAAGCTCAAGTTTTATTGAACATGGAAAGTCATTTTTCTAGTGGCAGAGACTTCAGTATGTAGAGTGATTTGGCTTCAGTCTGATTCACCATATACCAAGTTTTACAAGGAGAAAGTGGTGCTGCAGACTCATCCTAAAATTAGTTTCCAAGGTGATGACAGAGTTCCACTTTAATGAGCCTATTATCCTGCCAGTATTCTTCTCTCATTCTGCTGAAGAGGTGCAGCTTCAGCCAAAGTTCTTTCACTGGTGATGATCATATGGGACTTACTAAAAGGTTCTTAGGGTAGCAGTTTAACACCAAGGTATCATATGACCACCAATGTGAAGAAGAGGAGGCTTGGTCTCCTACCTGCTGACACTTATCCCAGGAACCAAAACACTAGAGCTGGTTGAAAATTGGAGGGATAGGATGGGAAATTGTGAAAAATGTGTTCTTTGATTTTTCACCAAAAAAATTTTAATTTTCCAATTTTCAACCAGCTTTACAAAATATGTTTAGAGTTATAGTTGTTCTGTGTGCCTCACACTAGAACTGGGAATCCTGCATGGGGATATATTCAGAAAAAGCCAAATTACAAGGTAAGTAAAGAGTCCATTTTAATGGCTGGTCTTTAGCAGGTACAAGGGGCAACTAACCTTAACACTTAAAACTTCTTGTGCGTTAATATGCTAACTATGACAACCAATTAAGACCTCATATTATATCTTAGTTTGTGGGATTTTGACATTTACATGAGATATTAAGAAACTTAGTTTTTCCACTCTTTGAAGTGTTTTATGATGTGTATGATAACTGCTGTGTGTATTTGGTTTAACAGCTGACAGACTGTTGTGTTCTCTAGAACATTCAAAAGTTCACACAGTAGAAGACAGTTCCAATGGGAAAGTCCAAAATTCTTGGAATGGACTGGTCTTTTCTATATAGGCTTTGCACTCATCATCATAGCATCTGATTGCCTTCCAGTAGTGCATTGAGCAATGTGACTAACATCTGTAAGAATGTTTTGTTCTTTTTCTCATCCTCTCCTCAGGGCGGGGTGGGGGGATTGTGTGTGCAGTGAAGTGTTTTGGTAGGGGGGATTGTTTTGGTTTGTTTTTTATTACATATATGTTGCTGTGTGTTTATATTAGAGAAGGCAAGATCAAAGAACTGTACCTTGTACTTGGAGCTGAAAATGGTTAGGTTTGTGATCCTTATTTCCTATGAATCCAGGATGAAAAGTGGTTCCTGGCATTTTCCCCCCTAATTTTTCCTACCCATGTGCGGAATGAATTTTGTTATGTGCACCAATATGGGCTCTGGCTGGGGTTGCGGGCTTTGGGGTGGGGCCGGGGATGAGGGGCTCAGGGCTGGGGCAGAGGGTTGGGGTGCAGGGGGTGAGGGCTCTGGCTGGGGGGGACAGGCTCTGGGGTGGGGCTGGGGATGAGGGGTTTGGGGTGCAGTGAGGCTCCTCCCCCCCAGCACTCTCTCCCCACAGCAGCAGCACCTGGGCTGGGGGAACAGGCGCCTCTCCCCTGGCTGCGGCAAGTCCTGGGCTGGGGCCATAGGATAGGCGCCTCTCCCCGGGCCACAGCAGGTCCAGGCCAGGCTGAGTCGGGGCCGGGGAGGGGCACCTGTCCCCCGGCCATGGCAGGGTCGGGCCAGGGCTGGGCCGGGGGAAGGGCAAAGCAGCAGGTTTGGTGCTTGGGGAGAGGCATCTCTCCCCGCCGCAGCCCTGAGCGGCGCTTAATAGGCAGCTGCGCGGCCACACAACTTAGAAGGAATTTAGTCCCTGGTATAGGTAAAATTGTTGCCAGGAGGAATAGCTAGGTATAGCCAACACTGGTGGGTAAAAGGCTTTGCTTCCCCCGCCACAAGCCCTCACCATCTTTATCTTTGGCCTTCTTTATGCGCTTTATTTTATTTTGAACCTTTATGATTAAGTACATTGTATTTCATTTTCCACCTCTGGAGTCTATTCTAGTAAATAAAGCAACTATATCTTTCTCAGTCTTAGCCACAGATTCTAGCATGGTAGAGCTTGAAATATTAAATGCTCATAGGAAATTGTCATAAGATCTCTTTTCTACCATGAGGGATTACAGAAGTAGCAGAAAACCTTACGATTTCAAATGAAGAAACTTTGACATATAATGTATGAGAGAAAATGAGGGAAACATTTCAAAATTTCCTGTGACCTCACAGTAACTTTCCAGTCTGTAATGTGATCTGTATTACACAGTATAATGTTTAACTGTAGTAACAATAAACCTTTCAATGGGCTTCACTGTATTTGTTGTCCATAAGTACTGAATGAATACTTCCACACTAGACAATCTGCTTTTCAGATCATTTTCCTGAAATTTTGCCTGACAGCATTGTGTTTTTTCTAAATTATCAGAAAGGAAACACAATTCTTTGTAGTCACTTGTGGTTAGATTTATTAGGGAGATGGTCTGTTTGACACCACTACAGAGAAACCAGACATATCCTGGGATTTTCACTTTGTCCCACCTAAAAAGGGAAAAAGAAAAGATGCCTAATTCTTGTAATCTCTCATAATTTGCAACTTTTTAATTTTAGACAGTATACATGCTTCCCCCAAACCTTCATCTTGACTTTGCTGACCCCAGAAGCATAGGTAAGCATGGAATGCGGGTAGGAGAAAAAGGCCTGTTGTTATGAGGAGGTGTTGGGAGAGTTGGCTTCCCACAGCCTCCCTATCAGCTGTCTGAACCAGCAGCTTCTCAAGGCAATGCTGTTGTCTGCCTCCCAGCAACACTATCTTGAGCGCTCAGTCACTGCATCTCTTGCAGAGCCACCAGCACCTCCCTTCTCTTCCCTTCTACTTGCAACTCCAACCCACCAATTGCTCTCTTGCCCCTCCCCCAGCAATCATAACCTCCTCCCTCTCCCATTTGTATGGAACTCTGACTTGTTCCTTCCAGAGACCCACATTCAGCTCATCTCATGCAGCTTCCAGCAGCTTGTTTACTTATGGCAGCATCCACACACACACTCCTTCTTCTCTAACCCTATTCAGATCAGCTATCTCCATTTACTGCCCCCCGCCCCAGGCTCCCTTGTTGACCATTCCCTCCTTTCCCCTACTCCCACTTATTGCCCCCATGGTTATTCCCCTATCCCCTTTCCACCACTCACTGCCTCCGTACTCCTTTACTCCCTTCCACACTCACTGCCCACCCAGAATCTCACCCACAGCTCCATGTTAGCTCCCACTCATTGCACCCCAGAATAACCTGGACATCCTTTTTAGCCAAACTTTCCTGTCTCCGCTTCCAGCATCTGTCATGCACTATCTGTATCCCACCATAGGCATAATTCCCACCAACATAAAAATCTCCTATTAACTTCTTACCATCTGGAGGGGTGACATCCCAACTTTGATGAACTTCATAAGATACTGAGAGTCTGCCTTGGATCATCACTCAGAGCCAGGAAACATTGTTGCATCCAAGCCTAGGCATTCTGTCCCTGACAACTTAGCTCTTGACAAGGTAGACATCTGTAGGACTGTTGTTGCTGTGCAAGTGACTCATGTCTTCCTGGAATCATGGAAGCCATCCATCCAAAGAATTTATAATTCCACTTGGAAGAGATTTGTGGTCTGGTGCAGTCAGGGCCAAGTGGACTCTTTTCCTTATGCTGCACAAAACTGCTTGACTACCTTCATACGCTGTCTGATGCTAACTTACAGACTAATTCCACCCAGTACATATAGTAGCTATTGTGTCCTATTATCTACAAGCTGAAAGTAGACAAGTGAGCACCTGGTCATCAAGTTCATTTGGCACTTGGCACTTTTAAACACCTGCATCAAAAAGCTTCCTGTATCATGGTAACAGTGTCAGTTGAAAAAGCATTTTTAATCTACAATACAGTGTACTGCCAGGTGAAAAGCTATTTGTGTTTTTCTAAATTCCATATTATAGCTATTGAGGAAAAATACCTGATCTTGTGGTCACTTATTTGTGGTATATTTCTGTAATTAATCTAGATCTGTTGCAATAAACTTCTACGTTTAAAGTTTCCTATAACATACATAACTCTAATCAAAGTAGTTATTGGTTGTTCATGTTTCAGTATAGTATAAATGTGATAGGACATAGATATTTTATAACTGAAAGATTCTGTAGATCTCATGCAAATAATACTTCATTTTGTTTAGAGGAGCACTAAAATAAGAAAACAGCTTGACTTAAAAAATGTTTGAATTGGAAAATCTTGCTGTGGTATAGTTAGCTGGTATAGTTGTCTCCCTCTCCTCAAACAAACATGGATGTGATTTAAGAGAAGGAGACCTTTTTAAAAAACCTGACTTGTATATGTTCACACCAGTACAACAATTTATGAGGCAAGGCATGCTCTAGGAAAGTACCGTGCTGTATAAACTTATGCTACTTGCCTTTCATAATTGTCTGAATGATGCTGTTGGGTGCTTATGTATTTTTAAAATGAGGACTGAGCTTTTCTATTTTTGCCATTGTGATTAGTAAACCAGATTAAAAATATAAAACTTACTGCAACAAGAAACAGTTCGTATAGAAATTAATAACAAAAGCTCAGTATCTGCAGAACTGTTAAATTTATTGTGGTACTGTAGACATGCACTGTAAAGTTCTCCAGAACACCATCTGTTTCTGCTCCATCTGGCCTAAGGGATCTATAAAACTACTGAAGGAAATTGAAGTTAAGGAACAAGCATGTGTTCTACAGAATTTCAGATCATTTGATTGAGGTTTGTAGAATCCCTGTGAAAAACAATAAAACTCTTTGTTGGACATTTATGCTGCACCCTGTAGGAAAGGTATTACTATACTATATTAACAGTATTAGTTTCTGAAATATTGCTTCAGTCTGTATTATCCAGCATAATAAATTATCTTACATATGGAATTGCACTGTTAAAATATTTCATATTCATCTTTTAATTATTATTCTAAAAATAATAAAATTAAACTTCTTGAGAGAGAAAAAAAATGTAGATGTTTATCAAAGGTTAAAGTACTTAGACAAGTACCCTCCAGGGAAGAACTTACTTGCAGTCTCAGATTTTTATCTAATAGAGCAAAGCACAACATTCAGACTAATAAAAGATGCTGTTGGTTGATATTTCTACTGTCCCTAGCATTTTAAAAAATATCTAGGTTCATTATTAAAATCTCTCTCTTCAGGAATGTAGGTTAAAAACAAGTCTTACTTATAACACTGTAGCTTTAGGAAATAACTTCACAGTATTTTTCGTAAATATTGCTGGAAAAAGAGAAAGATGTACATAATTTATTGTGGTACATCAGGTTTTGAGAACATCTACAAACCCCAAAAATGTGCAGACTAGTGATTTTCCTATTAAACTCTTTGGGTTAGAAGAAACCAGAGAAATGGATATCTTTCTGTACCTTCAAATATTTTTTAAATCAGATACAAAATGCAAATATGCAGTGTGACAGTTACAATATGTAGCATGATGTAGAATTTCTTATAGTACATAAGTAACCAAGCAAAAACAGCATAAACCAGCTAAATAAAAAATGTTAACAGTCTCGATAAATTTGTTTTTCAACAGATGGTGTAGATCACAATTTTTTTTAACATATTGTAAGCGTAGCGGTGAAAAAATAATAGCCTAGAGAGTACAATGGAAGATGTCACTGGGGCGGGTGAGGGGCCCAGCTAGAGCCTGTGTGCTCCCGTGGCTCCCTGTTACCTGTTGGGCTGTGCCCGCCCTGCTCAGAGCCTCCCCGCTCCCAGTCCAGCTACTGCCTTGGCTCCCCACTCCCAGCTGGGCTGCACTCTCCCTGCTGGCAGCCAGCCTGTTGCACTGAGGCTCCCTGCGGGGAGCCCTGATACTGCCCGTAGGCACTTGGCTCCCTTTTCCTCACAGGGAGCCCAGCTGCTCCCCTAGACTCTCTGCTTCCTCCGCAGCCTGGCTTTTGGTGGGGAGCTCCGCACCCAGAGTCTGAGTGGCTCCCAGAAGGGAGCCGGGAGCCTTGTTGCAGCCACCAGGCTTCCCGCGGGGAGCCTCAGGACAGCCACTGGGCTTCCCACGGGGAGCCGGGAGCCTCCGGACAGACGCCGGGCTCCCCACAAGGATCTGGGAGCCTCAGGGCAGCTGCCGGGCTCCCTGCTTGCTCCCCATGAGGAGCCCGGTGGCTGTACCAATGCTGGACTCTGGGCGCAGAGCTGGGAGCCCACTGCGGTGGGAAGCTGAGAGCCCTAGGGGCAGCCTGGCTCCTGGTGGGGAGCTGCCTGTGGAGCTGAAAGCTCAGGCTCTCAGCCTCCCACACTGCTCCTCTTAAGTTGGTGGAAGCGCTCCTGGTGAGAACGCGCACCACCGACAGAAGGAGGTGTGGACATGAACCACCAGAGTAATTACTGTAGTGATTGTAAGTTGACCCAACATAGGTTGACTTATGTTTTTAGTGTAGATGTGACCTAAATCATCCTTAAAAGGAGAAGGGAAATGATAAGGATACTCTGAGGTTGGTTGTGGACACCTCTCAAAATGACCATCAAACTGACTGCTTTGAGGATAGTAGCAGGTTTGTGATGGCAGTGGTTACCATGGAAGAAGATCCTTCTAGGAAATCTCTGCCTCTTTCTGGGCAGATCAGGTGGCCTTTGTTAAGGCTGATCGTACAAAGAAAACTGTCTTGACTGCAATTGGTGTCTGGATTGTTTCCTCTCGGGCTGATGAGTATAAATGCCAAAGGAAAATAATGTTGCTCCAGAGTCCTTACGTGTAACACCTAATCAGTTTTTGCACTAAGACAGTCATTCCCCTCAAAGGGAAGGTCTTCAATAGTATCATTATGAGCTGGTTCAACTATGTTATGGAATAGGTTGACCCTCATTTAAACTGATGGGTGTGAATACATCTTTCATTTAAGAGAGCTATGAGAGACAGTTAAAGAGATCCACCTAAAACAAGGCATCATGGGGTCTGCCCAGAAACTAACACCATGTGGCAAAGGGTTCCACAGTATGTTGTTTGACCAGGTGGGTGTGGGAATCTGCCAAAGAGAGAGAGGTTAGATTGAAATAGACAGACAAACCGTCATGGTTTATGACCTTAGAAGAAGCTAGGGAAAGGAATTCTAGGGCTCGGGCTGGTAAAGAGGCTTGGGACCGTAAGCAAAGAAGCTATACCATGTTTTGGTTCCTCCTGTGATCAGAGAACTGGACTTTGTACATACTTTGTAAATAAATAACATTGCATCAAAGAAATGTCCAGACTCCATTGTCAATTTCTACTTCCAACTGGAACACCTTCAGGGCCCTAAACTTTGACTAGCTACTCAGGTCAAAAAGGTGTAATGAAATTTTGGACTTCCATGGATATCCCTAAAAATTGAAGGAAGGAAGCATAATGCATGGTGATTGCTGTAGCCATTGATCTAGATCTGTGATACTCAGACCGCACTGGTTCAGGAGCCAAATTAAAGATCAACATTATCTAAAAGAGCCACAGTAGTGTGAATTCATTGTTTCATTCACTCTAATACTATATATTCATATTTAAACAGTATTACAAGGGAAATATTTTGTGTGTGTGGATAGATAGACAGACAGATAATTCTCACAGCAAAATGAATGACCAAGTATTATTATTTTATCAACTACAATTGGTTAATAACATAGTAAAAGCATCCTGATTGATCAATAGTTAAATCACCCAATGTTTTAATATCATGTGCTGCAAAGAGTCGCAGGAGACGCATTAAAGAGCCACTTGTGACTCGCAAGCCTCAGTCTGAGTATCACTGATCTAGATGCAGAGTATGATGCATCAGTAGCAGCCAACAGGTAGGTACTTCCTGTTAGTTGAGCCACTGCAATCTATTATTTTAACTCCTCCCTGTAATTGGACAGGATCTTATCCAAGAAGTCTGATACTCTGTGTCAATTAAAATAGTCATATCTAGAACTTGGTAGTTAGGTATTCAAAGTTGTAAATAGCAGATGAATAGCTCTTCCTAATGAAAAGATCCAGCTGCTTTGGCTCCTTGGCCTTAGGAGTAGAGTTGAATGTTTTTTGTCTTGTTCTCGCCTGAGCTGCAATGACAGCCAAGGAACCTGGTGCAGGATGGAAATAAAAATATTCAAAACCCACAGAGGGAACGTGGTGTCTCCTGTCCATCATTTTTATAGTTGGAGGTATGGAGGCTGGAGTTTGCTATAACTGAGCCAGTTCCAGAAGGCCCTTATTGACTGGCATAGCAAGTTTTTCAGGAAGAGAAGAATGTAAGATGTCCAGCAATTTGTGGGCTTTTTCCTAGATTCTGTTGGGATCTCCAACACCTCTATCATTTTGCAAAGGAGATCCTGAAATGCCCTATAGTCATCAGGTGATGTAGAGGGTGGCACCACTTCTTCATCGGGTGACAAAGATGATTTGTGAGCAGTTATGATTTCAGCAGGTTGGTGCTGGAGTTGCTCTTCCTCAGAAGTTTGTGCTGGTGAAATCTCTGTACGTGATTTCACCAGGAACGTGAAACGGTTGTTGTTGAGGATGATCTCTAGATAACTCTTGTGAAGAAGGTGATCTTGCTCTTGATACAGCAAAGAAGTTATGCCTTGTAGCATGCTCAACACACCACAATGCCTCTTAAGGCCAGGAATGAAGTCCATATGGTTACAGAGTGGCTGACCAAGGAAGGGGATACTAGACAGCAGGTCTTCCTGGAACACCCTTAGATTACTATGACCCCTAACTCTGTAGTCTACTGGAAAAATGAGTCATGGAGGGGGTGCCCTAGGAGAATAAAGAAGTGAGCCATGTGCACTGATATCTGAGACAGATAAGTAATAAGAATCTTCTCTTGTAAAGGACGAGCAGCCCTCATTCAGGTCTGAAGTTTAGACTCTCAGGGAGCTTTTTCGTCAACACCAAAGACATCCCAGTACTAATGGCTGTGGTACTGGCTCCATCAGTGTTACAAATTAAGACAGTAAAGTATATTCGGGAAGGGCTGAAATAGCCAAATCCGCCAGTACCATAATTCTTGATACCAATGACATGAAAACCAAGATAAAAGTCAGTATGGTCAGTACCAGAGTTGGTGGTTCTGATATACCAAGAATGTCAGCACCAAGATCAAACTGCTGGCCACCATAGAGTCATAGAAGATTACGGTGGGAAGAGACCTCAGGAGGTCATCTAGTCCAACCCCCTGCTCAAAGCAGGACCAACCCCAACTAAATCATCCCAGCCAGGGCTTTGTCAAACTGGGCCTTAAAAACCTTGAAGGATGGAGATTCCACCACCTCCCTTAGTAACCCATTCCAGTGTTTCACCACCCTCCTATTGAAATAGTTTTTCGTAATATCCAACCTAGACCTCCCCCACTGCAACTTGAGATCATTGCTCCTTGTTCTGTCATCTGCCACCACTGAGAACAGCCTAGCTCCAGCATGGGAAGCCCCTGATGCAGTACCTTAGTCGCCATATACAAGTCTGAGATAACAATGGGTATCAGAGATCTGACCCTTGAGTCCTCGCAGCTACCAGAGCAACCCTGACTCAGCCTTGAGCTGCTCTTTTTAAAAACCGTAGAAAGAGGAGACTTATCTCTCTCTTTCTTTTAGAAGTACATTTAACAGGGGGTCCTCTTTTGTGCTTCTTAGATAAGTGGTGCAGGGATCCGCCCCTTTCAGATTGGGAGGAGGCGGGTTGCAGGAGAACACCAGTGGGATAGCTACAGTGCAGCTGGCGATATAATGTCTAGCTACTAAAAATAGCAGTATAGCTGCAGCATTGGCTAGCCACCCAAGTACATGCCTAGGGTATTGGACACTATTGTACTCAGGCAGCTAGCCCATGCTGTCACCCGCACTGCCACTCTACACTGCTTTTTTTAGTATGCTAGCTTGATCAAAGTTAGTGTGAGTATGTCTACCCGAGCTGGAAATTACATCCCCATCTGTAATGTAGGGCACTTTTTGCTAGGGACTGTGCCAACTTCAGTGTATCTCGTCTCTCTGGGTCTGAGACAGGTCTCATAGGGTACATCTGCACTGCAAAAAACAGTGGCAGCAAGTCTCGGAGCCCAGGTCAACTGATTCAGTATTGCAGGTCTCATGCTTCAGGGCTAAAAATAGCTGTGTAGATGTGCCCAGGCTCTGTGACCCTCCCCACTTCTCAGTGCCTGGGCTCCTGGAAGGAATGTCTACACTGCTATCCTATACTATCCTATAATGAAACTATGTACAGTACAAACAAACAGGGATTGCAATTGCAAATGGCAGGAACACAGCTAAATCGACTCCATCTCACAGCCACAGAAGGAATTGAGGATCGGTTGGTCATCATGCCCTGTTTATGCCCTTTGGTGGCTGGGCTTGAGGGCATGAAGGGTGAAGGTGCAGCCCAATGGGCACTACTGGCCAAAACATTACAATCTCTTGAAAAAGAACAAGGTTTGAAGGAACAACTATCAAATGAGACCCTGAACTACTTGTGCACCAAGTCTTAATCAACACCATGTACCTTTTTGAATCTGTATGTTTATATGAAAATGATACTCATCTGAAAATAAAACTCATTGTATACTAATTGGGCGGGGGGGGAAAGGACACATAAAGCTGTGTTTCTAATCATAGTTGTGTTTATGTACCTATCTATAAATAATCCTTCTAAATATAGTTTTAAAAATAATAAGTGCTGATGATATCAAATATTATTAATATTCATTAATCATGGACAAAATCCTGCTGTTTTTATTCAGTCCTTGCTTGGGCAAATTCTTATTCATTTCACAGGAATTTTGCTTGAGTTGAGGACCTCAGGATTTTGCAGATAGCAATGGTTTTTTACTGCTTCCTTCTCCACTTACTGACAGATTGCCTGATATTTCGTTCCTGATGCTCTCCTCACCTTATTGTTGGCCTCTACTTTGTATTGTGTACCACCAGGTGGGGGGGGTATACTTTTAATATGGTTTCTTTAGTGGGAGCTCTGTTTTTAAGCTGTAAATATAAAGAAAGGGCTATGGAACTAACTACCAGAAAAGATAAAAATGACCTTTAACCTCACTGCATTGAAAACTAAATGCAAAACTCCTCTTCAGCTTAGCTTTGCCTCAGTTAGTTCTTTAACTAGTGTGCATGCACACGCACACAAAACCCAACTATAAATTAATCAAGTTATTTCTCTGTAGATGAGAAGGAGAAGAAGGGAGAAACTGTTATTATTTCTATCCTTAAATACTCGGGAGGCATTCACATACCAGTACTACGGTGATGATAGCTAGATTAGATAAACTGAAAGGCCTTTATAAACCTTTCCACAAAATGGTTTTATTGCTCTTTCCAACTTTGTTGCCTCGCTTTTCTGATATCCTCATCCTGAAAAATGATTTGTCTGAATGTATCTGTAATGTTTCATAAATATAGTAAAGAGAGGGGGAATATCTTATCTAATCATTTCAACTTGATATGTAATTTTCTGATAGTACATATCCTTCAGTGCTTTTAAAAAGTTCTGCAGGCAAAGCTTTTAATAGTCTACTGAATTTAAAAGCAATATGGTAACAATCTTCAGGAATTTCTTTTCTTTAATCAAAACTCAAACAGCAGCAGGAAAAATTCCATAAAAGCTACATTTATGAGCTATCTTAATTTATTTTAGAAAATCTTAATTTTGAGAGTCAACATTTGCAGCGTATCCATGCTACTTAGACAACAATTATTTGTTTTCCCCCTGGGACCTGTTAGTCCTACAATTTACTAGGCTTTCTAACTCTTACTTCAGATTATTTTTGAATTCCCCTGGGAGCCACTTTTGTGGAAGATTCCATTTGGTTTCACAAGGCCTAAAGGGGGAAAAAAAACTTGGCATTGACCACAAATCTCACACATTAGGAACAATTTGTAAACCACGAACAGAGGCAGCCAGAGTCCATCCCCAGAACAGGCTGCTCCTGTTAGTGCCATTGTCTGAAAAGGATTGGTTTGCCATTTCCCAGATGACCTGCCTATGTGTAGAGAGATGTGAAAAGTTAGAGACAAAAATGGTTTCTACAGAGTGAGGGGGGAGCTTTCTTGTACAGAAAGGAAGGAAATACCTCTGTGGGATTTTATTTTTTCCCTCTTCATCCAAAAAATACAAAGAGGCCCTCTGTCTTTAATGCGAGTGTCGGCTTTAAATCTTTTAGGTTTGGATTAACTCTGCAAAAGAAAAAAAAATCTGACAGGCTTTCAAATATGACGCAGAAAAACTTTTTTTCTCAATTCGTGTTGTTCATTTGTAAAGCTAAAGGCTGGATGGACTGAATAGTAGGCGCCAGTTGTTGCTTCATTCATAGTTAGCATTACAATGGTCAGAATTAACATCCTAAGACCTACATTATCACTTTTGCTGTTTCACTAGGAAACATTTAATAGAGTGGCTAAAGCCAGTATAGTTCTTTGCTGTTACCCTAAACTAAAAATATTATTAAAATTAAAAATATAAAGTGATTCAGATCAAATCAAATTGTGTTTTTTCTCTGCCATTTTTTGTTTAGGAAACTGTTGGTTTATATAACTGTTACTTAAACTTAAACTTAAAAAGCTTTTACAAAATATAGTTTTGATAGGCATTTCCTATTAGTATTGATTTTAAGAAGTGAGCATGTCACCAGCATGTCAAGGGTCATGTTTTGGTTATAATATCAAGTGACTTTTATGTGAATAAATTTTTCTCTGTTTTGTTACAGATATCTAAAAAGATCTTTTTGGTTGAAGTTGTGAATTGTAGTTATTTTAATCCTAGCATTATTATATATATTATATTATATTCAGAGTTTATAAATTTGTTTATAGTAATTATTCTGGCTAAAAAATAAAGTGCTCAGGACATCCTCCGTCACCTGTAATAGCTACTATACATATAAAACATGGATGTAGATTAAAAAAAGATACATTTGCAGTTTGCAGCTTGGGTAAAATTTTAAGTTTTCCAAAGAATACATGTATCTACATGCACTCTGAAAGTAAATAGGGCTATATTTGCTACCTACATTATAGTAAGACTTTGTGAAAATGACTGTCTCTTTCTAGACCGTAAGTAATGTCCCACAAACAGATCTGAAACAAACTTTAATTTATGTGTGCTTAAAAAAAAAAGTAGTATTTAAGCTACTTATTCAAAATGTCTGCATTTTTCCCCTAAATGGGGTATTGCTAATATTAGTAAAATTTTGCAGTTTGTTTATTATTTCAATTAGGTGCTGCAAATTTAACCTTTAGAAGCAACAAGACTTCAAGAAATGAAATCAAAGAATTAAAATGCTGTTGTGTAGCAATGTTACTCTTAATCTCTGTGAAATCTAATTGCATTACAAAGACATTTTTAATATACTAATTACAAACAACTGACAATTTATTAATCGTAGATTATTTTCGTTGCAATCATAATATCTCTGATATAGATGCTTGGCATGTGTTACAAAGGCAAATTAAGACTATTTTAATGCCCTTTATACTAATTTTGCATAGAGAGTATTACTTATTTTGTCTTTGGTTGTAACAGGTGTGCAGAAACAAGTTAATTAACATGGACATGAGAAATTCTGGTTTCCCTTCTGACAGTAAAAAATAAAGACTAAATTATACACCTAACTAAATGCCAAAAAGTGTGTTGGTAGTAAAGTATTTTATTTTTGCAGTAATTTGCTTTATTTTAAAAACAGCTTTTGTTTAGATGTTTTCTTAAAGGATTATAGGAAAGCAGGCGAAGTATACGTAATTTCTCATTATTTTTGCAGTTCTGAATTATAAACAAAACATTTAAACGGTAGTCAGTTTAGTAGTAATGTGTGCTGTACTGGGAGATGTATGACAAGATACTTGTAAGGACAGATATCTTTTTCGGTATCCATTATCTCATATTAGGGTTGACAGCAAATAGGAGTGCTAGTAGAACATGTTCTCAAAGCTTTAACAGTATTTTAAATTGCTATACCTTATTTTAATAATATTCTTTATTAGTATTAGAAATGGGATGGTGTTAAGCTGGGTTTTGGGGGGGGGTTGTTTGTTTTTTATTTTTAAAGAACTGAACAGTTTGAACTTTCCATCAAGCTTTTAACATGAGTAGCATTTACTTACATATTAAGTGTTTGAGGGACTTTCCCCGGGCCCAGTAATTTTTATATTGTATTAGAGAGCCCAGCAAAGTTTGGTTGAATTCGATTTTGATACTTTGAGCAAAGAAAATGCTGAGATGTCTAAATGTTTTGCTATTTTTCTATAAGAGTATCATTTTTGTGATTTATCTATCCAGGCAGTTATGTTGTTCAGCTCTGGAGTCTTTTGGATGGGTCTGTTATGTATTCCTGTGACAGCTTTGCTTTTTGACGTAGTATACAAAGTGTAAGTATAGAACTGTTAAAATTTATAAGGAAAATTATTGTCAAGTTTTAATTTTTCTAAGTATTGGCCAGTTTGTTTAAGAAAATATAAAGAGCTTCATTGATTCTTTCAAATTATGACTCACTTTGTTTATAGTTTACAAATCTTGCCACAATATACCACTACTTTATTTCTTTTTAAATATTTTTGTTAATCAGAACTTTTAATTGATAACTTCTGTTGTTTGTGATTAGCATAACAGCTGACAAAGTGTATTATTTAGAACTGAGGCTTCTTTGAAATTTCTCCTTTCAAAATTTAAGTTGAAATCACTTGGCAAAAATGAATTTGTAAATTTCTATTTTAGAGTCTTGAAAAAGACATATATTATGGTTTCAGCAAGAGTAAATCTGAAAGCACTTCATATTGCAGAATCAAGAGAGCTACTTTTAAGACACTGGTAGATGAAGTTCAGGAGTTGGAAGCAAAATCTCAAGATCCAGGGGCAGTTGTGCATGGCAAGAGGTACTGTAAATACCTGTAGATTGATCTTTTTAAAACAAATTCTTGCTGTTGAATGTTCATAGTCCCATTATACAAACTATCAAGAAACTAAGGCTCTGATCTTGCAGTAAGATGCAAGCAGACAGACACTTGCATCCACATGGATGGGGTTCTCTGCAGGTACAAGAATCCATCTGTGTGCATCTTTTTGAAAGTTCAGGGCCTAAGGAATTATTTACAAAAGGTTTTCAACTGAGTTTGTTCATTTCTGGCTGAACCAAGTTCTGCCAAATTTGGCTAGTCATTGTGGATTAAACCAAATACTAACAGAACCTGGTTTTAAAATCTTGTTTTGCTGCTTTGGCAGTGTTCACAATTGAGACAAAACAAGTTAGAACTTGGTTCATTAACAGCTACATTTATAAACTTTGCCTAAGGACAACTGTTAAAATCAGTCAAAAGCCTTTCAGATTAAGGGCCTAAAGGAAAATAGCAAAATCCCTGCACAGTTTGCTGACATTAAAGAAAACAAATTGACTTAGATATGTAACACCAATCTAAAGAACCTCTGTCTTACTTCATATATTAAATCAAGTAACGGAAAATGCACTAGACAAACCTAAAACAGGTAAGAAATAAATCAAACTTAAATCTCCACTAAGTGCATTCCTCTGACTACTTGCACTCTTCCCAGTGCCAGGCATGTAAGGTTGAAACGGAAGAAGGAATATTATTTCAGGAGACTTGAAGAAATAAAAGCTTATTCAAAAGTTAGAGAAGAATGGCAAAGAATTATACTGAAGAAGAGACAGAAAATAACAGACAAGAACATTTTGCTGCAGTAGCAGAAAGAATGATGAAAGGAATACCTTTGCAAAGGGTCTGGGAGAGAGTAAATCAGTGTGCTTCTTTTGCTGCTGAATCTTGCAGCACTGTTCCCATCTCTACTGTGTTCCCAGACTGCTGATTTCAGTTCAGTTGTCTGGGAAACAGACACCCCTCCATCACACTAAATCTCCTTCCAGGTCCCCTGTGCTTGTTATAGCTCAGGTGAACCTCACTGTGCTTCCAGAGACTAGCAATCATTTTGCCCTATGTGTGCATGTGGTTTATATCAACTAGTGTTTTGCTGGGAAGAGTCTCATTCCTTCTCTCCAGTCAACCATATCGTCCTCTTGTGTCCAAAAGTATTTTCTTCTTCAGCTTCTGTTATTAGGGTAATGTTTTTACAAACAGATACATTTTCTTTTATCATTGAAGATGATCATAAATCCATAAGAGTGTTCTGGAACCATTTCACAATCTAGTTCATCTGTGAGCTTGCATTAATCTTAAGAAAGCCTCCAGAAAAGACTTCAGAAAATTGTTTCACTTGCTGCAAAGACATCCTCATTGGCCCCATTCATCCTCCATACAAGTTGTTTAGTTCTTTGGTTTAATGATTTCTTGTTTTAATTTGGTGCCTTAATCCTGGCTGATCTTTGTATTAATATTAGGGCTGTCAAGCGATTTAAAAAATTAATCACGATTAATTGTGCTATTAATAATAGAATACCATTTATTTAAATATTTTGGATGCTTTCTACATTTTCAAATATATTGATTTCAGTTACAACACAAAATACAAAGGGTACAGTGCTCACTTTATATTTATTTTTTATTACAAATATTTGCACTGTAAAAAACAAAAGAAATAGTATTTTTCAATTCACCTAATACAAGTAATGTAATGCAGTCTCTTTATCATGAAAGTTGAACTTACAAATGTACAATTATGTACAAAAAAATAACTGCATTCAAAAATAAACCAATGTAAAACTTTAGAGCCTACAAGTCCACTCAGTTCTACTTCAGCCAATCACTCAGACAATCAAGTCTGGTTACAATTTGCAGGAGATAATGCTGCCCGCTTGTTTACAGTGTCACAAAGCAGTGTGGACCGATGCATGTTCATTTTCATCATCTGAGTCAGATACCACCACGAGAAGGTTGATTTGCTTTTTGGTGGTTTGTGTACTGTAGGTTTGGATCAGAGTGTTGCTCTTTTAAGACTCCTGAAAGCATGCACCTCGTCCCTCTCAGATTTTGGAAGGCACTTCAGAGTCTTAAATCTTGGGTCAAGTTCTGTAGCTATCTTTAGAAATTTCACATTGGTATCTTCTTTGCATTTTGTCAGATTTGCAGTGAAAGTGTTCTTAAAATAAAGAATATTTGCTGGGTCATCATCCGAGACTGCTATAACATGAAATATATGGCAGAATGCGGGTAAAACAGAGCAGGAGACATACAATTCTCCCCCAAAGAGTTCAGTCACAAATTAAATTAATGCATAATTTTTTAACAAGTGTCATCAGCATGGAAGCATGTCCTCTGTAACAATGGCCGAAGCATGAAGAGGCATATGAATCTTTAGCGCATCTGGAACGTAAATATCTTGTGATGCCAGCTACAACAGTGCCATGCGAATGCCTGTTCTCACTTTCAGGTGACATTGTCGTTAAGAAGTGGGCAGCATTATCTCCCATAAATGTAAACAAACTTGTTTCTCTTAGCAATTGGCTGAACAAGAAGTAGGATTGAGTGGACTTGCAGACTCTAAAGTTTTACATTCGACTGGAAGGGACTTCGAGAGGTCATCTAGTCCAGTCTCCTGCACTCATGGCAGGACTGAGTATTATCTAGACCATTCCTGATAGGTGTTTGTCTAAACTGCCCTTTAAAATCTCCAATGATGAAGATTCCACAACCTCCCTGGGCAATTTATTCCAGTGCTTAACCATGCTGACAGGATGTTTTTCCTAATGTCCAATCTAAACCTCTCTTGCTGCATTTTAAGCCCATTGCTTCTTGTCCTATCCTCAGAGATTAAGAAGAACAATTCTTCTCCTTCCTCCTAGTAACAACTTTTTATGTACTTGGTTTTTGTTTTGTTTTTGAGTGCAGTTATATAACCAAAAAAACTATATTTGTAAGTTGCACTTTCATGATAAAAAGATTGCACTACAATACTTGTATGAGGTGAATTGAAAAATACGGTTTCTTTTGTTTATCATTTTTACAGTGCAAATATTTGTAATAAAAAATAATATAAAGTGAGCATTGTACACTTTGTATTCTGTGTTGTAATTGAAATCGATATATTTGAAAATATAGAAAAACACCCAAAAATATTTAATAAATTTCAATTGGTATTCTATTGTTTAATAGTGCAATTAATCACAATTAATGTTTTTAATCACGGTTAATTTTTTGAGCTAATTGTGTGAGTTAACTGTGAATAATCGACAGCCTTAATTAATATCTACTCACATTACATAGTGAAAATATCATTCTCTGTAGAAGAAACTCTTTATTTGAGAAAATGAAAGTCAGGAGTCTCTGATCTGGTGGACCAACCTTCATTAACAATTTACACTGGACCATTGTAATAACCAACAGTAAATCTCCTATGTCGTAGCAGCCTATATGCACCAGACATCTGTGCAGAGCAAGTGGTTAAATAGTGAGAACACTTTAATATCAACAGACTGGAAATGAAAATCGTCATATTTCACTGAATCTGGTTCTAATCTGTTCAGAAAATACTGTAGTGATTGCAATCAAGGGACAAAAAATGCTGCCCTCCTTAGGTATGCAATACCCATACTAACATGGGCTAAAAAGAATCTTTGAGCTGTCAGAGTAATTGTCATATCCAGGAAATTCAATATTAATTGTCTCAGCCATTCCAGAGGGAATGTAGCCTCAATCAACAAATATTTTACCAGATTTGAAGGATGTGGAGAACTCCAATAATAAATGTGTTTGCCATGAGCCACAACTGCAAAATGGTTCTATCCCACAAGGAGATATGGGGATCCACTAACAATAGAGATTGATACATTTTATGTTCCTCACAACCTTCTCTGTAATTTCCCTTCTTTTCCTTTCATTCCCATGGTCACGTGAAAAGTGCAGAGGAGAAGTGAAACCAACTCTGATACCCCAGTCTTGGTTGCAGAGAAGGGAAGATTACTTATGTATGATTCTGCTTCTCTGAAGATAACCTCATACATGATTCTCATTCTTGGGTTTTATATGTCCAGGCTTGCCACTCATTTCAGTGGAGGCTTAAGATCACAAGAGTTCTAATCCTGTGATGACTACTTACTTATAATTCTGCTGCTTTAAAAATAGCATCTCATAGGATTTTTACTCTTGGGGTATAATATATGGCACAAGACTGACTAGTTATTTCTGATACATTTCTTGTATATTCTTCAGCACTTTGTTCTGGCATTCTCTTATTTTTTCAAGTGGTGCTTTAGCATACCTTTGGTGTCTTAGTGCTTTACTTTAGTGCAATAGAAAAATGTGTTTGTTCACATGAAATTCTACATTAATTTTCACTATGGGGGAATATGAAGCATTGCCTGGAAAGGAGAGAACTGTAAAGATGTGGAGGAGATAACTGACAAATTCATTTCCTCTTGTCTGCAAAGTAGCATAACATAAAATAAAAATATCACCTCACAAATACAAATAGTTCAGGATTTGACCCTCTGTTTGAATTTCTGTCATTAATTCTAAATAGATGTTAACTATTTAAATTCCAAAAATGTTAATTATTTCACTGCTATTTGTTGACGTAGAAACCAACTACCACGTTTGTCCAATACAGATGGTAATACTTTTCTTGCCCTGGCATTGCATGTATTTGAATAAATGTTTCATAGGAATAAGACTGCAAAGTTATAGAAATGGTACTTTTTCCTATTGAACATTCTTTTGAATACTCTGATAAGATCTTTGTAAAAATGAGGATTAAAATGCCATTTAGAATGGCATTATCTAAAATGTTTTATTTTTTGAGTGATCTTCATTGCATTTTACATTTTAGTATTGTATGTTGTAAAAGAAAGGTCTATAAGAATGGAATAAATAATCTCTAGAGCTGTTCCTCATATTTTCAGTCACATCCTCACCCTTCTCTATTTTGATTTGAACACACCTAATGGAAATCCTCAAAGAAGTTGCAAAAATTTCTCACCAATTTTTACTGCCAGTGCTTATATGAAACAAAAAAAGTTCTTTATTTTTAAAAATAATGCTTGAATTGTACATATCATGTACTTTAAAAGGTGGTCATATCGTGAAAATTAATTCTAAAAATGACCTTCTAGAAATTTCATATTTTTTCTTCTCAGTGATTTCAATATCAGATTTCTTAGGTTTGAAGTCAAGAGATACACCTCTACCCCGATATAACGCGACCCAATATAACATGAATTCGGATATAATGTGGTAAAACAGTGCTCCGAGGGGGCGGGGCTGCGCACTCCGGTGGATCAAAGCAAGTTTGATATAACACGGTTTCACCTATAACGCAGTAAGGTTTTTTGGCTCTCGAGGACAGCGTTATTTCGAGGTAGAGGTGTATTTTTAATTATGATCTGTGCAAACTCGATATGAATGTTCTTATTAAATCTTACATCCCTCCCAGTAATAAAAATTCTGCAATCTGAATTTTTCTGCCCAACTTTCAAATAAGATTTTATCTTGTACTTCAGTAAGCAATACACCTAACAGTAGTACAAATTCATTTTTATCAGCAAAGTAAGAAAATAGATTGAGCAAGAAGGTGCCCATTATTACACAGTAACTTTTCTAACTGAAAGAGAACTTGAATGTTTTAACATCACTGACCAGAGAAGCCTATGGGAGCCTATAGTATGTGACTGCCTCAATAAAACAGGTAGTTTGCACAACAGGCAGCTTGATTTTTGTTATCAGATCCATTGTAACTGATATGCCAAGAAGCCTCTTGTGCCTAAAACTGAAATGACTAAAAGTAAGAGGATAAGTGTTTTAAAAGTAAACCATTATTTCAGACCTTCATTGCCAAAAAACATTTCCCAACCTCACACCCAACTCTTAAAATGTGTACTATTTCAGTATTAACATCACTTACAAAAAATATTTTTACATAAGTAAAAATGATTACTGGCATTCAACTGGGCGTATGTGAACAGTAACATGACTAGTTACCTTGACTTGTGCAGGTGTATTGAAATACTTGTATGTCACAAGTGCCTCTTCTTAATATAGTCATATTATCTTTTTATGTAAGCCACTTTTAAATATTCTTAAACTAGAAATGTAATAGGAATATATAAAGCAATAAGCATTTTAGATGGTTGCAAATTTTAATCTGTTCTTGCTCATCTTAATTTACATGTAATAAGATGCATTTAATTACTAGTTTATTTAAATCTTTAAACCATACAAGATAGAAGTTATTTAAGAATACACACACTTCATGTATTTGAACGGTGCTAATGTTCAGCCTGTGCCTCTTAGTGCACCTAATTAGCACAAATGTTGAGGTACTGCAACCTAGCATTGCTTTTGTATCACACCTCACATTACATTACATTTCGCTCTGATAGATGTAGTTTCTTTTCAGAACTCATTTTGAATTCATTTGAAAGATAGTTACAAGTAAACAGCATTATTCTACAACACCTATTCAGGTGAATAGGAGTGCAGAATTGGGTCCCTATGTATTTGAAAATACAGTATGGGTTGAGAGTATAGTACATTTCTTATCTAAGATGTCTGTCTGTCTTCAATTACATTTTCAGTTCAGATATTGAGCCCTATATAGTTCAGTCGTCATTATACACAAACTACCAATAAGAAATTGTTCCATAACTAGTATTCAAATATGAACTTAAAGTGTGCACGTTTAGGGCCCAGTTCTCAAGAGCTTACATATGCAAAAATATGGCTTATTCTAGGCCACAAGCTGGAGATAATCATGTTTGTTCTGTAGGCACCATTCTAGTGACCAGGGTTAGAGCGTTGGATAGAATGTGGCACTGTGGATCTCATTAGAGCAGAGGTTGCCAGAACAAAAGGGAGCCTATTAGGAGAGGTATAGTTTATCTTTAGTGTGGGCTCTGAATATACCTAGATGTCCCTTACCGCCAGCCCCTCAGAGGCTCTGAACATTGTTGAATACCTGCATTGGGAACAGAAATTTGCTTAATAGAGGGATCGTCAATCCTGCAGACAAAGGTATAACAAGATCCTATGGCCAGAAGTTGAAGGTAGGCAAACTCAGACTAGAAATAAGGCACACATTTTTAAATAATGATTAACCATTTAATGGTAATTAACCATTGGAACAACTTGCCAAAGGTTGTGGTGGATGCTCCGTCACAAAAAATGTTTTATCTAAAAGATGTGTTCTACTTAAATCACAACTGTTGGACTTGAATCAGAAATTAATTTAGGGAACTCTTATGGCCTGTGTTATGCAGGAGGTCAGAGTAGATGATCACCATGGTTCCTTCTGGCCTTAAAAATCAATGAAAACACTTCACAGTACATCCTAACTTAGCTTACTAGGGTTCCCAAGATTGCTATGAACACTGTTATAACTGAAACAGTTTCTTCACAGCTCTCAGGCTTCAGCAGGCAGCATGAATTCAAAATGTTCCATTCTGAATTTTATCTGGGCACCCTAGGTCATGTTGATAAAGCAGCTCACACACAGAAGACAAAACATTCAGCACTGTGGTGTCTGACACTGAGGCCCAGTTCAGGGCATAGTTCCTGTGGTTTGCCTGAAAAGCCTGTGTAATACCATTCCCAGTCCTCATCTACATTCCTTCCCAATTCCCTGCAGTAAATCTTCTTAAAATTATCAGAAAGTATATTTATCATGTTTTGGCAAGCTCTCTATGCTATGGCCAGTCCACTATTTTCTAGTCACTAAATTAGGGTCTTATCCATGGGAAACTTTAAGAATTTGGAAAGAAAAATACATTGTAAAGAGACAGCCTGTTTGTTTCCTGAAAACCTCAAACCCTGTAACGTCCGACCAGTGCCTGTGTATCCGATTGGTTAAAACTGCCATTCATTCCCCAGCACCACCCTTTTTTTTCCTACTTGTGCTCAGGTGAAGAGCTGTCTGGATCATATTCCAGTATATTTTGCAGTAGCAGCACAAATAGTAATGAGGTGCTACTCTAAGTTGCAGAGTTTTAGGAGGGAGAAGAATGGACAGTATATAACTGGATGACACACAGAAGCGCTGCTTTAAACTCTCAGCAATCTGTATGTTACCAGAAATCTGCATGTACACCTACAATTTAGTCCTAGCTTAATTTTCAACCTGCCTAGGTGTCCACATAAATCTTTGAAAATACTTTGCGCACAAAAGACCATGCACCTACTAGTTGCATTGTAAACGCATGCAAATATCTGTGAAAATGTGTCCCTTACTATTTACTTAGCATCTCTGAAAACAACTTGCTACAAAACAATTTGTAGCAAGGCAATCAGACACCTCCAGTAACAAAAATAGTGTTGATTTCTCTTATTTAGATATGCTGTGCAGCTTTAAAATGTTAATCACTATCATTTAATTGTAATTATCATGTACTTCAGATTATCAAACATGTTTGAAATCTATGAAACAATAGTAAACAGGGCAGATTGTTTATATTTGTCCAAATGGATTGTTACTTTATATCAATGTACTTGTAGAATGTTTTCTTTAAAAAAAAAAAAAAAAAACTTTACCAAAACAAGTAATGTATGTTACCATCAGGCCACTAACCATTTTAAATTTGGTATCTAGTCCAGACTCAAACCCCAGTCTCTAAAAATAGTGGATCATCTATCCACGGCACCTGTTTCCCAGGGTCAGATCTTGAACAATTTCAAAAATTCTTGGCAACTCTGCTTTGGAGATAATTATTAAGGGCTGGATTATGTAAATTGTACATATCCTGTATTAAGGATCAGTGGAATAATGTGCCAGAGAAGCAGAATGCCCTCTGAGAGTTTCCAGAGCTCACCAGAAGTGCACACACTGCAATTCCTTTCACAGAGGCAGCATACTCCAACACACACGTGGCTGGCTGACACATCCAAATGGCCTTAGCGCTATCTCCTCCCTGCACTTCCCATCCCCTTTGGGGCACAGTAGCTGGGCAGGTAGGGAGTAATCCTTACACTTCTTAGTATGTAGGGGTTGCAATTTTGCCTGGCCTTTATGCAGGTCATGCTGGGTTGGGGAAGTCTCTATCCCCTTCCCTTACGCTGCACACCAAAAGGGCCAGGCAGAATCTGGCAATTCAACAATTTTAATAGTATTGTTAGTTTATTTATTTGTATTGTGATTACACCTAGAGTCCCCAATATGCTAGTCAGTGTATAAACACATAACCACAAACCAGTCTCTTCCCAGGAAATTTACAAACATAAACCCAGTATTTCAAATATTTTAATTTGCCACCATTTTAATCATATGTCTAATAATAATTAGGTCAGGTACAACCTAAATACAAGATTGATCGCTAATTTTTTCCTACCTTATAATGAGCAGTTTTTAAGTTTGGCAGCCCTTGTTTATTGTCCCATGGAAAAACTATACATTATCATTCATAAATTGACATATTTCACAAATTTCCACTTTCTTTCTAGCTTAACTGAAAGAGCTCAACTACTGAAGAATGTCTTTAAGAAGAGTCCTGTGAACTTGTACCGCTCTGAATCTCTGCAGCAAAACTTGCTTCGTAAGTGTTCAGTGTTTAAAAAGAATAACATGCGGTTTCAAAATATAGACACAAAACAATACTTTACTAAAATTGTTTGTCATAAATGCACTGTCTTGATTTCTGCTACAATGGACTATTAAAAACACTTTTTACAAGATATCTACCTAGAACAAACACACACAAAAATATGCCTAATATACTGATATATTTTAAGAAAGGACAAATCTGTTCTGTTTGGTGTTAAAACACTAAGTTTGAATTACAAACAGCTTTTATTACTAAGTATGATAATGTAAAGTTTGGACTGTCATCCTGAAATTGTTTTGATTTTGATTTTCCCAAAGAGGAAGGGCACCTATTGAAAAAAAATATATATATATATAAAAAATGGTTTTTGTTAGATCTGACAAAAACAATGTATATGACTGCATCTGTAATAGTATATATTAAGGGTAGGCAACCTTTGGCACGCGTGCCGAAGGTGGCACGCGAGCTGATTTTCAGTAGCACTCACACTGCCCGGGTCCTGGCCACCGGTCCGGGGGGCTCTGCATTTTAATTTAATTTTAAATGAAGCCTCTTAAATGTTTTTAAAACCTTATTTACTTTACATACAACAATAGTTTAATTATATATTATAGACTTATAGAAAGAGACCTTCTAAAAACGTTAAAATGTATTACTGGTACACGAAACCTTAAATTAGAGTGAATAAATGAAGACTCGGCACACCACTTCTGAAAGGTTGCCGACCCCGGTATATATATTTGTAGTAGCACATGTGGGATAAATCTCATGACTGAAATATTGGTATAGAGTGGTATGGCTTGTTCAGGAAGGACAGGCAAGGTGAAAAGGGAGAAGGCGTTGCATTATACATCAAGAATATATGTACATGTTCTGAAGTCCAGAAGGAGGTGGGAGGCAGATCAGTTGATAGTATCTGGCTAAAAATGAAAGGGGTTACATCATTGTAGGTGTGTACTGTAGACCACCAAATCAGGAAGAGGAGGTGGATGAAGCATTTCTAGAACAAATAACAGAAATATCCAAAGCACAAGACCTGGTAGTACTGATCGACTTTAACTACCCAGATAATTGTTGGAAAAGTAATATGTCAAAACACAAAATTCACAGTAATTTCTTGGAATGTTTGGGGACAACTTTTTGTTCCAGAAAGTGGGGGACAGCCATTCTCACCAGTGGGGAGGAATTGGTAGAGAATCTGAAGGTGGAAGGCAATTTGGGTGAAAGTGATCGTGAAGTGATAGATTTCATGATTTCTAAGAAAAGGAAGGAGTGAGAGCTGAAGAATAAGGACAATGGACTTCAAAAAAGCAGACTTTATCAAATTCAGAGAACTAGTAGGTAAGGTTCCATTGGAAGAAAGTCTAAGGGAAAAACATGTTCAGGAGAGCAGGCTGTTTCTCAAGGCGGCAGTATTAAAGGCACAACTGCAAAGTATCCCAATACAAATGAAAAATAGGAAGACTAGTAAGAGGCTAATATGCCTCCATCTGAGCTCTTTAATGACCTGAAAATCAAAAAGGAATCCTACAAAAAGTGGAAATATGGACAAATTGCTAAGGACAAGTACCAAAGAACAGCACAAGCATGTCAGAACAAAATGAGAAAGGCTAAGGCACAAAATGAGTTACACCTAGCAAGGGACATAAAAGAAAAGGTTATTTAAGTACATTAGGAACAAGAGAAAGACAAAGGAAAGCATAGGTCTACTACTTAGTGGAAAAGGAGAAGTAATAACTGATGACCTCAAGAACGCTGAGGTGTTTGAAGCAAAATAGATATTAGTCTTCACTAAAAAGGTTAATGGTGACCAGATATTCAACATAATTAATATTAACAACAAGGGGTAAGGAATGGAAGCCAAAATAGGGAAAGAACAGGTTACAGAATATTTAGCTAAGTTAGATGTATCCAAGTCATCAGGGCCTGATGAAATTCATCCTAGGGTACTACAGGAAGTAGTGGAAACAATCTCAGAACCATTAGCAATTATCTTTGAGAACTCCTGGAGGACAGGTGAGGTCCCAAAGGACTAGAGAAGGGCAAATATAGAACAAAGACAACCTGGGGAATTACAGACCAGTCTATACCTACATTTGATACCTGGAAAGATACTGAAACAAATTATTAAACAGTTTGTAAGCTGTTCTCAAGAACCAGATCATGCCAGACCAACCTAATTTCCTTCTTTGACAGGGTCACTGGCCTAGTGGATGGGAGGAAACAGTAGATGTGATATATCTTGATTTGGTTTCACTGAAGTTTGAAGTCTTCCAATTCTATAGAATATCTGAAACACTAATCAGGGTTTAACTATTTTCTGTTTTTATCTGCAGATGGCTATGCATTCTCTCAAGATGAAAATGGAATAGTTTCCCAATCTGAAGTAATAAGAGCTTATGATACCACAAAACAAAGACCTGATGAATGGTGAAGGAATACAGCTTGCAGCAGAGAGCCCTTAGAATTACTTAAGTAAGACAAACTACTAGATTTTTGCTAGGATCTGCTAGCAGGATCCAGTCACAAAGATTACAGGAAGATCCATGATGATCTTATTTCATAAAGTTTGAAAGTATATTCAATAGACATGAGCACTGTGCAACTCTACTGTAACACACCATCTCTTTGCATTTTTCACAAGTATTTGCTTTGTCTTTGTAAAAAGGGGTTGAAAATTACCTTGTGTTTTGCCAGATCACTTATTTACAACGAGGCTGAATCAGTATTGTTCATATATCATATCACTTGGGACGTCATTAATGGTCAGATTACCACTATACATAGATTATTAACATTTGTGCAGGTTTATAAGTGGCTATACATTTAAAGTAAAGTTGGTAACAAGCTTTTGATTTCAACAAGTGCTGACAAACCAACATTTTAATGGTGTTAACTCACCTTATTAAGCAAGATTTCAAACCAAGGTGTCTATAGGTGTTTGGGTGAAACTAGCCTAAAAAATATGTTTGCCGAAGAAGTTCCATAATTGCAATTCTCAAGAATCTCCAGTATCATTTGCAGGGAAATTTAAAAGGAAATTAATTTAAAGTCCTGATGTCAGAAATGCATGCTTGATTCTCCATACTTGATAAAAAAAATACAGCATAATGAGCCTAATTGGAGTTGCCTTTATGGCACTAGCTTTCAAATCTGTGAAACATTGCACCTTTGGTCTGATACAAGCTTTTTATTTTTTATTGTTTAATATGGCTGCCACTTTTTAGTATGGTGCTCATATTTCCGAGTTTTGTTCAAATTACAAACAAAATGAAAATTGCTCTGTCTTACCTTTCTTCATCATAATTTTAGCCATTTTTGCAATGCTTGTGCTTTATATGTGCATCTGGTCACAATTTGATCAGAAAAGTTTGTCCTAATTCATAAAGACAGATTAGCTATTTATGGGCTTTTCACCATCTTTATTCTAGTTATCTAGAACATGACTTGTTAAAGCAATGTATGCCCTTTAGCCTGTGTGGTGTGTACTCTTCCATTTGCACCAGAATCACCTCCTACTATGCACCCAAATATACTGAAGTAGTTCTTTACAGCTTATCTGTAACATAGCAAACCTCCATACTCTCAGCTTTTAACAAAAATGGAGGGAAAATGCACAAAAGAAAACAAAATTTTCCACAGTTTGCTCAACTCGGCAGTGTAAAAGTTACACTTCTCACCAGGAGTAACTGTAATAAGAAATTTTAAAAAATGAATTACATTTGGCATGTCTCTGCCCACTCTTAAATGATGGCCTAACTTCTTCAGATGTTACGTTTATTTGTGACAATGGCACAATCAAAGTCCAATTTAATTTTTTTTTTAAATTTGTCTGTTTTAATACTGACCTAAAGTCCACTATAATAATTTAATTTTAATTTTATTTTATATGGAGAAAATGCTTCTTAATTTTTAAATTTTTCATACTGCTAGGCTAAGTAAAATAGATACAGTTTTACTTTGAACAGCAGTTGTCTGAGAATGGAACAGAAATTTTCCCATTCTCCTTTCAGGTTATTAAGAACTTCATTCTTATCACTTTTTGTCCTCAAAATCATCCAATCTAGATTGTAAATAACAAGCAGTATATCACTTAAGCTATCCTACCAATAATTTCTTGACTATTCATATACTTATTAAGTATAAAACTTTGTCCCCTGGCCTTTCAGCACTATGCAGGCTTCACATCTCACTTCACTACACTACGCAACTTCCTTACCTCTCATTTTGAGAAAATATACAAATCACATCATACATCAAAGCCCCAGCAAGGAAGACACCATATGAAAGTACATACTTAGGAGGACAAATTGATGGAACGGCCCTCCACATTTCATATGTATGTTATGCATTCTCTTCCTCTCCCTTTCCCTGAGTGATCTTTAAACACAAGAGAACACAGAAGACACAGGGACAAAGAAAATGTATTCCACTAGAAACAGCACTGTTAGTCAGTCATGCAGAGAAGAACTGCCTTCAGAAAAGCCATTTCAGGCATAGATAAATAGATGGATCAATATGGGAGGGCCATATCACTTGACCTAAGGCAAGAAAAAAAAATTGGGGGCATGCCTCTTTCTTAAAATATGGATCCCTATTTTTGACATCCATCAGAGAATGACTGACTTCAACAAATTTCTTAAATGATATTCCTCAGTGACTTAACTAATATAAAACAATTCTCAGTCCCTGCCTCTTTTTAAAAGTAAATGCATTTTTAAAAATCCTTTTCAGTTGTAAAAGGCATAAATATTGATTTGGCAAAAATTATGCAAAGCAAAGAAATGTAGTGTAAACCATTGTATTGTGATGAAATTTACAAGCAGCTTCACTTATCCTGGGTTTACCTTCCTATAAAATAAAGCGTGCTATATTTACAAGAATTCAGAAAATTAAGATGCCCAGCTACCTACAGTTGGTGACACAAATGACATGCAGTTTAGTCCCATTCCACTTTTATTTATTGCTAAGAAGGTAGAGGGCTATTAGCACATCTTGCTGAGACCCTGGACTCATATTGGAATTCTGGCTGGTGATGTTGCATTATGTTATATATTGCTCTATTTCCAAAGCTGGTGTAAGCTCATCATCCTGTGTGTCGTCCTTGTGTGATTTTACACATTTTAATTTTAAGTAGTGCCCCACAAAATGTATTTTGAGTTTGAGTTGGTATATGTACTTTTATTCCCCAATTGTAAGTCTGTTTTGGATTTGTTTTGTTTTTTTACACATACTAGATGTTGCTTATTGTCTGATGGTAATCAATTGTGAGATAATAGTCCTGCTTAGAAAGTTAGTAAAAAATGCTTTTTTACTGCTTATACAGTTCCACTTCAAAATGTGCCTGTGTAAAACAGATTTTTTTTTTAAATCAGTTCAGGTATACAATACACAGTTTATTTGCACATTGTTAAAGTGCATAGAAAGATAGTATATTATTTATTTAGTATACCACGTGTTTGTTTATTTGAGCCATTGGTTATGCAGGTATTTATTTTAATGAAAAAAATAGTTTAGTCAAATTACAATAGCTAATCATAATGCATTTATTCTGATCACTTAAACCTTTAATTTTGTGTGAATAAAGTCCAATATGGAATTCACATGGTAATTTGCAGTCTGCCTTATGTGCACTGCATGACAATTACAAACTATCATTAAAAAATGTTCCTTCAATTAAGCCAAAACAGTGCCAGTCAGAAATCAATCGATCTTGTGTGCATATTGTTATTTTAATTACTTATAAGAATGCAACAGTTATTCAAAAGGTTAATTAATTGTTAAGAAATTTTATTAAGCTTAATCATCATTTGTATTTGGACTTTCTTTTGCCATTTCCTGAATTTAGGCTTATATGTGGAAAGCAGCCTCAATAGATATATAATAAATCATATTTCTATTTGTGTAAAAATGACAGAGAAAATATTTTGAGACAGTAACAGATAGCTAAAGATTCCTATAAACCCCTTAAAATCCACCATATCACAAAAAAATATTTTACAAAATGTCACAAGGAGCTTCCTTTGTTGCCTTAACCTTGAATTAGAATGTACATTAAATTGAAGGAAGGGAAAATAGTGTTTTCCCATTTTTTTTTTAATCTTGATTTATATTGTATAAAAGCAGCTGTAAGTTTGGGCCCTTTGTTTTTTACGTATTTTGAATTAAACATAAGCTTTTCCATACATTCAACAATTAGTAATTGCAAAGCTGTGATCAGAACATGTAAAGCTAAAATCATGTTTTAGTGTTTCTTTATTCTAGACTAGAAGCCATAAATGCATTAATATTATTTTTCTCGTTTGACTTGATTTTTCATTAAGTATTTCAGTGTTTCATAAGTATAAATTGCTGTGAAAGACAGCTACTATGTCAAAGCAAAGTTTGCGTTCAAGGTAAGGTAGGATTTTCCAGCTCCACTGAACCATTACTGCTGAAACTGTTGTGGAAATTGTGAAGCTGCATGAATGGAGAGTTATTGACTCAGTGTTTATGGTAGTTTTTCTCAGGTTTAGTTTTAACTGGACATTAAATGCCCTGTGTGTTTTATTAAATGTTAGTAACGCTTTCAGTTCAATGCAGTGTTACATGTCATTGGCATTTTGTGAATGTGCATGTTTTGAACTGCAAATTTTTAATGTTTTGTCTTTTAATTGTTATTTTAAAATTGAATAAACTTTGCCATTAAATAAAAAAGACTTTGAAGCTTTTGGTTGCAAGTGCTACAAGTTAAGTTCAAAGGAAAACTTTTTCACATTTCATTATTTCTATTTTAATCAATTGAAATGAGGCATCCTGGAAATAAAATCGCTTTCAGACTAGTACCCAAACACTTTTGTATTACTCTAGCAAATGGAGAAAATAGTGAAGTATTTTACAACTTTTAATAAATATGATTGTTTGCAGAGGCCCACTCATGGTCCCATTGAAGTCAATGAGGAGTTTGCTTTAAACATTGAAAGGGGACCATGGAAGATTACAACTAACCCAGTGAGACGCAGTCTGAGGATACTCATGGTAAAGAACAGGAAGAGCATCCTTTCAAACAGGAAAGCTTTTCAGTGGAGGAGCCAAGGAAGAGACTGATTAAAAGGGAGTCTTGTTGGATTTTCATGAGGGCTTGGTGTTAAAGGTCCATCATCCACTGTCACTGCCAAAAGAAGAACAGGAGTACTTGTGGCACCTTAGAGACTAACAAATTTATTAGAGCATAAGCTTTCGTGGACTACAGCCCACTCCTAACCCCCCAGCTCTGAGTCCAGCCCTTCTGAAGTGGGCTGTAGTCCACGAAAGCTTATGCTCTAATAAATTTGTTAGTCTCTAAGGTGCCACAAGTACTCCTGTTCTTCTTTTTGCGGATACAGACTAACACGGCTGCTACTCTGAAACCTGCCAAAAGATGTTTCTCCCTTAATGGTGTGCATCACCTGAATAAGAGTGGGAGTATTCAGGCCAGAATTGAAGTGTGGTTGTAGACAGGTATTAACTCCTTATGTACATGGAGTTAATTTCAAAAGTGACAGGGGATGTAAGTTGATCAGAAAAGAGTATTAAAGTGACAAATTATTTTAAAATGCACATATTTTGAAGTTAGTGTGCAAAATAAGTTTAACACAGACTGATTTGGTATTCTTTCAGGGGCCTATTTCGTGAGCAGATGAAACTCTCACTGAAGTCAGTGAATCCAAATCTGAGCCCTTACTACACTGTAAACACAGAATATTCCTGTTCAAGTCAACTGACTGACTCCAGATTTCCACAAGAGAAATTGGAAGCAGAATTTGGCCCAATATTCTTAATATTGCTGTCAAGTTATAGATACTAGCAAGAAGTATAGCAAGAACTCAGGACTGCCCGGAGGGGGGCAAGTGGGGCAATTTGCCCCAGGCCTCAGGCCCTGTAGGGGCCCCCACAAGTATGTCGGAGGCTCCCCCTTCCTCCGTCTTCCCCATCCCCTGGCGTCTCAGCTGGTAAGGGGGCGGGGCTGCGAGCTGCGGCCGAGCGGCGGGAGCTCAGGCCCCGCTGGAGCCAGGCCGCTGCAGCGCTGTCCAGGGCTGCTCCTGGACGTGGCGCACTAAGGCTCCAGGAGAGGGGGTAAGCAGCATGGTAAGGGCCCGGGGCTGGGCAGCCCCCCGACCCCATCCCCCAACAGCCCCTCTGAGTCGGACACCCCCCGACCCCATCCCCCCAAAGCCCTGACCCCCAGCTCCAGCCCCTCTGAACTGGACACCCCCCTCCCAACCCCATCCCCACCACAGCCCTGACCCCCAGCTCCGAGTCCAGTCCCTCTGAACCGGGCACCCCCCGACCCCATCCTCCCCACAGCCCAGACCCCCAGCTCTGAGCCCAGCCCCTGTGAGCCGGACACCCCCCTGACCCCATCTCCCCACAGCCCTGAGCCCAGCCCCTGTGAGCCGGACACCCCCCTGACCCCATCTCCCCACAGCCCTGAGCCCAGCCCCTGTGAGCCGGACACCCCCCTGACCTCATCTCCCCACAGCCCTGAGTCCAGCCCCTGTGAGCCGGACACCCCCCTGACCTCATCTCCCCACAGCCCTGAGCCCAGCCCCTGTGAGCCGGACACCCCCCTGACCCCATCTCCCCACAGCCCTGAGTCCAGCCCCTGTGAGCCGGGCACCCCCCAACCCAGAGCCCAGCCCTGGGCAACAGCAGCACCACCTCCAGGCAGCAACAGCCCATTGGCACCAACCATCATCATCACCCAGCAACAGCCCATTATGTAATTGCAAATGTACACATACCATTAAAGCATTTAATGTTTTTAAATAATGTATTTAGTGTATTTTCAAATTATTACAAATTAATTTTTGAATGTATTTCACTAGTTATTATTTACATTTCCATACATGTTACTATAGTATTGCAACTTTTTTTTATGGAAGGGGGCCCCCGAAATTGCTTTGCCCAGGCCTCCTGAATCCTCTGGGCGGCCCTGCAAGAACTTGCCATTGTCAGTTTTATCAGTCCAATTCTGTTTTTCAGAAGTAGTGAACACCCACAACTCCAGTAGAAGTCAATTAGCGCTGTAGATGCACAGCACCTCTGAAAATTAAATCCATTATGTGCATGAATCTGACCGTATTCAGTTACTAGGTTTGATTATCCTGTCACTTGTACTTATTTTAGACTGATGTCACTCCACTGAAGTTAGTGGAGTTAGTTTACACTAGTAAAAGTGGAAGAAAACTCAAGCCCACTGTGCTTACAATGCTGATTAATCTAAATTGCAGTATCGCACTGCATAAACATGTGCTTACAATGCTGATTAATCTAAATTGCAGTATTGCACTGCATAAACATATGATATATATTAACCTAATTAATTTCATGCATTTTGTTCAAACATACACCACCTAACCCCTTCAAAACAAACATTTTAACTGGTCATTAAAACTACATCACAGACCTGAATGTAATTTATCTTTTAATTTATCTATAGTAGTTTAGGAGATTATTACAGTTTATGGATTTTTTTAGCATCCACATTGCCATAGCTATAGTTCTTCCTCTTCATTGGGATGAAATTCACCATTCCTACACGGAGCCCAAATAAATCAGACTTCGTGCTGGAGAGTCTACAGGGATAGGGGAAATTCAACCTTTAAACCATAAGCAGGCTGTGATCATTATTTCAATCCATGGACTTGAATAGTGTCTCGTTGTCCACACATAGGGTTTTGTCACTAGCTCCACATAAACATGGATACAGTAATCCAAGGACCCTCTTTCCAGGCTTCCCACCTCAAGTGGCACAGGTTATTCAAAGGCCCATCTGCACAGCTGCTTCATCCACACCCCTCCTTTGTCAAGGTCTAAAGGCTCCATATTGCAAGATTCCAAGATCCTACATTAAAATACTCATGTGCATGAAGCTGAGCAAGTGCTTTACAGAATTAGGGCCAGAGTGTTTGACATCTTGCAGGATCATGCCCTACAATCAGATTTTGTGGCATAGGTGTCTTTTACTCACATTAACTAATGTTTAAACAATGAAACTATCTGTGTGAGTAAGTAGATCAGCGTTACTAAAAGTTGCAAACTCTGTCCTTATTAATGCATTCATAGATTCATACTTTAAAGTCAGATGGGACCATTATGATCATCTAGTCTAACATCCTGCATAACATAGGACACAGAATTTTATCAAGTCTGTGACTTATAGTTACAGTTGCAATGGAGCATACTTTAAGACAGAATCCACCACATCCCCTAAATAAGTCATTCCAGTGGTTAATTGCCTTCACTGTTTTACCCTTTTTCCTAGTCTGAATTCATCTAATTCTCAGCTTCCACTCACTGGATCGTGTTATGCTTTGTCTGCTAAATTCTCTCCTCATGGATGTACTTGTAGACCACTATCACATCTCCTCTGATCCATCTCGCTCTCTGACATGGTAGTGCCACTCTTAATAGTTGTGTGAACAGATCTTACAGGCAGCTCCCAAACAATGACAGAGTTAATTTACTATATAAACTCTTGGGTAATTTTTTCCAGAAAATATTTTATACTTTCTTTAAGGACCTAGTCCTGTACGCCTTATTCAAACAAAACTCCCGTTGAAGTCAGAATCAGGCCTTACAGGGTATTAACAGAGATGTGCAAAATTCTACCTGCCCCTTTCCTGGAGAGAAGTAATTTTTTTTCTTTGATAAGCAAATAGAGTGTGTTAAGTTCTTCATAATCATCATGCTAAGGGTTGGTCAAGTAGATTTTTTTTAACCTAGACTGGTAAATTTTCATAGCAATTTTACAAGGATGTGAAATAAAGTTTTAAATTATTTTTAAATGTATCCATCATTGTATTATGATTTTAGGTGTGAATGGAAGTCAAAGTCCATACATTTTCAATATTAGCTGCATATTAGATTTAAAATGTCAAATGTATAGAATCAAGAAAATCTTCTTCCCCTTGCTTATACAGTTCTACTAACTCTACATTTCTAGTAGAAATGGCTATTGACACTTCATAACGACAATGCAATGAAAATATATGAAAAGATTATGAAAAAATACAATTGGAAAACTAGAATATAAAAGTAAAAAAATGAAATACCTGAGCATTTATTTGTAAAGAACAAAATTCTACTTAAATCTTGAGGAAATATTAATGAAATTCAGAAAGATCCCTAGCCTGCTCCCATTGAAGTCAATCCCATTGGCTTCAATGAGAACAGAATCTGACTGAAGTGTTTGGTAAGCAGCGACAGAAAGCAGACTTTTCTAGAGAAATGGCCCACGTTTTTAATGTAAAAATGATGGACATCATTTTAACTAAATTCCTTAATTTTATACTAATTTAAATATGTTTTTGATCATTAAACTTGCCCTAGTGCTTGTGTAATGGAACCATCTATTATAATAAAATATTTCAAGAATACCTAGCACATCAGCAGATCTGGTTTGGTAAGATAAGCAAGTTCAGTGTAGCAATACAGGAAACCCAAACAGACATAATGGCTTTATCTGTGTATAGAAATACATGAAAGGTAGAGGCTCATTTTTCCTTGACATGTTATTGTGTTAATGTTTGGGGTTTGTTTGTTTGTTTTGGTTTATATTGGTTGGTTGGTTATTTTCGGAAGGGAACAGAGGAAGAAACCTAGTCCTATAATGGGATATTGTAAATTCAAGCAGTGTACTAAACAATTTAATATAATTCTTTATTTTTATATACACTTTAAATTCAGTTATGTTAATCTGACAAGTTAACTGCATATTCAACACTGTTATAAACTATATTAAATCTGCAGCATCACAGATGTATGGATGTAAAATAGTTTGCAAAAGAACAAAATTTACTACTACTTTTAATGTATAGAAAACAAAATACAAACGTACTGACACTGTATCCAAATGAACATTGCTTAATAGGCTCAAAGTTTATGAATGGCATTTTGTAGCGAATTACAAACAAAAATTAAAATTTCAACCAGTTTGACATAAAACAATTCAATATGACTACTAAATAATTAATGTTGTCAATGCTGTACATACATTTTAAATTATGAATTTGTCTTTACATTTTATACATTACTAATTTTACAAATAGAACTTGAAGACCACTTTGTCCAATTTGTATTTATATACATGTTGCTGAACAAAATGCTTTGAAGTAATAATGTTTTTAGGATTTTACATAGACAATCTCTATTGTGCAGGTTGTACTTTTTCCATATATAATGATCGGACTACTGGGAGATTGGACATGTTTTAAACTAAATTTAAACAGTATTAAAATATTTGGCCCTATCTGTCTAACACTTTACTTTCAAAAGTAAAATTTATGCTCCCTAATCTCAGGTATATTATGTGCACTTAAAAAAAAAAATCCAATTCTGGTATCTATAATCATGGACAATTTCCCCCACTCCCCATTTTTATACCTTTCTTCCCTCAGCCCCAGGTCAGGATCCTGCGACCCTTACTCACCTGAGCAATATCATTGCCGTAAGTGGGACTATTCTGGTGACGAATAGTCACTGATTGTTCAAGAGTTGCAGAATCAGGTCCCTGGTTTGTTATAACAGAGTTAATAGCATTTGGAACTCAAAAGTAATTTATAACTCTTCTAGCTATGTTATTAATAATTTTATCCCAAATTGGTCTTCTACATTTCTCTGCAGAAATTCTGCACAAATTAAAATAAATGATCAAAAGGTCACTTTTTGAGAGCAATAAATGTTTAAAATGTTTCATAATTTATATGCAGTTGTGGCCCAAGTACAAGGAAACTGTTTTACAACTAAAGTAAGTATTTGTACCAGTTTCTACACAATCTTGCACTTTTAAATGGGCAACTCCCCCATTCACATGGTTTTGAGGTCCATAATTACAGAACATATTAATGTGAAATGTACACTGCAGCAGTATACTTCCTATAGCTATATTACTTTTGAAAACTCCTAGCTAAAATCTGGGCAGCTCCTCCCAGCTAGGGAAGGTTCTGGTTGGAGAGGATAGCCAAAATAGGGTGATGACACCAAAAATCCAGCTGGTTGAGTTAGGTGGATAGAATGGCCTGTTTGTAAGCAGCCAGATGTGTAAGGTGAAGGTGGAGATGCAACTAAACACCCAGATTCTGCTCTTGCGAAAGAGAACCTGCGAATGGAGCCTCCAGTAGAACTTGAACTGGTTGCAGTACTGGACTGTCTGGACGGTGTCCGGAGGCTAGTGGAGGTCAGGATCATTGGAAGAGTCTCGATCTGATAGCTTCGAAGAGAGAATCGTATTGGCGGCTGTGATGTTTGTTTAGGTCTTAAACACGTGCAACAATAAACAGCTACCAACGAACCCACAATAATGAAGGCGATGAATATGGATCCAACAATAAGGAAAGGAACGTAGATCGGCTCTGAATAAAAAATAAATAAGTACATTTTAACACTCCAAAATAGCTCGTCTATTTAACTTTGCAAAGTTTTCAAAGTCCCACATTATTCTTAAACTCTCATCAACTACCGCGCTTGTTAAAAGATGCTCCTTTCATGTATTACAAATAAACTGTGAACTGCCTGCCAAGGGTACGTATGATCTGATACTAAGTAACAACTTCACTGATCCTGCAATAAGCTGCATTTGATTTTTAATTCGCCTTTACTTCCTACATGCAGAAATTAAAATTATTTGCTGCTGACAATTTTAATAGAATAATTCTTAGTGTTACTATTTTAGATCAGTATTGGAATCCTGAAGGGTTATTCCGCATTGTCCTGTTTGCTGCATGAGTATAGTTTTCAGTGGTCGGTTTGGTTTTCCCTTTGTTCAGGAATCATGCTCCACTTTTCCAACAAGTTTTTTCGGAAATTTGCTCACTGCTGCAAATTATAACTGCCTGAAACTATGGACTAACTCTTCAAAAGCTCCAGTCCCTTTTTAGGGGGCAAGTAACTTCAGAGTGAATGATTTTCAGCAAAATATCTTTCAACACTTTTGCTGGATTACTTGTTTGATTGATATATATAAAATATTATATTCCTGGAACCCTCGTCTGATTCTTTTTACAGTTAAAGTTAGTCACGTCTGGAAAGGAAAAAATAAAACGGCCACGGATATGGCTTTCCAGCTGCTCGTTCATTGCAAGGTAACTAGCTCTTTAATATAAACTTGCCTTTTGATTTTATGGGATTTAAATGTTTGGGCCACTTCTAAGTTGTGGGAGTGATTAAAGCAAACCCGTATTGCCAGCAGCTGTTGGCTAGTTCCCCACAGATTTGAACCGTCCTGACACGCTCTTCAGGGGAGCCCGGCATTCATTCGGCTGAAGGCCGCGGGTTTTATTTTCGCCCAGGATGCTCCAGCAACACCTTTGACCAGTTACGGAGTATAAAAATAACCCACCTCTGCCCGTCTCCGCGCAGCCAAGGACCTGGTAACGCGGTTTCCCGTTTGGCGGCACAAAAGCCCAACTAGCGCCGCTAGCTGAGCCCCGAGCTGGCTGCCCGGCCCCGGCTCTCGGGAACTTGCGTGGCCGCGGCTGCGCCAGACGGCGGCCCCCCAGCTCGGGCGAGCCTATCGCAAGAGCCCACCCAGCGGCGGGGAGCGGGCGGTGGGTGGCCCAGGCCGCTGCTGGGAAGGGCGGTCTGCCCCTGCCTGGACACGGGCGGCGCAGGGAGCCCCAGCACCCCGGCGAGCCCTGCCTCCAAAGCAGCTCGCGTGGCCCGTGGGGCGCTGCCGCCGAGCCGTCAGGGAGGAGCCGGACTCAGCCCCATGCCAGTCTCGTCCTTCACCTGCCGCCGCCACATGCCCGGCCGCCCAGAGCCTCACGCGCTTCCCAGGGAAGTTGGCGGAAACTTTATCTGCCCTGCCGCGTCTAGCGCGCAGCGCGGGGTTCGTCCCGAGCAGGCCGCCCGCAGCAGCGAGGGGCTGGGGCGGGAGGGATCGCACTCCGCAGCGACTGGCCGCGCTGGCTTGGCGAACAGCCGCCTCGGGCGGTATCGCCCTGCCCGCTGCTGGTCCCTAGCGCAGGCTCCAGGCTCGGCCACGCGCCAGTTCTGCGCAGCAGCTGGAGCGTCAGGCCCCGGGCAAGAGGAGCCCGCGGGCGGAGCGGGGCAGAGGCGCGGAGCCCGCAGGCGGGCGGGCCGGACACTCACGGGCTGTCATCCCCGGGTTCTGCGGCTCGCGGTCGTTGGTGCAGCCGCCCTGCTCCAGCCGGGCCTCGGCGGCGGCGCAGCAGTAGCGCAGGGCGCAGGAGCCACAGCAGATGGTGGCGTCCGGCGTGTCGAAGTCCTCCGGGCACTGGAAACCCTCGTGGTAGCGGCCGTGCCCGTCCACCCAACCGTGGCAATACTCGCCCCCCGCCGGCTGGGCGGACGCGCCCCAGCCCAGGAAGCCCAGCAGCAGGTAGCGCAGCAGCAGCCCCCGGTCCCCCATGGCGGCGGCAGCGGGACCCGCTCCCGGCTCAGCCCAGGCTCGGCGCCCGACTCCCCGCCTCACGGCCGCGGCGGGGACTTCTGCTCGCGGCCACATCCCAGGCGGCGCCCGGCGGGCGAGGCTAGCGGGGCTGCCCCCGCCGGCAGCGCTGGACGCGCACACGGGCTGCTGCTGCGCCGCTCCCCGCCGGGCTCATCGCTGCCCCCGGCGCACCGCGCCCATGGGGGGCCGGGGGAGGCGGCTCTCCTGAGCGCAGCCCCCCCTTGTTGGGAGAGAGCCCGCCGGAGGGGAGGGCGCTGAGCTCCCGGTCCCTGCTCGCCTCTCAGCCCTGACTGTGGGGGAGCAGCCGGAGCCCCGCCTGCCTGGGATTTCTCCAGATCCCCTCCCAATCCCCCCGTTACATGCAGTGTTGCCAGTTTAGTCATTGGTTGGCAATTTGAATTGACATTGAAACATTAATACACGCTTTACAAGCATATAAAGAAATACTTATGCCTGAGAAAGCATAATGGGTTAGTAAAGTCTAAACAAAGACTAGCTGCCTCATACAGCTGTTATTTATGACAATGTCAGCACACTTGTTTCAGCTCTATTAGCCTACCTAATAATTTCAAATTATTATTTATAAGCAAGGGCTGAATGAGTTCTTCCCTGGCAGCTAGTGATGAGCCAGCAGTGGGTGGAAAGGCTTCAGGACCAGACTGTATTTACATGAACACACCTACTCTGCTTAGATATCCAGCACACAGAGCTGTGCTGCTTAAGTGAACAATTTTGGCTGGTGTTGGGTTACAAATCACTTAAGCATTAAATGTGGGGATCATTAAATGTTGTTATTCCCTCAGTGCTTAATTTGTGCTAGGGCTTGCCAGGGCTCAGCCCCAGCACTTCTAGGCTTGGCAGTTCATAGCCCTGGGACCTCTGGGCTTGTCACGTCAGTTACGAAAATAACAAACTTGCTTGAGCCCTGGCACCTCTTTCATTCCAAATTAAGCACTGGTCACCCTCCACTGAACTGCCCTCCCTAAGCAGGTTGGCTGCCATGTCCTAGTGCAGAGAGAGAGGGTGGGGTACAGGTGTTTTGCTTGGTGGTGTGGGATCTGCCTAAGAGTCACAGGCACTATTTGACCTTCCCCTCGCTCCTGTTTAGAGAGAGAGCTCATTAGGCTTCATAGAGAGTCTTTTGGTTTGTTAAATGGTCACTAGAGCTGAAATCATTGATAATCAGGTCTAAGTGCTTAGACCTGCTGTGGGACAGTGTTTCTGTGGAAGAGATGGCCTAGCCTGCTCTAGCAGCAAGGTTCCCTCACTGAGAGCTGAAATCACTGAGAGCTGGGTGGAACCTCGAGAGACTGACTCACAGTGGTCACAGTGGCAAGGTGGCAGCAGAAGGTGACGGTGCAGGGACATTGGGGATGGAGGGGTAGAGTGAACGGTGGCATGACAAACAACAGTGGCCAGAGCATTGGACTATGTTTTAGTGACTCTGCTCCAGAATGCTAGCTTTGTGACTGGGAAACTTATATAAATATACCGGTACATTTCCTAGTAGGCCAAGATTTTCCCCAAAGTATCTTGGGGAGTTTCTGTACTAAACTTTTTTATTATTATAATTATTTTTTGTATAAAAATGGCCATATTGTGTCAGACCAACATGCAGAAAGCCTTATAAGCCAGTCACTGTCAAAGCCAATTTTAGAAGAACTTAAACTTAATGAGGCTGTTAAGAATGCTGGAGACACAACTCAGGTTATAGAAAAAAGAACGAAGAGTACTTGTGGCACCTTAGAGACTAGCAAGCAAGAGACACCACTCACTACAAACTGGAGGCCAATTTTAAGTTCATTGTCATTTGTTAATTCTGAAGTTGGACAGAAATTAAAAGATACAGTGACTAGAGTGAAATCCCTGCAAGCTGCATGGACACTTTTCAAAGACACCATAATAGAGGCCCAACTTAAATGTACCCTAAATCTAAAAACACAGTAAAAGAACTAAAAGAGAGCCACCGTGGCTTAACAACCATGTAAAAGAAGCAGTGGGAGATAAAAGGGCATCTTTTAAAAAGTGGAAGACAAATCCTAGTGAGGTAAATAGAAAGGAGCATAAACACTGCCAAATTAAGTAGGGTTACCATACGTCCGGGTTTCCCCGGACATGTCCGGCTTTTGGGTCTTTAAATAGCCGTCCGGGGGGAATTTGTCAAAAGCTAAAAATGTCCGGGATTCCCCCCGGACAGCTATTTAAAGACCCAAAAGCCACTGATAGGGCAGCCGCGCCAGCTGAAAGCGGTACTGGGAGCAGCCGCGAGCGGTGGGTGCGGGCGGCCCGGCTCCCCCTGCCTGGGGCTCCCCTTGCCCTCCGGGGAGCGCGGGCTTCTCCTCTGCAGCGCTGCCCGCCGCGGGGCTGGGGCTCTCCCCCCCGGGGCTCTGCCCTGCACACGCCCAGCACCCCTGGGACTGCTCATGCCTCCCTGGGCTGGCCCCAGATCCCCTCCCCCGGGGGGGCTGGGGTCCTGCTGCGGCTTGTGCCCCTCTGCCTCCTCCGCGGGGCAGGCAGCCCCAGGGGGTTGAGGCCATGCCACCCCTTCCCCAGCAGCCCCCGCACCACCCTGCCGGGCCTGTTCAGCCCTCGGCCCCACCGGGTCCTGCCCTGCCTCATGCAACCCGCCCCTACCGTGTGGCGGCTCGGCCCGGGGGGGACTGGGGGAGCCGCAGAAAAGCCCCTCCCGGAGCTGGTGCAGGAGACGAGCCTGGCTCTCAGCCCAGGCTAGGGCATCAGGCTGCAGCCGGGAGCAGAGCGACCCCCCACCGGCTCGGCTCGGCTCAGCCCAGCCCCGCTCTTAAAGGGACAGGGACCCCACCGTGGCTCAGCCCGGCCTGGGGCACGTGGGGGGGAAAATCTGTAACGGGGGAGGGGGAGTCTGTCTGCAGACAGGAGATTGATGCAAACATGCTAGTGCCACTGAGGGATGCCATGGGCTAGGTCAGGTGCTGGGCTTCACATACCAGCCACTTCAAATCCTGTGGGAGTTGAGAGCCAGCACTAGGGAGGGGGTACTGGGCTGGCAGAGCAGGGGCCGTGTAGCGCAGGCCAGAGGCGATCGGGCTGGTGGAGCACGGGGTGCTGCAGAGCAGGTGTGGTGCGTTGGGGGGGCTGGCAGAGCAGTGGGTGCTGCATGGCAGGGCTGGGGATCAGGCTGGTGTGGCAGGGGTGCTGCAGGCCAGCCACGAGGGGCATGGCATTGCTGTGGGCGAAGCTTGCCTAGCCTCTCAGTTCAACTCCAAATCCACCCCAACGTTTGTGTGGTTGAAGAAGGGGCAGGAGGGTGCAATCGGGTCATGACTGCCCTCTTATGGCAGGGTGCTGTAGGGGCAGCTAACTCAGCCCCACGTGGAGCGAGCACGCTGTGGCTCTTTAGAGCAGTGATTCTCAGCCCGCCAGCGGCTTGCAGCCCAATCAGCACCCGGCTGCAGCCCATGTGCCATCCTCAGGGCCATACAGGGAGCGCGTATCTTGTGTGGCTGCAGCCCATAGAACCCCCAGAAAGCCACGTGTGCTGCCCACAATGGGAAATCGGTTGAGAACCAGTGCTTTAGAGCAATGCTTTGGGCAGGCGGCTCCTTGAGAGCGGAGCGAGAGAAGGGAAGATCTGCTCACCAGGGCTTTGGGGACCCTCCCTCACTTATCACAGGGGTGGTGGGCACACCCCCTCCCCAGCCCAGCCAGGGCTTTGCTGGGGTGCAGCTCACAGTCAGCCCCTTGGTGCAGAATCCCCAAGTGACCCGGAGCTTGTGCAGCTCCATGTGCAGCTGGTGGGGAGCTCTGGTTACAGGCCTCTGCCATGCATAGGGTTACCATACGTCCGGTTTTTCCTGGACATGTCCGGCTTTTCGGCAATCAATTGGGGGGAATTGCCAAAAAGCCGAACATGTCCGGGAAAATGCCGGCTGGGCGCTTCCCCTCCCGGGCTCCAGCTGCGCTGGGGAAGCGCTGGCTGAGGGCGCAGGGGCTGGGGGCTGCCTGGCAAATCCTGAAGCCGGTAGCGCTGGGACAGCCCTTTTCCCCTGGCTGGGAGTGGGAGGGAGGAGGGGGCGGAGTTAGGACAGGGAAGGGGCGGAGTTGGGGCGGGGCTAGGGGTGGGGAAATGGGGGGGGCCAGGGCCCGTGGAGGGTCCTCTTTTTTTATTTATGAGATATGGTAACCCTAAATTAAGTGTAAAAATGTAGTAAGAAAAGCCAAAAAGGAGTTTGACGAACAGCTAGTGAAAAACTCAAAAGGTAATAAAATGTTTTTTAAGTACACCTCTACCCCGATGTAACATGACTCGATATAACATGAATTTGGATAGAAAGCGGTAAAGCAGCGCTCGGGTGGGGGTGGGGGGGCTGTGCACTCTGATGGATCAAAGCAAGTTTGATATAACGCAGTTTCACCTATAATGCGGTAAGATTTTTTTGGCTCCTGAGGACAGCGTTATATCGGGGTAGAGGTGTATATCAGAAGCTGGAAGCCTGCTAAACAACCAGTGGGGCCCCTGGATGATCGAGATATAAAAGGAGCACTTAAAGACAATAAAGTCATTTTGGAGAAACTAAGGCTACGTCCTCACTACGGGAGGGAGGGTCGATTTAAGATACACTAATTCAGCTACACGAATAGCGTAGCTGAATTCGACGTATTGGAGCCGACTTACCCCACTGTGAGGACGGCGGCAAATCGACCTCCGCGGCTCCCCTGTCGACGGCGCTTACTCCTACCTACCTGGAGTACAAGCGTCGATTCAGGGATCGATTGTTGGGTCCCGACGAGACGCGATAATTCGATCCCCGAGAGATCGATCTCTACCCGCCGATTTAGGCGGATAGTGTAGACCTGCCCTAAATGAATTCTTTACTTCGGACTTCACAGCTGAGGATGTTAGGGAGATTCCCAAACCTGAGCTGGCTTTTGTAGGTGACAAATCTGAGGAATTGTCACAGATTGAGGTGTCACTAGAGGAGGTTTTGGAATTAATTGGTAAACTTAACAGTAACAAGTCACCGGGACCAGATGGCATTCACCCAAGTGTTCTGAAAGAACTCAAATGTGAAACTGTGGAACTACTAACTATGGTTTGTAACCTGTCCTTTAAATCAGCTTCTGTACCCAATGACTGGAAGATAGCTAATGTAACGCCAATATTTAAAAAGGGCTCTAGAGTTGATCCCTCTAAGTAAGTCTAACGTCAGTACTGGGCAATTTAGTTGAAACAATCATAAAGAATAAAATTGTCAGACACATAGAAGAACATAAATTGTTGGGCAAAAGTCAACATGGTTTCTGTAATGGGAAATCATGTCTTGCAAATCTATTAGAGTTCCTTGAAGGGGTCAACAAACATGTGGACAAGGGGGATCCAGTAGACATAGCGTACTTAGATTTCCAGAAAGCCTTTGACAAGGTCCCTCACCAAAGGCTCTTACGTAAACTAAGTTGTCATGAGATAAGAGGGAAGATCCTTTCATGGATTGAGAACTGGTTAAAAGACAGGGAACAAAGGGTAAGAATAAATGGTAAATTTTCAGAATGGAGAGGGGTAACTAGTGGTGTTCCCCAAGAATCAGTCCTAGGACCAATCCTATTCAACTTATTCATAAATGATCTGGAGAAAGGGGTAAAAAGTGAAGTGGCAAAGTTTGCAGATGATACTAAACTGCTCAAGATAGTTAAGACCAAAGCAGACTGTGAAGAACTTCAAAAAGATCTCACAAAACTAAGTGATTGGGCAACAAAATGGCAAATTAAATTTAATGTGGATAAATGTAAAGTAATGCACATTGGAAAAAATAACCCCAACTATAATTACAATATGATGGGGGCTAATTTAGCTACAACTAATCAGGAAAAAGATCTTGGAGTCATCATGGATAGTTCTCTGAAGACATCCATGCAGTGTGCAGCGGCAGTCAAAAAAGTGAACAGGATGTTAGGAATCATTAAAAAGGGGATGGAGAATAAGATGGAGAATATATTATTGCCCATGTAAATCCATGGTACTCCCACATCTTGAGTACTGCATACAGCTGTGGTCTCCTCATCTCAAAAAAGATATACTGGCACTAGAAAGGGTTCAGAAAAGGGCAACTAAAATGATTAGGGGTTTGGAACGATTCCCATATGAGGAGAGATTAAAGAGGCTAGGACTTTTCAGCTTGGAAAAGAGGAGACTAAGGGGGGGAATATGAGAGAGGTATATAAAATCATGAGTGATGTGGAGAAAGTGAATAAGGAAAAGTTATTTACTTGTTCCCATAATATAAGAATTAGGGGGCACCAAATTAAATAAATGAGCAGCAAGTTTAAAACAAATAAAAGGAAGTTCTTCACACAGCGCACAGTCAACTTGTGGGACTCCTTGCCTGAGGAGGTTGTGAAGGCTAGGACTATAACAGGGTTTAAAAGAGAACTGGATAAATTCATGGAGGTTAAGTCCATTAATTGCTATTAGCCAGGGTGGGTAAGGAATGGTGTCCGTAGCCCCTGTTTGTCAGAGGATGGTGATGGATGGCAGAAGAGAGCTCACTTGTTCATTATCTGTTAGGTTCACTCCCTCTGGGGTACCTGGCATTGGCCACTGTCGGTAGACAGGATACTGGGCTGGATAGACCTTTGGTCTGACCCAGTATGGCCATTCTTACGTTCTTATGGACACGGGTTTCAAACAAGACTGGCAAATGCTCGCTATCTTTCTGAAAAAACTCAGATGATTCTGTAGAAGCATGCGGTGCAACAGTGAAAGACTCAAAGTAAAGAACTCTCTCACCATATTCAAAATATGTGCATATATGGCTGATGAATGCACCAATGCAAATAGGCATCAATTATTAAGTCATTGTGTATGTTATCTTGATGCCCACGGTAGGCCAGTAGATGCATTCTAGATGTTCAGGTTATAGAAGACACATCAGCTGCATCTTTGACATCTTAGAAAAGTTAAATGCTTGTAAATTGAATCACAAACAGATGGTTGCTTGTGCATTTGATGGAGCTACAAATTTTTCTGGAAGACATAGTGGAGTACAAGCTTTGCTCAGAGAAAAGTATAACCCTAATCTCTCCTATACACACTGCAGAGGCCATCTACTCCAGCTAGCTCTAATACAAGCTGCAGAATCTTCAAAAAACATTAAAAAGCCATACATTTAATGGCTTTTTATACTCTTTTTTCAGAAAGAGTCCAAAAGGACTGAAAGTCTTGGAAACGAATAAAAGATGCACTGTGGTTGAAGTTCAAATTAGTCTAACCTTCCCCTGGCTCTCTCCCCTGCGCCCTCCCTGGGGACAACTCTGATGTTCTATGATTCTATATACTGCCCTCACCCCTTCCTCTCAGCCCTCACCCCATCTTCTCTCCTCCTGCCCCTTTCTCGCAGCCTTCACCCACTGTGTAGCCCCTACTTCCCCTTTCCTAGACTTCATCTCCTCCCCATTTCCGTTACTGCCCCTTCAGTCCCAGGGCCTTCTCTTCCCTCCCAAAGCCTCACCACCCCCATCTTCCCTGGTGTCCCCACCCTACACCTCTCCCCATCACTCTGACTGGATTGCTGCAATACAATTATAAGTAATATAATAAGAACAATAACAAATGCCATATCAGGCTGAATTATGAGGAATACATACTCAGTGACCAATGCAGTTTGGTCTGACCCAAGAAGATGGGGGCAATTGTGCTAATGCAGAGACCCAGAATAATTAAATGTTCCACTCATAATGTTGCTTGAGGACAGTACAAATTTGCATTGGGCTGGTTGACAAAAGAATGGGTTTTGTGAATTAAAAAAATACAGAATTATCAGTGCTGAATTCATCTCAAGAATAACATGCAGCCCAAGATCTTCTTTGCTACAAACTCCTATGATTGGGGCCTGTCCTTGTGCCAGATGATCACCACTCGGACGTGTGTTCAAAACTCTGATTAAAAAACAACAGAGCTATACTCAGATTGAAAAAAATACACTGGCAACAGTTTTTGGTTGAGAACAGTTTTATGAGCAGAAATCAGCTGAGGTAGAAACACCCCATAAACCATAGGAAGCCATATTACAGAAGCTATTGTGCAAAACACTACCCACACTTTAGGAAATTATAATGAAATTGAAAGAAAACATGTAAAATACAGGCCTGGATAAGGAGTTTCTTATAGATGACAGGCTTCTAAGAGCACCTATGAAAAGAGAAAGCAAGGAGCTGCAGGAATAGGAGTTTGAAGTTAATATGGCTCAAGCACTGTCCACTTCTGAAACAAAATCTGACCCACCCAAATGCTAGATACAGAATAACCTAATCTTAACAGTTAGTTTGAAAGACTAATTCTAGCAGGAAGTCTAATAGACACTTCCAAGCATAAAAGTTTACTAGGACAATAGAGATGAAATTGCAGTTAATAGTGGGATTCTGTACAAAGGACATGGAGGCATAGCTGTATGTGGTATAGGTGTTGATCCCAGAATACTAGAGAGACAAGGTGGATGAGGTCCAATAAAAGACATTACCTCATCACCTTGTCTCTCTAATGGTGTCAGAGTATCACAAAGCATTAGGTTGGAAATTCTAAATATTATAAATGCTTGTATACAAATGCTAGAAGTCTAAATAGTAAGATGGGCGAACTTGAGTGCTTGGTATTAAATGAGGATATTGCTCTAGCAGGCATCACAGAAACTTGGTATAAAATTATATAGGAATGACCGAGTAGGTCATGCTGGTGGGGGACTGGCACTATATGAGAAAGAAAGCACAGAGTCAAATATAGTAAACATCTTAAATAACTCAAACTGTACCATAGAAGTTCTATGGATAGAAATTTCATGCTTAAACATTAAGAGTATAGCAGTAGGAATATACTTCTGACCTCCTCACCAGGATGGTGACAATGACTGTGAAATACTCAGGGAGATTAAAGAGGCAACAAAAACCCAACACTAATGGAGGATTTGAAATATCCTCTATTGACTGGGTACATGTCACCTCAGGCGGGATGCAGAGATAACATTTCTAGGCACCATTAATGACTGCTTCTTGGGTACTGAAACCCAGAAGGGGAGAGGCAATTCTTGATTTAGTCTTAAGTAATCCCCAGGATCTCATCCAAGAGGTCAATATGGTCAAACCACTCAGTAATAGCAACCATAATGTAATTAAATTTAATTTTGTGGGGAGGGAAATACCAAAGAAAGCCACCACAGTGGTATTTTAAAGGAAAGCTACAAAAATTGAGGAAGCTAGTGAAATGGAAATTAAAAGGAACAGTTACAAGAAGGAAATGTCTGCAAAGTACATGGAAACTTTTTAAAAACACTCTAATAGAGGCTCAAACTAAATGTACACCCCAAATAAAAAAAACAGCATGAGGACCTGTGTTCCCTCTAAGGTGTGTGCCTGCGTGACTGCTCAAGAAGCCATCAAGGGCAGCCACGTGATTAGTGCAGGAGCACACACGGGGTACGTCTATACTTACCTGCTGGTTCGGCAGCCAGCAATCGATCTTCTTGTCTAGACGCGATAAATCGATCCCGGAAGTGCTCGCCGTCGACACCAGTAATCCCGCGGTAAGTACTTTTAAGTTCGAACTAAGATACTTCGACTTCAGCTACGTTATTGATGTAGCTGAAGTTGCATATCTTAGTTCGAACTGGGGGCTTAGTGTGGACCAGGCCAGGGACTTAGCCACGGGGGGCAGTGGGGTGGGGGGGAGGTGATGGGGAAGCTTGGGGGGTGCAGGGCTGTGGCGGGCAGAAAGGACTGCGAGTCCTAGCCCCAGGGCTGCGGTGGGGAGAGATGTCTCTCTCCCCCACCCTGGGGTGAGGGCAGTCCTCTCTCCCCACCGCAACCCTGGGGCTGGGATAACAATTCCCTGTTGTGGATTTAAACCTCCCCTAGCAGTGTTTGCCAAGCTTTTGTTGGCGAGAGGACATGTGATTTATCTAGGGGCCTGATCCCAAAAAGTATTACTCATGAAGCTGTTACTCATGTGAGTGGCCTCATGGAAAGAAGTGGGAGAAATTCATGCCAAGTGAAAGTTGCCTGAGCCCACGTGTTTGTAAAGTGTTGTGTAAATTTACAGAGCTAGGTGTGTTTCACTGTAATGACCAAGACATTGGAACTTTGTGTGTGTGCATGAGAATCTGAAGGTGAACTTTAATTGTCCAAGCTGATCCAGTGTAAAAATATAAACAACATGAAGATTGAATAGTTTGTAGGAGTTTTAAAGTGCTTTGTTTTGTTAATACAAGAGGACGGTAGTAAGGAGAATTTGAGTGTTTTTTTTTTAATTATTTTGAGCCTTAGTGTCCTGATTTAAAAAGAAACAGTTACTTTAATTTCTAATATTGCAGTATTATATTTTACATTCAGATGAGACCTTTATATATGAAGCCTTGTCTGAACATTAAATATCTCAAGCATTTTGCATGAGAGGAAAAGATTCTTCCTATCCACAATTCCCCTTCTCTTTCCAAACTACTGCACAGTGCTCTCTGTGCTGTTGGCCTAGCTGGCTGCTGACTTTTCTCCCCAGAGGTGGCTGCATTTCAGTGGTGCATTTATATGTATAGTTTGCAAAGCATGTACTGATCCTTATGGAAGGAGGCAGTAGGAATGAACAGATAGGTACTGCAGACATCATCTGAAGACAGACTTTCCCTAAGACCCAGCTAGGTACTACCAGTAGGACATTGTAAGCTCTTGGTGGGATAAGGGCTGCCATGAAAGTATGGAGATGGTGGTGCATATCCGCACATTACCTCAATATTGTGCTGCACATAACAAAATTCATTCCACACATGGATGGAAAAAATTAGAGGGAACATTGAGGACCAAAAAACAAGCCACCTTGGCTAAACAACAGAGTAAAAGACACAGTTAGCAACAAAAAGACATCCTTTAAAAATTGGAGGTCAGATCCCATTAAGGAACATAACAAGGAGCATAAACTCTGGCAAATCAAGTGTAAAAGTATAATTACACAGGCCAAAAAAGAATTTGAAGAGTAACTAGCTAAAGACACAAAAACTAACAGCAATTTTTTTTAAGTACACCAGAAGTAGAAACTCTTCCAAAAAGTCAGTGGGGCCACTGGATGATCAAGGTGCTAAAGGAGCACTCAAAGAAGACAAAGCAGTTGCAAAGAAGCTAAATTAATTTTTTGCATTTGTCTTTTCTGCAGAGGATGTGAGGGAGACTCTCACACCTGAGCCATTCTTTTTTAGGTGACAAATCTGAGGAACTGTCCCAGATTGAGGTGTCTTTAGAGGAGGTTTCGGAACAAATTGATAAATTAAGCAGTAATAAGTCATCAGGACCAGATGGTATTCACCCAAGAGCTCTGAAAGAACTGAAATGTGAAATTGCAGAACTACTCACTGTGGTATGTTACCTGTTGCCTAAATCAGCCTTTGCACCTGATGACTGGAGGGTAACTAACATAACACCAATTTTTAAAAAGAGGCTCCAAAGGTGACCCTGGAATTACAGGCTGGTAAGCCTAACCTCAATACTAGGCAAACTGGAAAATCCTGCCTCACTAATCTATTAGAATTCTTTGAGGGTGTCAACAAGCATGTGGACATGAGTGATCCTGTGGATATAGTGTACCTGATCCTTCAAAAACCATTTAACAAGGTCTCTCCCCAAAGGCTCTTAAGCAAAGTAAGAAGTCATGGGGTAAGAGGAAAGGTCCTCTCATGGATCAGTAACTGGTTAAAAGATAGGAAAGAAAGGGTAGGAATAAATGGTCAGTTTTCACAGTGAAAAGGGGTAGATAGCAGGGTTCCCCAAGGATTTGTACTGGGACCGGTGCTGGTCAACATATTCATAAATGAGTTGGAAAAAGGGGTACAGAGTAAAGTGGCAACTTTTGCAGATGATACAAAATTACTCAAAATAGTTAAAAGAACAGGAGTACTTGTGGTACCTTAGAGACTAACAAATTTATTAGAGCATAAGCTTTCGTGGACTACAGCCCACTTCTTCGGATGCATCTGAAGAAGTGGGCTGTAGTCCACGAAAGCTTATGCTCTAATAAATTTGTTAGTCTCTAAGGTACCACAAGTACTCCTGTTCTTTTTGCGGATACAGACTAACACGGCTGCTACTCTGAAACCTATCAAAATAGTTAAGTCCAAAGCTAACAGCGAAGAGATCTCACAAAACTGGGTGACTGAGCAACTAAATGGAAGATGAAATTCAGTGTTGATAAATGCAAAGTAATGCACATTGGAAAACATAATCCCAACTATACATATAAAATGATGGGGTCTAAATTAATTGTTACCATGCAAGAAAGAGATCTTGGAGTCATCATGGATAGTGCTCTGAAAACACCTGCTCAATGTATAGAGGCAGTCCAAAAAACTAACAGAATGTTAGGAATCATTAGGAAAGAGAGAGAAAATGAGGCGAAAATATCATAATGCCACTATATAAATCCATCCACACCTTGAATACTGCATGCAGTTATAGTCACCACATCTCAGAAAGTATATATTAGAATTGGAAAAAGCACAGAGAAACCAACAGAAATGATTAGGGGTATGACACAGCTTCCACATTAGGCGACATTAAAAAGACTGGATCTGATCAGCTTAGAAAAGAGACACCTAAGAGAGGATATGAAAGAGGTCTATTAAATTATGAATGATGTGGAGAAAGTAATAAGGAAGTGTTATTTACCCCTTCACCTAACACAAGAACCAGGGGTTACCCAATGAAATTAATAGGCATCAGGTTTAACACAAATCTAAGGAAGTGCTTCTTCACACAATACACAGCCAACCTATGGAACTCATTGCCAGGGGATGTTGTGAAGGCCAAAAGTATAACTGGATCCAAAAAAGAATTAGATAAGTTCATGGAGGATAGGCCCATCAATGGCTATTAGCCAAGATGGGCAGAGACACAACCTAATCCTTTGGATGTCTCTAAACTCCTAACTGCCTGATGCTGAGAATGGGCAACAGGGGATGGATCACTTGATAATTGCCCTCTTCTGTTCATTCCCTCTGAAGCATTTGGCACCAACTACTGTCAGAAGACAGGACACTGGGCTAGACTGGACCATTGATCTGACCCAAGATGGCCACTTTTATGGTTTTATAATCCACAGAGCCAAGCTGGGTATGGGAAGTTTAAGAATAGCAGCCAAGGGGGTTTCTTCTGGCCATATTTGAATGCTACCTGTGATGAGGTGTCCTTACCCCGCACTGGGCCAACGAGGCCTGACCAATCACTGTGGGCCCAGGAGACCATGACCCCCTCTCCTCTGCTGCACATGCTCCAGGTGGAAGGGACAGATAAAAGGAGGCGGCCCAGCTCAGTCTGGCCTGACGGAGGATGAGGATGAAGATGAAGGAGAAGGATATGTGCTGCAAGCTCCTGCAGAAATGCCTGCAACTCTCCAAGAGGTGGGAGCTGTGTACCTGGACTGCACTGCAGATGGCCAGTCGACCATGGAGACAGATTGGGGCACTGAGCTGCTGCCAGCCGAGGAGATGCCCGAGCTGAGCTTTGAGGTAGGAAGTGACCCAGGGAATGTATTTATTCTTGTAACTAGGAATTTCCCAGCTTCATAGGGCCCTAGGTCAGAACCTAGGGTGGCCCTGGGTTCTCCTACATCCCATCCCTGCACTTGCCACAAGGTGTGGCTACCGGAGGCTACAGCCACAGGCTAATTGGTTCCTCTACCCTGCTTAGGGTCTGCAGACTGATTGGTTGCTATGCTCTGCCCAGCCCAGAGGGTCAGAGCTCCAACTCCTATTACCTGCGCCACCCAGGAGACTTAGGGACCCTAGACTGTTTGTTGTGCTCTGTTCTGCCCAGGGGCTGCAGACTGATTGTTCACTTGGCCCTGCCAGGGGTCCTGAGCCCTCTGTATCACAACTGCCTGTTCCCACGGGAAGTCCTAATGATTGTGTGATGGGGTGTACGTAACCCACACTGTGCCAATGGGGGTGGCCCTGCTCAACACGCAGGGCACCCTGTGATATTGCCATTGAAGATAGCAACAGAGGGTCCTGTGGCACCTTTAAGACTAACAGAAGTATTGGGAGCATAAGCTTTCGTCGGTAAGAACCTCACTTCTTCAGATGCAACAGGACCCTCCATTGCTTTTTACAGATTCAGACTAACACGGCTACCCCTCTGATACTTGACACCATTGAAGATAGACACTCTGCACCCCATATTCACCATAGTAATATGATTATGGTATGATTATGATATAATTATGTTGCATCTTGTACAAGATGTGTCATGTAAGGTGTCAATGGACAAATTTATGATTTGCTGAATATGATTATCCTATTGGTATGCATGTATCCTTTTTGTATCTGGAGTTATTATTATTGATTATGCATCTTGTATTTCAAATATGCTTGTAACACCCACAGAGCTTCACATATAGTCTAGACAGCACGTTATGAATGTCCTGTTCAAGTTGAATGGCCTATCAACTTAGACCAGGGGCGGACAAACTTTTTGGCCTGAGGGCCGCATTGGGTTTCAGAAATTGTATGGAGGGCTGGTTAGGGGAGGCTGTGCCTCCTCAAACAGGCAGGCGTGGCCTGGCCCCCACCCCCTATCCGACCCCCCCGCTTCTCGCCCATGACGGCCCCCCAGGACTCCTGCCCCATCCAACCCCCCCGTTCCCTGACAGCCCCCCCTTTACCCCTGCCCCATCCACCCCCTCCTGCTCCCTGTTCCCTGACCGCCCCTGGACCCCCTGCCCCGAACTGCCCCCCTGCTACCCCATACAACCTCCCTCTCCTTCCTGACTGCCCCCCCGGGACCCCTGCCCCATCCAACCACCGCTTCTCCCTGTCCCCTGACCGCCCCTGGAACCCCCACCCCTCACTGCCCCCAGCTGTCCCATCAAACCCCTCCTCTCCTTCCTGACTGCCCCCCCCCCCCCGGAACCCCTGCCCCCATTCAACCCCCCTGTTCCCCGCCCTCTGACCGCCCTGACCCCTATCCACACCCCCGGCCCCTGACCACCCCCCAAACTCCCCTGACCTCTATCCAACCCCCCTCCCTCGCTCCCTGCCCGCTTACCACACTGCCTGGAGCACTGGTGCCTGGCGGCGCAGCTGTACCATGACAGGCAGCTGCGCCGCCCAGCTGGAGCCAGCCATGCATCGCTCACCACAGAGCACTGGGTCAGGCCGGGCTCTGCAGCTGTGCTACCGCAGGAGCTTGCAGCCCCGCTGCCCAGAGCATTGTGCCAGTGGCACAGTGAGCTGAGGCTGCGGGGGGAGGGGCTGGGGAGAACGGTCCTGCAGGCCGGATGTGGCCTGCGGGCTGTAGTTTTCCCATCTCTGACCTAGACAATGGGCCATGGAAGAGCTTATCCTAAGCTGTGGACGCTTTGGTCTGCCTATGGGTAATAGCTGCTATGACTCATCGAAGCATGCAAGGTCTTGTGACTAAATCACGTGATACTGAACTCCTCACTTTCTCCACAAATCAACACCTGAAAGTGACTCTGGAAGAACAAAGACTTTGAACTGGGGAAATGCTGATCCCAGGTGGGAAAGAATAAACCCCCTGCCTGTGTATGAAACATCCACAAACTGCTTGTACTATCTAACAGCGTGAGACAGTTTGATTCAAATCCTGTGTAGTGTATAAGACTTAGATTGTGTTTTGTTTATTTGCTAGGTAATCTACTTTGTTCTGTTTCCTATCACTTATAATCACTTAAAATTAGGGCTGTCAAGCAATTAAAAAATTAATTGTGGTTAATCTTGCAATTAAAAAAACTTAATCACAATCACGCTGCTAAATAATAATAGAATACTATTTATATAAATATTTTTGAGGTTTTCTACATTTTCAAATATGTTGATTTCAGTTACAACACGGAATACAAAGTGTACAGTGCTCACTTTATATTTATTTTTATTATAAATATTTGCACTGTAAAAGTAAAAGAAATAGTATTTTTCAATTCACTTAATACAAGTACTGTAGTGCGAAATGCAAATGTAGAATTATGTATAAAAAATAACTGCATTCAAAAACTGCATACATTTACATTAAATGTAAAACTTTAAAGCCTACAAGTCCACTCAGTCCTACTTCTTGTTCTGCCAATCGCTCAGACAAACAAGTTTGTTTAAATTTGCAGGAGATAATGCTGTCCACTTCTTGTTTACAATGTCACCTGAAAGTGAGAACAGGCATTCGCATGACACTGTTGTAGCTGGCATCGCAAGATATTTACATGCCAGATGCACTAAAGATTCATATGTCCCTTCGTGCTTCAACCACCATTCTAGAGGATGTGCATCCATGCTGATGTCAGATTCTGCTCAATAACAATCCAAAGCAGTGCAGACCAACGCATGTTCATTTTTATTATCTGTGTCAGATGCCACCAGCAGAAAGTTGATTTTCTTTTTTGGTGGTTCGGGTTCTGTAGTTTCCGCATTGGACTGTTGCTCTTTTAAGACTTCGGAAAGCATGCTCCACACCACCTCCCTCTCAGTTTTTGGAAGGCACTTCAGATTCTTAAACCTTGGGTCAAGTGCTGTAGGTATCTTTAGAAATCTCACATTGGTACCTTCTATGCATTTTATCAAATCTGCAGTGAAAGTGTTCTTAAAACGAACAACATGTGCTGCTGGGTCATCCTCTGAGACTGCTATAACATGAAATATATGGCAAAAGGCAGGTAAGACAGAGCAGAGGACATACAATTCTCCCCCAAGGAGTTCAGTCACAAATTTAATTAAAGTATTATTTTTTTAATGAGCATCATCAGCATGGAAGCATGTCCTCTGGAACAATGGCCGAAGCATGAAGAGGCATATGAATCTTTAGCGCATCTGGCATGTAAATACCTTGCTATGCCAGCTACAAAAGTGTCATGCGAACACCTGTTTTAACTTTTTGGTGACATTGTAAATAAGGCGCTGGCCGCATTTTCTCCTGTAAATGTAAACAAACTTGTTTCTCTTAGTGATAGGCTGAACAAGAAGTAGGACTGAGTGGACTTGTAGGCTCTAAAGTTTTACATTGTTTTGTGTTTGGGTGCAGTTATTAAACAAAAAAAAATCTACATTTGTGAGTTGCGCTTTCACAATAAAGAGATTGCACTATGGTACTTGTAGGAGATTAATTAAAAATACTATTTATTTCATTTATCATTTTACAGTGCAAATATTTTCAATAAAAATAATATAAAGTGAGCACTGTACACTTTGTGTGTTGTAATTGAAATCAATATATTTGAAAATGTAGAAAAACATCGACAATATTGAATACATTTCAATTGGCATTCTATTGTTTAACAGTGTGATTAAAACTGCGATTAATCATGATTAATTTTTTAATCGCAATTAATTTTTTTGAGTTAATCGCGTGAGTTAAGTCTAATCTATCTTTCTGTAGTTAATAAATCTGTTTTATATTTTTTTACCTAAAACAGTGTGGTTTGCGTTAAGTGCTTGGGGAAAAATTGTAATAATCTTTACTGGTGAGGCTTTTGAGAGGGCAGGACCATACCGCTCCGGTGTCCTAGGCTGGAGAGCTGGAGGTATTTTGGCTGGAGCCTCTCTTTTGTTGGTTCATGCGGTGGCTGTCAAAGCATTCATGAACACAGTTGGGTATGACCCCTGCCTGCGGATGTTTGTGTAAGGGCAAGTTTTGAGGGCTTTTCAGCTTGTCACAACATCACAGTCTGAGAGGGAACCCAGATTGATAAAACAGAGGGCTTAGAGGTACCCCAGTTCCAGGTTGCATCCCGGGGGTGGGCCGTCAAAGGAAATCCAGCTGTGAAATCAGAAATACAGAGAGGGGAACAGTATGAAAAGAACTACTGAAACAATATTGGACTGTGGCTTGCCTGTGGTCCAAGGCGGTTACAGATCTTTCAAACAGGAAAAATTCTCTTAGGGCTTGTCTATACGGAAAGTTAGTGTGGAATAAACTAGGGTTAAAAGCACAATAGCTATTCTGCACTAGCTCCTTGTGTAAACACTCTTATTCCATGCTAAGAGTGCCTATGTATGGTTTAGCTTTTAAAGTGGACTAACGTAAACTGCAAAAGGCACACTTAGAGGACTGCTACTACTTTATTTTTTTTAATTCATCTGGGTGCATAACATGTCAAAGAGTAATATAACAGAAGAGACACTATAAGAATTCCAAACAGCTCCCCCAATGCACATGGAAAAGAATTAGATTTCCAACAGAAAGGTCATTGAAAATATGTTTTGCAAGCATTAATAACTGAGCAGTTCCTTTTGGGGGGTTCCTGCTGCTTGGTGACATGCCATTATTCCACCAGCAGAAAAAGGATGAGAGGGTCCATAGGAATAGCTATGTCACTCCTTCTCAGCCTCATAGGCTCCGCCCTCTTTGGAAAATAAAGGTGACAGGCCTGATGTGGGCTTGAACAGGGCTGTGAATTAAATAGAAAATTATCAAGAAAAGGAAATGAAGTAAGGAAAATTTAGAGGAAGCCTAGTAATAGAAACTGGTGTATAAAGTTGCATTGTTAAAAGTAAAATTCTGGGCTGCTTTCATAAACTGTTGATGCAATAAAAACTCCTTTGGTTGCAGGATAATGGGCAGGAAAGGGGGACGTTTAATGATGCTAAAATGAGTGGCTCCCCTCTCCTGATCCATTAGGACCTTTCAGCTTTATTGATTTTACACAGAGAAAAAAACTCCAGAGTTTCAAGGAACAATGGCTTCTAACAGGGACAATGAAAGATGGGGAAAGATGTTCTAAAGATAATCATTGTTTATCCTGGGATAGTAGCTAGGAACCCCAATCCAGGATCAGGGTCCTTTGTGCTAGGCATTGTACAGGCATGCAACAAAGCAGACAGCTCCTTTTCTAGAATGCTTTTAATCTAAATGACAGACAGGACACAACAGGAGCATAAACAGGGTGGGGAAGATGGACTCCATCTGAGGTGAGAAAGTGAACAGCCTTGAGCAGATGGGATATTAGGGAAAGCTGTAGTAGCAAAGGATGGGAGATGTGTGAATGCACTATGAAATGGGATGTACACAAGGAGATGATTACAACAGGGAAGGGGAAAGAAGGGAGGGAAAGGTGGAGAAGTGGGTAAGTGTTGCATGAAGGATGTGGCAGAGGAGGGAAATAAAGCCTGTGAGGTAGAGGAAGTAGTAGAAGAGGTGGTTAGTGATATGGGAAGGTGGCAATAGAAGAGGGTTGAGTTCTGTATGGGAAAGTCATTAAAAGAGGGAATAAGTGCAACAAGGACAGGGAAGGGAATAAAGGTGTGTCCCACTGAATTATTGGTAAGAGACTTATTTTTAGTGCCTGGCCCCACTCCCTGCCTGAGTCTTGTTTACAAAAGGTCACATGGCAGGTGTCAATATCCACTGATTGTAAAGGCTACTGTTCCATCTGCAGTTTCTTCTGAAATTAAATACAAACAAAACATATCATAGACCACAAACTGATACAGCCAATTAATAACACCCACAAACAAAAACATCTGGGCTGAAGGTCAGGGTAGATGAACTGAGCCCTCTAACAGTTGAGATGATTGTTCTGCCTCTTATTGGACATTTGTCAATAACTGCCATCTCATCTTGATGACTCTGATTAAATGGCTACTTCTGTACTCCAAACAATTCCTTGTGCTGTGACCTGCTTGGTCACTGAGGTGGATTTGCCACCTGGAACCTGTTTTGCTGCTCCTGGGGCCAGTTCCTCAACTTGTGTAAATGGTCATTGCTAAGTTGACTATGGAACTATGATAATTTACAGCAGCTGAGGATGTGCCCACTAGTGTTTTCATTGTCAATGACCAGGTGGACACGTTACTTCCACCAGCCTCATCCTGGATGCCCCCAATAAATAGAGAGCAAGTGACTCATCGGTTTTATTAAGTGATCTGTTGTGCCTCCTGTGTGATTGACTGTCGGGGTGGTTCTGACGTATGAGGTTGGAACTGCTGGTGCATTTTCATGGCTATTTTAGGTGGCAGATTTATTTTAAAAAGTGTAAATGGGATATTAAGTGAAAGAAAAGAAAATAGGTTTGTGACATAAACAGCCAAATAATTTAAAGTTACAAGTGTGATATTCTGTCCTACTTCTGCTTCTTCATTTTGCTGCAATGGCTTAAATTAAACTTTGCCCATCTGCCTTGACTTCAAGTTGCCTATTTTTTGCTAGTTTTTGTGGGATGATGCTAAGACTATGTCTGTGTTTAAAAAACATAGCCTGCAAGGAATGTTTTCAAATGTATGATCTTCAGAAGCCTGATCCAGCTCCCACTGAAGTCAACATGAATATTTTCATTGACCTAAGTGGGAGCTGGATCAGGCTTTAGCTGGGTGTCAAGAACATATTTTTATAGGTGCCTTTAAGTGGCTATTCTATATGCTGCAGATTTATCATATCAAATTTGGGGAGAAGCACTGGAGGGGGAACAGCCATGATAAAAAGTGTCACAAGTCATAGGAATTATGGGGGAAATGCTGAAAGTCATAGCTGAGTTTTCCAATGACTTAACATCCCTTTGAAGAAACAAGTCTCCTTTTAAACAAAAAAAAAGTTTTCAACACACTATTTTGACTTCTTGTGTACTCCCATTCTCTCCTTGATATAGACCTAATAGTAGATACAGGAATCTTTCTCTCTTTTTTTCACCCCACAAACATAATGATGTTTTAGGGGTTGTTTTTGGTCTTTCAATTGATCCCCCTTTGCTCTCTTGGGTCTTTAATACTTGGGACTCTCAGTACAAGTTCACCAGTTGGATCTTTTGTGTCCTGCCATATGGATGCTGCTTCCCTGCTCTCTACTCCCTCTTATGAAGTCTGATGGCAGTTCTTGTTAGTGTCTCAGTTAAATTAACACAACCATCAATTGCACAATTACTTATCTATTCACTAAATCCCTAAATGGCACAAATCTTGGCCCCAATCCTGCAAACACATACACATGTGCTTAAGTTTATGCACGTGCGTAGGTCCATTGACTGCAATGAAACATCGATGTTCTATCCATTACAGAGGATTTGATTCACCTTGCACAGTTATAAAAATCCGAGGCAGAGGCCATCCCACATATAAAATGAAATCTGAATGCTTAAAAATATGCAGGAGTTTCCCAATGAATGTCTACTGTGAGTTTTCTTGCACCTTTCCCTGAAAACTAGTACTGGCAGTGGCCGAGCATTAGACTAGATGGACTGTTGGTCTGACCCACAATGGCAGTTCCTATGTTCTTTTCCCCATTTGCTACAGTTTCATCTGCTTTGGTGCACAGTAGCTACCCTGAGATTTGGTACTTTTGTATATCTAAAATTAATTTGCCACATTTTGTTTTTGATTTTAGGTTAAATTCATTTGTGTGTATATGTTACAAACTTAAGCTAAACCTGTGGAAATAATTTATTGTAGAAATTGTTTTAGATATTTGTCTTAAACTATAGATTGCCATCAGCCATTTTCACACTGAGTAAAACAGATCAATATAATCAAGAGTCTATTATATCTTGCAAAATTATAGTAATAACCTAGCTCTTTATTTCTTATTACCCGAAGCCTTAGTGATTCTAAGAAACATTAAGATCCTGAATTGTGGGGACAGGTGCAATTAAGTAAAGTGCTACTTATTTTTAAAAGCCCAAATATCCATTCTTTTGATAAATGATTGTTGTTAATGTGGCTTGATCTGGTAATGCATGAAAGCGGGACTAGTAACAAAGTGCTTTTATAAAAACTTGTATTAAACTAAAAGACTATTGGCTTCACATTTCTTACTGATAGTTTTACTACACCTCTACCTCTATGTAACGCTGTCCTCGGGAGCCAAAAAATCTTACCACATTATAGGTGAAACCGCGTTATATTGAACTTGCTTTGATCCACCGGCGTGCGCAGCCCTGCCTCCCACCGCCCGGAGCACTGCTTTACCGTGTTATATCTGAATTCATGTTATATCGGGTCGTGTTATATCAAGGTAGCTAGGGTTACCATATTCTGTGCCTCCAAATGGAGGACACTCCACGGCCCACGGCCCCGCCCCCAGCCCCAAAGTCTCCGCCCCCTCCCCTGCTTCCCGCGAACATTTGATTCGCGGGAAGCCTGAAGCAGGTAAGGGGGGTGTGGGGGGGAGGAGGCGCGGCCCAGGCTGGCCCCCCGGTGGCTCCAGCCTGGGTCGGCTCGGGCCCTGGGGTGCCGGCCCCGGACCTGGCCGAGCACCCCCGGCCCGCCCAGCACTGCCGGCCGACGGCGGCCCGGCGCACCCCCGGGCTCCCCGCCGGCCCGGCTCCCCGCCGGCCCGGCTGACCAGCTCCCCGCAGGCCCGGCTCCCCGCCGGCCCGGCTGACCGGCTCCCCGCGGGCCCGGCTGACCGGCTCCCAGCCCGGCCCCCGGCCCGGCCCCGTGCCCCCGGCTCCCTGTCCGGCCCCGCGCCCGGCCCAGCACTACGCCCCTGGTTCCCGGCCCGGCACCATGCCCCCGGCCCCGCACTGCCGGCCCCGGCCGAGCACCACCCAGCCCTCCCGATTTTCCCGGACATGCCCGGCTTTTGGGGATTTCCGCCCGGACGGGGATTTGAGCCCCCAAAAGCCGGACATGTCCGGGAAAATCCGGACGTATGGTAACCCTAAAGGTAGCGGTGTATATGTGATTTCTGTGGTGACTTTTTTCATTCGCTCCATGAAACAGTTTGGATTTCCATAAGATTGAGGAAAAAGCAATGCCAAGATTGCCCCAATCCATGAAGCTATTGTGTAAAAGTGACAACCTTGTAATACCATGGGCGCTTTTAAATGAGTGGCTCCTAGGTCAGAAGAACTTCTGGATGCTTAGCTGGAGAATATCAATCCATTTTTTCCCCAAAAGCGAGTATGGAGGAAAGTCCTGCAAAGATTCATAAGCAATTAGAAAGACTTACCTTAGCCCAGGGGTGAGGTATGTATATCATAAAATCAACATGGCACAGAAGGTATGTCACACTTCAGCAGAACTGACATCATTTTGGTTCCCCCAGCCCTCCTAAATGAATTTCAAATGACACTAAGGCTGAATCTAACTGTCACCTTCTGAAAACTAGGTGTGATGCAAACCAAGTTCCCTAAATAAATGGAACCTTTGTCTGGCTTGTCCTCATCTGTCCATCCATGAATGCAAGTCGATGCCCCACCATTCTATTTTGTTGCAAGCACATTCTTTCCATTTCTGGCCAAAAAGTTTTGTCATGGGATCAGCCCAGCACGTTTTCAGTCTGCCCAGCGATCGCTTGTGGTCTCTGGGGATCCAGTCACTGATGCGGGTTGTCCACCTATAGTCTTGCCTGCGGACTACATGACCCACCCATCACCGCTTTGCCCTAACCCTAAATAAATGTAGTCTGAAGAAACAGGGTCTGAGCTTGCAAACCCTTAGTCACATGAATAGTTTTTATTCACATTATTAATACCATTAACTTCACAATAAGTGAGTAAAAGTCTATGGGATTAGCCCCTAAATTTGTATCCTTATTCTTGACCTACAGCTGGAAAAAGCTCATTCCTACAGTGGAAGCAGTGTCATGAAGGAGAGTCAGCTGCCAGGCCACCTAGTTAAAGAACCTTTTTCAATGACAGCTGGTGGTCAGATTGCTCACAAGTGTCCTTTGACAGAGTGATGGAAAGTAATGTTCATCAGGCCTCAGTTCCTCTTTCTCTGCTTGCCAGAGGGGTTGTGGAGCCACCGTCTCTCTATTTTCTGTATCAGAAAATGGACAAAATAATTTGTAAATATTAACAGACTCATTTTTATAGTTTCTAAAAATGCTTGTTTAGTGTTTGTAATTTTTCAACTATTTAAAAGAATTTTTGGTGATTTTTTTTTCTGGTTACCTTGGCTTAGAGTCATGACTCCTGATGGCCAATATACCTTATACCTTCTTCCATAATGATAATGGGCCTCTCCCAAATTTCTGACCAGTACTGTACAATTTTTCATTCCAAATGGTTTATATCACTGCCTGTGGTTTTTTTCCAAAGTCTTATAGGCATACCAGGGAGGTGAGGTTAGCTTCCCTGGATATTAAATGAGCTGTTGCATATAACTAAGCCATTTAGAAAGTCAAAGACAGTACTTGTGATCTTTGAAGAAAAATTTTGAGGCCAGGCCATTTCTGCCAAAGACTATCTAAGCAAATAAGTCTATGCATTCAGTCAGCCTTATTTTGATAGCTGGAAAGATACTGACACAAATTATTGAACAATCAGATTGTAAGTACCTAGAGGATAACAGGGAAATAAGTAATAGCCAACATGGATTTGTCAAAAATCATGCCAAACCAACCTGATTTCCTTCTCTGACAGAACAACTAGATGAAATTACTATAAAGCTGGTGCACAACTGGTTGAAAAACAATACTAAAAGAGTAGTTATGAAGGGTTTGCTGCCAAACTGGGAAGACTAGAAGACTTATCTAGTGGAATCCTGCAGGGGTCTGTCCTGAGTCTCGTACATCATTAATGACTTGGATAATGGAGTGCACAATATGCTTATAAAATTTGAGGATGACACCAAGCTGGGAGGAGTTAATAGCACTTTGGAAGTATTAGAACTCATAATGACCTTAATAAATTGGTATGAAGTCAACAAGATGAAATTCAATGAAGATAAATACAACGTATTTCACTTAGGAAATAAAAATCAAACACAAATAGAAAATGGGGAAGAGCTGGGTAGGCAGTAGTACTGCAGAAAAGGATCTGGTTATAGTGGATCACAAATGAGTCAACAGTATGCCCTGGTCTACACGGGGGGAGGCGGGGGTTGATCTAAGATATGCAACTTCAGCTACGAGAATAGCATAGTTGAAGTCGACATATCTTAGATCGAGTTAAAATTACTTACTTCGCGGCCTTGCGGCACTGGATCGACGGCTGCAGCTCCCCCATCGACTTTGCTTCTGCCTCGCGCACTGCTGGAGTTCAGCAGTCGATGGGAGAGCGATCAGGGATCGATTTATCGTATCTACACTACACGCGATAAATTGATCCCCAATAGATCCATCGTACCTTATGATGCAGTTGCAAAAGGGGCTAATATCATTTTGGGAGTGTATTAACAGAAGTGTCGTATGTAAGACACAGGAAGTAATTGTCCTGCTCTGCTTGGCACTGGTGTGTTCTCAGATGGAGTATTTTGTCCAGTTTTGGGCAGTACACTTTAAGAAAGATGTGGACAAGTTAGAAAGATGTGGACAAGTTGGAGAGAGTCCAGAGAACAACAAAAATGATAAAAGGTTTAGAAAAACCTTACCTGTGGATAATTAGCTTAATCTACAACAAGGGAGATTTAGGTTAATATTAGGGGAAACTTTCCAACTATAAGAATGTTTTAGGTACTGGAATAGGCTTCCAAGGAAGGTTGTGGAATCTGTCATTGGAGGTTTTCAAGAAAAGATTAGATGAACACCTGTCAGGGATGGTGTAGTTTACACAATCCAGTCTCAGTACAGAGGGCTGGACTAAATGACCTCTTGAGATCCCTTTCATATATACATTTCTATGATTCTGTGTTATAAATGCCTCAGGGCTCACTCAGTTAGGAAGATGACAGCTTCAATGACATATATCAGCAGTGTGCCCTTTTGTGGAGTTTGGATGATGCCTTCACAAATCACTATTCTCTCAATACAACGTCAAGAACAGATGCTGGTTTGAGTTCAGCAATGGATCATTCATTGCTGCTCAGCCTAACTCCTGAAGGAGGTGAGTGCTTTCCTGTAATGGGGGTCTGTGGAGGCAATGCCATAAAGGATGAAGAGGGGTGGCTTACCTACAGTCACTCTTATGCACGGAATATATTCCTCTTCATAGTCTCCTTGGCTCACCCACCTCCCTCTACTTCAGAACCCAACTGCAAATAGGGGTTTTGGAAGTAAAAAGGAAATGAGGTCTGGTCAGAATGGGAGGGGAAGGTATATATTCAGTTCCTTGAGTACCTTCTGAGACATGCACCTACTTGCCCTACCTACCGAACTATTGCTCAAAATTGTCTTGTGGCTAGCAGAGCAGGGTGAAGAAAATAATTCCTAGAAATTCCAAGAACTCATTGTCGTTTCATTGTTTTTCTTACTGAACAAACATTCTGATTCTTTTCTGCAGAGAGTTTTTAATCCCCCCACCACCATTTTTTTTTAAGTGGAAATTTTCAAAAACTAAATTGTTTGATTTTGAAATTTTTAAAACAGATCACTTTTGGAAAAATCCCATATGTGTTTACACAGAAACCACTCGCACTGCAAAAACCAAAACACTCCTAAAGACTAAAAGCAAACGAACAAAAACAAATTTTTGAAAACAACCAACAGGATACATTTTTTCCCTTAACGTTTCCTTTAAATATTTTCAAAACATTGACTATTTTGAAAAAAAAAACAATCAAAATGTTTTCACACAAAATGAGTTTCAAGAATAGCCAAATTTTGGACAATTTTTTTTAACTAAAAATATTAATCATCTATAGTAGGTGGCACGTGATTCCCTCACTGTGATTTGACGGAGAGAGAACAAGAGTGACTGTTAGGAACTCCTTTTCCAACAGCCTTCAAGTGTAGCAATTTTTAAGTACTATAGACCTCAGATTGAAATTAGCAAACTAGACACAAAAATCTCAATATGCTATAGCTATTCTATTCCCTAATTCCTAATCAGAAGACTTGAAAGGCACAATCATATTCAGGCACACTACTACAGACAGGTCAAAAGAGAGAAGTTTTGTCAGTATCACTTAAAGCCCTTTTGCTCCACATCAAAATGTACCTCCTGTCTGCCTACAACCGCTAAAAATTGAAGTCTGGAATGTCTGAGAGGACAGGAGGAAGGGTGAGATTGGGGGAAAGGAAGATAGTGTTTATAAGTTTTGTTTTTGTCAGAGTGGGGAACAGACTCCTGCTTTTCATTATAGCCAAGAAAAAAAAAACGTTTGAATGAAAAAGGAAATAGGGATTTTCATTAATATACTAACACACCGATGCATTTGCTTCTACAACACACTGCAGAGTATGAGAGCACTTAAATTTCAACCTCAAGTGAACTGAGCCCAGATTCCTAATGTTTACTAAATAGAAATTTTGTAGTTTAATTTTTGAAATATAAAACAATGTCATGAAAATATCTACTAGCCAATGTCAGAAAAATCTCCAACTGGACGGACTACAGAAATTAAAATGTGGGCATGATTATTATATTAAGAAAAATATGAGGGAAGTAATTCTATAGGAAATGCTTATACTTAGCACTGCATATAGTGTTCTACATCTTCAAAGTGCTATACAAATAATTCCTTAATAAGTGACAGAGTTCACCTAAAAGAATAATCGTGCTACCACATTATACCTGTGGTACTGGCCTCTTGGAATTTTCCTTAACAATTCTCATAGGCCAATTTTATAAAAATTCTACAACTATAGATGTAAACTTGACAAAGGCTCAAGCTTATGTCATCACCAGGTTATCTTTGCATAATGAGTATTTAATGCCAAATGCACAGAGATAAATATTGCATGCTTAATCATGAGTCGTCTCACTGGGCCAAATTTATCCCTGATTTACACCCTGTACACACAGGGGATAGTGGTCAAAAATGTGTGTGCAGATTTTTGCATACACAACTTTGCACAGACACAAAAGGAAGCTGAGGTTTGAAAGTTTGATCATTTGTTATTTCTGTGCTGGCTCTTCTCTTTTTATCAGTCTTTTACCATTGTCCCCTTTTTCTTCTCCATTTCTGCAGCTCCATGCACATGGCGAGTTTCCTGACATGAATATAAAGTTCTGGGTCAGAAAATACCAGCATGTCACGATTTATACTTGAGCTGTATTCCTGATGGCCTAAGTACAGCAAATGGACAGAGCTCTACATCATAAATACCACCACCGTGACTGACAGTAACTGACACCCCTGTTGATAGCTTTAGTCAAAGAACCAAGGATTAGGTGGATTTAGAGACTGAGGCCCAGTTCTTTGATCTCACCCAGCTGAGTTTGCCATAGGACATAAGGGAGGGACAACTGAGGCTTTAAGCACCTTTGCATTCCCCCAATCCTAGGGCCAGCTGGCACAATTTATAGAAACTTCAGGGCTGCTGTAAATTGCACCCAGCTGCCCACAACCCTCAGAGGTTAACGTAGGAACATAGGAAATGCCTGACTGTATCAGAACCAAAGTCCATCTAGTCCAGTATCCTGTCTCCAACAATGGCCAGCACAGGATGCTTTAGATCAGCATTTCTCAAATGCGGCCACCGTGGCCGCATGAGACCACCAAGGGCTTTTCTTGCAGCCACAGCCTTCTTGGCTGGGCGTGGGGGTGGGGAGGCAAAGCAGTGGCACCTCCCCCTGGGGCCATCAGCAGGGGTTGGACCCTGCCCCTCTCTGCAGAGACAAACACAGGAGGAGCAGGCAGCCATTGAGGTCCTGGAAGCGGTGGGGTCAGACTTCAGCCCTGGGGTGGCAGGCAGCAGGATCAGGCTGCAGGGCTTTGGACTCTGGCCCCTGGGCTCACCTCCCTCCCATCGCTCCAGGTCCCCACTGCCTCCCTACCCACCTTTCCATCAAGGGCTTAATTTGTCCCTGGTCTTGCCAGGGCTGAGTAAATCTGATGTGAAAAATGATATTTGTATGTTTGTTAATATCACTTTTCACAGCAGACTTAGTAGCTAGCTGGGAGGCTGTGAAAAGTGATTTTACATACAAGTATCACTTTTCACAGCAGCAGGCTTACTAGCCAGCACGTTTTAAAAAAAAAAAAAAAAATCAAAAGAAACAACAAAAAGACAAGAATGCGCAAAGCACCTTATTTGTGTTTCTATTCTGTTTAGGTCCAGTAAAGAATAGAGACACTTGTACATTATTTTTATTATTGAGTCTGAAAAAAACCCCTATATAAATAAATTACAACTACTTGGACATATGTATGTCCATATTTATTTGTTTTTCCTACAGTTACGTATTTTAGGAAAAACTGTCAGCAGCCACCAGCAGGAGGTGGTGGCTGCACTTAGATGTAGGTGTAAGAACCCCACAGAAGGGAGATGTGGAATAATCTGTTCCCTGCCTGTCACCTCCACATTAGGTCTCATCCTGATCTCTAATAGTTGGAGATTGCTTAAGCTCTAAAGCATGAGGGTTTAACCTCCCTTCCACTTCTTTTTATCATTAATTAGGATAACTCTGGATATTTTTGCTGTCTATATAAATATCCAATCCCCTTTTTAACCTTGTTAAGCTCTGGGCCTCACTGGGTATGTATACACTGCAATGTAAACCCGGCCTCAGACTCAGGCTTGAGCCCAAATTCCCTTCCATCTACACACAAATCTGTCAGACTCGGGCTTGGACCTAGGACTCTAAGGGGGTTGAGAGTCCAAGCCTGAGTCAAGCTGGGACCCAGGGTTCAAGCCCTATTGCTTTGCAGTATAGAGACAGCCTGACCGCCCACCCCACTCAGGTCCCAGGAGTCCTCCAAAAAGAATCCAACAGTCCCATGAGCCAGCTTCCTTTGTTCTCTCTAGCCCACGACTCTCCAGTCGATTCCAGTGACAACAGAAGATTTAGTGCAGCAGCTCACTGAGTCAGCATTCAACCCTTCCATTGTCTTTTGACCACTAAACTGCAAACACACCGTCTGTGTTTACAATGGAGACTGAACAGAACAAGCCTTTTGCAAGCGTGCTGCTTCATGGTCATGGGAGCACAGCCAGGTTTTGGTAACTCTGGTGCGAGGCCAGCAAAACAATGGATTTTAGTAAGCACACCACGAATGACCACACATCCCAGCAAATAGCGAAGAAGCTGGCAGCATTGCAAATTTACCAGACTGGAGACCAGCGCAGGGAGCAGATTAAGCATCTCGAGAGTGAGTACAAGAAAACCATGGACCAGAACCGCACTTCAGGCAGCTCACCAACATCATGCCCATTTTATGGAAGTTTGACTGGGCGCTGGGCACTGCACTGAGCACGGAGCCAACCGTGGTGCATGATGACCTGATCAGCCAGAATGGCGCCGTGCTGGCCCCAGAATCCAGCAGCAGGGGCGGAGTGAGGCCAGCGAAGTGACTCTGTTGCTGAAACTGGCTCCCCGGGGAGCCTCTGCCATAGGAGCAGCAGCAGCACTTCCTGGGCCTTGCTCAGAGGAGCTGTTTGATGTCCCCCACCCCCCAGAAAAACAGCTTGCTGCAGAGCCTGCAGCACACACAGACAGGATAGAAGCCGCCCCTGAGCCTGGTACGTTTCTGGCTCCATTTTAATATTTATTAATACAGCAATGGGAGGAATTTCCATTCTATGAAACAATGCAAAAGTTATTAGAAGCTCTGGCTATCAGCGTGTATCCACTAATAGCAGATTGTATCCAGCGGCTTGGCTTCCGCCACCATCACGTGGAGAAATACAAACAATAGAAATGCCTTGAAAGTGAATTTTTACTGGAAAGATGCAGATTTTTGCTATGTTTCCTAAAAATAATCACCTTACACTGCCATACCTGTAAGTATGCTGCTCTGTAACCACTCAGCAGTGTAACGAGCCGCCTGGAAACAGTGAACTAGGGGAGAGGGAAGGGAGAAATGTGTTCCATTAACAAATCTAGTCCATTTCAGTTAAAGGTAGGCCATGCAGTCCATAGGTGACAAAATCATTTGCCCCAAATTTGACTGAGTTTTGAAAATGCATCCAGAAATACGGCAGGAGAGAAGGAGTGAGTGGAGGGTTGGCTGTGTAGTTCTGTGTGTTTGCATGCAATCTTAACCAGTTAAGCCATGTGGAAGCAAACACAGCATCCTGTTGATTGCCTTATGAATTCTGACCCCATCCTGGATGCTGATAGCTGCAAACTTTTCCTGACTCGGGCAATCCAGCTAGATAGTCACATTTTGGGGAAGGGTGTATTTTGCAGGGTCACCTGTGTAGCTGATCTGCCCACTCCACTCATAGATATGTTGTTCAGTCACTATACGTTTTAATACGTTGGCTGCTTCCACTTCAGTTTTCCCCCCAGCAGCTTGGAATAACATCTCCCTTTGCCAGTCAGGCAACACAAGAACTGTTATGACCTCCACAATGTGGAAGGCCTGAAATGATAGAAAACCCCTTTGTTGCACAGCCATGGATGGCACTCTTCCCAAACCCAAGCAGTTCTGCAATTTTTAGAAAACAAAAAACAGCTCTGAATTTCTAACTTACCATTCATTGTCTCTGCACCTCTTTTGCTGTGGTTAACCCTGGCTGCGTCCAGGGAGCTTCTGTGGACTGAAGCATCCCTCACACAATATACTTAAGTTCAGTTTGGAAAAGTAACATTTTATGTCCTCAAAATTCCACAAGAATTTTTCACTGCTCCTGCAGTGAGTTATCTGAGACAATGACCCTCTGTCTTGTCCTGTTCCAGGCCCCTTGACCTATACTGGGTGCAGCACCTCCACAGCTCGCCCACACTGCAGCACAAACTTGGGCCAACAAACCTTCACGTACTGTTCTGAGAGGAAGTGTGTCCATGATGAATTTAGAGTTGAAGTTCTGGAGAGGGCCAACAAGTAGGTCCAGTACCAAAGACAGAGGGACTGATAGCTGGAGGAAAGCGTGGGATGAGAGGCAAGAGGAAAGGCTCAGGCTGGCTACACAACTTGAGGACAGGATTGCAGTGCAGGAGCAGGCACTTGCTTGGGAGTTCCTGGAACAGGAATAGTGCCTAAGGGAGAAGGACAGAGCTCAGCGGAAAGAACTGTTTTGTGGTCATTAGTGATATCAGCTACTCAGACTAGTGGCATCACCCACACCATGGCCTGAGTCCCCTGCATGCTACCCTGTGCTGCAGTCCAGAAGCAGCTTGAAAGACTCCATGGCTGGGTGGCCCATTCAGTCAAGTCCCATGAATGCCTGGGCAGGACGACCTTCCTTCGTATAGTCCTTTATATTTACCCCTCTCTTGTGGATGCCTCCACCCCCAGCACCAAGTGCACAGCAAACACAGAATGAAGGGAAAGGACAGCAGGGGGCCAGGTGCCATGCCACAAGAGGGCATTTCTGTATTGTACTTGCTTTCACTGTTTGCACTTGATCTTGCACGTTTTTTATATTTTTTTTTTTCTGTGTCGTTCTGTTGCTACTGGTGTTTTGGTGTGGTGAGGGCAGCTGGCGTGCCTTGCAATGGGTGAATGTTGTACTCTTCTAATATATGGTTATGAATAAAGCTTGTTATGTCATTATGAAAGTTCATTGCTATCACTGCATCACGTCATACAATGTATATTTAAAATTAATAAAGGTAAACATGTGGTCAGGGACAATTAGGAATTAGTAAGCAAACACTGTACCCATAGTTAGGTACAGCAATCCACACTTCATATCCTTCTACGAATCTATACTGTGAATCACCCCCTCCTCTTCATTTTATAGGTAGTCATGTCATTCATAAGCACACTGCATGGCAATCAAGCTCTCACCCGTCCCCAAGCACTGATCCAACCCTACCCCTAAACAATGAGTCCCATCCCCACCCGCACACACACACCCTCACAAGCACATTCATAAAGGTGTTATTTCCCCTCTTCCGCTGGGCCATGAGTATCCGTGATTTCTGTTGCCCAGGTACATCCAGCTCCAGCTGTGGTAGCTGCACTTTCTGGCTGAGGGCACTGATTCAGTGGCCCCTTGCTGACATAGGTCCATTCAGGGGGAAATGGCTCACCTCTGGCTTCACAGAGATTGTGAAGAGCACAGCAAGCCCCAGTAATGCGGACAGCATTGATGACACTGGCATCCAAATGGGTCTGTAAACATCTCCAACAGTCTTTCAGTCTGCCAAAAGCACATTCAACACCCGTTCTACAGCTACTGGGAGTGTAATTTTGCCAGGGCCTCTGAAATCAGGGTACGGTTTATAAGCCAACGCAAAAGGGGGTATGTGGGGTCCCCCGGAATAACAGTGAGGACAGTAACTCCATTTCTGACAATTTTGTTTGGTGGGGATGTCCATGAATGTAGACTCCTGCCTGTTGAAAAACCATGACATCATGAACTGTCCCCATATAGACCACGTTGATATTCATAAATTGACCTCTGTGGTCCACAAAGGCCTGCATAAAAATGGAGTAGCACCCATTGCAGTTTACATACTTGTGCTCCTTGGGGAGGGCAAATTCTAGGCACATGAGTCCCATCAATGGCCCCAGCACAGTTAGGAAATCCCATTCTCTCACAGCCAGCAATTACTTCAGGTATATCTTGTATGCCCACCACCTTGGGGTAAACCACATGGCTGGTTGCCTCAGAAACCTCTGCCACCACTTTACCCCACGTCGACTTCCTAAAACCAAACTGGTTGGCAACAGACCTGTATCAGTTTGGGGTAATCAGCTTCCAGACAGTTACAGCAACCCGCTTCTGGACTGGCAAGGGTGGCCTCATGCCTGTGTCTTTACATTGGAGGGTCAGGGCAAGCTGCTCACAAAGGTCCAGAAATGTAGCCGCCTTTATGAAAAGTTGAGGACCCACTGTTGGTCATCCCAAGTCTGCAGGACGATGTGATCCCACCAGTCTGTACTTGTGGCCTTGCACCAGATGCTCCAGTCTATGTAGGGGACATCAGCAGCTACACCATGTGCCATGTGCAGCATGTGCAGTTTCAGTTGGTCATGTCTGGCGTGACACTGGCAGACCAGGTGCCACCTCATTCCGATGCCTCAGACCAATTCACTTGTGTATTAGTATAGATCAAAGTGTAGTTGGTGTTTAAACCTCATGAAAACTAATGGGACATTACTTAAATTGTTTTCACTTATCTGTATCCTGTTATAAAATAATAGCAAACATTTACATTGTGTATACCCCTATAACTAAAGAACCCATCAAAGGAGAAAGAAGCCTTCTAGAATGCAAATGAAGTAATTGAACAGAAAAGAACTAATTTCAAAGCAAGTGGTCATTGTCTGTGTTGATTGGAGGTCAATGACTCCAAATGGATTTCTAATGCTCTGTAATCAAAGGAAAAGCCCATGTGGCTAGTGACCCTGTCAGATGGTTTTCTGTGCAAAGCAGCTGTAAGTATGGATTCAGGGAATGATCTGTCATCACTGGACTGTTTGGACTCTTACAGTGAAGTGTACCAGATGCAAAGCAGCGATCCCCAGAGACACTCTGGGTACCCTGGAAATACTTTGGGAAACTGGCAGTTTATTACATCACTGCCACCATTTGGAATTATAAACTATGTGCATACATTTTACCTGCTTTAACCTCTCAGTAACGCTCACTTCCTTTTCTTAGCTAACAAACCTTTAGTGAGTTTACTATAGAATTGGGTACCACCATTGTGGTAGCAATTGAGCTGGGGTAAGTAACTGGCCTCATGGGACTGGGAGCAACCTGATGTAGTGTGATTTTTGGTTTAAGTGATCTCTTATCACAAAGTCCCATTGGTCTAGATATTAAGCTAGACTGGAGGTGTTTGAGTGGACTCTCTGTGACTCCATGGTGAGACTGCTATAGTGATCCAGGAGTTCATATTTGTCACTGGCTTGGTGAAAGCTAATTATAGACACACCACTAGCTTGCGGTAACTGCCCTGTTTTTTGACAGTCTTCCCTGAGAGACCTGGTAACACAGAGAGGAGGCCCCGGAAGCTGGGGGGCTGGGCCCTGAGGGCATAGGGAGGGGCTTCCTGGGAGCTGAGGGTGCCGGGGCCTGGAGACACAAGGAGGGCCCCCCACAGGAGCTCTGGGGGGCTGGGACCTGGGGGCAGCCACCCCCCACCGACCTTGGGGGTTAGGACCTGGGAGCACTGGGAGGGGGCCCCTGGAGGCTGGCAGGGCTGGGTCCTGAGGGCAAAGGGTGGGAGACCCAGGGAGATGGGGGGGTTGGGATCTGTGGGCACAGGGACTGGCCCCCAGGGAATGGGGGGAGGGGCTGGGATCTGAGGACACAGGGAGGGGCTCCCAGGAACCCAGGGGGGGTGGAGCTGGGAGCCAATGGTTCCCTCTAACTTTTTCTGTCCATGTGTGGAATTAATTTTGTTATGTGCACGAATATGGAGCTGACGTGTGGTGGGGGTGGGACCAAGGGGTTTCGAGTGTGGGAGGGGGCTCAGGGATGGGGCAGAGGGTTGAGGTGTGTGGGGGGTGAGGGCTCTGGCTGGGGGGTTGGGCTCTGGGCTGGGGCCCGGGGATGAGGGGTTCAGGGTGTGGGAGGGGTCTCAGGGCTGGGGCAGAGGGTTGGGGTCCAGGGGTGGGGGGGTGAGGGCTCCAGCTGGCTCTGTGCTGGAGCCGGGGATGAGTGGTTTGGGATGCAGGCTGCCCCAGGGCCATGGTGGGAAGAGAGGACACCACCTAGCCGTCTCTCACGGCAGCAGCACCTGGGCTCAAGGAGAGCATCGCTCCCCACCTCTTCCAGGACGCAGCAGGTCTGGGGCTGGAGCCACGGAGAGGTGCCTTCACGGCGCCCCGCCACAGCCCTGAGCACCTGTGCAGTCCTTGATAGGCTGCTGCACAGCTGCGTGGCTGTGCAGCTTAGAGGGAACTTAGGTGGGACTTGGGGGCAGAAGGAGAGGCCCCCTGAGAGCTGTGGGGGTTGGAGAGGATGCCCGGGAGCTGGGAGACTGGGACATGAGGGAAAAGGGAGAGGCCCTTTGGGAGGTGGAGGGACTGGGACCTGGGGCCACAGGGAGAGGCCACCAGGGAGTGGTGGAGGGGGGTGGGGCTGGGACCTGGGGAAAAGAGAAAGACCCGCTGGGAGGTGGGGGGGCTGGCACCTGGGGGTACACATGGAGAGTGGCACCTGGGTAAAAGGGAGCGATGACCTGGGGGCACAGGGAGGGGGGTCCCCAAGAACTGGGGGGGCTGGGACCTAGTGGCAATGGAGAAGCCTCCTGGGAGCTGGGGAGGGGCTAGGACCTGGGTGGGGGTACAGGGAGGCCTATTGGGAACTGGACAGGCCTGGAATGGGGCTGGGATGTGAGGACACAGGGAGGTGCCCTCCAGGAGATGGGGGTTGGGACAGGGGGGCATAGGGAGGGACCCCCCATGGAGCTGGGGGCACAGAGAGGGGCTCCCCAGTAGCTGGGGGGCTGGGCCCTTGGGGCACAGGGAGGGGCTCCCAGGATCTGGGGGGGGGTGGTGGGACCTGGGGGAAAGAGAGGCCCACTCTCCAGGAGTTGGGGGAGGCTGGTACCTGAGGGCACAAGAAGACTCCCTCAAGGGAGGGCTGGGATCTGGGGGTACGGGGACAGGCACCCCGAGAGGTGGGTGGCTGGGACCTGGAGGCACAGGGCAAGGTCCCCCAGGAGCTCGGAGGCTGGGACCTAGAGACACAGGGAGAGACCCCAGGGAGTGGGGGGGGGACTTGGACCTGGGGGCAAAGGGAGAGCCCCCAGTCCCCTAGGAGCTGGGTCAGCATGTAAGGGGGCTGGGATCTGGGATCCCTCTGGGAGTGGAGGGCTGGCACCTGCGGGCACACGGAGAGGCCCACTGGAGGCTGGGTGGGCATGGAGTGGGGCTGGGATGGGGAGACACAAGGAGGGGGGGTCCACTGGGAGCTGGGAAGTCATGGAGGCGGCGTCAAGAGCTGGGGGGCTGGGACCTAGGGGTACAAGGCAGTACCCCTCCCCCCCCCAGGAAGCTGGGGGGAGCTGGGCCTTAGGGGCAGCTGTAGGGTTGGGACCTGAGGCACAGGGAGAGGCCCCCCAGGGAGCAGGCAGGCTGGGACCTAGGGACACAGGGCGGGATCCCTGGGAGAGGAAAGGCTGGACCTGGGCGGGGCCAGGGAGGAGTCCCCAGGGAGCAGGAATAGCTGGGGTCTGGGGGCACCCCAGGAGGTGGGGGAGGGCTGTGACCTACAGGCACAGGAAGGATTACCCTGGGAGCTGTGGGGTTGGAACCTGTGGGACAGAGAAGGGTCCACTGGGAGCTGGATGAGTATGGAGGGGTACTGGGCTCTGGGGGCAGGGGCCCCCAGGACCTGGCGGCTGGGACCTGAGTGCACAGGGAGGGGCCCATTGAGAGCTGGGTGAGCATGGAAGGGGGACTGGGACTGCGGGACTGGACATGGGGAGGCTGGAATCTGGGGGCACAGAGAGGGGGGGCCACTGGGAGCTGGGTCGGCATGGGGGGGGTAGAATCTGGGGTACAAGGAGGTGCCCCCAAGGGATGGGGGTTGGGATCAGAGGGCACAGGGGGGCCCTGGGGAGACTGGGAGCTGGGGCACAAGGAAGGACCCCCTGGGAGTAGTGGGGCTGGAACCTGGGGCCATAGGCAGGGGCCCACTGGGAGCTGAATGAGTATGGCGGGGGACTGGGATTTGTGGGCAAAAGTAGAGGCTCCTGGGGGTGGTCTGTGACCTCGGGGCACAGGGAAGGGTCCACTGGGAGCTGGGTGAGTATGGAGGGTGACTGGGATCTGGGTGCACAGTGAGGGGCCCACAGGGAGCTGGTTGTGCATAGAGTGAGACTGAGACATAGAGGCACATGGTGGGGCCCCCAAGAACTGAGGTGGCTGGGACCTGGGGGCACAAGGGTGGGACTCCCGGGAGCTGGGACCTGAGGGCACAGGAAAGGGCCCGCACAAGGGAGCTGGAGGCATAGGGCAGAGCCCAATGGGCGCTGGGTCAGCATGGAGTGGAGCTGGATCCTGGGGTACAAGGAGGGGCCTCCAGGACTTGGGGGCTGGGATCTGGGGGCATAGGAAAGGGCCAGCTAGGACCTGGAGGGGGGTCAGGGACCTGGGGGCACTGAGAGAGGCCCCCCTGGGGGCTGGTGGGGCTGGAAGCTGGGGTACACAAAGGGGCTGCGACCCTACCAGCCCCCTGGGAGCTGAGGCATGGGGTCAGGACCTCCCCCGACTTAGTGGTCTCTCTGCCCTGCAATTTTAACTCCCTTCCCCAGAAGAGGCTGTTCACTTCCAGCTCCCATTGGCCAGCTGAGATGCCACGCTGGCCTTCCATGGGGCGGCATCACTTTCATTCAGGCTGCCCTGGAAAGAGCAACAGCTGGGCTGGGACAGTCCCCTGGGTGTGTGCGGGGTGGGGGGCGGCCGCCGGCTCACTGAGTGCAGAGGCAGGACTAGGAGGAGCCGGGTTGGGAAACCACGTGGGACGGTGATGGGGGCCTCCGCTCCAGAGCAGTGAAGCGGGAGTTCCTGCTGTGCTGGGCCACACCCCGCAGGCAGTGAAGGAGAGCCTGAGCCCCTTGCCTCTGCACCATGGTGCCTCTTGAGTACTGCACCGTGGGTGAGCACCCAGATCGCCCATCCCTAAGTAGCCACATTATGGGAGGGCACTAGGCTGTCTGGGACACGGCTGGCTTGACTTGGGTCTATATACTGCAATGCGAATATCAGATCCCCAGTTTTGACCCTGTGTTAGAAAGTTCTTAATATAGAGTTAATAATCAGTGTAGATGTTCAAGCCCTGGTTCTCTAACCAAGGGTCAGCTGATTCAAATCCCATTAACCCTGGGCTTATACTGCAGCATAGACATGCCCAATGTCTTCCATGGTAACAAGTTGCACAGTTTAATAGTGTGAAAAAGTATTTCCTTTTATCAGTTTTGAATTTCAGCCCTTTTAATTTCATGGAGTGTTCTCTTGTTCATGGGTATGAGATAGAGAGACCAGAAGTTCCCAATCTGACTTCTCTAGACTATTCACTATTTTATACACTTTTAACATGTTCCTTCTCATTTGTCTCCTTTCTAAAGTGAACAATTCCTATCTTTGCGCTCTCTCTTCATATCAGAGTTTTTCCCATGTCCTTGATCATTTTCTTCCTTCTTCTTTGAACTCCCTCTCATTCAGTAATAGCCTTTTTGACTCCAGTACTCCAGGTGAGGCCGCACAACTGATTTATGTAAGGGCATTATCACAGAATCCTAGAATATCAGGGTTGGAAGGGACCTCAGGAGGTCGTCTAGTCCAACCCCCTGCTCAAAGCAGAACCAATTCTCAACTAAATCATCCCAGCCAGGGCTTTGTCAAGCCTGACCTTAAAAAACCTCTAAGGAAGGAGATTCCACCACCTCCCTAGGTAACCCATTCCAGTGCTTCACCACCCTCCTAATGAAAAAGTTTTTCCTAATATCCAACCTAAACTTCCCCCACTGCAACTTGAGACCATTACTCCTTGTTCTGTCATCTGGTACCACTGAGAACAGTCTTGATCCATCCTCTTTGGAACCCCCTTTGAGGTAGTTGAAAGCAGCTATCAAATTCCCCCCGTCCTTCTTCTCTTCTGTAGACTAAACAATCCGAGTTCCTTCAGCCTCTCCTCATAAGTGTGCTCCAGCCCCCTAATCATTTTTGTTGCCCTCTGCTGGACACTGTCGACTCATATCCATATTATAATAGTCTCTGTATCACTATTAGTCATCCTATGCCTTATGCGACCTCTGACCACAGTTGCACATTAAGTAGTGGTCTCCATTTGACAGTCTACAGTGATGCCGAGGTCTCTCTCTCAGAATCATAGGAGTGGAAGGGATCTCAAGAGGTCATTTAGTTCAGTCCCCTGCACTCATGGCAAAACTAAGCATTATCTAGACCCTTCCTGACAGGTGTTTATCAAACCTCCTCTTAAAAATCTCCAGTGATAGAGATTCCACAACCTCCCTAGGCAATTTATTCCAGTGCTTAACCATCCTGACAGTAAGGAAGTTTTTCCTAATGTCCAACTTAAAGCACCCTTGCTGCAATTTAAGCCCATTGCTTCTTGTCCTATCCTCAGAGGTTAAGGAGAATAATTTACCTCTCACCTCCTTGTAACAACCTTTTATATATTCAGAAACGTATCATGCCCTCCACCCAGTCTTCTCTTCTCTAGACTAAACAAACCCAATTTTTTCAACCTTCCATTATAGGTCATGTTTTCTAGACCATCAATTATTCTTGGGCTGATATGGTGAATTTAGAACATTATAAAGTGTACATTTAAATATTCCCTTCCACTGTGCATTACTTTCCATTTATTGACACTGAAGTTAATTTGCCATTGTGTTGCCCATTCACCTAGTTCATTTAGAGTCATAGAGCTTAAGGACAGCTCATCTAGTCTGACCTCCTGTATATCACAGACCGCCAGCACCTGAACACTAAATCCAATAACCACAGTTAGATCAAAGCATTACAGCCCACAGAAGACTAAGCTATTGCATATCACAGGCAGAGAATAGGAAGGCCTGAGGTGCACCAGTGCTCGAGGCCCCTGCAATGGCAGGGAATTCATTAAGTGAGATAGGCCCAGATAATCCTTGCAAGTGATCTGCACCCCAATGCTGCAGAGGCAGGTGAAAAACTCCAAGGTCACTGCCAATGTAACTTGAGGGGAAATTCCACATACAGCAATCAGTTAGACCCTGAGCATGTGGGTAAGCACCTGAGTGAGAGAATGCTCAGTAACATATCAAAACACTGGCTCACGCAGACTTTGCCACAGCACTATTCACCCTCCCCCCTTTCCAGGTCATTAATAAATATATTAAACAACACAGGACTAGTATGTACCCTTGAGGCATCCTGCTGTTAAACTTTTCCCACTATGAAAACTGATCATTTACTCCTGCTCTTTGCTTTCTGTCTCCTAGACAGTTCTTAGCCCTAGCAATACTTGGTTTCTCATTTCTCCCTTTCTAAAGTTTAGTTCCAGTGTCACTTTTTGGTACTGTCGCTGCCCCAGAGATGTGGTTCAGCTACCATCAATTCCACAATTAGCTCCTGTGTGTTGCTTAAGACTAAGTCAGTCTCGCCTCTTGTTTTCTCTAGAGCTAGCTGTTCTGAGAAGCAATCACTTAGAGTAGTGAGAAATTGTTTCTCTAAACTTTGTCCTGTTGTGCCATTTGAACAGTTACTGTCCTTATTTGTCAGATTTTTCTGCCTCTTTGAGCTCTCCCTATATTGTTCATTCAATTTCTTTTTTGTGGTCCAATGGCTGGTAGTTTAGCCTTGCTAGTATATTTACAGTCTTACAGATGGGGAATTGTATCCATGTAGGTTCAACTGTGTGCTCCTCTCCACTCACCATTTTTAGCTCACTAGAGTCTACAGAATCCATTAGGTACAGCACTACTGCTCCACCTCTTCAGCCTAATCTGTCTTTCCTGTATAGTTTATAACTCAGTATCCCATTGTTTTTGTCATTGCACTGAGTTTCTTAATGCCTATTATATCAAGGTCCTCATCCGCTGCAGGGCATCCTAGTTCCCCATCTAATTTTTAAACATCTTGCATTTGTATATAGTCAAGAATAAAAAATATGGCTAAATTCCTGTTGTTGTTTTATTCCTTAATCTGACACCTTTCCAATTTTACAGAATTTATTTAACTCTGTGTTCTTATCCTCTCCTTGTTCTAGTTCAACTGTAATTTGCATCCTACCCTTTATTGGCTACACAGATACCACTGTATAACTGATGAATCAGATATCTCTGTCTGACTTACGTGCTCCTCAGTGCCTCATTTCCTCCCAGCACTTAGTTTAAATACTTTCCCAATACCTTATTTATTTTTATATTCCTGCAGTCTAGTTCCATTTTGACAAGTGTGGAACCCATGCCCTCTGAATAGGCTCCCCCTTCCCCAAAATGTTCACCAGTGCCTAATAAACTGAAATCCCTCTTCTTTGCACTATCTTCTCAAACATGCATTCAGACTTCAAAGTTCCCTCTGCCTAGTTGGACCCATGCATGAAACTTGAAGCATTTCAGAGAACGCTACCACTAAGGCCCGGACCTAAGCCTTCTACCTAGTTTCTACATCTAGCTTCCAGGACCTTTCTCCTATCGGTGCATATCATGACCACAGATCTTCCTCCAGAACTCATCAAAGTTTGTATAGGTGTCCCATGATATCTTCTACCTTCTCACCTGACAATAAAGTCACCAAGCAGTTCTCACAGTCACCATATACCCAACTATCTACATCCCTGATGATAAATCCCTTGTCACCACAGCCTGTCTCTTTCTCCTCACTGGAATTCCATCCTCTGGAGAGACCTCCTTGGTGAATGAGGAGCTGCCAGTCTCCACTATCTCAGTTGGAAGGAGAGTCCTATCTAAGGAGGTATGTCCCTTCATTTCCCCTTGGTGCCCTTCCACCATGAGACTGGCTTCCTCAACTGGAGGATCAGGGAAGTCAGTTCTGAGGAGGGCCTGCTCCACAATGTCTATAAACAGTTTCATCTGTCTATACTCTTCCAGTTCAGCAATTCTGGCCTCAGGATTCTGTACCTGGGCTCTGATGGCCATGAGCTGCTTGTACCGGATGCATACATACACCACTTGACCACAAAGCAAACAATCACACAGTGTTCACTCTGCAATAAATTGGGTAGTGTTCACCCTGGGTAGTCAGCTGCTGGTCTTCTACCTCCATTACTAGATTGCGTTTTAACTGTGAGCGGAGAAGGATTTACTTTTTTGTGGTCTGTTAGTTATTCAAGGGGAAAGTTTTATTAGAGAGATTTTAGTTTCTCAGTATACCATCTAGTAACAGTTCAACTCAGAGCCTGCTTCCCTCACTAACTGCCACACAATCCAAAGTCCCTTGTGCTCACTCAGTCTGGTGTCTTCTCACTCCATCTGGGGCCTCGCCACACTGAAGAAGGGCTTCTTGCTGCCTAGCTCTGTAGATATAGCCACCCTGAATAAACCCCAAAGGCCTTGACTTCTCCCACCTGCTTAATAACTGGTCTCCCAAAGCCTGGCTTCAAAAGGCCATTCACAAAGGGACATAGGCGTTGCGAAGCTGATCATTGCAACACTTAATGTTTAGGTGCCTGGCTGCCTACTGGAATTTACATCCAGGCTTCCTATATAATGCTGGGGGAGAATTAGGTGCCTAAAAAGGGGATTCATAGAAACCAGCACGCTGAGTCAGGAGCCACCTAAGGTAGCCAGTGGGAAGTGCCAAAAAGAGGGGTGGGGTCAACTCCTACCCCTAAAATGGAGTTAGACACCTAACTCTAGGCCAGAGGAAGGTGCCTATCTCTGCTCAGGATTCACTGCCATAAATGCTCTCCTGGAGTCAGGTACTTTAGCCAAATCAGTACTTTCTCAAGAAAAACTGAGGAGAAGGTTGTGCTGATGCCCCCCTTATAGCCAATAGCCCTGGGGTTAATTAACTAGTCGTTAACCCAGCAGGAGAGCAAGAGACTGACTCTATAGCCCAGTGGTTAGGACACTTACGTGGGAGACTTGTAAATCAGACAGTATGGGGATTTGAACTTGGATCTCCCACATCCTGGGTGAATGCACTAAACCCTGGGCTACTGGTAGAAAAGGGGAGAGGCACCATCACTACTATTTGTACAGGTTAGGCCTACTCTGAGCACACCTATGGTCCCACAGGTGAGATAGGCAGAGGAACAGCTAGTTTGTGAATCCCAATGGGGCTTAGGCATGAGTTAGGTGCTGAGCTGCTCACCAGTGTCAGGATTTAGGCAGGTTTGCACATGCCCAGCAGCAGAAATTTAGGCATCTGGGGACTTTGCTGGTAGAAACTTAGGGGTCTAGGCCCAGATTTGTAAAGGTATTTAAGCTTTAAGCACCTAATTTCCATTGAAATTAATGGGAGTTAGGCACCTAAATACATTTTAAAACCCAGCTCCTAGGTACCTTAGGCACCTCCAGGGTTAGGCAGCAGCTGAGCTGGTGGTTTTGTGAAAGCCAGTGATGCTCAAATGTTGGATTTAGATGCATAAAGTGGCAGTTAGATACCACAGCCCCCTTGTGAATCTAGCTCAAAGGGCCTAACACAATACTTAGTTTAAAGGGCTCAGGCTGGTTTTATGCTTCAGAGGAGCACAAAGGGCATGTAGCTGGCCACAGAATCTGGTCCTGAACCCAAAAGGTTCATTCACATTGGCCTGGTGATATAAAGAAATCTGGCCTGCTGCTCCCTGTGCTTGAACTGTTCCATGGATAACTAGAGGACCTCAATTTCCCAGGCTCTCCCTATGGCATCTTTCACAGGCACTGGATTCATCTGGAAAAACAAACAACAACAAAAACAGGTGCATATTCCACCACTTTATAGTTTAAAGTATATGAAATTTGCACATACAGTAGTTTCAGTGCAATTGTGAAGTTTATGAGAGTTAAGCACACATAAGCAAGAAAAGAGCGGAGTAATTTAGGAGCCTGGTCTTTGAATGCAGAACAAGTGTTGACTATGGTGTGAAGGCACAGAACAGTCCCAAATCTTTAAGGAAGTAAGAATAGACTCATAAAATGTTTTGGTGAACACATTAGTTTTATTGGAGGGCAGTAATGTTGATTTAAAATATTTAGGTTTTCAGTTTGACTTAAAATACTCACATAGACTCAGTGTATCCATGTGTTTGGGGAATTAATAACTTGACTTCTAAAAATTACTTAATATTTTTATATATGACAGCCTAAAGAATTTTTTTTTGCTTATCTACATTTCAATCTCTTTTGGCTTGGATTTCTTCTGGGATCTGACCTATAAAAGCAACTGGATTTATGATATACTAAAATTTAAAAACAGACTTAAAACATATATATATATATATATATATACATATGAAATTGATAGTGTTTAAAATATAGTCTCAGACCTTATCATTTTTATTTTTTACCAAATGTGGTACTTTTACAACAAATGTCAAATAGATGGTTTATATATAAACTCACAAAGGAAAGTAACTGCACAGTGCCACCTACTGGGTAGTTCAAGAATATTGCTACATTCTTTGTTTACTTCCTATTCAACCTATTCTTTTATTGCAAGTTTGACTCCCACCTTCACTCTGCCAATGCTGCCAGCTTTGATTTCCCATGTCTCTGCTTCTCCAAAGAACCACTTTTGTGCTTTCTCCCATGCTACCCTTATAAGTGGTTAAAAACTCCCAGTGACAATCTGAAAAACCATCACTCTGCTTCCCGCCAACTCCTTCCTCCCAGCTCACCTCTTCCCAAGTGCATTCAGTAAAGTTCAGCCTGATCATGTTGCGAGCACGTTCTTTCCATTTCTGGCCAAAGAGTTTTGTCATGGGATTGGCCAGTGCACTTTCGGTTTGCCCAGTGGTCGCTTGTGGTCCACCTATTGTCTTCTTGTCTGCAGACTACATTATCCGCCCATCTCCGCACTACATCGGTTATCTTTGTACACCTTCTGATCTCCTCATTCGGTATGTGATCATGGAGCAATAACTTACACATTGCCTTTCCATTGCTCTTTGGGTGACAGCGAATTTTTCTTCCTCCACTTCCATCATTGACCAGCTTTCCCTCCGTATATCATTCCTAGCAGAACAGTGGAGTTAAACAGTTCTTTCCTTTTCTTCATGGGCAGTTCACATTATCAGATGTCTTTATTTTGTTGAAACTTGCCTACCCCACCTTTCTTCTCTTACTACATTCCCCTTCGAATGAGTTGTCTCTACCAGCTGCTGATCCTGGTAAGTATATTTGTCAACCTTCTCAATTACTTTCCCATTTACAGTGCTGATTCCTTCTCCACAACACTCATTCTGCATCCACTTCATCTTCGACGTGTTCACCTCCATATACTACTTATCAAGCATATTTTATTATTATTATTTTATTACAGTAGCACCTAGGAACCCCATTTAAGTATCTGGGCCCATTGTGTTAAGTTCTGTGCAGGCAAATAACAAAGACAGTCCCTGTCCTGGAAAGATCACAAACTGTGTGTCAGGTTGCAATCTGCACATTTTCATATCTGCATATTAGATATTGGTGGTCTTAATCTTAGGCAGTATCATCTCCTTATATTATCCAATCATTGGGCATACTTAACTGCTGATCCAGTACCCATCACAGATTTCATAGCACCATGTTCATTCCACTTTATCAAATATCCCTTAGCCACTGCAGTCACTCTTCTGTTAGTCACAGTCGTTAGCACAGTAAAAATCAAAATTCCCAGATTCATTATTATCAATGTCTCATTTTGCAATATAAGCTTGTAATCCAAGTTCCAACTGTGTTCTGGAGCCTCTGTCTATTATCTAGTTTTTAACTACCAAGGCAGCTTTCCAATTTATTGTCCAACACAGTGTGCATTTTTGGGGGCTAACAGAAACCTTGCTTGAATTGGAAGACACTTTCACTGACTTGAGTTCTCTGATTCAATCTGGCCTTTTTATCAAATAACATTTAGTCTCATAGACTTTAAGGCCAGAAGAGACAATCGTGATCATCTAGTCTGCACACTGCAGGCCACAGAATGTTGCCCATCCTCTACCAAAACAGACCCATAACCTTTGGCTGAGTTACTGAAGTCCTCAAATCATGATTTAAAGACTCCAAGGTACAGAGAATAAACCATTTACTCTAGTTTAAACCAGCAAGTGACCATGACCCATGCTGCAGAGGAAGATGAAATACCCCCAGGGTCTCTGCCAATCTGACCCTAAATATGGCACTCATTTGAACCCTGAGCATGTTGGCAAGACCCACCAGCCAGACACCTTGAGGGGTAGAAGGATTGATTTAGCAATGCAAATGACTCTCTCTTAACTTTTTCACCTGCTTTTATTTTGAATGATCTACTCTGAGACATTAACCTAGATTTATAACAAGGATCCATAGAAACCTATAGCACCTCAGGGTCACTTCCTGTACAGCAGATGTGTTTGGGCATTGCTGCAGTATAGATAGAGAGAAGAGCATGCCCTCAAATCCAGCCACCGAGGCAAGAAATAGATTTCAGTGCTATGCTGAGGAGGGTGGGTTAAAAGAGAATTTTAATCTCTTCTGGGAGATTTTTGTACAATAAAATTGAGGCTGGTTCACCTGTGACTGCTTTTAACTGTGACCCTTTATTGAAAGCATCTTCACTGTTGGTTTTTGGAATCAAGATTTTTTTTTTTCCTTTTTGACTTTTAAGTGGATTTAGTGCTCGTGAAAGGTGCCAGCCAGTTATTTGCTCCATTTATCAATAGAACTGGTACACAGGGATGGCCTTAGGGAAAATGGTGACCTGGGCGAACTTTCTTTGGCGCCCTTTAAGTACTGCTTCCCGAGCAACGGGCGGCCACTCACAAGCAGCGCAGCAGCAGGTGGAGCGGGAGGGATGCATGTGAGCACCTGACTCACACCCCACAGCCCCCTTTATACCCTCCTCTTATCTCCCGGGTGAGCACAACCCTTCTGCAACCTCTTGACCATGGCAGTGCCTCCTTTCCCCAACCACGGCACCCTGGGCGGTTGCCCATGTCACCAACCCATGAGACCGCCTTGCTGGTACAACATCAGCAGCAGTGCAGGCTTCCCCACTCTTTTCCAACAATGACCCTCAGATGTGACCTAGAAAGATCATCTCAGGGGATGACATGGTGAATCAGTCTCCACACTCATTCAGTCTCCTAATAGCAAGTGCCATTTACTGAGATGGTACTATGAAATGGACATCTATCCATCAAGTACTGACATAAGTAGAGTCTCTTCCACATTGGCTCTGTTTAAAAGTTTTACTTTATTGCTGTAACAAGTTCTATGAAAAGTTAAAAACAAACCAACCAGCTCTGACACCCCCCAGTCATTCACATAGGCCACAGAACTGAAAAAAAAAAAAAAAAATTTATCTGACATGGGTTTGTCCAAGGGACTGAAGAAGGTTAAGAAAAAATAATTGTGCTTTCCTTCCCTTCTCAACTCTTCCACTACACTTATCTCCTTGTCAATATTCAGTCCTCCTGTCCCACTTTCTCATTCTTCTTCCCTCTCCCAGGCTTTTGTTCTTTTGAAGATGCTTATTAATGAGCATTAATTAGCATTTCTGAAACAAACAAAAGACATGCAAAGAGAGAGGGGAGTTAGGGAGAAGCAGCTCAACTGTTTTTAATTAAAGTTCTGAAGCTGGTCTTGAATGCTATGGTCAACCCTGAATTTCACAGCATTTACCACAGCCACTGAATGCTACTGGCCTGGCTTAGAGAGTACCACTCCTTTAAACTTTTGAGCACTGGTTAATTTTTTAGTGTTGTTCAATCTTTTATTATCCTTTCTCAGCATCCCACACTGCAGAGTTGTGGCTAAGTTACTACAACACCCCATTGTCCCCTAGTGTAGATTCTTTTGCTTTCTTTTTAACAAAGCTACTGAATGCAAACTAAAAGTAAAGCTGGCTGAATGCTCCAAGAACACTTTGTGAACATTGGTTCAAATGCCAAAGCTCTTCATTTCAACCATGTTCATATCCCTTTTGAGTCAATATTTGTGAACATTCGCACAAATGTTTGTGGAATGGCTGTTCTTCATCCAAATAACCATATTCACATGCAAACAGGGGTATTCAGGCATGAGAGCAAGCACAGTCATTATTATTTAGTCATTTCCTGCTCATCATTGCTTAATCTCTTATTTTTAAAGTTTCAGTTATCCGGTCAGGACAGAAGCAATCCCACGCAATTTAGGGGACCAATCACACACTCTGAATAAGGAGTAGGTAATAGTTAAAATGAACAGTTCTCCTTCCAGTGTCCTCTGCACAATCCCACTGTAGCGCATCCTCTGAATGGGAATGTTAAGAATCCGTTTCCAAGAACTCCTGATACAGATAACTAATCTTCATTTTGTGAAGGTGGATCAACAATTTCCCTTCTATTTGGCAAATATTTACAAGTTATGAATACACTTACAGACATTTGGATTGATCTGTGAATGATTTGTGATCAAGAAAACAGGGCTACACTTGTCTGATCATTTATTTGTAAATAATAATTCAATTAGCCCTAGTAATAAGGTCAATTTACTTATGCAAATTAAGATGCCAATCCTGCAAAAATTTATTCATGTGTTTAATTTTACTACCATGAGTAGTCCCTTTCTAAGAAAAAAATACTTAATATTTATATAATTTCTTCACTTGAGGTTCTCAAAGCACTGAAGACACATTAATAAATGTGTGACCTGTGAGGTATTTGTGCCTCACTATACTCACCTGTAAAATGGGACTGAGAGATCTGATACTGAAACTTGACTTATGTGAACAGTCCTACTGTTTACTCACATCACTGAGGGTTGAAGGACAAGGGCTGTCATCCTAACTGCATGCCCTCCCCACTGAAGTTATTGGGATTTCACTACATTTACTATATTTGGTTCTCCAGGTACCTCCCACAGTTCCATATTAGATCTAGGCACTACTGCAACATAAATAACAACAGAGTAGTTGAAAGCCCAGGGGCAGTCTCTTTAAATGCTGTGCAGGGCTTCAAAATTATCTGTTCATTGTCAAAAAGGGATCTTCATTGCCAATCTTATTCTGCTGCTGCTTTGAAAAGGGCTAAATCTTTTTTACTTCTCTAAAGTAACTAAACCAGACACATCAAGGCAAAACTGCTCGTCTTTTGAAAATCATAGATAATCTAAATTGGTTTTCCTTCTCAGTATCTAGTACAGTGTCAGCTAATAAATGGGTTACTTTCCCTAAGTTCTTTGTTAATAAGATTAGCAGAGAAGAACATCAATACCTACAATAAGATATTGATTATGCACCATTCATTGTTAACATCGGCAAAGAAAATTCCATCCCGTATCAGCAAAATAGCAGAGGTGGTGTCCATTGAGAATGTTCATAAATTGACATTATTGATAATCCTACTATGCATGCGATAACTTAATCACTTATTTCAGACACTACCCACCATTTCTCATTTGCTTATACATTTCAATCAGAATGGCCATATTCCAACCAAATTTTAAAGCTACCATAGCAATCCTCAAAACTCTTTCACCATTAAATTTTACTAGGGTTGAATGCCTGTAGCTCACTTTCCTTATGTGTCTAAAATTTACAGCCATTTTCTACCCTTGTTCCACATTTGGAGTCCACTTTGACATCAATTGGCCAGCTTTGTGCAAAGATGAAAGATAAAATATAACTTTTAGAATGTTAGACTTTTCGAACTCTGCATGTAAAAATGCAAACACAAATGCATAGGTGTTTGATCGCCTAGTCAGCACATATGATTGCTGCAAAGAGTCCTGTGGCACCTTATAGACTAACCGACGTATAGGAGCAGACGTATATGATTGCTATGACTGTGCATTCAGTCACAAATATTGTACAAGAAAATGGCCAGTCAGATATGTAATTTAAGTAAATAAATGTTCACATATATTTGTGCATGCAATTGTGTCCACAGACTTCTGAAATTCTGTCAGGGTGCCATCTTGTTATTCATCTGACTCTGGCAAATGTATAGCTCATTTCCATTCTATTTTTCTGGATATTTTAAGGGTTAAGGTAGTCATTGTTAGACTAATTACAAAATGCCTGCTTAATTCTGAAACTAACAACTTAACTGCTTTCATTGTACTTATTTAAGTATGGATTTCAATACCATTGATCATATAAAAAGGAATCATTAAAACTACTTCAGAGCAACACTGATCCATCAAGGATAGCTTATCTGATTTAGGTCAGATATTTTCCAACAGATATCAATTTATTTGTTGCCTAGACAGCTTCATCTGCCACTGCTAATCCCACCACTGGGAGTCCTGAAAGCATTTATTTTAGTTCCAATATCTGCATGTTTCTGCTGAGTCACACTAGAAGTGAATTAAAAGCAAGCTAAAAGCCCCTCCTTATGGTCCTGATTAGCAGGATGGATGCAACGGGGGGGAGCAGCCTGCACAACCCATGCCTCCTTACTCCTCCCCACATATACTAGGAAGCTTAGTGTGCTCCTTAAGGCACAATCTCTCCCTGCAATCCCCTCAGCCCAGGGTAGTTCCACTTCACTCCACCCAGGGACGGGTTTTAAAGGGTTGGGGGGAAATTTTCAAATTTTCAAAATGACTTAGGAGCCTAAATACCATTCTAAAAAATGACTTGTGCACTTAGGCCCCTAAATCATTTAGGTTATTTTGAAATTTTCACCCTCAGTCTAGCCTGCAAAGCTCATATCTCCACCACTCTGTATCTTTAAATACCACATGATTTTGCAGTTCTTCTGTTTACTTTTATATACTTCATACTCTTGCTTCTTCTCCTCTAACCAATTTGCTGGGGTCAGAGGTGGATTAAGATGAAAAGGGGTTAAATCCACCAAGACATCAGCTCCATCCCCAAACAAATTTTGCCATCAGCCCAGCCCTTTCCCGAGTATGATCTCCCACCCAACTACCCAGACGGACTCTTGTCTTTCTCCCACTCTTCCTTCCAAGTGAGGCAGCCGCACCCACCTTAGCAGGAAGACAGCTGGCAAAAAGTCAATCAACCATGCTCTGGTCTGCCTCCAGGCACCTTCTGGTCCCCAGAGCCCATAGATCTTGTCTGATGTTACTTGAATCCTCATTCTAATATTCCGATCAAGCACTGTTGGGTGCTCCACTTTCTAGGTTTAAATTCCAACTCCGTAGATGGAAGGTCTTCTCTGTTTGAATTCAGCCAGTTTCAAGCCGAGAACACCTTGCATTTATCCCCTCCATATACAGCCTTACCTCCCATGATGCACATAGTTTACGCTGAATCTGATGGATTTTAGCTGCAAAGTAGCCAGAAATTTCCTCAAATCAGGATGGACGCATATCAGCAACCAAGAGAAGACTGTCTGGATTGACCAGGCTATTTTTCATCAAGAACAAATCTGCTGTTTGAGACTTTGCAGGCATTACTGAGGTACTGGATACACTGGGCGAACTTTGTGCCACAAACTCTGAGTGGAAGTTTTTTCAGTTTTCTGATAACACTTTATATCTCTACCTTGTCCATTTCAGAGTGTGAGATCAAGTGTCTTTCCCTGTGACTGGGAGAAATTTAGGCATGAGTCAGAGCAATTTGCCTGAGATTTGGTGCAGACAAAACTGACATGATTCTAGAATCATAGAAATGTAGAGCTGGAAGGGACCTCCCTGGACTTACGGTGGGTTAGAGGCAGCAACTCTCTCCTAGAAAAGATATTCATCTATTGCATGTTACCAATGGTTGTAAGTTATGGGTCTGGTAAGACATGCAGCTGCTTTTAGACCTGGGGTAGGCAACCTATGGCACACGTGCCGAAGGCAGCACGTGAGCTGATTTTTAGTGGCACTCACACTGCCTGGGTCCTGGCCACCGGTCCGGGGGGCTCTGCATTTTAATTTAATTTTAAATGAAGCTTCTTAAACATTTTAAAAACCTTATTTACTTTACATACAACAATAGTTTAGTTATATATTATAGACTTATAGAAAGAGTCCTTCTAAAAATGTTAAAATGTATTACTGGCACACGAAACCTTAAATTAGAGTGAATAAATGAAGACTCGGCACACCACTTCTGAAAGGTTGCCAACCCCTGTTTTAGACAATCAAATATTAGCAGTGACCTAGACTGTTATTTTCCATCTGCATCTGGCCAGAAAACTGCCATCTTTTCTTTTGGATGCAAACCTTCCTACTATTCATTATCTGTCAGCTCATAATTGGAGTACTGCAATGTGATCTGCACCTTAAATCCATTCAAAACTGAAATTACTGAAGAATATTGCAGCTCATTTGTGAGTACAGGACACTGGTATTCTTTGATCAGCCCAAGCTGCCTACTGGTTTCCAGGTGGAGTCACCAGGCTTGTCTATCCAGTGTGGAAATGAACACCTGTGAGGTGTGAATTCTAACACACATCAACGTGTTGCACATTAACTGGCTCTTGTGGACCCTCCTGGTGAGCACTGAAGTTAAAGTGGACTAGGGCACTTCTAGTGCAGCTGGCCAGTTAGTACACAACATGTTGGTGTACATTAGAATTCACATCTTACTGATGCACATTGTTGCAGTGTTGACAAGCCCCAAGATGTTGGTTTTGAAACAAAGCAAAAAAAAGGGTTTAGGACCATCCAAATGGTAAGACTGTGTCCTCCACATGCCATATTCCGTACTTGAGATTAGCAGAAGTGATCAGGCTGGAACTGCCTTGCTATATACGGGACTGATCCAAAACTCATTAAAGTCAGTGGAAAGATTCTCATTGACTTCAGTAGGCTTTGGATTAGGCCCTAAGAGAGGGAGTTGCTAGCAGGGCATCGTCTGCAAGCAAATACTCCTCAACTCAATTCATACTATCTTCAGGGCATCTAGAAAAAGACATTCTTTTTCACTGGCATTTGTGGACAGCTAATGTGGCTAGGATGGGTATTGCTTTGGGGAATTTGAGGGGAAGAGAGATTTTGATATATTTTGTTATTTGTTTTGTTTTCTGCTGGTTGTACGTCTTTATAATGTGGGCAGTGTAAAATTGATGATATCCTTGACTATTCCTTTCCCTGGTTTAGGAACTGAGGTTTGTAAATATGGTAGGTAAATACATTGTTGTTACTCTAAAACCTCAGTGGGCTTTTGAAATGAAGTTTGTTTTGTTTTAATTTGCCCAATGTGCAGCTTCTGCTTCTCAGGCAGTCATGAAAGGAGTACACCATTATTTTCAAAAACTTACATTGGCTAGGGGCATAGGCTTAGACTCCAAGGTGTTCAGATACCAAAGCAATAAGTCTCGGTTAAAATACCAAAAGAGATTAAATCAGCTAATAAAAGAAACTTAGATAAAGCCCTTTATTGTCATTGTGGCACATGTGATACATAACATGTACTGAGGCATCTCTAATACCCAGTTACAACATGATGTGTTAAACTGAAAATGGGACAAAAATGTTTTTTAAATGTACCCTGTTAGAGGCTAGACTGATGGTAACCTACGTCCCCAAGGAGGATAGCTGAATTTCACTGACTTCTTCACCATGAGTTTGAACTTTTGTGAACAGGAAAGAAGGGAATTTATGTGATTACAGCTTAACTGTCCATCAGTCATTTTTGGCTGAATGTGGAAAAGATGTCTAAATGACTTTTAGTCTAGACCACAACGTTTTCTGGGCATTTATTTCTTGAGAAACAATATAGCAGATAGTGACAGAGTAGATCTAGCAGACAATTGCTATGGGACAGAATACTTAAAGCAGGCAAGACATTCTGGAGGAAATAAAACAGAAACAGAGGGATTAGTGTTATACAAATGGTCTAAAAGTGTGTTCTGAATGTGTACATGTTAGTTGTATTAACATCTCTGTCACTGGGCTACAGTGAGGGAGATGTCTACCAGCATCAATGAAACATGCCTGTTCTTGAAGCCCCTACTAAATTTCTTTACTCAGCCTCCTATGGGAGTAAAAGTCCTACAGATCACTTATAAATATAAACTATAAAACCATTCCTAGATTTCCACTGTGGCTACTACAGCACAGGCTGTAACAATAAGAAAAATAAGTATTCATCTCACACTGTAAAATAGCCACGTGCCTGCTGAAAACGTGGAACAGTTCTGCAGTCCCAAGTGCACTGGCCGTGGAACTCTAGTAGGAATAAATGTGCTTCTTTGGCACAGTTGACAGTGTTGCTGTTTGAGATGCCCAAACATTCCAGTAAGTATAAAGAGGAAGCTGCCTCCCAGAAGGATAATTTTGATATAGTTTTGCATTTTATGGGCTAACCTGTGGCATTTAGCCTCAACTGGGCAGTGCAAACCCATAAGGGGGCCATAGCCCTCTTCCTCCACTATGGAAGCCTGTAGTTAGCTGTCCCTGGTCCTTGCACAAAGGGGCAGGAGAAGTCTCCTTCTACCCTTCACCCTTGAATGAGGCCCATCTAGGAATCTGGCCCCAAATATACAGTATATGATTGTATGCCAATCCTAGCTTATGTGAATCAAGGGAAAGATTATTTCCATATTTTTAGTATTATACACAGTTATAATTTGAATAATCTGGGAAACAAACTAATAATCAATTCAACAAATATTCTTCATATAGAGCCATATTTGATCATTCATAGAACTTTTCAGAACATGCCATGATATGAGCCCCATCATATTACCTTGACATTAAATCAAATTAAATTGCTCTTATCACATAGCGATTAGCAAATGGGTGGTAAATATGGACATCAATTTGGATCATTGTCATTCACTTCAAGTCACAATTCCATCTCATCTTCCTTATCTCAAAATGACACCAGGAGACAGACCTATTACAAATTGTTTTTGCCACATTCCGGTAAATGTGTGCAGACTGTAAGTGAACCTCGTATAAAGAACCTTGCAGGAGAAGCTCATATTTGTTGCAAGCAGAAGCTTATATAAATTGAAGGCAATTGTATCCCATAGGAAGTGTAGATGTTTTCCATGCTCCGTTTTGCACTGAAATGCACTTCTGCAGCTCTTAGATAACAATTTTAAATCAATATTTGTAAAAATAAGTACCATTAAACTCAGATGAGCAACTCCCTGATGTCATAATCTTTCCATTTTCTTTTTCTGATCATTTATCAGCTATGTTGAGAGTAAAGGTGAGAATGACTAGAATATGAAATTAGGAGAGGAAATCTGTAATAGGAAAGAAACTAATGTGAAGGTTTGTTTAAAAGCCTATTGCTTCCTCCTAATTTTTCAATAGTTTATGCTCATAAAGTTTGAAGAAAGACAGCACCAAGAATCTGTCTTCTGTTTGCTTATATGCTCATGTGACGCTGAGCCAGTGAGGGTTAAGCAACCAGAAGGCTAAGTGATCCAAAATCAAGCTTTAAGAACATATTGGAGAAGTATTGAAATGGTAAACAGGGCCATTCCTTATAGATAGATATCAAAGTCATGTTAAGTAGACAAAATTCTTTGAAATGTAAACCTACATTGTCAAAAAATTAGAAGTAAATACTAATTGTTTTTGTCTATGTTTACCTATATCTGTTAGAAGCTTCACATTGTGATCTCATTAGCTTGTAGATGATAAACTTCTGTTCCTGTCTGTTACTATATTCTATAGATTCAGAGATCAAAACATTTAGATGAAACTTGTGGTGTAATAATATCATTGGCTATATTTCTCTTTGAATTTTGTAGTACACTATCTATGAACTGCTTGAATGGTTAATTACCTTATGCTAATGAATGCAGCTAGGTACCGGTGTATGCTATGAAAAAGGGATTTAGTTCAAAGCAGCAATGTGCATTAACTATTCTTCATCTAAGGAATGCCTACTGTGATCACTTGCTACCAAGAGGTTTATCAGCTGAGCTTCAGCTATAAAAGAACTCTAGAGACTGATCCTTTTTTATGTCAGATTTGCTTAAACTTTTTCAGGGGAAGTTCAAGCCACAAGACTGAGGTCTCCAGGGCTATGCTGGAATATCCCTGCAAATTTTCATAGAAGAATTTGACACATGGACTGCCTATTGGACTATAAACCTAATGAATTGATTCTGGAAGGACTTTTATAAATCAGAATCCTCACCATCTCTACTATGAAACTGCCTAAGAACTTTATTCATATTTATTTGTATGTATAATGATCTTTTAACCACAGTAACTCTTTTTGTTCTTTTTTTAAAATAAATCTTAGATTAGTTAATAAGAATTGTCTGTAAGCGTGTATTTGGGTAAGATCTGAAATATTCATTGACCTGGTGGGTAATGTATCCAATCTCTTGGGATTGGTAGAACTTTACAGATGGTGAAAAAGATTTTAAGTAATCCTCACTAGATTTGACTTGGCTGTCTGGGTGGGAGCCAAAGGCTGGATTGCCTAAGGGGAACTGTATTTTTGGCTTCTTGGTAACAAGTAAAGTATTACAGAAGTTGTTTTGTGATTGGCTTGGTGGATCTAAGTATAAGAATAAACCACCAGATTGGGGGATTTTCTGCCTCCTTATTTGCAGTTTGGCCTGATTAAACATTCTCAGTGTGGCCCCTCCATCGACCATGGACACAGCCTGATACAATAGCTGGAACTAGAGCTTGAAAGGAGGCATTAAGCAAGGTCAATCTCCATTACCTTATACATTCAAGTGTCACCCATGCTCCATCTGATCCCTGGCTTGAATATAATTGTCCCACAGCTTGGTCATTTGTCCATTACTGATCAACTTCAAGATGCTGTGTATTATTAATTATTACTACTTTTACAGTGTTTAATTCTTGCATGTGCTCAGTGCTATACAAATGAATGAGAAGACATGGTCCCTACTCCAAGGGGAATACAATTTAGTTAGTTCAAATGCAAACAAATAGTCCAGAAATACATAATACCCAACTGACAGTATGCTAGAAATGGTGAAGAGAGGCTTCACAGAAGCATTGCTGACGATGCTCTCAATATTATGGCAAATCTCACAATTCCAGTGTCATTTTTAAAAACCTCTTGATCAGATGATGATCAGGAAAAAACTTGCAAAGTTCTGCCCTTTTTCAAAATAGCTACTATTGTTCCCAGTAAGATAGAAGTCACAGGCTGCCTTTAGTCATGATGGAGGGCATTTCTCTACAGCCTTTGCAGGCCACAGTCGGGCTGCTCCAAGCAAAGATGGCCACCAACTTCCATTGTTACCAAGGGAACTAAAGCCAGACTGCCCTCGGGAATATGATGGCTCCCTGTACTGTCCAAAGCCAGGAGTATACGTTTCTGACTTATGCAAAATTCGAGTTACGCAAGGTGTTCCAGAACGAATCTGTAGCTTCTTCATCTCATGGGGTTAGTGGAAGTTCTTACAAGGGAGGAGTCAAATGCCTGGATCAAGATGTAGTGTTGAATGTTGGGCTCTCTAGGCTTGGGGACAACACTTCTGTTTTAAGGATACAGATAGTGTCAGCGACCAGCTATGCCTAGTGGTCAGGGCAGGAGTCAGTAGTCAGAAGTCAGAGCCAAGGGCCAGAACCCGAGTCAGATGCGATGCCTGAGCTAAGAGTCACAGCTGGAGTCAGGAGCGGGAGTCTAGGGTCAGTCCAAAGTCAGAGGTCACTAATCAGAGCCACACATCAGAACTAGGTTACTGGAGTGAGGCAAGGGAGCGGCAGTGCTGGGTCCAAGGCAGGGGATTGACTGGAACAAGGATGGGAAAAAGGAGGCAAAGGTGCTATCAGAACCATGACTAAATGCTTTGAGAATCTGCTTAACTGAGGCTGCTGCTGGGCTTAGGAGCCAGTTTGGTCACCCTGCCAGTCAATCAAGCAGCCTACTACAGGCCGGCACCGTGCATTAGGTTTTCCAGAGATTGATTCTGCTGCGGGCCTGATTCCTGATAGGTAGAATGTAAGCTCTTTATTTAGACTGTAAGCTTTTTGGAGCAAGAAACATTTTTTTGTTCACTGTTTGTACAGTGCCTAGCACAATGGGTCCTGGAGCTGCTAGCCACCACCATAGTACCAATAAATAATAATAATAATTAGCTGCTATCCTTTACATTTTGTACCACATAGGTGCAGGCCTCGAGAGCCTAGCACATTGGCAATTTGACCCTCACTTGGGCAAAGATTGGGCAGCCCAGATCTGGGAGTTCCTATAATAACGTACAGCAGCTTGCATTACTTACCATCACTTACCAATAGTTATCACACAGTGGTATCAGCAATACCATGGTTATTTCCTATTTTAAGCAAGCAGCAAGCACTCTCATGTTTACCCACTAATAAAATCAGTCTGTTGCTCCATCCAACTATTTGTGGTGTTGCTGTGAAACACAAACACATCATAGATCTCAAAATAAAAAAAATATTACCTAATTAAAAAATAAGCATGGAACCTTTCAATAAGAAATACATGCAGAGCTAGAATATTAGACTGGGAGTGGGCTCAAACAAATGCTGCTGATATTTATAAACAAATGGCTTATAAGTAACTATAGAGGATAGCAGTAGAGGTTCAATTAACAAAATAATATCAAATAGTATAGCTAAACCTTACTTGATTTTACTGTTGTTGAGAGCAGAAGTGTGATGATACTTTTGGTTGGATTTAATATTAAAGCGTTGATCTGAAAGGTATTACTTTGAATGAGCAGTACAATTTCAAATAAACGTAAGTAGCCCTGATGTATTCTTGAGGTCTGATTTAGTAAGATAGTATGTGCTGGTGTAAAGTTTCTGAGGTTTATGTCCTGTGCACATATGCTATTTTTAAGAATTTAACACAAGGAAAAGCCTTTGGGGCTAATGCTTTGGGAATGAGGCCCTTTTTATGTCAAGGGTGATGTATGAACTGATAGCTCATGAAAGGTGAAGCTTTGACTAAGTTATCAGACTTTTACCTTTTGAGTTATGGCTGAGTGAGCCTATTTGACCGATTACGTTTACTGGCGTTGGCTGAACAGTCTGTGAGCTTGTTTATGTTACCAAAGAAAAGTGACAATATGGCCCAATTAAATGCCTTCAGCCCAGCATAACTAAACAAATTAATTTTCCATTCCAAATAGAATTTAACCTAAAGCAAGCCATGATTTATGTGAAACAAATGCTGGCTAGAGCCAGCTGGTCTGCCGTCCTTATTTGTGGGCAAATTACTTTTAAAGTCACAAATAATATTTTGAGGTTGAATCAGATGAAAAATATTTACTATCAGAAAGAAACTGCTAGTGTCTATGCATAAGACAGCAAACATATCAAATCTAGTTAGACTCATTATGAAAAGTTCAAAGGGTCACAGAAGTTCATATAACCAGTAACCACACTTACACATTCAGAGGGGGAGAACAGCACAAACCTACTGCTAAAAGTTTGCCTTTTAGTTATGACATTTATTATAGAAGTGAAGGTTTAAAACAAAGATCCTTTAGTAAAGGAAATGTTACCTATTTCATAAGCAGGTGGTGGAAACTAACACCATTTTAAGGCAAAAAAAAAAAAAACAAACCCCTACATGAAGTTCACATTTCCTTTCCATCACTATTTTTCCATTTAAAGAAAGGAGGAAAGTTCCATATTCTGTGCGGCAAGATCTCACTGACTGCAAAGAAATGACTTTATTTATATTATTAATTATATTTCAGTAGTTCCAAAGGACCCAATTAAAGATCAGGGCTCCTTGTGCTAGGAACTGTACACACATAATATTAAATTTTATTTGAATATTAAACAGACAATCTACAATAGTGTTCACAGCTTCTATTTCTTTCCTCTTTCACATCCCTCCTTAAAGACTCATTATTTCCCCGATATCCACAAGATGTGAGCCAGCGATGATAATTAATATTAAAAATACAGTACTTTTAATTCAACAAGATGGACACATGCCCAAACTAAGTATCTATATCATCTTATTATTACAACTCTAGTCCTTGCTCCCCATCTTCCTCATCCTATTTTCCCCACTCAACCACCACTTTTCCCATCACATCTAAAGCTATGCCCCAATCTTTCAAAAACTTACTCACATGCTTAACTTTTTAAGCATGTGAGCAGTCCCATTGAAGTCAAGTTAAGCACATGAGTATTAGCAAGACTGTAAACTCATTGGGACAGGGACCTTCTCAGAGTCTCAGCTGGTGTAAATCATAATAGCACCATTACTTTAAGAGATTTATACAGAATTAGACCAGTTGAGGATCTGGTTCCTGTCCTTTATGCTTCTTCCAAAAAGCACTCGGCATGCTTCTAGGCACTGTAAAAGTAATTAACAACAAAAGCAACACTAATTATCACATCATAATTTGCACAATATTGCCAGTGCCATCTCTTCTGTAAGAATCCCTCCTCTGTGCCACATTGTTGCATGAGAGGTACATGTGCTTCTTTCTACCTGCTGTCATTTAAGTGGCAAAAAATAGAGTCCAGGCAGAGCAAAGGAAAGGAAGATGTGAGGGGTCCTCAGAGGCCCATTCAGATCATCATCATCAGCAGCAAACAGTATTTTTATTCTGTGCTGTTCTTTAGTGTTCAAAATTCCAGTCACTCTTTTGGTACATTTTACCTCAAACAACATGCTTCTATCTCAGCACATTTTTCTTTCTTTGGGATTTCTTTTTCCTCATGATTAATTATTATTATTTATTTTGTTTAACGGTGATTCTCCCCCCACACTTTTCCTTTCCCATTCAGCACTTACATATTATGGTGACCGACACCACAGAACTCCCTGAAAAAGATCAGATGGCTTTACACAGTAAGGCAGAAAGTTTATTGCTCGGCAATAGAGACCTATGCAATTATTTACTTGAGTTTAGCAACCTCAGTTGTTGAAGGAAATCAAATGGAGAGGGGGAGCTCCCCACTCACCAGGGCTGCTGCCTGGTCTAGGGCTCTGTTGGGGGAGGAGGGGGCGGGTCCTCTTTGGTCGCTCCTCTAGTGGAGCCCAGGCCTGCCCAGCTCCTTGCCTCTTGACCATGGCACCGTAGGCTGTCACCCAAGTTCTGCCATCATGGTTGTGGTGAAAACCTTGGGCACATGACTTCTAAAGGCTTAAAAACCAGAAGTAAAATAAAAAGATGCAACATTTATTATTTTTTAAAATGTCACAATTTCTAAGCCAATTTCATGAATTTTTGGGTCTTGACTCAAGAATTTTGAATTCATGGGGCTGATAATATATTGCTATGCTCCCCTTCCTTAATCCCTGAGCAATATGATATGTTTATTCTATCACTTTCCTAGATCCTAGCTTTCAGCAGCAACCTAAACCTCATTAAGTTAAGGGTTCTAGGAGAAGAGGGTTCAGCAGATCTATCTTGGTAGGTCATTAGAATGAATTTTCTGTATGACAGGGGTAAGTTTTAATAGATAGATGCTGTAGTTGCACACTGTTTTTAGAAATAAAATCACAGTGCAGAGTGTATGACCTGTGTTAGTGTAAATCACCATTACTCCATTGACTTCAGCATAGCCGCAATGATTTACAGCAGCTGGAGATCTGGTCCAAAATATAAATTACCTATTTGTGAAATCATAGGACTGGAAGGGACCTCAAGAGGTCATCTAGTCCAGTCCCCTGCACTCCTGGCAGGACTAAGTATTATCTAGACCATTCCTGACAGGTGTTTGTCCAACCTGCTCTTAAAAATCTCCAATGATCTCCCTAGGCAATTTATTCCAGTACTCAACCACCCTGACAATTAGGAAGTTTTTCTTAACGTCCAACCTAAACCTCCTTTGCTGCAATTTAAGACCATTGCTTCTTATCCTATCATCAGAGGTTAAGAAGAACAATTTTTCTCCTTCCTCCTTGTAACAACCTTTTACATACTTGAAAACTGTTATGTCCCCTCTCAGTCTTCTCTTTTCCAGACTAAACAACCCCAATTTTTTCAATCTTTCCTTATAGGTCATGTTTTCTAGACCTTTAGTCATTTTTGTCGCTCTTCTCTGGACTTTCTCCAATTTGTCCACATCCTTCCTGAAATGTGGTGCCCAGAACTGGATACAATATTCCAGTTGATGCCTAATCAGCGCAGAGTAGAGCAGAAAAATTACTTTTTGTGTCTTGCTTACAACACTCCTGCTAGTACATCCCAGAATGATGTTCGCTTTTTTTGCAACAGTGTTACACTGTTGACTTATTTAGCTTGTGGTCCACTATGACCCCCAGATCCCTTTCCGCAGTACCCCTTCCTAGGCAGTCATTTCCCATTTTGTATATGTGCAATTGATTGTTCCTTCCTAAGTGGAGGACTTTGCATTTATCCTTATTGAATTTCATCCTATTTCCTTCAGACCAATTCTCCAGTTTGTCCAGATCATTTTGAATTTTAATCCTTAAATTCATAAATGTTACAATCATATGCTTGTACTGGATAGCATTGAAGCATAAGCACCCAGATAGATACCACAGCGATGAGCGTGGTAAAACAACCTAAATAGAATAGCATCTATCTGGGATTGGCCTTGACTGTAGTTACAACATCTGCTTATATATACTGCATCTCACAGGGTTAATAATTTACATTTTGGGCCAGACCTTCTGCTTGTGTAAATCGGTGCAGCTCTGTTGAAATCAAGGGCACAATGCCGATTTCTACTCTCAGAGAAATTGTCCTGGACTATACAGTTCTGACCATTCTTACAACACACTATTGAAAAAGTTTGAACTGAGACCTTGAGATATGTCACCCAGGACAGTTTCTTTTTACAAAGACAGTATAAGCTACGACATTCTTTAGTGTTTATGACAGGATCTGCAGTCAATAAGTAACATTCTCACAAAGGTATGTGCATTCAGAGATCCTAGTGTAGTATTTATCAAACTAAATAAGAAAGGAGATATTATCCCTATCTACAGGGCCCAATCCTGCCCCACTGGAATCAATGGGAGTTTGCATGTGTTAGGTGAAGAAAGGTTTTGGATTTTATTTTTGACAAGTTGTCTCTGTGGGAAAACACCGGATAATGATTTATAAATGATAACTGTTTTAGTGGGGGAAGATCTTGAATTTTTGTACTTAGGCAAAATTTGTTGTGTGAGGACTACAAAATCCAACTTTTTATCTTTAATATGCAGTTCTGCCCTGAAAAGTGAAACGGCAGAACTCCATATTTATTTTCTCACTCCCTTCCAGAAGAAGTGATATGAGTTTACAATATTTTTTTTAAATAGTTGCCCATACAAACTAGTATCAGGGGGACGAGCTGGTTCTTTCTTCTCATACATCATCAATAGCCATAAAGCTCCTATAGGTCAAAATAGGTCCTTGATTAGACTTCTGTGGTCCCTGATCTTCGAATTAGGCCTTCACCAACAATCTTTATAACTCCATTGCTATCAGTGGATTTGCCTAGGGCAGTAGTTCTCAACCAGGGATACACGTACCCCTGGGGATACATAGAGGTCTTCCAAGGGGTTCATCAACTGATCCAGGTATTTGCTTAGTTTCACACCAGGCTACATAAAAAGCTCGAGTGAAGTCAGTACAAACTAAAATTTCATGCAGACAGTGACTTGTTAATACTGCTCTATATACTATACACTGAAATGAGTACAATATTTATATTCCAATTGATTTCTTTTTTAATTATATGGTAAAAATGAGAAAGTAAGCAATTTCAGTAATAATGTGCTGTGACACTTTTGAATTTTTTTATTGTATTTTTGTATTGTCTCATTTTGTAAGCAAGAAGCTTTTAAGTGAAGTAAAACTTGTGGGTATGCAAGACAAATCAGACTCCTGAAAGGGGTACTGTAGTCTGGAAAGGTTGAAAGCCACTGGCCTAGGGGTAACTGATTGGTGCTGTAATTGAAACAGTTCTGTTGATGTTGCATAGAAAGTAATAGAATCCAGTTTACTGTCTCTTAGAACTGCAGAGACAACAATGATAACAAGGGAAAACGGCAGTAAACTTTTGTCACAAAAGTCACTAGGAATATGACCGTGAATACCCACAAGGAATAGATCTATTGAGTAAGAAGATGCCATTCTGCAAAGTGACTTTTGAGACTAGATTCACATTTTAAAATTAAGACAAAAACTAGAAAGAACTCACTGTGTTTGTTACACTGAGTTGTACCTTCATTAACACTATTTTATCATAACAATACTCATTAGCATCTTCCATCTAGGGATCCCAAACTGCTTTAGAAACATTGATAGCCTTATGAGGTAGGCAAGTAATAGTATCTTTATTTTACAGATAGGGAAGCTGAGACACAGGCATGTTGTTTAGCAAGGTTACCCAGGAAGCCTGTGGGCAAGGTAAGTGCCTGGCCCCTATTCATGTGCCTTAACTACAAGACCATCCTTCCGTCAAAGAGTTTTAAAGAGCTTTCTGTGTGTATAGAAATTCCTGCATAAATGTGTGCCATAGATGTGTCATATCATTCTTAAAGAGGTTTAATCAATCTAAAGTTAAGATGTAAATCATTGATTAAAAATGTCAGAAGTGACAAGAATATAAGATTACTCCTGCATTTTTTTCAGAATTCTATATGCAAATTTGCATACACTACAAAATTAATATTTTTAAGTGAATGAATTAGACTCTTGTGTTGAGATGAATGAGCCAAATTTGCATGCAAATTTTATTAGGAGGCTATATGTGCTTATTTTTAGAAAAACAGCAAGTGCAAATCCTTAGAGTCTGCTAAAGCAATAGAAACTCGCAGCTCACTAAAACACACTGTCTCCTCTACCAATGTGTGCAAACAAATACAAGTTGTGCTCTGAAAAAATGCACTGGCAGATTGCATGAAAACATTAGGATGTGTCAAATATATGTATATCAGGTTTTTCAGCATCGTTTGTAGCCTGATTAAAGTTACTGTACTTTTTAGTGCAACAAGGTTATTACTTATTAGTTTGACACACTTTGATAATCAAGGTAGGAAAAAGAAAGGGAATCGCATGGTAGGGCAGGAGCATGAATAGTTACTCACTGTGGACTCCATACAGTAAATGAAGCAGAGCAAAATACTTGAGCAAGCCACAGCAGAGTATTGACAGCAGTGGATGAGTACCAGAATCATAAACCAAACATCTCCTGTTATCCAAATCTCAGTTATCCAAAACTACTGGGATATAAAAACAAGATCATATGTCCCAATTAATACTTCAGTGAATTACACTGAAAATTCCTTTGATTCTGACACCTCTATTTTAAATTTATTCAATTGCCCCATGACTCTTCAATAATTAAGGTTGTACAGTACTGTATCTAGGATTTAGGACTGATCCAGGGAGGTACTTGGCAATCCCTGAGAAATTGAGCACACTTGGTTCCACTGATGTTATTTAAAAATGAGTGTGCTTTGGATCCCAAATGATTCAAAACATAAGATTTTTTAACTAGTTCTACTTAAAATAATGGGACTATCTGATGTATCCAGGTTCTCATACTGCAGGGATAGATAGCAATATGAGCTCACTGTCATCTACCCAAAACTTTGTTGTTATTTTAATGTTTTTGGCTTTTGTTTGTTTTACTTCCTGTAAAGTTTAAATGAAAAACCTATGCAAATACCTGTTTGGAAATGTGACGTTATTGACATAAACTGGGACCATATAGATCATCGTTGCAACCAAGGTCCGGTAGTGGCACCCAAATCTTGTATAAAGGGGGTCAAATGGGGTGTCTAGGACAAGGTTATGGTTTACTGGTTATGATTGTGCTGTCTATATGTATGTATCAGTTTTGTAGTTGAAGTTATGAATATTGGCTCTATACTGTCTGTATGGCAAACTTATGCTATGCTTCTGGGTGACATCCCAGACAAGCTGAGATTAGCTCTGCCTAGCCTGCTTGATGGCCCATTAAGGACCATCAGCTATACAATGGACCCATTGAGAGAAGGCAGATACGCCTTGTACCTTAGCAAAGTATGCAGGGACTGGCCCATGTGACTCCAGACTCCATTTTGCTGTAATTTTCGACAGTAAGAACAAAGAGGTGTTCTTACACCTGGAAAAGACTATATAAGGCTGATGCCTGATCTCCATCTGGTCTTCAATCCTGCTTCTTACCTCTGGAGGGACTTTGCTACAAACTGAAGCTCTGAACAAAGGACTGAATGACCCATCCCAGCTGGGGATGTATTCCAGAGACTTGATTTGAACCTGCAGTTTATTCCATCGCTGCTGCAAGCCTGAACCAAGAACTGTGCCATTACTGTATGTAATTGATTCCATTTAACCAATTCTAATTCTCATCTCTATCTTTTCCCTTTTATGAATAAACCTTTAGATTTTAGATTCTAAAGGATTGGCAGTAGCGTGATTTGTGGGTAAGGTCTGACTTGTATGTAAGCAGAGTCAGGATGAGCTCTACCCTGACATCTGGTGGTGAATTATGGCGAGTGTGGAAAAGAACTCCAGGGGCTGATCTTGTTTGCATAGGCACACCCACTCGCCTGGCATGAAACAACAGCAACTCAAAGTGGTTACTTTGGCTGGTGTGGGATCCCCAGTTTCTCTGTTATTGGGGCAGGAAGAATAAAGTTTTGTTACCCTGATTCTGTGAATCAAGGCCAGTGGAACTGTGTATGACAGAAGGACTGAGTGAGTCATTCACCATTACCTAAGTAGCATGTGCTTGTCAAGGGGCATGGGTTACAAAACCCAGTGAATTGAGAGAGGATGGGGACAGGTATTTGTACCTGATGGTATGGGCCCTCTCTGAGGGGTTGAAACACCAATTGCACTACCTCCTCTCTCCATTGTTGAATATCAGAGCTAACTTTTGATTCCATTAGAAGTCTAGTTACAGACTGCTGAACTGAATTCACTTTGGGCCAGTGGTGCACTAGCACTGGGGCTCCCCTACTATGAGCTGAAATCACAAAAGAGCTGAGATCACTGAGGTGGTGTTAACTAGTGGGGGGAGCCTGAAGCTATAATGCTAAGCGGCTGGCAGAGCAGCTAGCGGAGCGGAGCGGCTCACAGGTCGGTGAGCGGAGCGGAGCAGCGCGGTGCGGCACGGCTCACAGGTTGGTGAGCGGCGCGGCGCGGAGCGGCACGGCTCACAGGTCGGTGAGTGGAGTGGAGTGGAGTGGAGCGGAGCGGAGCAGCGCGGTGCGGCACGGCTCACAGGTCGGTGAGCGGAGCGGAGCGGCGCGGAGCGGCACGGCTCACAGGTCGGTGAGCGGAGCGGAGCAGCTGCCAGAGCAGTTCGTGGGACGGCAGGAGTGGGACTGCGGGTGGAGTGGAGCAGTTCGTGGTGAAGGCTGGGTGGAACCCCACGGAGAAGCAGCCGGTTGGCCTCGGATCACGTAAGGTGCCCCTTAACACCCTGCTCACACACGCCCCCCCTTTTGAACTCTGGGGCTGCACTGATCAGGGACAGAGACTTTGGGGGGTTGTCGGACTTTTGGGACTTTGGTGATTCTTGGGTCGCTGGTTCCAAGAACCAACGGGAGAGGACACGGCCCAATTTGCTGGGGTGGGTCTTCGCTCATGGTTTGGTCTATGAACTCTAGTTGTGGTGTTTTTCCAATTTAATGCTGATGTCGTTTACCTCATGTTATTAAACATTTTCTGTTACACTCAGACTCCGTGCTTGCGAGAGGGGAAGTATTGCCTCTTAGAGGCACCCAGGGGGTGGTATGTAATTGTCCCAGGTCACTGGGTGGGGGCTCGAGCCGGTTTTGCACTGTGTTATTGAAGCGGAACCCCTAGATACAGAACCCGGCCCTTGTTGCTGCCAACTTAGATGGGCAGAAGGGTTACATTTTTGGGGGCTCGTCCGGGATCCCCTGGGTCAGTACCCCTCGCAAGCACCAGTTGAGTGTCCCACTGCATTGGGAAACAATTGTGTTTATATTTTGAGGAAATTATTGTTTGTATAATGGCTAATATGTCAGGTTTGTTGGGCCCCGGCCCTGCAGCCTCTAGCTCAGGGGCCGCAGCCTCAGCTAATGATTGGGCAAAAGCACTGGGGCAAATATTGGAAAAGGTTGTGTTGTCCCATGCTAGGTCAAACTCTTGTCGTGAGTTAAGGTTATTTGCTGGGGCAGAGGAGTTCGAACCCTGGTTGGAGCATACCACTGAAATGCTGCAGGAGTGGGCCGTACCTGATGCAGAAAAGCGAAGATGTCTAATAGAGAGCCTTAGTGGCCCAGCATTAGATGTGATTCGCACCCTGAAGCTCATTGACCCTGGGGTCAGTGTGAAGGACTGCCTGGAAGCCCTTGATCATACCTTTGGGAGTGTCGAGGGCCCTGAAGACAGTTACTGTAAGTTCCTTAATTCCCGACAGCAAATGGGCGAGAAGATTTCAGCCTATATACAGAGGCTGGAGAGACTGCTTCAGAGAGCTGTCATGAGGGGTGCAGTGACTGCTGAACAGATGGATCGGACCAGACTGGTTCAAATTGTAAGAGGAGTTCAGTATCAGAACCCGATTCTACTCCATCTCCGGCTAAGAGAACGACGGGAACATCCCCCAAGTTATTCCCAGCTGATAAAGGAGATCAGAGAAGAGGAAGAAAGGCAGGCTGCCAGCGAGTTTTGGGAAGCCCAAACATTGAAGCCAGCCGGCACAACACCACTGCAAACGGCCAGTGTACTGATGGTGAGCACCACAGAGGAACTTGCCCAACAAGTGCAGGTCCTGACAGAACGGATAGCTGAACTGCAAAGCACCATTGACCGAGCTAAGACTTCCAGGAATAAGGAGCCTCTGACTGTGGCGATGGAGAAGTCAGCATTTAGAGCCACCATCCCATCTGGGCGAAGGGGGAAAGGGCAATTCTTCTGCTACCGATGTGGTCAGGATGGACACAGTGCTGCCAAGTGCCATAATGGAGAAAACCCCTCCTTAGTGTATGGAAAGCTGAGGATCAGTTGGGAGAGATCCGGTAGTTGCCAGAGGGGACGGGGACCACCCAGGCCTGCAGGATTTGAAGATTCCCCCAGAAAAGACCGTCCAGCTGGGATCCCCGCAGGACTGATAGGGCCTCGAGCAGAGGTCATGGTGAAGATTGAAGGGGAGGAGTGTAAAGCCGTGCTTGACACTGGATCTCAAGTGACTATTATATTTCAGTCATTCTACCAACAAATGCTTAGGCACCTGCCTATACAGCCACTGACTGGCGTTGGTCTGTGTGGCCTCAGCATGGATGAATACCCCTACCAAGGGTATGTCATAGTGCACCTGGAATTCCCAGAGGAGGTTGCTGGGGTAAGAGAAGAGGTGGACACAGCTGCATTAATATGCCCTGACCCTAAAGGGACCTCTGATGTGTCTGTGCTGATAGGGACCAACTCCAGTCTCTTCAAGGTGCTCGCGGATTACTGCAGACGACGGGCTGGGGACCAGTACCTGAATACCCTGATGATCCATACGCTTTGTGCTGAAGCCTATAGGAAGATTGAGGGTGCTAAAAAGGAGACATCTGAGCTACCGATTGGGGCACTGAAGTACATGGGCACAACCCCCTTAGTAGTGCCTGCAAGGACGGAGGAAGAAGTGCTTGTCATGAGTACTCGGCTGAAAGGCAGTAAAGGGACATTAGCAATGGTAGAGCAGCCAGTTGAAGGAGAGCTCCCAGAAGGAGTGCTGGTCCCCAGTGGAGTCATAACCCTACCTTCTGAAGCCCAAGAAAAGGTGACTATACTGATTGCTAATGAAACAAGTCGAGATGTTGTTGTGAAGCAAGGACAAAAGATAGCAGATCTCTTCGAGCCTGAATCAATTGTAAAACCCCAGTGTGAGACTCAAGTTCCGACAATAGACCCTGCAAAGTTTGACTTTGGAGATTCACCATTGTCCGAGGAGTGGAAAGATCGCCTGAGGAGGAAACTTTGTGAAAGATCCAAAGTGTTCTCATTGCATGAGTGGGATGTGGGATGTGCAAAAGGAGTAGAGCACAACATCAGACTACATGACTCTCGACCTTTCAGGGAGAGATCTAGGAGGATTGCCCTCTCCGAGATGGAAGATGTGCGACAACATCTTCAGGAGCTGGCTGCGAATGGCATCATTACAGAGTCCCGCAGTCCATACGCCTCACCCATTGTGGTGGTCCGTAAAAAGAATGGGAAAATCCGGATGTGTATTGACTACCGCACCCTAAACCGCCGTACTGTGGTTGACCAGTACACAATGCCCCGAGTCCAAGATGCCTTAGACTGTTTGCTGGGAAGCCAGTGGTTCTCTGTGTTGGATCTTCGGAGTGGATACTACCAGATCCCTCTGGGTGAAGAAGATAAGGAGAAGACAGCCTTCATCTGCCCATTAGGGTTTTATCAGTTTGAACGCATGCCCCAAGGGATTTCTGGAGCACCTGCCACATTTCAACGTCTTATGGAGAAAGTTGTGGGAGACATGAATTTACTGCAAGTGTTAGTTTATTTGGATGACCTGATTGTGTTTGGAAGAACCTTGGAGGAGCATGAAGAAAGACTTCTTAAAGTGCTTGATAGGTTAGAGGATTATGGTTTGAAGCTTTCAATTGACAAATGCCAGCTCTGCAGGACCTCAGTGAAGTATGTGGGGCACATCGTGTCCCAAGAGGGTGTGAGTACTGATCCCGATAAAATAGAAGCCCTCACTACATGGCCATGTCCAAGTAACTACAGAGAACTCAAGACCTTTCTTGGGTTTAGTGGCTACTACCGCAGATTTGTGAAGAACTATGCTACGATTGTAAAACCTCTGAATGATCTTACCAGGGGATACCAGTCCAGCAGGAACAAACCTAAGACCAAGAATAAGGGGAGGTCCCCAAAGCCTCCTGTGCAGAGACACTATGGCCCCTTCGAACCATTTGGGCCACGGTGGGATGAGAGATGTGAAAGGGCTTTTAGAGAAATCATTACATGCCTAACTCATGCTCCGGTCCTAGTCTTTGCTGACCCAAGCAAGCCATTTATCCTGCATACTGATGCCAGTTTGGAGGGTCTGGGAGCAGTACTGTACCAGGAAGTGGAAGGAAGACGTAAACCTGTAGCCTTTGCCAGCCGAGGACTGTCTGACAGTGAAACTCGCTATCCCATCCACAAGCTGGAGTTCTTGGCCTTGAAATGGGCCATCACTGAGAAATTTCGAGACTACTTGTATGGTGCTCAGTTCCAGGTGTGGACAGACAACAACCCATTGACTTATGTGTTAACAAGTGCTAAGTTGGATGCTACAGGGCAGAGATGGGTGGCCGCCTTGGCTAGCTATGAGTTCAGCATTCAATACCGATCAGGGAGAAGCAATGTAGATGCAGATGCATTGTCCCGGCGTCCGCAGGCACCAGAAGTGGCTATGATACCCGTGGATGGAGTGAGGGCTATTTGCAGTGTGAGTCGCCGAGAGCCAGAGGCCCATGAGAGTCTTCATGGATGTGTTGCTGAAGCTTTGGGCCTGCCCCCTGACTGCGTGCCTTCTGCTTCTGTGAACTATATTGCATTGGACCAATCTCCCTTGCCCGTGCTCAATGCGGCTGACTGGCAGGAAGCCCAGCTGCAAGATATTGACATTCGTGATACACTACTTGCCAAAAGGGAGGGGCGAAGCCCAGCTGCGGTTGTCCCTCCTAACCCGGAGGGTAAACTACTATTGAGAGAATGGACCAAACTAAAACTGATCCAGGGAGTGTTACATCGAATGACCACCGACCCTTTACAAAAGCAACGAGCACAACTAGTGCTGCCAAAAGAGTACAGAGCCCTGGCCATGAGGGCCCTGCATGATGACTTTGGACATTTAGGGATGGAGAGGACCCTGGAACTTCTTCGTAGTAGATTCTATTGGCCCCGGATGGCTGAAGATGTTCGTAGGAAATGTGAGACTTGCGCTCGATGTGTTCAAAGGAAAACTCTGCCCACGAGGGCTGCATATCTCAAGAACATCACCAGCACCAAACCTTTGGAACTGGTATGCATCGATTTCTTGTCTTTAGAAGTAGACAAGAGGAATATTGGGAACATTCTAGTAGTGACTGACCATTATACACGATATGCGCAGGCATATCCCACGCGTGATCAGAGGGCCACCACTGTTGCTCGAGTACTGTGGGAGAAATATTTCTCAGTTTATGGATTTCCAGCCCGGATACACTCGGATCAGGGGCGGGACTTTGAGAGTCATCTTCTGAAGGAGGTGCTGAGGATAGCGGGAATTAAGAAGTCTAGAACAACGCCTTATCACCCGCAAGGTGATCCTCAGCCAGAGAGGTTCAACCGAACCCTATTAGATATGTTGGGGACTTTGCGACCAGAGCAGAAAGCAACCTGGAGCCAACATGTTGCATATCTGGTGCACGCCTACAATGCCACAAAGAATGATGCTACAGGAGTCACCCCATATCTCTTAATGTTTGGACGAGAACCAAGATTACCCATAGACCTGTGCTTTGGTGTATCAGAGGATGGAGATAGCTATGAAACTCATCAGCAATATGTATCCCGACTGAGAGAAAAGCTGCGGGATGCTTATCACTTAGCTACATCTGCGGCTCGGAAGAATGCAGACCGCAACAAACATCGATATGATGCTAGGGTACGTCTGCAAGAACTCCAGCCGGGGGACAGAGTTCTGCTGCGAAATTTGGGTATTGCTGGCAAACACAAGATAGCCGACAGATGGAAGGCAATACCTTACTTGGTGATGGAAAAGCTAGGAGACCTGCCGGTCTACAAGATCAAACCTGAAGAGGGTCCAGGGCAGACAAAGACAGTGCATAGAAACCTTTTGCTCCCTGTGGGGGAATTGATAGGCACCCCGTATGAGATGGGCCACAACAGGGCAACTGGGCAGAACGAGGGTGCTGGACCAAAGCCGCCCTCCAACGTGGACAGCCAGCCCCCTGCAGCTAACCTACCCCCATGCAGCACATCTGAGAGTGAGTCTGAGGAGGAAGATACAACCATGGTGTATCCTGGGATGGAGACAAGATTTCAGTCTCGATCGGCTGAATCAAAAGAGAGCTCCTCTTCTTCCACCCTAAACCCCATGGCAGAAGTATTTAGGCCCATTCCTGACACTCCTGAGCCACTGGTGGGACCCCCATGTGATGACACACCCAGGTTATTGGACAGTGGAGACATACAGGTGGAGGATGTCCTGGGCACCTTGGACCCTCCACTGTTAGAACTAGAAATGCAGGGGCCTATGCCAGTAGCCGAGGGACCCTCAAAGGAAACCTCTCCATCCATCGTTCAAGAGGCTGTCCCGCCCACCACGGCAACAGAAATTCTCAATAGACGAGACAGGGTAATAAGACCAGTAAAACGGTTGACTTATGATGCACCTGGGGTAACTAGTGAGGAACCAATATGTTTAGCACACAGGCTTGTGGAAGCTAAAGTGGGCTATCTGAGGCCCTTTGGAGGGAACCAGTGAGTTGTTATAATAGGGAGTGTGATTTGTCGGGACGACAAATTTTCGGCTGGGGGGAGGATGTAAGCAGAGTCAGGATGAGCTCTACCCTGACATCTGGTGGTGAATTATGGCGAGTGTGGAAAAGAACTCCAGGGGCTGATCTTGTTTGCATAGGCACACCCACTCGCCTGGCATGAAACAACAGCAACTCAAAGTGGTTACTTTGGCTGGTGTGGGATCCCCAGTTTCTCTGTTATTGGGGCAGGAAGAATAAAGTTTTGTTACCCTGATTCTGTGAATCAAGGCCAGTGGAACTGTGTATGACAGAAGGACTGAGTGAGTCATTCACCATTACCTAAGTAGCATGTGCTTGTCAAGGGGCATGGGTTACAAAACCCAGTGAATTGAGAGAGGATGGGGACAGGTATTTGTACCTGATGGTATGGGCCCTCTCTGAGGGGTTGAAACACCAATTGCACTACCTCCTCTCTCCATTGTTGAATATCAGAGCTAACTTTTGATTCCATTAGAAGTCTAGTTACAGACTGCTGAACTGAATTCACTTTGGGCCAGTGGTGCACTAGCACTGGGGCTCCCCTACTATGAGCTGAAATCACAAAAGAGCTGAGATCACTGAGGTGGTGTTAACTAGTGGGGGGAGCCTGAAGCTATAATGCTAAGCGGCTGGCAGAGCAGCTAGCGGAGCGGAGCGGCTCACAGGTCGGTGAGCGGAGCGGAGCAGCGCGGTGCGGCACGGCTCACAGGTTGGTGAGCGGCGCGGCGCGGCGCGGCGCGGAGCGGCACGGCTCACAGGTCGGTGAGTGGAGTGGAGTGGAGTGGAGCGGAGCGGAGCAGCGCGGTGCGGCACGGCTCACAGGTCGGTGAGCGGAGCGGAGCGGCGCGGAGCGGCACGGCTCACAGGTCGGTGAGCGGAGCGGAGCAGCTGCCAGAGCAGTTCGTGGGACGGCAGGAGTGGGACTGCGGGTGGAGTGGAGCAGTTCGTGGTGAAGGCTGGGTGGAACCCCACGGAGAAGCAGCCGGTTGGCCTCGGATCACGTAAGGTGCCCCTTAACACCCTGCTCACACACGCCACCCCTTTTGAACTCTGGGGCTGCACTGATCAGGGACAGAGACTTTGGGGGGTTGTCGGACTTTTGGGACTTTGGTGATTCTTGGGTCGCTGGTTCCAAGAACCAACGGGAGAGGACACGGCCCAATTTGCTGGGGTGGGTCTTCGCTCATGGTTTGGTCTATGAACTCTAGTTGTGGTGTTTTTCCAATTTAATGCTGATGTCGTTTACCTCATGTTATTAAACATTTTCTGTTACACTCAGACTCCGTGCTTGCGAGAGGGGAAGTATTGCCTCTTAGGGGCACCCAGGGGGTGGTATGTAATTGTCCCAGGTCACTGGGTGGGGGCTCGAGCCGGTTTTGCACTGTGTTATTGAAGCGGAACCCCTAGATACAGAACCCGGCCCTTGTTGCTGCCAACTTAGATGGGCAGAAGGGTTACATGTATATTGACCTGGGTCTGGGGCTTGGTCCTTTGGGATCAGGAGAACCTTTTTCTTTTACTGGGGTATTGGTTTTTATAACCATTTGTCCCCATAACGTGTGGCACTGGTGGTAATACTGGGAAACTGGAGCGTCTAAGGAGATTGCTTGTGAGACTTGCGGTTAGCCAGTGGGGTGAGACCGAAGTCTTAGTCTGGCTGGTTTGGTTTGCCTTAGAGGTGGAAAAACCCCGGCCTTGGGCTGTAACTGCCCTGTTTTAGCAATTTGTCCTGAGTTGGCACTCTCAGTTGGGTTCCGCCAGAACCGCATTGTCACAGGAAAATTTTACTAAGAACCACGTATTGTCCTCTCTCCATGCAGTGGCCTTGATATCCACAAGAGTTGTCCAAACATCTGGAGGACATCATGTAGTTGTAAAGGCAACATCTGCCTATAACAAGGCAATTGAATACAAATACCTTTTTTCTGCTTTCTTCTGGAATGTGATATTTATGCAAATAAGTTTTATTAGCAAATATGAACTGAATTAAGCTATTTTGCACCTGCAAAATGTTGATGGCTTTAAGTCCATAATTTTAAATATGTGAACCAAGAGCATTTATTAAAAACAAAATTGCTATTTTTTTAAAACTGGTACTGCGCCTTCTCTGTCTATGTAGCATTATTATGGTACTATGATGTGAATTCATTTCAACTGGAATCTGATAGTGCCCTCTAGAGGTATTTCATTTGTACAGAGTTTTGGAAACAACCATTTCCATGAAGGTTGTATTCCTAATATGGAATTTTTAATGTGTTCATATTATGGGAAATATAAAGGAACTTCATCGTTTTTGCACATGCCTATAATATGCAGTTAGGTGCTCCTGAGCAGATGAGGGTTATTGTAGAGAGCAGTGTATCTGTTATAAATTAATACAGAGGGTGACAAGGTAGGTGAGGTGATATCTGTTATTGGACGGACTTCTGTATTACCTCACCTACCTTTGTCTCTCTCATATCCTTGGACCAACACAGCTACAATAACTCTGCAAATAAATTAAATATAGACCATCAGGAGTTTATCTATCAGTGATAGAAACAAAAGTATTGACGCCTATACCAAAAATAACAAGGCATTTCACCATAAAAATTATCCCTGGTGACATTATAAATCATTCTTTTCTTTTAAACAGTTGCAGTTAGTATTCTATGCAGTTTTACAGGTGAGAACTGTCATGTCCCAGGTTGCTGGGAGCTCTTTAAGTCAAAACACTGAAATTCAATACAGAGGAAAAGTAGTTGAGTCACTAGATTGGGACTCAGGAAACTTGGGATCTATTTCTGGCTCTGCCACATGTTGCCTCTATTACCTTGGGTAAAACTCTTGATTTCTGTGTCTCTGTTCTCCCCTTAAAATAGACATACTTCCTTTCTCCCTTCCTTTGTCTCTCCTATTTAAATTGTAAACTGGTCTGACCACACTCAAAGAACTGTATGAGTTTTTGTATAGCCAGGGCTGACCCTAGACCAAATAGTGCCCCAGAAGAGGAGAATCTTCAGCACCCCCTCCATTTATTAAACTTTTCAATACCTTATTTTTTATTGCATTTGTAGCCCATTTCACAACTTTGATGCCCAATTTGCGTGCATGATTTATTCCTGTCATATAAGACGATAAATTTGCATGCTACTTCAAACATTCTATTTTCCCTTTTATTGCTAACAACAAAAACTCTGAGACCAGCACCCCCTGAGCCCATACCCCATGCAGTAACCTGGGTAACTTGCCCCTAAATCTGTGTATAGCCATGTAAACTAGTTGCTTATCAGGCTGATTGAACCAGAGGATGGCTGGACTGGTGCACAGTGAGAAGAGAAAACCTGCACACTCTTATGGTTGGGTGTTATGGAGCAACTCAGGGCACAAGGCAATGAATTCCTGTAAATAAGCACTCCACTACTCCTAAAGCAGGCATACAGAATAAAGCTCCCAATGCTTGCTCAACCCTGCTTGGGCTGCAAGAGTTCCTCTAGTCCTAGGAGTAACTCCTACTTTGTTTCAGCAGAAAGAGATCAGAAGCGAACCACACTTGTTTAGCACACAGGGATAGGGATCACTGGAAAACTCTTTACAGCTCCGCATGCATGGAGTTGGTGGGGCTGAGAGAACTTTGCCCCAGTGGACCCCATTATAGCTACCTGGCTGTCTAACTTACTTTAGAGCTGTCACCTAGGGAACATCTCTGGACTGTACAGCCCCTTCAGCCTCTCTCCAGCTGTCTGTCATCCAAGGAAGAACCCAACCCCCTGCTGGTAAATCTAGGGCTTCCACTAATGTTAGCCCAAAGCGCCCCACTGCCTTTTATAGCAGCCAACCTCAGTGGAGTCAGTGACCCAAACCTGCCTGAGAAGGGGGAGGAATTTGGGTGGGCACAAGTGCTGTGCGAGGAAGCTGGCTTCATGAGGGGGTGAATCCTCCCCTCTCAGGCTCCATGTAACCAGGTACTGCAATAGAGCCTGAGCAGGTCATTGAACTGCTGAGGGCTTTACTGGGGCCAAGATTCAGGGGAGATTTTCAGAAGTGTCTGGAGGAAGTTAGAAGCACAAGTCTCACTGAAAGCCAGTGGGATGTGTACTCAAAATCCCTTAGGCACATTTTCAAATCTCCCTCAGCCCTTGTGACTTCCTGATCTGTAAAATGGAGATAATAAAGCTTACAGTATTTACTTCCCTTCAGACATGTTGTTAGAATTGATGAGTTAGTGCGGGTAAAGCTCTTTGAAGATGTATGTATGCTGTAAGAACATGGTAGTACCAACAGAAAACAAAGAGAGCAACTGCAACTTAAGTGTTTGAAGATTTAGAATTGGTGTGATAAGCAGTGTCTTCAGAGGCTAAGCACCATCATCTAAAGTTAGTTCTAACAGAGACCTACTCCAGGATATTTAAGTTAAAAATTAGATAGTCTTTTTCTTGCCAAATAGACATCTTCCTGAAACTTGGTCAGTCTCATCAAAATCAGAGCACACATTGCCTAGGTACAAATGAAACCCGGACCTTTGTTTACATCATCTTTGTAGGGATTTTCATGCAAACAAGAAAACTTCAATAATTTGTTTTGGCCACTTGCAGACTTACTGTCTCAGGCACTTTGAATGTGTAGGACATCACATGAAAACATAGTTGAAACTGCTTACAGGAATCACAAACCACCAGCACACCAGAGCTGCCATTTTGGATCTGCAACATGGCTTCTGTTCACTCTGAATTTAGTTTTAAAAGGAATTAAAATATATAATCTCACAGGATCCGTATTATATCATCTTTTGCTGGAGTTTGCCAAACATGTCAGATTCTTCAAGTGCCTAGTTCTTTCAAGGAGCTAATTAAAAGCATAACTAAGCAAGAGACACAAATTCAATGTCTCTATCTTTACTTTATCTGGCCTTACAGCATCAGGATTATGTTAACTGTTCCAACTGTCATGATTCTAGGAGCACTAGTCTTCAAAAGACCTTGGAAGTTGACTTATTTAGCAGTATGACTCAAAATTAGCAGAATTCCACTTGGCTTTATCTTATCTTTCTTATCTATGCATCTATCCATCTGCATTTCTAAAGTGCCTGTCAATGCAAGGGGCAATATGATCAAAGTTTCCAGTTCTGCTACAATCACAATTTTCCTTATTTTATCTTAGATCCATTGAATAGTCAAAAGCAAAGTTAAATATGATATTCCTAATATGATTATCCTTGTTGGACTTGTAATTGAAAACAAGATGTGCTTCCCATCAGTATGTAATTTCTGTGCACTCATCTGTTCCTTCCTAAAATGAAACAAATCCAAAGAGATTATCTTTCTATGGATCTGATCAACTTTAAATGTCATATGTTCTGATATGGGTACATTTTGAAAATATTTGTGGTAAGTCTAATCTCCCTAACATTAAAACAGGCACTTCTGAATATTTAGCCCTAGTGGACCAAAGGAGAAATAAATTCCAAAGCTAAGGTCTCTCCAACTGAGAAGGCCCTTCCTCCAGCACCCCAAATTCAAATCTAGAGTATTAGCCAAAGCACCCTAGCTGATCTCCCCTGTTGAGTAGGTACCCGAGGAAAGATGCAGTCTCAGGATGCTAGGATTCAAACCATTTAAGCTTTACAAACCAAAATCAACACCATGAATGGAAGTGACAAGGTACCTACTGCAACCTCTGGAGAACCCATATATGTTCCTTGTAACTGACACTGCTAAGTAAATTGACACAAAAAATTGACACACAAAACCTGCACTAGTTGAAGCAACTAAGTGGCCTTCAAGTTTATTACAGTACCATGTACGGTGCATTGGAATAATCCAATTGGGAGTTCCCAAGGAAACTTACAAGGTCCATATTGAAAAAAAATTATCATGTTCATCTAGTTAAACAGAAGAAAAAGGTGCTTGAGACCACAGAAGCTGCATGGGATCCAAGGATCAAACAGGAATACAGAAGGCACACCTCATTTGTGAAAATCTATGACAAAAAAGTGGGCATATCTCTCCAGGTGCTTCCCCCTGACTATCAACATCTCCTCTGCTTTAGATGGGTTGAGTCTTAGCCAACTCACTTGTAACAAGCCCTAATCTCAACCAAGCAACTGTTGTCTTTGTTTCATTTAAAAAAAGAGGTGTGCAGCTGCATGACATCCATATTTGCAAGAGAATTCACACGTGGTCTTGTGGTTAAGGCACTAGACTGAGAATCAGGAGATCTGGATTTTATTCCTGGGCTTGTGACACCTTGGGCAAAATCACAACCTCTGTGTGCCTAATTTTTACCATGCATAAAATGGGTACATTAATTTGTCCCTTTTAGTATGGTAACAAAGTCCATAAAAAAAACATGTACATGAATATATATATATTGATGGCCTCAGGCAAGAGCATCTCAACCTCTCCTTGTTTCTTCACATTGATGTTGAATAGGATGGTTGAAAGACAAGAACCCTGCAGGCCATCTCAAGAAAGTGCACTAGAGCCAGCTGAGCAATTGTCCAACTTCTAACTTTTTAGGATTTCTCTGGGAGGAAAGAATGAAACAGCTCAGAAGCAAACATCTACCTCATAGGCAGGTCAGGACAGGGCTCTTGACTTCTGTTTCAATATAGTGCTTAGTACACCTATGGTACTTTATATATAATCTATGGCAAAATGTTAAAAGGACATTATTCCCCTTCTACTTACTACAAACAACATATCAGATAGCTTTAACTGGAATCCAGCAACATTTTGTTCAGCTGTATTCTGTAAGACTGGTTGTATGAAAAACACTCCCTCCACTCATTGGCAGAAATACAATTTTATCACTTTAACTTTCAACTTTTCTTATAATACCCTCAGTCAAGCTATGCATATTAGGCTGAGATAGGGATATCACCTCACCTTAACAGCTCTGGCTCCCTATAAAAGAATTCTGCTGTGCCTACATTTGATATCTATCTCAGCATCATTATTTAGACCCTTGATTATACTTATATCAATTATAATGAATTGATACCATAGGTACTGCACTTTTGTGTATAAGCCATCCGAGCCCCTTTAGAACTTGTCGCGGAAAAATACATTTTGCAGAACTCTTCATAACAAAATAGTTACAGCCTATTCTACATACGAGAAATTCAGCAAGACATAGCAAGAAGTCAATAAAAACAAATTGCTTCATCAATATGTACATTCATTTATACCCTTCAAGATTATCTTTGCAAAGCTAGCACAGAGGCACATTTTCTCCATTTATAGCTAGGCATATTAAACTAGGCAAGGGAAAAGGATAGGAAACAAAAGCTATCAGTACAAATCTAATTTGCAAGTATAGTATGTGTATGTTCAAAGAATTCAGGGTTTGTTTTCTCCTCTGTGCAGGGGAGGTAACTAGCTGCTTGAAATCTGTAGACACTGGCTGACCAAATGTTACCTACTTTCCACTGGGTACCAACATCTCCCAAAATAAACATACTATTAACACACAATGGGTCCAAAATCACCTTATCGAGGCATCATCATGCCTATTACTAAGCACTGAGGCCCAAATCAATGGGAGTTAGGTGCCTAAATACCTTTGAGGACTCTGTTCGAGTCAATAAATGGACTAAATTCTGGCCAGGGGTCACCCACGCCATAAGGGAAGAAAGCAAATAACTTACATGTGAGTGTCTTTCAGGCACAATAAGTGTGTGGACTTCTTCTGAAAACTTGTCAGGCCAGAAAAGCTCCAGAAAGCCCATTGTAAGTCTTTGTATGAAAGACACAAAGGTGGCTAGGGAGCATGTTATAGCCAAACCAGACTCCACAAATACTGCCAAAGCCTCTATGGAATAGCAGTGGGTAGGAAGAGGGAACTGCAGAAGGAAACAGAATAAGCAGAGAAGTGACAGGGAAGGGATTCTTTGGGTAAGGCCTCAGATATATTGGCATAAAAGAATAACTCCTCGATAACTGATCGTTGGAACAGGCTCTTCTCCCCATGTGAGCCACACACTAGAGGCAGACATGATTTTTAACACAACCTGTGTGTTACATAATTAATAGTGATGGAACTAATACTGCACCATTCATCGTTAAAAAAAACTTTAAATGGTTTAATTAAAGCATCCCTCTCTAGACCATTTGTATGAATACTTTTCTCCTCTTTTCTGTTCATGTTCTTAGCTCACATGACCATAATATCTGAGCACCTTCCAGAAGTGCACTCCCCCAGTCTTGATTCTCAGTTGCTAGTAGATGTACTGGGGGCTGGGACAATGGTCATGTCCTCACCTGGACATACTGCTTCCCCTTTCAATAGAGAGAAAAGCCCCAACATTCTGTCTTCTTCATGTGTGTACATGGGGTCTGTCCTCCCACGCGCCCAGGCAGGGGTAGCTGCTGTCAGTCCTTAGTAGGAGACTCATTCTGATGCCCTTATGGAACATCTGGAGGAGACTACGGCCCAGACTTTTAAGATATTTAGCATTGCTTCAGTCAGTGTCACAAAGCCTAAGGCCTAGATCCCCAAAAGTATTTAGGCACCTAAATAAATAGGAGTTAAGTGCCTGGGGCTAGGTCTACACTGGGGGCGGGGGGAAATCGATTTAAGATATGCAAATTCAGCTATGCAAATAGCGTAGCTGAATTCGACATATCCTATTTGACTTACCCCACTGTGAGGATGGTGGCAAGTTGACCGCTGCGGCTCCCCCGTTGACAGCGCTTACTCCTCCTGACGAGGTGGGAGTACGTGCGTCGATTCAGGGATCGATTTATCCTTCCAGATGAGACACGATAAATCGATCCCAGAGAGACTGATTTCTACCCACCGATCCGGGCGGGTAGTGTAGACTAGCCCCAAGTCTTTTTGAGGATCTGGGCCAAAGTGACTTAGGCAGCTAACTATTCATCATTAAGTGCTCCCAAATGCTATGGGACTTTTGAAAATGGGACTTTGTTGTCTTGCTTACGCTTTGCAATGCTTAGCAGAGCAATGCCTAAATACCTTTACAAATCTGGGCCTATATGCCTTTGCATGATTGCATCTGAGAGATTTAGTTATCAATCTAAGTTTTGAAAACATTTACAGAAAAAAAATCTCATTCAGAAGTTTATGCATTGAAAACTCAGACCATCTTGCAGTCAGCAATGGGGGTATCCAAGAACCTAGATAGAGAGATAACACACATTCTGAAGACTATAGGATCTTTCTATATTGGAAAAACTAAACGGAAGAGTTTACTTGTTTGTTTCCCTCATCTCATGTGGAATGCAGACTTTAAAAGTATTTTTCCCAACGTAAGGTATCTAGATAATACATCTTTTACAATTTTTTGCCCTTTCCATGTTCAATATGGAAATGACCATCTTGCAATTTTTGTAATCATCTAACAATTTCTCCCTTTTGATTTCAACATTTAAGCAGGCAGTGGCTCCGTAATGCACCATAATTAGCTCCGATTGTGAAACTCCTTGCATAAAATAATGATGGAAGAGATCAATCTCCTTAACAATAGCTAATGACACCTACCTAGAAACACAATCATCTTGCTCTGCAGTGACTATAGTGAGCTATTATTGTATCAGACCCACCTTGTATCCGAGACAGCATACTTACGTTCTCCATTTTGAAGTTTGAAAAGGGATATTATCCCATTGTCCTATGTACCTCATTCAACCTTCATCCACCTACAGCCTGTTCTTACAGCCGCCAGCCCCAAAGAGGGTCATTTTGCTCACAGGTGAGATGAGTGAGCAAAATGACCCTCTCAAAGGGACCCCTTCCATCCTCCGATGTCACCTCCTGCTTCCCAACTATTGTGCTTTTGTCATCAACCACTACGCCTCAACTAGATCTTTCCTTATCACACTTAAAGTTTCCTTCCCCCAACAGAAAGGGAAGGTGGCCTGACTCTTACACTGAAACTGTGGATCCTGGCACACCTATAGAGAGCTGGGGAATTAGCACACAGGCTCAATCCCTCTACACTACCCCCAGAGCTTCCTTTCCTCACAGCAATTGTGTTGCCACAGCCTCCCTGCCAGAACCTATCCCAGTACTCTGCCCAGCAGCATTTTGGTGCACAGAGGGGAAGGACATGGTCAGCATCATCTTACTCTACAGAGTCTCTGCAGATTTGCAGTGAGGTGATGCCACAGAGAGTAGCCATCTCCTTTCTCAGTCTGTGGCGCTCTGACCCAACAGTAAGGGAACCGCCACAAGTTTGGTAGAAGGGGAGGTAATTCATGGGACTCTTTTGCCCCTCTTTGCATATCTTCCAACCCATTTTCACTCATTTCTGGGTAAGTGTCATGACCAGGATGTGGGCAGTCCCACCTAGCAATCAAAGCAGAAGTCGAGCCCAGTCCAATACCAGGCGGTCAGAGTCCAAGACAGGCCAGAGGTCAAATCAAGAGTCAGGTGTCAGAAGGCAGGCAGGGTCAGTTTACCAGGAGATTAGCAACAGGACATAGGAGTACAGGACACAATCCCAAGCAAGGAAAACCCAGTTGCACAGACAGCTTCCTGTTCCTGTGCTAGGTTTATATAGAAGCTGTGAACCAATCAGAATGCCCAGCATTCTGCCAATCACATTACAGGACTGGCATCCTCTGTCCGAGTTCAGGTCCTATTCTGATAACAATTAGCAAGACATGTGGGTGGCAGGCTGGTGCTTGCTAGTACCAGCAAGCTCTGTAGACCAGGGTTCAAGGCCTGCAGCCTCTAACATGAGCTATATTGTGCACCTTGGATATTAGAGGATTGATCAGTTATTTCTGTGTCCAGATAAATGCTTCTCAGAAATCCACAACCTTGTTTGTGGCTTTTTGTGAAAAGCTAAAAGCCAGCCCACTGCAGTCCAGAAGTGATATAAATTGAACAAATTCTGTATTAACACAGGCTATGTGCATTGTTCTTACCAGAAAAGATTTAAAGCCCTTTCTACTAGATGCAGAGAGAGTAGCAGTTTCTGAAGCATCTATTTGTCAAATGCCGGGATTGCTGAAAACTGCAAGTCTGCTACCTGGAAATCAGTGGATACATTTACAAAGCATTATTACTTCATGACTATGTCCAGTTCCGTCTGGATCCTGCAGTCACAACAGCAGTGTGTCAGTCATTTTCAATTAGTAATATTGCTCAACCCTTCTTCAGAGGATTTTTCACTGCTAGCTAGTCTCTCCCTCTGGCAATCTGTAGAGGTGATGACATGAAAGAGAAAAAGAGGTTACTTAGTGAAATAACTTTTGTCCTCTCAATTTATTGCTTCTTTAGATCCATACTGGCCCTTCCACTTTAAAGGGTGTCTTGCCTGAGTCTGAGAGGAACTGTGGAACCATTACAAAGTGGGCTTTTACACCCTCAGTTCTAGAATGGTGAAACAGAGGGGCATGCACTCATAGTCACACAATGACTTGAAATGAGGCAAGGCATATGAATTACGTTGTGATATCTGGGCCTACAAATTTACCCTAACTGGGAGTTCTACTATAAAAAGTTTATATGATATCACAATAACCTATATAACAAATGTTAATAAGAACTAACTATGAAAAGTAACTCAAGTTGTTTTCAAAAATAAGTGTTAAACAGGTGCAAGAAAACCAGACAAGTAAATTAGTCTAAACAAAAAGGCAGAAGATGTGGAACCAGAAATTAATGAACCAAAATTGGTGTGTTGAAAATTAGAACTAATTGACGGACAAACTAATCAGCGGATTGGCTATTCCACCCACTATCCCCTTTGTGGGTCCTTAAAGAAAGAGACTTTGGAAAGAACAGATGGAAGCTTACTGGAGCAAACTTCACCATTATGGCTATCAACCCCCACCATCTCCTGGTACCGTGGACCTTTATCCTAATTCTGAGAGATGTCCTGACCAGACCAGGCTGGAGAGAGTGGCGCAGATGACATCACCCTCTCTACTGGCTCCAGCTGAACCCCAAGGACTACCTAGGATGACGGCTGTTACTATCTTTGATACCATTTAAGAGACTGTCAAACAAGGGGGCTTTTCCTTTCTAAAACTGACTTTAAAAACAGCAGCAGCAGCTCCAGGATCTCAGCTATCTTTTTCTCTTTTCCCCAAAAGGAAAACTATTACCAGCTTTATCACCATCTACAAGACTGCCAAACAACAGGGTTTTTTTTTCCTTCTAAAACTCTCTCCAGATACAAGGAAAGGGAACAAGGAATGTTGTTAAAATGACAGCCTTATTTAAACCTTCACATGGTTTTCCTTCTTTTCTGTACATTTAATAAAAGTTTTAAAGGATTTTTAATGATATGTTTGCCATGGTACTCAGCAGGTTAAGATCTCTGTATACCAAGCCCCAAACTTGTTTAAAACTGTCTAATGCTGGACAGTGACTGACTTATGTTAACACATTTGCCCATTTATTCCATCTAAATTAATCCAACAGTTTACAGAGGGGATCTGTGGAGGCAATATATTCAGAAAACAAAACTTACTTCTGTAAGTAGCCTTTTCTACAACAGAACGCCCAGGTGGCGCCAAGGCTTCCAGACCCCTAGCTTATCTGAAAAACTGTCCCTTGACTATTTCAATTATTTCTCACCTCCCTCCCATTTCTCACCACTCCCTTGCACTCCTCTGTGCTCCTCATACAGCACCCACTTGTATTCCCTCCAGAGCAACCATAATTGCCCCCACTGTGTCCTTTGTTCTCCCTCTACATCCCGCATTGTACGCGTCCTAATCCCTTTTATCTCTTCCTTTGTATTCTGAAAGTGCCCAGGACAAATTCCCAAAACTTGAGACAGTTCCAGATAAATTGGGACTGCTGGCAACTGCAGAAGCATTGTGTATCCCTTTTGTATTGGCTAATTGTTGTACTTGTTATCTCAAAAAGCCATACATGTGAATTCAGCCCATTGAAACTTGCATTTCAACACGTTTCTCCTTAAATACCACCCCAACAATGGTGATCAGTAAAGGTGCTCCTGCTGATAGTCCCTAGATTTGCACTGAGGGAAAATGGAGGTACCATATTGTGACGGGTTGGATCACAGAAACCCCCTTGGGGCTGCCAAATGATGTGCCAACACTACTTCTGCCCCTGCTTTCCCAGCCATCCTGGAACTCCAGCACCCTGTCTTGTTGAGCCAGACATGCCAGTCTGCTCCAACACAGACCCAGGGTCTGAACCACATGCCCCAAAGCTGCAGACTTAACTGAAAGCAACTTAAAAAGTGTTCCTGTCTAACATTCAGATGTCCAACTCCCAATGGGGTCCAAACCCCATCTGTTTTACCCTGTATAGAGCTTATACAGGGTAAACTCATAAATTGTTCGCCCTCTATAACACTGATAGAGAGAGATGTACAGCTATTTGCCGGCCCCTTTCCCCTCCCCCCCAGGTATTAATACATACTCTGGGTTAATTAATAAGTAAAAGTGATTTTATTAAATACAGAAAGTAGGATTTAAGTGCTTCCAAGTAGTGACAGACAGAACAAAATGAATTACTAAGTAAAATAAAATAAAACACATAAATCTAAGCCTAATACAGTAATAAAACTGAATACAGATAAAATCTCACCCTCAGAGATGTTTCAATAAGCTTCTGTCGCAGACTGGACGCCTTCCTAGTCTGGGCACATTCCTTTCCTCTGGTACAGCCCTTGTTCCAGCTCAGGTGGTAGCTAGGGGATTTCTCATGATGGCTGCTCCCTTTGTTCTGTTCCACCCACGTATATATCTTTTGCATAAGACAAGAATCCTTTGTCCCTCTGGGTTCACACCCCTCCTTCTCAATGGAAAAACACCAGGTTAAAGCTTATATGATAGGTAGATATTTATAAATATTAATAGGAATAACATATTTTTGCTTTGCCTGTGTGAATACATAGATTTAATCCTCTCTCCTTGTTAGAATAAAAGGAACCTGTACAGGATGAGAGGACTTCTCACATTGCATCAAGCACTAGTGATCTGCTCATATGGATATGGGGTAGTAGTGGTTAAATGTCATTTCATTCATTCTTTGTTCTTCTCAGGTGTAGCCACCTATTCCATATGCAACATGCTCTTTTCTTGTTACCATTCATGACATAAACATATGTTTGGGAACATATGTTCATTTGAAATTTGAAAGGAACAAAATAACGTATTTGATCCAGAAATTTAAAATCACTACAATTTGCAGAAATTTCTAGAACTCTCTAGTGTTTATCATCACTGAGAGTATGGACCTGAACCTGTATTCATTGAAGTTCCTAACAAAACTTCCCTTGATATCAGTGGGTTCAGGATCAAGGCTCCAGAGAAGATTATTTAAGATTGTAGTGAGAAGTAAACCTAGCAGCTTTCAGCAACAATATTCATAGGCCTTGATTTTTGACATCCATTCTTTTTCTTCACTTGTAAGATCACTAGGACAGAGACTGTGTTTGCAAGGGATTTCCACAGTACTTAGTACAATGAGGTCCTTCTTCTGATTGAATCCTTTGGGTGCTACTGTAATATAAAGAGTAAATAACAGTAATAACCATTCACTTGAGGAAAATGGGGGGGCGGGAAACAGGGGTGACATCATGGCAGGGGGTCTACTACAGACCACCAATTCAAGAGGAAGAGATAGATTAGGGATTTCTAGAACAAATAGCAGAACTATCCAAAACACAAGACCTGGTAGTAATTGGGGACTTTAACTACCCAGACAGCTGTGGGAAAAGTAATACAGCAAACCACTTATTAGTTATTGGAATGTGCTGGGGACTGCTTGTTTCAGAAGATGGAGGAGGTAACCAGTGACACAGTTATTTTAGACTTGATTCTGATTAACAGGGAGGAATTGGCTGTGAATGTGAAGATGGAAGGGAATGGGATGAAAGTGACAATGAAATGATAGATTTCATGATTCTAAGGAAAAGGAGTGAGGGCAGCAGAATCTTCTTATCAGATGTGGAGTTTGAGGAGCCAGTTTGCGGCAGCCTCATCAGCGAAGTGCAGATCCCTCAGACCACCATCAAATCTGGTCAGAGGGCAGTGGTCAGTGATGTGAGACACTGTCTGTCTTTGGCCACATCACATGTGGGATCCTCTCATTGGCCCCAGGTGTGAAGGTTGGCTGCACATTGGCCCTGTCCCATTCAAAATTGGTTCAGAAGGGCCCGTGAGCAGCATGGCAAATCAAAGCCAGGTCAGTCCTGAGTCTGGTGCTATTCAATATTTTCATTATGAGTTGAATGATGGGGTGGAGAGTATGCTTATAAAATTTGCAGATGACACCAAGCTGGGAGGGGGTCACATGCACATTCATGAGCAGGATTAGAATTTGGATTCAACAAGATGAAATTCAATAAAGACAAGTGCAAAGTACCACACTTATGAAGGAAAAATCAAATGCACAACTACAAAATGGGGAATAACTGGTAAGGCAGTAGAACTGCAGAAAAGGCTATGGGGATTATAGTGGATCACAAATGAAATATGAACCAACAATGTGACGCAGTTGCAAAAAAAGACAGGTATCATTCTGGGGTGTATTAACAGGAGTGTGGTATGTTAAAGACATGCAAGGTAATTGTTCTGCTCTCCTCAGAACACGTGAGGCTTCAGTTAGAATATTGTATCCAGTTCTGGGTGCCACACTTTAAGAAAGATGTAGACAATTGGAGAGAATCTAGAGTAGAGCAACAAACATGAGAAAAGGTTTAGAAACCCTGATCTGTGAAGAAAAATTTAAAAAACTGGATATGTTTAGTGTTGAGAAAATAAAACGGAGTGGGGAACTGATAGCAGTCTTCAAATATCTCAAGGACTGTTATAAGGAGGACTGTGATCAATTGTTCTCCATTTCCATTGCAGGTGGACAAGAAGTAAAGGGCTTAATCACAACAAGGGAGATTTGGGTTAGATATTTAAAAAAAATTATCTAGAAGGATTGTTAAGTACTGGAATAGGTTATCAAAGGAGGTTGTGGAATCCCTGTCACTGGAGGTTTTTTAAGAACAGGTTAAGCAAACATTTGTCAGGAATGGTCTAGGTGTACTTGGTCCTGCCTTAGGATGGGGAGGATGGACTTGATGACCTCTTAAGGTCCCTTCCAGACCCTCATTTCTATGATAGGAGAATACTGTACAAGTAAGTTGCTCTGTCTGGGGCCCTATTACCCTTGTAAGTATGTCCACATTGGAAAATGTACAATATTTTACTTATTTTTCTCACACTGAAGGAAATAGCTGCATAGTTCAACTCACTAGTTTAAAGTACAGGAAGTAAAAAATCAGAGATTTGTACAATATAAGTGATGGCAATAAAAAGCCAATAATACTTTAAAGGTTCAGTATTTATCACAGTAATAAAGTCTTTAAGTTTGCTATTTTATGAACCTATGATTTCACTTCTGCATCAATACTATGTCATTACTTGCTGTTCTATTTATGAAATCTTATTGTAACAAAGCAGAGTAACCATGTATTTTCCTTTTCCGAGGCACAAGTAATTACAGGTGGCCTTGTTAGCAATACTTATAATTAAGATTACCTAATGCTTTCCATTGAAAGATCTTGTTTTCAGCTGCTCAAAGCTTTGCCAAATTTTAATGGCTTGGTCTGAAATTTGCCATGTCAGATATCTGCCTCGGTGTAATTATTAAAGTTTCAGCAAAAATGGCTCCATTGTTTCCAAGAATGAGATTAGAGAAAAATACATTGTTTTGCCAATGTTAAAAATTCTTACAACCATTTTGTTGTAATGCTATAATGCCTCCATGCTTTGGAGCAGGATCTTGACATTTCAGTGGCAGGGAAGAGTCGCCCAGGGGCCAAAAATCCACCCAAATTTAGCTGATTTATAAGCCTCTGAAAATCACGGTTTGCACATTATTGTAGAGGTTTGTTAGAGTTTCACAGCAGAATCCTCCAAATATTCCATCTATATTGAACATGCTTCACCCCCGGAAGTCACTGAACATGTTTCAGACTGGGGCTATGCAAGGATTTTCCTGCAGTGGCTCTTGCTGGCTGGTGGGGGCCATTGCTGGACCCTGAGATTGCAAGCAGGAAAATGCTCTCCAGTGCACTCAATACTCCCCCTAATGGTGTCCAGGCAGCATAAAAAAAGAAGGAAGAAGCAGCCTGACTCAGATGCAGACTTGTGAGGAGTTGGGTGGGGATGGGGGAGGCAGACGAGGTCAGACTGGGAGTGCTGGGCCTGGGGCCCATTTTTTTGTTTTTTTAAACTTCTCCCTCTTTTCTTCTGTTGTGGGCCCCTAGTCTTCTCTGTAACTGTGTCCCTAACTTGAACTTGATTCCCAAACCTGAGTCATTCTTTTTAGGTGACAATCTGAGGAACTGTCCCAGATTGAGGTGTCATTAGAGGAGGTTTGGAACAAATTGATAGACTAAACAGTAATAAGTTACCAGGACTAGATGGTATTCACCCAAGAGTTCTGAAGGAACTCAAATGTGAAATTGCAGGACTACTAACTGTTGTCTGTAACCTATCATTTAAATCAGCTTCTGTACCAAATGACTGGAGAATAGCTAATGTGATGCCAATTTTAAAAAAGGGCTCCAGGGGTGTCCCTGGCAATTACAGGCCAGTAAGCCTGACTTCAATTCTGGGCAAACTGGTTAAAACTATAGTAAAGAACAAAATTGTTAGAGACATGAACATAATTTGTTGGGGAATAGTTAACATGATTATTGTAAAGGGAAATCATGCCTCACCAATCTTCTAGAATTATTTGAGGGGGTCAACAAGCATGTGGACAAGGGGGATCCAATGGATATAGTGTATTTAGATTTTCAGAAAGCCTTTGACAAGGTCCCTCACCAAAGGCTCTTAAGCAAAGTAAGCAGTCATGGGGTAAGAGGGAAGGTTCTCTCATGGATTGGTAACTGGTTAAAAGATAGGAAACAAAGGGTAGAATAAATGGTCAGTTTTCAGAATGGAGAGAGGTAAATAATGGTGTCCCCCAGGGGACTGTACTGGACGCAGTCCTATCAACATATTCATAAATGATCTGGAAAAAGGGATAAAATGAGGTGGACATTTTGCAGGTGATTCAAAACTATTCAAGATAGTTAAGTCCCAAGCAAACTGCGAAGAGCTACAAAAGGATCTCTCAAAACTGGTGACTGGACAACAAAATGTCAGATGAAATTCAATTTTGATAAATGCAAAGTAATGCACATTGGAAACATAATCCCAACTATACATATAAAATGATGCGGTCTAAATTAGTTGTTACCACTCAAGAAAGAAATTTTGGAGTCATTGTGGATAGTTCTCTGAAAACATCCACTCAATGTGCAGCAGCAGTTAAAAAAGCAAACAGAATGTTGGAAATCATTAAGAAAGAGAGATAGAATATGAGGCAGAAAATATCATATTGCCTCTATATAAATTCATGGTACACCCACATCTTGAATACTGTGTGCAGATGTGTTCGCCTTATCTCAATAAAGATATATTGGACTTGGAAAAGGTTCAGAAAAGGGCAACAAAAATGATTAAGGGTATGGATCAGCTTCTGTATGAGGAGAGATTAATCAAACTGGGACTTTTCAGCTTGGAAAAGAGATGACTAAGGGGGTATATGATTGAGGTCTATAAAATCATGACTGGTATGGAGAAAGTAAATAAGGAAGTCAAGTATCAGTGGGGAGCCATGTTAGTCTGTGTCTACAAAAACAACAAGGAGTCTGGTGGCACCTTAAAGATGAATAGATTTGTTTGGGCATAAGCTTTTGTGGGTAAAAACCTCACTTCTTCGGATGCATAGAGTGAAAGTTACAGATGCAGGCATTATATACTGACACATGGAGAGCAGGGAGTTACTTCACAAGTGGAGAACCAGTGTTGACAGGGCCATTCAATCAGGGTGGATGTAGTCCACTCCCAATAATGGATGAGGAGGTGTCAATTCCAGGAGAGGAAAAGCTGCTTCTGTAATGAGCCAGCCACTCCCAGTCCCTTTTCAAGCCCAGATTAATGGTGTTAAATTTGCAAATGAATTTTAGTTCTGCTGTTTCTCTTTGAAGTCTGTTTCTGAACTTTTTTTGTTCAATGATAGTGACTTTTAAATCTGTAATAGAATGACCAGGGAGATTGAAGTGTTCACTTACTGTCTTATGTATGTTACCATTCCTGATGTCCTATTTGTGTCCATTTATTCTTTTGCTGAGGGACTGTCCGGTTTGGCCAATGTACATGGCAGAGGGGCATTGCTGACATATGATGGCATATATAACATTAGTGGATGTGCAGGTGAATGAGCCCTTGATGGTGTGACTGATGTGGTTGGGTCCTCTGATGGTGTTGCCAGAATAGATATGGGGACAGAGTAGGCAACGAGGTTTGCTACAGGGATAGGTTCCTGGGTTGGTGTTTCTGTGGTGTGGTATGTAGTTGCTGGTGAGTATTTGCTTCAGGTTGGGGGGTTGTCTGTAAGCGAGGACTGGCCTGCCTCCCAAGGTCTGTGAGAGTGAAGGATCATTTTCCAGGATAGGTTGTAGATCGTGGATAATGTGCTGGAGAGGTTTTAGCTGGGGGCTGTATGTGATGGCCAGTGGTGTTCTGTTATTGTCCTTGTTGGGCCTGTCCTGTAGTAGGTGATTTCTGGGTACCCATCTTGCTCTGTCAATCTGTTTCCTCACTTCCCCAGGTGGGTATTGTAGTTTTACGAATGCTTGATAAAGATCTTGTAGGTGTTTGTCTCTGTCTGAGGGGTTGGAGCAAATTCGGTTGTATCTTAGGGCTTGGCTGTAGACAATAGATCGTGTGATGTGTCTTGGATGGAAGCTGGAGGCATGTAGGTACGTATAGCGGTCAGTAGGTTTCCGGTATAAGGTGGTGTTTATGTGACCATCACTTATTTGCACTGTAGTGTCCAGGAAGTGGATCTCTTGTGTGGACTGATCCAGGCTGAGGTTGATGGTGGGGTGGGAATTGTTGAAGTCCAGGTGGAATTCTTCAAGGGCCTCCTTTCCGTGGGTCCATATGATGAAGATGTCATCAATGTAGCGCAAGTAGAGGAGGGGCACTAGGAGACAAGAGCTGAGGAAGCGTTGTTCTAAGTCAGCCATAAAAATGTTGGCATACTGTGGGGCCATGCGGGTACCCATAGCAGTGCCACTGACTTGAAGGTATAAGTTGTCCCCAAATCTGAAGTGGTTGTGGGTGAGGACAAAGTCACAAAGCTCAGCCACCAGGCGTGCTGTGGCCTCATCAGGGATACTGTTCCTGACAGCTTGTAGTCCATCCTCATGTGGAATATTGGTGTAAAGTGCTTCTACATCCATGGTGGCCAGGATGGTGTTTTCAGGAAGAACATCAATGCATTGTAGTTTCCTCAGGAAGTCGGTGGTGTCTCGAAGATAGCTAGGAGTGCTGGGAGTGTAGGGTCTGAGGAGAGAGTCCAAATAGCCAGATAATCCTGCTGTCAGAGTGCCAATGCCTGAGATGATGGGGCGTCCAGGGTTTCCGGGTTTATGGATCTTGGGTAGCAGATAGAATACCCCTGGTCGGGGTTCTGGGAGGGTGTCCATGTAGATTTGTTCCCGTACTGTAGCTGGGAATTTCTTGAGCAGATGGTGTAGTTTCTTTTGGTATTCCTCAGTGGGATCAGAGGATAGTGGCCTGTAGAATGTGGTCTTGGAGAGTTGCCTGGCAGCCTCCTGTTCATAATCCGACCTATTCATTATGACTACAGCACCTCCTTTGTCAGCCCCTTTGATGATAATGTCAGAGTTCTTTCTGAGGCTGTGGATGGCATTGCGTTCTGTACGGCTGAGGTTATGGGACAAGTTATGTTGTTTGTCCACAATTTCAGCCTGTGCACGTCTGCGGAAGCACTCTATGTAGAGGTCCAGTCTGACATTTCGACCATCAGGAGGAGTCCACGCACAGTTCTTCTTCTTGTAGTGTTGGTAGGAGGGTTCCTGTGGGTCAGTGCACTGTTCAGTGGTGCGTTGAAAATATTCCTTGAGACGGAGACGACGAAAGTAGGCTTCCAGATCACCGCAGAACTGTATCATGGGGATGGTGGGACAGAAAGAGAGTCCCCTGAGATAGGACAGACTCTTCTGCTGGGCTAAGTGTGTGGTTGGAAAGATTGATAATGTTGTTAGATGAGTTGAGGGTACCACTGTTGTAGCCCCCTGTGGCAGGTAGGAGTTTAGATCGCTTACTGTCCTTTTTCCTCTGTAAATAAGGAAGTTTTATTTACTCCTTCTCATAACACAAGAACTAAGGGCCACCAAATGAAATTAATAGACAGCAGGTTTAAAACAAACAAAAGGAAGTATTTTTTCACACAACGCACAGTCAACCTGTGGAACTCTTTGCCAGAGGATGTTGTGGAGGCCAAGACTAGAACAGGGTTCAAAAAATAACTAGATAAATTCATGGAGGATAGGGCCATCAATGGCTATTAGCCAGGCTGGGCAGGGATGGTGTCCCTAGCCTCCGTTTGCCAGAAGCTGGGAATGGGCGACAGGGGATGGATCACTTGATGGTTACCTGTTCTGTTCATTCCCTCTGGGGCACCTGGCATTGGCCACTGTTGGAAGACAGGATACTGGGCTAGATGGACCTTTGGTCTGATCCAGTATGGCCATTCTTATGTTCTTTATCTGCACACCTGAGCTCTGGCTCATTAGTTTCACCTGATGCAGCTCTAAGTTTCACAGATTTCTTTCGGAATCTCAGAGATATTAGTTAGCTCTTTCACCCACTACCGCAGTCATTCCAAACCAGCAATTAATTTGTGAACAGTGTGGTGGGTGAATTCTTATTGTCAACTATGATTTTTTTGCCATGAATACCTACACGCACATGAGTAGTGCTCAAAAGCACAAGCTGCAGCAGGCCTGTGAAAAAGAAGATCAGAGACCTATGAGTGGTTTCTTGAAACATGCAAAGTTCGACTGTGTTCCTGATGAACATTCTAAGGACGGGTCTACCACGTGTACTTATGAACCTTCCTTAGCTAGTGAAGATGTTGATTTGGGTTTGTCAGACTTGTTGGGTGCTGGTGTCTCTGACTGGAGCACAGAGCTTGTCACTGAATTGGTGGGTCCTGGAGTCTCTGAGTCCAGGATAGAAAATAGCCCATTGCTTGCTAGTGCAGCTGTTATGGATGAGGCTACTAAAAGTGGTTCAGTTACTGAAAGTATGGGGTTTTGGCTTTGACAAGCAAATCCAGCTACTTGACCACAAGTGACAGATTCTTGTAGATGTTTTTTGATAGAAAATGATTCCACTGTTAATTTAGAGCAAGTTTCAGAGTAGCAGCCGTGTTAGTCTGTATCCGCAAAAAGAAGAACAGGAGTACTTGTGGCACCTTAGAGACTAACAAATTTATTAGAGCATAAGCTTTCGTGGACTACAGCCCACTTCTTCGGATGCATATAGAATGGAACATATATTGAGGAGATATATATACACACATACAGAGAGCATAAACAGGTGGGAGTTGTCTTACCAACTCTGAGAGGCCAATTAATTAAGAGAAAAAAAACTTTTGAAGTGATAATCAAGATAGCCCAGTACAGACAGTTTGATAAGAAGTGTGAGCATACTTACAAGGGGAGATAGAATCAATGTTTGTAATGGCTCAGCCATTCCCAGTCCTTATTCAAACCGTAGTTGATTGTGTCTAGTTTGCATATCAATTCTAGCTCAGCAGTCTCTCGTTGGAGTCTGTTTTTGAAGTTTTTCTGTTGTAATATAGCCACCCGCAGGTCTGTCACTGAATGACCAGACAGGTTAAAGTGTTCTCCCACTGGTTTTTGAGTATTTTGATTCCTGATGTCAGATTTGTGTCCATTAATTCTTTTGCGTAGAGACTGTCCGGTTTGGCCAATGTACATGGCAGAGGGGCATTGCTGGCACATGATGGCATATATCACATTGGTAGATATGCAGGTGAATGAGCCCCTGATGGTGTGGCTGATGTGATTAGGTCCTATGATGATGTCACTTGAATAGATATGTGGACAGAGTTGGCATCGGGGTTTATTACAAGGATAGGTTTAGAGCAAGACATTTCACCTAGCAAATGCAAGAAATATTAAAATCGTGGTTCTTTGTCAAAACTTGTAATGGGAAGTTACACCAGTGATCTTGCTTGATGTACACTTCTAATCTTGCCTCCTTATTCTGTTTTGCTTGTTTGATCTTCCAACCAAATTCCTCACCTTCCTTTGAAAACCATGAAACTGGATTCACAAACTTTTTCCACTTTAGCATGCGATTATGCCAACACAAATGTTCAAAGGAGCACATAGAGGCAATCTTTTGCTCGGTGGAACTTGCAGAACAATTGGGAAAGGGTTGCACAACTACAAAGGTATGCAAACCTGCTATCAGATGCAGAAAGACACATGGCACAATATTTGGTATGTCTCCTAGGTATTTTGTTGTACTTATAGGAAAGGTGTTTAGCTTTGAGTGGTTCAGATGAGAAATTAGACAGTCCTAATAATGATAATTTTGGGGGTTTACTTGAATTATTTGCTAGCTATGATAGTATGTTGCAAAATCATGTGAAATCAATTAAGGCCAGTACCACAAAGGTAATGTACTGATCAAACCAAATTCAAAATCAATGTATTGATAGGATCGCAAGAAAAGTATGGCACACTATCTTTGACAAGGTTAAGAAAGTCAAATACTTCTTTATTATGTTTGATGGCACTCTAGACCTCTCCCAAATGGAACAAATGGTTCAGGTGTTAAGGAAAGTTGAAGTTTCAAAAGATGGAATGAAGGCTGTTAAGAGCTTTGTATATTTCATTGATATCCATACCAAAACAGGGGAGGTATTATGGATGCTATGTTACAGAAGCTGAAAAAAAAGATGTTTTAGCTATGGCTGATTGCAGAAGACAAAGCTATAACAATGGAGCTAACATGGCTGCAGCATACAAAGGTGTTCAAACTCAAATTCAGTAAATAAATAAGCACATATGCGTCATTCCTTTTGCTGCCCAATCACTGACTCTTATTGGAGAAGCTGCTGAAATGGTTGTTTCCCCAGTTCTATTTTTCAGAATTGTTTGAAGACAGTACATCCTGTTTTTTGCTACTACTAGTCATTGGGATGTGTTGGAAAAAACATATTAGCATTACATTAAAATCCCAAAGCACGACAAGATGGTCAGCAAGGGTAGAGGCAATTCATCCACTGCTAAATCAGGCTGAGGGTGTTCTTGATGCTTTAGATTAATTCAAGGCTTCACATAATCTTACACCAGATATAAAGTTGGAAACTGATAGCTTGCAAACAAACCTTTCAGAGTTTTTGTTTCATGTTTTGGCCGAAATGTGGTATATTATCTTATCGACAATTAACATTGTGAGCAAAAATTGCAGATCCAGATCATGACATTCAAATGGCTTGCAGCTTACTTGGTGGCCTTCAACATGCTTTATCAGAGTTATGGTCCTCTGGGTTCACTGCATGTAAGGAAGCTGCTGCTTCACAAGCTGAAACGTTAGGAAGATCCACACAGTTCAAAGAGAAATGATCTTGAGGGAGGAAAGTAACAGCAAGTGCACTTGCAAAGGATGAAAGGTCATCAGATCCCAAAAAAGTCTTTGAATGAGAGGTTTGCAACCCCATCTTAGACACAATATTAACACAGTTGGATGGTAGGATGTGTAAGTCTCAGGAATCTGGGTCTACAGCAGAGACATTCTCCGAGCAACTTAATGAGTGCAGCTGGCCTGTAGTAGGCTGCCTGATAGGCTACACCACCTGACTGGTTGGAAGAGTCAGCAGATTAGTGCGTAAGCCCAGCAGCAGCAGCAGTTTGCTGGCTGCTCAAAGCATTCACCCATAGCTGCATTAGCTCCTGCATCTGCTTGTTCCCAGTCCTGCTTCTGCCCTGGGCCCAGCAATGCCCCTGCCTTGCTTCACACCAAGTAATCAGGATCTGACCCTCGGTTCCAATTCCTGATTTCTGACTCCGGCTCTGATCTTGGATCCTAAACCTGGCTCCTGACTCTTGCTCTAATCACTAGGCCTGATTGCCCACATCCCCATCTCTGACAGTAAATATGACGGAGTTGGAGAAAAGTTTGCTTTTTTGATGGGTGAGAACCTGTAAAGTCTCAGCAGCAAAAACCTAACGGGACACATCTGACACTTAGCAAGCAGCTAAGGATTGAAACTCAGAGTTTTGAGAATGAGGTTGAGCTCTTTGACAGTTTTTGCAAGCTAATCTTTAAGGAGGACTCAGAAACGAAGTCACCCACTGATCTCCTTAGCCACATTCACAAAAGGTCTTTACATGCGAGTTTCCCTAACACAGGAAGACAGCAAAGAATTCACAGTGCTGTTTCTGTAACTGTGGCTGCTAATGAAAGCAGTTTCAGCAAGCTAGAATTAATCATGACCTAAGAACGGCCATGGGGCAAGAAAGGTTAAACAATCTGGCAGTTAGTTCTATACAGAAATAGGAAGTGAGGCAGATAGACTGGGATGAGCTAATTAATGAGATTGCGTCAGAGAAGGCTAGGAAGGCCCCTTTGTGAAAGTACTTTGTGGTGATTGCATTTGTGGTAGTGGTGTTTTCTTGTTGTTGGGTAGTTTATTGCAGCAGGAAGCAGAGTGGATATGTGTCTTTGAACTAGGCCTTCAACACCCTTGCCACGGACTGCTCAGAACCTGGAAGTGGGCCTGGGATTACTGAGTCTCAACATTCCTCTGCTGTTAAATATCTGTTAAACTCACTAACAAAGTGTGTCTCATCACTCTCTTGTGGTTGGCCTACATAGATAATAACCTCTTACTGCTACTAACAGTTACGCCTTAGCTCATGAGGCAGAGGTCTGTGTTGTAGACCTAAATATTCCAACCCTGCTGATGATGGGGTTGAATATGGTTCCACATAATTGAATTACTGAGGGAGATGGGAGAGAGGGTTCAGTTTGTTTGATTTTTAAACCCAGGAAATTAATTTTTTTTAAAAATAACTACCAGTATGTTAAAAAAACATTAAGGTTGTGAAGTCAAGTGCTCAAATGTTAGAAAAATGCCAAAGTTGTATTATTTATTCTTATTATTAAAGCTGGGCAACTTTTTTTTCAGCAAATAGTAAATTCTTCAAAAAAGGATTTTTCAGGGCACTGAAACAGCAAATGAATTTGGGACAAATTCAGTGTATAGTTTCAGCCCAAAAAAAAAATTAAAACAAAAATTCTGGAAACATCAAAATGAACAGTTTCAAAATTGTCATTTCAAAAATGTTGTTTCAATTTGACATTTAATTTATTTTTTTTACCTTAAATAATTTTTTTTTAGTTTTTCATTTTGGTGAGAAAATTAAAAAAAAATCAATTCAAAACAATTTTTTCCAGATATTTTCAGCCACTGAACCAAAAAATCAGTTATTCGCTCAGTTCTGATTATGATGCTGTGACACTGAGCCAGTGAGGGTTAAGCATCCAGCAGGCTGCGTGACCCTTAAGGACATATTAGAAGAGAAATGAAATGGTAAACAGGGCCATTCCTCATAGATAGTTATCAAAGCCATGTTAAATAAACTAGAGCCCTTGAAATGTAGGCCTGTAATGATAGAGAATTAAGATAGATACTAGCTGTATTTGTCTCTGTTTACCTATAGCTTGTTAGAAGTTTAACAATGTGATCTAATTAGCTTGTAGATGCTAAACTTCTGTTCCTGTTTATAATGTTTCATTACTATATTCTATTGATTGAGAGATCAAATGGAGATGGAACTTGTGGTGCAATAATATTATTGTTTTCATTTCTCTTTGAAATTTATAGTAAACTACCTGGGAAGAGTTTGATGGTTAATTGCTTTATGCTAATGAATGTAACTAAATTACCAGTGTATGCATAGGAAACAGATTAGCTTCAAAGCAACAATATACATTACCTATTCTTCAGCCAAGGAGGCCCTGCTGTGACCACAGCGTGCTTGGCCTGATCCTGTTTTATCTCAGATCTGCATAAACTTTGACAGGGAAATTCTAAGCCCACTGAGGTCTCCAGGTTACTCTGGATCCATCCTGAAAATTCTCATGGAAGAATTTGAACAAGATCTGTACATTGACTGCCTTATGAACTATAACCTATTGAACTGATTCAGAAGGATTTTTACAAATCAGCAGCTTCACCATCTCTGGTATGAAACTGACCTAAGAACTCTATTCATCTCTGTATGTATAATGATCTTGAACTGTAGCAACTCTCTTTCTTTATTCTTTTTATTTAAAAAAAAAAATCTTAGATTCAGTAGGATTGGTTGTAAGCGTGAATTTGGGTAAGATATGAAATATTCATTGACTTGGTAGGTAATGTAGTCTCTTGGGATTGGTAGAACTTTATATGATGAATAAGGTTTTAAGTGGCCCTCACTATGTTAAACTTGGCTGCTTTGGCGGGAGCCAAAGGCTGGATTGCTTAAAGGGAACTGTATTTTAGTGTCTTGGTAACTCGTAAGATATTATAGAAGCTATTTGGTTACTGACTTGGTAAAATCTAATTATAGAATAAATCACCAGTTTGGGGGATCTTTCACCTTATTCTTTGCAGTTTCCCCTCATTGAGCATTCTCAGTATAGCCCCTCCAGTGACCACAGTCACAGATACAGTCTTTAATTACATAATCACATACTATTTTTTCAAGACGACCCTTGCCTCATTCAGAGCACCAAATGGATGGTGCTCAGAGAATTAGTCAGGAGTGTGTAGTAAATGAGGCTGTTGTCTGTAGGACTTCTGCCTCCTATGTTGCAGAAGTTGGAAGGGTGTATAATGAAAGAGGCAGGGGATTGCAGGAAGAGAAAAGATGGCCTCATGGTTAAAGAAATTGAATTCTGCCTTGGAGAACTGGATTCTTTCCCTGCCTTTGCCACAGCGTTCCTATGTGATGCTGGGTTAGTCACTTAAACCAAACTGGTCACAGGTGGTCACTAATTGTGTGTTTCTTGTTTTCTGGATGCATACTTGAGACACCAGTTTCCAATTTGCAGAAGTGATGAGTATTCACAGCTGCAAAGGGAGATGTGCTTTGAACATATGAAGTGCTACAAAAATGCTAAGTACTCTGAAAAATCTAGATGTCTCAAGTTGGGCACCTAAATTGATTGGACACTTTTGACAATTTTGGCCTTAATCTGTCTGTGCTTCCATTTCCCATCTGTGAACTGGGGATAATACAATACTATCTTATCTCACAGTTGTGCTGTGAAGATAAATTCACAATATTTGTGAAGCACTCAGATACTATAGTGATAAGTTTCATAGAAAAGCCTATGGGGAAATTCATAATTCTGTAGTCAGTTCAGGGTGTGGATGGTTTGCTGTAAATAAGACATAGGCCATACAGTGACTTAAGAAATACTGAACAGCTTCCTATTCAGTGAGCAGCATCTATCCTGTGCACTGAATGTGACAAAGTCTTACGGGGAAAAAATAGTATAAAAAAGTATATGATCATGTAATTAAAGACACAATATCATAATGCATATGCACAAGGGTGCCAAATTTTGGATCCACAAACTGTATAGGACCAAGCAAGTGAGTAAGTGGCAGGTCCTTACTCTCCCACATGGTAGAATAAGAGCTATGACTGTTTACTCCTTCGAGATTTCTAGTTCTCACCGGAGAGTGAGCTGGGAAGGGCACTGCTCAGAATTACCATTGTACACCTTCCACAGGACAGAACCTCACAAATGGGAGCTGGATTCTGAACACAGCATTCTTGGATATGAGCACATAGCTCAGAGTGCAATTGAACTCTTACAGGCTGATCACAGGCTTACACCATCTTATACATACTCAATTTGTTCTTGCTCCTTGTCTCCTTGGTTACATTGTGCATTCCAGCCATTAATTCAAGCACTAGGATTCATGCTTCACCTCTATTACTAATTGTTGCAGTATGGTTTAAATATTATGGACCACATCCTCAGCTACTGGAAATGGTTGCAGCCTTGATTTAAATGATTTTCCAAGCCTGTTTAGGCATTCATTCTGCAATGGAAACCAGAATTTTCCCCAGCAGGAGTAGAGAAACAAAGGCAAGCATTCATAAGGGGATCAAACAGAACAGCGTGAACCATATCCTCAAAAATGTTTAGTCATCTCTCTGCCTCTTTAAACACCTACGTCCACCATTTAGGCACTACTGACATTTTCAAAGCTGCTGCTCAACTATCATTTAACCTGGTAGTAGGCACCTAAGTCTCCTAGTGCCTACATTTCTGTCAGTCAGCATTCACAAAACCACCTACACCCTGGAGCTCCTCCCCTCCCCCCCCTCCACACAGTTAATGAGCAGGTTGGAGCTCAGCTCAAGCCAAAGCCTCAGAGGTCCCAAAGTAGGATTCTCAAACTAGGTGAGGAGATGCCTACCTGGGCGGTAGGGCCTGATCCCATAGCTCTGAGCACACCTAAGACCTGATACCTATCAGACCCCACAGCAAGAGGGCTGGATGCAGACCGCCAATAGGTGTGAAGGAGGGCAGAACAGCATCCACACAAAAGACTGTTGGGGACACAGGAAAACATAGGGCAAGTGTGAGAGAGGTGTTTTACATGAGCAGGAGACAGCAAGGGCTTTGGAGCCTTCCCAAAAGTGGGGGCCCCTCCTCTCCTCTCCCCCCCCCAAGGCCCCACTTCTTCTCCCCAAGGGCCAGCCCCCGCCCCTCCTCTTCCCCCATGGCCCTGCCCCTGGGGATTACAGTGGACGAGAAGCTGGATATGAGTCAGCAGTGTGCCCTTGTTGCCAAGAAGGCTAACGGCATATTGAGCTGCATTAGTAGGAGTATTGCCAGCAGATCGAGGGAAGTGATTATTCCCCTCTATTTGGCACTGGTGAGACCACATCTGGAGTATTGCATCCAGTTTTGGGCCCCCCACTACAGAAAGGATGTGGACAAATTGGAGAGAGTCCAGTAGAGGGCAACAAAAATGATTAGGGGGTGGAGCACATGACTTATGAGGAGAGGCTGAGGGAACTGGGCTTATTTAGTCTGCAGAAGAGAAGAGTGAGGGGGGATTTGATAGCAACATTCAACTACCTGAAGGGGGGGTTCCAAAGAGGATGGAGCTAGGTTGTTCTCAGTGGTGGCAGATGACAGAACAAGGAGCAATGGTCTCAAGTTGCAGTGAGGGAGGTCACTTTAGGAAAAACTATTTCACTAGGAGGGTGGTGAAGCACTGGAATGGGTTACCTAGGGAGGTGGTGGAATCTACATCCTTAAAGGTTTTTAAAGTCCGGCTTGACAAAGCCCTGGCTGGAATGATTTAGTTGGGGTTGATCCTGCTTTGAACAGGGGATTGGACCTCCTGAGGTCTCTTCCAATCCTAATCTTCTATGATTCTATGAGCTGAACTCACTTAGATGCCAGACTCCAGGAGAGGGTGCTTGGCAGAGGATTCCGAGTGGAAGGGTCTATCTCTTGCCCATAAGCCAGGTACACCAGGTCAGCTGCTCAGGCACCTAAGTCCCTCTCTCTTCTCTGCCTCTCTCCTCAGCATTTCACTCCTGGGTAGCTTAGGTGGCTCCCCATTCAGATTGCTGGCTTCTGAAGAGCCCTTTCTTAGATTCCTGATTCTCTTCTTGCATTGTATAGAGAGCCTGGGCTGTATAACTCAGACTGAGGATTCTACTAGGAGTTAGACATTGCAACACTGAGCAGAGCAACACCTACATATCTTTGAAGATTTGGGCTCCATCCCAGTAATTCCTATTGGCATTGGTGTATAGACACTCAGACCTTCTCTCTTGAAAGTGTCCAGAGCAGTGGCATTGGAGTGACCCTTCCTAACAAGCAAGTAACTCTCTATAGACTTCAGATTCTAGCTGGTGTAAGATCATGGTGGAGCAGGTCCAAATGAGGAATTAATAGCAACCCTTCTTTGAACATTAAGATGTGCTTCCTTGTGCCGGTGAGCAGTCAGTGGTAGGTGTTCTAAAATCAGTCACTTGAATACTCCTGCTGCTAGGGGCTGCTACACAATATAGTGAACAATATTTGGGCTATGTACAGTACATGGCAATTCTTGCAGTTCATGTAGAATACATGTGCCCCCATTGAATGGCGGAAATATTAGTGACATACAAAGACACTGACACTTTTGGACATGGTCAATGAAGTTAAAATCTTGACATTAAACTGCATGACTACGTTTGAGCCCTCTTCAAACAAAGTGTGCCAAACGAGCCCCAGAGTAATTCCATGGAAGTCAGCAGAGTTACAGCAAAGATGAATTTGGCCCAGTAACTCTATGTTCAAGGACTTTTACTTAGAGTAAGGGCTCTAACCCAGTTATAAATCTGCAAACAGTTTCCCATTACTTTGCTTCAGCACCAGATCAGAAATGCACAGTAACAAAACTGCTGATTACCAATCTAGACAGTAGCAATCAATCTTTATACACAGGAGTTTGCATAAAATTTTAAACCGCTTCCGATTGGGTAATGTGGTTAATATTAACGACAGACCCACTTCCTCTCCTGCAGAATGCAGGGCAGTGAGGAAGTTTGCCTCAGGGGTTGTGGGTTACAGATTCCCAGGCCTGGTCTACACTACGACTTTAATTCGGATTTATCAGCTTTAATTCGAATTAACCCTGTAACCGTCCACACAACGACGCCATTTAATTCGATGTAAAGGGCCCTTTAAATCGATTTCTGTACTCCACCCCAACGAGCGGAGTAGCGCCAAAATCGATTTTAGCAATTCGAATTAGGGTTAGTGTGGCTGCAATTCGATGGTATTGGCCTCCGGGAGCTATCCCACAGTGCATCATTGTGACCGCTCTGGACAGCAATCCGAACTCGGATGCACTGGCCAGGTAGACAGGAAAAGCCCCGCGAACATTTGAACTTCATTTCCTGTTTGCCCAGCATGGAGAGCACAGGTGACCACAGATACCTCATCAGCACAGGTAACCATGCAGGCTGATAATCGAAAAAGAGCACCAGCATGGACCGTGAGGGAGGTACTGGATCTGATCGCTGTATGGGGAGAGGATTCAGTGCTTGCAGAACTTCGTTCTAAAAGACGAAATGCAAAAACTTTTGAAAAAATTTCCAAGGGCATGATGGAGAGAGGCCACAATAGGGACTCTGAGCAGTGCCGCGTGAAGGTCAAGGAGCTCAGACAAGCCTATCAAAAAACAAAGGAGGCAAACGGTCGCTCCGGGTCAGAGCCGCGGACATGCCGCTACTACGCCGAGCTGCATGCAATTCTAGGGGGGGCTGCCACCACTACCCCACCTTTGTTCGTGGATTCTGGGTCGGGGATAGTCTCGACGCCTGAGGATTCTGCCGATGGGGTAGAGGAGGAGGAGGAGGAGGATGAGCTTGCAGAGAGCACACAGCACTCCATTCTCCCCAACAGCCAGGATCTTTTTCTCACCCTGACTGAAGTACCCTCCCAAGCCTCCCAAGCCAGTACCCAAGACTCTGACCCCATGGAAGGGACCTCAGGTGAGTTTACCTTTTAAAATATAAAACTTGTTTTAAAAGCAAACGGTTTTTAATGATTACTTTGCCTGACTTTGCATTCGCGGTCAGTTCAGCTACTGGAAAAGTCTGTAGCTACTGGAAAAGTCTGTTAACGTGTCTGGGGATGGAGCGGAAATCCTCCAGGGACATCTCCATGAAGCTCTCCTGGAGGTACTCCGAAAGCCTTGCCAGAAGGTTTCTGGGCAGTGCATCCTTATTCCCTCCTCCATGGTAGGACACTTGACCACGCCATGCTAGCAGCAAGTAATCTGGTATCATTGCCTGACAAAGCCTAGCAGCGTATGGTCCCGGTGTTTGCTGGCATTCAAGCAACATCCGTTCTTTATCTTGTTGTGTAATCCTCAGGAGAGTGATATCACTCCTGGTAACCTGGTTGAAATACGGGAACTTAATTAAGGGGACAGAGGTGGCCGTTCCTACTGGGCTGTTTGCCTGTGGCGGAAAATAAATCCTTCCCTGCAGTTAGCCAAGCGCAGATGGGAAATTGGCCCTGAAGTTTTCCGCGTTTGGCTAGCAGGGTTCTTCCCTGTTACCAGCCACGCGGTGGGGGGAGGGTACCGTGATCATCCCAGAGAATTCATGGCGAGGGGGGGGGTCGGCGGCGGGGGGGGGGTTGTTTGGTGCCTGCAGGGATCTTCCCTGATACCAGCCATGCGGTGGGGGGAGGGGTACCGTGATCATCCCAGAGAATTCATGGCGGGGGGGGGGTTAGTTTGTTTTCTGGTGCTGCTGAATGTTAACAGAAAAACCGCAGCACTCTACTTGCCTGAAGGGGCCCAGACAAGCCCCCCCACACTGCCCCCCCCCAACTGGCTGAGATTGGCCAGGCTTCTGCAGCACTCTACAGGCTATGCTTGGTATGTGGGAAAGGAGGGTGCAGAAGCTGTAAAACAATGGCTTACCATGGCCGCATGCAAGCCGAATTCTGTTGCCCAGACCTGTGATCTCTAGCAGCAAAGCCACAAGCACTCAGCATTAAGAGGCAAAATGCGACCTTGCACAGAAATCACATGTGCTATGTAATGTGAACAGTGTTGGTCACCGTGAAAGAGTATAAGCATTGTTCTGCAAAATGTAGCTTTTAAAACAATTCTCTCTTTTTTCCCCTCCCTACAGCAGCTGCAAATTCCTCAAGCCTCCCTCCTCCATCCCGAAGGTTATCACAGATAAGGCGTCGTAAGAAGAAGACGCGGGAGGACATGTTTTCTGAAATTATGCAATCCAGCAGGAGTGACAGAGCTCATCTGAATGAGTGGAAGGAAACAGTTTCAAAGTATAGGAAAGAAGTCAGTGAACGTGAGGAGAGGAGGGACCAACGTGAGGAGAGGAGGGACCAACGTGAGGAGAGGAGAGACGATCGAGATGAGAGATGGCGGCAGGAAGACCAGAGGATGAAGGATGCAACGCTGGGGCTGCTCCGGCGTCTGGTGGAGGTTCAGGAACGGCTGCTGGAAAACAGACTGCCGCTTCAGCCCCTGTTCCACCCTCCCCCCTCCCCATGTTCCGTATCCTCCTCACCCAGACGTGTAAGAACGCGGGGGGGGAGGCTCCGTACACCTTCCCATTCCACCCCAGTAGACAGCCCAAGCAAAAGGCTGTCATTTTTTTAACCTTTTCTTTGTGGCTTTTTCCTTCCCAGCAATCCTCCTCCCAAATACCACCCGGGTTCCCTCCCTCTTTTTCTAATCTATTAATAAAGAATAAATGATTTTTAAATGATAGTGACTTTATTTGGTTTGAAAGAAAGCTGGGGGAAGGGGCAGGGTGGGTTCCTTACAGAAAATCAGTCAGTAAAGGGGGAGGGTTTTCATGAAGGAGAAACAAACAGATATTTCACACGGTAGCCTGGCCAGCCATGAAACTGGTTTTCAAAGCTTCTCTGATGCACAGCGCTTCATGGTGTGATCTTCTAATCGCCCTGGTGTCTGGCTGCGCGTAATCAGCAGCCAGGCGATTTGCCTCAGCCTCCCACCCCGCCATAAAGGTCTCCCCCTTACTTTCACAGAGATTGTGGAGCACACAGCAAGCAGAAATAACAATGGGGAGATTTCTTTGGCTGAGGTCAGAGCGAGTCAATAATGAACGCCAGCGACCTTTTAAACGGCCAAATGCACATTCTACCACCATTCTGCACTTGCTTAGCCTGTAGTTAAACAGCTCCTGACTCCTGTCCAGGCTGCCTGTGTATGGCTTCATAAGCCATGGCATTAAGGGGTAGGCTGGGTCCCCAAGAATAACTATGGGCATTTCAACATCCCCAACGGTTATTTTCTGGTCCGGAAAGTAAGTCCCTTGCTGCAGCCCTTTAAACAGAGTAGTGTTCCTGAAGACGCGAGCGTCATGAACCCTTCCCGCCCAGCCCGCGTTGATGTTGGTGAAACGTCCCTTGTGATCCACAAGTGCTTGCAGCACCATTGAAAAGTACCCCTTGCGGTTTATGTACTCGGTGGCTTGGTGCTCCGGTGCCAAGATAGGGATATGGGTTCCGTCTATTGCCCCACCACAGTTAGGGAATCCCATTGCAGCAAAACCATCCACTATAGCCTGCACATTTCCCAGAGTCACTAACTTTCGTAGCAGCACCTGAGTGATTGCTTTGGCTACTTGCATCACAGCAGCCCCCACCGTAGATTTGCCCACTCCAAATTGATTCCCGACTGACCGGTAGCTGTCTGGCGTTGCAAGCTTCCACAGGGCTATCGCCACGCGCTTCTCAACTGTGAGGGCTGCTCTCATCTTGGTATTCTGGCATTTCAGGGCAGGGGAAAGCAAGTCACAAAGTTCCATGAAAGTGCCCTTACGCATGCGAAAGTTCCGCAGCCACTGGGAATCGTCCCAGACCTGCAACACTATGCGGTCCCACCAGTCTGTGCTTGTTTCCCTTGCCCAGAATCGGCGTTCCATGGATAGAATCTGCCCCATTAACAACATGATCTCCAAAGCACCGGGGCCTGTGGTTTCACTGAATTCTGTGTCCGTGTCCGTGTCCATGTCCTCATCATGCTTGTCGCTGCGCTGCCGCCGCCGCTGCCTCCTCGCCTCGTTTTTCTGGTCCTGGCTGAGCATAAACTCCACAAGAACGCGCGAGGTGTTTGCAATATTCATGAGTGCTGTCTTGACCTCAGCGGGCTCCATGCTTGCCGTGGTATGGAGTCTGCAGTGTTCACCCACCCAGGAAAAAAGGCGCGAAAATGGTTGTCTGCCGTCCGTTGCTTTCATGCAGGGAGGGAGGGAGGGAGGGAGTGAGGCTGTACCCAGAACCACCTGCGACGATGTTTTTTGTCCCATCAGGCACTGGGATCTTAACCCACAATCCCAATGGGCGCAGGAGACTGCGGGAACTATGGGATAGCTATGGAATTGCTACCCACAGTGCAACGGTGCAGAAATCGACGCTAGCCCCGGTACTTGGACGCACACCACCGAATTACTGTGCTAGTGTGGCCGCACTCATTTCGACTTTATACAACCTGTTTCTCAAATCCGAATTATCTAAATTCGGATTAATCCCGTAGTGTAGACATACCCCCAGAAGGAAGCACACTGACTGAGAGTGAGCCATGCAGGCAAGATCCCCACAGAGCAGCAAAGAGTGAGTCCAAGTCATAGCTTAATAGTGAGGAAAATGGAGGGCACACCTATCTCTGCCACTAGCTGTGACTCTTACAATACTGTTACCTTAATGCTCCCTTTGTCTCTTATTCCGACTCTCAACTTTGTCCCTTCTATCATGCTGCCCCCTCCCTGTCCACACCTGCCAAGCATTCTCTTCCTCCTCTTTCAAAACCCTCCCTAAAATCCACCTCTTCAAAAAATTCCTCCTCCCCGCCCTGTGCTCTTCATCAACTATTGTCACACATTCCCTCCTTAGACTGTTGTTTTGTGTAATTTTGATTGTCAGCTCTTTGGCACAGATAACATACTGTGCATCTCTCAGGATTTATGCCCTGTGTTTCAAAGCACTATGTACATTTATGATGCAATATAAATGCTTATTAACAGAAAAAACAAATAATAATTTTGGTATAGACCGATGTCTAAATCTGTTAGAAAACAAATACCTCAGGAAAACACTAGGTTTTAGATAGAATGAATTTATAACAAATGTTGGGATTCGTCAGAGATTCAACTGCTCCTTATCTCCAAAGTTATCCAGAAAAGAAGATGAAAATATCTGGGATATGTTAAGAATGAAGCCAAAGCGTCTGCCATGGCAGAGGTGCCACTGCAAGCTGGAGGAACACGTAAAAGGGTCCAGCTGAAAGAATCCCTCTGCCAAACAGTACTGTGAGAGGGAAAACGTATGGGACTTAGCAACACAGACGACATGTGAAGAGCAACCCAGGATACACAGGAATTGTGGGAGATCTTTGTGTACTAAGCAATGTCTGAGAGCATGAGAAAGATTCAGAATTAATTTGGCCCTAGTCCTCATCTCTGGGCAAGAACTGCTCTGCACAGCGAAGGACTATTGACTGCAAAGGTGGCTTTAAGCCAATCTTGAGCAACCCTGATCCTAAGGCTGCACTGGGCTAGGCCTGCTCTAATTTACATTGCCTCGCTCGCAACAACCTCTCCTGGAAGGGACATGGCATAGGAACACCTCAGATGCTGTGCAGTTCCAGAGGATCCCCCTACGCTGGGGCATTCCTCCCCTAGCCCTTTCACTTTACAGCTCCACCCCTTTCACCCTACAAAATGAATGAGACACAGATCCCAGCACAAGCAGAGACATGGCGTGTTTGAGTAATTGCCTTTTTTAGCTTAAAGTTAAATCTAAGCCAATACCTTTTCTGAACTAATCTGGTCTAATCAAGCTTTTTAACAATGCCATTCCTTATAATGACAGTCCAGTGTAAACCTGCAGGGTTCTGAATTAAATCAGGTGTGCAAAGAAATAACCAAGTCATTTCTAAATAAATACAACTAAATACAGTTCAAAAATGGCAACTGGATTTCATTTTTTTTTTTTTAAATTGGGGTGACATATTGAAGGCCATCCCTTGGAAGACTTCATAGTCCTCCATTCTGTTCTGTTTTTCTTTTTCTTGTTCCTGTGACCTTACGACGGCAGATAAAAAAGATGTTCCAAAGTACAGATATCAGCTCATTTACAGCTAATTATAATAGGCAAGTGTGCAGTAAATGGAACACCCGATTTTCTCCCCTCTTTTTTTCCCCTATGGTTGAAGCTTTTGTGATGTTCTCCAGGTGAATCCCATGCATAATGTAACACTGGCAATGCTGTTTGCATAATAAGCTATTTTCTACCACAGAAGAAGAAACATTTTATCACTATAGAGAAAGCACAGCTTATGAATACATTTTCATATGCGTTGATTTATGTGAAAATTACTAATAAATGCAGTCTAGCCATAAGTAGAATGTTTGTTCCCAGTTTAAGGAGTGATGTTGTTTGAAATTTAGGTGGGGGAGGGGACCACATCCCACTAAGAGATACATTTTGAAATGTGATTCAGCTTTCAGAGCTTGCTCTTGCCGGGTGTTAGGTAACTTCATGAGGTGCTGAATGCCCTCAATTCCCATTGCCATCCGTGAGAGTTATGGAGACTCAGCGCCACGCAGTAGTGCTCAGCACCTTGACGCACTGAGCCCGAAGTACATTGTGCTTGGTCCAAGCAACAAAATCTGCACTTGCATCATGGAACTTTGCACAATGTTATGGAAACTTGCAAACTGGTGTTCAGTGACTCCCACAGCCTTGTTTAAAACCCAGCTATATTGTTACTTTACTTGCTTGTCAGTTTATCTTTTTTTAAATTAAGCTATTTTTAAATTATTTAAATTGGAGCAACAGACTAAAGAGCAGCAGGTTTCTTGGTGCCATGTACGCATGGTGTCCACCAATAAAATAAGATATTAGTCTACAAAATATGGCAACAATAGCAACTACAAAAACCTGCAACTATGTACATACATAAGAAATTGTATGCACGTGAGTTGCCCCATTTCGCTGCAGCGCTGATCCTGCAGTGATTAGGACATCAGTGGGGCCCCACATGGGCACAAGGCTCTGTCCATTGAGAGCCTAGTGCAGGACTAGGGCTCATGTGTTTAATCACGGATCAATGTGACTGTGATGCGATTTATACCCCACACGTGCCTTGAAAGGGTTAATGTGGGCCTGTCAGGCCAACTGTGCTACCTGGCTGCACCTGGAGAGTTGGCAGGTTTAGCTGATGCTGAAGCCCAGCTGGGATGGGAGGGTGGTTAGTATAAAGAAAGGAAGTTGGGGTAGACAGTTTTACTGAGCAGAGCTGGAAATACAGGCTGAGAGGGAGAGGCTGAACGTTATGTTGGAAGATAAGGGAGAAGGAGCAAGGGATGAGGAATGATTTCAGATTAGGAAGAAGAAAAAGTGAATAGAAATGCCTGTATCAGAAGAAGAGGGAGCAGCCAGGGATGGAAAAGAGAGAAAGGATAAAGATCAACATCTTATAATTGTCAAATCCCTAGCTGAAGATGTAAAGATAGGAAATGTTAATCCCTTGAAAAATAGCAGAATGGACTAGGTAAAATATCAGGATACATTCAGAGCTAAAAGAATGGAGGGGGGAGATTTATTAATAGAATGTACATGTAAAGGAACAGGCTGAGAAACTTCTTAAAACGACAGTTTTAGGGAAAATAAAAGTAATTTGCCAGCTACCTAAATATAGAACAGAAGCAAAAGAGATAATGTATGGGGTCCACTTGGCATGGCTGAAGATTAAATTCAAAGGGATATAGGTGAGGACCAAGTGCTGTTTGCTAAGTGACTGATTAGCAGGAGAGGGGGAGAACACAAGCCATCCACAGCCATCCGAGTCCAAGTTTAAAGGTGCAATGCTATCTAAGGGTTAAAATAGGATATCAACTCTTCTGGGTTAAACCATATATCTCAGCCCCTTTGAGATGCTGCAAATGTCAAAGGTTTGGGCATGTGACAGCTGTCTGCAAGGGGAAAACAAGGTGTGGAAAATGTGGAGGAGAACATCCATATGAGAACTGTATGGAAGGAACAGAACTCAAATGCAGTAATTGTGGGGATAAGCACAGTGCAGCATACAAAGTGTGCATGGCAGCAGAACAAGCTAGAGAGATACAGAAAATTAAAACTATCCATAAAATATCCTATGCAGGAGCTACCAAAAGACATTCACAGTGGTAAGTGGAGGAGGAAAACACAAGTGAGAGAAAAGAGCTGCTGGTACAACAACATGCCGTTCAGGGCAGGAAAGATAATATAAGGGAATCGAAGATATATTGCTTGTAGGCAAAGAGAAATTTATAGCATTTATGATAGACATGATTAATTGCACTTTACAAACAGGGAAGAAGATAGAAACAATAAACATTATAGCCAAAGCAGCAGAAGAGTATTTGCATATAGGCAATCTCTTAATAGACTGCATTCATGTGATTTTAAATGAAGTAATAATGTAGATTAAACATGGTTCTAATGATTTTTTGGTGGAATGCACATGGTTTAATAACACATGGCCAGGAATGAAAAAGAACTGTTTTTAAAATGGAAAACAAACCTGATGTGATATCATAGAATCATAGGACTGGAAGGGACCTGGAGAGGTCATCTAGTCCAGTCCCCTGCACTCATGGCAGGACTAAGTATTATCTAGACCATTCCTGACAGATGTTTGTCTAACCTGCTCTTTAAGATCTCTAATGATAGAGATTCCACAACCTCCCTAGGCAACTTATTCCACTGCTTAACCACCCTGACAGTTAGGAATTTTTTCCTAATGTCCAATCTAAACCTCCCTTGCTGCAATTTAAGCCCATTGTGTCTTGCCCTATCCTTAGAGGTTACGACAAACAATTTTTCTTCCTCCTCCTTGTAACAGCCTTTTACATACTCGAAAACTATTATCATTTCCCCTCTTAGTCTTCTCTTTTCCAGACTAAACAAACTCAATTTTTTCAATCTTCCCTCATGGGCCATGTTTTCCAGACCTTTAATCACTTTTGCCACTCTTCTCTGGACTCTCTCCAATTTGTCCACATCCTTCCTGAAATGTGGCACCCAGAACTGGACACAATACTCCAGTTGAGGCATAATCAGCGCGGAGTAGAGTGGAAGAATTACTTTTCGTGTATTGCTTACAACACTCGTACTAACACACCCCAGAAGGATGTTCGCTTTTTTTGCAACAGCGTTACACTGTTGACTCATATTTAGCTTGTGATGCAGTCTGACACTCAGATCTCTTTCTGTAGTACTCCTTCCTAGACAGTCATTTCCCATTTTGTATACGTGCAACTGATTGTTTCTTCCTAAATGGAGTACTTTGCATTTGTCCTTATTGAATTTCATCCTATTTGCTTCAGACCATTTCTCCAGTTTGTCCAGATCATTTTGAATTTTAATCCTATCCTCCAAAGCACTTGCAACCCCTCCCAGCTTGGTATCATCTGCAAACTTAATAAGTGTACTCTGAATGCCATTATCTAAATCATTGATGAAGATATTGAACAGAACCGGACCCAGAACTGATCCCTGCAGGACCCCACTCATACTGTGAGACAGCTTTACTAAAGTGAAGATATACCGTGTCTACCACTTCCCCCCATCCCCAAGGCTTGTTATCCTGTCAAAGAAAGCTATCAGGTTGGTTTGACATGCTGACTGTCACGTATCACCTTATTATCTTCTAGATGTTTGCAAATTGATTTCTTAATTATTTGCTCCATTATCTTTCCGGGCACAGAAGTTAAGCTGATTGGTTTGTAATTCCCTGGGTTGACCTTATTTCCCTTTGTATAGACTGGCACTATATTTGCCATTGTCCAGTCTTCTGGAATCTCTCCTGTCTTCAATGACTCTTCAAAGATAATCGCTAATGGCTCAGATATCTCCTCAGTCAGATCCTTGAGTATTCTAGGATGCATTTCATCAGGCCTTGGTGACTTGAAGACATCTAATTTGTCCAAGTAATTTTTAACTTGTTCTTTACCTATTTTAGCCTCTTCTGATCCTACCTCATTTTCACTGGCATTCACTATGTTAGACGTCCAATCAATATTCAAGTCATGCGTATTATCCCACCAGGTCTCTGTGATGCCAGCTGTGTCACAGTTGTGTTTATTTACTAGCATTTTGAGTTCTTCCTGCTTATTCCCCATACTTCTTGCATAAGTATCAATCATCATCATCATGTTCCTATTACGCCTCTGGCGTATAGGGCAGTGACGAAGCTCCTCCACCTCTGTCTGTTTCTGGCAAGTCTTTCAATGGTTCCCCAGCTGTGCCCCAGGTTTTTCAGCTCGGCTTCCACAGCTCTTCACTATGTTGTTTTGGGTGGCCCTGTTTTCGCTTACCTTTAAGTGTCCAGCTTATTGCTACTCTGGTGATGGAATCAGTTTCCATCCGAAGCACATGACTGATCCATCTCCAACACCTCCTGGCAATGATGGTGCTCAGATCCTCTTGGCTGCACTGTGTCAATAGATCTTGGTCTGAGATTGTTCTGGGCCAAAAGATATGGAGGATTTTTCTGAGGCAGGTTATATGGAATGAAGACAGTTTGGACATGTTATACTTTCTCATTCCCCATCATTCTGCACTATAAAGTTGTATTGAAAGTGTGCAGCTCTGATAAATCTTGAGTTTAGTTTTGGTGTTGTATTTTGATGATTTAAGTACTGTATTTAAGCTCCTGAAGGTGTTCCTGGCTTTACTGATTTTGTTCCGGATTGATTCTGCATTAGTATACAAACATCTAATTGATATTGAATTGATTTCCCCCACAACTTCTGTCTTGTCTATCCTTTATCCTTGCTATAACAGCCCATGCTCCCCCCAAATTCCAAAACTTCTCCCAGGTCTCCATGTTCTTGACTTACCTGTGGGCTTTGGTCATCTCCCCCCTTCAAACCTAGTTTAAAGCCCTCCTCACTAGGTTAGCCAGTCTGTATCAAATTATGCTCTTCCCCTTCCTTGATAGGTGGACCCCATCTCTGCTTAGCCGTCCTTCTTCTTGGAACAGCATCCTGTGGTCAAGGAAGCCGATATGTGTACAAGAAACATGGTTGGTAAGAAAACTCATGTTTAGACTTCCATGGTACAATGCAAACAAGATGTGGTAAGTGGGGTTTGTTTATTTATAATGGAAGGTCTTCGTTGCATCAAAATAGACATACAGAACCTAAGTTTTGAGTACAACACTGCTGAGATACTTATTGAGAATTCTCACACCTTTATATAAATGTATAATGTTTACAACCCATGTAAAAAAACTAGACACTCTAGAATTGAAAGAGTAGTTAAGAGTGGCAAAGGCCCATATTTTATTTGTGGAGAGCTTAATAGCCATAATCAATTATGGGGAAGCCGGAAAACTGATTATAATGGCAAATGCCTGGAACAGTTTATTGACATGCACAAGTTGGTATTGCTAAATACTGGAGCAGCTACTAGATTTAATTTGGTGGATGGAACTTTTCATGTTTAGATTTGAGAATTGCAACAAGCAAGTAAATGCAGCTGGGAAATCTATAAAGAAGATGGAATGGGAAGTGATCACTTCCCTATGCTAATTATATATCAAGGCCAAGGTAATGTTGTAAACATTGAAGGAATCCCTACCTGGAGCCTTAGAAAAGCAAACTGGGGACTCTTTAAGAGAAAGTGTGTTGAGTATCTAAGTACCAACTGTAAAAGTGATAATTTAGAGGAATTTCATAATATAATAAAGGGAACTGTAGCAGCAGCCACCCTAGCTATATGTAAGATATTGAATTGCCACAAACTCAGAAATCTGGTTCCCTGGTGGACTGAAGATTGTAAAGCAGCAATTAAAGAAAGAAATAAGGCATATAAAAACAAGCAAAAAAAGTACAATGAATACCAAGGGCTTAATGAATTATAAAAGTTATAAAGCGATGGCACAAAAACTTATTAAAAAGGCAAAGAAAGAGTTGAAAGAAAGTATTGTGCAAAAAATGAAATTATAAACTGTGTACAAAGTGGTTCGAAAGGACAATGCACAACTGATCATATTGTAAGATTAGAAACGGAACTACAAAACAGCATGAGGAACAGAAAGTTTATGATAGCTGTCCTTTTGGACATTGAAAAAGCATATAACATGCTATGGAGGGAACGCCTGCTGTATAAACTAGCCACAATCAGAATGAATGTTGTTGTGGATAAGAGACTTCTTAAGTGATAGAACCATACAAGTCAGGGTGGGGATGGCTTTGTTGAATATTTATAAACTTACTAATGGCATCTCCACAGGGCAGTGTTATCAGCCCTACCTTGTTTAACATCACGATTAATGATCTCCCAGAGAGTATATGGGCAGGAATAGGTATTCCCCCATTTGCAGGTGATTGAGCTATATTGACCAAACATGGAAGACTTAAAATAGCTGTGGAAAGAACCAATAGGAGAATGGGGAAATACTTGGCAATTTAAGTTCTCACTTGCTGAAACAAAGGGAATGTTCTTCACAAAGAGGAAGATTGGGGAGGAACCAATATATCCATGCAGAGAAAATTCAGGTAGTTCAAAATTTTACATTCTTAGGAGTTATGTTTGATAACAAACTACCTTGGAAGGGTCATATAGATCAGTCTCTCTCAATCTATTTGATTCCAGGGACCGGCTTGCTGCTTTCCTAAACTGTGTCAGGGAGATCTTCGGGACCGGTGTCAGTCCACAGACCGGTCCATTGAGAAACACTGATATAGATAATATCAAGATTAAATGCAAAGATAAAATGCATCTCCTTAAAAGTATTACTGGGAACAATTGGGGTTAGATAAGAACATGTGATAATGATTTATGGACCACTAATAAGACCATTTTACAGATTATGGATGCCAAGCCTTCAATTCAGGTTCTAAATCAACACTTAAAAAACTGGAGCCGAGCCCAGCCCAAGCTCTGTAAATAACATGGGGTGTGAGTATCATGCAAATGTTGTGTGTGATGCAGGTAGCTACCAGAGAAATGCCTATAAATGAAAGGATGAAATTGTTAGATTTAACCTTTTGGGTGAAAGTTAATGGAAATAGTGAAGATAAGAGTACTAAACAAATGTACAAAGACTGTTGGGAATTAAGTAGACAAGATGAAACCGGACACCACAAACTCCCACATGCTAATAAGGTCAAAGGTGGGTAAAAGATTTGAGTGAAAAGGAAGGACTGGAAGGGATTAAAATCTTTATTCATGGGAAATCAAACTATAGCAGGACAGTTCTCTCCTGTTGTGGATTTGGAATTATATGATAAAACAAAGGGAAGAGCAGGCCCATCAAATATGACAAATAAAACTTATGAATGTATACATGGCAAATGGGATCTGCATTGCCAAATCTATACTGATGGATCTAAAGATGATGACACAGATAGAGTGGGAACAGCCTTTTGCATAGACATCAACTCCATGGGTGTTCTGGCTGGGCTGGCCACTGTACACACATGCCTGCCACTCGCCTCATGAAGCAAGTACTCTTCTCTCAGTTAAGTCAGGGAAAAAGGGCTTGTGGAGGGCAGTGGAGGCATTTCAAAGACATATTGAAAGTACATCTTAAAAAGGGAGGCATCAACCCAACAAACTGGGAGGTCTCGGCGCAGATCAGAATACAGTGGTGCCACACCATACACCAAGCCACAGCTCACTTTGAGGAGAACAGACGTGCTCATGAGACAGAGATGCAACAAAGGTGGAAAGAAAGGGCACAACAGTCCAGCCAACAACTATGTCTCCTCCAAGATTACACCTGTCACTTCTGTGGGAAAATCTGCAGGGCAAGAATTGGTCATCTCAGCCACTTAAAAACTCACCAATGAACCCCCCCAGCAGACATCATCCTCACATTGAGGGATAGCCGAAGAAGCTCCAGAGCTGGAGCACCCTGTCGAGCCAAAGAGGTGGGAGGCTCAGATACACTCAGTGAAGCCACACCAGGTGCATAAGTATAACCGGTTTTATTGCCAAAGTATAATAAGCTTCCCAGCCTTCGTGCGTTACTAAATACGCGCTTTCCAGCAATCAAGCAAGCAAGAATCAATGCTTACGCCCCTTCTGCTACGGACAGTCATAGACCCTCCAGCCTTGTCCTTGAGGGCTCATAGCAGGCGCCGCTCCAGCATGGGGAATTCCTGGGCACCCACAAGGCCAGGGTCTGCAGGTGAGACTGTTCGTGTAAAGCAATTCTCATAGCTGCTTTTATCACCACCTCCTTCTAAGGGGGGGGCGTGTTCACCCACAAGGAGGCTCTGGCAGGAGACACTGCTGCTCTCTATTCCCACACTTAATATTCTCAGGCCTTCCTTATCTCTTCACTTGTTTATCCAGCCAAGTGGCTGCAAGCCAGTTCACTACTAGCTCCCCCCAACCATGCTGTAACAACAGCCCAAGGTAACTTGCAGTCAGCCCCAACAAAACACCCACAGGAAAAAAACGATGGGTGCTGAGCACCCACCGGCAGCCCCCCTACTAGAACCTCCCCCTCCCCAGTGCCTCCTGTCAGCCGGCAGGCCCCACATATCAGTGCCTCCCTCTCCCTCCCAGTGCCTGCCGTGGATCACCTGTTTTGTAGCATCAGGAGGCACTTGGGAGGAGGAGCGAGGGCACAGCGTGCTCAGGGGAGGGGGTGAAACTGGGCAGGGCAGAGGTGAGAAGAAGCAGGGTGGGGCTTTGGAGGAAGGGGAGGAGTGAGGGCGAGGCATGGGCAGAGCCAGGGAGAGCACCCCCCGGCAGATTAGAAATTTGGTGCCTATGGCCTTTTGTACCCCTGTGTAGTGGGGCGACTGCCCCATTCCCGCAGAAAAGGGGTTGAAAGCAGCCCGGGAGAGACCTGCAGCAGGGAAAGGGATTAAGAACAGCTGGGGGAAGCTGAGGGGGTAGCTGACCACAGCTGTGGCCAGCTCAGTCAGGGCCCAGCTGGCCCTTATAAGAGGGCTGGGGGGCCAGGAGCTAGGAGGAGACACACTCTCTCTCTAGCTTCTGGAGAGAGAAGGACAGGGCTGCCTGAGAGCTGAGAAGGGTACCTGAGGTGAGCAGTGCTGGGGAAGGGCAGAGGGAGCTGGGGAGCTCCAGCCTAGTAAACCCCAGGCTGCAGGCCTTGCTTAAAGGGCCAAAAAGGTACTGGGGCTGCAGGGGGACAGCCCAGAGACAAGCAAAGGCATCAGGCCCTAACCCTCCTTGCCGATGATGAGTGGTTCACAGACTGCAGTCTACCCCAGTGAGTGGGGGCTAGATGGAGACTGGCAGTAGACAGTTAGGCAAGGTGGGGATAGAGGGTTGGGGGTTCCCCTGGGTGGGGAGACCCAGAGTGTGGGTTACTGCTGGGGGCAGAACCCCAATGTAAAAGGGCACCGGGGTCTGGGAGGGACACAGGGGCCAGCAGCAGGTGAGACACCGGCCTGCAGAGGGTGTTCCAGGCTGAAAGAGCTAATTCCCAGGACGGCCAGCAGGAGGCCCATGCCAGTGAGTCGTCGCCCCGTTACACCCTGAATTTGGAATGAAGAGGTCTCTGATACTATCCAGTTTGGGGGGGTCTATAATTATTGCTGAATTGGTGGGCATACTGTTGGCACTGAGCTGGATAAGGGATGTACATCCAACTACAGCGGCTATCTTTTCTGACTCTGGCAATCAGAAAGGAAACCTCGGAAAGCAGGTATAACTTAATCAATGAAATATTGTTTTTAACTACAGAGATGGTCCAACTAGGTATTCTTATAGCAATAGCATGGATCCTGGCCCATAGTGGGACACCTGGCAATGAAATGGCAGATAAGCAGCAAAAAATGCCTTAAAATGAGTTTTATAACACGATCACTGAGTTCACAGGACTTCAAAAGTTTGAGAGAACTTAAGAAGGAATAACTAGAAATATAGACCAAGGAGCGGGAAAAAGGATTAAGGTTCTATGAAATATGTCCAAGAGATGAGGATAATGTTATACTTTATAGCTAAGAGAGAAGAAGCAAAGTAACTAAGTCTGAGTGCTAACAGGTCACTGTGGCCTGTATGGTAATTTATATCTACTAAACATGCACAAAGACGGGTTGTGTGAAACATGCTAAGTTAAAGAAACAGTTGATTATCTGTTATGGCAATACATGGAGAATAAATAAAGATTCTTTATGAAGAACTGAGACACCTTAAGGTGAAAGAATATAATCTGAAAAGGATTGGTGAGAGTACTGGGAAAGTGGAATAGCATTAAAAAGCCATTACTGCATTTTTTTTTTTTTTAAGGATACAGAACAGGGTGAGACAATATAGCTTTTGATTATGAAAAACCCGTGGTAGTGGGCAGTCAGTGTCACATGCTGAGGCGGCTGTGCCATAGAATGACAGGAAAAGAAAGAAAGAAAGAAAGAAAAGGGGGCTGTAGAGAAAAAGAATGTACAGTCACTCTCTGGGAATAGAGAGATGGTGTAGAGGAAGCCCAGTGTGTGGATTAGACATGAGATCCTTGTGTAATCATACCTCAGTGGGTCACAACTGAGGATGCAAAATTCAGGACGAACTGCTAAGAAATAAGGCAGATACACCCCAAGACTGGTGGCTAATCCCCCATAGGATATACCAAACCAGCAACAAAACTTAACTTCTGTTTCACCACACTGGCTATCAAGAAGTCATAAAAGCAGTTTCATCCAGCATTCCAGTCCTTGTATTACCATTGAAAACACTGGATTCAAAGGTGAGTGAGTGGTTCTTTACAACCAGTCTCATCAACTAAAAGGTTCTTCTGATCCCAAAGGACCAGCCACACATCCAGGTCAATATATAACTTAGATCTTACCCAAAAATCACTCTGATGCCAATCCTTTGGTATCTAAAATCTAAAGGTTTATTCATTAAAAAAGAAAAAGAAAGGTGAGAGTTAAAATGGGTTAAAGGAATCAATTACATACAGTAATTACATACAGTAGCAGTGATGGAATAAACTGCTGGCTTGATATGTCTCTGGTTGCTTCCAAATCATTGGAAGGACCTCAGTCCCTTGGTTAGAATGCTCCCATTAGTATGAGTCCATAGTCCAGAGGCTTAGACAGGAAAGAGGCAAAATGGAGGGGTTTCCAGATCCTTTTATTTCTTCTGCCATGTGGGGGGAACCCACTGTTTCAAACAAAAACCTCAGCACAGCTAGTAGAAAATTACAGGTAAAAGATGGAAGTTTGGAGTCACATGAGCAAGTCACATGTCCATGCCCAATTTCACTCAGTCATTGCAGGAAATCATTACCTATCCTCCAGACAGCACGTTTACAGGACAGTCCACTCAGTGTAGATGGGCATCTCCCATGGTTCATTGGGAGTTAAGTATCCTTTTGATGGGCCACTCAATTTGAATAGTCCCTCCAAGATGTGCTGGCTAACTACCTCATGGGCATGACCCCAGGAGCAAACATTTGAAATCCAGGTATAGAGCCAATATTCATAACTTCAAATACAAAAGTGATACATGCATACAGATAGCATAATCATAACTAGCAGATCATAACCTTTTCATAGACATCTTACATGCTACATTTTGTACAAGATTTGTTGCAAATATATAGCAGTGGTTGCAACAGTGATCATACATGGTCATATTTTAATCAGATAACGTCACACCTTGCTTGAGTGAAGAAGGCTGGTAAGCAGCCAAGAATGATGAAGCAACCACTGGGAGTGGAGCAGGCTCCAGTGGTAAGCCCTGATAAAAGGGCAGGATTTGGACATTGATTTGAATTTATACTTGAGTTTGGGATTCTTGTTAGGGGACTGTAGAGGAAGGCCCTGAGAGAAGGGTGAGCCTAAAGAGATTGTGGGGGAGAAGGCCTGAGAAAGGACCTGATACAAAGAAGCCAAGGGAAGCAGTAGCAAATAGTCTGAAGGAACAGACTTTGGCTGCTGGTTATAGGGTCCCTGGGCTAGAACCTGGTGTAGTGGGAAGGCCTAGGTTCCTCTCCCAGCCAGCAGCAAGTGACATTAGTCCTGAGGTGGGAACAAGGATGAGAAAGCCCTGGGAGAGGGTGTTCTAGCCGGGAGTGAACTCCTTCACAGTAACCTAGATTCATATAATGGTTAGCACTGAGTTTGAGATTAATACTCATGGAACTGATTGAGCATCCTTTGAAGCCAATGAAACAACGGGACTTTGGATCAGGCCCCATGTGTCCGAGGAGCTAATAAAACCACCTACCTTGCCACTGCAAATACATTTTGATTGAACTGGGTCAATAATCATTCTTCAGAAGCTCTAGAATTACTCCCAGTTGAAATTCAATACGATGCCAATTCTGCAAGTTACCTCATGTGAGTGGAACCGCTGCACCCCGATGAAGCCTCATTGATTTCAACAGATGTCTGTGCTGGCACAGGGGTCTGTCCATGCAGAGCCAATTGCAGAACTGGGGCTAAGTATGTAACTGTAAATTAAAGCACACACCAGTTATTCAGTAAAATAAAATAACTGGCTTAGCTCCGCAGCTGTTGTAATTCAGTGTAGTTTCATTGAAGTCAGTCAATGAAGATAAGCCAGTTTACACTACCTGAGGATTTCATAGAGTTTAAGGCCAAAAGGACCACTCACTCATGTAGTCTGACTTACTGGGTATCACAGGCATTACATTTCACCCAGGTATCCCTATATTGAGCACAATTACTTCAATTAGACTAAAGCATTTCAGTCCTCAGGACTAAACTGGTGCATCTTGTCAGGTAGATAACAGGAGAGACTAAGGGGTCACCAGTGATTGAGGCAATGGCAGAGATTTTATTAGGTGAGATATGTGCAGGTTATCCCAGCTGGGGATCCATTCTGCAGATGAAGGTGGGAAAAAACCTAAATTCCCTGCCAATCTGACCTGGGGAATTTCCTTTCTGACCCCCAAATCTGGCAGTCCATTTGACCCTGGTGATGGAGAATGGGTTCAAGAAGCAATCTGTTCACAGGTATATAACATTGTGTGGAGCTACAAGGTGGGACTCACAATTAGCAGAATAGAGGGGGTCTCAGATCATCCATTGTTAGTTACACTGTTACTATATCTATAACACGCTACTAAATGGAGACTAATAATTCACTGCTGTAGTAATAAAGAAAAGGTCAACTCAATGTCTGTCTCGGCCATTAATCAATCTTTCCCGTACTCTCTAATTATCTTGATTGCCTGATTGAATGAAGCATGGGACACAGATCATCTATATATACGTTCACTCACCGTCTCTGCTCCTGACACCATTTTGGAGATCAGTGAGCATATTTTCAAATGGCAACTTTTTTTTCAAATGGGACCCCTACACTCCAATGATATCTCCTCTCTCACATCTTCCCTCCTTTTCAGTACTGATTTTCGCTGATCGTATAATAATAGCACTACAGAACTCTGAAGCATCTTCAATCATTTCCGGCAGCAATTTTGCTTTTTTCTATTCAGTAAACTGGGGTTTGAGACCTCATCCGCTCTCTAATTTTGAATTTAAAATTCATATGTAAGAGGGTATAATTGGCAATACAACAATATGCAAACATAGGAACAAATTACAGAGATGGAAAGATCAGATTTTTATATTGATAATTCTATTATCCTTACACATATATGATATGGCCATAATGTGTCCCAGAAATTCCTATACAATCTATGAGAGGCAGTCAAGTCTGGGATCTTGCTGGGTGGAAAGTGACCAGCTATCAAGAGAACTATGAGAATGAAATCCTCTGTCTCTTATTAATGATCCAATCCTGAGAACTCACAGGGAATTTGGGGTGTGCAAGGAATACAGAATTAGGCCAATAATGCTTCTCCCTTCTAATTATCTCAACTGCCTGTTTGCATGAGTCATGGGATACAGCTCATTCCTATATCTATTAATGCTAGGCAAATAGTTCATAAGAAAACGTATTCAATTAGTTTATCTTTTTCTGTTTGCGAATTGTTTGTGAACAGATCAGTTTTCTCAGATTTATTCATTGTCTGAAATCACTGGCCAAATAATTTCTGCAAGTGATTCTTGCTCTGTAGCGTTATTCAAGCAACTCATTGTGAGTAGTCAGGATTTGATGTTTATCCCTCTTTTCTCTATCTAGTCCACTTCAGATAGGTGTTTAGTTTTGTTAAGGCCTCTGCTGCCTTCTTCTCTTAGGCCCTGTCTGCACTAGGAAGATTAGCATCCTCCTTACAGCTAATGCCACAATGATTAGTGTGGACAGGACGCCACTGTCTTTACCACCATATCACAAAAACTCTCTCTGAACAAATGTGTTTGACAAAACAGTAAAAATGTCTGAGGCTAGATCTACACTACCCACCTGAATCGGCGGGTAGAAATCGATCTCTCGGGGATCGAATTATTGCGTCTCGTCGGGACACGACAATTGATCCCCAAACTGACGCTCTTACTCCACCAGCGGAGGTGGGAGTAAGCGCCGTCGACAGGGGAGCCGCGGAGGTCGATTTTGCCGCCGTCCTCACAGCGGGGTAAGTAAGCTCCGATAGGTCGAATTCAGCTACGCTATTCGCGTAGCTCCCTGCACTCGGAGCCTGTCTACACTAGCGCTTTAAAGCGCTCAGACTTGCTGCGCTCAGGGGGATAATTTTACCCCCCTGAGCCAGCAAGTTAGAGCACTATAAAATGTAAGTGTAGACAAGCCCTAAGCTTCTTCCTTTGACCCTATAGCCCAGTGGTTACAGCACTCACCCGGGATGTGGAGACCAAGGTTCAAATTCCCCCTCTGCCCGGAAGGAGCAATAACATGAACCCATCTCCCAGATAAGTGGCCTAATCACTGGGCTAGGCAGTATGGGGCTCTCTCAATCTCTCCTATTGAAGCTGTTCCACTTTGTATAACTACGTATATGCTCATTGACCCAGAGAGAGAGAAAAACTGTATATACAAGTGCTCTAGAGTTTAGGGCACTTTGGTAGGTGGCTGACGTGAGTTAAAGTTACTGCTTCTCTCAGACAGAATGGGGATTTGAACCTGGGTGTCCCACACACTGGGTGAATACCCTGACCACTAGGCTATTGGATAAAAGGATATCTAGAATGGTGGCAGTGCCTTCTCCAGCTATGCTTTGTGTGAGGCCTGATCCAGTAGGCAATCTCTGAATACATCTACCACACTGAGCCCTTCAGGCAAGACAGGCAAAAGAACTCCTGATTTGTGAATCCTGCCGGGCTTTAGAGGTGACTTAGAGTCTGCAAGATTTGCTGGTGCAAGCCTGAGATGGCTGTGTGTAAGTCCACCAGCAGAAAGTGAATCACCAAGGGCAGTGTTTCTCCATGGACCAGCACCAGCCCCTGAGATCTCCCTGACACAGTTTAGGAAGGCAGCAAGCTGGTCCCTGATATCTAAAAGGTGGAGAAACACTGACTTATAGTACTTTGCTAGTAGAAACTTAGGTATCTAGGGAATTTAGTTGTCAACAGGGTTAGGTGGCAGCTGAGCAGGGCTTTTGAGAATCTAATTTTTGGATTTAGGGATCTAAAGTGGTAATTAGGCACCTAAGTCCCCCTGGTGACTCTACCCTGAGTGTTCAGTTCTCCGTTCTCTGCCATCCTCAGGGCAGATGTTACTGGTTCTTTCACAATGCAGGGAACTGAAGCTCAGGGATTCTAAGACACCATGATTAGAAATCTAAACACCTAAAGTATGGTGGATGCTACTGTAAATAAGTAATTAAATCAGGTCAAGAAGTGGTTAAGGGAGATGTATTAGATGCAAAATTACAAATTTTGATTTTAGTAAATACATTATTACAGGCAACATTTACATGACAAATGAGAATAACTCCTGACAGAAGGATACTTCATGCACTTGCCTGTTTTTATCATTTTGCTTACAGTTCTATCTTGCATTTAATCATTGTGACCTTCATCTGCCATCCAGTAGCCAAGTACTTAAATTGCCTTAATCTCTTTGTATATCATTACAGTGTGATTCTATGATTTTGCAAAATTTCCTGTTACATACTATGGATCCTGAATGTATAAAATATATGTCCAAAACACAAAATACAAAGAATATGACTATAAATACTAAAAACATCCTAAAAGTGAAGATAAAGTAATGTAGAAAATACAGAATGGGTGATAAATAAATAAAGATATACCTATATCTCATAGAGCTGGAAGAGACCCTGAGGGTCATTGAGTCCAGTCCCCTGCCTTCACTAGCAGGACCAAGTACTGATTTTTGCCCTAGATCCCTAAGAACTCACAACGCTGGTTTTAGGAGGCCAATACTCAAACCACTAAGCTATCCCTCTTCCCCCAATAGGTAGAGTATCATTAATAAGCCATAAGGCCCACTGAAAAAAAATATTAGCTCATATTATAAAGATAACTGAGAAACAAGCCCCATTAGAAGTTAGCTCAGGTGAATTATACTGGAGATGGTTTTCATGTTCCCCTAAGAGCTTATAACAAAGGACTCCTTAACATCTACAGAAGCTAATATAACCATGAAGAACACATCATTTAACAGTCTTTTAATGCTTAGGCCAGTATTTTTAGGCCAGTATAAAAAACACATTACAGGCTGTGACAATGCGGTTCTGGCGGGACCCAACTGAGAGTGCCAATTCAGGACAAATTGCTAAAACAGGGCAGTTACAACCCAAGGCTGGGGTTTCTCCACCTCTAAGGCAAACCAAACCATCCAGACAAAGAGGACTTTGGCTTCACCCCACTGGCTAACCACAAGTCACACAAACAATTCCCTTAGACACTCCAGTTTCCCAGTATCACCACCAGTGCCACTCGTTATCGGGATGAATGGTTATGAAAACCAATACCCCAGTAAAAGAAAAAGGTTCTCCTGATCCCAAAGGACCAAGCTCCAGACCCAGGTCAATATACAAATCAGATCTTTCCCACAAATCACGCTGTTGCCAATCCTTTAGAATCTAAAAATCTAAAGGTTTATTCATAAAAGGAAAAAGATAGAGATGAGAGTTAGAATCGGTTAAATGGAATCAATTACATACAGTAATGGCAAAGTTCTTGGTTCAGGCTTGCAGCAGCGATAGAATAAACTGCAGGTTCAAATCAAGTCTCTGGAATACATCCCCCGCTGGGATGGGTCCTCAGTCCTTGTTCAAAGCTTCAGCTTGTAGCAAAGTTCCTCCAGAGGTATGAAGCAGGATTGAAGACAAGATGGAGATGAAGCATTAGCCTTTTATAGTCTTTTCCAGGTATAAGAACAGCTCTTTGTTCTTACTGTGGAAAATTACAGCAAAATGGAGTCTGGAGTCACATGGGCCAGTCCCTGCATACTTTGCTGAGTTACAAGGAGTATCTGCCTTCTCTCCATGGGTCAATTGTATAGCTGATGGTCCTTAATGGGCCATCAAGCAGGCTAGGCAGACCTAACACCAACTTGTCTGGGAGGTTTCCCAGAAGCATAGCATAAGTTTGAAATACCGACAGTACAGAGCCAATATTCATAGCTTCAACTACAAAATTGATACACATATCTGGACAGCATAATCATAACCACCAAACCATCACTTTGTCTTAGACACCTCATTTGACCCCCTCTATACAAGATTTGGTGCCACTACAGGACTTTGGTTGCAACCATGTTCTATATGGTCCCAGATTATATCAATAACGTCACACTGACCAACAATAGCTATAAATAGTATTTATTTATTTGGTGATTGATGCCTCATGGGCATTGTGTTATTGGTATTCGGTCCTAACTGCTGTTAGATCTTTAATGGATGTGACTGTTGTCCTACTGTGCAGAATTGGTCATCTTCTCCCTGGTTACGATTTATAGGTGAAAATTACCATAAGTATGAATTACTAATTGTTATTATTTAAGCCCCCTTTTGGGTGAGGAGCTACCATGTTAAGAGCAGGAAGTGGATATTATGGAACTGTCAGGAATGACTGTATCTTGGGTCAAATATATTGCAGATAACTGCAAATTTATTAGTTACACATTCTGTTTATCTGTGCAGGTTTCTGTATATTTTAAGATCTCTGCTTTTAAGTATCTACAATACCCCTGTTGTTTCAATTACTTGTCATTGTGGTTTGAGGTGTCATTACCATGCTGATGATAATCAGCGCTCTTTCTATTTCTGTTACTAAAGCTGAGACTGTCTCAGTGGTATTGGAAGGCAGCATGGTCTTAAGGAGTGTGTACCATATCAGGAGTCAGCTGATCCTAAATTGCAATCCTGTCTCTGCCACTACTTTGCTGTGTGGTCTTGCACAAATCATGTAAGTCCTGATTTTTCAGAAGTACTGAGCACCCTCAAAAGCCCATTGCAGTCAAAGGGCACTGCAAGATACCCAGTACTTTTGAAAAGCAAGCAATTAATGTGTTTGCCTCTGTTTCCCCATCTCTAAACGTAGGTTAATGCCTGCCTTGCTTGCATGATGTAAAGAATAATTAATGTTTGCAAAGTCTATCAAACAACAGAAAATGCTGTATGTAAGCGCTCAGTAACAGAAGCATTTCTTTCCTACTACAGGACATAACTGGATGTCAGATAATATTCTAAAGGTGAATATTTCTAAGACAGAATTTATGGGGTTGACTTCTCAGATACGAAGTATTACAGCCTTTCTGGATATCAGTTTTGACATCTGTTCCATAACTCTGACTGATGCCATCAGTGTGTGATCATTGTCCTTTTTCTGGTTCTTTCTTTGAATGTCATATTAACGTTCTTACAAAAACTTCCTTTTATTTTCTTAGAAGTAGCACTAGCATTTGGCCCACCTTCTCTCTTTTGATGTGGTACCTTCCAGCTGCATTACTGCAACTGAATTACAATAGCCATCCTCTCCCAATCTCTTCCTTTTTCAAATAAAAATCCTAATCTACAAAATGTATGCTAGCCCCCAACAATACCAATTCTTGAGGTTCAGTGTTGCATCTCAAGTTTTCCTGTACAGGTTGCTCCATAAGGCAAGAACCATGTCTTCTTATATTTGCTAAATGTATACATCTGATGCTATAGAAATCATAAATTAATACCTTTTTGCTGCATGGAATTGCAGATTTTGTAGTTTTCAGCTCATGCAAAATCCTGCTGTTAGGGTTTTTACAATCAGGTCTTTCAACTGATTTCTTCCAATAAAATTTAATGTTACAGGGGAAAACTGCTTTGTAAACATTTTAATGTTTTTTATCAGTCTGTACAAATGTATATCAGGGAACTTCTGCCTCCTTAAATATCAGTTCAGTTTGTAAGATCTAGCAATGCAAGTTATCCTAGATACAGGCTCAAGATTTTGGGGTCTCTCCCTCTCTCCTTTATAGGAAGTCAGCCACCCAGACTTTATAGATCCTGAAATACAGTAAAATAAGAGGCAGAAGATTCAAACAAAAATAGGCTTCATTCATCTTCTTGGAATTCAGTTTTGGGTCCCTTGGATTGGGAACTTCTTTTCTTCTTTGATCCAAGAGTTAGGCTAGGTCTACACTACCCGCCTGAATCGGCGGGTAGAAATCGACCTCTCGGGGATCGATTTATCGCGTCCCATCGGGATGCGACAATCGATCCCCGAATCGACGCTCTTACTCCACCAGCGGAGGTGGGAGTAAGCGCCGTCAACAGAAAGCCACAGAAGTCGATTTTGCCGCCGTCCTCACAGCGGGGTAAGTCGGCTGCGATACGTGGAATTCAGCTACGCTATTCACGTAGCTGAATTTGCGTATCTTAAATCGACTCCCCCCTGTAGTGTAGATGTACCCTTAGATACAATTTTTCTTCTTACAGCTAAGCTGAAGAGATATTGGCTTTCTCAAGCTATCTAGTTCAGTAGAGAGTTTGGTTATTTATTTATTTACTTATGGATTGCAGTGAAAGGGGCTTTAGAAGAGTAGATAGCATTGAGTATTTTAAACTTGCATTTTACTCTTAGTGTTTATGAGCAGGCCACGGAATCTGATTCAGAATTTCACTGATGAGTGCATTAGTGGATCGCAGTTCAGAATCTTGGGGTAGCTGCTACTTAGCCCCCTGATACTTGTTACTTAGTATTAGATCTACTTAGTTTCAGTAAAAGTCCAAACTAATTGACAGCAGGTTTCAGACATATCCAACTATATTTGTATTTCTGATATTAGTGAATATATTTCCTTGTATCAGAAAAATACTAAACGTAATAAATACTTTAAGTTAAAAGTACTAGAATGTATGTATAGATTTTTTTATAAATAATATTTGTGTGCATGAGTGAGAAGGAGAGAGAGCATGTATATTGTAAAGCCCAGTCTAAAGTCTGAAAATGCCTTTGAAAGCTAATGAAAAACAGATGATCTGCATAATTAACCTTAATTTATTATTAATTATTATTAATTATATTACTATTAGTATCACAGTAGTACTGTTGTATTAATTTAGATGGAAAATGGGGGCCAAAAGCTGTTAACATAACCTAGTCATTGTCCAATATTAGACAGTGTTAAAATAAGGTACGGAGATTGATATACAGAGACCTCAGTCTGCTTAGCACCATGGCAAACACACCATCAAAAATCCTTTTAACCTTTTTAAAGATAAAGAAAAGAAGGGAAAATGGTTAAATAATTTGAAATGTAAAGTACATAAGAACATAAGAAAGGCCATACCGGGTCAGACCAAAGGTCCATCTATCCCAGTATCCTGTCTACCAACAGTGGCCAATGCCAGGTGCCCCAGAGGGAGTGAACCTAACAGGCAATGATCAAGTGATCTCTCTCCTGCCATCCATCTCCACCCTCTGACAGACAGAGGCTAGGGACACCATTCCTTACCCGTCCTGGCTAATAGCCATTAATGGACTTAACCACCATGAATTTATCCAGTTCTCTTTTAAACTCTGTTATAGTCCTAGCCTTCACAACCTCCTCAGGTAAGGAGTTCCACAAGTTGACTGTGCGCTGCGTGAAGAAGAACTTCCTTTTATTTGTTTTAAACCTGCTGCCTATTAATTTCATTTGATGACCCCTAGTTCTTGTATTATGGGAATAAGTAAATAACTTTTCCTTATCCACTTTCTCCACATCACTCATGATTTTATATACCTCTATCATATCCCCCCTTAGTCTCCTCTTTTCCAAGCTGAAGAGTCCTAGCCTCTTTAATCTCTCTTCATATGGGACTCGTTCCAAACCCTTAATCATTTTAGTTGCCCTTTTCTGAACCTTTTCTAGTGCCAGTATATCTTTTTTGAGATGAGGAGACCACATCTGTAAGCAGTATTCGAGATGAGGGAGTACCATCGATTTATATAAGGGCAATAATATATTCTCAGTCTTATTCTCTATCCCCTTTTTAATGATTCCTAACATCCTGTTTGCTTTTTTGACCATCTCTGCACACTGCATGGACATTTTCAGAGAACAATCCATGATGACTCCAAGATCTTTTTCCTGACTTGTTGTAGGTAAATTAGCCCCCATCATATTTTATGTATAGTTGGGGTTATTTTTTCCAATGTGCATTACTTTACATTTATCCACATTACATTTCATTTGCCCTTTTGTTGCCCAATCACTTAGTTTTGTGAGATCTTTTTGAAGTTCTTCACAGTCTGCTTTGGACTTAACTATCTTTAGCAGTTTAGTATCATCTGCAAACTTTGCCACCTCACTGTTTAACCCTTTCTCCAGAAAGTATTAAATACAGCTTTCATATTAACAACATCCTTTGTTCCCTTTCCCTTCAGCTGGAGAAAGTTTTTGAAGGAAAACCCCCGTATTTGACCGTCTCTTACGTGGTATCAATGATGGTAATAACTGTCCTTTTGGGTAAAAGAGACATTAGTTGAGATGGGCTGAAGGAGTAGCTGCTGCTGTTGTTAAAATCGGATGCTGTTTCATCTCAGGTGGTGTTTGGGATTCAGCTGGGGCTGGTAAGGGTGGCAATGTCACCTGGATCCCTCTCTCTGGCCCAGCCAAGATCAGAGTCTCCTTGTACTATGCAACGTACAATCCCTGTCCAAAAGAGCTTACAATCTAAATAAACCAGACAGGCACAGGGTGGGAGAAAGGAACTATTATCCTCACTTTACTGGTGGGGAACTGAGACGAACTGAGCCTATTTTTCCAATGCTGCACACATGGTCTAGTTCTTTACACCAGTGCAAATTGGGGGTCAAACACTGCCACATCAGAAAGCTAGTGTTTTACACTTTCCCAATGTCACACACGAAGTCTGTGTCAAGACTGAACCCTGGTCTCCTGATTCCCAGTCATGTCTCCTAATCACAAGGTTGTCCCTCCTCTTTCATTTTCCCTTTTCTTCCTTTATTAAACGTCACTGGAAACCTCATATATGGACAAGTAAAACTTGGAGGTTGCAAACATCAGGTACTGGAAAGAGGGTCTTCTTCCCAAATGTGAAAAAATAATGTGGCATTACTCTTTAGGTGATAAAAACAGATTTACTTCGATATGGTACCTCACCCAATTGTGATCTTTAGATATTACAGACAGATAGAACAGTTATAGACAGTGCAAAAATATAGAATAAATGCTGGTATAAAGATTTTAGGAGTTTGATTTGGTCACAGTTCTCATGGGTGGTGAAATCTCAAGAGAGTTATGTAGGGCATCCCAAAGGAGTGCCAATCAAACATTTATACAACCACAACCCATCACATATTCTGCATGCGCTACATATTTTACAGAAAATTGTTTTAAAGTTATTTTAGAGATTTATTTAATAAAAGATTGGTGTTATTTTTGTATCCTACTATCCATAAAGCCAAACACCATTACTACCAAGAGTCCAATGGTACAGGCCTCAAAGCCATATAAAAATTATCAGTCCTATATTTTATACAATTTACATAAAGTACCTTTTTTGTACATAACATCTTAATTATAAGGGTCCATTATCTAGCTATCTGTAAAGGCTTTCAACAAATCCTTATGCTATGGGAAAGAGATTTCTTGATGTCTAACGGTATAAAACAATGGTTTCTAGCCCTGATGAATAATGAAATATCAGACCTTAAAACTGTCACTGGAACAGCACTGGACACTGTCGGTCCTAGACTTCGGGCCACTGTAATTTGGAAGGCATATTCCAGATCTTGGGGAAAGGAACAACATTCCTCTAACAGTTTAGTTAGTTTTAGTGGCAATTCTTTGAAGTTCCTCATTAGTATGAAATAAAAGGTATCCCACCTAAAATGAATTAGCAGGCAGAGTGCAGGTGAGGCAGTAAAATAATATGTGCAAAGTAAATTAATTTTATTAGGATTGAAATTTATCACATGGTTATCACCATCACATATTTTATACCCACTGTGCACAAACTATTATCTACATGAAAAATTCCCTACAAAAGCTATGCTAAGAAAACGTTAATTTTGTCCTATGTACTCAAAAATCCAGAAACAGTGACATTAAGGTTGCATTTAGACCCCTAACTTTGCCTCCTTGCATGTATGTTGTATGATACAATCCTTAACTACTTAATCACATGCTGTTTCCCAAATTATCTTCTCATAAAAATGTGTCTATAAAACCTGCACTAGGGCTCTGCCTGGGCACAGACATCTCTATATGGAGCAATTTACAGGGGCTTTAGGGGGCAATCCTGCAAATTATTAAGAGCTCACTATCATTGGGATTGCTTATGTGCATAAAGATTACTCTTGTAAGTAAAGGTTTTCTGTATGAGATCTCAATTAGGTGGGTGCAAGCAGGTTCCAGGTGATCACAAACACATTCTCTTTCTTTATGGCTAGATGGTGTATTGGGGAGTGGAAGGGTGAAGAATCCTGAAATGTTTTCTTGTTGTTTTAGTGTGGGGTCATTGTATGGAAAATATTAACTATTATTAATTTACAGGATTTTTTCCTACTGGGTATGCAGGAGAGAGTTCATGAAAGTTGTTTGTATAAACAATGTGCATATATAGTTGTTAATCCTCCTAGGATCTGCCTAATTGATAGTACACCTTGCAAGATGAATCTTACCAAACTATATAAAAAACCCTATATATTGTACTGTATAATCTGAAAAATTATATTTGATAATGTAATTATAGGCTTTATCATAAGGCATATCCATGAGGGGGCAGAGTTAATGTTGCATGTACAGCCTAAATTTTGTTATTTTCTGACTTTTAAATACTTAACTAGTTAATTTTAATGTTTTCTTAATATAATTTTTGTACAGAACACCATGTAGTCTATTATTACATATGCATATAGGATAGATATACAAGATATATATTTAAATAGGGAATCAATTACACTGTAGTACAAAGGTTTTACTGTAGCATGAACTGCCTTACTATTGAATGGTGAAGGCACAAGTTAGTTACTCATGAGTTCCAGTGAAACTTTTATACAACATCACCCCATTGTATATTCTGTATATGCTATATATTTTACAGAGAAGGTATTTAAGAAATATTTTAAAGAGTTTTGAAAACATTTATTGGTACTGATTTTTGCAACCCTTTGCTTATAAATCCAGGCAGCCTTGGTTACTGCAAATTCAACCTTTCAGGCCCCAACAGCAGAGAAATTATTAAAAATGACCTAAAATAACTTTTCCAAAAATAAGCTTTCCAGCATGTAAATAAAGTACAAACTTGTTACATTTTCAAACATGCATCTTTGTATTTTCTGCCACGCTGCTCCACATGCTTGGAGATATTCCCCAAAAACATCCACAAAACTAACTTCTTATCCTCTTGCAAAACCCTTCTCAAAACTCTCCTTTGTCACGATCCCTACACAAACACTTAACAGTTAAGCTGCTGGTGTGCTGAAACTGCTGCCTGTTGTGCTGACCAATATTGTCTCATTGATTCCTTGTACCCCAACCCCATCTGTCTGTGTGTATCCATCTGTTGTCTTTTGTCTTATTGTTAAAAAGTGTAGGTTCTTTAGGGTGGGGACTGTCTTTATTGTTCTGTATTAGTACAGTACCTAGCACAATGGGGTCCTGGCCAATGAGTAGGGCTCCTAGGCACTATGATAATATGACTAATAATAAATAGAAAGCCCGAGTCTCCGTTTTTCAGTGGTATATTTCTTGAATCCCTTTTCTATCTGTGAGGAGCTATGAGAGAATTTACCTCAATGCTGGCTTGTGTAGAACTGAATATTGTCCACTCTGTGCCTCAGCCTAATGTAAAGCAGGGGTCATTTTGCAGCTGCTTAGAGCTTTGAAGTCTTAGAAGTGCTCCTGGCAAAGATGGGTTAGGTGCAGGGAGAGAGGGGGAGAAAGTCAGAGGTGCTAGCATGTGGGATAAGTGCTTCTCTTAATTAATCTAAATAAATCAATAAATAATAAGTAAATAGTGAATGCAATGTATTATATGAGTATTGTTGTTAAGGTGTGACACAACAGAGTGCTGGTAACAGATTGGCCTTTATTTCCTGGTCAAAGCCACCTGACATGAGTTAGGATTATAATATCCCTGATACATAACTGACGTCAGTATCCACTAACTTCAGTGGCTACCCTTACAAATATCATCTCTGTCTATCTGGTACACAATAGCTGATCAAATCCCCCCAAAATGTATTCTTCTAATAAATTATTTGACAATAAAATGGCAAAAAGAATCAAAGTAGTTGGCTAATAGTATTTGACCAGCTAGAGATCTGACTGAATACTAGAAAAAATTTGATCTGATGAATAAATTATTCAATGAAAAATGGAAAAATTAAGCAAATAAATTTGTGGAATAGTATTTGGACACTCTAATATATATAAACATATTCTAGCCACATATATTTACTAACACTTCTTACCCATTTACTAACATTTACTATTTTTTCTAGGTTAAAGATTCTCAAACTGGGAGAAGGGATTCAAACATTTGTCATGAAATATCTCATCATAATTCTCCCATCATCTTAAAGATTTTAGAAAAAATTCTGCTCTCTGTTAAATGGGTATGAATCAAGAATAATTCCACTGAAATCATTGTTAGTAGATCTGATCCCACAACAAAATTATGATGAAAACTTAGTTTTTTGTCAGACTTTTGGAATTTTCTATCCAAAAAAAGGAAAATTCATCTTAATTTTTTTATGAAAATTAATTTTTAGGGGGGAATTAAGTTTACTTGAAAAGACATTTATTTGAAAAAATGTTTTGATGGACCACCTTTAAATATTACTCCTGATTTACACCAATATAAGTGACCCAGATTCTGATACCTTTTGCTCTGAATAAGGGTTGCAGACACGGGATCAAGGATAGCAGATTCCTTCTGTCATTTTATAGGTGAAAAATAATGTATGATTTCCTTTTAAAATTAAAGATACTCTGTGGCAAAGAAATTGTCAGCTCCACTGACGTCAATGAACAAGGATCTGTCCCTCCATTTTAAAGCTTAAACCAACTGCCATCTAGCAAAGAAACAGAAGATATTAGAAAAGTAATTAAGATGCTGGATAATTTCAGAGACATCAAGAGGTTCTAATGACAGTATAATAACCACAAGAGTGAAGCCTGAATGTTTATGATATTGTTAGAATCCTGAGACATCCAAAATATTACAGTTTTTCTGTCATGTTATTTATATTTAATTAATGAGTAAAATTATAATAAAATTCATAGTATATAATAATTAATAGTATTGTTTCATTGTAATAGCTGTATTTCCCCTGGATTAAATTCACCCCTGTCCAGAGGGCTCAGATTCTTTTGCAAGAAGACTATCTATGTGCTCACCAATGAACAAACAAGAATTTACAACTTTTTCTAATCTTGTGAAACTTGTGAAGGCCTCAGTTTGCAGGGTGTCAATATTTGCAGGGTGACAGCATTTGTTCCTCATTTGGATCCACAATAGTCTTCTTACCCTATTCCCATTTGGTATCACATTTTTGTACTGTCAGTTTATGTTTTTTTATTTTAATGTGTTGTTCAGTTCTCTTGTGTGCTAGAGATTTTTAGCACCTCTCCTGACTGGGTCATTTTGTGCTGTACTTCTAAGAGTACAACTAAGGTCTTCAGAGATTTAACTGTTTTTTGTCTATTGCTTTTTCTTTTCTGAAGTGAAGGCAATTATTATGCCCCTCAGGATAGTTTTAGGTTTTCTACAGGATTGCCCATGTTACTTCTACGGGGTTATTAATATACAGGAAGTCTTTTATTTCATCTCTGTGAAATGTACACCTAAGAATAAGCTGTTCAATTGTCATGATTTAGTGTATGGTTCAAGGGTTGGTTGCAGTGACAGGAAAATGGAAGAATGATCTATGGGAAACAAAGGCAAGATGTTACATTCTTGAATTTCTAGTTGGTCTCATTTAAGGCTGAGAAAGAGGTCTATTCTGAAGTAAAGTGCATCTAAAATAAAGAAGCAGGTATCATTCCTGTGCTTTTGGCATTGGTGTCTCTCCAGGCATGTATCAGACCTAGTTCTTTCATTACATTGTTAATTATCATTGAGGTTTCATTTTCTGAATGCGGAGTGGATGATCATCTATCTATTGTAGAGTTTGAGGCACAATTCAAATATCTCATCTAAATGGGTTTAGGGAAGCAATTTTTTTCTCTCCCTTCTTCCTGGGTCTTAACTGCAATTAGCTTGCACCGTTTGCTTGACAAAATCTGACTATTTCTGCACAAGTACTATTATGTATAGGATCTAAGTTTCATTTGCACTTCACTGCAAAATATCAAAACATCTATATATTTTTAAACTTTTGTTCTCTACTCTTTAGCAAGTTTTAATTCACCATGACAATTTTTCCTGTTCCAGAACTGAACTCCTTTTATTTATCTCTGATAATGAAGGTAATAACTTTGGTTTTCATGACCAAACCTGTGATCTAATCAGCAGGTGAACCTAAGCTTCCACAGATAAAGCCAGAGTATTAACTCACAGAGCGACTTAAACCCTGATAGTGAAATTTTTTAAATGCTCGCTGAAGATCTGAATATATTATACTACTTGTATCCCTGTTATTTTTCCATGATACAACCCATCAAAAATTCCAAGAGCTGAGCATGAGATACTATTTTCTCCTTTTTCAACCTGCTTTATGTTAGCTGTCTTTAATTAAAATGTGCTTTTCCATGTGTTCGCAACTTAATTCCTTAAAATATTAATATTTTCCCCACATCTGGTGTCAAAGCTATTACTTTTTCCTGTATCTCACTTGACTATTTTTGAATAATTCATTTATCCATTTTCCAGTCCTCAGGGAGTACTGTACTTTTCATTTTACACAATATGATCCTTTTTAATATATATGATACTTCCCCTCCATTATTCTTCCCTCCTTTTATTTACTCAACCCAAGTATTCAGTGAGTTACAGTTTTGTTAAGGCATACAGATAACATGGAAATATTTATTTATTGATGCCTCCAATCGCCTCAGCAATCTTACACTAATTAGAAACAAATAAAATATTTTGAAGCTAATCAGTCATTAAGAATTATTCCAATAGGTCTCTGTAACGCTGAACCAACGAGAGTTAAGCAACCAGCAGGCTGAGTGACCTGGAAGCAACCCTTAAGGACATATTAGAAGAGTATTGAAATGGGCCATTCCTCATAGATAGTTATCAAAGTCATGTTAAGTAGACTAGAAATTTTAATATGTATGCCTACATTGTTAGAGAATCAAAGGGTACATACTAAGTATATTTTGTCTGTGTTTACCTATTTCTTGTTAGAAGTTTAACAATGTGATCTAATTAGCTTGTAGATGATAAACTTCTGTTCCTGTCTCATAATGCTTCATTACTATATTCTGTTGATTCAGAGATCAAAAGAGGATATTATCATTTAGATGGGACTTGTGGTGTTATAATATTATTGTCCTCATTTCTCTTTGAACCTTGTAATTCTACATAGTGAACTGTTTTAGTAATTTGGATGGCTTGAATGTATTGTCTGAGAAAGGACTCACTGAATAGAGATCAACCTGACCGCTTGCTTTCATCAAAGCCCTTGTGGTGGAATTGCCTGTCAGCACCCACCTTGCTTCAGCTGTAAAGGAAGCTCTGGGCCTGATCCTTTTTTATCTCAGATCTGCTTAAACTTTGACAGGGAAAGTCTAAGTCTCAAGACTGAGGTCTCCAGGTTTACTCTGGATCCATCCTGGAATTCTCATGGAAGAATTTGAACAAACTCTACACCTGGACTGCCTATTGGATTATATGCTTTTAAATTGACTCTAGAAGGACTTTTTACAAATCAGCAGCCTCACCATCTCTGCTATGAAACTGACCTAAGAACTTGTATCTGTATGTATATTGATTTTTTAGCCATAGCAACTCTTCTTTATTTTGGTTAATAAATCTTAGATTTAGTTAATAAGGATTGGCTGTAAGCATGTATTGGGGTGAGATCTGAAATATTCATTGACCTGGTGAGCAATGTGTCCAGTCCCTTGGGATTGGTAGAACTTTATATATGGCAAATAAGCTTTTTAGTAATATCTCACTATATTCAACTTGGCTATCTGGATTGCTTAAAGGGGAATGCATTTTGACTTTTTGGTAACTAGTGTGGTATTACAGAAGCTGTTTGCTAAGTGGTTTGGTAAATCTAATTATAGAATAAACCACCAGTTTTGGGGTTTGTCTGCCTATTCCTTGCAGTTTGCCCTGAGTAAGCATTCTCAGTGTGGCCCCTCAAGGTACCACGGTCACCATCTCAAAATAAACTATAACCAAGATAATATAATTCCATTACTTCCTAACATTTCCAGGTGGAACTCAGGAAAAGCAGACTGACAACACTTAGTTTGGCTGATGGGTCTCTGACACAGGACGCGGATCAAGGTTTAACCGAGAACAGCAGTTCATCTTCTCCCTCAAAAAGCTCCGGAGCCACCTGATCTGAGTGTAACCTTGACAAATATGCACAGTGTAGTCTCTCACAGTTTGAATCACCAAAGAGGCTAAAAACAGAACCATGCACTGCATAATCTCTAACCTCAGGGGACAACAAAAACAGAGAATTGCTGTGTCAATCTCATTTCCTTGTTAGGCTCATTTTCATAAACACAGGCCTTTGGTTTTGAATGCCCACACTTCAAATAGCATTTACCTATCAACAGCTGCTGAAATATTGAATCCCACAGTCATCTTTTCCTTTTGATCTTCACTATTTTGTTTCTTTATTCATAAACATGAGCAACTGAGCTGAACTTAAATTAACTAGCTGCAGTTAAATATTTAGTGAAGCAAAGTGTGGCTACTCTGCTTGCAGAGGGTTTAGATTACAAGGGAGAGTTGCCAATTTCTGCTCATCAGGGGCTCCAAACGTGTGGAGTAGCATTGGCATTTGGGACCCAAATCTTGCTTAGCATTAGAACAGCTCCTTTGAATAGGAGGAGAAAGATTTAGCCCTGGCTTCAGAAGATGGAGATGAATCACACTTGCTTTTTGAGTACTGTACCTTTAAACATCTTTAAAGAGGATGTAGTTGATGATTGATAGCCCATGTCTAAAGTGGGTATTTTTCTATCTACTGACAAATATGCTCCTCAAAGTATTTTCGAGGAGGAAAGTAAACATTGCAGAGTTGTTTTTTCCTGGAAAAGGGGGGGGAGGGATAGCTCAGTGGTTTGAGCATTGGCCTGCTAAACCCAGGGTTGTGAGTTCAATCCTTGAGGGGGCCACTTGGGAATCTGGGGCAAAATCAGTACTTGGTCCTGCTAGTGAAGGCAGGGGGCTGGACTCGATGACCTTTCAAGGTCCCTTCCAGTTCTAGGAGATGGGATGGGATGGGATGGGAATCTTTCTTTCCATCTTTTCTTAATTAGAAGCTGCTGTAATGAGGGCCTCTATTCACCCACATTCAAAATACCACTCCTGTTACCTATTCCAAATTGTCAGAGTTAGTAAACAGTGCAAAGCATGCTTCAATGGTTTGGTAATGGAATACATAACCTTTCACTTCTGGGTCTGCTTCAAATGACAGTGACAGAAAGTCATTATTGTATGAAGGCTGCTTGAAGACTTATGTGAAATTAGTTGGTTGTGTCCGTTCTGTTTCTCCTAAAAAGCACTCATCATTTCTTATGTTGTAAGAGCATCAGGGCAAGAACCATGGCTTCAAATGTATTCATACAGTGTCTTGGAAAATGGGACTGTGATGCAGATATATAACATAAATATTAAATAATAATAATAATCCAAAGACTACATGATCTGCAACTGCTAGCAGCAAATATCTCCAATAGCCAGTGATGGAACACTAGATGGGGAGAGCTCTGAGTTACTACAGAGAATTCTTTCCCAGGTCCTGGTGGGTCTTACCCACATTCAGGGCCGCCCAGAGGATTCAGGGGACCTGGGGCAAAGCAATTTCAGGGGCCCCTTCCATTAAAAAAAGTTGCAATACTATATTCTCGTGGGGGCCCCTGCGGGGCCTGGGCCTGAGGCAAATTGCTCCACTTGCCCCCCCTCTGGGCGGCCCTGCATGTGGGTAAGACCCACCAGGACCTGGGAAAGAATTCTCTGTAGTAACTCAGAGCTCTCCCCATCACCATATTTGGAGTTGGGAAGGAATTTTCCCCCAGGTCAGACTGGCAGAGACCCTGGGGGTTTTCGCCTTCCTGTGCAGCATGGGGCACGGATCACTTGCAGGTTTAAACTAGTGTAAATGGTAGATTCTCTGTAACCTAAAGTCTTTAAATCATGATTTGAAGACTTCAGTAACTCAACCAGAGATTAGGGATTTATTACAAGAGTGGGTGGGTGAGGTTCTATGGCCTGTGATGTGCAGGTCAAACTAGATGATCATGATGGTCCTTTCTGACCTTAAAGTGTATGAGTCTATGATGCTATAGCATGAGACCACTCAAACTGAAGCTGGTGGAGCAATGGTGAGGCTCCAGCATTAGCCTGCATAGAATGCAGCAACCCACATCCTCGATGGACTGGTACAAGCACATCACTCTTGTACTCTGATCCCACCAGTAACTCCTAGTCTGCTTCTGTTGTCAATTCAGCTCTTTGGTCCTGAACTTCAAAGTCAGGTCAGTGCAGCTATATCAGTGACCATATCTCCTATATGACCTACCAAGTTAAATGTGTTCCTTGGACCTGTGCAGTTCACAAAGCTCTGGGCAAAGATTGTGATAGCTAGAGGTCACTCCAGGGGCTTCAGCTGTGGAAGGAGCTTTGTGAGGTTAGACTAATCCAAAGTAAACCACACTTAAGGTCCTACATCCATTCTCCTCTTTGAGAAGCTTTTGCACCAGAGGGAAAGGGATAAAATAATAACATACAGCTGTATACCCCAAGAAGAATAACCTATATGAGAGAAGGGATTAAAAAAAACAGAAGGGTCCGTGAAGACCATGAAGGACCTCAGCATGCATTTCTGATGTACAGAGTAAGCACTTTGATCCTACCATGATGGGCACTATAGGAAACCCAAAGGTAGATAAATACAGCACATAACACTACTGTTCCATCATCTCTGTTGGCTGCCTGTATGTATTTGAACCTAGCTATTGAGTTCATATGATATTGTATATTTTAATTATTGTAATGGCCTTACAAGGGTGCAAATTAGTATTAATCTATAAAACGAGATAAATAGAATCACAACTGGCACTAATTGTCACCCCTCTTTATTGAATTTAACAGAAAAGCCAAGACTCAAATGGGTACTGAAGATGAATGAACATGGAAAATTCTTCCACCTAGAGGTGCTCTCTCCAGCTCAGAGCTGAGGCATGTTCATGAATGTGGGGAAACTTGAACTGAAGTGCTATACCTGTTCTGGGCTAAAGAGAGCAAGCACTTCATTCCCAAAGGTTCACAGTCCAGCACATTTCACCAACACTACATCAACTGGAAAAAATTCCAGTTGGTAAAGTTAAGGTCATAATAATTAATAATAATAAACCCATGAACTAAACAAGCACATCTTGGGGAGAAAAGGAACTGTAAATTAAAAAGTTCACATGTGAGAGTTTGTTACCACTGTGTACTGGTAGGCAACACCAGACCACTTCAGTGACCCCATAATTTCACACAGCAGTCTGTGCAAGATAGACCATGAGGGGCAAAAGGGGAGCATGAAAATATCCGTTGGACATTGAAATACTCCTGAAATATTAGAAGCTCCAGACATGGAAAGGGAGCTATGTAAAGAGAAGAGACAGTGGTTGGGCACCCAGGAAAAGGTTGGCAGCATTCCTAGATTCCAAGGCCAGAAGGGACCATTGTGATCATTTAATTTGACCTACTGTATAAAACAGGCATTAGAACTTCCCCCAAAAAATCCCTACAGCAGATCTTCTAGAAAAACATCCAATCTTGATTTAAAAATTGCCAGTGATAGAGAATCCACCATGACTGTTGGTAAATTATTCCAATGGTTAACTACCTTCGCTGATAAAAAGTTGTGCCTTGTTTCCAGACTGAATTTATCTAGCTTATCCATTGGACTGTGTTATACCTTTTTCTGCTACATTGAAGAGCCCATTATCAAATATTTGTTCCCCGTGTAGATATAAACTAGAATCAAGTCGCCCCTTCAGTTTGTCTTTGTTAAGCTAAACAGATTGAGCTCTTTGAGTGTCTCACTATAAGGCATGTTTTCTAACCTTTTAATCATTCTCATGGCTCTTCTCTGAACCCTGTCCAATGTATCAACATCCTTCTTGAAGGTCTGTGGCTCAGCAGATCAAGGGCTGGAGCCATCGCCTATTAAAGTCAATAGAAGGCCCAACTAAATTCAATTAGCGTTGAATCAGGGCCCAAATATACTAGACTGTCAGCTTTCAAGATTTGTGTTTAAATCATGGCTGTGTTTTAGGCCAGTCAGAAGGGACAAAGCAAAGGGGAGGAGGGAGGATGCTAACCACACAGATTATAGATTTTCTATCAAATGATCATGTTCATGCCCCTCCTTTAACATTGCTTCAGCACTGAAATGGTGCATTTCGATATCAAAACATTTCATTTCCAAGTGGAAGATCAGTATCCTTACAAAACTTTATTCCTGTTGCTTTATTTCTATTATACTAAAATGAATTAAAAATAGGAGGGGGGACAAAAAAAAACACTCGGTCAAAAAACACAGTCTCTCAGAAAACAACAAAATAGGAACAGAGGGTCTTGTGGCACCTTTAAGACTAACAGAAATATTGGAGCATAAGCTTTCGTGGGTAAAAACCTCACTTCATCTGAAGAAGTGAGGTTCTTACCCACGAAAGCTTATGCTCCAATACTTCTGTTAGTCTTAAAGATGCCACAGGACCCTCTGTTGCTTTTTACAGATTCAGACTAACACGGCTACCCCTCTGATACTTAACAAAATAGGACTGACTTTGATGCAATAAAAAAACAACAACTGTAATTGCAAGCTTATTTAGACATTTCTGGCTGCCCCAACGAATGCTAGTCAAAAAACCTATCATCTCTATAAAAAGTCCAGCTTTAAGAAGTTTACTCTACTTTTAGAGATGAGATTGGTTGAAGATTTTAGGCTTTAATTACTTCAGTGAGGAGGATTACTTGTCATTTCTCGGAGTACGATTTAAATAAATAAACAAGAATGAAATGGGTGAGCGATTACCACAATAAGCAGCAGCAAACGCCACGTGATGACAGGGAACGGATGCCTCCCTTAAATCTAAGTAAGGTGCTCTGTAATTTTACTCTCAAAAACCAGAGGGTTTTTTGTAATCCTGATAAATTGGAGCAGCAGAAGCGAGAGAGGAGTGGGGCAGAAGAAGGGAAACGTTAATGCAAAAGATGAAATTGCCTCGCGTGAAACGATGAGCGGTTTGTTATCGTTCATTTTTCTCCAACATATCATTCAATTTCAGCTGCCTCTCCTCTCACCCAGATCCCCACCATTTCTAAGAAACGTCTATCTATGGCATCTCATTCTCTTCCTGTCTTCCACTAGTATATCATTCTTTCTTAACTGTCCCTCTAACGGTTTGGGGCTGAGAGGAGATGGTAGTGATCCACGTGTCCGGCTCCTTTGAGCAGTTGGCAAAAAACAGACACAGAGAGATGTTGCAAATAATGTTAAATGTGATTAATCTCTCGGATTCCTAGAAATCTGACATGCATGAGTTACAGTGAAACCGGTTTTATTTCGCCATGAAATGCTTTTGCATAATAAGAAAGAAAATGTCCTCTGTGCCATAATCAGCTGTGACAGTCCCTGAACTCCCAAATACTTTTATTTATGGCGTTATTTCATCTCTAATAAATGGGAACACGGGCTGCGACCGCAGCCTGCGCGAGGGAGGGAGCCACCCGGGGATGGGGGGTGAATGGCAATTAGACACTGAGGTAGCCTGCAAGGTGCCTGTGCGTGCAAACCAGAGCCACTCGCCGCCAGGAGCACGGAGAGGGGAAGGGAGCGGAGCTCAGCCTGGGGAGAGGCAGCGGGAGCCGGGCGGGAGCCACAATCACAACCGCTGCCAAGCTTTGCCAAACTTGCGGGCCCCCCTCCCTTCGGATCTCCTCAAAGTTCCGTTTACACTGCAGGGGAGCCTGAGGCGGGGCAAGCTGCAGCATCCTCCCCGCGGCACAGCGGAATCGGTGACCCCCCTCCCCGGGGCGCTTCTCCTTCCTGCTCTGCGGCTCGCCTCGCCGCACAGCCAGAGGCGCTGCAGCCCGCCCCGCGCAGGGCTGTGCCAGGGGCCGGGCTGGGAAGCCGCTGGTCCGGCGCGGCGGAGGCGCCTCCCGAGGTCGGCCCTTGTCCACCTGCCCGGGCGCAGCCCGCCCCGTGGCTGGACAGGGGCAGGGGCAGGGGGCGGCCGCGCCAAGTCCCGCCCCTCTACCCCATTATCACTAGCAGCGATTACCCTAAACACTTGCTCTTTGCCTCCCGTCTCCCTCCAGGCATTGGCGCGGCAGCCTGTCAATCACCCCGGCACCCCAGCGCACCGGGCTCCGCCGTGCCACAGAGACAGGCGGCGGCGGCGGCGGCAGACGCAGCCCCGGCGGGAAGGGGGCCGGGGAGCCGCCGCCGCAGCGGCGGGATGCTGATGATGATGGAGGAGGAGATGCAGGCGGCAGAGGAGGGGCCCAGCCTCCCCAGGCTCTACAGGCAGAGGAGCCCCTACAGCGTCCTCAAGACCTTCCCCAGCAAGAGACCAGCCCTGCCCAAGCGCTACGAGAGACCCACCATGGTGGAGCTCCCGCACCTCCGGCCGGCGGGGCAGCCCTTCCCGCCCGCCGCCTCCAGCAGCAGCGAGCCGCACCACTACCCGGCGGCGCCCGGCTCCTACCCCAGCGGGCCTGCCCGAGCCGCCTCGCTGGGCCACCCCAGGACTCCCGCCCCGCCGCTGGGGCCCCAGGCAGCCTCCTCCTCCTCGGCCCGCTACAGCCACGGCCAGTCGGGGGCCGCGGCCAGCGGCGAGGGCGGCATCAGCAGCAGCCTGGAGCTGAGCGCAGGTACCAACTCTTCTCGGCAACTTCGTGTGGCACTTTCCGAGGGGCGGGGGGGCTGCCGAGCGCCTGGGCTGGAGGGAGGCGGCAGAGGGGGGTTCCCCGACGGGGGACAGTCACCCTGCAGCGTGGGGCTACACGCGGGCCGCCCCCTTCCAGCTGGGGGGGGCGCACCTAATAAGGGGGGAGAGAGACCCTGCAAAATGAGGCTTTACCCCCAACACTTGGGGCGGCTGCTCCCCTATGGGGAAAGGGGCTCAGCCCTTGTGCGCATCCCCCTCCCTTTCCCAGGGCTGCTGCTCCCAGCAAGCGGAGGGGACGTGCTACTAGCACTGGGAGGATGCGGAGCCAGGGGCTCTCTCTGCCCTCAGTGACTTGTACTGGCGTAATTATCTCTCGCTTAATAACTAAAGTTCCTACACACCCTTTGGTAAGTTAATGGTGGTACCTAACCCATATGAAACCTGCCCAGAAAGGACAGAGCCCTCGCTCTCTGCTAGGAAGAAGGGGCGGTTCCCTCTTCCCCCTTGTTGATTCCAGACAGCGAAGCAAACCTTTCACGCCTTGCCTAAACCTTTTGCCATCACAGGGATTAGTTTTCGGAAGGAAACCCACTCAGCAAAAGCTGCATCAAAGATTGCTGATGCCTTTTCTGTTAGGGCTCTCTTGAAAGCTAATCTTGATGTCTCAGAAAAGTGCTCACCTCCGATTTCTACTTCTGCACATCATAATGTACAGAGACACAACAAGGCTGAAATCTTCCAGGTGCCCAGGACATCAATGACTTGATTCAATGAAATTTGCAAATCAGGGAAGGAGAATGGTCTTGGGCTTTTTACCACGGATAGCAAATGATAATGGAGAGATTAAGAGGCTATAATGAAGAAAAAGAAAAATAGATTGCTTGCTTCTTTACAGTATCCTCACACACTGTAGAGAGGAACAGGCGATCAAAATAATTTTTCTCTAAAGGTGTAACATACTAAGATGTTAAATGCATATCTTTCTTCTAGTGATGGTTTGGAGTTAAAACCCACATAGATCTTGATATGCAACCTAAATTTGGCATCAGGAAATGGGAAATTGCATCTTTAAGCAGAATACAATCAAAAATGAATTACAATAAATCCTATATAATTGCATAGGTCATTCTCTTTAATGAGATTTTATTAACCTGACTGTCAGGCTTCTGAGTCAGGCAGATATTTTATCTTCTTCAACTGATAAAAGTGTCAGCTATAAACCACCATATAAATATTCATAAATCTACACATCTGTGGCAGCCTATCAGCATCATTCTTTTGGACATTAAAAGCATTCTAATTACTTTCTGTCTAGCAGAGCTGAAATGCTGCCTGTTATAGTATGTGCTTGGCAGGCATGATTGCTTTTGTTTGGCATCACAAATAGCAGCATCCTGTTTTATATACTGATGGTCCAGAAAATATTCAGGGTTTGACTGAACAGGATGAATATTAGGAAGCACCATCTGGTTTTGATAACATTGGGTATATTAATTCATCTGTTAATTTTTGACACATCATTGATTTATTTATTTAGAAAAATTGGATCCTGTTTTGGTATGTTGATGTTGCCTTTGAAAGAAATGTGATGACATTTCTTTACTAAACAGCACGATAGCCATATATTCTATTAACTAGACTGTGTTTTAATGCATATTTGCTCTCCAGTTTATCTAACACATTGCTACTTCCCTAAAATCTCTACAAATTTTCGTATATTACCAAACAAGTTTAATCCTCTATATATAGTCTGAAAATTAACTACTTTGATGAACAAACTCCATAACCCATGCCAGTAGATCATACTTCTTCCTCTATAAAAACTATTGAATTTAAATAATTTAACAGTATTATTTCACTGTTTTATGGTACACAGTCAAGCACCTACTGATAAACATGATACCTATGATTTCTTTACAGAAGTGGAATACTCTTTAGAAGATATATATATAACTGTCTGGTAAATAAATGTACAAGGCCTTATTTACAACAGAATGTTCTGTGCAGAAATCCTGTCCTTTGAGAAGCAGGAGTTTGGATTTTCTGCTATATTACTGAATCATACAAGTATTTAGGGCCTGTTCCTAAATTTTGCCATTGACTTCAATTCCACACACCCCACCCCACCCCCACAATAAGAATATTGTTTGCAGAGTTCAGCACTATTGAGCTCTTGCCTCATTGCCTGCTCATCCACGCCATACTTTTCATACAACTAGCCACACAGGCATGCACTACACAGCCTCCATAGTTGTATACTTTCTGAGCTAAGCAAGAAGAACCCAGTGCAAAGAGAGAGTGGGTCACAAGTGGGGCCAGATTAAGGCACAGGCATTATAGGCCCATGCCTAGGACCCTGCCTCCTGAAGTGATGGTCCACACATATCTATGTGATGTTAAGTCCAAGCCCTACTGCTGAGAGTGGGGACTGCCAACACCATTCTGGCAGACAACTGTGTGTAGCTATGGCTACACTAGAAAAAAAGGTGTGCATTTACAATGAGGTACTGGACATGTAAATACACACTTTTTTTTCCTGGTAGACTTGACCTGTATGTCAGGAGAAGAGTGCACTTAGCCTGGTTTATATACACAAAGCAGATATACTCTGGATACTGGATGAGTACTGGGGAGGCCCAGCTGCAGCTTCCAAGGGGAGAGGGGTTCCACTCTCACCTCTACTGCCCCCAAGGGGAGGGAAAGCCCTGCTGCTGCTCCCAGGGTAAGAGAACAGCCCTTTGCTGCCATTCTTGTCTCTCTTGGGAAGTAGAGGATCCCTTCCACCCCCAGTCACCAGACCACTGCACTGGGGTTGGGCCCTGTATTGGGTTGTATCTAGAGCCGTGGATTGCCTTTATCCAGGCTTAGTCACAACTCTGTCACATTCAAGCCAAAAATGTGTATTAATAATCCTTGAGCACACTTACTCTAGTAAGAGCAACATCATAGCCACCCCACTTACTCAGGAAAGGCCTGAGTGAATAGACCGACCTTGCAGTGTGCCATGAATTTCAGTAAAAGGGCTTTGCTGGACCAATAGACGAAGTGAATTGCAGAGTCAAGGGTTGTCACTGAGAATACTATACTGTCAGTAACCTAGTGTTCAAACTTTAGGATTATTACCTAGAACATCCTAGTTAGTCAAAAGCCAGGATGATGCAGCTGTAGAGAGGAGGTTTGTAAAATGAACAGAACCCAAGCCATGTAGGGATATAGGGATTAAAGTCATCACTTTGAACTTCACCTAGAAATCAACTCAGATGTTCTATGCTCAATACATGGACCACTATTACGCAAGCAGAATGCTGCATTCTTTACTAGCTGTGTTTTAATAGATGCTTTGTAGGTCATTTTGGACAAATCCAACTGGGAGGTAACAAAGGCCCTGGATCAGACAGACAGGCATAGATAACCATGGCAAAGTCCCTATTTGAGAAGACAGTGAACTCCTGGCCAGATATAAGTGGGCGGGGGGGGGGGGGGGGGGAAGAGTCAGACTGCTGCTACCTGAGAATCTAAGAATAGCTTAGTATTTATTAGAAACCTAATCTCCATTAGGTCCTTATTGTGCTAAACACTGTACAAACACATTGCAAGCGACCGGCCCTGTCCCAGGGATCTTACAATCTAAGTACCCAACAAAGACAAAAATATTCATTATCCCCATTTTGTATATGAGAGAACCAAAGCACAGAGACACTAAGGTTGGCAATTTCAAAATTACTAAGGGATTTGCCCCCACCCCCAACCATTAGAAATTAATAGGAACTGAATGGGAATTGGGCATCCAAATCTCAAGTGGCTTTGAAAATCTTACCCTAAGCAACTTGGCCAAGGTCACATAGGAGGTCTGTGGGAGAGCTAGGAACTAAATCCAGATCTGCTTAGTCACAGTCCAATATTTTGATCCTAAGACCATCCATCCTCTAGTCTACACTGAAGAAAAACCCTACAAGTTACCACTAGGGGTAAACATACCACAATACAGTGATATTCCATCAACTCACTTCATAAGAAATTTTAAGGTGGTATGTGAACCAATGAAGTTTGGGAACTTCTGGTGTAGATGAAGCAGATATTACACCCTCTATCTCATCTAAATAGTCCCTCAGACACATAAGCATAACTACTGTCTGGTCTTGTTGAGTTCAGAAACCTCATTCTTATTGAAGCCCCTGTATTGGTCAGGCACTGGGAAAATTGAGAAACCACAGTTTCAGTCCAGTGAAAACAAGATGTAGCGATGAGAGAGAGAATTGTAGCAGACCTGACATGGTATTATCCACTATTAGCCTGCACTGATAAGTGAAATAGTTCAGCTAGGAACTGTCATTTTTTAATGGTCTGATCATGATCTATTAGTATTTTATGGGCCTGTTCTGGCAAATCCTCACCTCCGGAAAAAGAACTCCTGTTGAAGTCAAAGGGAGCTTTGCAAGAGTAAAGACTGGGAGAATCTGGTGTAATAGAATTACATGGTTAGTGAATCTTAAAGTGGAGCTAAAGCAATACTAGAATAACACCTTTATAAAACTATTCAATTTTAATTTTATGCAATCATTTCAGCAGAACACTTCTTGGGAAATACGTGTATATTTCACATTAAATCAATTAAGAATCATGGATCGGTGTTATTCAATAGCATTCATATAAAAAACAAAACTTATCCATTTCTAAGTGACAATAAACTTTGCATAGTGCATTCATTTCTAACTGCAGTCTGCAAAAGCTAAAATACTGATTGCTACAATATGTGCTAAATGGGCAGACCTGTTTGTTTTTAATCATAAATAATGAATTTTCATTCTAGTATTTTAAGTCTCTTCTGTTAACTTTCATTTTTATAATAAGAATGGAGGAAATTTTTAAATATTTTTCCATATTTTCTGATATTGAGTTGTACTAGATGCAATACTAAATTCAAAATTAAGCCAATACTCTTATTTCCTTTACACTTTGTGCTATTGTCGTACTGAGTATGGCAAATGCACTCTAAATTTATAAAAATATTTAAGTTATTTTTGAGTATACTATAGACTTGATCTTTACTGATTTTAATGTACAATATGGTATTCCCCAACATTTATATTTGAAATGTCAAAATATATATTTTTTCTATCTTTTAGGAAAAATGTTTGTACAGTGTTTAATCCCATTTCAGTTGTTTCATTCATATTTTATCCCCTTGCAACAAGGATACATAAAGAGTGAGTAACTGCTTTGTCAATTGGGACCATGGTGATTAAAATGCAAACAGTAAATACAACTTCAGGTCTGGAATCGGATTATAGGATTAAAATGAATGAAAAATTGCTGTGCATTAGGATTTCAAAATTCCAATCAATATTATCCTTTGATTTTGTTTTCTTTTTTGCTAATGGAAGTGAAGAAACGAGAGAAAGATACCACATCTTGAGACTATTAGTGCTTAAATTTTTTGATTTTATGTCAATCAGAATGTTACATTTAGAAAGCTCCATTATCACTAGGTTTCCATTTCTGGAATTTATCTAGGTATTTATGTTTACATTGTATCTGGTGGGCTATACCATATTGTTTCTGGTTCATCATTCTAAGGGTTAAAGACAGCAGTACTTCCATAAGGTTTTAGTAGAGAGTAAACAACAACATTGAATGTGAGATTACATTGAAGTATCTAGGTATTGTGTAGTGTTGCTACTGGGGTACAAGGCTGAGTGCACAGTGCCTTCCATTACTTGAAAAGAAAGCAGGTGTTCCTGTATGCAGGGCCAGTGCTACCATTTAGGCAAACTAGGCAGTTGCTTAGGGCGCCAAGATTTGGGGGCACCAAAAAGCGGTGCCCCCAATTTTTTTTTACAGTGTTCCTATGCCCCCTCCCCGAGCGCGCGGTCGCCGCTCCACTTCTCCCACCTCCCAGGCTTGCAGCGCCAATCAGCTGCTTGGCGCCGCAAGCCTGGGAGGGTAGGAGAATTAGAGCGGGGGCGGCGTGCTTGGGGAAAAAGCGGAGCAGAGGTGAGCTGAGGTGGGGAGCTGCTGCATGGCTCCCCGGGCCGGGAGAATGGGGCGCTGCCATGGGAGTGCCTCGGGGGGGGGGCAGAGCTGCCGCAGGGCTCCCCATCCCAGCTCACCTCTGCTATGCCCCCTCCCCGAGCACACCGTCGCTGCTCCACTTCTCCCACCTCCCAGGCTTGCGGCGCCAATCAGCTGTTTGGCACCGCAAGCCTGGGAGGGGAGGAGAATTAGAGTGGGGGCGGCGTGCTCGGGAGGAGGCGGAGCAGAGGTGAGCTGGGGGGAGCTGCCGTGGGGGGGGTGTGTGCCTCAGAGCGGGGGCAGGAGGAAGGTGCAAGGTGGAAGTTTCGCCTAGAGCACGAAACTTCCTTGCATCGGCCCTGCCTGTATGTAGTAGCACTTTTGTAATGTTGGTTTTATTAACTGCTGGGGGTGAGAGGTTTTCCTACATTTTTAAAATAAAGAATGAGTGGTAGGAGAAAGCTACTATGTATGTTTTAGTATAGCCCTGCCTCTGGCACATGGCCTATACAGGAGCTTGTTTGTGGGTCCTCAGAAGCCAGCATGAGGCTGTCATCCTCAGTTTCTGTGCCAGGAGATTTCTCCCCCACCTGGATCCAGGAATTTTAAAGACCTTTATGCTGGTTTGACCCTTTTACCTTGTGTAAAGGGGCCAGAATGCTGGAGAGAATCCTAACCCATGTCATTTCAAATACTCTTCAGGGAGAGTTGTACTAACCTCACTAGGAGCAAGTAGATTTTTCCACGAATAGACAGCCTTGTGGAACCAAGAGAAGCACCATCTCTTGAAAGCATGTGGGGGAGTCTGCTGTTTTTTCATGCCAACTGTGTGGTGTTGGGCCTGGTCACCTTCTTTAAAAATTATGACCAAGATTTTCAAAAGCAACTAAGGATTTTGGGTGCCTACCTTGAGACACCTTAAAGGTGCTTGATTTTCAAGGAGCCTGCTGTGTTCATCACTTTCTGAAAATCAGGCCCCTTTCAGGGTGTCAAGCTGGACTCCCAAAAAACACAGACACACACACAGCAGTATTTAAGGGAGGCTCACGTATCTTCCTCTAGATTCAGGAATGATTCAAGTGCTCGCTCTTGAATCAGTGGAATCTGCTCATATTCAGAGTCCAGAGTGGAAGGAGGAGATGCAAGGTCTAAGCACAAGACCACGCACAGCAAGGAAAAACTCATGCCTGGAAGATTTGGTGGGAAGAGGGGAGCATGGAGCACAAAAATATCTGTATCTAACAGCAGAGGTGAAAGTGGGCTGGTAGGGGCTGGTATGGCGTACCAGTAAGGAGTGGCTGCTGGTACTGGCCAGTACACAGCTGACGTTAAAGCGTTGCCATGGCAGTGCTTTAATGTCGCTACCCCTTTTCCATCACCCCCTCTTCCAGGGCTGCCAATGGGGAGGGGTGCAAAAGGGGAAGCTGCCTCGAGGCCTGGCAATTTAAAAGGGTCTGGGGCTCCTGGTCGCTTCCATAGCAGCGGCTGGAGCCCCGGGTCCTTTAAATCACTGCCAGAGCCCCAGGCGGCGCAGGCTGGACAGTGTGGAAGGGCTGGCTGGGGGGGACTGACCCCCAGCCCTGCCCCTTCCGGGGGGGGGCAGAACCAGGCCCCCATACCGGTAAGTCTTATCTTACTTTCACTCCCGTCTCACAGCTTATGTTTTGCTACAAGACAAATATTTATTTGGCCTTACACCTGTAACAAATTGTATCAAATTTGTGTTTTCTTCCCCATTTTCTTGTCTTAGTCACTGCTTAGCACAGTACTGTTTCAGAGGGATTATCATCCCAATGCACTTCTGATTAACAGCAAGGTCACAAGGGTACTCTCAAAATAGAAGCAAAGTAAGAATGATTTTAATTCTCAATGTTACCAAAGTATTAGAGCGGGAAACAATTTTAATATGTTCAAAAAATACAGTGTAAACTGCTCTAAATCATTAAACTAGCTGTGTGTGTGTTAGACTAGCTAGTACAGTCTGACATATCTTTTGCTTTAGTTTGCTGTGATTCATCTTTTCTTCTGTTTCAGAGAGTCGTATGATTCTGGATGCCTTTGCCCAACAATGCAGCCGGGTTCTTAATCTTTTAAATTGTGGTGGAAAACTACTGGACAACAATCACTCTCAGTCCATGATTTCTTGTGTAAAGCAGGAAAGCACAAGTTATAGTGAAAGACAAGAGCAGTGTCAGCTGGGGAAAATGGTCCATAGTCAGACGTCAGACAATTTAGACATAGAGATGCAGTATATTCAAAAGAAACAACAAACCTCAGCCTTTCTGAGGGTTTTTACTGATTCCCTTCAAAACTATTTGCTTTCTGGGAGCTTTGCATCTCAGAACACCTCATCAGTAAATGATTTTGGCCATTTGGCAGATGTGGATCCACTTTCAACCTCTCCAGTACACACTTTAGGTGGATGGACATCCCCAGCAACCTCTGAATCCCATGGTCACCCATCATCATCTACACTTCCAGAGGAGGAAGAGGAGGAGGAGGAGGGATACTGTCCCCGATGTCAAGAGCTAGAGCAGGAGGTAATTTCACTACAACAAGAAAATGAGGAACTCCGGAGAAAACTAGAGAGCATTCCAGGTAAATATTCCCAGGCCACGTAATATTTTATTTATGTTAACATCAACTTTACTTTATGTAATATACTGTACCTAGATTATCGTATTAAAACTAGTTTTAAAGGTTATAATGGGGGTTTCATTAGCACTTGCCAAAACAGAGGAACTCATGTTAAGGCTCCAACCGTAACTTGCACAGTTGTGCCAGCTATTACACTTAATTTTGCATCATATACTATATTATCTGCTGATAAATGTCCATATGAACTGCTAGACTTAGACACATGTTGTGAATTCTAGATAGAATGTAATTATAACTCTGAATTTGCTTTGTTTGGGGGCATTTAAGTCATTGTAAGTAGGTTGTCATAGTACTTTAAAAGATGTGCTTTCACATTGATTGCCTCTGCCATTATTTAAATGGTGATTATAATTTGCAAACCTATTTATTTCCTCTTTTCTTAAAAAAGCACCTATTCAAAGGTCACGTGTCCATCCTTTTAACAAAGTGGATACAAAATTTAAATTGAACTTTATCCTCCTAAAAAATACACCCAAGCCGTCAAACTTAAAAACATTCCTCCCAACTCTTCTCACACATCTCCAGGAAGAGCATGGGAAAAGAGAGTATCTTTGCAATATGCCCTGAAAGTTGACTCTGTCAGACCAAAGCAGGGAGAAAGAGGCCAATATATGTTCCACAGTAGAAAATTCCTCACTGAAAACACTCTCGACTCTTTTTTAAACCTGAGGGCTATTAACACTTGACGTCAGCTGCGGTGTTTGAGCTGTGGTATTGCATAAGAACAAAATATCAAAATATCTTGAATCCAAGCCCTTTAGACCTTAAATATAGGTAAAAAGCAAAACCTTGAGTAGTACCAGAAACAAATGGGAAGCTAGTGAAGACTAAAGCACACATGTAACATGCTCCTTTTTGGACATACACAAAACTAGTGGATTGCAACCTTCTGCATTTGCTAAAGGTTTTGAAAGTTTTTCAGGTATAGTCCCATATAGAGCGCATAACAGTAATCCACCGTAGACATGACAAAGGCATGGATAACTGTTGAGGGCTGCGCCTGAAGAAAAATATCAACCTGCTAGCCAAGCACAAATGAAAAAAAAAAAAAGTATACTTGGCCCAAGTTGTTTGAACGTCCAGATGAAGATCCCAAAAGACCCCAAGTTACAAATCTGAACAAAAAGTGATCAAAGCAGTTTACATAGCTTTCACTCTTTCTCTTGGTCTTCCCCTCAGCTGCTAATGTCTCTTACTTATCTGGCCCAATCCTCAGTCAATGAGCTCTCACCTAGTGTGACTAACGCTTGGAGGGGCAACACTGAGAATGCCTACTCAAGGCAAACTGCAAGGAATAGGGCAGACAGTTCCGAAAAGTGGTGGTCTATTCTATAATTAGATTCACCAACCCAGCAACAAAACAGCTTCTGTAATACCACACTGGTTATCAAGAAGCCAAAATACAGTTCCCTTTAAGCAATACAGCCTTTATCTCTAATACCACACTGGTTATCAAGAAGCCAAAATACAGTTCCCTTTAAGCAATACAACCTTTATTTCCCATTAAGATAGCCAAGTCTAATATAATGAGAGATGATTAACAATCTTATTCACCATACTTAAAATTCTACCAATCCCAAGGAACTGGACACATTGCCCACCACCAGGTCAATGAATATTTCAGATCTCACCCAAATACATGCTTACAGCCAATCCTTATTAACTAAATCTAAGATTTATTAATCAAAAGAAAGAAGAGAGTTGCTATGATTAAATAAAAAATAAAAATAAATAAATGGCAATATACCTATCTCATAGAACTGGAAGGGACCCTGAAAGCTCATCAAGTACAGCCCCCTGCCTTCACTAGCAGGACCAAGTACAGATTTTGCCCCAGATTCCTAAGTGGCCCCTTCAAGGATTGAACTCATAACCCTGGGTTTAGCAGACCAATGCTCAAACCACTGAGCTATCCCTCAATATACATGCAGAGATGAGTAAAGTTCTTAGATCAGTTTCAGGGAAATCTAAGGATTCCAGGTACTGCCACAGTTGCTTTGCTATCAAGGAGGACATGAGTCTACATTGTAGTCCAAAGCACCCCAAAAGTTCCAAGAGCGCCAAGGAGTGAGTCTGCTTAAAAATCAAATAGAGAGGATGTCTTATTTGTTGTCCCACATTCTGACTTCACGCCAGTGTGGTTCTGCCAGCACAGAGGCTGACTGTCTAGTGTGAATCAGTGTGATCTTATCCACAGACTAGTGAGCAAATTCACAGCACGAGACACTCTCCTCTGTAGGTGAGCACATAACTCTGATCAGCAGAAGTGTTTTGGATGGTGAATCAAGACTTTGCAGGGTTTATGAGGGAGCCAAAGAAACTTTATCACAAGATTCTATAATTCTTTGTGACAGTATCATACTGTAATAACCCTCTGTCCCCACCAGTGCTCCACATTTTTTCTTTACTCTTTCATCTGTTGCAGGGAGTCTGTATACCATGGTGACCTGTTAGAGTAATGCAGGTGAAAAGATGGTTTAAGGGGGCAGTATGTCAGGAAAGAGACCATTATAATGTCCTATCAGATCACTAAAAGAGTGCTTAATGACTTCGTACTTTTTCCCTTCAATGCTGTATGGAACTGAACTGGTTCTGTTAGCCTCCAAAGAAAGACCAATACAATAAATAATTTTTTTAAAGTAGGCTTGATTGGGAAATTTATGGTCTGTCCTCAAAATGGAATATGACACTCCTGATGGCAACATTATAAATAAAAGATAAATGCAACAGTCTGTTCCTTCTTCTCTTCTATAGCAGTCTCAGAACAATTCTCTCCCTTTCTTTCAGATAGTGAGCATTTTCTACTGTTTGGTATGTCACCCCCACACTACCTCCATGGAGTTTCAAGGAGTCCGCATTCTAAAAATAGATGCGGCAGCACATTTCTAACGGGAGCTATGCAAAACACCATTTGCATTGCTGACAAAAAACAGAGGGGAAAGGGTTTTTCTGGGGATATACAAAAGCAATGAAGTTGTTACTTTGGTAGAATTTTTACTGAGGAAAAACTATACCTGGACCATTTAGATACAGATGGGGAAAAAAAAATAAGACTTTTTGCCACCAACTCCTCTCCTCCACCCCTAAGGTCCTACATTGCCGTTTGAGAGGTCCTCAGTCTAATGGCAGCCTTTCAGCTTGTAGTGTGCCCAAGAGTCAGTCGTAGGTAGACTGCCTGAAAGGATGCTATGAAACATGCCATTTGTTCACCAAGGAGTTGAAGGCATACAGAATAGGGCAAGGTACTACCTGTAGGTAAGGTTTACTCATGTATATTGCTAAAACTGAGACAGTTACAATGGTAAAATGGACAACTTATTTGTGAAGCTCTAAGTACCTACATGGGAACAAATATTTGATAATAGGCTCTTCAATCTAGCAAAGACATAACCCAATCCAATGGGTGGAAGCTGAAGCTAGGCAAATTCAGACTGAAAATAAGACATAACAGAGAGAGTAATGTACCAAGAGTTATGATGGATCATTGGCAAGTTTTAAAGCAAGATTGGATATTTTATCTGAAAAATGTACTCTAGTCCAATCACAGCTACTGGACTTGAGTCAGGAATTAATTCAGGGAAGTCCTATGGCCTGAGTTTTGCAGGAGGTCAGACTAGAATAGATGATCACAATGGTCCCTTCTGCCCTTGAAATACATGTATAACTTGGATCTGAGGCACGATATATATTAAGTGCCCCAGGGATTCAGTTCTTACATAGAGTCTCACAAATTATGAATACCACATACTGCTTCCATTCTTGCTGTGACCAAAAGGGAGGTGGCATTGATGAGTGGTTAAAGAAGAGGCCTAGGAGTCAAGAGATCAGGGTTCTCTTCCTGGCTTTGGCTTGCTGCATGGCCTTGGACAAACCACTCAGCATGCGCACATGCATGTGTGAAAGAGTGATACTAGGCAATTTATGGGCAGAGAGTTTTCGGGAGGCAACACAGAGATAGCCATCTTCTTTTGCCCAGCCACAGAAAATACTCCGGTTATTTCTTCACGGGGGAGTGGATGAAGAAATTAAAAAGTGTGGGGGACTAACAAGAGAAGGTGTGCACGGTAGCCAGAGGGTGAGCAGGGTAGATTGGGCAGCCACAGAAGATATGAAAAATAAGTTTTTCATTGCTGTTTTTTTTTAAAGCCTTGATGTTCACTTTGAATCACTGTCTCAGTTTCTGTTGATGCTTTGAACATTTTAATCTGATCTCTCCACTCCTGATCAGCTTCCCAGCTTCAAAGTGTGAAGTCATCTTACTAAGCAAACCTTGAATTAAATTAATGAATGTTTTGCAAGGACTAGTGTGTCAGAATACCCTTTGAATTTGTGTGGTATAGCTGCTCTCTCGGCTTTGCAACTTCATGGTTCTGGTTTAGTTTACTAAAACAGTCTGTTCCAAATACACAAATTCTTACACCATACACTCCTATTACTATACATGCTACAGTATCTTCTGCTGCTATGGGCCTCATTAACCTTATTTTTTTCCCCATGCTTCACATTGTTTGCATGGTAAATTCTATGGAAAGTTACTGTGGGAGAGTTTTTGTTGCAAGCCATGGAAATCAGAGCAAAATATGTAAAAAGTTATGGATCAACCTTGCTAGAATAAAGTCCCTTTGGAGATTTGTACCTCAAATTTAATTTTTGTGGGGGCAACTCCTAATCTTCTAGTTAAACTTATAGTAGCTACTGCCCCTTTCTACCTAGTCATCTTTATCGGCTCAAGGTTCTTTATTATTCATTAGCAATATAAATGTGTAAAGAGGTTTATACAGAGTGCCCCTGCCCTGAAGAGCTTACAGTCTAAACTGAGATGTAAAGGCTGAGGGGAGGGGACAACCAATCAGTAGGGAGAAAGAAGAAGAGAGGACAAGAGTGACAACAAGAGCAAGAATGGGTTTTCAGATACAGGGGCAACCTAGAAAGCAACAGTAGGATATGGATGTTTCAAGTTAGGGAATGCTTTGCCACCAGTTCTCTTGTGTGTCTCTAGTAGCATAGGGCTTTTGACTCCCACTATAGGTCAATTAGCCTGATCTTCTGTGCCCCTCTCCTGTTGATTCCCCTGCTCCGAATTAACTTTCTATATGCTGTTCTCAGTAAAATGTGTACTGTTTTCTTATTCATGCAGCCATCAAATTGCAAAAATACCAAATTGTCAGCAGTTTTGAAAACAAACATGAAAACCACGAATTCCTGGCAGATATACAGCCTTTTTCCTATACTGCTGTAACCTCTGGGTCCTCTCATCACCTTTTCTCCACCTCACTGCACTCCATCACTTTTCTTCACAAGCTGACACATACAGCTCCAGCCATCTTTTAGCTTCTCTCCACTTAATGGGTTCTTTACTGTCTACCCCAGGTCCCTTTGAATCTCAGCTCCAAGATCTACATTATTCTGTGAATGCAAGTTGTTAGTGAAATATGTTTTTGGACAAAAATAATACAATCCATGTTATTCAGAGTACTTTTCCAAATATATCAGGGTGAAAAGCAACTCAGTTTATCTGACCAAAAGTCTGTACTACCATGTACTTTCTAAATAGGGGGTTTATAAACATTGTTCATTACATCTTTTTGACAGTCAAGTCCCATTTCAGACATACCCTAAAATGAACTTAAAATGTCTTAAAATGAAGACTCTCTCAAGGTCCAGCAAGCAAGGACACCAGTCACTTGCAAAGATGGAATAGAGAAATCTCCTTTAGGGAAAATACCTAAATGAAGGTACTGTTGATTTTTTTTTGTCTGGAGTATTTAAAGATCGACAGTACCATATGATGGGAGGCATAAAATGGCAATAATGCCATACATCATTTGAACCTGAATGGCAGAGGAACACCAGTTAAATGTTTCAGCTACAATGAATATTACAGTGCTGAACACACCTTTACCAATAGGCATCAATGTGTATATATGCATGTGTGCACAAAGTTCTTTTAGAGTAGATTTTTTTCCAATTACTCTCATCCTGTGGTCAATGGCCCAGCCAACTACTCTTAAAGTGTGAAAACAACATAGTCAAAACCATCACAAGCAGTGCCCCAAAACATATTTTGTGCAACACAAGAAAGCAAACTGTAATACGGCTAGTTCCTTAGAGTAGCTGCAAAGTCTTATTACTTTGATCAATAAACAGTGAAGTTCCAACATCACCTTATGCATATCTTGTTTCCACAAAGCTTGTCTACCTCTCAGTCATCCTGTGAGTTTTGCTGAATATTCTAAAACATATGTATGACCCTGTTCTCTCAATTTACATTTAGTTTCTTCAAAAATCCTTCTGCTTTTTTACTAGCTCTGGGCCATAGTCAGGAAGAAGTCTGATATTTACCTGAGAGTTTATTTCTCCGGGTTGCCTTGCCACCTTTAGGACTTCCTCCATATCATTAACATTGTACATTAAATCAAGCTGGTGAATAAAGACAGTTGATCTTTCATCTTCCTAATGAGCAAGAAAATTAGAATTACAACATTGCAGAAGCCAGCAGACCCCCAGTGGCTCCTTTAAATGGGAATTCATCCCAGCCCACATATTTACTGCAGATATTAAATCATGGCAACCAACTGTTGCTTCTATGGTAGCTTCTCTCCCATTGGGTATCGTAAGCAGGGATCTCTGCTGTTAATCCATCATTCATAGTGGATAGTTTCTTAAGCCTGAAAAAGGTCAGATCTCTAGGTTATGACCTTGTTAACTCCCAGAGATCTAATTATTTTTAATTAGACTGATTTAAGTGACTCTTTACACTCACAAACCCCAAGCCATAGTAAAGTTTCAGAGTAAAGTAACTCTTGGTGTGGAGAGTTTAGAGAAAATGGCTCCACTTTCAGCAAAGGGAGTGTTTATTCTCAAAGTCATACCATTAGAGTCATAAAAGAATGCCCAGATAACTTAAAATTGAAGTGTGGATGCAAAACTAAAGTTTGAATTTTGGTGTTCCCACTGCCCTATTTGTGCTTTTTAGAGCTTTGTTAACATATGGGGCTTTGCTTTCTGAACCAGCATAACTAAGCAAGGAATCTTTGGCTCTGGCAGTTGAGAAGTCAGGGAAGCAAAAGGCTGTTTGTCCCACAATACCAGCAAAATATATGGTGGTTTTAGTAGTTATAATATGCCCCAACCATTTTAACAATATTAACATCCAATTTGGGACCAAAAGCAGTTCCACCTTTATGAAAAAATGAAGAATTTATGTGTGTTTATAAACATGAGTTTCAGCCACTTCCTTTCATATTTCTGGCAGGTAATGGGAAAGCACCAGCGTAACATCAGCCGAGTTTGATTAAAAAGATATAGAGCTGCATGTTATCAGCCTACTGATGACACCACAGTCCAAACAGGTTCATTGGCTGCCCCCATAGCCTTACATATATATTAAATAAGAGGCATAAATGCAACCCTGAATAACTTCAGAAGAGATCCCTCAGAAGAGATGTGCAATCATCCAGCACAGCACATGCATGCACACTCTCTCTTTCCCTCCCTCCAATCAATAGAAATGGAAACTCAAATGAGATCCCATCCACCTTGCTGGGGTCCCACACTGGTTCTACATAAACTCACTCAATGGTATTAAATGCTGCTAACAGCTCTAAGAGATTCAACAGGACCACCTGATCCTTGCTGTTTGCTAGCAGGGGATAATAAGCCAGAGAAATAAATTCAGTCTCCACTCTCCACCCAATCCTGAATCCTAATTTATAAGGATCAAGGAATTCCATGGCTTCCAAATGCCACAATGGCTTTGTCAACACCACCTCCACAGTAAGCTTGCAAAATAAGATTGGGCAATATTTACCAAGACCTTCAGTAGCAAGAGATGGTCATTTGAGTAGGGGCTCGAACAGTTATTCATCTGAATTCAGGTAGCATCTACCTTCTCCTTTAGAAAATACTAGCAATCAGCAATAACTGACCTCTTCCTGCTTGCTTTCACCTTCTGTGAGAATCATGGACCCAATGGACAAGTCACATGAGATTTCCAGTCAATGGTGAAGAGTTCTATCTAGATATTTACACTGCCCCCCTCACCATAGCATCTGAGTGCCAGATAGTCGTCATCTTCATGGATATTAAAGTTGCCCAGGACAGTTATTCTCAGTGATTTCAGCATCAGTTTAGATAATTTGTTCATCTTGTCTGGGAACTCAGCAGGGCAGCTCTGCACAGCTGTTCCCAATTTAACCCTGTCCTGAGAATCTCATGAAATGAACAGATACAAAATAAATATCTTCGGAGTGAGGCACATCTTCTGCTTGCAGTCTAATGGAAATAGTACAGATACAGCATCTCCCTTATCCACTCAACTCATGCTAAACTAAAATGTCCATCTGGAGAGCACCTTTTTTAAACCATCCAGGCCTTGCTACATTGTCCGGCCAGGATTTCAGATTAAGTCAGGCTTTATACAGGATTACATCATGGATGATGCTGGCTTTATTAGCCACTAAGCTTGCATGGAACAACACGAGCTGAAGGAGTAAGTCCCCATCAACGGAAGCCTGCCCTTCTAAGATGAGACCCCAAACAAGGCCAGTGGGATAGATAAATGTAATCCACTCTGCCATTGTCTAAAATAGGGGTTCTCAGGACAAATGTTTGGTGGCCTCAGCGTGCAGCCACCAACTCTTGCTGTGGGCTGCTCTCACTTGTTCCTAAAATACTTAATTAGCTTTAGGAAAAACAAATAAATATGCACATACTAGCTAGCAATAAATACATTACAACAATTTGGATGTATGTAAGTCTGTTGTGAAAAGTGATATTAACAAACAGATAAGAATCACTTTTCACAGCAGACTTACTTAGCCCTGGCAAGCCTAGGGACAAATTAAGCCCCGGCTTGGGGGTTGGGGGAGGCAGGGAAGCAGCAGGGGGCTGGAGCCTGAAACCCCGCAGCCAGAGCCTGAAGCCCCATGGCCAGGGGACGGGGCCTGGAGATGGAGCCTGCCGCCCTGCCAGCCCAGGGCTGAAGCCCAAAGCCTGAGCCCCACCACCCCTGGGAAGGTGGGGAAATCACAGACTGCCTGCTTCTCCAGTGTTGTGCCCCTGGTGTCTCCAGAGGGGGGCAGGGCCCAACCCCTGCTGGTGGCCCCAGCAACCAACACCAAGGTGGTGCATCCAGGAGCAACAGGGAGGGGGAGGTGCCGCTACTTTACCCCCCTCAATCACAGTCCAGGAGGCTGTGGCTGCAAGAAAAGCCCCTGGTGGCCCCGCAGCAGCCACATTTGAGAAACGCTGGTCTAAAAAAGGATTCCTCCTGTCTCAGCTTCTCAGGCCCATCCCACAGGGATTGGAGAACATGAGTCCTCCCTTTTTCCTTACCCAACCTATGGCAGCAATGCACAACCATCTCAACCACCTGAGCAGCTATTAAAGGGGTGTAGGAACTCCACAGGCAGAGTGCAAATGCTCCATAAATCACCATCTCTCTTCCTCCCTCCTTCCCTAAAAGAAACACCAGACTTCTTCTAGTAATACAAACAAATTAGTCCCAAAAGATTCCCCACATTAAACTTGGAAGCCTCACCTAAGTAAAAATAAAAATAAAATCCCATAGAAAGGTCTTCCCTTACAGTGCCCATCAAACCCACACCCAAGCAATGTCTCCAACTCACACTCTCCAATTCCTGTAGAGTCAGTGCTTCATCCCAGTCAGATAGGGAGGGTCACCAACCTCCCTTTTCCCTTGCAAAGCAGGTTGTGTTTGGAATTGACAAATAACGTAAGGAGAGATCCCCAGAAACATGACCTCATCCCTCAAAGCATCCCAACCACCTTTTAAAAAACAGTCACGCTAGATCATTTTCCCTTCCCCCTAAATAACCTTCCCATACACAAAAATAAACTTTTTCTACCACTTTCTCCTCCAGGTATCCAGTGCCTCAATTCTCTCAGTTACCATCAGACTTCTTTGTTCAGTTCTGAGGTGATGAGTGGAATATTTAGAGTGCATTTAAAGATGAACTACACATTTTTGTAACAAATTTTTCTCAGCTTCATCGATACATTACATTGCAGTAGCCAGACTGAGAAGGTCATTCAGCACATTCGATAAATTAATATTCTCACCAGTCTTTTGGAGCCTAGCTACAGTGGGGGCATTCAGCATATTCCCAAAGTTGAAGGAATTTCATAAAATTATTTGCATGTCAACTAAGTGTCATGTAGTTACTTTAATTTCTTACAAACATCTTGGTAACTAGCAAGAATGGACAAGTAGAAATCTCCTCATAAATAATCATCCACCTATTGTTGTTCAGTTACTTCAACAATATTGCTCTGTAGTCACCACATTCCCTTCTGAGGTACTACACTGGTGTGCTAACAGCGAGTAGTGAAGTCACCAGAGAAACTGAGTTGATAGAAAGCTAGCTTTCTAAGTTGCCACTATCTCACATAATTTTATAAGAAAATATGGGGAAGGTAAGACAAATTGAAGCTTGAGTAAGTTTACCAGGGGCTCTAAGAAACCCAGCACAAAGTACAATTATGTCTTCCTTCAGAAGGTCAAAGCCCACAGAGACGACAAACTGGGGCCAAGATTTTCAGGAATGAACAATGACATCAGAGCTTCAGTTCTGGGGTGTCTCGCTTGCGACAACTTGAAAGTACCTAATTTTAAGAAAGTGCTGAGCACACTTTTAGGTTTCTCAGGTTGGACAACCAAAAATAGAGCCATACAAAATCACTAGTAACTTCTGAAAATCTTGCCCTGGACTGTTAGCCAAAGCTACTAAGACATTTAAGTATTTTACCACTGTTATAAGAACAACCCCTACAAAACTGATACATACAAAACGTTATGTATTTATTTAGTGTTACAAAAGTCAAGCATAATGCTATTAGTTTAATTCTCCTACAATGATTCAGGCTCAGGAATAAAGCATTGTATCTCAAAAATACTTCAGAGTTAATCAGGGATGTGGCAGAATCTGCTTAAAAGAGACCCATAATTGAATCAGACCTAATTAACCCATCACCTCACGAGAAGAGAATAGGATGGTGATACCACAACTGAAATGGATGAGAGTATTTTGGTGGGAGAGGGAAGGGAGGAAAGAGAGTTCAGACTGTTTCCATAATGCCTGGTTTTGTGACAAATTTAGGAAAGAAAATAAACTAATGTTTATGTATTAAATGTGCATACTGTAATTAGTCTGCAGTTTCAGACACATTCCAGCGTGTTTACATGTTAATACTGAATGTATGATTTAAGTCCAAGAAATGTTTTCTCCCTTATGTGGTTTGACCTGTTTACAGGGTGCAGAGATTTTTTTCATTGTCATTGCTGCTGACCTAATTCAGACTTGTAAGCATTGTATTATTTAAATGGAAAACCTTTGAAAAGTAGTGGGCAGAAAATAGAAGAATCCTCAGATACCTCAACACACACACACACACACAAAATCAGCTGTTATATATTTATTGAATGAAATGACTGCACAAACCAAAAGGATGGACATTTCCAATTGTAAATAAATCTTATAGGCATTCACAACAGATATCAGAGACCACTGCTTGACTTAAGCTTAATGTTTTATTTTGTGCTAGACAGCAAATATATAGTAATTGCAATTTGTTTCATGCAGTGCCCTGCCAGACTGTTTTAGATTATTTGAAGACTGTACTTCAGCATCACAACCAACTTATGATACCTCAACCAACAGACCATCCAACAGAGGTAGTATATGATGAACATGAGCTATATATACTTACATTTGAAATTTCATTCAAAAGAAATGTGTAAGTCAATAAATCAGTAGGTACTGGAAGATTATATTTACTAGTAAAAATATATATAAAATCTAGCATTAAACTGTCATTTCCAACATGCAACAAGTTATTGGATTTACAGAACACTAAGAATAATGGAATAGTGCCACTACTAATTTAATTCAAAATGGCTCCATCTAGCGATGTTCCCTTCCCCCCCATACACACTATACTTGTAACATAATGGATTGTTTTTCTTTGATCTTTCCTCAGGCAGAGACATCTCCATTAAAGTCAGACTTAAGATAGTTGAAATTGAAATGTGGTTATAAAACTTCCTTCATATCTCAAACAATCCCACATTACAGACTTTGTTCTCTAGAGTGTCTCTAGCGTTTCTGATAGATTCAAAACAAAAGGATGGACATTATAAATGCTTGTCACTGAGTTGGAGGGGAGGGGGAGTTTTTTATTGCTGAAACATACTGTATTGAAAGCTCTGGAGACTAAAACCTCCACTTATCCAAAGAATAAATATGGCTTGTGTATCAGCTCTAGAGCAATTTTCCCTAATATTGCCCCCCCAAAATGCTTCAACCCAGACCTAGAAAGAACACATCTGGGGAAGATGGCTTTTGGTGTGTAAGCCTTTTTAGAATGTCCAGATCTGAAGTTGATAGCTCTCTTTTCCTGTAAATATTTTCAAACACCTCCACCAACTGATCACCACCCATGCAATTTAGAGGGAAGATGTGTAATTATTCTGCGCTTCAGACTTTGCTTTCTCCGATATACATGGAAGATACAGTGCAAGGAGTGGATGCTCAGCTGGTCCAAACTGACTTAAGAGGAGCTATGGCAGTTTTCACTATCGGATCTGCCCCAAAGAGTGTGTGTCACTTTGCTTCTCACTTTATTTTATTCCAAGTGGTTTGATTTTATTGAAAGCTGCATTTATCAGAGATCGTTCACAGTAAGAATTCCAAGCTCTCATTTTCCTTTCTCTCTCCTTTTTTTGCTTAACCAGAGTTTTTAAGCCATTGTAAAAACTGGTTGTTCTGTAACTATCCATTGGGAATAACTAGTTATGAAGGGAGAGGATTTTTGATTGAATTAAAAAAAATATGAAGAGTTTAATCTTTTATTCATAAGTTTACTCATGTATAGGCATAAGCATGAACTCATTTGTACTCTGAATCTTTCCTCCAGTATATGTTTGTTATATTGCTGTAGGATGTTGTTTTTTAGTTTGTTTTCACTACTGTCAGATGCACTAAAATGCATCTTACATTTATCAAGAGTCTTTTGCCCCAAAGTATTTTAAATACACAGAAATTAATATAGCTATGTCTGGATTAGAATATAGCAACTGTTTAACAGAGCACCTCAATACTACAGCCCCTTTAGACAGGCACCGAAGAAAAATACCCTAACACATTGTAGTTTCAGGAGGGAGGGGATATAGCTGGAATTAAGTCATGTTTAACATAGTTTCTCAAGTACAGTGTCATGAGGTCTTAGATGACTACATGCAATCAGGGCCTTTTTACATTACATTAATCAGCAAAACGTTTAATCCACAATAAACATAGTGGGACCACATCCAATTACTAACCAGGCCAGATCTTGCTTAGCTTGAGAGAGATGACAAGACCACAGTCCTAATTGGCACTGCTCTGGTTCAAAGGGCATACTTGGCATTTTTATGTTTTGCTAGTACAAAACACCCAATGTTTATTTTCTTCCCAGTTTATCAGAATTTTTTTATATACACCTATTAGTTTAACAAGTAAATTCCAATAGCCTAGAAATGGAGGATAACTTGCTTTATACATGAAGGATTATGAGCAAGTTACTGATAAAAACTGTGGGTCAGATACTCCTGTGGCCATTCAGTGGTGGAACTGGCCCAGGGAGGATCATCTCAGCATAAGGGTGATCCTCTAGTTACACAGAGTTAGCACACAATCTTAGACCATTCCCCTCCCTACTGCCAACATAGCAGAGGAAAGGGAGTGAGGCTTGGGAACAGAGGTGGTGGCCAGGATGCCCTTGCACCACAGTGCTCCTTGACTAGGATATCAGCCCCTCAGAGCAATTTGCAGATGACATAAGTTAATACAGGCTGCTGCAACATGGTGCAGAGGGCCCTGACCAGAGGCAGTGTAACAGGGTGGCAACCACCTCTCAAGAGCAGCCCCTGCACTCTTTTTCTCTCTAATTGTAGTTGGTCTTCAGCAACTCAGCCCTTTAGCTGAGTAACACACAGTCTGTCTGTGAAAACAAAAACAAACCCCATAGGGCTGAAGTCTTGTACTCAGTCCCAGCAGCCACCCAAGAGTTCCTTCTTGCTCTCATGGTCCCTGCCAGCAACTGCTCTGTCAGAGGTCCTGTAGTTTCTTCAGCCAGCTAGGAATACCATCCACACTCTTCCAGCTCTAGGTAGCAACTAAAATTACTCTGGCCCTGCAGCTCTTTTTATACTAGCCTGCTGAGCCCTGATTGGCTGCTTCCCTGCAGCCTCTCTGATTGGCTGCTTCCCCCATAGTCACTCTAGGCAGACTGGAGAACTTCTCTACAGTTCCTTTCTGGAATGGGGTGTGGTAGGACCCTGAGGCCTCCAGCAGGGGGCCTCTGGGCCTAGTCCACCCCATCACATGTAGCAATAGGATTAATAAAATGCCAAGGTTAGTTTTCAGCTATGATTTGTGCCAATGAGCCCTACACCAGGACCACTCTGAGCTTTTGCTGAGTTTTCACAGATTTACCAAACTTATTAAAAATAAAAAGTAATGGGTATCTGAGGCACAACCCCCCAAACCATCCCCCAGTAGGCTTTATAAATATGTGGATAATGCTGGGGAGAGGGGAGGGAATTTTATACTATTTTTTCTTAACTTCACATTGTGTACTAGCTGTTTGTAAACAAATAGTGTTGCATTAGGAGAGGGGGCCACAAGTGACACCTGCAGTAGAGTGCCCCAGATTCCACTAATTCAAAAGTGAATAGTATTTCAGTGAACACGTTTTCTTAATGAACTCCCATTGAAAGTGTTTACTGTAACAATGCTTTTATGAAGCAGGCCTAATTTGGTGAAACAGTGCTAGATTTATAAGTTGCAATAAATGTATGTAGCGGTAAAAGTGAATGAGTCTCTAGGAAATTGTTCTTTAAATACCTTAATTACTTTTGAACAAGTACATTAAAACTGAGATCTTGGGTTAATTAATTTCTCCTGTGCTGTAGAATTTTACAGGCAACAAGAACTAAAGTAAATTTGTTTAGGTGCAATTGACCAAAGTTGTCTTATAAATGTTGTATGGATTACAGAAATCCCCATAATTAGTCCCTCTGCATCGATTTAGAATTGGAATTTTAAAGCACACATAAATTATGAAGGCTAAAAGTAAGATGTGTTTCCCGTTGACATAGTGGCATTTGTGTAAAGCTATAATTTGAGTTAATGTGGCATTCATTAATAGTAATGAAGCTTTTAGTTTTTTACAGTTCAGGTTTATTTATTTTCTTTATATTTTTCACAGTAACACAACTGCTGTCAGGTTTTAGGTGTGTTCAACAAAAAGTAATACATTTATTATAAAAATAGACTGTAAAAAGTCATTTCTTAAGTAGTGAACTGTCGACTGCCATAAAGAGACCTGTTTGATCACACTCTTCAAAGACTTTTTTGCACATTTTAATAGATTAAGAAGGAAAGATTATATTTAAATATATCCCCAATCATTGGATCTTCACACTTTTAGCTTACCTGTTAAAGTCCAAGATATAAATAGCACTTTCTCAAAAAGCATTCATCATACCTCACTGGGTTTTGTTATAGAAAATGCAAATGTAATTTTAAAAGTCCCCATTCTCAGTATGAGCAATTGTTCACTTCTGTAGGTATCTCATTGCCAGCATCTGAGATAGTTAAAAGCATTTTTCTTTGCAACTGACATAGTCTTTACTTATTTGTCTTGTAAAATAAATAATAGAAATATTTAACTTTTCCAGGGAAGCAAGCAGTTGCTGAACAACTATCCTGTCTACATCACTAGTAAACAGTGGGATGAGGCTGTAAATTCTTCAAAGAAAGATGGAAGGCGGCTACTTCGATATCTCATCAGATTTGTTTTCACAACTGATGAGCTTAAGTACTCATGCGGCCTTGGAAAAAGGAAAAGGTCAGTGCAGTCAGGAGAGACAGGTCCTGAAAGACGTCCTCTGGATCCAGTAAAAGTAACATGTCTCAGAGGTACTGCATCTTTTCGCTCAGTGTCCACCATATGTGATCTCATTTCACCACATTGGCTCTGGCTCAATATAAGCTTTCAGCTTACTGCAGCAGAAATAGAGAGTGTTTTCGAGACAGATGACAAAAGTGGTTAGAGACATGGAAAAACTTCCATGAGAGGGGACATTGAAGAGACTGGGGTTGTTTAATTTAGAGAGGGGTCAAATAAGAGGCTACATGATAAGGTGTAGAGAAGGTAAATCAAATAATCCTATTTATCTTCTTATAATAGAAGAGCAGAGGGACATTCACAATACATAATTAACCATGGAACTCAATGCCTCAATATACCATTTAAGCCAATAGCTTAGTAGATTCAAAACGGGACTGGATATTTTATACGGATAAAGAGAACATCCATATGTAAATTAGATAGAATTTTTATACAATATATGTGTATAAATTTTATAAGGGATATAAACCTCATTCTTGAGGATGTAAACCAACATTAACTCAGAGGCAGGTTATTTCATAATTGTTCACTATGGGGTTTCTTGCTAACAAGTTGGACCACTGCTCTGATCTGCTATGGCAATTCCTATTTTGTTTTTCTGATATTTTATTAAGGCTTGTTGTCAGCATTTATAATGGTCCACATAAAACATTTTAACTAGCTTGGTTTAAAAAAAGCCCTTGGCATTAGTCTTAGTGTCCACTTCACAAATATAATGTCTATTTCATTCTTTTAAATTAACAACTTTCATAGACTACATGTGCAAAAAGTCATTCAGAAGTGATTGACAACATAAAATCTATGAAGTTATTAGTAAGCAATGAAAAGGAAAATACAAGGAAAACACCAGCAGCAGAATGCTTACATTTGAGACTGAACTTCTATCCAGTTAGATTAGAAGTAACTAACAAGGCCTGGCAGAGCAGACTTTTAATTGTGATATACTTACGTAATCACGTAATATATTTAAAACATTCTTTTTACATAAGCTCAGACTTAGGCATGGTGTTTTCTGCTACACAAAAGATTCACCAGATGTTAAAGCAACATAAAATGAATTATCAGAGCTTAAAAGTGGGGAAAATGCATTTCAGTATATGCAGCGTGCTGTAGAAAGGTCTGGAGCTGGACTCAGGGTGTCAAGTTCCCTGGAAGCTAAGGACTTAAAAGTTGAACAGAAGTGCATCAGGCTTTACTAAGATTTCTTAAATTTCAATTGGTAATTTATACAGGAGCAGAAATGTAATACCAACCCTACCACCACTATAGCCTTCCTCAGTTGTCAAGCCAGATTTTGAGCAGGGACAGAGAGACAATGGGGCATTGGTGATGCCACCTTCAGTTATACCTATTGGCTTTAACAGCATTTCGCATACACCTACCAGCCACCCCTTCTGTCACTGCACTCCCTCCAATCCCAAGGCAGCCAATGGGCAAGACTTCACCCTCTGTAACTTTATCATTTTTAAGCCACTAGACATGTACTATCGATGTGTGTACCCTGTAGTGCTCTTTGGAAAAAATGGCATTTCCATAAATAATTTAGAATCTTGCACAGGAGATCAAAATGTCTAGGGTCCATGTGCCTGTTAAACTGCTCGGTAGAGATTTATAAATTAGTATACCTTGGGTTGGCCAGGCAGTGTACGGGCAGTGCAACATTCTGCAGGGCCAGGGATCCAAATGAGCCTCTCTAGCCCTACCCATTTAAAAGCAAGGTAGTATAAGTGTCAGGGCCGCCCGGGGGGGAGGGGGGCAAGTGAATCCCTTTCCTGGCTAGAGGCGCCTTTTTAAATTTTTACTTACCCAGCGGCAGTCCAGGTCTTCAGCGGCATTTCGGCGGCGGGGGGCCCTTCAGTCGCTCCGGGTCTTCAGCGGCATTTCGGCGGCGGGTCCTACAGTGCTGCCGAAGACGCGGAGCAACTGAAGGACCCACTGCGACGGCCACCACCACAGACTTGGAGCGCCGCCCGGTGAGTATGTCCGCTCCCCCGCTTTGCCCCAGGCCCCCTGAATCCTCTGGGAGGTCCTGATGAGTGTCTAAGTGATCCATGGCATTGCATAATATTGGACTGTCTCCAGGGGTCATGGCAGGAAGTGAGAACTACTTATCTGTCTGCAGCCAGAGGGACTGATTTCAGAGAGCCATTTCTAACCTGCCTTACTGACAGCACAAGCTGTGAGAGCTAAGAAGAGTGCTTGAGGAATTAAAGGGTTTCCTTTTGGTAGGGGTAAAGAAATGATTATTCCTAAACAAAAGTGGTAGTATTCTATAACTATTACTTGTTTGTCATTCTTCCTCCACTCACCAAAGAAAAAAGATATATTTTCAGTCAGTCTGAGGCCAGAATTCTGTAGCATAGGGGAGTGTAGCCTTCTGAAATTACATGGCACATCCCTAGATAGTCTCTTCTGTAGAAGTCCAATGTAGATGCTGCTTCTTGAAAGAGATTAATAAGGATTTTGGAGGAAGAAAATGGACAGATCTGCTTGTAGCCCTAGTGAAATAGATTAGATGAACATTTTGGAGAGCAAGAGTGGGGAAAAAAATAAAATTTTCCTTAAAAAGGTTGTCCCTGTTGAAAGTGGCAACTACTGAAAGCTTACATTAACATCTATAAAAGTTTTAAAGATTTATTTCTTCTATTGAAAGATCTCTGGAACCATCTTTAAGTTTTAAAAAAGCCCAGCAGGCCTAAACTGTAGCACTGTTTCTACACAAGTAACCATTATCTTGAGCAACATCCCAGTTTATGAAACCTCATGCAAGCATAACTAGACCGCAGGGACAGTATTGCTTGCACAGATTTACAGGAAGAGGAATTTAAAACAGAAATAGATTCCACTTTTGAAGGCACAATGCTGGGGTAGCTATGCAAAAATCATATGTCCCAATTTTCCAACAGATAAGCTTGCAACTCAGGATAACAGCATTCCCTGGTCTCAGGATGTTGTGACAGTAATGAAGTTAACTTATACCACCTGTTGTATCAATAGCTTGTCAGTGTTAGAAAGTAAAATGAGAAATACCCTGCTGCATAGGGGAAAAATAATTGTGGAGAATAAATAAAAGTCTACTGCTGACTAAGATGTAGTGCAGCCAATAAATAAAGAGAAGTGCTTCCACTTTTAAAATTATATTTTGTCATTTTAAAGTCTATGTACCTCTGGTTTTGAGGTCTGACTAGCATTAAGAGTTAAAAACCTGTCAAAACCACTTCTGTAATTCTAATGATCAAATACTTCACATATACAAAAAAGTGGAAGAATAGTAGTTTTGACAATAAGAATGTGACACAAACATAGCCATTTGACATATGCATTACCCATTTAAATAGCCAGCTTAAACATGGCACAACTTGAGCTTACTTGGTTTCTCATGCATCGATAAACCCAGTGCTAGGCTGTGAAAGGGCAAGTTAGTCCCTGCTGTCTCATTTAGCTATTTCAATGGCCAATATAGTCTCTAGAACACCGACGTCATAGCCAGAAACATACAACATAATTTTAGAACTTAAAATGAAGACAGACCAAAAAGGAAAAAGGGTGCCAATCTGAAATAGTGTTTGAAACATTGTTATAAATTGCTGAAATCTGCAGATATTAAACTAGGCAGCAGCAGAAGACCATAAAGACCCATGAATATAAGCACAATAAAATTAAAGTGTATAAGGATTACAGGTTTCAAATAAAATGCATTTCCTATTTCATACCAACCTATACATGCATTGCACGTTCGATATCATTAAAATCTCTGAAATTTATTGTTTTATTTCAGCAAGGAGAAATTTCTCTGTAACTACACACACACACACACACACTATTGCATATGGTGAAATAAGTGTGCCTAGAAATAAAATAGGTTCAATTGGCATTATCATGGCATTTCCCATAAGGTTTTAGTCCTGTTTAAGTAGTCACAATAACACTGTACTTATTACTTGCTATAAGCGCTTGCTAGTTGGGCAATAATGTATGCTACATAGATAAGCTGTTTCTTATCACTGTCTGTTTTCCACAGAGTTCATTAGGATGCATTGTACTTCCAACCCTGATTGGTGGATGCCATCTGAAGAACAGATAAACAAGGTTTTCAGTGATGCAGTAGGACATGCTCGTCAAGGACGTGCAGTGGGGACTTTCCTTCATAACGGTAATTCATATTATGAAGGGATAGACCATCAAGGTTCACAAGAAGAAATCTTCAATAGGGGTATCCAAGATGGCTCTGGAGATTGATGTCAATGGAGGAAATCCATACTACAATAGCAACCAGTTAATTAGAAGACACTTTTCTAAAAATACTTTCCTTGAAGTCATTTAAGAATCCAAAGCATGTTTGAACTCATACTGCAAACATTCCAGCTTTTCCATCCTGTCCTAGGGTTCCAGATAACAGAGAGTGATTCATTTCAAGGTCTACCTATGGGATTCCTTGGTGCCTATAAATTGCAAGCCTTTCACAGAATCTTCAAAGGAAAACTGCAATTTCATTCATCTAGTTCTAAAGAAAAGTTAATTTTTAAAAAAGGTATCAAATGATTAAAGAAACAAAAAGTCACTGTCTTGTCTGCTGGCTGATACTGGGCCCAGTTCTGAATTCCTGGACAGAACTGAACTCTGGCAGAATTCCTGACTACTATTAGTTTTGCCTGAGTACGGGGTTTACAATCAAACCGAGAGGCTTGTGACAAAGGAAGTAGTCTTCTATGTTTTACTAGAAAGTAGTGTAGAAAAATTATAAAAGTTACCTTAAAATGTGGAATATTCCATCTCATGTTATGTCCTCAAGTCCTGAACAATACTTCCTTTGTCCAGCAATACCAGGAAATTAAACTTCCCTGCTAAAATGGCAGTGCTCATTGGCAACAGAATCCTTCAATTAGGCAGTATCAAAACAGTAACAGGTATTTCTAAACCATTAAAAATTTCTCCTTATAATTGATAGATATACCCCTACCCTGATATAACGCGACCCGATATAACATGAATTCCGATAGAACGCGGTAAAGCAGCGCTCCGTGGGGGTAGGGCTGTCCGCTCCGGCAGATCAAAGCAAGTTCGATATAACACGGTTTCACCTATAATGTGGTAAGATTTTTTGGCTCCTGAGGACAGCGTTATATCAGATATATATTTATCTAAAGTATTGAGCTAAACACTGCAATTTTCCTAAAAATGAGATTGCTATACCATGAATTTCTATTTCAGGAGACAATTTATTTTGCAGCAGTATTTTATGGCTTTAAAGGTTTACATTTGCATTTGTTTGAGCTATTGTTTGTGTTTTATGCTCATTGCCTGATCAGTTTCAAGGAATGAGCTTGTCCTAATATTCAGATACTCAGTGGTGCATGGAGAGAGGGATTCTATAATAAAAGTCCAATTTATCCTTTTGGCTATTGGGCACTTAAGCATGGGCTCCAGGACTGATTGAGAGTTGTAAACAAATATTTGTGCTAGAAATGAAGCTGATTCACAATGGAATACAATATTGGAAGCAGATACGAAGGTAAAAAACTCAATTTACTGGAGATTTTCAATATCAGGATTAGGGTACATTGTCACTGTAGGAAAGTTTTGAAAAACTGATGCACTCTAGAAACATTTAACGCCAAAGAAACACCACCCTCCCCTCTCATTTTCAGCATTTTTTCAGTCCTCCTGCTTTAGGCAAGTCAGGCCTTCCCCATCACTCCTGGATTCTTGAATCAGCTTTTTCCTGAGACAGCACTTCCTGTTTGATAGACATATTGAACTCCTTCTAGGTAGGTGAATCTTCTCCATCTTTGATCGCCTTTATCTCTACCTCATCTTTGCCTGTTTTCCTAAGTATTTTCCACCCCATCCCTCATCAAGGGGTGTGGGCCTACAGAAGATCTAGTCTGCCAACTAATCTCTTCACTTCTCCCCACCATACGGATGACTACTGGATGGGGAAAGCTAGACGCAACACTCTCCATAACAGCCACCAGGGGTCCCTCTGAACCAAGGTGCTCCTGTATAACTCTTGCTGGACCAAGGGTGAAGTACTGAGGCACCCTCTCAAATACTAATCCCCCATGCGATAATTTCCTCATTTTATCTGTCTCCTCTTTGTCTGCCATTGTGAATGGTTTCTGTTGTATGTAGTACCCCTCCTGTCAGTCAGTGAGAAGAAGCACATCATCAGCACAGTGCATCTATAGAGCAAGATCATGCTGTCCTTTCAGCTACTAACAGGCTGTACCTGGATGGTGTTTCAGGAAACAGTCTTCTGTACATACCTTTGTAGATACTGTCTAATACAATATAGGCTTTAGGCCCATCAACATCCAATACCTCTTAATTTTATTTTTTCTAATGTTTTTAAAGGGTTTTTTAAATCTTCATTTGACTTAGTTTTTAGAAATTAAATTTGTTATTCTAACTAGTAATTTAATCACATTGGGCGTGACCATGCCGTTCGTTTTTAAACAGAATCCCTTACTCTAGGCAAGAGGAGGTTCTGCTTATAGATCAATGGCACAAGATGGTCCCCTTGGGAAGAAGCTCAGCATGTATGTCCTTCCACAGAGAAAAGCTACAGCAGAATATTTGTACTATTGAACTTATACTTTAAAAAAAAAATTAGTAGAAGATAGTACGTTGGTCAGACAGTGCAAGTCTCGCAGGTATGTCTTTAATGTGGTGTCACTTGCCAGAACTACTTGGTAAAACATGTCAGCGTTATCCTGTAAATGACTATTTACAGCCTGAGTCAGCATTATACTGTAATTTTGTTGACATTATGTATCATGATGTATTTTTGTAAACATTGTGATGGCTTCTTTCAAATGTTTAATTGTATGAAATTAAAAATGAAAACATTTCTCTTTGAATAACAGAGAAAAGTATCACTTCATTAGCCGGCTTCTCTCAAATAATAATGTAAGGGTTTTGTTAAAGCAGCCAGTAAGCCTAGCTTTATTTTTAGTGTAAAGGGTAGTCAGTCTTCTGCCCTAAAATGGTTTAACTTCACAATACTGCCCTCTCCTATTGTGCAAAATAACCAAACTTGTGGCCTGATTTATCTATGTAAAGACTATTTATCTATGTAAAAGAGTTTTCAGGATCAGACCTATATATGCCAAAATTCTGCCCTCAGCTGCATGTGTGCACCGACCACTGAAGCAAACGGGAGTCACAGATGTGCGGAGGACAGAATTTAGATGTGTTTGTTTTATTTTTTTAAAGTTTTAGATTACAAAATCTGTCCTGGGTTTATAATGAACTATGGTCCCCATGGCCAAACTCACTTCATTTATAACCTTTCACAACTATTTATTCTAACCAGTCCAAAGCATATATTCTCATTGCATTGTAAATCCACGTGTATTACTGAGAACACATTTGCAAGAAACTAGGAATAAATTCTAGGGAACACTAGGGACCAGAAGTAACAGCATATAAGCCATTGCACAAATATATATTCATGTTAAAGCACTATGTTTTGAAAAGTATTGTATTAATTTACGGTGCTATATGTACACGGAAAATTTGGAACAGAAGGAAGTTGTCGCCTCACTCAGAAAATAGTCCTAAAATCGTTCTGGAAGATAGATCCTTGTTTTATATATTCTTTAATCTTGCTGTCCTTCATGTATCTACCCTCTCTGAAACTTTGTGTAGCAGTACTGCATACCCATTAGTGCCAATCTGCCTTTGCTCTATTTTCTATAACAAATAATTGTGGAGAAACTGTGATTAAAAACCCATTAATCCTAATATTTTTATTGTTAAGGTGTAGTTAATTCTATGAATACTTTCTATTGATGATTGTACTGTGTAGAGTAAATACCAATTTAGGGATAGCCTAATACCGGATACTGTATAACAAAGTGCATAGTGTAATATAGACTAGTAAGTTTTTGTGACAATTTCTATAGGATGTGTGAATTGTTTTCTATGTGGCAACACACATTTCTTTTAAAAACTTAAAAATGTTAGACAAATTTTTAAAGTCAATATTTTTTAATTATAAAAAACATTTGTTACTAGAGTTTGCTATTTCAGGTGTTATCCCTAATTTGAATATTGGTTTTATTATTATGTACCTCTAGTTCCATTTGTTCTGTTGCATAACAATGCACAATAAAAGTTTGTCTCTAATTAATTGTTTGCTCAATTTTCTGAACATGTCATTGTGTCAAACAACTATATTCACTCTTTGGACTAAATATTAATATATTTGTAGATGAAGGGCTGTGTTGCTGTCTTTTTGATTAAATGTTTTTATAGTTTGAATCGGGGTGGGGGAGCACAAATAAATACAAAGGTAAGTACAATATAAAGCCAAAATTCACCATGATATAATATGTTTTATATTTATTCATTGCTGTACATTGGAAGAAAATGTAGAGAGAGAACCTGACTGCAAACTTGTTCTTCGATTAAGGCTGCAATTTTCATAGGAAGGAGCCCAAGTTCCATTTATGTTCTGCGGAAATTGGGTGCGTCACTCCTTATGTGCCTTTGAAAATCACAGCATAATTTACTTTCTGTAAGGGAGTTACTGCCTTGATGACAACAAATGGTCACATATCAAAACATTTCTATTGAACTGGGGGTGAGAAGGGGAACAGACCTGCACCGTTATAGACGAGGCTGGGAACACTGCTTATTATTAAGATTGCCAAACAACTTCCCATTGTAGCACCACATTTTTAGTTTCTTATAATTTTGCCAAGCTTTAAGAGCTTGGGCTGAAATTTTCCATGCCAAGTGCCTACTTAAGGCTGAATTTGGAAATTTTCAGCTAACATAGTTCAGCCATTTCAGAGGGGGGGGGGGGAATACATTATTTTGCCCATGTTAAAAAAATCTGGCAACCTTTTCTTTGAACAGCTCTTGCAGCCCCGTGCTTTGGGACAAGCTCTTAAAATCTGGCAGGGGATTTGTATCAGAGATGTATTTTTTGCTGTTCCCATGAAAGTCTGCCCAAATTTGGCTGTTCTAAGGCTTTTGGCCAAGTTATAAGCTAGTTCAGACATGCTCAGTAGCAACATCTTCAATGTTTAGCAGCTAAACCTCCAGATTTTGCCCTTCCCTCCTATGCTCAAGCCTCTCTGATTTCCTAATGCTGACCAGACTCCACATGCATGCACCATTCCCTCAGAGCTCCTAAGAGTGACTGGACTGTGCATGTGCCATCCACATAAAAAGTGATTGGACATACGCCATCCGCTCACAAATTCTACCTGCACTATCACCACAGAGTGACTGAGCATGCTTCTTCCAGACCAGAGCTAGAGGGGCTCAAAGATTTTCTCTGGAATTGTAGCTACAGGCTGGGGTGAGGCAGGCCCCTGGAACAGGGAGCCTGTCCTTCCTGTGCTCTCGGTGCCCCCCTGCTGGCATCCAGGCAGTGTGTGGAGGAGGAAGCCTTGTGAGTTTAATAAAGGGAGGACAGAAGCTGGATGGAGAGAGAGAAAAGAGTAGATTGGGACATGGAGTCTGGTAAGAATGAGACTGGGGGCAGAGGAGAGAAAATGGGACTGGAAGCTATTTGGTTGGGGAGAAAACAGATTGAATGAGGAGCTTTGTGCTGCAGACTGGAACTGGTGGACAAGAAGACTGCACTACACCAACGCACACTGGGGAATTTTTAGCATGTGCTAGTAGGGTCGACATGAGCCAGTTAGTGTGCAACACATTGGTGTGCTTTAGAAATCATACCCCTCTAGTGCCCATTGCCACGCTGTGTAGACAAGCACTGGGGCTAGGAATCAATGAGGGGGAGGTGGAAGACAAAGAACTGAGAAGGAGCTGGGATGCAGGGGAAGAAGTAGGACTGACTGGGCAGAGAGACTGGAACAAGGAGCCAGAGATGGGATTGGGGTAGGATTGAGATGGGATGAGGAGCCCAGAGAGGGAGCCAAGGAAGGGGAGCCAGTAAGGGGGACAATGAGAGCGAGATCAGATGAGGAACTGTGAGTAGGGCACTGGGATTAGCTAGGCACTTGGGCAAGGAGATGAACTTGTGTGGGGAGGAGGAGAAACTGGGCATGGGATGGGAGATTGGGACTCAGATAAAGAGCAAAGAGGGGGAGACTAGGATTGGCTAAATAAAGAGATTGGGACTTGGAAGAGAAGAGCAACAGATTGGGACCAGGCAGGCAAGGAGCATGGGATTGGTTGAGGAGCCAGGGCTGAGGAACAGACAGAACTAGGGCAGTGATAGGTTGGAGGTGATGGGGAAGGAGGGAGAAAAGGCTTAGGAAAGCAGAAAAGTCTGTTCCCACTAGATCACATTCCCCTCCAAAGCCTGGAATGGAATTCAAGATTCCAGAGTCTCACCATTCCCCCTCTGCTTTCAGCAAATATCTGTGCAACCCACTGCTAAAGTCTGTCTCATCTGCCTCTAGTGCTGGTCCACAAAGAGGATGACAACCTACTACTGCTGTGAGTTACTCTATTGGCTCAAGTGAAAGAGTCTGTGCAGCGGAGCTAAAGGTTCCAGCTCTGCTGATGACCCATGTCGGTGTCAATACAATGCTACATAAGGGAATTTCTGTCTTCATTTTGCTTTTTATACACACCAAAAAACTTAACATCAGTGTTGTAAAGTCAAGGACTCACCAGTTAGGTAACCTTAAGCCTGACATTTCCTAACTGGTGAGTGCTTGACTTTGCACCCTTAATTTTCTTTTAACATAGGTGGTGTGTGGGTGTGATTACTTTATATAGCTGTGAAACCATTTGCTGAAGTAAGATGAGGCCATTACGGTTTCCACGGAATTGAAAGGGGAAAGCAGAAACATACATCTGCACTTTATGCTGATGAGACTCTGCTGCTGGTATCCAAGCCAAGGCCTTAGTCCCTAGATCATAGAACCATAGAGTTAGAAGGGACTGCAAGGATCATCCAGTCTAACCCCCAGCCAAGATGCAGAATGTGTTGAGTCTAAACCATCAAAGACAGATGGCTATCCAGCCTCCTTTTTTAAACCTCCAGCAAAGGAGCTTTTATGACCTCCCTAGGCAGTCTGTAATAGTCTTCCAACAGATATCAGGGAAGTTAAAAAACCCCATTAATACTAGCTCAACTGTGTTAACTAATATTGTTACCTGTTTGTAGAATGCCTCACCCACTTCCTCTTCTTGTTTGGTGGTCTATAACAGATCTCCACCTAACCGCTACTATTCTGTTCCCTTCTTATCCTCACCCAGAGACTCACAGTAGGTCTGCTGCTTACTTCCTCTTGGAACTTCTAAGTGCATGCATTCTTGACATACAGCACAATGCATCCTACTTTTTTCCCATATCTATCCTTCCGGAATAAGTTATATCCCTCAATGCTGGTACTCCAGTCATGGGAGTTGTCCCACCAAGTCTCTAATGCTAATTAAGTCATAATTTTTTTTCATGTACCATGACTTCCAGTTCCTCCTTCTGGTTCCCCGTACTCCTTGCATTGGTATACAGGCATTGTTTTACCTGTCTTCATCCAAACCTATGAGCTGTATCTAGAAAGAACAAAATATGGACAATCACAAATCCTATTTTTCAGCAGATGGATATTATTTGTATTATGGTAGCACCTAAGACCTTATTGTAGCAGGCACTGTACAAACACCTATTGGAAAGAGTCCATGCCCCAAAATAGCAAACAATTTAGCTTATAATGGAACAGAGGAAGTAGAAAGAAAAGAAAAAACACACAAATGGGGAATAGTTAACTGTTAAATGAGGCAATCTAAGCCCATTGGTCATGGACACCCCCCTACACACACACACACCTACCCTTGGTTAGCTGGAAGTGTAGACTGTTTCTTTTTGCCTCTTGGGACTTTAAATGGTCTTAAAATGCATTCACACAATAGTGGTTTTGAAATGACTGATATGATCAAAAGATACTGTGTGAAGCAGGAGATGGAGGTATCTGGAGAACTGAACAAACAGGCAGATTTATCATTGACCCTTGGTAAAATATTTAAGTGTAATTTTTATCCCCACTTCCTTTATGTGCATACCCCCTTTCCTCTCTCTAGCCATATTCCTTATTTTTGAAGTTAGAGCTTGGATAAAGTTTCCATGAGTGCCTACGTGAAAACGTGATGCCTCATGTTTAAAAATTTTTAGTGGAGGGGAAGTGAAGAGAGTTCATGTCTACAGAGAAACTACATCTGCCTATAGATAAGAGGAATTTCTGTTTCCCAGTATTAGAATACATTGCAATGCCTTCCTCCCAGAAACAACTCTCAGTGGTACCCAGACATATCACAATGCCCTAACTTAGCTCCATCTAAGGCCTGGCCTACAATAAAAACTTACGTCGAAGGAAGCTGCCTTAAGTCGACCTGTTAACGTATGTGTCTACACTACCGGATCCTTTACGCCGACCTAAATTGCCTCGAATGTCAACTTCTGTAATCCACCTCTGTGAGAGGCGTAGCACTTAATTCAATTTTCATGGGTCGACTGCAAGGTAGTGCAGATGCAGCGTTGTGTAATTCGACTTAATTGGCTTCCAGGCAGTGTTCCACAATGGTCATCTGTGACCGCTCTGGAGATCATTCTCAACTCTGCTGGACTGCCGCCAGGTACAAAGGAAACAGCCCCTCCCCTGTTAAAGGCCCAGGAATTTTTGATTTCCCATTTCCTGTTTGACCAGCATTGGGAGCATGCCAGCTTGAGCACAGCTGATCATGGAGACTGCACGCAGGCAGAGCTCCAATCCAGCAGAAGAAACGCTGACATCTATGCAAAGATCACTCGTGGAATGGGGGAGAAGGACTACATGAGGGACACAGCAGTGCTGTGTAAAAATAAAAGAACTTCGCCAAGCGTACCAGAAGGCAAGGGAGATAAACAGTCGTTCTGGTGCTACACATGCCAGTTCTACAACGAGCTGCATGCAATTCTTGGGGGTAACCCTACCAGTACCCCCACAAGCAATGTGGACACCTCACAGGTGTGTGAGTCTAGTGACAACAAAGAGGATGATATGGTGGATGAGGAAGAGGAGGAGAAGGAGAATGTGAGACAGGTGAGCGATGGATCTACTCCCCCCCCAGAGCCAGGAAATATTTTTAATTCTGGAGTCCTTTGGATCGCAGGACATCACAGTGGCCAACCGTGATGCTGGGAAAGGGACCTCTGGTGAGTATACAATTACAATCAAAGTCTAGTTAAACTTTAGTGGGCACACACATTCAGTGATATTGTATGTTTATTGTGAAGAAAAAGCAAGGTGCTATGGTTCTCTGCTTACAAGAGGCCGCTCCAGCTACGCAGACGGTGGCTCCTGGAAAAGACTATGTGGACTGGGATCCATGGAGGATTCCCATGCTATATCTCTAGGAAAGTTTCATGGAGGTACTCTGCAATCCTTTGCAAAAGGTTTCTGGTCAGGGCAGTCTTATTTCTTCCACCATGGTAGAACAATTTGCCATGCAACTCCTGAATTAATTCTGCTGTCATCATTGTGGTACACAGCATAGCAACATAAGGACCGGGTCTATACCCAGACGCTTGCAGCATCTCCTTCCTTTCCACCTCTGTTACCCTCAGGAGACTGATATCAAATGGGGTCACCTAGGGGAAATGGGGGAAGTTCTCATTAAAAGTGCTCTTACAAGAAAAAAAAAAAAAAAAAGAAGCATGTAGACCCACCCCATCCCTCCCACGTTCCAGATCGCCAAACCACGCAGCCGCTAATGTGCCTTTACTGTGCTCAGCATGGGTTAGCAGATAGTTTAAGTGACTGATAGGGGACTGAGGCCCCACGAGAGATTCTGCAATTTGGGAGTGAAAACGTTCCCACCCCTTTCCCTGTTCGTAAACAGCTTCCCGTACTGCTAGGGGGAAGGGCCATTATTCGACTAGCTACCTCTGCTCCCGACATGAACCTGCCATAAACTTCAGTAAAAGCAGGGCCGGCTCCAGGCACCAGCTTAACAAGCAGGTGCTTGGGGTGGCTAAGGGAGAGGGGCGGCATCTGTGGCAATTCTGGGGCAGCAGGTCCCTCACTCCTTCTAGGAGCGAAGGACCTGCCGCGGCTTTTTTTTTTTTTTTTGCTTGGGGCAGCAGAAATGCTGGAGCCGGCCCTGAGTAAAAGTGAGGTCACCCATGTCTCAAGGGAGTGAGGGGGGGTACTCACCATGGCTGGAGCAGCAAACAGCACAGTGAACGGTTACGGATTCTGATTATGTTATGGCTTGCACCTAGTGTAATAAGCAGTTTGGTTTTTTTTTTTTTTATGAAAACGGCCTTCCTATGGAAATATTTTATTCATGTACAATGGCGCCTTTATTTTTTTCCATGACTGACAGCTGGAAATGTGTCCTTTGACATGTCAACACCTGAAAGCAGACTTTCACTGATTAGGAGGAGGAGAAAGAGAATGCGGGAGGACATGTTCACCGAGATAATGAACGACTCTGGGAGAGCTGACACAGAGCTGAGAGCGTGGAGGATTTCACTGTCTGAGAAGTTAGACATGGAGAGCAGGAAAGCTTCCAATGAGCGAAAGCGTGCAGTGCAGGATGAGATGTTTCAGATTATGAGACCAAGCAGACATGTTGAGGTGTCTGGTTGAACTGCAGGAACAGAAGCAGGAGGGTAGAGTCCCTCTGCAGACCCTGGTAGACAGCTAGCCAGCATCGCCTGGCACAGAATCACCCTCCCCAAAGCGTTCCATGAGGCATGGGCAAAAAGTCCATTATCCCTTTCACTTAATTCAGGGGGAGGGTACAAGGAACTGAAGGCGCCCATTCACAGACCTTTGATGGTCTAGAATGAGGTGTTATGTTACACAGCTGAAAATGTTTCTTCCATTCCAACTTTACAATCCCTTTTCCGCAAGGTTATCATTCTCTCTCCCCCCCCCCCATTCTCCCTCTTTACTTATGTTTGTTAAATAAAGTAAATGGATTCAAGAAATAAATGTTCTTTATTGAGTAGAAGCAGTGGGCTTGGGCAAGGGGTTGGCTTTACAGGGACAGTGATACAAACTAGGTGAAGGTTTGGGAAAGCACAATGCAGACAAGCAGCTCACATTACTGAGACTCATTGTTTGAAATGGCTTTTCAAAGCCTCGCAGATATGCAGCGCCCCTTGCTGTGCTCTTCTTATTGCCCTGGTGTCTGGCTGCTCAAAAATGGCTGCTATGCAATCTGTCTCAACTGCCCACCCCTGCAAAAAAATTTCCCCCCTTTTTTTCCCCCCACAGATATTATGGAGCACACAACAGGCAGCTGTAATCATGGGGATTTTCTCTTCACTAAGGGTACGTCTGTCTATACTTACTCCGGGTCCCGTGGTAAGCAATCGATCTTCTGGGATCGATTTATCGTGTCTTGTCTAGATGCGATAAATCGATCCCGGAAGTGCTCACCGTCGACGCCGGTACTCCAGCTCCGCGAGAGGAGTATGCGGAGTCGACGGGGGAGCCTGCCTGCCATGTATGGACCCACGGTAAGTTCGAACTAAGATACTTCGACTCCAGCTACGTTATTCACGTGAAGAGAGTTCATGTCTCCAGAGAAACTACATCTGCCTATAGATGTAGGCATAGATTCACGTAGCTGAAGTTGCGTATCTTAGTTTGAAGTGGGGGGTTAGTGTGGACCAGGCCTTAGGTCCAACCTTGTTAGTAAACTTCTCCAGCACCCTTTTAAATGACCGAAGGCACATTCAACCACCATTCTCCATTTGCTGAGCCTATAGTTGAACCATTCCTTACTGCTGTCCAGATGGCCGGTGTATGGCTTCATGAGCCATGGGAGTAAGAGGTAGGCTGGGTCCCCCAGGATAACTATAGGCATCTCAACATCGTTACTTGTTCATTTTGAGATCTGGAAAGGAAGGCCCAGATTGCAGCTTTTTGAACAGACATGAGTTCCTAAAGATGCACGCATCATGAACCTTTCCCAACCATCCTGCATGGATGTCAGTGAAATGCCCTCTGTGATCCACCAGCATTTGCAACACCATTGAAAGGTATCCCTTTTGGTTTATGTACTCTTTGGCACAGTGGTCTGGTGCCAAGATGGGGATATGCGTGCCCCACCGCAATTAGGGAACCCCATTGTGGCAAAACCATCCACTATGTCCTGCACATTTCCCGCACTCACTACCCTTCGTAGCAGAAATCGATTAATGGTCCTGCACACTTGGAGCACAGCAGCTCCCTCGGTTGATTTATCTACTCCAAATTGATTCCCCACTGACCGGTAACTGTCTGGCGTTGCAAGCTTCCAAATAGCGATCGCCACTCGCTTCCACTGTCAGAGCAGCTCTCATTTTTGTGTTGCTAAACTGCAGGACAGGGGAAAGCTTTCCAAAGTTCCTGGAAGGTGGCCTTCCGCATTCAAAAGTTCTGCAGCCACTGCTTGTCATCCCATACCTGCAAAATGATGTGGTCCCACCAGTCAGTGCTTGTTTCATGGGACCAGAAACAGCGCTCAGAGTGCAGCTGCTCTGTGACTGCCAGCAGCAACTGTGAATTGTTTTTTTCAATGGCTTGCAGCAGGGCTGCTTGCAGGACATCGCTATGTTCCATGCAGCGGACCCTACTTGAGCTCTGGAAATACTGCAGGAGAAAGCACGAGGTGTTTGAGATGCTCACAGCAAGAGTGCACAACGGAGCAGCTCCATGCTTCTGGGGTTATGGCATATGCATGGCAGTTTTAAGGCGCAAAAACCACTGGGTTGTTTGCCATTGATATGAGGGAGGGAGCACAGTGCATGATGGGATGCCGACGCAATGTTCCCATTCTCCCCTGCGACAATGTTTTGCTCCTATGAGGCATTGCACAAATTTCCCAAAACACACTGCGGCAAGCTGCACTTTGGGATAGCTACCCACGATGCAATGCTTTGTGCATTGATGCAGTCACTGCTAATCAGGATGCACTCCATCGAGACAATGAGCATGGTGTGGCCATGCACAATCGACTTAATTAAAATGCAGGCTTGAGGTTGAATTAGGTAAAGTCAACAATTTTGTAGTATAGACAAGCCCTAAGATGGAAACATCTAAGCTCTGTCCCGCTCTTGGTGCTGGACACCACACCTTAGATATTCTCACACAAAAGCCTTTAGAGTTCAGTGTTTGTAGGGCCAATTTCAAGAACCTTTTCTCTATTCTGCCCCTTATGCTTTGAAAGAATTCGCAAAATCATCACCTTACCCTGTTCCAAATCTCTCCTTAAAACCTACCTTTGCTGGGAGTTCTACAAAACAGCACTGTTTGGCATTATTTAGGCTGGCAATCACTACAGAGACAACTGGGCCTCTACTCTTACCTGTCTCTACTGTTACTTTGTCATCCTATTTCCTTATCCGACAATCCCTTCATCTCTTTACTGCTCACCCCAATTTGTCAGTTTATTCATCTATTATATGTTGCCTATAATATGTAGAATGTGAGCTCTTGGCGGCAGTAACTAATTTTTGTTATTTGTTTATACACCACGTAGCACAAATTGGCTCTAAATTCTTAGGGCTTGGCTACATTTACAAGTTAGAATGCACTAAAGCAGCCCAGTGTGCTCTAACTCATGACGCGTCCACATTTGCAAGGCTCGTAGAGCGCTCTGACTCCGCAGCTAGAACGCTCCTGGTACTCCACCTTGACGAGTGGAATAATGTCTGATGCGCCCCTGCTGGAGTGCCGCTGCACAAGTGTGGACGCCCTGGTCTGTTAATGCGCTCTGATCGGCCTCTAGAAGTATCCCACAATGCCTGTTCTAGCCACTCTGGTCATCACTTTGAACTCTACTGCCCTGTCCTCATGTGACCAATTGCCTGACCCGCCCTTTAAATTCTCTGGGAATTTTGAAAATCCCCTTCCTGTTTGCTCAGCCAGGCAAGGAGTGATGTCAGTGAAACTTTCAAGGTCACCATGCCTCCATGCGCCAGGCGATCTCCAGTATGGAGCAATGGCAAGGTGCTGGACCTCATCAGTGTTTGGGGGGAGGAAGTTGTCCAGTCCCAGCTGCGTTCCAGCCGTAGGAATTACGATACCTTCAGGCAGATATCAAGGGATATGATGGAAAGGGGCCATGACCAGGATGCATTGCAGTGCAGGAGCTGCGGAATGCCTACCACAAAGCCTGTGAGGCAAACCACCGCTCCAGTGCTGCCCCCGCGACCTGCCGTTTCTACAAAGAGTTGGACACCTCCACTCCGAGTACCACCACGGACACTTCAGAGCCCAGTTCAACAAGGCAGGAAGAGGAGCAAAGCAGGAGTGAGGGTGCTGAGGCGGAGGAAGACACCCCGGAATCCCTAGATGCATGCAGCCAGGAGCTGTTCTCAAGCCAGGAGGAAGGTAGCCAGTCGCGGCGGCTGGTGCTTGGGGAAGGACAAACACCAGAGGAGGTTCCCAGTAAGCAGCTTTTATTTTGGGAAGGAAGTTATTCTGTGCAGGCTCTTTGGGCGAGGAGGGTTAGGGCTGCATGCATGCCTAGATGCAGAATAGGGCATTGATGTGCTCTCTCATCACGGTAATCAGCCTCAGTGATCTCTTCAAAGGTCTCATCCAGAACTTGGGCAACCCGTTTGCGCAGGTTTCTTGGGAGAGCCACTATGGTCCTTGTCCCAGTCAGGCTAACATGTCCGAGCCACTGTGCTGTGAGAGGCGGGGGGACCATTGTCGCACACAGGCAAGTTATATATGGGCCAGGGCGGAAGACTGTGTAGACTGTGCTTGCCCTCCTTAAGTACAGGGGAATCATTGCTCTGTCTGGTGTGAACAATGCTGCCTCTGCTAAGTGTTGCATTTTGCCTTTACAGATGCAACCTTGAGATCTCAGCCGTCCATCTCATCACTGGCCGAGAGGCTGCAAAGACTTGGGAAAAGACCACGTAGAAGCAAAGACGACATGCTGCATGAAGTAATGCAGCAGTCACTTAATGAGAATCTAAAAGTGCAGGAGTGGAGGGAGACTGAAAGGAGAATCCGCCAGCAGAGTGAGGAGCGCCCGCACAAAAGCGCGGGGCTCTGGCAGCAAAGCATGGAGCGGCTGATAAGCATCATGGAGCACCAAGCGGACTCTCTCCAGGCGCTCGTAGCCATGCAGACTGAGCACTACCGTGCCCGCGCCCCCCTCCCCGAAGCTCTTGTCCCAAAACTTTTTCCCTTGTGCCCCCATGTCACCTCAAACCCACTTTCCCCAACATCTGGGTTCTTACTGCCACCAGTTGCCTCCAACACCTGTAGCTTCACAACCCAGCCTTGAAAACTATGACCCTTACCCACGACACTCAACCCCCATCACCATGCAATATAGCCATCCTGAAGTGCAGCACTCATTGCACAGCACTCCAGACAGGAAGGCTGAGTATAACAGGACATACCCAAATCTGTGATTGTACTGTTCCCAACCCCACACCTTGCCCTTTCTGTTTCCCAAGCAGTTGTGTTTCTTTTCAAAAAATGAATTTTCTTTTCAATAAATGGATTTTTTGGCTTTGAAAACATTCTTTATTATTGCATAAAGTAAAAGATACCTTAGCCCAGGAAAGCAACAGGCACTGCAAGTCAGCATAGCAAACACAGATTCCTACTAACATTGGAACCACAGCACTTCACTCCCGTGCAGGGCACCAAACATTACTAGTAGCTTTCAGCCTCAAATTACTCCCTCAAGACATCCCTAAATCCTTGTAGCCCCGTGCTGGGCCCCTCTAATAGCCCTGCTCTCTGGCTGTTCATATTCAGCCTCCCAGTGTTGAACCTCTGAGTTCCATGCCTGAGTGAATCTTTCACCCTTCACTTCACAAATGTTATGGAGAGTACAGCACGCGGATATAACCATGGGGATGCTGTCATCGGCCAAGTCCAGCTTCCCATACAAAGAGTGCCAGCGGCCCTTTAAACGGCCAAAAGCACACTCCACAGTCATTCTGCACCGGCTCAGCCTGTTGTTGAACCGCTCCTTGATGCTGTCAAGGCTCCCTGTGCAGGGTTTCATGAGCCACGGCATTAAAGAGTAAGCGGAGTCTCCAAGGATCACAGTGGCCATTTCAACTTCCCCGATGGTGATCTTCTGGTCTGGGAAGAAAGTTCCCCCTTGCAGCTTCCTGAACAGGCCAGTGTTCCAAAAGATGCATGTGTCATGCACCTTTCCGGACCAGCCTGCATTAATGTCAATGAAACGCCCACGGTGATCCACAAGCGCCCGGAGAACCGTAGAGAAATACTCCTTCTGATTAATGTACTCTGAGGCTAGGTGGGTTGGTGCCAGAATTGGAATATGCGTCCCATCTATTGCCTCTCCGCAGTTAGGGAAACCCATTTGTGCAAAGCCAGCCACAATGTCATGCACGTTACCCAGAGTCATTGTTCTTCTGAGCAGGATGCGATTAATGGCCCTGCAAACTTGCATCAACACAATTCCAGCGGTAGACTTTCCCACTCCACACTGGTTAGCGACCGATCGGTAGCTGTCTGGAGGTGCCAGCTTCCAGATTGCAATAGCCACCCGCTTCTCCACCATCAGGGAAGCTCTCAATCTCGTGTCCTTGCGCCACAGGGTGGGGGCGAGTTCCTCACACAGTCCCATGAAAGTGGCTTCTCTCATCCAAAAGTTCTGCAGCCACTGCTCATCATCCCAGACTTGCAGGACGATGTGATCCCACCACTCAGTGCTTGTTTCCCGAGCCCAAAAGCAGTGTTCCATAAGCAATCTCATGTCATATGCGTTACTCGAGTAGATATCATCATCGGAGTCCTCACTGCCAGTTTGGATGTTAAGGAGTAACTCGACTGCCAAACGTGACGTGCTGGCAAGAGACTTGTCAGCATATTCCTCAGCAGTTCGGGCTCCATTCCCGCAGACCAAAAAGGGAAGACAGAGCGCGCAGCACAAAAAACGTTGAAAGATGGCACCAAAAATGGACAGAAGCAGACGGATTGCTGGAATGTGAAGCAATGCATCACGGGTCATTGGGACAGGACCCAGAATGCCCCGTACTTCCCGTCCCCCTCCCACAAGCCACAGTGCCAGAATGGGAAGAGATGCCAATCCTCTCCATTGTTGTGACCGGCTGCAGGAATGCGGAAGTGCCGGTTTCAAAGCTCGTACCACAGAGAAAAAGCAAATTGTTTGCTTTGAGTGAGTGAATGAATGAGCAGGGGGCCGGGAGTTCAGAACTTGCAAAATAGAGAGCTGACACACTCCAAAAAGCACTCTTTCTCCCCCCCACACACTCCCTATCACACTCCATCCCACCCACCCCATTTTGAAAAGCACATTGCAGCCACATGAATGCTGGGATAGCTGCCCATAATGCACCACTCCCAACACAGCTGCAAATGTTCCAAGTGTGGCCATGCCACTGCGCTGGCAGCTGTCAGTGTGGACAGACTGCAGCGCTTTCCCTACTCAGCTGTACGAAGACAGGTTTACCTCACAGTGCTGTACAGCTGCAAGTGTAGCCAAGCCCCCAGTAACAACTACGTGGGTGAAACCAGACAATCACTAGGCTCTCTAATGAACTCACACAGAAAAAGGATAAAACACCACCACCATATCACCCATGAGCGAACACTTTTCACAAAACAATCACTGCATGTCTGCCCTCTGAGTCCTCATCTTCAAAAGGAAACCTGCACAACACTTTCAAAGGATGATCCTGGAAGCTTAAATTCTTAACTTTGCAAGACATTAAAAAGCAGGGCCCTTATAAAGACATTGGATTTATGGCTTATTACAACAATCTGTAACCCACTAATCCATCTTTATGCCCTATGACTGCAGGGGTGTTAATAGGCCACTTCACCTTGAATGGTCCCTTAGAATGTGTGTTAACTCTTTATGCTAAACTATCTGTTCCACCTCGTATTTAGCTGTGACAAGTACCTTTCCCAGACCAGAAGAGCTCTGTGTAGCTCAAAAGGGAGAGGGATAGCTCAGTGGTTTGAGCAGTAGCCTGCTAAACCCAGGGTTGTAAGTTCAATCCTTGAGGGGGCCACTTAGGGATCTGGGGCTAAATCAGTACTTGGTTCTGCTAGTGAAGACAGGGGCTGGACTCGATGACCTTTCAAGGTCCCTTCCAGTTCTAGGAGATGGGATATCTCCATTAATTTAATTTTAAAAGCTTGTCTCTTTCACCAACAGAAGTTGATCCAATAAGAGATATTACTTCACCGACCTTGTCTATTCAAAAGTTTCATTCAATCAGTGAACACAAAAACTAGGGTGTCTTACTCCTCATCATATGAGTTGTGCTGCTTGACAGCCTTCTTCACAGTCACACAAGGATTTTTACAGATTAAATAAATAGCATACTGAAGGTAATCATTCCCCACCTCTCCACCAAACTCATGAGGCACTGAGGTCACTCAAGCTGGTGATGGAAGCTATGGATAGAAAATGGTATTCAATTTCTATCCCAGCTAATTGTTTTTAAGACATTGAGAAGTTCAAGGAAAACTTTGGCTTCCAAAAAGTCAAATTTGGAGCTGCACTGTAATATCTAAATTGAAGGTAATAGCATAGGTGCTGGAACTCAGGGTGCTGGGGGTGTGGCAGCACCCCTGGCTTGAAGTGGTTTCCATCATATATAGGGTTTACAGTTTGGTTCAATGGCTCTCAGCACCCACTCTATACAAATTGTTCCAGCACCCCAGGGTAATAGCAACCCTGGACACTCAGAGGCACTTCAACATAAATGGATCAGAATTTAGGGGGGCTCTTGAACAAACAGAAAAAAACTGGGCATAACAAAACAAATCCCTGTGGATCTTTGTCTCTAATTTTCCAGAAAGTTGGTTTTGACATGCATTAGACTCCAACCGGTATGTTCAAAATAAACATTAAAGATATAGGTAAGTGTTGGAGATGCAGAAGATTCCTTGGTTTTCTCCTGGAAGCTGTCCAAAAATTAGAGCTTGTTGAGAAGTATTTAACATTAGAGACTTCTGTTCCAGCCAAAATTGTTTATATTGGGGCTTACCCAGCAGGTAGTTCATATGTACCAATAGAAAAGGATACTAGCTTGTTTTAATGACACATGCGTGTAATGGCAATTGTTTTCTTGTCTAGCTTCCTTTATTTAGTGTACCATTCAGAATGATTGAGGAGCAAAGAACAGAGGCACTCACTAAAATAGGAAGATAAAACCACCAAACTGGCTAAAAGTGAAAGGACAGCTATAGCTGAAGCCTTCAAAACCAAGGCCCAAAGAGCTAAGGGCCCTGTGTGGTTATGTGTTTTCGAGAGTTCTCAGCAGTGAATGTAGTTGTATTAAAACATTAGGGATTTGAAAAAAAGCCATCTGGGATAGACTGTTTCTAATGAGAAGGGCAGGAGAGAGGTGTTAGGGGCACACAGCGTGGAAGAGTTTCTCTCAAAGTGGGGTGGAGTTATTTATTTAAAAAAAAAAATAAAAGCCATCAAAGCCCATTCAACTGGGACACACCATTTTGATGGGCAAATAAGGATCCCAAACTTGCAAACTCGTACTCACATCATCCCAGGTCTGTAGAATCACATTCTAAATAATTATTTTCATCATCATTATGGGAAAGGAGGACAAATCAAATGGTGCTTACACAAGTGAGTTTTCATGATGATTTTGCAAGTCTGGTTTAAAAGAAGTGCAAGTAATTCTAAAAGCATTTAACTCCATTATTAACACCCAACATGGTCTAGGTGCTTTGTAAACATAAGGAAGATACTTTTCTGGGCAGGGATTGTATGTATATATACTTACCATGCACACAACAGACACTTACTTGTGTTTGGGTTTCACACACAGTAGAGTTAGTGTGTTTAAATCCCCAGGACTGCTTGGAAAATCTCACTTCTAAATCGATATTTACATACCTAATTAAGTGCTCTGATTTAAGTCAATGGGAGTGGCTAGGCACTGAGCATTTCTGAAAAATGATTTTTTTTGTGTGCCCAAATATGGATTTTGCCTAACAGGCTCCCATTTTTAAAAATCTTGGCTAGTGTATTCTCTTCCCTGCTGCCCCCAAACCCAATAAAAAGGACTTAAGGAAGATTCTGGGAAGCAGAAGCCGATAAGCATCATCTCAGCACCTGGGAAAGTGGTAGCGAGTCTAATTAAAAATAGATTACTACAACTCTTGTGTAAGTATAACTTGATAGGGGTCAAACAGTAATGGTTTCTGTGAAGCAAAAATCATGCCTCTCTAATGTGTTTTTCAAAAAGTTAATTAAAAGCAAATAAAAGGGAGCATTTACCTGGATTTTCAAAAAGCTTTTGCTAAGGTCCCTCATAAAATATTAAGGAAAATAGATGCAACTACTTACCCTGGAATAAAATTGTTAAGAAATAGGAAACAATCAGCAGCTCCTGGAGAAAGGTTAAGTCAGGGGTCTTCAGGACTAATCCAGGGAGCAGCACTGTTTAATTAAAATGATTTAGGAGTGGTCACCAAGTGGAAATTCAGAGATGGCAATTAAAACTAGAGAACCTCTGAACTCATAGAATCATGTGAGGAAAAAATGTCTGGAATAGAATCTATGGATAGTTCAACAGTGGGGATCGAAATTCAGAGAACAACTGAACAACAATGCTCATATTTTGCAAATAAATTATCTGACTTCTCCCCCCCCCCCATTTGCTCTGCTTACAGAGCTGAGAAAATGTTCACAAATACACCCTGTACACACTATGAAAGTTTGCAGATAAAATATTTGCCAATAGTTTCTCACTTCTTGCCTGACTCTGAAGATATCTGTCCAGATTATTGAAGCAAGACAAATGTAAATAATTTACATCATGCTGCAAACTTCCAGAGTACTGTAGAGTGGTGGATCCCTGCCTCAAACAGCTTTCATTCTAATGACACAATAAAATCAGATGAAAGACTGAATGTATAGAGTGTGATGAAGTCATTATTAAGCTTGCCCAATGCCTTGAAGCTGTATGGAAATATAGGTGCTTAGTATTTACTAAAAACGTATGTTCAGCGCTATATGTTGGTGTATCAGAAAGGAATAGAACATATCACCAAAATTATGACATATGCATTGATGATAGGTTCTTATTCAGACTACTGTGGCCAGTGGAACTCACCAAATCGTAAAGGTGTAGCAGAGTGAAAAATCCAGAGAAAAAATTAAAATAAGACTAAAAATCTGAGGATAATTTAGCCTTCGAAGAGAAAAATTGGTATTTAAGGGGAAGGGTAGAATAAAAACTGATCAATCCTTCCTGATGGCTAGTTTATATCCATTTGTTCCTGTGACCACATTGGTACTGAGCTTAAATAATTCCTCTTCCCTCCCTGGTATTTATCCCTCTGATATATTTAGAGAGAGCAATCATATCCCCCCTCAGCCTTCTTTTGGTTAGGCTAAACAAGCCGAGCTCTGAGTCTCCTTTCATAAGGCAGGTTTTCCATTCCTCGGATCATCCTAGTAGCTCTTCTCTGTACTTGTTCCAGTTTGAATTCATCCTTCTTAAACATAGGAGACCAGAACTGCACAGTATTCCAGATGAGGTCTCACCAGTGCCTTGTATAATGGTACTAACACCTCCTTATCTCTACTGGAAATACCTCGCCTGATGCATCCCAAGACTGCATTAGCTTTTTTCACAGCCATATCACACTGACGGCTCATAGCCATCCTGTGATCAACCAATACTCCGAGGTCCTTCTCCTCCTCTGTTATAAACTGGGGACACATCACTTGGAAGTAACAAAAATTCTTGTTATTAATCCCTAAATGCATGACCTTGCACTTTTCACTATTAAATTTTATCCTATTACTATTACTCCAGTTTACAAGGTCATCCAGATCTTCCTATAGGATATCCCAGGCCCTCTCTGTATTGGCAATACCTCCCAGCTTTGTGTCATCTGCAAACTTTATTAGCACATTCCTACTTTTTGTGCTAAGGTCAGTAATAAAAAGATTAAATAAGATTGGTCCCAAAACCAATCCCTGAGGAACTCCACTAGTAACTCCTTCTAGCCTGACAGCTCACCTTTCAGTATGACCCGTTGTAGTCTCCCCTTTAACCAGTTCCTTATCCACCTTTCAATTTTCATATTGATCCCCATCTTTTCCACCGACAGGCACCTTTCGCACTGGATGGTCCCCCCAGCCTGGCTTTCTGTGAGTGGGAAATGCAGGCCACAGTCTTTGCAAATCCACACCAGGATCTAGGTAGAGGCATCCAGGTTCTGTCTGTCTGAATAGAGGCGCAGGTGGAGGAGACAGGAGCAGTGTTGGCACTGGTGATGCGGTCCTTCCTAACCATAGCGACTATATTACAACTCCCTCCCACAAATTCCCTCTCAAACTCCCTTGTTTGCTAGCTCCCCTTGGTTGCTTAGCCCCTGGCTTTTAAGGCCTTCCCTCCTAGGTCAGCCCTACCCCTCGTTAATCACACAGAGGAAGGGTGATCACAAGGCTGATCAAAGATGATCAAGGATGAACCAGGGAACAAAGGCTCAAGCAGTCCCCAGACACAATCTCAACTGACCCAGTAACTGAAATAACCTGAAAGAGAAAGAAAAACACAAACAGACAAACTCACTCACCCCAAGGTTAGTACTCGCACCTTGTTCATTCAGCGAGGGGGGGGGGGGGATCTCCTTCTCCCCCTCTCAAAATCCCCTGTTCACTAGCAGATAATGGGGTTAAACACCTCCTTGATTCTTCTCTGCTTCTAGCTGGACTGTTTATCAGTTTACTTCTTGACTTTTCTCCAACTCTCAATGGGTTTGTGCAAGTCAGTTAGGTCTCAATATTACGCCTGCTCATGCTTACCTTTTCCCCAGTATGGTAAGTATTGAAATGAAACGTTAGGGTGGTAACTCTCTCCATGCTCCCAATGCACTCCAGGCCCCCTTCCTTGGCCTCCTAGCCCTGGCTCTTCTGAAGGTCCCACTCTCCCTCCGTGGCACTTCAACAATTGTTTTTCCAGTAGCTTGATGCCCCTCCAGTCAGTCTCTTCATACAAGGTATCAGAGAGAAAGGGATTAAACAAAACCCCCTCCCTCTTCTTGCTCATCCTGTTACCTAGAAGGGAGAAAGCTATTAAATTCTGGGCTGCCCAAGACCCGCCCCCCTTTGTTCTTCAAAGGCAGGATTAAAGAAAAAAAACATTTTAAGGAAAATCAATCTCATGACTGCCAACGTAACAGATTGAAAGAAGATATTTGTCTGATGAACAGGGTTTATTAATCCTTACTCAACTAGCTGATTTCCAGGTGGACGATACCTAGCTTTTTCCTAAGGGCTTGGGACAGCTGTGCTGGGGAATTAGTTTCCAGCCACTTGTCAAATAAGTATTATTGTATGGAGACAATTGAGCTCAGCCTCTGGGAACCCCCATTCACTTGCTTGTATACTCAAATGCAACCTTTCTCCCCACTAGATGTTTTTGACCTAACCCTCAAATCCGGAACCAGGATATAGAGATGATTCACACTGGGAGTTCATGTCAAGGAGGGAACCAACATGGATTTGGCCCATGCAGGGAGTCTGAATGCTCTGCTTTGCGGGAGGCACCTCATGGTGTTAGGGGAGGGAGAGGGCCAGGATTGAGGGAGTGGTCAGAATTGAAGAATTTACTTTCTATGAACAAAAAGCTGCCAAATTATTGTGACCACTTTTTAAAACTATTTTTCAAATGACAACATACTAAATATAGATAGTGTGGGTGTTCGTAAAGATTCCAGTTATTTTTAGAAGAGGTTGTGTCCAACCATTCAGACATTCTGAATCCCCAAATTACTGTAATATGCAAAATGCTACTCTGTACTCAGAACGGCCAGCAAAACTGTCCAAACCTGCTTGGTATCTGCCTGAAACTAATGTTCTCATCTGTTTTATCTTCGAAAAGTAAATGTAAATTGCTCTGTTCAAACTAAAGCAGAACATACCATCTTTGTCATCTGTGATTTATTTAACATTTTTACTGAAGAATAATGACAGTATCCAGAGATTTTTACAAGATACAATATGAACCAATGTTAAGCGTACAAAATAAAATACATATGCAGAGATAAATATTAATATGCCTATGCCTCTCAGTCCGCATGATTCCGCGACTTAAAGTAACTGAAATATAGCAAAATAAAAAGCATCACAAGAAAGCTTCAGAATAGCGGGGACATACATTTGTTTGAAAGACTGATGTGGTTACATGGAGAAACATAAGATACCGATTTTGAGGTTCTCAATAGCAAAATCTCTTCCAGACACATAGGTGAAGAGGTTCAAAGTGATGGCTTTCAGATTTGTTGCAGTGTTGGCAATGATTAAACAGAAATGTATTTTCATATTCAATATAGCACATTTCCACTTCAATAAACCAAATTTTTGCATAATCGCCTTTCACACTATAGTTACATTTATTTTCTACCACACTAGGAAACATGTTTTCTTCTGCTCTAAGATTTGAAACAGTTGTTTTTATCCTAAAATAAAATCTTTCTTTAATAAATCCACTTTAAATTTGGATTAGAAAATCAACTTTGTCTTAGGTCAGATGAGAGTATGGAACTATGTCTCACTATTTTAATCAAGTAGACTCTTTCCTTAACTCTACTGCCTCATAACAATTTTGTTAACAAATACTAGAAATACAGAATTTTGTCCATACGCTTTATCAGTACAAAACTTTAAACAGGGAATAAGAGCCTCTACTTGAATGGATCTTGGTGGTTTTGAGCAGTGTTAGAGAAAGAAACTGCCCTCAAAAGTGCACAGAGTGTAGCCTGGAAAACTGCCGCTGTACTTGCTACAAACAAGATTTTCCCCCCTCAACTAGCTTTTTCCTCTTCATGTTATTAAAGTAATTGTCAAATCCTTGAACATGACACTTAGCCCTGGTCTACACTAGGGGGGAGGATCGATCTAAGTTACACAACTTCAGCTACGTGAATAACGTAGCTGAAGTCGACGTACTTAGATCAACTTACCGTGATGTCTTCACCGCGGTGAGTCGACTGCTGCCGCTACCCCATCAACTCTGCTTGCGCCTCTCGTGGTGCTGGAGTACAGTTAGTGGGAGAGGGCTGGGGTATGTGTCGATTTATCGCATCTAGACTAGACACAATAAATCGATCCCCACTGGATCGATCACTGCCCGCCGATCTGGCGGGTAGTGTAGACATACCCTTAGTATAATTAATGGCTTAAAGGGATTTGCAAAAAGTTATGTACCTGGGCACTTCACTTTGTCCACAGAAGTTTAGACAACCTGAAAAGTTAAGGATTGGAATTTCTTCCAGTCATTCTATTAAATATTGGTGTCTCCACAATATAATGCAGTGATCTTTGGAACGCTATGTATTTCTTGCTAATGGGAGATAACTGCTTTTAATCTGTCCACAAGATGGTGCTTCAGTTTTGTTACTGTAAGGTGTCCTTTTTTTTAAAACGTCCTTCAGTTCATTCCAAATTCCTTTTATTGGACTGGGTTACATGATTTAGGTGGCCAAATCACATAATACCAGTGTTTTATTCAGTGTTTATGCTTATAGTTAAGTGTGCTCTGAATCGATCTTGTTGAAAAATAAATCCTCAAGTTTCCTCAGTGCAGTGCCAACACTAATATCCCTTCCTACAGCTCACTGTCCTCTAGGTCTTAAACAGCTTGCCAACAGCTTTGAGAGAAGGATATTTACACACTAGGAGATTATTCCATCATACTTATCAGTAGGACCCAGAATTTTCCTTCCCTCGCTGCTAAATAATTAAACCTGTATGAGACACCACCTTAGACAATTTGTCTTATACTACTCTACCTCAAACTTTTGAAATAATAATCTGTGCCACTTTCATTTGGTCACCTCAGTCAAGAAACAAATGGTCAGTCCCTTAGATTGGTCACCTAAGACAGTTTTCACCATATAAACCTTTCCAGTGAGACTGAAAAAAGTATCTGTTTCACCCAATTATTATTTTAAAGAAATAAAAATGTTTCAGAACAGTCTCTTTCGCTTAGCATCCAGATATTAACTATATTGCATTCTGTATCCTTGTCAGATAATATCTTATTGTCTATTTTTTCCAAACTATAATCTTTACCTTATTTCTTCTCATTTTCTATTAGATCAATTTGATGTTCATTTTTTCCACTTCTCAAGTTCCACACATCCTATTTTTTCTTTGTTTCAATATTTTTTCACATTACTGCTTATCTTGATAAGTCATCCATTCCTTTTCTTCAAACACAGTCTGTTTTACTGTAGTTTCTACAGTCCATATAACTATTCAACACGAGGAGCACACTTTTCCTCAACAGCATGTTTTTTGAAAACAAGATTATTCTGCTTGCAAGTCAGTCGTCCTCTCTTTCTTCTAACCCATAGATGGAAAAAGAATATCAGTTCACTATTTTAGTATGTGACACAGCCTAAACTATTAAATATCTATTTGCCTCACTAAACAATGGGAAAATAATCTATTTAAAAGATGATGGTGCATTCCTCCCTTTCTGGAAAATCTTTCAGTATCTTTTCAATTCACCTGTTGGTTTCTCAACACCCAGAAAGTACAAACATAGAAAACACAAAAACATAGTACATAGCAATAAAGGTACAGAATGATGTTTTCATTTTAAATTCACCTCAGCAATATAAACTTTTGGGCAATTATAGGCCATTTTTAGCTTTACCACAGGTATCAGAATTCTCCAATATTGATCATTCTATTCTGCTAGGCTTGACTGCCATAAGAATAAGTTATCACAAGAAAGATTTTTCTGTCAAACCCAAAGTCATCTCAATAAATTTCCGTGGATCCATTTGTTGTAAAGTTGCCTCAATCCAAATTATGAATGAACAGGATAATTTAAATGAGATTTCAAATAAATGACAAACTTTCTGCCATATGCAAAGATAATATCCTCTATTTTGGGGACTTGTGGATTTGATGCACCCATCACAGTACGTCTTGCCACACTTCAAAAAGATTAGATTTATCATATTTTCTCTCAAAAACCAGAACCAAACTTGCTAGTAGGATAAAATGTCAGGAGAGTCCAGACCTTCAGTTAGCAGAAAGCTAATCTAAGTCACATTCCAAATGTGAATGTAGTCCACATACTTTTCTAGCATGCGAGAGTATTAAAGAGGTGGACAACCACTGAGAACGTCGAGGTCCTGTGACCTTAACCCTTGCGACAGAAAAAGCTGAAGAGTTTATGCTGAGCCCAGGTGGAACAGTATCAGACAACTGAGGCTTACACCATTTAGGGCTTAACAGATAGTGACCAGCATCTTGAATTAAATTCCATTGTGAACTGGGAGTCAATCTGAAGTTCAGCGCACAAGTACAATATACTCCTGCCAATCTGCCCTACTCAACTGTCAAGCGCAGCACACATACTGCACCAGCTGAAGTTTCTGGATAGCCTTCAAGATTAGCCCCAAGTAGAGCTTTGTTGGACTAGTCCCTAACCTTGAGATAACTATAGATAACCATAGTGAAGGTCCCATCTGAAGGGGAAAGGATACAATCTCATGTCCAGCATCAGAAGAAAGTCTACAGGAAGTCTACATAGAAGTCCAAGAAAAAAAGAGGAATCTAATGAGACCTTAAAACTGTGACCCCCTCAGCGGTTAGACTCTTTCCTCAAAATATATCTTTTCTGTCAATCAGCATTACCTTAATGTTGTCCAGATTGAATTATGAAATATCATGCAACTAATGAGAATGTATTTCCCACAGAATAAATGGGTAGAGTTTTCTGAATCCTGTTTTGCAAAATAAAGGCTGTAAGGGCAACAGAATCTCTAAAAATAAATATATTCCATGGCTTTAAGATACAACAGAGAAAAATTTAGTGAAAAAAATCCTAGAATAAACATTTTAATTTTAACTGAGTCCTTGCTCCATTGATTTTACCACTCTTTCAAATCAGAGATAATATTAAGGGACATATTAAGGTATCACATCTCTAGTTCATGAAGAAAGCACCCAATTCCTCAGTACTTGGCAAGTTTACTTTAATCCAAAATATCCTACCACAGAAACTATCGCAAAAAGCTTCCGTCCAGAATACTGTAACGAGGCTAAACCAAATCCTGGACCCCGTTCAACCCGTTCTTTAGACCATGAAAATACTGTAGCTTAAATCTGAGTAACAGTTTTCACTAAAAAATATTAACAGCAATCTGCACATATATTTTAAATTGCTGCCACTTTAAAGTGTGATTCCCTTCTCAAAGTGACTAAAAATGGGGTACCAAGTTTATTATGCCAATTTCTGTTATCAGTCGTGCTCAATGTAGAAGATGTTTTAACTGAATGCAAGCCATGAAAACCCATGCTGGGCTCTCAGAACCAAACTGGGGTCTTTCCTCATGCATTGCCACCAACGAAACTGGCTTTGCAAATAAAATTAGGTTCTTAATGAGGCCTGTGCAAACCTACAGCCTCCAAAGGGATTGCAAAGATGTAACCAATTGGAACTTAGTCAATCTTGTTGAAGACAGAAGCAACAGAATCCAGATCACTTTTTCATAGTACTGCAAAGACAATAAAAAGCAATACAATCCTACTTTTGTCACTGAAGTAGGCAGATATGAATCAGAATACATGCAGGGAGCAGCCATGATTGAAAAAGTACCATTTTTTACACAAACATTTTTCAGAGTAGTATGCACCTTAAGATGATGTGCTTAAGTTTCTCTATAAACTAGATAAGGGAACATTTCAGTACATTTCTAATATTTACTAATCTTTGGGGATGTTTCAGGAACACAATATACAAACTCCCCTTATAGATTACTGACTCCCATTCATGATGGTCCAGCATACATGTCACTTGTGATATATCATACACCACTGAAGAGTAACGGCCAGAGGCAATGTTCAGATCCTTGCCCCTCCCTTCCAGGTTTTTACAATTTTTGTTTTTCTTCAGTAACAGTATTTTATAGTGCTTTATGGGAGAGAGTTGGGGAGAGAGAGAAGAGAAGATAAATAGGATTTGCATTAATCAGAGTCAAATTCCAGTGCTCTTCCTGGATGATTACGTCATCAGCAGAGTGCATGCTGGGATATGGAGAAGCAGACTCGCAGAAAAGACTCAAAAGTAAACCATGTAGAATGTGCCAAAGTGTCCCTCATTAGTTATTTGGGAAACTACCCACAAAGTTGTAACATTTTACAAATATGTGCAATTAACTTTAAAAATATCACTTTTTATTAAACACATTTCTAATTATCAGTCTTAAGTGTATACTACAAATCTAATTAGTACTACAGTGGGAGACAGCCTGATAAAAATCAAGTCTTCCCTTTAGATTAAGCACTAATAGGTTATAAACAAATGACTGATGAGAAGAGAAAGAATAGGAATTATAGGCAAGGGTACTAACAGACCCTTCATTCCCAACTATGTAACAAAGTCATCCATTACATACATTACAGTACATAAAGCCTCATCTCTAAAAACTCAACTTTGGAATGTCATTTTATTTAAAATGCACAGCATGCAGTGTTTTGCAATTGTCAAAAGGCATGCTATTTTAAATTCTCATAATTCACTGGCAAATGACATTTTACATTTAAAAAAATACTATTACAAAGCATTTAATCAAATCCTGACATTTTGGTCTCCACTATTATTATTTGCTGCACTGCATATGATTTAATCTTAACAAATTGATTTTGATGACTTGTGTTCCCTATCAACATTTCTGCCCTCAGTATGTCAGTCACTGGACTACTCAGCAACAGAATCATCAAGATGCTCTTATTGCCACCTCTCTCCCATGAGCAATTTTCATGTTACTGAAACGTTTTAAAGTGCATAAAGGATTTTTCCTGGAGAAAGATTTATCGGTAATTATTCCATTAATATTTCAATTACTAGATTTGCATTATTTGTACTCACTTAGCCTTTATTAAAAGATTATTTCTTACAGAGTCTGCTATGACTTAGATACTTATTGCAGAAAGCCTTATTCTAGAAACCCATTTTGTAAAACACTAGAATTGCGCATTTCAAACACGTAAATTCTATGCACTCACTTTTGGGATTACTGACAGCCATGACACATTTCAGCACAATTGTTTTACTTCCCCCACACAAAAAGGTTTTTCTGAAAAACACCCAAAAAGCTATCTACAATTCAGATTCATACAAGTAGTGCCTGTGTAAATAAATTAGTATTATCTTCACATCTGTTTAATTATAAATATTTCTAGAATATGTTAAAACTTCTACACACCTCTTGCTTTTGCTAGCAAAGATCATTCGCAGAATATTGCTTCTTAAAAATATAAAAAGCCAAATGAAAAATAACAGAAAACTACTAAGTAAATCATTCTCCATGTTATATCCTCCAACATTAGCAAGTTAAAGCAACAAAAAGGCATATGGGTGGGAAAAAATCTGAAGAGAAAAAACCTAAACACAAGGCATAGGCCAAGATACTCTATAAAAAAAAGTTTGTTGAGGTTTCTACATCCTGCGCAGTAACTCAACGTACTCTAGGCCAAGCCCAAAGCCAACTGCATTCAAAAGACTGATTTGTTGCAACACTGGCAGAAGCAAGTTTCCAAATCATGACACTCGAGAAAAGGGCTGTTCTTTTTGGAGGAACTGATCTCAGAGGAAAAAAAGAGACCATATAGCTAGAATATAACAACTGGTTCAAGATTGGCAGGTAGAACAAATGAAACAAAGCCTGTTCTAGCATTAAACATCTGTATCTTGCAAATACCTCCAATGACTTCTAGAAGGAAGTAGTTAAATGAGTGCAAACTGATGTGCAAGTTGACAAAAAATTGAAATGGGGAAAGTATCTTCTGTGTATTTTCAGGCATTAACATTTGCCTTATAGAAACTAAAAGATTTAAGTTCCAATTCCCAAATAAATTCACCTCCAACAGTCTCATGTAGAAATTATGCTAAGTAGCTTTTGTTGAACTGATCTTCTATACAAAGTTGTTGACTCTGAATCTAAAGCTGTTTTGGAAACTGACTCAGTAACAACAGTTCAGGAAGCCTACAGCATGAAGTAAATGAGGTATGGTATTGAAGTGACTGCAGTTTCAATAGCTGTTCCATCTCTGTGCAAACTTGTTTCCAAAAGAGAGTACTCCAAGGATTTTTTCTGTCAAATCTACAATATTTCCAAATCTACATGTCGAACATCAGGATTGCGTTGCTGAAACAAAAAAAAAATTTTATTAATAAACAGACAATCAAATGTATCACACTGATGCTGACGACAAGATCTGCCACAACGTTGGCAACAGGATAACAAATCCCTAATCGTGGTAACATAGCAATTGTTTTAAAACGAAGACTAACTAATACATTTAACCCATGCTTTAGGTAGGGCTAAAGAATTTGTCCACCAAGGAATATTTATCAGCGTGTACTAGAATGGGGATAACTTCATAGCTAAATTAGTTCTAATGCTTTCAAAAGTATGAAGCAGCTCATGATTTAAAAAACGTAATTGGTTAAAGGTAAAAATGTCCAAATGAAAAATTTTTTTAAAAAAGTAACATTCTACATAGAAGAGACGCTTTCCTGAATGCCAAAAGTGCATGAAAAGAACTGATCTATGCTATTAAAATGACTTGTAAGACCTAATATACTGACCAAGTTTCTATTAAGGAAATATACAACTTCAGACACTGTGAAAATATTATGTGGTTTGCATAACAGGTGATGTTTGCTTCAAGTGACTTGCTTCACCAACATTTCTACAGGTGACTTTAAATTAGGTAAAGCTTTTTCAATAGCAACACAATTATTGAAATCCCTATATACACTGAAAATAGGATTAATGTTTTGAAATTTATTATTCTTAATTGAGCCTGCTGTTCAAAAATCTCTGAGGGCTGGCAAGCAAATCCAACTATAGTCAAAACACTGATTTTGATTTTCAATAGCACCACTCTGGGAAGATAAAACTAAAATTACTTAGAATGTTTCTCAAAAATCCTACACACACTAGAACATGCTCTTGAACAGCACCTTCTGATAAAGGGAAAAGGCAGTCACAAAGGCACAACATTTATCTGGCACACTATGGTTATGATCATGACTCTGTGCTCCCCTTGGAAAATACCATGGAATTTACTTATGTCTGTGGATATATTTGTCTGCCCAAATGCCTCACATCTTCAGACAAAGGAAATGCTTAACTACTGCAAAAGCAGGAAAATAAATTCTTCAGCAGAAAGGAAAAACATTTTTAAAAAAAATCATACCTTACGAAATGGATATGTTCTGTATTAGAAATTCCCTTTGGGGCTTTTCATAAATTTGTAATATAAACAGCTTCCCCATTTATTTCATGCAGACACATATGATTTATTTGTACATATTATTCCTTCTGCTGCTTAGTCACCAAGGACATAAAACAGATACCCTGTCCACCTTTTCATCCTAGGAGGAACAGACAACTCTGTTCTTCCCAGCACCAGCATTTTCCCAGATTGTGAGATGTAACAGAATGTAAAGCAAGAAAACCAGACTGCAAAAACAGAACCGAATGTTGAACATCTGCTGCTTCCCAGAACTCTCCAATCCACTTATACTTTCAGGAATTCCCAGCATCTGCTAAAACTAGGTGAGATCACACATCAGCACATAAACTATCAATACAAAACCAGAGTCACAACACAACTGTCTGACTAGATCTCTGTCCAGCCCAATAACACCATTCTAGAATTTGAAATCAGAAAGGCAAAGGCCCTTATGATGAATCTATCCATTTATAAAGTTATGGTTTGGTATAATGGACAGACCACAAACTAAACCAAAATAAAAGCATGCCACACCTACCCACCATAACTTCTCAGGTAAAGTTTTAGTAGCCACAATGTAACAAGGATGACACGCCTTTGCTGTTACAATTGAAAGAGATCTTTAAATCCTAAACTGAAAAAAGGATGGTTGCTTGTTTGTGTCTCTATTAAAGTTGTGTCACATGGTAGAGCAGTAGTCGCAATGAGAGATATTGTTTTGCAAAGAGCAAAACAAAAAATAAGAGGTAAAGTAAGTGGACCCCTCTTCATATGCAATTACATCACTTTTGACACAACATTAAGTGGATGGTTAAAAACCATTTAAAAGTTGCTTCTCATTACAGCTGATGTAGAGTTCAAGGGCCTATAAATGACATTTTGAGACAACTGTGCCATTTTTCAGAGAACACAAACAGGTAATATTCCATGGGAGTTGTAATCAATAAGTAGTAATGATCTTAGAAAGGCAAGTGACTTTGACAGAGACAAAACAAACCACCATACAAGCCATACATGTCAAGCAGACCCAGGGCAAGACAAATACTTGTTTTCAAGGTCAGATTTGTTCAGTGAAACTTAACTGAAGTTTGTCCCTGCTTTTCTTAAAGGTACAAAGCTAAATATCAGCAAAATAGGAGCATTCAGATTGATTAATTATTTTAACCAACTGAATATTACCTTTAGCTCCTTTTCAAGCCGGTCTACTTCAGCTCCCAGTGTGTCAATGATATTCTCTCCATGTTTAAGCATGAAGGCTTCTAATTCCTCAAGAGTTTTCACCTGCTGAATTTCCTGGCAAGAAAAGAAATTTGAGAGGTTGGAGGGGAAGGTAAAAAAACAAAACAAAAAGAAAAACAAGCAACTGTCAATTTTTAAACATTTTCATGTTGCCTAATGGGCAACCATTTGCCAAGGAACTGGAAAAGGCTGGGCTTCTTTATTATTCCTGACTTTTCAGGGCAGTGAGGACGAAGGACATGAAGAAAGTAAAATATAGATGGGGAGGAAGATGGGCTGGCAATAAACCTGCAATATGTACATACACATTTTCACTTTTTCCTTTATTCACAAACTAGGTTTAAAGAACTGCACTTTGTCTTTTCAAAAAGTCATCTCTTCAAAAAGTTGGTAAACGTCTCAGTTTTCTCCTAACAAGACAGTGCAGCTTCTCTCTTCTTGTTCTCTCCAATCATTCTCTCTCAAAAACATAAGGCCAGAACGGACCACCTTTTGCATAACACAGGCTACAGAACTTACCCAACATCTTCCCTGTTTGAATTATAGCAGGTCTTTTAGAAAAACATCCATTCTTGATTTAAAAATGGACACTGATGGAGAATCCACCACAACCCTTGGTAAATTGTTCAAATGGTTGTTTACTTTCACTGTTAAAAATTTACACCTTATTTCCAGTCTGAATTTGTCTACCTTCAACTTCCAGCCACTGGATCTTGCGATACTCTTGTCTGCTAGACTGAAGAGCTCATTCTCCACGTAGGTATTTATAAACTGTGATCAAGACTTAGCCATTTCTCTGTTAAGCTAAAGTAGACAGACTACTCTAGGAGCTCAAACACAGAAGCCAGGTTCTCCAATCCTTTCATCATTCTTGTGACTCTTCTCTGAACCCTCTTCAATTTATCAACATCCCTTCTTGATTTATGCACACCAAAACTTGCCACACATTCCAGTAGTGGTCACACCAGTGCCAAATATAGCAGTAGTATAACCTCCTTACTCTTATTGTACATTCCCCTGTTTATACATCCAAGGATTGCATTAGCCCAGGGGTGGGCAAACTTTTTTGGCCCGAGGGTCACATCTGGGTATGGAAATTGTATGGCGGGCCATGAATGCTTGCAAAATTGGGGGTGGGGTGTGGGAGGGGGTTCGGGCTCTGGCTGGGGGTTCAGGCTCTAGGGTGGGGCCAAAAATGAGGCATTCAGGGTGCAGGAGGGGGCTTCAGCATAGGGTTGCGGTGTGGTGAGGGCTCTGGCTGGAGGTAAGGGCTCTGGGGTAGGGCTGGGGATGAGGGATTTGGGGTGCAGGAGGATGCTCCAGGCTGGGACCAAGGGGTTTGGAAGGCAAGGGGGGATCAGGGCTGGGGCAGGGGGTTGGGGCACGGGGGAGCAAGGGCTCTGGGGTGGAGCCAGAAATGAGGAGTTCAGGGTGTGGGAGGGGGCTCCAGGCTGGGGCAGGACATGGGGGGGTGGGGGAAGTGTGAGGGCTCCGGCTGGGGTGCAGGCTCTGGAATGGGGCTGGGGATGAGAAGTTTGGGGTGCAGGAGGGTGCTCCAGGCTGGGACCAAGGGATGCAGGAGGGGCTCAGGGGTGCAGGCTCCGGGCAGCTCCTAGAAGGAGCGGCATGTCCCCCCTCCAGCTCCCACGCGGAAGCGCGGGCAGGCAGCTTGTCATGCTGCCCCATGCACAGGTGCTGCCCCTGCAGCTATTGGCCACAGTTCCTGGCCAATGGGAGCTGCAGGGGTGGCGCTTGGGGTGGGGGCGGCACACGGAGCCCCCTGGCTGCCCTTAAACGTAGGAGCTGGAGGGGGGACATGCCGCTACTTACGGAAGCTGCAGGGAGCCGCAGCGCGCATGCATGGAGCAGCTGGAACTCTAGGGCCGGATTAAATCGGCTGGCGGGCTGGATGTGGCCCGTGGGCCATAGTTTGCCCACCATTGCATTAGCCCTTTTGGCCACAGCATTCCACTCGGAGCTCACATTCAGCTGATTATGCACCATGACTCCAAGTCTTTTTCAATCATTGTTTCCCAGACTAGTGTCTCCCATCCTGCAAGTATGATTTACATTGTTCCTAAGTTCACATTTGGGTGTATTAAAATACATATTTATTTGCTTGCACACAGCTTATCAAGCAATCCAGATAATTCTGTATCAGTGACCCATCCTCTTTGTTATTTACCAATCCCCCAACCTAAGTGTCATCAGTGATTATTTTATTTTCTGCCATGTCACTGATAAAAATGTTAAAGAGCACAGGGCCAAGAACCAATCCCTGAAGTAGTCCACTAGAAACATACCAACTTGAAGATAGTTCCCCATTTACAATTACACTGAGACCTATCAGACAGTTTTTAATACTTTTAATATGTACTATGTTAATTTTTTAATAGTTCAAGATTTTTAATCAAAATGCCAAGTCAACTCCCAACAGAAGTCTAAATAAATTATATCGTCACTTTTACCTTTATCAACCCAACTTGTAATCTTACTCAAAGAAGTAATAAGTTAGTTTGACTGGATCTGTTTTCCATAAAACCATGTTGATTAACCATGATATTCGCCTCCTTTCATTCTTGATTAATTAAAGTCCCATATCAGCTGTTCCATTATTTTGTTTGGGATCAATGTCAGATTGACAGGCCTATAATTAGCCTGGTTGTCCCATTTACCCCTTTTAAATATTGGCACATTTCTTCTAGAACTTCCACGGTGTTCCAAGACTTATTGAAAATTCATATTAATGGTCCCAGCAAGCACCTCGGCCAGCACTTTTAAAACTCTTGGATGCAAGTTATCCAGACCTGCTGATTTAAAAATGTGTAACTTTAGTGGTAGCTGTATAATGTATCGCATCGCAGGTAGCAAAGTAAATGTAGTAATACCTAAAGATTCACTATGCAGCCTGCAGGAAATACTCATCCTTCGCCCCCAGAAAGAGCCAAGTAAAACAGCTGTGAACTGAGGCTAGGAGAAGCCAACAGTGTACCAAACAGAAGGAAAGAGGTTAAGGAAAACAGGATGCAACGCTCTCTATAGAAGTACTAGGCAGACCTCTTCTATAGAGAGAGGAATTTTTCACCAAATAATAAAACCCAAGCTAACAGATGCATAAGAACTATAGATGGTATCCCAGTACTAACATGAGTTTTTCTTGGCTGTCTCATATCCAAGGACAGAGCTGGCTAGATGCTTCTTAACTTGTAACATCACAGCCATAGGCAATAAGGCTGCAGTACATTTAAGACACAAATATTGCATCACTAATATAGACATAGCACAGTATAAGATCAACAGTACTCCTTGGATACAAAGCAAGAAGTCTATTTAAGTCAAGTTAAACGTTTCCTGCAATATCAATAAAAACATATGTTGGTCTCTAAAAATCAAGTGGAAGGAGAGAAATAATGTGCTCTACGATCATAAACCAGACTTGAAAGCATGCCACCTCTGGTTCTGATCTGAACCTGCTTCGTTTGCGAGACCTACAATGATCAGTTTTTGGATGAGAAATTTCCAGAGAAAATCCCAGTGTGTTGCAGAAGTGGTGCTGGCATTGTCACAGGGTGAGCTTGGCCTCGCTTAATCTCCCTGGTCTTCCTCTGAATCAGGGTAGTTCTTAGAAAAAGCATTTCAGAGTAAGGAGCTGGGAACCATACTGGAAAATCTAGGCAGAACAACAACTTGTGAATGTTGGGCAATATCCTGATTATTTAAAATTAGCCTTGTAATTTGACCAAGATTTTTTTTTTTTTTTTTTTTACACTTCTTGTGCTACGAAGGTTTTGTAGTGTTGCTATACACTACTGCTATTTGAGCCCAGAGGTGGAGACTGATGGTATGATCTCTGTGTATACTTTGTATCAATGTGTTAAATATGTAAGGCCATCTGGGATCCTTCAGGATGAGGAGCTATATAAATGCAAAACAATATACCCTATCTACTTGCAAATTTTTCTTTTAATATGCTTGATAATGGGAAAGAAAAAAATGCTGGAAGTAACAATATTGCTTTATTAAACATACTTGTAGCAGCTGTTCAATGTCTTGCTTTTCCAGGTAAGAACGAGTCACAACCCGTCCATCAAAGTCTACTTCTGCCTTGAATCTCACTTTGCTCAATCCCATGTCTGTGGCTTTAACATCATGAATTGCTCTGAAATAGATAATTTTTGGAAATGTGGAAAAATGTAAAGCAAAACAATTAGCTGATCTGAATTCTGGTATTCACTATAAATTGTCACAGTTCAAAGATTTTTTAATTATGTAGGGGCACTGTTCCCTTTTTTCCCCGCATTAGAGCCTCTGAATATTTTCAAATCAAATTCTCATTACTACATATTCCTATGTTTAGTACTGGTTTAAATACAGTTTAAATCTATCAAGTTTTACAAATATGACCGCTGAGCCTGCAACAGTGCATCAAGTCATTTGTGAGAGGGATAAAATGGCTGAGAACTGATTACAGGAGCATTCGAATCTGACCTGGTGGCTAGTTTATTTTTTCCCTTTGTGGTTAACAGATAACTGTAGAGACCAGAAAATTTCCTATCAGAGAATGGTAATTACAGATAAGTTCATAGATAACCACTCCTAGAGCTATGTTCAAAGTGAAAGCTCCAAGTTATCTACTACAGCAAGGGAGTTGTGTTTTTTTTACTTTTGGAGGGTTTCTGCACCACTGCATGCATGCAGAAACATGTCCCCCCACAGAGTCTCTTTGCTTTCCCGCAGAAAAATAGTTTTTGTGGGGAAGCAAAGAAAAGCTGCACCAGTGCTTGTTCACTCCTCCCTGGAGGGGGGGGGACAGGAGGTCTGGGGATGCCCGGCTGGATGGGGAGGACGACGACGACGACAACGGAGTTCCCCGTCCCCTGCATGGAACAGCTGGGGCTGGGTCAGATCAACCCCCAGAAACGTCGGAGGGGTGGGGGTAGATGCATGGGGGTTGGGCGGACAGGGAGAGCAGCTCCCATACAGTGATCCTGCCCCCCACTTCCTGGCCCCATCACTCCTCACCTATGAGGGCAGTGGGTCACTGTACATGGAGCTGCTCCCCCTGTCCGCCCAACCCCCATGCATCTGGACACACATCCCCGCACTCAGAAGCTCCCCACCCCAACCCCACCACATTGGGAGCCCCTTGCATCCAGAACCCCTCCATCAAGCCCCCTTCCAACCCCTCCCAAGCTTTACCCCCTGCATTAGAAGCCCCCCACTGAGCTCCAACCAACTGCACCCTGCCCCCCACCTCACCTCCCCCACTGAGCCCTAATCACCTTCATTTAGACTCCCCTGCAGATCCAATTCCCCCCTGCACCCAGAACACCCCCAATGAGCCCCCCTATGGATCCAGATTCCTCCCCACCCCCAACCCCACTGAGCTGCCCACACCCAGATTGCGCCACACAGAACTCTGGTACTCTTGAGGGAATTCTACAACAGCAATTAAAAATTGTGCCAAAAAATTAAAAATTCTGCAAATTTTATTTGTCAAAATAACACCATAACACAGTATTATAATTACACCATTTTCAATTATTTTAGTAATTTATTTCAAAATACTTGTCAGCAAATAATTGAAAATGGTGTAATTATAATAGTGTGTTATGTTGACAAATAAAATATGCAGAATTTTAAAATATTGTGTGTAGAATTTTTAATTTTTTGACGCAGTATTCCTTCAGGAGTAGCGTTTGCTCCTGTCCTGGAACTTAAGTGATCCTAGTGGCTCAATCACCAGTCCCTTTAGAGCAAGTTAGAAACTCATACATGCACGTATTTTAAAAATATGACAAACTGGTTGGGGGAAGAAAAAACGGTTACTCACCTTCTCATAACTGTTGTTCTTCGAGATGTGTTATTCATGTCCATTCCAATCAGGTGTCAGAACGTGCACAATGTCTGAAAGATTTTTCCCTTAGCAGCATCCGTCAGGTCGGCCTGGGTGCTCCCTGGAGTCACGCCTTCATGGCACCTAATATATAGCCCTGTCGACCCACCACCCCTTCAGTTCCTTCTTAACAGCTACTCCGATAGAGGGGTAGGAGGATGGATATTGGAATGGATATGAACAACACATCTCAAAGAACAACAGTTACGAGAAGGTGAGGAACCGTTTTTTCTTTGAGTGCTTGTTCATGTCAATTCTAATCAGGTGACTCCCAAGCAAAACTAGGAGTTGGGGTCGGAGTTGTCCACTGACTGAACTACTGCTCTACCAAAGCCGCATCATCTCTGGCCTGCCTAGTAATTGCATAGTGTGCGGCGAAAGTGTGTACTGATGACCACGTCACTGCCCTGCAGATTTCCTGGGTGGGGACTTGAGCCAGGAAAGCTGTTGATGAAGCTTGCGCCCTTGTAGAGTGCGCCGTTATGGGAGGGGGTGGGGGGCGCTGTAATTCCTGCTAGACTGCAGCACTCGGTAATGCAGGCCACAATCCATGATGAAATGCACTGTGTCAAAACAGGCTGACCCTTCATCCTATCCGCTACTGTGACAAAGAGCTGTACCGACTTCCTGAATGGTTTCGTCCTCTCGATGTAAAAGGCCAGTGCTCTGCGGACATCAAGAGTGTGTAGCCACTGCTCCCTGCTACTCACGAGGCTTGGGGTAGAAAATCGGGAGGAAAATGTCCTGGTTGATGTGGAACTGCGATACCATCTTCGGGAGGAAGGCCGGATGGGCCTAAGCTGAACCTTGTCCTTAAAAATCCATGATGTGGGGCGGCTTGGACATTAGACCCCTAAGCTCAGACACCCTCCAGGCTGACGTTATCGCCACCAGGAACGCAACCTTGTAGGAAAGGTAGAGCAGGGAGCATGTTCCTAGAGGCACAAAGGGGTGCCCCATGAGCCTAGAGAGGACCAAGTTAAGGTCCCAAACAGAAACCAGTTGGCGGATGTGCGGGTACAACCTGTCGAGGCCCTTCAGGAAGCGACCAACCAGGGGGTTAGTGAAAACCGATCGGCCCTGTACCCCCGGATGGAAAGCAGAGATGGCAGCCAGGTGTACTCTTATAAAAGACAAAGAGACCTTCCTGCTTTAGGTGGAAAAGGTAATCCAAGATCTGGGGCACTGAGGCCAGCACCGGGGGAAAGTCGCGCTGAGCTGACCAGATTGAAAAATCTCTTCCACTTGGCCAGGTACGTGGCCCTAGTGGAGGGTTTCCTACTGCCTAAGACAACCTGTCTGACTTGTTCTGAACAGGAGAGCTCGAACAGATTCAGCCATGGAGCCTCCATGCTGCAAGATGCAGCGACTGGAGGTTCGGGTGCTGGAGCCGTGATCCTGTGTGAGAAGGTCCGGGAAGAGCGGCAAGGTAATCAGGGCTCCCACGGACATATCTAGGAGAGACGTGTACCAATGCTGGTGGGGCCAGGCTGGTGCTAGGAGAATGACCCGAGCCCGGTCTCTGCGGATCTTGAGCAGGACCTTGTGGACGAGCGCTATGGGTGGGAAGGTGTACAGAAGTGGTCCCCCCGAGTGGAGGAGGAACGCTTCTGCTGTGGAGCCCGGACTGTGATTCTGGAAGAAGCAGAACTGCTGACACTTCCTGTTATGTTGCGTGGCAAAGAGGTCGACCGTAGACAACCCCACGTCTGGAAGAGCGAAGCTGTGACATCTGGGCAAAGGGACCACTCGTGCCTGTGAAAAGTCGTGCTGAGGCGGTCCGCCAGCTCGTTCTGGAACCCTGGAAGGTACGATGCCTGCAGGTCGACTAAGTGCTCTATACAAAAGTCCCATAACTGGAGGGTTTCCTGGCACAGGGGAGAGGAGCGTGCACCCTCATTAGTTGATATAGAACATTGCGGTCATATTGTCCATCATGACCGATACGCGTCGACCTGCTAGATATGGGCAGAATGACAGTCATGCTAGGTGCACCGCCCTGAGCTCCCTGACATTGATATGAAGACTGCGATCTGTCTGACCAGAGGCCCTGAGTCCTGTGGTCCTCCAGATGAGCTCCCCACCCCAAATCTGATGCATCCGTCACTAGCGTTAGGGATGGTTGTGGGACAGCAAAGGGGACTCCTGAACACACCTGCTGAGCGTCCGTCCAGCACAGGAGCAAGTTGAGGATGGGGCAAGGCAGGGTCACAATCCTGTCCACGCTGTCCCTGGCAGGTCTGTACACTGACGCAAGCCACAACTGAAGCGGTCGAAGTCGGAGTCTGGCGTGCCGAAGCATGCACGTACAGTCTGCCATGTGGCCGAGAAGTTTGAGACAATTTCTCGCAGTGGTGGTGGGGAACTTCCTGAGTCCCTGTATCATGGTGTTGTGGGCCTGGAATCTCGCCCGTGGGAGGAACGCTTTGGCCTGGGTTGAGTCCAGAACCACCCCTATGAACTATATCCTCTGATGGGGGACAGAGTCTATTTCGCCTCGTTCAGTAGCAGGCCCAGATTCTCGAAGGTGTCTGATGAATGCCACCTGAGCTTCCACTTGAGCCCTGGATCGGCCTTTGACCAGCCAATCATCGAGGTACGGGAACACCTCGACCTGGTGTCTCCGTAGAAAGGTGGCGACAACTGCCATGCACTTGGTGAAGACTCGAGAAGACTTGGAAACCTTGTCTCTCCTGCTGGTTAGTCGCATCGATGACCAGCGAATCTGGAAGCAGATGGGAGTAGAGATGCTCAAAGTCTCTGGAGGGGACAAAATACCGCTGCTGATTATGTTTGGCAGTGGGTGGCAGGGATGCCAGTGTCTGCCATAAGGTCTTCGTGGTGTCCATCACCGTCTTTATGAGGGGTAACGCTACCCGTGCAGGCCCCAAGGGTGCTAGGATGTCCACCATGGGATCCGTGTCCTCTATGACCTCCTCGGCTTTGATGCCCAGATCTTGGGCAGCCCTGCATAGCAACTGCTGTAGGACTCTTATGCTCTAATGCAGGAGCTACGGTCATCCCTGCCAACACTTCGTCCGGCGAGGAGGAAGAGTGTGCAGGTAGTGGAAGCTCCCTACTGTCTGCCCCGGACGGGTCACGTGACTCCCGGGGCAGCGTTGGAGGAGGTGGTGCCAATGACAGTGCCAGGACCATAGGCGTTGTACCCAACGTCGGCGTCAGCATCAGTCTCTCTGGAGGTAGCTGCATCGACACGCTCACAGGAGCCGCCGGTGTCAGGGGGCCCAGTGCCGACATCAGCACCGGGGCCGTAGGTGCCTGCATCGAGGTCGACATCGACAACGGTGCAGGCATGGGAGACGGGTGTGTCGACGTCATTAAGGTCGGTGCCAAAGTCAGAGCAGAGCATGGTGCCGGAGGCAAAGGCATTGGGACCGTAGGCACCGGGGGAGGATGCGCAACGGAAGGCGGCACGAAAGTGGCAGAGGCCACTGAAGACATCGCTGAGCGTGGGCCCTGGGGTCCTCCTTGGCCCTGGTGATAAGACCAGGGAGACCAAAGGGCCACTGAGGTGGGTTCTGCCACTGCGGAGACCATGCCTGCTGCTCCCTTCTGTCTCTGCCCTACCTCGCTCTACGGCTTCTGCTCCTACTTGAGCGATGGAAGTCGGGCTCCGACTCAGAGGTCTCAGACACTGAAGACCACGGAGGAGCCGATCCTCAGTGCCTCAAAAGTCAAGAGCTCGGGGAGTAGGAAGGCTCTTTGTCGGAGCGTGTAGGCAGCGAAGGGGAGCGCCTCGACATCATAGCCGGCTTTCCCTTAGAATGCACCAGAGGACGGGGCTCCATCAGTGCTGAGGGTTCCTCCCTGGCAGGCAAGAACGGTGCCGTCAGGTGGAGGAGATCTCTAGCAGCTTCCAGCGTGGACAGGAGCTGAAGCTGCTGCATAGGCACCAGTGATCAAGGTGGGAGTGGACTCGACTGCCTCACCTGGACAGGAGTCGACATGGCCCCGGAAGGAGATGCTGAGGAGTGGCCTGCCTGGGGCTTTTCTTCTTTTGCGGTATCCGCGAGTGGGAGTGGTGCCTACTATCAGATGGGCCCCATGAAGAGCCGTGGCGGTGCCAAGCGTCCCTGGAGGAGTCCTCCCTTGGCGCCGAAGTCGCCAGGGCACTCTGTGTCGAGGATGCCGCCGTAGGGGTCAGGTCTCTCGAGCCCGGATCGGAGTGGGGGCGTAAGGCTGCCTCCAGGAGGATCACCTTCAGCCGCTGTTCCCTTTCTTTAAGTGTTCTCGGTCGGAACTCATGGCAGATCTTACAATGATCTTTCTGATGGGTCTCCCACAGGCACCAAAGACACAACGAGTGCAGGTCACTCTTCGGCATGTGCTTGGCGCAAGCCACGCAGTTCTTAAAGCCTGGGGACCGCGATATGCCACAGCACTGCGTCCGGAGTGGGGGAAAACCCCCAACTACTAACTAGACTAACTATTAACTGGAGTACTACTAACAACTAACTAACTATATACATGGAATAGAGAAGAAAACTTGCTGAGCAAGAGCCAAGGGAAGTTCCAGCCACCGTCACTGGCGGTAAGAAGGAACTGAAGGGGTGGCGGGTTGGCAGGGCTCTATATTAGGCGCCTGCCATGAAGGCACGACTCCAGGGGGCGCCCAGGCCAACCCAACGGATGCTGTTACGGGAAAAATCTTTCAGCCATTGTGCACATGCGCGCACACGCACACCTGATTGGAATCAACATGAACAAGCACTCGAAGAAGAAGTAGTGATCTATGACAACTTAGGTCTTCAATGAACAGCAATAGCAGATAATCACTTCCTCTCCTTGACTGCTACCACTTAAAACATCTTCACTTTTGGAGAATAAAGGACAGATTCTCCCCTGTGCCAAGTTATATTTGATGCAGGAATAAGTGTCCCCCATCCATCAGGGACCTGCTTACTCGTAGATTTTCAAGCTCTCCCCCACCCACGACATACCTACTCTAATTTACCACAGGGGACTATAATCTTGTTAAGGCCATACACCAGATGAAAGTTGCTATTAGTTGAGCTCTGTCCTGTCCCCACATCAAGCAGACAGGCTACACGGCAAGGGTAGGAGGGAAATTTGTGGAGGAGAAGGCGCTACCGACTTTATGGCAGTTGAGAGGTCCCAGCTGGAGAAGTGCAACCATACTGCATTATCTTTGCTTCAGAAATGGAGCCAAGAATCTAAAGCTCCAGGGACACGAGGATCCAAATATTTAAAGATTTTATTATGTGGTATGCATTACTCTAGTGAAAGAAGTTGGTAGCTGAGCTCCGTATGCTCTACTCAAGGCATGCTCAAAACTAATTTTAGTAAGTTCCCATCTGAGCCTTCGTTAGGATCATAATACCAAGCTTGGTCTGCTTTCTTGATAGGCGCATTGACCCAAGCATACTGTGCACGTTACAACTTGTCACAAGCTTATAACTCCATGAAAAAGTGTCCAAAACAATGTCTCTGTCTTTGTTTATACAGTGATGGAATTTTAGAATGGCACAGCCCATGTGGTTGAACATGAGGTTTGGAACACATGCACTTGTACTGACATATTAACAATGATCATAATGTACCTAGAGTCATGTAACTTCTGCGATAGACCTTACAACTCAGGCAGAAATCAGTGCTTTGCCTAATGACACATGTAGCCCTCCCAGGAGCCCCAAAACATAGGAGAGAATGAGAGCCAGAACTGCAGTTCACATAGGTTGATTTTTGTTTGGTTTGTTATGCTTTTATTTTTAAAAATTTAAAATGTTTCATCAGTTTAAAAAAAAAAAAATTCAATAAGGTCAAATTGTCCCAAAAGGAAATATTTAACTTAGATTTTCCTGACTGAAAATTGAAAATTTTGGCAAATTTAAACATTTTCCCAGGGGAAAAAAACTTTAATTGTAAAAAAAAAATTTTATGTCAGTAAACAATTCACAGAAAGTTCCCAACAAGCTCTAAATATTTTACACTAATTATTTAGATCTCTCGCAAATTGGCCTTGAAACTACCAAAATCCCACTGGCAAAGTTGTCAACAACTTTATAAGCAGTTATAAAAACAAGTCTCCCCTCACACCTGAAGGCTGCCCCACTAGAAATAACTTTATTTAACAGAAAAGCTAATTTTAGAAGTGGCATACCTATGAGAAAACTGTGACGGATGTGGGAGCTGATCTGTATTAATTTATTAATACTGAATGCGACTGGACATAGTTTACTGTACAACTATATTAGAATGTTCATTGTGTGCTTTTGGGGGGGCTAGTTTAACAGCAAGCTTAACAGGAAAGCAACACAATGATTCCAGATAAAACACATCTTGGTAAATAGATCAGGATTTACAAAACAATATCTGCACTATTAACTATGAAACTGCTAATTCCAAGATCTGACCAAAGTTGCAGCTGTTTTGCTAAAGCTGAGTACTAATAGATCAAAAGGACACAAGCTGGAGCAGACAGGAGGATGTTGAATACCAGGGAATAAAGGTGATACAAACTCAAACTGGACATTTCATGAACAAATTGAATTGATGTGATGAATAATGCAAAAAGAAATAATTTTTCAGCTGTGTATATACCAATGCTGGGAGTCTGGGTAACAAGGAAGAAGAATTGGAAAGGTTCACTGATGAGAAGGAATTCGATAAAACTAGCTTTACTGAAACCTGGTGGGGCAATTCATTAACAGGAATGCTAAAATCACTGGTTATAACTTGTTCAGACGAGACAGAGTAGATAAAAGAGGTGTTTTGGGATGGGTACTCTACATTAGCAACACCATCACTGTATTATAGTTACCGATAACCCAAAAGTGCAGAATTTTGAATGCACATGGATCAACATGCTAATTAAAGTCTGTGTCACAGAATCAAAGTAGAGAACAGGATGAGTTATTCCTTAAACACTTGTTTAAGGTGTGGAAAGAAAAACACTGTTATGGAAAATTTATTTGGAAGATGTATACTGGACAACTCATGTCAGTAATACCAACATTAGAGTTTCTAAAAATGCCAGATAATTTTCTAACACAAAAGGTATTGTGCCCATGAGGTAACTTTTTTGGACCTCACTGTGATGGATAAAAATTCATCACTGGACTGGAAGCTGGTGGTTGCCTAGAGACTGGTGAACATGACCTGATTACATTAAATATGGACAGAGAACAGTCCCAGCCGGAAGTGTGTGGTTTTTTTTATATATATACATACATACACACACACACTTAGTGTTTCAAAAGGGCTAATTTCCCAAAGATGAAGAAGATTATAAGCAAAATTGATGAGAACTTTTTTAAGAAGAGTTTATTATATGGACCAAAAAGCCATGATTCCACAATCAGAAAAGAGTCCACCTTTCGCTCAAGTCCATCTGGTTCAGTGGCAAAGTGAAGGACGCAATTAGAAATAAAAAACTCAATATATAACAAATGGCAAAGGGGGGAAAAGAGACAGCAATCAATATAAATCAGAAGTTATGAAGTGCAGAAAATTGATAAGGGAAGCTGAAAACATCAGGGACAAACCCATGGTCAACAGGGCTAAGGACAATGAGATTTTAAAGTATTAGGAACGTATTGATGGAGACGATAAAACTGTTGATGATGCAGAAAAGGCAGAATTCAATAAATATTTTTGTTTTATATTTAGAAGATAGCAAGTTATTGTACTCAAATCATGAGGATGTGAAAGTGCTTTCCAGGCAATTAGTAACAGAGAATTATGTTAGATAAAATCCTTTAGTATAAATATTTATAAGTCAGCAGGCCCAAATGACTTGCATTCAAATTTCTCAAAAGAGTTGGCTGAAGAGATCTCTGGCCCACTGATGTTAATTTATAATAAGACTTGGAATACTGGGGAAATTCCAGAAGACAAGAAAAGTACTAATGTTGTGTCAATATTCAAAAAGACAAATGGGGTAACACAACTATATGCTGATGTGTCTGACATTAATCCCAGGAAATATAATAAAAAAGCTGATACAGGATTCGACTGATAAAGAATTAAAGGCTAAGAATATAATTAACACCATTCAACGTGGTTTTATGAAACATAAATCTTGTAAAAAAATACCTGATTTCATTCTCTGAAGAGATTAACAGTTTGGGTGATAAAGGTAACTGCACAGATGTACAATGCTTAGACTTTTATAAAGTGTTTGACTTAGTACCACATGACATTCTGATTAAATAAATAAGTGGTAAATAATGTTGAGGACAGGGCATTCATACAGAGTGATCTGGACTGCTTGGTAACCTGAGCCCATTCAAACAAAACACATTTTAATACAGCCCGCTGCAAAGCTATAAATCTAGGAACAAGTAACACAGACCATACCTACAGAATGGGGGTCTGTACCATGGAAAGCAGTGACTCTGAACATGACTTAGGGGTCATAGTGGACAAGCAACTCAACATGAGCTCTCAGTGTGATGCTGCAGCAAAAAGGGCTAATGCAATATTTGGATGTATAAACAGGGAATAGCAAGTACTAGTAGGGAGGTGATTTTACCTCTGCCTGTGACACTGGCGAGACCGATACTGGAATACTGCAGACAGTTGTGGTGTCAACATTTTAAAAAGGATGATGAGGGCCTCAAGTAGATAGAGGATGCACAAAAACAATTTGAGGGCTGGAGAAAATACCTTACAGTGAGAGACCTAAAGAGCTCAACCAAGATGAAGATGGAGAGTTGGTAGCTTGATTACAGTGTATAAGCACCTTTACGGGGAGGAAAATACTGAGTATTAAAGGGCTGGAAGCTGAAACCAGACAAATTCATATTAGAAATTAGGCACCTTTAAAAACAAACAAACAAACAGTGAGGGTAATTAACTACTGTACCAAGAGAAGGGGTAGATTCTCTTGAAGTCTTCAAATTGAGACTGAATGCCTTTCTGGGAGATACATTATTAGTCAAATAAATTATTTGGCTCACTGTAGGAGCCACTAGGATAAATAAATAAATAAAAATAATAAATTAATGGAGATATCCTATCTCCTAGAACTGGAAGGAACCTTGAAAGGTCATCAAGTCCAGCCCCCTGCCTTCACTAGCAGTGACCAAGTACTGATTTTGCCCCAGATCCCTAAGTGGCCCCCTCAAGGATTGAACTCACAACCCTGGGTTTAGCAGGCCAATGCTCAAACCACTGAGCTATCCCTCCCCCCATAGACAGGCAGTCAGACTAGATTATCTAATGGTCCCTTCTGGCATAGAACTCTGAGTAATTACAAGGGGGGAGAGGAGGAGGAGGAGGAAGAGAGAGAGAAGAAGGTGAGGCAGTTGCCAGTGAGCTGTTCGCAGAAGAATAAGCTAACAGAGAGACAGACTGGCCCTGTGAAGGGTGTCTGAAGCAGTCAAGCCCTCCTAAACTTCCAGGGGATAGTAAGTCTTGGGCAGGGCTGGCTCTGGCTTTTTTGCTGCCCCAGGCAAAAAAGCCTCCCGCCGCCCCCCAGCGGGGAGCACGGCAGGGGAGGGTGCTGAGCCTGGCCGGGGCCCCGCTCTCCCCGGCCGGCCAGAGCGCCAGGGGGAGGGCGGCGAGCCCGGCCGCGGCCCCACGCTCCCCGGGTGAGCGCCGCCCCCCTCCAGGTGCCGCCCCAAGCACATGCTTAGTAGGCTGGTGCCTGGAGCTGGCCCTGGTCTTGGGGAAGAAAGATAAAGGTGTGGACTGTTTATTGTGCTAAAATCCTTTTTCTCCTATGCTTTGCGGTGTTCTTACCGATAAGATTAAACAATACTTTGTTTTAAGAAACCTCTCTTTTCATCATATTAACCACTAGCTACAGCTCCCAAAGGTAAGACTTAGAGGTGCTGAGCTCCGTGAGACCTGCTGAGAAATCACAATTGGCTCACAGAGACCCACTCTAAGTGTGGGGGAAATTGCAGGATTCCATATCAGGACAGGTAAAGCCAAGAGGTTTAATATTTAATGTGGGGAGGGTACACTCAGAGACCAGAAAGGGGTCAAAGGTGCTGCTAGCTCTGTAACTGTCACACAACTGATTTTTAACTGTACTGTTAAAACATCTTCCACCACTCATATTAATGTGTGGTTAACAAATGTTTTACAGAGTTAGTACCTGATGTTTGAATTTTCAGACAGGACCTTAGACAGGGGGAGAGGTGTTGTAAGTAGGGTTCCCAGATCTCTCTGACAGTGGTTTTCAACCTGTGGTCTGCACACTCCTGGGGGTCCACAGACTATGATTAAGGTTTCCAATGGGGTCTTTTTAGGGAAATTTTTTAGGGGTCCACAAATGAAAAAAGGTTGAAAACCACTGCTCTGTGATTACAGCAACCTTCCCGGGGCATATTATTCAAATTTGTTGTTTGCAACCCAAATGATACAGCACTGTACTACAGGAGTACTTGAAATTGAAACTGACTCATCTATTTTTGTTGACCAAAACTGACAGTAATACATAAAGATGAACACCATAAATATTCCAGCTACTAATACACAGAGAAAAAATAGCCATGGGTAAAGGATATTGAAAGCAAGGGTCAGCTCCTATTTTATTAAAAATTAAAGGGATTAAAGTACCAGAATTTTAAGATAGATACTGAAAGAGCAAGGAAATATGACTTTACAGTACGTGACTAATTTTATTTGTGTCCCTTTCGCTCAAAATTCTTGTGCCAACTGCTGTAGTTAATAGTATAGTGCACCACAAAACACATTTGAAGGCTTTATTTCAGCTAAGCTTGAATTCTCTTGTTTGTCAATTCAGTCAATAAAATTTTTAGCACAGGAAACCAAACCAAGTTTCTGTCAAAACCCTGATCCTGCCATATTCAGGCTGAAAAATCAATGCAAGAGAGGTATCTCTGCTCCTTTGTTTCCAATTACTTAATTTGGCTTAAAATGCCCTTGAACTATTTTCCCTCGGACAAATACTAGTTTCCTGCTTTTTTGATCTGCTTGATAAGAGACTTTTATATCATGAAGATCTTCATCTTACCTAACGACAGGGTCACTCTCCAGTAACTCAGTAAGTCGCTGTAATTGCTCAGGATTAATGGATCGTCCCAGCAATGCTTCTGTGTTGGTGTAGATGAGAAAAGCTGATACAACTCCCAACAAAGTTCCCACACCTAGCGATCCCAGGCTGTCATAGTAAGGGTTGCCTACACACAGTCAAAAGTTGAAATTAATTTAACAGAATACTTCTAAAAGTATAAAAACAAAACCTTTGTAATACTGAAAAGCAGACAATACATTATCTCTACACAGGAATTACTGTTTCTTTAGAGTATGTATTGGGAACCCTGTCTATTTCTGGTTAAGAAAATAAAACTGAATAAAGAAAATAGAAGATTTAAAGTAAAATATTTCCTGTCCCAGGTCCTGGAAGCCCCATGTCCCACCCCTCCCTCTTTTATGACTTATGAATTTGTAGACTATTTTGTTAGGTGCTCAGATTCCCGGGCATGGGCATCATGCAAGTAAAAATACCATCAGCATAAGCAAAATCTTGACCCACTTTCTGTGCTATGTGACGAGTAAAGCCTTCAAAAGAACAAATATCAAGTTAGCAGTAAGATCCATCAGTTTGGTGGAGAAGAAGGAGAAAAACATTACTCAATCTTTTTATAAAAACAGGAATCTCTCTTATTTGCCTTAAAACATGCAAGTAATACTATAAAACAGGACAGTAGCAGAAATCCATCCTGGAATGCATTACAGTACTTACATAATGGGCACGTTATACATTTATTTATATTCATTTTTCTGTCTGCAATATTATATTTAGGATACAATGTAAAAATATGCAAAGTATCACAAAACATTTTATAGAGGAGTCAAAGATGAAGTAAAGCAAATAAAGCTGTGAGGCAAGTAATTAGTGAAGACCTATAAAGAAAGGTGCCATGTTTATCCAATTCTTACTAAGTCAATTCCAAAAAACCAACACCCTTTAACAGGCAAATAACCCTCATCTCACAGTTATCAAGTCTCTCTGATTCTTGCATGGTGGGGAAGCAAGAGCTACAATGCAGAGAATGCACACACTCCTTAACAGCTTCATTCAGAAGCCCTTATGTGGGGCCACAAAATCTGTTAGGCCTTGTCTACACTACGAGAGTAGTTCGATTTTACTTAAATCAAATTTTTGGAATCGATATTGCAAAGTCGAACGTGTGTGTCCACACTAAGGACAGTAATTCGACTTTGTGAGTCCACACTAACGGGGAAAGCGTCGACATTGGAAGTGGTGCACTGTGGTCAGCTATCCCACAGTTCCCGGAGTCCCCGCTGCCCATTGGAATTCTGGGTGGAGCCGCAAATGCCTTCTGGGTAAAAAAAATGTGTCCAGGGTGCTTTTGGGTAACTGTCGTCATCCGTCCATCACTCCCGCCCTCCCTCCCTGAAAGCGCCGGCGGGAAATCAGTTCGCGCACTTTTCTAGTCAGTGACAGCGCGGACGCCACAGCACTGCGAGCATGGAGCCTGCTGCAACCATCACTGCAGTTGTGGCCGCTCTCAACGCCTCGCAACTTATCATACACCTTTCCCTGAGGCAGATGCAGAAAAGTCAGGCGAGGAGGCTACGTCAACGCGGTGATGGCCTGAAGTCTGAGAGTAGCACAGACCTCTCAGAAAGCAGGGGACCCAGCGCCGAGAACATCACGGTGGCAATGGGTCATGTTGATGCCGTGGAAAGGAGATTCTGGGCACGGGAAACAAGCACTGAGTGGTGGGACCGCATAGTGCTGCAGGTCTGGGATGAATCCCAGTGGCTGCGAAACTTTCGCATGCGGAAGGGAACTTTCCTGGAACTTTGTGAGTTGCTGTCCCCTGCCCTGAAGCGCAATGACACCCGGATGCGAGCAGCCCTGACTGTCCAGAAGCGAGTGGCCATAGCCCTGTGGAAGCTTGCAACGCCAGACAGCTACCCGTCAGTCGCGAACCAGTTTGGGGTGGGCAAATCTACCGTGGGGGTTGTTGTGATGCAAGTAGCCAAGGCAATCGTTGATGTACTGCTGCCAAAGGTAGTGACCCTGGGAAACATGGAGGCCATCATAGATGGCTTCGCAGCGATGGGATTCCCAAACTGCGGTGGGGCCATAGATGGAACTCACATCCCTATCCTGGCACCGGAACACCAGGCCAGCCAGTACATTAACAGAAAGGGATACTTTTCCATGGTGCTGCAAGCACTGGTGGACCACAGGGGACGTTTTACCAACATCTACGTGGGATGGCCGGGCAAGGTTCATGACGCTCGTGTTTTCAGGAACTCTGGTCTGTTTAGACGGCTGCAGCAAGGTATTTACTTCCCGGACCACAAAATAACTCTTGGGGATGTGGAGATGCCTATAGTCATCCTCGGGGACCCAGCCTACCCGCTAATGCCCTGGCTCATGAAGCCCTATACTGGCGCCCTGGACACTGAAAAAGAACTCTTCAACTACCGGCTGAGCAAGTGCAGAATGGTGGTGGAGTGTGCTTTTGGACGTCTCAAGGGGAGATGGAGAAGCTTACTGACTCGCTGTGATCTCAGCGAAACCAATATCCCCATTGTTATTGCAGCTTGCTGTGTGCTCCACAATCTCTGTGAGAGCAAGGGGGAGACCTTTATGGCGGGGTGGGAGGTTGAGGAAAATAGCCTGGCTGCTGATTACTCACAGCCAGACAGCCGGGCGATTAGAAGAGACCAGCGGGAAGCGCTGTGCATCCGGGAGGCTTTGAAAGCAAAGTTCCTGAGTGAGCAGGGTAACCTGTGACTTTAAAGTTTGTGTATTGAGAAGCTAAACCTGCCCCCGTTTCTTTACCCAGTTAATGTTGACTATCCTATCCAGTTACATACCCCCTTCACCCCACTTCCAACACACGTTTCAAAATAAAAATAGTTCTACTTTGTTAAAGCACACCGTTTTCTTTAATACTGTATTCGTGGGAATTTTTTAAAACTGGGACGCAGACTGTGGTGCGGAGCAGGTGTACTGTAGTGGCGCGAATGCAGCTTCTAAACTCAAGGATTGACAGGCTCCGCTGCGGTGGGATGGTTGTTTCAACGGAGCCTGTCACCCCTCCTGATAGGGACTGTGTGTATGGGGGGGTCTATGTGACTTTGTGGCAGGGGGAGGACGGTTACAGATCCCCTGCTGTGTGGCTCTGTGATCCTGCCTAAGGACCGCCGCTTAAGATCTGTAACTGCCCTCCCCTGCCACAAAGTCACAGAGCAACCCACCCCCCACCACATAACATGAAAACAACCTCCCAGACTAACCAGGGTAACTAGTCACTGCATCACTGCACTATGTATGTGCCCTGCTGCTGTGCCTGCCCCCGACTATATACCCTGCCAAAGGTGACTGTCCTGTCGAATTACCAACCCCCTATCCCCCCCTCCTGCAAAAGAACATGATGGAAACAGTAGTTAACAAACGTATTTTTTATTATCAACCAAACATGGAACTGGGAAAGTGAAACTTGGACGGGGGCTTGTGTCAGGCGGGAAGGAAAGAACTTGTCAAATTTTGGGGAATGAGAGCCTTCTGCTGCTCGAGCTCTCTGCAGGGGTGGAGTGAGAGTTAGCAGGGACTCTGCCGCCTCTCCTTCTGTGCACTTTGGGTGAGGGGAGTATGGGACTTGGTGGCGGGGGAGGGCGGTTAGAGATGGACTGCAGCGGGGCTCTGTCCTCCTGCCTCCGTTCCTGCAGAACATCCACAAGGCGCCGGAGCGTGTCCGTTTGCTCCCTCATTAGTCCAAGCAGGGTTTGAGTCGCCTGCTGGTCTTCCTGACGCCACCTCTCCTCCCGATCCATGTTGGCTTAGTGCATTCGGGTCAAGTTCTCCCGCCACTGGGTCTGCTGTGCTGCCTGGGCTCTGGAGCAGGCTATAAGCTCCGAGAACATGTCCTCCCGTGTCCTCTTCTTCTTATGCCTAATCCGCGCTAGCCTCTGGGAGTGTGATGACAGGCTAGGTTGTGAGACAGTCGCAGATGGGGCTGTGGGAATGGGAAAAAGGGAGTGAATTCCTCAGAAAGATAAATGTAGTTGTGAACAAAGAACATAGTCTTTCTCTGTGAACAAGACCATGCACAGCACCTATCACATGCGCACTCAGCACAAGGTCGAATTCTCGGCCTTCGCATTCAGTGCCTGGGGTCTTCTACAGCACATTTGAGAAGCCTCTCAGGAGAACGGAATTTCTGTTGCAGGCAGACATGGTAAGCCGTAGACTTGTGGCAGCTTAAAACTTTAATATTAGCAATGGCCTCATTTCACATTGAAATCAATGTCGGTCCCTGCTGCCAGCAATTCGGCAAGCAGGAAGTCTGCTCCTGTCCCACACCCTCGCGGCTGTCCCCGGGAACGATCCCTTTCGGCTGCCCCTCTCCCGCCTCCACCGCGTGGCTGCAAACCAGCGGTTACAGTTCTGTAAAGGAACGGCAAAGCAGTCCCAACACTAACATTCCCCTACCTCATTCAAAGCAGGTCATCATGAGCGACATCACCCTCATGAGGATCTCTGACAGCGAGAAAGAGCGAATGCTCCGGGAAAGCCTCCAAAGACCAGGGCCGTATGCCGCCATGCTGTGCAGAGCAATGATTCCAGAGTACTTGCTTGTCTCGTGGCGTGGCAACGTGTCCTACTACGGAGGACCCAATAAGGCCGCTCTCCCCAAGAACCTAATGCAGCGGATTTCCAATTACCTCCAGGAGAGCTTCCTCGAGATGTCACAGGAGGATTTCTGCTCCATCCCCGGACATATAGACCGCATTTTACTGTAGCTGCTGTAGCAGTGACTAACCAGTAGAGCGGCTTGGGCAGGACAATCATGCAAAACCGGACATTGCTAGATTTTTTTTCAATAGTTGCACTGCCCATGACTGAACCATTAAGCTAATCAAACTAATCATGAGAAACCCATTTTTTAAATTGTTAATATTCCTGTTCTGTTACAAATAAATGTTTAGATTTTTACAACACTTACTGGCTGATCCTTCCCCAGATTCTGTGTCCGGGGTAACGGCTGGGGAGGGTTGGTAGGGGATCTCTGTAAGGGTGATGAAGAGATCCTGGCTGTCGGGGAAATCAGCGTTGTGAGCGCTGTCGACTGCCTCCTCGTCCTCATCTCCTTCCTCATCTTCCCCGTCCGCTAACATGTCCGAGGATCCAGCCGTGGACACTATCCCATCCTCAGAGTCCACGGTCACTGGTGGGGTAGTGGTGGCGGCCGCACCGAGGATGGAATGCAGTGCCTCGTAGAAACGGGATGTCTGGGGATGGGATCCGGAGCGTCCGTTTGCCTCTTTGGTCTTCTGGTAGCCTTGTCTCAGCTCCTTGATTTTCACGCGGCACTGCGTTACATCCCGGCTGTATCCTCTCTCTGCCATGTCTTTAGAGATCTTCTCGTAGATCTTTGCATTCCGTCTTTTGGATCGCAGCTCGGAAAGCACGGACTCATCGCCCCACACAGCGATGAGATCCAAGACTTCCCGATCAGTCCATGCTGGGGCCCTCTTTCTATTCTGAGATTGCACGGCCATCACTGCTGGAGAGCTCTGCATCGTTGCCAGTGCTGCTGAGCTCGCCACGATGTCCAGACAGGAAATGAGATTCAAACTGGCCAGACAGGAAAAGGAATTCAAATTCAAGTTTTCCCGGGGCTTTTCCTGTGTGGCAGTTCAGAGCATCCGAGCTCGTACTGCTGTCCAGAGCGTCAACAGAGTGGTGCACTGTGGGATAGCTCCCGGAGCTATTAGCGTCGATTTCCATCCACACCTAGCCTAATTCGACATGGCCATGTCGAATTTAGCGCTACTCCCCTCGTCGGGGAGGAGTACAGAAGTCGAATTAAAGAGACCTCTATGTCGAACTAAATACCTTCGCGGTGTGGACGGGTGCAGGGTTAATTCGATGTAACGGCGCTAACTTCGACATAAACGCCTAGTGTAGACCAGGCCTTAAACAGATCATTCTGTTTTCCTCATCTACTTTGGCAGATGGGGAGTATTTGGGCTACCATATATCTTTGGGGCTAAAGTCATAACTTCAAAGCTACACCCTGGGAGACGGGAATAGGATTTCCTCCCTAAACCTTCCCTTCATGCAGAGTAAAACAGTGCACAGCCCAGTAACAAGGCTGTGCGCGGCTTCCCAGGATATGAGTTTATGTAACCAGACAAGAGAGAAAGTGATTTACATATTTGACTATGATAGATTCTATTTTCATAAAAAGATTCAACTACAACTTGGGTTAACTTGAATCCAGTTAAAAGGAAATGACCCATCATACAAACTTTAAAATCTGCAAGTAGTCCCATTGGCTTCAATGCAACTACTGGAGTGAGTAAGAGTGAATGACTCAAGCCCTCATGTCTTCAGAATAGGAAGGCCAATCCATATGATCCTTCAATAGCATTATTAGAATTGTTTCAAGCTATAATCTCAACAATAACAGGGGTTTGAAAAAAGGCATTCAAATATCTCCTAATTTCAAATATCTTCAACTCAATATACTTGAAATCAGATTAGAGAGTAATATACAACTGTGGAAGCTCCCCACAGTAAAAGCTGCTTCCAAAAGATCTGCAAAGGGGCAGAGAGATTTTCATTAAAATATACTGCTAGAAAATCACTCAGATTCATCAGTTCTGACAGATTTTAATGCAAGCTTTTTTAAAGCAATATGAAATGTAATTGAATGTCAAAGAGACAAACAGCATTATTGCAGGATGCATGTATGCAGAGTGGTGCCTCCAAGATTATAAACTGAATCTTACGTAGTACTATCATTAAGGCTACAATTAAGTCACGGGGGTGGCAGAAGTCATGGATTCCGTGACTTCTGCAACTTCTGTGACACTGGAGGCCCCCCACAGCTGACCAGACGCCCTGTAGTGTGAAAAAACTGCTGACTGAATGTGCTACTTAGGGTATATTGAGCATGTTCACATGAACTAAGCATGCTCAGTAACATCTACTGAAGCCAGCAGTGGGGGACCCCTGTAGCAGCCTAGCCTCTGCGGGCGATCCCCACAACTGACCGGCCGCCGGCAGAGACTCCTGTGTGCCCCAACTGCCATTGCTGGTAGGGCCCCCCACTGCAGCTGCTCTGCCACCGCAAGCAGACGGTCCCCTCCCCCCGCCACAGGCAGAAGGATCCCAGAGCTGCTCAGCAGCCAAGCAGCTGCCCTCCCCACAGCTCCCAGACGCCTCTAGCCATGGCAGAGGGACCCTGGAACTGCTCAGCTGCTGCTGGAAGGGGTCCCCCACAACTAGGGTTACCATATTTTGAGTGTCCAAAAAGAGGACACTCCACAGGGCCCCGGCCCCGCCCCCAGCCCCGCCCACGCCCCCACCTCAACTCCATCCCTTCCCCAAAGTCCCCGCCCCAACTCCGCCCCCTCCCCTGCTTCCCGCGAACATTTGATTTGCGGGAAGCCTGAAGCAGGTAAGGGGGTGGGTGGGAGGAGGAGGTGCGGCCCAGTCTGGCCCCCCCCGGCGTCTCCAGCCTGGGTCGGCTCGGGCCCTGGGGTGCCGCCCCCCGGCCCGGCCCAGCACCGCATGGCCCGGCCCGGCCCAGCACCGCATGGCCCGGCCCGGCCCAGCACCGCATGGCCCGGCCCGGCCCAGCACCGCATGGCCCGATTTTCCTGGACATATCCGGCTTTTTGGGATTTCCCCCCCGGACGGGGATTTGAAGCCCAAAAAGCCGGACATGTCCGGGAAAATCCGGACGTATGGTAACCCTACCCACAACTCCCCCACCAGCAGCGGGGTGGGACGACCCCCCGCCCTCCGTTCCAGCTCCAGAGGCAATGGGGACTCTGCAGCTCCCAGCTGCTGCTGGCGGGGGAGGGACAGGGTGCTGGACCCTCCTCCTTCCCCATTTTGTCAGGAATGTATTTAGTAAAAGTCATAGTCACAGACAACAAACAAAAAAACACAGAAGCTGTGACCTGTCCCTGACTTTTACTAAAAATATCCATGACAAAAATCGAAGCCTTAGTTATCAAACACCAGTCATATATCATACAATAGTGTAGTTTATAAATAACTAATTAACGGATTAAAACATTTAAAATGGTTGATGTCAAAAGTGAAATTTTTCTTTTCTTATCAACTGACTTTGTAGAATTGGGAGATGAGGAGAGTCCCATAATCCAAAGGAAAAAAATTCATACATTTAAAGCAATTAACAAAGGGAGTCAAAAGGTATAGTCATACCATGCATACAAAACACAAGGATATTCTCTCAAATCAAGTCAGCCTCAATTTAAGATTGAGTTTTACCTGTTAAAGAAGTCAGACCCATGCAAGTAGCAGCTAACGTCACACCCAAAACTGCTGCAGCATCCTCCAACAACACCACATTTGTACTGGGATCACGACTCAGCCTGACTGAATATTTAATAAAAATTACACTAATGTTGAAATCTTAGCTTTGTTACATCATTCACAGAGTTTTGTAAACAGTTCTAATTCTAATAATGTAAAAGATGATAAATTTATACATATATAAAAACCTATACTTTATAAGTAAACTCTTCTGTAAGTGTTCATAAATACATATAACAGTAAGAACAAGGAGGAGTCCTTGTGGCACCTCAGAGACTAACAAATTTATTTGGGCATAAGCTTTCGTGGGCTAGAACCCATTTCATCAGATGCATGGAGTGAAAAATACAGGAGCAGATATAAATACATCAAAGGATGGGGATGCAGACTAACACGGCTACCACTCTGAAGCATGTAACACAGTGTACACCAATTACGGAAACTAGTCCAGAAGATGTGTAAAACTAATGGGAAATTTATTCTGCAAAATGCAACAACTTTAGTACTCAAGTGTCTAAGTAGTATTAAATAAGGCAATAGGTTTTCACCCAATTTGTAAAATATACTTGTTACTAGCATTCATAATCATAAGACTCATGTAAAACAAGAGAAACAGCTAATTACACTGTTCTTATTTGTATGCAAATTCAGGTAATAAATCCTCTTTTAAATAATGACACATACCATATTGATATAAAGAAACATACCATATTGATAAAATGACAGACCCTTGGCCCGGGAGCTCCTTCGAATTTCATTTATAGCAACAAGAAGGGTAGCTGAAATAAAAGTAATATTGTTGCTGAAAATGGTTAGAGGCAAAGTGACCAACTTTCTACTATAGGAAGGGGGGGCGAGAAACTCTTGCTCATATCATAGCAAACTAATTACAGTGCTCCTACCAACCATACCAGCAACAAATTTCTTTAGTAGATCAGACCCATAAAGTAGAGGGATAAACAAGTTTTACACATACAGAGTACAATAACTTCTTCCTACAAATACAAAGAAAATTGTAATATTCTGAATTTCAAATGTGAGAAAGTATAAATATTTCAAGAATTCTAATCTTGCATCTACACAGCATATAATACCCCCAAACAATAGTTCTATTAAACAAAACATCAATATACAATTACATGTGATGGCCAAAAAACTTTCCTGGTGACAATCAGTATTGTGAGCAGTGGCAATTCATAAAGAGAAGCCCTACCCATGCACTCTTCTCTACATACAAGCCAACCCACTGATGAATACTACCGTGACATAATGGCAAAAGGCTTGCTGCACACTCTTTCAGATTATGTGCCAGACATTCTTATATGTATTGTTCACATCCTATAAGATGAATATAGATCTAGAATATACACACACCACATGATTCATAGATTCTAGGACTAGAAGGGACCTCGAGAGGTCATTGAGTCCAGTCCCCTGCCCTCATGGCAAGACCAAATACTGTCTAGACCATCCCTGATAGATATTTATCTAACCTACTCTTAAATATCTCCAGAGATGGAGATTCCACAACTTCTCTAGGCAATTTATTCCAGTGTTTAATCACCCTGACAGTTAAGAACTTTTTCCTAATGTCCACCCTAAACCTCCCTTGCTGCAGTTTATGCCCACTGCTTCTTGTTCTATCCTTAGAGGCTAAGATGAACAAGTTTACTCCCTTCTCCTTATGACACCCTTTTAGATACCTGAAAACTGCTATCATGTCCCCTCTCAGTCTTCTCTTTTCCAAACTAAACAAACCCAATTCTTTCAGCCTTCCTTCATAGATCATGTTCTCTAGACCTTTAATCATTCTTGTTGCTCTTCTCTGGACCCTCTCCAATTTCTCCACATCTTTCTTGAAATGCGGTGCCCAGAACTGGATACAATACTCCAGGTGAGGCCTAACCAGAGCAGAGCAGAGCGGAAGAATGACTTCTCGTGTCTCGCTCACAACACCCCTGTTAATGCATCCCAGTATCATGTTTGCTTTTTTTGCAACACTGTCGACTCCTATTTAGCTTGTGGTCCACTATAACCCCTAGATCCCTTTCTGCCGTACTCTTTCCTAGACAGTCTCTTCCCATTCTGTATGTGTGAAACTGATTGTTCCTTCCTAAGTGGAGCACTTTGCATTTGTCTTTATTAAACTTCATCCTGTTTACCTCAGACCATTTCTCCAATTTGTCCAGATCATTTTGAATTATGACCCTATCCTCCAAAGCAGTTGCAATCCCTCCCAGTTTGGTATCATCTGCAAACTTAATAAGTGTACTTTCTATGCCAATATCTAAGTCACTGATGAAGATATTGAACAGAGCCGGTACCAAAACAGACCCCTGCGGAACCCCACTTGTTATACCTTTCTAGCAGGATTGGGAACCATTAATAACTACCCTCTGAGTACGGTTATCCAGCCAGTTATGCACCCACCTTATAGTAGCCCCAGCTAAGTTGTATTTGCCTAGTTTATTGATAAGAATATCATGCAAGACCGTATCAAATGCCTTACTAAAGTCTAGGTATACCACATCCACCGCTTCTCCCTCACCCACAATACTCCTTATCCTATCAAAGAAAGCTATCAGATTGGTTTGACATGATTTGTTCTTTACCTGGTGACTTGCAGGCATCTAACTTTTCTAAGTGATTTTTAACTTGTTCTTTTTTTTATTTTAGCTTCTAAACCTACCCCCTTCCCATTAGTATTCACTATGTTAGGCATTCCTTCAGACTTCTCGGTGAAGACGGAAACAAAGAAGTCATTAAGCATCTCTGCCATTTCCAAGTTTCCTGTTACTGTTTCTTCCTCCTCACTGAGCAGTGGGCCTACCCTGTCCTTGGTCTTCCTCTTGCTTCTAATGTATTGATAAAAAGTCTTCTTGTTTCCCTTTATTCCTATAACTAGTTTGAGCTCATTTTGTGCCTTTGCCTTTCTAATCTTGCCCCTGCATTCCTGTGTTGTTTGCCTATATTCATCCTTTGTAATTTGTCCTAGTTTCCATTTTTTATATGGCTCCTTTTTATTTTTTAGATCATGCAAGATCTCGTGGTTAAGCCAAGGTGGTCTTTTGCCACATTTTCTATCTTTCCTACCCAGCAGAATAGCTTGCTTTTGGGCCCTTAATAGTGTCCCTTTGAAAAATTGCCAACTTTCCTCAGTTGTTTTTCCCCTCAGTCTTGTGGCACCTTTGAGACTAACAGAAGTACTGGGAGCATAAGCTTTCGTGGGTAACGAAAGCTTATGCTCCCAGTACTTCTGTTAGTCTCAAAGGTGCCACAGGACCCTCTGTTGCTTTTTACAGATTCAGACTAACACGGCTACCCCTCTGATACTTGACCCCTCAGTCTTGATTCCCATGGGACCTTACCTATCAGCTCTCTGAGCTTACTAAAATCCACCTTCCTGAAATCCATTGTCTCTATTTTGCTGTACTCCCTTCTACCCTCCCTTAGAATTGTGAACTCTATGATTTCATGATCACTTTCACCCAAGCTGCCTTCCACTTTCAAATTCTCAACGAATTCCTCCCTATTTGTTAAAATCAAATCTAGAACAGCTTCCCCCCAGTAGCTTTTTCAACCTTCTGAAATAAAAAGTTGTCTGCAATGCAGTCCAAGAACTTATTGGATAGTCTGTGCCCCACTGTGTTATTTTCCCAACATATATCTGGATAGTTGAAGTCCCCCATAACCACCAAATCTTGGGCTTTGGATGATTTTGTTAGTTGTTTAAAAAAAGCCTCATCCACCTCTTCCGCTTGGTTAGGTGGCCTGTAGTAGACTCCTAGCATGACATCACCCTAGTTTTTTACACCTTTTAGTCTAATATTAGTTTCCTTCCTTTGCCTGAAGCAGAAGATTAAATAGAACACACAAGTAAATTAAAAGCAATGAAAAAGTTTTCCTGGATATCAAACATCAATGCAATTGCGAATAACAGAGCTCAAAACTTTGCAGTTCTGTAAGCAAAAGCTTAATAAACTATCACCACAGATTGCTGAGCCTGCATTATCAGCTTAAGAATAAAGCAACACAAATATTTCATGATACTGCATACCTCCTTCAGACACCAGCGATCCTGCTAAGATACAATAAGCCTGTAAGTATAAAAAAACTAGTATTTTATTTTGAATGTATACAGTTTCACATTTATATAGAACCTCCATAAGAACTTTACATACAAGAATCACTTTACCTACAACTGCAATGCAGCCATCTCTAGGTGGCAGACAGAAGACTGAACCACCAACCAAATTATAATGCACTACCCAGTATAAGGAGAGAGAGGGAAATTTTTGGCTAAGGACACCAGGACAACCCCATATTCTTAAAAAACGGACTAAAGTATCAGTGTCAACGCAAAGCAGAGAGAAAATTGGTTTAAATAACCTCACGCAGATACACGGAGTTCCACCCTACATACTACCTCAGACGGCTTGGTTAACCCTACTAGGATTCAAACTTTTTTGTTTCAGGGTGTCTAGGTATTTCAGATACTGAGGTTTCATTACATTAAACCATCCCCACCACCCATAGTTTAAAAACCAAATAGAAAAAGATTGGACTTACCCAAAGAAGAGATTCCATGGGCTGAGGATGAAGTAAACCTATGATTCCATGATACCAGGAAAGTCCTGCACCCATCATGAAAATGCCGACCCCACTAATTAGGGAGGCAATATAGCGCATATTTGTGAAGCCATACCTGTGTAAAAACAAAAAGTGGTTTAGGAAAAAAATGCCTGCTTTAAAAATATATTCAGATGCTTGATGATAAATGATAAACTAGAGCTCCTGATAGCTAATTAAAATATAGTTGCTAAAATCAAATCTAATCCAAGAAAATACTGATGGAAAAGGACATCCAGTTTCTTAAAAATATATATAAAACAACATAGATGTATTTAATTTAGATTTTTTCTAATCCCTTCTCCACACAGGCTATTTAGATTTAGTTGTATTACTTTAATATTATGTACCATGGCTATATTAATGAAATGAATTTTTTTTATTCATTCAGGTGTTTAATGAATGGGCTAATATATACACTGCCTTGCAATGCTGCTTCTAATTGAAATCTTCATGTGCAGTCAGTCTACAAATTTCATTTCCTTTAAATTAATAGCATAAAACTTAATAGTTCAGCTGACTGCAAATCCCCAATGTTTGCAGGTTTAAATATTTTTGGTAAAATTAAAATGGCATCTTAATAATACATCAGTGTGTTAAATGCCACTCCTGATTAGCAGCATTGCAAAAAAGAGATGATGGTGCAGGTGAAAGGCATAATTTGAGGGAAAGGGGAAGACTGAGAAGGGAAGGAGACCCTGATAAAAAAAAGATCCTATTCTGAGAAGGCTGAATCTGGTAAACAAACATAAATCGGAAGCCTTAGGGCATGGCTACACTTGCAGATGTAGACCGCTTTGAGTTAAAACAGCCTTCGTAAGCGCAGTAGGGAAAGTGCTGCAATCTGTCCACACTGACAGCTGCAAGCGCACAGGCGTGGCCACATTAGCAGCTCTTGCAACGGCCACAGAGAGCAGTGCATTGTGGTAGCTATCCCAGCATGCAAGTGGCTGCAACGTGCTTTTCAAATTGTGCTGTGGGGTGGAGTGTGACAGGGAGTGTGTTGTGTGTATGTTGGGGGGAGAGAGAGTGGGTTTTTGGGGGGCTGAGAGCATGTCAGCATGCTGTCTTGTAAATTCAGACAGCAGCAGACCCCTCCCTCCCCCCCCCCCCCGCCTCTCTCTCTCTCTCTCTCTCTCACACACCATTCCACAGTAACGGCTGCTGTCAGAAACTGAGCTTTCAAAGGACATATCCACATTCCTGCAGCGATTCCAAAACAATAACAAGAGTGGCCACTTGACTTAAGGGGATTATGGAACGTTTCCAGAGGCTGATTAGAGTGCAGTAATGCAACACCTCATTCACACTGACGCCCAGGTGTTTCAGCCAAGGTGCACCAAGTGTTAATCTTCTCGCTGAGGTGGAGTACCAGGAGCGCTCTAGCCCTGGAGTCAGAGCGCTCTACATGCCTTGCCAGTGTGGATGGGTAGTGAACTAGGGCGCCCAGGGCTGCTTTAATGCGCTCTAGCTAGCAAGTGTAGCCATGCCCTTAGTTGAAGCTACCTCAGATTTTTAATAGAAGAAAAGCTTGCCTGACTTCGTGAACCCAAACAAGACAGAACATTTTAACTACTATCCAGGAGGGTAACTAGATGGCCCTCAGAGGTGAAAAAACCCTGAAATTTAGGTTGGAACCACAGTATATCAGTAAGACTACTTTAAAATTTACAAAGCAGTAAGAACATAACCTTAAATCCCTTATTAGTATAAAAATTAAAACTAGTGTGTTTATAGCAAGAACTTCTTGTTACCATCTCAACAAAGGGTTTCCTTCCTAAAAATAGTGTCTTTTGGGAAGAGGGAAAGGCAGTCTCATTACTATTGCCCAAATCCTGCCATCCATGCAGGAAAAAATCAGAAGTACACCTCTACCCTGATATAATGCGACCCGATATAACACGAATTCAGCTATAACGCGGTAAAGTAGTGCTCCAGGGAGGCGGGGCTGCACACTCTGGCAGTCAAAGCAAGTTCAATGTAACACGGTTTCACCTATAACGCGGTAAGATTTTTTGGCTCCCGAGCATACTGTACAGCTATCTAGTGGAAAAGGTGGTAGGGCCCATAAAAATGTATCTTCCTAATAGCAATGAAAATGAAATACAAGTTTCGTAGCTTACAATGTCAAAACATGCCAACTTATGACCATTTAGAACTCTTGAAATTTGGTAGGAACCCACATTTTTCTTATTATTTCTACTGTAAAACTGGAAGTTATTCATTTTAGTTTAGAAAAAATGAAAACATTGGATATACATACGAGTACCACCATTTTACTTAAAATAATTCAAGTTGTCTGGATTAATATGGTGGAACAAAAAAGAAAAACTATGGTTCATCTCCTATTCAGAAACAACAGATCCTTTAAATAAAAACAGGGTTGCACACAAGAAATAAAAGATTTTAAGCCCATATATAATTATTGAAACGCAATTATTTATTCCACAAGATAAATTCAATAAAGACAATGGCCTTACGGATGACTAGGGTCTGGTGTCCTTGCAGACTGACTGATGCCCAATGCTAGCAAAGCCTGCATAACACAAAGGAAAAACACATCTGTAGGAAGTTTTAAAAACATTAAGACTAGTTCTAACTTGAAAGAATATGATTAAATAAAATTAGATCCAACTTGCTGTTTTCTTTCATGTAGCATTAGAAACAAAAACACATTAGCTCAAATTATAGTAACTTCACACAAAACATCCACTCCCAGACAGGACAATGTTATCCAAAACTAACTCCCCTAAATCTGGTTAGTTCTAGCTGCAAGAAGTTTAAAAGCAACAATTTAAACAGAAGTTAAGAACATGTTTAATATAATAGTATAAATATTTTTGTAGCATTCTCCACTTGGGTATAATCAGGAAACAAAGGCTGTTTAATTTAAAAAAAAAAAAAAAAAAAACTGTCCAAACAGAAGTTTATGCATAAACTATAGCAATTAGTATACTCATCTCCATTAAGTTTAAGGCAAACTAAAATTAAAATAGCCTACATTTACATTTCAACTTCTTAAGTATACATTTAGTTGCAACAAGTCACCAAATTGTAAAAAATAAAAATATACTGTGTGTGCCTACATCTTGAAAAAACTGATTGTCTGAGTTGATACTTTTCTGATAGTTAGTTTAGAATGGATTCAATCAGATGGCGCAGTCTTTTATAACTCCAGGCCCTGCTACTGCAAAGATTTAGGTATGTGCTTAACCTTAAGCACATGAGTAATCTTAGGCCTTGTCTACATTATGGGGATAAGTTACGAAACTCCAGCTACGTGAATAGCTTAGGTTGACGTACCGCAATGTCTACGCTACGCTGGGTTGCATGAGACACACTCCTGTCGACTTACCTTACGTTTCTCGTTCCGATGGAGGACTGGAGTCGACAGGAGAGCGATCTGCAGTTGATTTAGCAGGTCTTCACTAGACCCACTACATCAACCCCCGGTGCATCGATCGCTGCAGCGTCAATCCCCAGTAAGTGTAGACATGCCCTTAATCACATTAATGGGTGTTTAAGCACATGCTATATCTTTGCTGGATTTGAACCACAGTATGCTTTATCCATATATACAACTCACATATAAATACTTGAACAAAAAAGACTCCTCTCCAATGGGATAAATATTTAACTTTTCTTGATAATTTCCCAATTAAAATTAGAAATGCTCTCCTGCATATACATTGGTAAACAATACCATTAAAGGCAAACTGTCAAATTTGTTTGGCCTTAAAATGGATCTACTTTGACTGTAAAGTCGTCTTTAAGGCTATTTCCATACATGTCTTTAAATATTAAGAAGCAGAACTGGTAGTATCATTCCCATTTTACAGATGGAGTACATGAAAGGCTGCACAAGGTCACTTCTGGCAGAACTGGAAATACAGCCGAGGGGGAAGATTCTATGCTGCACCTCTCCACAGAAATGCCACACACAAGGCACAACCTGAGCAGATCAGTAGCAAAGATTATTTTAAGACACTTTTTGCATCACTAATTTTTGGCTAGTCTCAGAGCCTGTGTGGCCTTCAGAGTCAGTTAGAGAAGACTCTCTAGGCTGCTCTAATAATTTATGGCAACCTCACATCATAGGTTACCCACAGACTTCTCTGCAGTATAGACCAGAATTGTCAGAGGGTTCCGGTCACTTCTCCCATAATTAACACAAGTCTCTGAAATGTCCCTACAAGTGGGGCTGCAAGGGGCACAATGTAGAGGAGGCATACACACCAGTTCTATACTGCTTCTACACTGGAAGAATTCTCCCTGGAGCTACTCTGCCCCTTTTCCGGCCCCTGCACATCAGAGTAGCAGCATAAAAGGACGATTAATCTGGGGTATGTGGGGGTGTGCAGGCTTAGGGCAGGGAGTTGGGGGGTGGGGTGCAGGAGGGGTTCGGGCTCTGGCCCAGCACCGCTTATCTAAAGCGGCTCCGGGGTGGCAGCAGACCTATCACAGGCCAAGCACCACTCCAGGAAGTGCTGCGGCCCCCTGGGGGGGGGAGGAGATGCGGAGGGCTCCGCAAGCGCTGCCCTTGCCACGCCACCAGGTACCTCCCCAGAAGCTCCTATTGGCCACGGTTCCTTGTTCCCGGCCAATGGGAGCTGGGGGGGGGGGAGGGCAGTGCCTGGAGAACACACAGAGCCCTCTGCCGCCCCACCCAGGGGCCGCAGGGAAGTGGTGCCGGCCGCTTCTGCAGAGCAGCGAGGGGCCCCATGGCGGGTAATCCCGCAGCCCGGATCCAAAGCCCCGCAGGCCATAGTTTGCCCACCCCTGTACTAGCCACTCTCCCATCCAGATCCAGTAATAGAATCCAAGACACCCGATTCCTAACACTCCTCTGCTATCTAGCAACTAGCTGGGTAAGAAAGGCAAATTTGTCATACACCCATCTGGTGACTGATCCACATTGCGGATAACAGCCTTCTACTGCTATCAGTTATTCTTTTAGCAAGAGTCGTAGAGATCTATGATGCGGATCTGAGCATCCTGAATTCATAAATCCTGCTGATGATCCATGAAGGAGGTCAGTATTGTTCCATATGATACAATTCCTTTATTTCTGCTTGCTTTTAAAAAAACCTAGCAAACTACATTTGAAATATTACATTGAAAAGCATTAATGTTCCAAAGTCAGACAATTAAAAGATGGAAAATACCAGAACTATGGTTACCCAGGTATCCTTGATTTGGCCCCCCTTAATATGTATGCATTATGATACAGCCTTCAATTACATTATCACATCCTTTGTTCTACTAATATTCATTGTGCAAGATGGACAATGAGTGAGGCAGAAGGTTGCCTCTCGTGTTTAAGGCATTAAACTCAGCCACTAGAGAACCGGATTCTATTCCTGGATCTTCCTATGTGATGCCGGACAAGACTTTTATAACACAAAGTGGCCAAATTATCAGCATCCTTAATTCTAGTATTTCCTAACTTTTGAGTGCTTAATGTTTCATCCTTAACATTCTTTTAACTTTTTTTTAAAATGTAATTTTACTTTATTACTTAGACAACTAGGGGGAAGATAGGCTGAAGAGCACAAGTTTGAGGTAGGCTGGACATGTGATAAAAATGGGAAAAGAATGACCAGCAAAAAAGCATGGGAAGACAACGATAGCAACAAAGGACATGGAAGACTGACTATCTTTTCTCTTCATACTTCTCTTAACAGAGAAGTATGAAGAGAAGAGAAAAGAACTTGAACTCCAAGACCTACAAACCCATGCCACAAGGAGTGGCAAAGAACTGTGGGCACCTCTAACCCCATGTAAATGGGAAAAGGAGTCAAGAAGTGAAATGTGATGTGACTTAGACCAAAGGGGAAAAAAACAGGCTAAGGTATAAGGAGGAAACTTCTTTGCCTTTCCCCATTAGTCAGGGTCAGCAAGCTGACCTATAGAGCATTCTCTATAGGTTCTACCAAATTCATGGCTGTGAAAAATGTGTCAGACTGTGAAATCTGATCTCCCCTGTGAAATCTGGCGCCCAGCCAGGGGCTTCTACTCTGTGCAGGGCTCCAGCTGCTAGTCCGAACTGGGGATCGGAAGGGATGAGACTTCCTCTCCCCCTGCAGGGGCTGCTCCCTGGGTGGGTCAGACCCACCTCCAGGAACCTTCCTTGGCTGCAGGAAGCTCCACAGCTCCAGCTGTCACCCCACCCGCTCGCGCAGCAGCTGCAGCTCCAGCTGTCAGTCCCACACTTGGGCAACAGATTGCCAGGAAAACCGGATATATGGTATAACCCACCCCCTCAATACCCTGCAACCCTCACTTCCATGCTGCTGCTGACATGGCGCTAACTTTAGAGCTGGGACCCAGCCAGTAGCCTTCCTCGCTGGCTGTCCAGCTCTGAAGACAGCACCCCTGCCAGCAGCAGGGGAGAATTAAGGGTGGCAATCCCAGACTCCCCTACAATAGCTTTGTGACCCCCTAACCCTGACCACCTTTTGGATCAGGACCATCATGGCTACAACACCACGAAATTTCAGATTTAAACATCTGAAAACATGAAACTGACTAATTTTAAAACCTCAGCCTTGAAACTGACCAAAATGGACCATGAATTTGATATGGCCCTAAGCATGTGTGATTAGTAAAACACTTTTACAAACTAGCTGGCCAGGCCTGACTACTTCGGTTTGAAATCGGAGTTTTCCTTTTCCTAGGTCAGTGGCTCTAAACCTTTCCAGACTACTGTTATGTACCTCTTTCAGGAGTCTGATTTGTCTTGCATACCCTCAATGTCACCTAAGTTAAAAACTACTTGCTTACAAAAATCAGACACAAAAATACAAAAAAGAGTGTCACAGCACACTATTATGATAAAAATGAGAAAGAAAGCAATTTTTAAAAGTATCATCCTAAAATAAATCAATTGGAATATAAATATTGTACTTATATTTCAGTGTATATAGAGCAGTATAAACAAGTCATCATCGGTATGAAATTTTAGTTTGTATTGACTTTGCTCATGCTTTTTATGAAGCCTGTTGTAAAACTAGGCAAATATTTAGAGGAGTTGATGTGCCCCCTGAAGACCTCTGCCTACCCCCAGGTTGAGAACCACTGTCCTAGGTGGACTGTCTGTCACAGCTGAGGAGCCTCACCTGTACAGATAGAGGAACAGAGAAGAGAAGCAACTTGCCCGTGGCCACCCAGCAGGTCAGTGGCAGAGCCAGGAATAGAACCCAGGTCTCCTGAGTCCTACCCTGTATCTTCTCCACTGAACCATACCACCTTTCCGGATACGTGGTCAATGGTATGGGAAATTATTAATTTAGAAAGGAAGAGTAATACTTCTACATATCTGAAATATAAACAAAACCTGAAACACCAGCAGAAGTATTAGTCCAAACTTCACTAATCAGAAACAAGATAGCTACAGAATCTCCAGTTTCTTTCCATTTCCAAGGTTTTAGGCTAGAGTGTCAGTATGAATTTGTTAAATAATAATTCTGCTATTAATTGTGTACCAAATTATGTACATCAAAACAGGATAATATTAAGAGACAAGTTGGCTACAGCAATATAAGGAGAGACCCTTAGGTTCTGAGTAAAAGTGCGAAGTAAAGTAATGATAATGTTGTACTCAGAACTCACATTGTTCCTGGAAGGATCACCAAACCAGGGCAGCTTGCTATATGCCCCCATCATTCTCTGACAAGGTTATGCCTAAATCACCATGCAGCTTGACAGAAACTATTTAGTTATCCTTTCTTCTTTAAATGAATTCACATTTATATTGCATCTAAAACATATATTCACGTACTACAAAAATCGCATGCCCATACTATAAACAAATGTGCCCTTATCATGGATTAGTCATAACAGCATGTTACCGTCTCTAATATGAATGCCTTGCTTTGCAAGGCAGGAATTATTTAGTAATAAGTTAACTGACACTTGAAGGCATGTTCTCCCAGATGTGACAACAGTCTAGGTAAGTAAATTCTTAAACTGATCAGCCTTGGCACTGTTAAAATGGCTGCTGAACTTGTTGAAATCCAAAGCTATTCTTACTGAAGTGTTACCTGCTATTTTACTTTCAAATGAAAAGCATGCAAACCACAGAAATGAATACAAAAACATCCACTAAAATGTTAAAAAAGAGGCAAAACCACTGCAATATGCAACAGCTTAGAGCCAGTCTGTGGCTATGCTAATTCTAAAAATGGAAATGACAAATTAACATCATCAATGTAAACTAAAAGCCAGAGAGAACTTGAAGGCTCAATTTTTGGTCTCCAGCCTCTCTCTCTCTCTCTCTCTCCCCAACTTTGTAGCGTTATTTTACAAAACATGCTCCAAGAAAGCTTCTCAGAGCAGTATTCTGACATTCCAACTCGCCTCACAAAACTAAACACAATGTGCTACTTTGCTTCTACTTGTCATGTGCCCTGTAGTTTTTCACCCTAATCAATCATCACCAGGAGACAGCCACTTGATTTCTAAATTGAGAGCAATCTTCCTATCTGCTACCAACACAACTGTTTCAAGGGTCTGCGTTCCTCCTTGGAAGCTAACTACAATCACTTTAACTTAAACAGGGGCAACGGAAGCACTACTCACCTGGTTGCAAGTGTCTGCTAAAGAATGTATAGCTTCTGAAAACATGCTTGCAGAACCCGTGTAAACCCACGCGAGTAGTTTAAAGAAAAAATTCAACCCATTTCTAAGATTGGGGAGAGAAGAAAGCTGAATTAGCATTATTATATGAAAATTAACATTCAGTATTTTAAATCATCACAGTGAAATCACAGATATTTTGTTCAACCATATGTGGCCATCAGCAACTAAGGAAACTAAATTTCACCAAAAGTCAATTTATCAGTGATTAGTACATACAGTGAATGTGTACGTCTTCTGCAATATTTACTAGATTAAAAAAAATTTCAATTAAGTGGAGTATATAGGGATATACAGTTAGGATTTTTGGAAAACAGGATTTTTTTTTTAAAGTAATTGCATATCATAAGCTATTCTTTTGAAAGTTGCAATCTTTTTGCCCTCACCTTCAAGACACTGCACAACTCCTTCCCAATTTGTAAACATGTCAGACCTTTTAGTCCAGTGGTTTTCAAACTTTTTTTCTGGCAACCCAGTTGAAGAAAACTGTTGATGCCCGTGACCCAACTGAGCTGGGGATGAGGGGTTTGGGAGGGGCTCAGGGCTGGGGCAGAGGGTTGGGGTGCAGGAGTGAGGGCTGCGGGGTGGGACCAGGGATTAGGGGTTTGGGGTGCAGGGGGGCTCTGGGTTTAGGGGGAGCTCAGGGCTGGGACAGGGGATTGGGGCTCGGGCTTACCTCGGGCGGCTCCCAGTCAACGGCGCAGCGGGGGTGATAAGGCAGGCTTCCTGCCTGTCCTGGCACCGCGGATCATGCTGCACCCCGGAAGCAGCCAGCAGCAGGTCCAGCTTTTAGGTAGAGGCGTGCAAGCAGCTCCACTCAGCTCTTGCCCACAGGCACCACCACCCTCCGCTCCCACTGGCCGGGAGCCGGTGCTCGGGGCAGGATCAGCACACAGAGCCCTGTGGCCCCCCTGCTTAGGAGCCAGACCTGCTGCTGGCCGCTTCCAGGGCACAGCATGGTGTCAAAACAGGTAGGAACTAGCCTGCCTTAGCCGAGCAGCAGCACCAACGGGACTTTTAATGGCCAGGTCGGCAGTGCTGACCAGAGCTGCCGCGACCCGGTGCCTTACGTTCCGCGACCCAGTACTGAGTCGCAACCCACAGTTTGAAAACCACTGTTTTAATCCATCCTTGGCACAATGGCACACGCCTCAGCAATCTCTCTTTCTTTCTCCCACTTAGATTTTTGTGCCTTCTTGTATAAAGCCCCCCTTCAATTGCAGTGTGCCAGCTGTAACCTCCCAGTCTCGTTTCACTTAAGTTCCTTCCAAGATACAAAGGGGTGGTTGGAGGAGAAACAATCATTACATTAGGAAGAAAAAAATTAAATGAACGCCTCCCCTTTGAGTGTCCCACTGTGCTATGTCTTTCTAAACATGTTTTCTAGATTACAAACTCTCTAGGGCATGCACCATGTTGATATTTGTGTCTTCTATGGACCAGAGTGCAGCTCTTAATAATAAATAGTAGTATAATCATTGGCAAGTGTATTTCTAAAATATAAGTTTCTTTCTAAAACATATTATTTAGTTCACCCACTAGCTATTGGAGACACTGGGTGAAATTCTATGCTGCGTGTTATACAGTCAATCAGACTAGAGGGTTATAATAGTCCCTTCTAGCGTTACAACTTCTTAAATCACTGGTAATGAAAAATGTTCAAAATTGGAACTCTCAAAAGGACACTGCCATGTGGGCTTTTTAATCCTTTATAAACAAAAAAGTTAATGGAATGCTATAGTTGTGCTTTTTTAACAAACAAAAACCAAGACATTGAATATTATATTTCCTTCTACATCCATAAATCTGCCTCTTGGACACATACAGAATTGTGCATATTACTGAATATAATGATAATTTTAAGGCCTTATCTAAGGAATTCCTAAGGTGCCTATAATCTTGTTATTTAAATGCTAAATAAATTTTCTTGTATAGTGCTTTTCATTCAAGGATTTCAATATGTTTTACAAACATTAATTTAGTCTCAACAGCCCACAGATTAAGGAAGTATTATTCCACATTTTACAGATGGGAAAACAGATTAATAAATAACCCAGAGTCACAGAGGAAACCTGTAGCAACAGTGAAAATAATTAAGTTCTCCTGGCTCCCAGTCCTTTGTTTACTTACAAAGCTGTTCTTCCTATCCATAGTGCAACACAGTTTTAGCACTAATGAGCAGTGCAAACAAATTGCTGTAGGAATCATGACCACATTTTCCTGACTTCTTGTAACAATGTAATTTTTTGCACTTAAAGAAAAAAGGAGACAATTGGTTTATCTGAAGATGTAATAAAGCTGTGGGATTCCTGCCTTCTAAGAATACACAGGAGAGTCCCACCAGGATTAATGACATTTTACTGCACTCCTCCAAATTCCAGATTTGCGTTGTCTGTGGGAACACAATACACTTGAGGACTGTGCAAAAATCTGCATCCAAATTTGAGATGTCAGAACCCAACAGAATGGCTAAACCTTTTCCTCAAATGCAAAATGCTTTGAGATCCACTTGTCAAAAGACCTACATAAGATCTAGGTATTATTGTGCCGTCTGGGTTAGAAACAGAAAACATGGAGGAGGGAGATTCAGAGAGCTATTAATTAAAGAACTGCATGACAAAGCACAAGTAGACTAAGGAGCCATTGTAACCCCAAGAGCATCCTTATGCCAGAAGGAAAGGCGCTCCTTGGTCTCTAACAGTGAGTTTCAGCTGACCTGACCAATTCAGTGTACCCCAACTCATCATTGTTATAATCTGTATTTCAAAGATGCCATTAGGGATGTAAAATGTTAACCGGTAAGCATAAGTCTTACTGGTTAACCCACCTTAACCATTAACAGCTGTGCCGGCCGGCGAGAGCAGCCCCGGACGCTTAATCGGTTAATCATTTAAACAAAATATTTTTAATAATTTAAACAGTTAACTTTTTAAACGGTATTTACATCCCTAGATGTCATGTAATATGTCACTGGAAAACTAATAACTCATTTATCATACATACATCATGCAAGAATATTTAAACCATGCATGTCAGAGGGATCTGATCAACAGGGTTTTTCCAAAGGAATGTGGTTCCAGCTGTCTGAATGCGTCTCCCATGTAAACTGAGAAAGATGTGACCAAAGACAAAGAAAAGAACATTTGCATGCCAGGCAAACAAAGCCACCGGGAGGGCAAGTGGGGGAAAAGTAATCATTTATAGAGCCCTGCACACATACAAAATTTGTAACCGCATCCAATCTGCAAACATGGTCTGCGGATAGCTGCAGATTTGCAGGGCTGTAATCATTTAACAATCTCAAGGGGGTGGAGGGAGGAGGAAGACTGCACCCCTAGGAAATCTTCCTACCTTTTGAGACAGGGTCAATGAACTTTGAGAGAGAGACTTTTAAAGGTTTACTGGACTATACAGACAGCAGCAGAGAACCCTTAAGTTATCCTTCACCTGAGGAGTTAAGAAAAACCAGCATCTTGGGCTCTGTGGGGATCCTGACTAAGAGCCAGCCAGCCATTGCTGGAAAAGGAAGACTGGTGAGGAAACTACCTTAAACAAAGACTGTAGCTTATTAAGTTATGTCTTAGCCAGTAGAAAGTGATTTAACTTTTGTTTGTAACCTTTTCTATCTATCTCTTATACTTGAACTCATTTAAAACATCTCTTTTGATAGAATAAATTTGTTTTACTTTTCTAAATCTAAACCAGTGGTTCTCAACCAGGGGTCTGTGGCCCCCTGGTGCCCCCCACGGGGCTGAAGCCAGGAGGCGCAGGGCTGAAGCCCCGATCCCAAGCCCTGGTGCTCCCTGTGGGGCAGAAGCCCTGAGCCCATGGGCAGAGTTGGGGACATGGAGGGCATTGCCCTCCCCCCAAAACTGCAGCAAAACAGCAAGGCAGCTCCACACCTCCTTCTCATCTTCTCTCCCTGCCCAGGTCAGAGGCAGGAAGCGGGAAGCGGGAGCCGGGCAGTGCAGGGCAGCTGCTGCTCTGGCTGGTGCCATGGAACAGGCAGCTGCAGTGTTCCCTCCTCTCCTACTGGTGCCCCAGATTGAAGCGGCTCCTCAGCTCCCAGCTCTCATATTGCCCTGAAAGAGCACCACATAAGAGATAAGAGCCTGTTACTCAATTATCTTCTCAGAGATTCTCTGCAGGGCTGGAGAAGGAAGGATGCATGTAGCCCTATCAACTGCCCCTGCCTGGCAGGTATCCATCCCTTCCACCCTACTGCAGACCTCTAATCTGCAGAGGGGTCCTTTTGAGGTCATGAGTGCAGGGAAGAAACAGTGCCATGATCATGGCTGTGCTCAATTCCAAGGAGGAGGGCCAAATTTGTAAAGGAATCTCTGGTACAGGAAAGAAAAAGGAAGGGAGCAGAATATAGGCCGCTCTTTCCCCCCCGTATACACATACAGTCATGGTTATTGTACATTTATTTAACAGAGCAAACTCGAGACTCAGTGATTAATAATAGAATCTCTTGAATAATGGAAAGGGCAATTTTCAGTGAAGTTACTTTCCTGATCCTTTTTTTCCTCAACAAAAAGCAGAAGGAGCTGTAAACAAATTCAGGGATATTTCCCATCAAGTTGCAGCTTTTTCTTTTGGGGTTATAAATTACTATTTTCTTAATAGTTCCTGCTATTTTGCTCATTTATTACCTTCCATTGGATCTCAGGAAATAGCCATACTTTTTAGAAAAATGAAGTGAATCTATTTAAAAGATTCACTGTGCTCCTCTAAAAAGTTTTATTCAGTCTTCACTTCCTTTTCTTGTGGGTAAACTCAGTGAAAAACTAGTGATAGTTTTCAAATCAGGTTTATTTAAAGGTAGGGTTTTTGTTTGTTTCACTTAACTCAAACTCCTGACAAATACTTGAGGAAGAAATCATCTTTGTGAAAAATTCAACACTCCTCCCCTTCTACTGATGGGGTCCTTAAGAAATCTCTCCAGCAAAAGCAGAAAAGTCAAACTTTTGACATTTTTAAAGTTTACAAAAAACAAAATCTTGTTTGAAAATACATGAAGCTCTCTTTATACATCATATAAGAGCAGGAAAGGGCACGAGCTATAAAAAGTGTTTGCCTATGCCATTCACCTTCAAGAATTTTGGTTGCAGTTTTAACTATTAATTGTCTAGCTGACCAGCTTTGAAAGACTAGCCTTTCTTTGATCAAAGAAGGAACAAGTTTTTCTGATGTCTAAATATAGAGAAATGTACTCCTAAAAGGAGCCTAACCTATGTTTTCAAGACATGCAAATAAATCTATTAATTTCAACTAAGATCTGAGTCTACAGACTAAACTAGAGAGAAGAATGTTGCTAATTCTTACTATCGACAGGGTGATCCATTACAGATTATGTACAGTGGAAAGTAATGTTTTTAAAAACAAAGGATACTGCACTTACTTCGATAAGCGGGTTTTTTTTACATTTATAATACTCCACAGAACACTAAAGCTGTACTGTAGCATCTCCTAAAGGTAATTAAATCTTAATGAAACCTAACTGCTGTAGTTTGTTTTATTATATTACAGAGAAAGGGGAGTGAAACTAATGTTTTAGCTGCTTTTCAGGTTTGCTTTATTATTAGGTTATAAGTACCTTCAATGAGAGCTGCTGGATTCTCAGCACTTTGGAAAGTTATGCCTATTATTTAACTAAATGCCTAAATATGGACTTGGAACCTAATTTTAGGCACCCATTTTAAAAAATTTTGCCCATAATTTCTTTTAAATAAAGATTGTTTTCTGGGTCACATTGCTGCGGCAATGGTGGGCTCTTCAGCAAATTTCATAGCTGCAGAATTGCAGAGAACACTAGGATCTGTAACTCAAAAATACAGACTATTTCCATTTCTAGGATATATAATTTTTTACTCTTGCATTTACAAAACATTTACTTTTCCAAACTTACATGCAAATAGCAACCATCACCACCTTTCCTGGTCCTTTGAGCAACATACCGGCTGTGCTGGAGCGTGGCTAAATACAGAAATGAGAGAATGCTAAAATAAATTGCTAAACTGAACAATGAAGTAGTAATATAGCTAAATCCTGGGTTTATGAAGGGACTATCAGTAGTCTACTGTACACCACATACAACACCTACAATATCATGTAGTACGAGAATTCCTGTTAACAGTTGAAGTATTGCTCTGCATAATCCAGTAATTTATCATGGACAGCTCACTAGATTTACAGTTTGGTCTCATGCATAACTAAGATACCTAGTTTTCGTGCAGAAGTTCTCAAACTGTGGTCTGTGGAGCTCTTGATTATTCACATGATACTGACAATTCCCTTTTCAGCTCAATAGACAGTGCAGGAATAGCTGTAAAGGAGGTTAAGCAAGCACTGCAGCCTCCACCAGGGGCCACTGCAACCACAAACAGAGTGAGGAGAGGAACCAGAGTCCAACAGAAAGAAGTGTTAGGTATCACCCAGCAGGATTGGAGTTAGGAGCTCTCTCAACTAGGTTGCTTAGGGAGAGGGAAGCAAGAAAGCCAAAACAGGCTGAGGAGATTTGTTCAAACAGATGGAGGGAAAATGAAATAGAAAAAAACAACCAATATGACTTTATGTAATTAACTTTGTGTATTGTACACATTCAGCAAGTTGCCACAAGTCTGGGGTGGAATCACAATGAGATTGTCATTAGAAATCTGGGAGAGGAGGAGATCCACAAACCAGTTCTTGCAAATGGGCCATACTACGAACAGATCAGAATCCATTTAAATAGTATTTTAAAAATTTAAGATTCTATTACAATCAGAATGATATAAAACAGATGTGTTACAGGTCATTTATAACTTTCAACAAAATCTTGTAAGGCTGCCTATACATTTTTTCCCACATTCTTTTTCTCAGAAACATGCTGTAAGCAATCACACACACCTTAATGATGATTTTACCAAAGGAATTTAAATGATCTCTTACCTTAGTATCCCCAAGAAAATCTTTGTATTCCTTTAACAGTTTTTGGTTTCTAAACAGATCTGCAATAAGACAACTCTAGTTACATGCTGCACTTAGCAGCTGAAAATAATTTCAGGATTTCAAGATTTTTTTTCTTTACACAACTCAGGTAAGTTTGCTACTGCATACAAATGTATTTATATTAAACAAGCAGATCTGGTCAAACTTAGATTTCTTAAAGGATCTCTGTTTCTTAACAGAACCCAGGCATAACATTGTAAATACTTAGCATTGGAATTGAAACTGAAAAGTATCTTCTTTACCAAAAAACTGACAGGTGTCTAAATTGACTCATAACATCTTGAAAAATAATTTAAGTTTAGGGGTGAGATTCTGTAGGTCATCTCTAAGAGGTGCCATACACAATCTACAGGCCAGGGAGAAGGGAACTATGGTGGCTCTAAACCAGCTTTTCAGCCTCCCAACTCTGGGATATTCCATAGCTCCTGGCATAACACAGAGAGCCCTGGGGAGGATGTGTCTAAACAACAGTCTGTCCCAGTGCTGCCCACAATCTCCACAGCTCTTTGTGCTATGACTCTGCCCCGACACACCTCTCCTGACTACGGACATCTCATTTGCCAGAGTTTGCAAGAGGGTCTTTGGAAGGTAGCCTTACAGCTGTCTTCCACAGTTGCTGTGCTGAAGGATTCATCCCCTAGCCAGATCTAGGCTTCTAGAGACCCTTTATGCAGCTCTGGCCCTTTTACCTGGAGTAAAGGGGTCAGAGCCTATGTGAGGATCTCACCCCAGATTCTTTCCTCAGCCCCCTCAACTTCAGAACCCTTTTTCCTACACTGCTGCTCTGTCACAAATATTATTATTTGCATTACCATAGCACCTAAGAGCCCTAGTCATGGATCAGAACCCCATTCCACTAGGCACACAAAAGGAGCAAAAAGAGGTTCCTGTCCCAAAGAGTTTACGATCCAAGTACAAGACAAGAGAGAAGAAACTGGTGCAGATGGGAATACAAGGAAATAATGAGACAATATTGGTCAGCCTGATAGGCAATTCCCACTTCAAAAGGACAGTGCTCTAATACAGTAAATGTACACCCATATAACAGCATGGTACCACTGCTATTTTATTCAATTTTGCTTTCACATTAAGATCTGGAAACTTCTGCTAGTTGTTAATCTTTCAGGCTCCCACTTTGCAATATTTGGCTCAAATCCTTAAAAACAGTTTCAATTCTTACAATCTTTACAAATAGTTGCAGACATGTACCCCTCCCTTCCATTGGGACTACACATGTATTAAGTTACAAAGGTGCTATATGTTTGCAGGATCAGGCCCTGTTTTACTTTCAGTTTTTTCAATGGTAAACTTATTTTTATGAACTACAACAGACCTCTAATTTTAAAATTGCGTAACTGGAACAATCACCTCAACTAATATTGCTTCTGCAAGAATTTTAATTGGCCAGTGCTTCCAACAAGAGAAAAATTGAATCTATTGTAAATATTGAAATGATTGAGTTTTGTTGTAACATTATGAATAAAATCTACAATTTTGATTTAAAGGAAAGAGTGGATCATCAGAATACATACTTTTAAAAGCATTAGACTAAAATTACAAAAGATAAGGTATCATGAATCAGTAGTTAAAATAGCATAAAACAAATAAAAGGCAAAGCCTGAACTGGTTTTGATATTTTTGTAAATTCTCACAAAGAAAAAAGCTTTGCTCAAAACCCATTCAGGTTGTTTAACAATATCTACAAATTAATCCATAAAAGCAAGGATACATTCAGTTAAGATTAACTCATTTAAACACATCACATATACCCCCTATGTGTACATTAACAATACACACATTTCTCATGGCCACACTATACCACAAAACCTTAACAAAAACATATGTATATGTTGGACACCCATACAAGGGTGAAGTGAATGATGTGTTATTCTCCCACGGGGAAGTATGAAGTTGAAGTTAACAGTGATTGATAAGGCATTTTGGAGACATTTGAGAAAAAAAAAAAAAATACACAACCCTCTACACTTACTTTCTCTGTATTCTATCTCTGCTTCTTTACGCCGTTTTCTCTCTCTAGCAAGAGCCTCTGGGCTTCCCCAAACTTCTAGAGATCTGCACAAAATACAAATAATTTGGAAATCTTTTTGATTTCCACACACTATATGTTACAAAACAAAATGCTTTGAATTTCAAGTTTTTGATGACATAACCCAAGCCTTCATTAACACCAGAGTAGCATAATGTCTTATCAATATTTCTTCTGGAAGAAATCCATCCAGACTAATCTCACATGATAAAACAGTGTAGGGGGAGAGTTAGATTTCAATTTGGATATATACAATGTGACCCTTCAATTTTGTATACTGTACCGAGTTACTACAACAATGGGCACATATAAATGCATTTAGACAGAGAAGGAAAATATTACTGCCCCTTCCATTATAAAATTAACCTTTTAAATTATATCTTATACCATTCTCTCATATAACCAAAGTTAAATTACTTAAATTGCCAACTAATTTCCTTTTAAACTAATTAGCTTACTTTGCCTCTACATCTGATCTCAAAAATACAGTGAAAGCCTCAGTATCATCATGGGGACTTCGTCGTCTGATTTTCCTCAGCTGTTCTAGATCACTGTTGAAGGATGGAAACAGTTTATTGCAACAAAAAACATGTTCATACTATACATAAAGGAGTCAATATAAAGATCAAATGTACTGATCCTTAAAAGGATTATATCATTATGTTTAAAAATCTACCCTAAATTTTTTCTTAACTTGGCAAGTTTAAAGAAATTGACAGGAAGCTGAGGGTTTTTACTTAAACACAGTCCAGTGGCAATACAAGCCGTATAAAGTGTTCTTTAAATTGCTCTTGACGCTCATATGGCATTTGCCTGGGCTCAAACTCCAAACTGTGGGCCCATATTAACACATGGGAATGTTATACCTTAGCAACTGAAAGGAGGAAATTCTTTGGATGATAAATTAACCCATACTCCCTCTTATTCCTCTCTGGTGGCTACCTACATGAAAATTACAGGTCATGGATCACTTTAAGAAAGCCTAAAGGATTATGCGCAATACCCAGGCTATTTCCCCCTCTTTCAGTAACACAGGTCTAAAGCTATGTAAAAACTGTGGCTGAGCAAGTATTTGCTATGTTTGGCTATCAATTTTTTTTTCTCCCCCCCCTCCCCCCACTGTAATACACTTTATAGAATCAGAAATGTAGAGCTGGAAAGGACCTCAAGAGATCATATAAATCCAGTACTCAACACTGAGGAAAACCAAGTATATCTAGACCATCCCTGACAGATAACCTGTTCTTAAAAGCCTCCAATGACAGAGATTCCACAACCTCCCTTGCTAATCTAGTCCAGTACTTAACTACCCTTAAAGTTTTTCCTAATAGCTAATCTAAATCTCCCTTGCTGCAGATTAAACCCAATACTACTTGTCCTACATTCAGTGGACCCGGAGAATAACTGATCACCATCCTCTTTATCAGGGCCGGCTCTAGGCACTGCGGGGCCCAATTAGAAGGAGCTGCCGCCAAAGTCCCGCCACCGTCTTAAGCGGCAGCTCAATCGCTGCCGCAGAGGAAGGACCCTCCACTGAAATGCCAAAGACAGTGGCAACGATTGAGCTGCCGATGACGACAGTGCTGGGACTTCGGTGGCAGCTCAATTGGCTGCCAGTGCCTCCGGCAGCACTTCGGCAGAGGGTCCTTCCTCCGCGGCAGCGATTGAGCTGCCGCCGAAGACAGTGACGGGACTTTGGCGGCAGCTCCTTCGGGATGTTTCGGGGCCCAATTCCAGGGAATCGGCTGAATCACCCTAAAGCCGGCCCTGCTCTTTATAACATTTCTTCACATATCTGAACACTTCTCAGGTGTCCCCTCCGCTGTCTTTTGTCAAGACAACAGATGCCCAGTTTTTTTAATCTTCCCTCAGAGGTCAGGTTTTCTAAACATTTTATCATTTTTGTTGTTCTCCTCTGGGCTCTCTCCAATTTGTCCACATCATTCTTAAAGTGTGATACCCAAAGCTGGACAATACTCCAGCTGAGGCCTCACTAGTGCCAAGTAGATCAGAACAAATTACCTCCTGTGCCTTACATATGAGACCCCTGTTAAATACATCCCAGAATGATATTTGCCTTTTTTATAATTGCATCACACTGCTGGATTATATACTATTTGTGATCCACTATAACTCCAAATTATTTTCTGCAGTACTACTACATAGCCAATTATTCCTCATTTTGCATTTGATTTTTCCTTCCAACGTGTAGTATTTTGCATCTATCTTTATTTAATTTTGTCTTTTTAATTTCAGACCAATTTGTCAAGGTCCTTTTGAATTCTAATCTCCTGTCCACCAAAGTGCTTGCAACTCCTCTCAGCTTGGAGTCTTCCATAAATATTATAAGCATACTGTCCACTCCATTATTCAAGTCATGAACAAAAATGCTGAATAGTGCCTGACCCAAGAGAGCCCTGCAGGACCCCCAATAGATACATTCTCACAGTTTGACAGCAAACCATTGATAACTGCTCTTGGAGTATGGCTTTTCAACAAGTTATGCACTTTATAGTAATTCAGTTTGCTTATGAGAATGTCATGTGGGCCAATGTCAAAAACATTACTAAAAATCAAGATATCATATTGACTGCTATCCACAAGGCCAGTAACCCTGTCAAAGGAAGAAATTAGGTTCTGGCATGATTTGTTCTTGACATATTCATATTGGCTACTACTTTTTATTCACTGCAGCAATTGTCTGCTGTGTTGCTGCCCTCTATAGTTCGAATGGAGTCATTCACAGTTAACAGAGGCTGCTCCTTCTTAAAGCACAAAGAAGTGTTAAGTGCTGGTGAAGCAGGATGGACAGACTGCAATGGTTCCTTAGTGAGGAGTTCTTCTGGTTGCCTGTTTCTCAGTTTCATTTTAGCTTCCAGTTCTTTAAAGTCTTTCTCCAGTTGTTTATTTTGTTCATTCATGGTCATGATGAAATTAAATACAGATTGCCTGGAGTTCATAGTTCAGTCAAACTGATGATACATATTTCTCCATAACTTAAAATTGAAGGACACTGTGTTAGGCTCCAAGAGGGCAAGTTTCTGGGAAAAATCTGGATTGTATAGATAATTTAGATACTTCTTCTGTTCGTCCAGAAGGAATGGCCATAAGGAATAAGTTTTCTCTTAATTTTAGTTCTTCTAGCTCTTTTTGGCAGTTTCCAAGGAAGTTTCCAAACTGACATGAATGGACATGTTCATGGCTCTAAAGGAGAAAAGCTTCATTGTATTCAAAGGCTCGTGGAAACTGCTCTGTGAGATGCCACACACCTTCTAAAAACTGAGTGAAAACTGGAGAGATTTCCTTTGGGTCACCATCCAATTGATCACACCTGTCAGAAAATGTGTCCAAAAGAGAGCCAGTCCATCTCTATCAAAACCATGACACCTTATATTGTTCTATAAAACAAATCCAACAAGCGAGCCAAGGGAACAAACTTGGGAAGTCATGTCCCAGCCATCAGAGCAATGAACTAGCATAGTTGTATTTTCAACTGCTATTGCTTTGGCTAAGAAGATAGCAGCATCCAACACAGCTTTGATATGACACAGCCAGCTAGAGTTCTCCAAACCAGACAAGAAATTGTTGATAGACAGAGCTTTTGTACCACTGACTTCTAAAAGTTTCTGCAGGCTGGATCTCATTACAGGAATGTTTTCAATTCCAACAAACCGGAATCTAATGTTAGCATAGTTGTCTTCATTTTCATACTCTTTACCTGCTGCTCTGTTTGCCATTGCATTAAGCTTAGGTTGAGTGTCCATGACACTCATGTAGTGATGATTGCATTCAGCATATTTTCATTCTCCAGACACCTGGCACTGAAACCTGAGAGAGGTTGCCTGCATCTGCAAATGGCAGTCGCTTTATCTCTGTGATAATGACAACACTGGGAATCTTCCTTTGCTTCTAAATTTGGAACTACTTATCAACCTATTCTCCTCTAGGTGCTTATAAAAACAGATTATGTAATCATTTGTTCCAGCATCTTTCCAGGTACTAAAGTTAGGCTGACTCGTCTATAATTCCCCAGGTCCTCTTTGTTCCCCCTATTTAAGGGTAGGTACTACATTTTCCCTTCTCTAGTCCTCTGGGACCTCATACGTCCTCTATGAGTTCTCAAAGATAATTGCTAACAGTTCTGAGATTGCTTCAGGTAGTTCCTGAAGTACCCGGAGATACATTTCATCCAGCCCTGACAACCTGAATATATCTAACTTACCCAATATTAACTAACCTGTTCTTTCCCTATTCTGGCTTGTGTTCCCTTCCCCCTTTTTGTTAATATAAACTATGTTAAGATTCTGGTCACAATTAACTTTTTTAGAGAAGACCGAAGCAAAATAGGCATTCAACACCACGGCCTTCTTGGTGCAGTCCATTAGCAGATCTCTTTCTTCACTTAAGTAGTAGACCTATGCTTTCCTTTGTCTCTCTCTTGCTCCTAATGTATTTATAGAACCTCTCCTTATGCCTTTTGTGCCCCTTGCTAGCTGTAACTCATTTTGTTTCTTAGCCTGATTTTGCTCTGATTTCTACATGCTTGTGCTATACTTTTGTACTCACAGTTAAGAATTGGTCCATGATTCCACTTTCTATATATTCCTTTTTGATTTTCAGGTCATTAAAGAGCTCCTCATACCACCAAATTGGCCTCTTACTATTCTTCCTATCTTTCCTTCGCTTTGCGATAGTTTTCTTTGTACTTTAATATTGTCTTTTCTAGAAACTGCCAGCTTTTCTGAACTGCTTATTCCCCTTACATTTTCTTACTATAGGACCTTACTTATTAGTTCTCTGAGTTTGTTAAAGCCTGCATTTTAAAAGTCCATTGTCCTTATTCTGCTGCTCTCACTCCTTCCTTTCCTTAGAGACATGAACTCTAGTTCATGATCACTTTCACCCAAATTGCCTTCCACCTTCAGATTCACAACTAATTCCTTCCTGTTAGTCAGAATCTAGTTTAAGATGGCTGTCCCCCTAGTTACTTCCTCCACCATCTGAATCAAGACACTCGATTACAGAAGATGTTTATATATAAAAAATAGGAAATCATTTGGTTTGATCACAATAACTAACCTATGGTCCTATTATTTCTGTCCAGAACTTTCTATGTAAAAGCCAACAAATATATTTTCAAATTAATCTGCCTATAGATTAATTTATATAATAAATTATATTATATTATATAATATAATAATAAGCACATGTAAACAGATATAATTCTCAAGTAAAGTTTAACATGAAGCTTCCTATGGCTTCTAAGTGGGCTTTCATATTTTAGAGATTTGCAAGGTTTTTAACTACTGTTACAAGGTTGCCTGTGCCCCCTATGAAAAGCTGGCTGTTCTAGAGACAGCATTGTCTCTTCAGTGACTAATAGGATCTGCACTTCTTGGCATGCAGAGTCAGCACTTTAGAGAAGAGGAAGGATAGCGGTGTTGGAAAGAGAACTTAAATGAAGTTAATTTTGTTTTTATGTATATATATATATATATATATATATATATATATTTTTTAAACTATTACAATGCCCCTTTGAAAGAGTTTGAATCCATCAGCCACCATGATTGCAATTAGCTTGAAGCTTAGTCATTTTCAAATGAAGCGTCAGCTCAGTCAGTCTACAATTTACTGTGTACATTGGAGTGGCGCCTAGACATTTCAATCAGGATTAGTGTCCCACAGTGCTAAGCCATTCTTCACTTCTGAAACACATACAAACAAGTCAAAAATATATAGACAATTATACTTTAACTCACTTAAACTACTGTACCTGGATTTAAGACAGAACTCATTTATTGCTCTGACACCAGTGATGAAATTATTTTGTGTGTATTTTGGTCCATACTCTCTCTTTTTAAGAACTGCTTTAACTAAAAAAAAAAAAAAAAAAAAAAAAAAAGTATTATTAAGTGCAATTAAAAGTCATATTGAGCATGCTATAGTATAGGCTCTGAAAGACAATTTAGCCCTCCGTGAAATCATGGGAAATAGTGAATTTACCCCATTTAAATGGAGACATGTAAATTCTTCCTTCCTGCCAGGGATTCTGGGATAAAGAGGTTTAACAAGAGAAGTAAAAGAGGAAGGTACTCTGATAGAAAAATTAATTTTCTGGACAGAATGGAAATAAACATTGTTAAGAACAGAGTAATTTAACTTAATTTTGTCATTTAATATAATAAAAATTGCTATTCTGGCAACAAAAAAAGCAGATATGAACATATTCTACTCAGTCACTGGTGGCCAAAGACTTAGCAAATTATTTTCTAATCTCAGTAGTTAATTATTTTGCTATTGCTACTGATCTTTTCAGAACTAAACCAGAACTGAAACAGACCGTACCCTCCGCTTTTTTATTTTTTAAATACTCCACCTAGTACTTTCCAGAGTTCTCTCTCTCCAAATTGCCATACTCTGCTTTGTGGACTGTAGAACAATTAAAAGTACACATTCCTTGTTTATATGTAGCATCTACCTAGGAGATTCTACTATAATCTTTTTAGAATTTGATGCACAAGCAGGAGACCATGAGAACATATACAATTTTAAATGCAAATGTATCTTACTTTCAGTTATGCCATTCTTGGCTGCTTGTCACCCAAGTACAACATCCTTACAGTGATTTTTAATTTTAAAATCACTATTCAGTTTACTTTTGTTAATATGTTAGGCAGGTTGCCATTAAAGAATAGTTACAGTTGATAAGGATATTAGGTGTATTAAAGGAGAACAGAGATCTTTGAAAATTTACAATTCACAGATTAAGGCCAGAAGAGACCTCTAGGATTCTAGTCTGACCTCCTCCATAACAGAGGCCTTTAGTCTTCACCCTGTAATTCCTGCATCAAGCCAACAACTTTTGTTGGAGCTACAGCATATCTTTTAGAAAGATATCTAGTCCTGATTTAAAGTCTTCAAGCGATTAAAAATCCACATTTCTTGCTAACTTGTTCCAATGGTTAACTATCCTCAATGTTAACATGTGTGCCTTCTTTCTGGTCTGAATTCTGGAAGCTTTGAAGCAAAAAGTTTCAGCTGACACCAAGTAACCCACAGGCATTACAAATTTCAGCATTTATTTACAAAAATTCTGGTGTATTTATGGCATCCAGTGGGTTTTTTAATCTACAACACTGTTTTAAAGTAAATTTCAGCATCTAGTAGTATGTGCTGCATCACGATCTCTTTGGATCTAATGGACACTACCAAAGAGTTGCTTGGGCAGTGCAATGGAAGAGAACAATTGTCAAATAGAGAAAATGGCTCTTGCATGCTTTAATTTTTTTTCTTTAAACTAACCCTTGAAAAAGTTTATTAACTTTAATATCTTGGGTTATAGATTAGCAAAAGGTCACAAAGTATCCACTCAATATTTCAAAATAAAAGACAAATTTGAAAAATAATGTCAATTTTAAGTTTCCACAGTAATGTAATAAAAAACATTTTTTTTAATTCTTTAAAATATAACCTTTAAGCGTTTTCAGCGCTTTGTTATTTCATTACTATTTGTAATAGTAAATATTTAGGATACAATTGTGCCTAAAGGCCTATACAGCCCCATTGAGCTGAGCATCATACAAATACAAAAGAGGGAATCCTCACCCTTTTTCACTAGGAAAAAGTTGTGGGTTTGTTTGCTTTACAGTAAATTAGCTATCTCTTTATACAAAACACACCTTTCCTTAGCAACAATAGGCCCAAACTGATGAAGGTTCGAGGATATGAACAGAACATACAAGCAAATGAACCGCTTTGTTAATTACATGTACTGTAGATGGGGGAAGAGGGGAGAAGTGAGTGTTAATTGGGCTTAGAGTAAGGAAGTAGAAGAGGAGAGAGGAGGAACAGGCAGAGTGTCACCTGTCTAGCCAGGATCAGCAGCCTGAGTTTTGTAGGTATTGGAGCAGAGGCAAGTCTTAAAGGATTTAAAGGAATATAAAGTACAACAATTCAGATTTTATCAGGGAGTTTTTCCCCATGCATAAAGTACTGAGTAGTTAAAAGCACAGAGGTGGTTAAGGAAGAAGATGACCAGTAAGTAGCAATGACTAGGAGTACTGGTGGAGATAAGGCAGCAGTCAACATGACAATAAGTTATATTAGCTAGGTAGGCTGAAGTTAACTTATGGCAGGTCTTAAAGACAAGGAAGCAAGTGTGAAAAGGGAACCCCTGGAAGAAAGGGGCTGACACGGTCAGAATGACAAGCCAAGGTGTTTTAGCTGCAGCATTCTTAAATGTTTTTCATCATGATAAGAGAAAGGGGAGAAAGGAGGGCTTGAGGCTAGGAGTGGGGGAAGAGATCAAAAATCTCAGTTTTGGCCACGCTGAGTTTAAGATGTTGACTGGACATCCATGAACAGATGAAAGACAGGCTGAGATACTAGACTGGATGAAGGGAGACAAATCATAGTTCATCAGCTGATATATAGATTTATCAGCTTAAAGTGGTAGTTAAAGCCACACTTTTGGCAGCAACACTATTTCTAATTATTCACTCCATCTCTGAGTAGTACTATTTTCAGAAGACATTCTCTAAAAGAAACAGACACCAAATGGAAAGTTGATATGTGAGTGTTTTTCCACAAATGTGTATGTAAGTAAGCCCAAGACACAAACTATCTTACACACTTCCTACTTACTCATGGGCCTCCTAATGTTCAAAGATGATTTCCTCCAAGTCTCATAACTTCTAAAGTCGGAAAGATACCTTAAAAGGAAACACCACAGCCTAACAACTGTACCATTGCAACATAACATACATGTTTACCTTTTACTTGGATTGGCTCTTGCAATAAAAGTGGTTTTTGGCCTGCACTGGTGGTATCCCGTGCTGTAAAAAAATAAAAAAACCCTCACTGCTGATACATGTAAACAATTATAATTAAATAAAATAAAAGACTATTGTTAGCAGGCCAGCAGAAAATTGCATAAAGTTATATTACTATCATGTGAATTAAAAATTGACCACTTTTAGCTCATTGTACTGTATTTGTGAATACTCTCATATAATGTGAATTAGATAATGTATAAATATTAATACACATTAATTTAAACACTGAAAGTTGAAATTTGATATTCAACAAAGTTGTTAGGGTTTTCACTGTATTGTAAGCTATTCGAAAATGGTCATGAATCAAAATGTTTTCAGCTGCATCTTTATAGTTCTGGACAAACTTGATGCAAAATTTTACCTGTAAGCAGTAAGAATTGAGGTTTGCAGTTACTACCCCATTAGTAAGATAATGAAGTCTAAAACTGTATATTTTCTGTCTGCAGAAAATATCACAAATGCTTTGGTTTACAGATTAAAAACCACCTGAAGACCTGGAAACATTTTAAACAAAAGAGCTAAGATTTTGAAGAACACAGTAGCTTGTGAAAAATCAAAATCCATAGATTTTCTTGTGTCATGAATTTCTGTTGAAACTGGACAACAGAAGTATATTAACATTTCAAATTCCAAATGCAAGCTATCAGATAGTTCAAATGCATGTCTGAATATTTATTTTGAAAATCATCATCTAAACTCACTATCATCAGAATAAAATCCTTATGATTCCAATAACAGATCTAATGCTGTGTTAGTACTCTAGCACTGGATGTTTGCCACACATCTGCTGTCATTAGCAAAATTAAAACTAATTTTATTGAAACTGAAGCAATTTGGAGTACTCAGAAGACCTTAAGGATTCTTCAAGTAGGTCTATGTTGCTTAATGAGAGGCTCCTGACTTAACATCTGATTTGAATTATTCAAAAGTCAAATATTCTTGAAGCTAAGGCTACACAACTACTCTTAAGTCAAGCACGTAGCCATTAGATATTACAGGAACTACCAAGAAGGTCTAACATGGTCTGAGTATATTATTTTGGAAAGACCGAGGTAACAGTAAGAAAAAAAAAAAAAAAAAAAAAAAACACACAAAACAGTTTCTAATGTATTTGCACTAATCTTGCAGCAAGTGAGTTTGGAAAAGCCTAAAAATAACTCAGCCCTTTTCTTCCTGTTGAAAAGTGTTACCTGCTCTCTGGATAGCCTGAAGAACACCAATGTTAAAAAAAAAAAGGTTCAAAATAAATAAGATACTCTTTGCTGTTCATTTCTCATCATACTTAAAAAGAATGGGCATTGACAAACTATCGTTCTTCATATACACAGACAAGATTGTCTGGCATATTTACTTCCAGTTTGCCAGAAGTCACCTTCTATTGTACAGATAATTTTTTTCTTGTTCAAAAACGTAGCTCAGTGACATTATTTAATGAAAGGTTATGCCATAAACTTTCATAGGAAAAAAATTATTACACATCAAATGTCAAGATTTATATTTGACTGTTCAGACAGCATTAAGTACCCTTTTAAAATATATTACCCTGCTCTGGAGACTTGACAAAAAACACAATGAGCCAATAAGAAAAGAATGGAGTATTAGAATTCAGAACTGCTGATCTTTGGATGGACAGAGGTTGAGATGCCCTTTAAACATTAATAAATTAATCTTCAGAATGCCCAGTCAGGTAGGAAAATATCCCATTTTTTACTTATAGGGAAATGGAGGCTCAAAAAGGTTGACAGACTTACCTAAGGACATAATCACTAAAAACTGAGATTACTTACTTGTAACTAGAGGTTCTTGGAGATGTGTGGTCCCTATCTGTATTCCACATGTGAATACACATGTGCTCCACATGCCTGAGACAGGAGATTTGTAGCAAGTAGCGTCTGTTGATCCGCACATAAGCAGTTGCTCTCCCCGTTCTCGCAATTAAAGGCATAAAGGGCAGAGTGGACCGATGCCTCTCAGTTCCTTCTTACCGTGAATCAGACAGGATATGAAGCAGAAGGGAAGGAGGGCAGGTAGTGGAATATAAATAAGAACTACACATCTCGAAGAACCTCAATTACAGGTAAGTAACCTCCATTTCGTCAAGCACTGGTCCCTATGTATATTGCACACATGGTTGATTGGTAAGCAGTACTGAAATAAGTGGAGGGTACGAGGATGCAGTTGGTATGGATGTCTAACACTGCTGTCCCCACAGCTGCAGATGCTGAGGAAGCCTAGACCAGAGCATAATGCTTCATAAAGACATGGATGGACCTCCAGGTAGAGGTCTTACAAATATCAAGTACTTGGTACTTCTCAAAGAGATGCCATTGAGGTTCTTTGTGTGCTCACAGAGTGGGCCCTCACCCCATTCAGGGGGAAAATACATGCCAACTGATTACACAGAAATATGTATCCAGAGATCCACTTAGAGAGTTTCTGTGCTGATAACATGCCCTCACCATTGCTCCGCTATTGTGACAAATGGTCTTCGTGTTTTCCTAACTGCTTTTGTTCTTTGCGGAGAAGAGGCCAAGATCCGTTTGCAATGGAGGAAGTGCAGCCTCTTTTTCTTGCTGGAAAGAGGCGGCTTTGGGCAGAATATCAGTAAGCGAAGAGGCTGGTTCATGTGAAACTCTAAAATAACTTTGGGGATCAATTTCAGGCGGAGATGAAGGGAGATCTTTTCTCTATGAAATATGGCATACTGTAGGTTTAAAACGAGTGCTCCCAGTTTGCTCACCCACATAGCCAATGTGATGGCAACCTTCATGGAGAGCTGTGACATGGAGCATGTGGCCATTGATTCAAAAGGTGATCTGGTAAGAACTGACAGCACCAAGCTGAAGTCCCATGGTGGTGTGGGTTTCATCACCAACAGGAAGGTCCTAATGAGACCTTTCAAGAATTGAATTGTGATTGGGTGAGTAAGATAGAGTGGCCTTCCACTGGAGGATGAAAGGCATTGACAGCTGAAAGTCCACCTGGCAGCAAACTAAAAAAAAGCTCTGACATTTTGAAGGATAGAAGATAATCTAAAATGACAAGGACACCTGCTGATTCTGGTGATAACTGATTCCGTTGTGGCCAGGTATAGAAACACCTCCATTTAGATAAACAGCATTTTCTAGTGGACATTTTTCTGCTGTTATTAAGGATAGTGTGGATGGCCTCAGACCATGAACATTCCAAATCTGAGGACCATCCAACTACCAGGCCATGAGATTAAGGTCTGGGTTGGGATGTCTGATCCTGCCTTTGTCTTGAGTTAAAAGATCCTTTGTCCTGAGTTAAAAGATCCCCCTCCCCCCACTCCTCCCTGCCGGGGCAGGAGGCAGAAGCTTGGTCCTGCAGCAGCCAAGCTTCCCTCCCCCTCCGCTTCTTCCGCCAGCGTGGTGCTTTCCGGCCCCTCTGCCCCTCCTCCTCCTCCTCTCACCGGGCAGGCAGCGTGCCACTCAAAATCAGCTCGCGTGCCGTGTTTGGCACGCGTGCCGTAGGTTGCCGACCCCTGCCTCAGATGGTCCATCCAGAATAACACAAGGGCATCATCCCTGGAGTCTCAACCTAATGATGCTCTGGAATAATAGAGGTTGAATTTCTTGCTTGATTGTGAGGAGAATAGGTCCCAAGATGGTGTTATCCACTCAGTGAAGATTTCAGTCAAGAGGGAATTGTGTATTTCCCACTCATGGTCTATGGAGAAGTACCTACTGAGATAATCCGCCAGAGTATTCTGCACATCTGGTAGGTAAATCACTTCCTTTATACTCAGAGGAAGAGATTTTTCTCCACCCTGTTTGTTTACATAAAAAGCCCAGTCACCGACATTATTTGGATGTGGGGAGAGGTTATGAGGGAGTAAAATATGTTGCAGGCTAGAAAAACTGCCCTCATCTCCCGAAGATTTATATGCAATCTGGCCTCCCATGGGGAACACGTACCATGCATGTGTAGTGTGATTGTCCATATGTGGTCCCCATATTATGAATGATGCATCCGTGATTAGGATTGTGTCAGGGATGGGTGGAAGAAAGGAAACTCGCACTTGTACCTGGTCTAGTTTCATCCACCAAACGAGAGAGGCTCTGACTTTTGGTGGGATTGTTACACTGGTATTCATGTTGTCCTTGTCTGTTGAATAAACAAACTGAAGCCAGGCCTACAGGTAGCAAATGCAGAGTCTGGCAAACAGTGTTTTGTATCTGAAGAAGTGAGGTTCTTACCCACGAAAGCTTATGCTCCCAATACTTCTGTTAGTCTTAAAGGTGCCACAGGACCCTCTGTTGCTTTTTACAGATTCAGACTAACTCGGCTACCCCTCTGATACTTGAGTGTTTTGTATGTACACGCAGCCATATGGCCTAGTAGGAAAAGGCAGACCCTGATTGTGGTGCAAGATTTGAGGGTGACTTGATTTATCAGGCTATGAATAGCCTGAAATCAGCCTATAAGAAGGTAGGCTTTTCCTGAGGATGACTCTAGGTCACTCCGATAAAAATCTATAGTCCTTGTAGGAGTCAAAGTGGAATTTTCTCTGTTTACACAGACCCCCAGTGATGTCAGAAGGTGCAATAAGACAAGGATCACCAACTGGACCTCCTGACATGATCTACTCATTAGTAGCCAATCATCTAGATACAGGAAGATGGTGCGGCCATTGTGCCTCATCTGGGTCGCCCCCACAGAGACGACTTTCGTGAAGCGCTTTGGTGCCGTCACCAGCTTGAACAGAAGTACTCAGAATTGGTAGTGCTCCTGTCCTACCAGGAATATGAGACATCTGGCTTAAGACTGAAAAAAAATAAGACCTTCAAGCAACTGTAGGGAAGAGTTCTCCAGTAGGAATTCCAGGGCCATCCAGTTCCACAACAGTAAAAGTTGCCTGTGGGCTTCTCCACAATATTAAATGTTACATAATTTTGTACTTGTGGACATTGCCGGATTAACAGTTCTACAGGGTGAAATCCTCTATACTCAGAACATCTACAGCTTAAACAGCAGGTTAAGCTTTCTCACCATTTTGCCTCAAGCATGAGGGGAAGGAATTACTACTAATCAGCATGTTCAATTTTTATGCCAATTCAATCTTTAGCACCAACTCATTGTATACAAGTAACTAAACAGGGGCAGATTGCTAAACTGTAGAGGCATCCCATTATCTATCCCTTGAGCCATCCTGTCTCTCCCCAACATTTATCATTTAACATATATTTACAAAAAGGAAATCTATCTCAGTTTTTACCCATGCTCATTCACTGGAAGTCTTGATATACGGAGGGAGGTTTGACTATTTCCAAATTCTGCAGCTGTAGCATAATAATACATGCAGTTCTACACTGTGATTTGTTTTTAATTGCACAAGGCAAACTAACAGAATCATTTGCTGAATAAATGCTCTAGTATATCTGCTCCTTTTAAATATAAAACAGGTAAGAACCACATCCCATACATTCACGAAACAAATGTAAAGCACACAGACCTGTTCCAGGTCTGTGCACAGCTCCTTCAGGACCTGGTACAGGGCCTTTTTTCTGACCATCAGAGGTGTAAACTCTCACTTGACTCAGTGATTGGACTGGTAGATGACTGCATGGCAGTATGTGAGAGAGACTTCCACATTTCATTGAGCCTGGCCACCCTGAGAAGAAAAAAGTTTTACACATATCAGTTTGAGAAGAAAAGAGAAAGTGTGTTTCAATAGGAGTTGCCAAGATTAGTTATGGAAATTAGCTTTTAATAAATATTTTTGCCCATTTTACCTGTGTGCTCGAATTTCATAAACTCTACACAGCTAAAACTAGTCCTTTCACCAATTTCCCAAGCTTCTCCTGTCTTCTCCTCAAGCATTTTAACACACAAATATACTTTCATATGTTTTGCTAAATTTCTCACATATCCTAGTCCTTTGAAACACTGCATGAGAGTCTCTTAGTTATCTAACAGAAAGCTACTTTAAGATTGTCTTACTGCTCGAATAAACCCTATTTTAATCACCCTCTGCACAAAACCATCTTTATAATGACCAAAATACTTGGCAGTCAGAGAGGATATTACAGTAGAATGACAATGGCATACACTGCAAAACTATTAGCAAGATAATCCTAACAGTTTTGTCCTTTAATTCCACTCCCTACACCCAAAAACAAATATTTTAATGGACTAAATATGTAATAGATGTCTGCAATTCAGGTGTAATATCTCAACCCACAACATATAAGCCACAATTAAAGTGTGATTTACAGTGTGATACATAAATATTACACACAAACATTTTCTCTGTGTTTGCAGAGACACCACTTTTACCAGGCAATTGCTAGTGTTAAAAGACTGTCCCACAGTATACCAAATTTACTGAACACAGTTCTGGTCCATCAGCATTAGCAGCCAACTTCTGTTAAGCAACATAAGCAAGCAAAGCATCGACACATAAAATGCATATATCTTCTCTGCAAACATAACTTCATCCACCATTGAAATGCAACCACCTACTTTAAAAAAAAAGCTGGTGTGGTGTCTTTGGGAAATACTTATAAAATCAAGTACTGCTTATCTTACTTGCATTGCATATAACTGGACATTAAACAGAGGACTACATTATTATTACACAAGTCATCTCACAACACAATCATAGAGATTGTTTGATAAAAGCATGCGCTCCATAAAAATTCCTTACAGCCTTTTACATACATTATGTTCCACTACAGCTAGAACAGACACATCTGAATATAAAGGTACTGTACACAAAATATATGCAAGTTACATTAATGTCAAAGTGATTCAGATAACAAAAGCCCTTTAAATACCATGCCAAAGTTCAATATGCTCTGCTAAACACATGTCTAATAAATTAAGAAATTACAGAAACAACACTTTATGGTACTTGACAAATGCATGCTTTTAAACCCAACTGTATTTTGAATGTATCTACATTTCACATTCAAAGAGGAAACCTCTTGATAATGGACTAAAATAATTCAGCCATTACATTCTTGCTTCAAACTATTGTGTTTATTTTCAGAAACGGTCTGTGATATACACTGGAAAGTTTACTCAAGAGTCCTAGGCAGCTTTTATATAAAACAGCAGTACAGCATGTGTTTTGGAGAAAACAGCTATATGAAAAGAATTATATGGATTCTACAAAAGCAAGAAACTAACTAGTTCAAAGTGCTATATTTAGAGCTAGGGCTATTAGCGCTATTGACCAGGGTTGGGAGTATCGCCCTAAAATGCTATGTAGGCATACCCAAGCAAGCTCTTCTCCCACTACCACATGATCATAAAACTGACCAGCTGCAGGTTTTTATTGCTAGTGAACTCAAAGGACAAGCAATTTCTGAAACTTCTGCCCATCATACAAGAAAATATATAAATGAATTTTTATTAAAAATATTGGGTTTCCGCAAGTTGCCAATGTGGCCCTAGACATCACAATGATTAAGAACCTGATCTACAGGAAGTCGTCATGAAATTTACTCAACTACTTCCTTTTCATAGAAGTTCAGATACAAAAAAGACCTCTTAAGTCACATTAGTTTATCCCCCGTAACATTCAGTGCAGGACTGTTTCCTCCAGTTTATTATCCAGTACTTTTATTGTCCACTTTTTGCCTCATCCCATACTGATTACTTCAGTCAATTTCAACAGGGAATAGGTGGGAGAGGCTATTTGCAACACAGCAAACAGGCAATTTTTAAATGACAGAGGTCAAGATGAGAAAACATTGGGGGTGCTCCCTTTAGCACAGTGGACAGACAAAAAGTGAGACAGGCTAAGGGCTATGAAATATGAATTATGATGGGACCTTGGAGAGACGCCGAGCTGGTAAGAGGAGCATTGAAGTGGTGAGGATAAGGAACAAACGGGAATATGGGAGTGTAATTGAAGAGCACCAGGTTTTGGCAAATTGTAGGAATATGATGGATCATGGAGTGGGAGAGACAGAAGGTTTTAAGGGGATTTTGGAAATAGACTATGGGATAAGATATGGGGGGTTTTGGGGCGGCACTGTATGGGGGGGGGGACTGCGGGGAGCCCAGATCACAGGGGGAGGCTACACTGAGGGTCTGGCAGCGTGGCCGTGTGGGAGGGGTAAGGTGGGGGGGGAGGCGCCCTAGGAGAGCCGTGTCATCAGTGGGTCCGGGCAGGGTGGGCAGCGGCCGGGGAAAGGGGGCTGGAGGGCCCTGCTTCCCCGCCAGCCCCCACTCACCGTGGCAGACCCGGCTGAGCTGCGCCGCCTGGCACCGCAGGTACAGCCGGTAGAGGCAGCGCCATCCCCGCCTCTGGGCGGCCAGAGCCGGCATCATCCTCGCCTGCTGGCCGGACTCGCGCACGCAGGGCCGGGACTCGGGCTCCGGCCGGCGCCGCCTGGCTCCGCGAGGCAGGGAGAGGCAGCCGCTCTCATTGGAGCGCCCGGCGCCGGCCAGCCGGCGGGGGGGTGGCCCCCGAAGCGTCCAGAGCGGCGGCGGGAGAGGGAGGAGTTGCGGGACCCGGATGTAAAACGGTGCCGGACCCCGGACAGACGCACGCCGCCTTCCTCGTGAACGCGCAAGCGCTAAGAGGGGCGCGCTCGCCTCGAATGCCAAGAAGAGGCTGTTTGGCCGGTTGACTGGGTGGCGCATTGATTAGCGCAGCTGCCTAGGGAAGGAGGAGGTGCCAGGTTCTAATCCGGGCTGGGTAATCTTCGCTGTTCGGTCGTGGGAAAGGCACCGGGACCACCTACTACGCGCAGCACCGTAAAATTAATTGACGAACGCGAGGGGTTTTGTTCGGAGGGTAGAAATTTACCCTGCTCTAATATACTCTCATACCCCTTTGCCCCCCCAAAAAAGCTTAATTTGTTAGGGTTTGGAAAGGCCCAGTAACAGTTCACAGCCTGGCTGCTCTTTCGTGTGTCTGTCATCGATAACGGGGTCGTGGATCTGCCAGGCGCATAACATTTCCCAAGGGGGCTGCCCCACTGATGTCAATGGAACTAATCAGGTGCATAAACTTAAAGAAATGCGTGTGTGATCAGGCTCAGAGCCCCTGTCATTAATCGCTAATACGCAGCTGGAGTGGCTGCTTCCCTCATTTTCATTATAAATTCAGTTCTATAACTATTAAGACAATAAGGTGACTACGCTTTTCTCACAATTAAAGTTACCCAGGCTTATACCCTAACACTTTTTTCAGTGGTATAGCATTGCTTTTTTATTGCATTGTCCTCTGCTATATCCTGGTGTATTACAGTCACTAGTTACAATAGGGCTGACACGTTTGTTTTTGTCAATGTTAATGTAATGTAGGTTTTTCATATTTTAATATTCAAACAGTAACACTTAGTATAATTCAGAGATATGCACAACCTTAAATAATTAATCTTCTGAATGGCAGGTAAGTATAATATTACCATTTTATAGTCCAGGAACCTGAAGCAGCAAGTTTATATCACATGCCTACTGCCACAGAGCAAATCAGTGCCAGAGAGTGAATTCAAAGTCAGGAGTTCCTGTTACTTAGATCAATCTTTGTCTGCCAGACTATGCTGCTGCAAATAATAATAACAACAACCAACAGCAACAATTAATTAATCAATTTTGTAATGTTTGAAATCTGCTTAAATTATCATACTAAATACTGAAAATAAGTACATAGAAGTTTTATTGATCTTTTCTGCCACAGCTCCACCTTCTCCTGCTTGAAGTCTCTCTCAAAACTTACTGTTTTAAGGTTACAGCTATGGCTTTAATAAAATGAACAAATGAATATAAACAAAATTCACTTTCAGGATGCATGCACTAATCTCCCCACTGATTGCATAATCACATTGTTCTCACCCTCATCATACCCTTTTCCCTCTCTGAGTTCCCTCTCCTGCTTCTGTTGGTCTTATTTTAAAATAGGCCCCATTCCTGCAAACACATGTACTTAATTTAAGCATTTAAGTAATCCCACTGAAATCAGATTATATGTTTTCATGCAAGCCTTTTGACAACTTTGAGGAAGTTCCAAAATGTCTTAGATTTTCATTTATATAACTGTGCCAAATATTCTTTGGTTTACTTCTCTTGGTCTGCATCACTGTGGGGACCATGCTCATGAATCTAATCAGAAAAGTTTCAGAGTAACAGCCGTGTTAGTCTGTATCCGCAAAAAGAAGAACAGGAGTACTTGTGGCACCTTAACTAATTTGTTAGTCTCTAAGGTGCCACAAGTACTCCTGTTCTTCTAATCAGAAAATAAACTTGGCAATGGAGTTGGATAATTAATGTATCTGATAATCCACAACACAGTTGAACACTTAAGAGAATTACTATGCATATCCAATTTGATTTTGAATAAGGGCATTTTCACTGGCACATAACTTCTTTCACTGCCTGCAAGTGGTGTTGCCAATTTAAGTATTCCTGTAAGCATGATGAAGGCAGACTGAACTAAGATACTTAGATGAAATAATGATATTAACACCCATCTTCCCAATAGCCCAATCACTGCTATACCAAGGTATCCGTAGTACTGCAACAGATGCTGTATCATTAAGTACCAGATGTACTGCAATGGAGTTAAACATTAAATTAGCTGTAAACTAGAGTAAACTACGAAGAGTAAAGGTGGAATAGGTTTTCTCCACTATAATTTAGAGTGTAAACTGGTGCGTTCATGTTCAGATGACTTATTACTATGTTGGCAGGGGGTCCAGTAATAAAAATTTAAAAGGGGAAAACAAGGTTGACAAGAAAAAGTTCCCTAGATTGTGGGAAAGCATTCTCCTATGTGTAAAGATATCTGAAAGAATGTGACTGGCTAGGAATTATTCAAACATTTGAAATCTCTGATGGGTCTCACTCAAATTCCAAAGGAGAAGGAGGCAGTTTTTAAAACATTTTTTTCTGATGTGCCATTCCTGCAATGCAAAAGTTACCTCTGGACAGTCCACTCTCATTTTCCTACTGTCTCTGCTTCTTCTATATTTGAACTCATAATTTTGGTGCAGGAAGGAAACAAAAAAAGATGGACCATCACAGACAAGTTGGTGGCTATTGCAAGAATGGAGTTCAATCAGGTTTTGCATGCTCATGGAAAAATATTCCTTTCTGCTGATGAACTCTGAAGCGTGGTGGTGGGATAGATAATAGGATCTCATCAGTGGCCCCTATACAATGTGGAAACGCCAGGTGTTCGAAGCTGTCAGTAACCTCCTGCGCATTGCCAAGCTTTATGACAGTACCCTCTCAATAGCCACTCATGTCTCCATGACAACAGCTTTTATTTACCAACACCAAACTGGCTAGCCACTCATGAGCTTCCACATGGTGATGGCTGCACACTTCTCCATGCTGAGAGGAATTCTCATATTGATGCTCTGCTGCTGCAATTCCCGTGTGAGCTCTGCATAGATATAGCTATAGTCCTAGGGTGAAATCCTGATCCCACTGAAGTCAGTGGCAAAATTCTCATTTCATTTAATAGGGCCAGGATTTCAACCATGATGCTCAACATAAATAATAGTTCTTGAATAGTTATTTTAAGCTTGTATCTCGGGATATGAAGTCAGTTTTAGATACTAAAAATTTTGTGTTCAAGTCATACCTTGACCAGAGAGCAAACTGATTATTGTAAAAGATCATTGCAAATGTCTTCTCCAATATGAGATGAGAAAGTGAAAGTTGGACCCATTACACCACCATCAGAGGTCTTCAGTTCTTTGATGCTACTAAAGCATTACAATGTTCTAGGCCATTACTTCAAACTACCGTTTGTGTAAGATGTTAAAAATCTGGGTTGCATATTAAGGAATACAGAAGTTTCTATTACATTGCGAATTATGCTTGAGAAAGGACCGCCAAGGATAGCAGGGCTTGATTCCATGTTAAAACGGAAAACCAAGGACCAGATCCACAAAGGAATTTAAGTATTGCAACATAGAGTGTCGCAGGGCCTAACTTTTAGATGCCTAGAAAATTACAGGAACAACACTACTATTCACAAAACCTGAATTAGGAATCTAAGATCCCTATACAATGAATGTGGAGAGATAGGTGCCTTAAAATGCAGTCAATAAAAGCCAACATGTTAGGTGGGACTAGCCAATGGGAGATGTTGACAACAGTGGTGTATGCTAAGCCCTGCCCCCTTATGGAATCAGGTGCCAAAGTCTGGGCTGTAGGGAGGCACCTTTCTCTGCATAGTGATCCGTTAATAGGGAACCCATCTCCTGGAGTCAGGCGGCTTACGCACCTAGGTAGTTTCTTGCAAGAATAAGTTAGGTGCCTCCCTCACTCCACACAAAATGGCCACAAAAAGACTTGATGATGTCCATCTTATAACTTTTAGTCCGGTGGTCAGAGCATTCACCAGGGATGTCTGGGGTTTAAACAGCTTTGTAGCTCTGGGCCAAAGATCTGTAGTTACAGAAATCTTGTCCACTAAGGGCCTGATCCAAATACATTGGAGTCAGTGGAAAGACTTTTCTTGATTTCAATGGGTGTCAAATTAGACCTTAATTGAACTGCCTCTTTGACCATAACAGCGAGAGGGGATCGTGGCAGGGAGTGTAGTACAATGGATGTTTTCCTTATGCTATCTATCAAAGTCCTAGATGCCACAATAGATTTCATCCTCTCTCTCTGCTTTGGAGGCATTATGAGAATTACAAGAATGAGGAGTGTGCCCCTTATTAAGATAATAACAGAATAAAGTAAAAAGATTTTCAAGACAGAAAAAAAATTAAATACAAACCCAAGACTGTTAAACTGCTTGGTTATAGGTAGTATAAAATTTAATACCAGCAAGAAACACCCATGCACAAATCCAAATATGGTATTTTCCCTAAATTGCTAATATACAAAAGTAACAGATAGAAACAGGGAAGGTAAAAACTTCAAAAGCCAGTCAAGTGGCTCAGCCAAGCAGCAGCAATGGCGGATGAGCTAGAACTCTGTCCTCACACACTGCAGCATCCTCCACCATGGTAGGCTGGGCCAAGTAACCCCCCACGGCCACAATCTGTTTTCATTTTAAACAGATCAAGATCAATCTCTCTCAGTTTTGTACAAAGTGAAAGTCACCAAAAATATTACTCCAATGGCACTTTAATATAGAATAAATTATAAGTAATTTTCAGCTAAAAGACTTTAAGGCTATCCAGAGGATTCAGGTAATGTCATAAACAAGAGCGGAGTTTGCTTGGGTTGTGTAATCACAGAAAGCCCAAGGAGCTCCTTAGCTCTTATTATTAACATTATATAGACTTTTTTTTAAGTTGCTGTTTGTCTTTCTGCCTTTTCCTTCTTGCTCTTCCCCCTCCTTCATTCCTCCTTTGTGTCCTATTCCTTCTTTCAACTTTCTCTTCCCCTTTTTGCAAACTGCTAGATTGCTTTAATTGCAATGCAGTTGGAGCAACTGAAGTCATAGAGTCATAGACTTTAAGGTCAGAAGAGACCAATAGTCTAGTCTGACCTCCTGCACAACGCAGGCCACAGAATCTCACCCACCCACTCCCGCAACAAACCCCTAACCTATGTCTGAGCCACTGAAGTCCTCAAATCATGGTTTAAAGACTTCAAGGTGCAGAGAATCCTCCAGCAAGTGACCTGTGCCCTGTGCTGCAGTGGAAGGCGAAAAAACCCCAGGGCCTCTGCCAATCTGCCCTGGAGGAAAATTCCTTCCCAACCCCAAATATGGCAATCAGCTAAACCCTGAGCATGTGGGCAAGACTCACCAGCCAGACACCCAGGAAAGAATTCTCTGTAGTAACTCAGATCACACCCCATCTAACATCCCATCACAGGTCATTAGGCATATTTACCGCTAGTAGTCAGAGATCAATTAATTGCCAAAATTAGGCTATCCCATTATACCATCCCCTCCATAAACTTATCAAGCTTAGTCTTGAAGCCAGATATGTCTTTTGCCCCCACTACTCCCCTTGGAAGGCTGTTCCAGAACTTCACTCCTCTGATGGTTAGAAACCTTCGTTTAATTTCAAGTCTAAACTTCCTGATGGCCAGAAGTCAATGCCAATTTATACTAGTTAATGATCTGGTCCTATGTCTTTATTATCATTTATGATTTTTAACTTAATTACTCAGTGGAGTGATCTCACAATCTGCTGGTGAGAGCTTTGCCTATCCACTTTTATGTAGAATGTGTTGCATACAGAAGCAATGTGCTGAGATTTACCAGAATGAACACAACATTCTCCAGTGGCGGGGCACTAGTTAACCCCTGTTTATTTCAAAATAGACCTTTGCTGAAGTTTTCTTTAATAATGCTGTCCCCAAACCCTTCACAAGATAACTAATTATCTCACTCACTCTCAGGTTGTATATAAACATGAAGTGAGTTGTGTTTGGGTTTTATCCCAAAGAATTATCTTGCTATCTGTTCCCCAGATCCTTTGATCGGTACTGCACGCTAGCAATGTGATCATATGTCACATGTTACAATAGAAAAGAATCAACTTGCCCGGGGGCAGAGATTGAGTGGCAGCCAAAAATCGTTTGGCAGCCCACCGTAAATCTGCTAAGGCTGGCTCTTGTCCCAAAACAGGGCCTAGATCTATCACATGAATAAAATAAGCAGGATCTGGTCCACAGTCACATTATTTAACATCAGATTTGGTTGATATATTTGTTATGGGGCAGATTTTGATCTCAGTTATATTGGTGTAAATTCAAAGCAACTTTACTAATTTCAGCAGTGTTACCCCAGATTTAAACCCATGGAAACAGTTATCAGTATTTGGCCTTATTTCATTACTGTGCAATAATCACCAAAAAGCAACCTCTTTACAGACTTACAGAACAGAACCTTGATCCTGCAAACTTAACTTGAAATCAATAGGACTACTCACGATAGTAAGGTTAAGCATGTGCATAAGTGTGTGCAGGATTGGAGCCTAAATCTTTAGCTGAGATAAATCAGCATAGCTTCAAGGTGATGATCCAGCCTTAAGTCTTTATTGACATTTGAGATTTTGAACTTAGTTCTTCGTTTCCACCATTAAATAAAACAACACTGGAAACTGATGTAATGTATCTTGCACTGTTTGGTAAACAAGAGGACATTTTATATGTAAAGTTTCCAACTAGTAACTCAACTACACTCAAAAGAAACCTGAGTTCTAGTACTAAGTGTTCCTTTGCAACAAAACATTGTAAGATTGCTTTGAATCTAGGAAAAAAATTATTACACGATTTGATTTTTACATCAAATAATACCACAGATGTGACAATATAGAAGGAGAGAGCAATTTAATTTGTGTTGAAATAAATACTAGACATACAAAGCACATACAGTGAAAGAGGGTCACAATAAATTACAAGTGGAGATATTTTGCTCATTCATTGAAGAAAGCCCTTGATATTTCCAATTTCATACCATCAAATTTATCATTCTTGCTGATTTAAGCAGAACACAAAACAAATATGGATCCCAGTGCTTACTTTCACAGGTACTGGCATGGATAATTTACTACGGTGATCCAATTTGGAAATCAGTAGGGACCAGTAAATCGCTGCATAAAAGAAAGAGCGAATGAGGTCTTTTTTCCTTAGTGTCAGCAGGCTGTGATTATTATGTTTATTAGATTTTCTTGAAAGAGCTTCAGATTTTCTCAAATATGCAGGAGAATGTTATTTCCCCTCTGAGCCCTACATTAGCATTTGTGTGCCTCAGTCCTTGAATACAGGAAAACAATGAATTTTTCAATTTATTTTAGAAATGTATACAGAGTGGATAGCATAGATGGTGGGAGCAATGAAACTCTCTTACCTGTACAATATTTGCAATTAAAAATGGATCCAGCTTTTGCAGAAAAGTTACTAAGGAATGCTGGCATGCGCTATAAAAGAAGCTTTTGAAGCTTTATTTCATTACATTGATATTGTATTTATGAAATAGCAAATGATTGTTCAAGGTCCTGTTCTTAAAAAGAAAACTTTTTAGATTGTAAGCTTTTCGGGATAGGGACTGTCTCTGCCTGTGTTTTTGGGAAATGTCTAGCAGTTAGGATACTATTGCAATATAATATTTCCACAATAGTTGTACTCTCTCCACAAATACTGTACACCCCTTTGTTCAAAATGAGCCAGTATAGGTGATTACAGTAAAACAGCATGGTCTCATACTCTCACATACCAGTATTCATGGAATCAGATTCTCTGATGCACTTTGATTCTACTGGAAATAGCAAAGAGGGAGAGATGTCAGGGAGGCAGTTATGATTCCATTTTTCCAGCCAGCTCTGTGCCAGCCATAGCCCCAGGGGAATTTAGAACAAGCTGCTCTAAATTCCACCAATTTGCAGATGGTCTCAAAGTCACTCTATGCTATGGCCACTTCTCCCTTACTTTCTACATCAGCTCTGTGGGCATTGGAGTAGTCATAGGAGCTGGCTACACTTGCTCACTGACTGCTGAGGAATTGGAGTTTCTGCTTCCTTTTGTGCTACTTTCAAACAGGATCAAGATAATGTGAACTAGGCGTCCTTTAGTTCACACCAGCAGTGTCTACACGGGCTGGAAAGGTGGTTTCAGCACAGCATGCCAGTGAGTGCTGCCAATCACACCCCTGTAGTCCAAACTGGAGAAGTGCACAGGCAAGCCCTAAATCTCATTTTTAGGCTCCACTGTGATCCACAAAACTCCTGCCAAACACTGTAGGTGCACTACTCACTCGGCACATGCATTTTTAGGATAAAAGTTCCCTAGGCGCCTATGTTTCTGCTTCTGAGCACACACACTGCTCCCTCACTCTGGGCATTTGGATGCCTATCTCCCGCCTATGCCCCAGAGCAATCCACAAATCAAGGGGAAATACTGTAGGCAGCAGATGAATGTCTAATTCACATGCAGAGCACAATCCAGTCAGTAAGCATGCTCAAAGGCTGCCTACCAGATTGGGTCCCATTCAAAATATAGATGGTGTGGGGGTGCCTATCATCTAACTTTTAGTCCATTGCTTTTAGTCCAAGAGCACTCACTTGGGATGTGGGACACACAGGTTCAATTCCCCTGTCTGCCTGAGAGGGAGCAAGATTTTAACAGAGGTTCAGCATCTCTCACATGGGCGGTGGGTACCATAGGCAGGGGAAGACTGTGCCTCCCGAAAACAGCCTGGCATAGCCTCGCCCATGCTCCATCCCCAGGTCCCCTCCTGCCTGCTTCCAGTTCCCTCCCTTCCTGGTGTGGCCAAGAGGCTGGCAGGGGCAGGCAGGTTGGGACTGGTGAGCACAAGACTGAGGCTGGGGCTGTGCCATGCTGCCTGTTCGTCCGCCCTGGGGGCATTGAGACCACACCACCTGCCCAGCACTCCCCAACATAGGGGCTGGGGGTGATCCACCTTGTGGATCCAAGCCTTAATGTATTTTTTGGAACAGGAACAGAACTATCATTTCTGTTACTGAACGGAAGTATGCTCCACTTATTGGGCCACAAGCCTGGGACTCAGGAGACCTGGCTTCAATTCCCTGTTCCATCACAGATTTCCTATGGGACCTTGAGCAAGTCACTTAATCTCTCTCTTCCTCAGCTGCCCATCTGTAAGAGGGGAATAGTACTTCCCTACTTCATAGGGTGTTGTGCATTAAAGATTGTGAGACATTCAGATACTAAGTAATGGGGACAATATAAGTACTAATAAGCAATTATATATACACATATGCATGTTATCACAAAATACCTTTAGCATCTCAAAAACAATATGAAGTACAGGTTTAGGACAGAAATTGAAAAATACATTGTGACTGAAAATAGAATATTCTTAAAGAACAGAATTTAAAGTATCTTAATGTATAGTACTCCCCTTTATAAACAGCAGGGTATTTTTTCATTTCTAATGAAGTGACAATACATATACAGCTGAAAGTACAAAGAGGAATACAAGTAGAAGAAATCTGGATAGAGATGAGGAAGAAGACAGGGTGGGTGGGTGGGTGTGTGTGTGTGTGTGTGTGTGTGACACCTATTATTTTGTTTTTTAAAAAAATCTGACATTGCTCATTTCCCAACTGTATGTCAGAGACTTCTCCAAATTGGTCATGTAGTTTTAGTTTAGGTTTATCTAAAGAGGACTGAAAGAAAGGTAATCTGATGTTCCCCAACCAGTTCTCTCCTCTGTATGCAGCCATATGAATTTATTACTTTCAACAAAAATTTGTAACCTTATTTTTGTGATGGTAGGAAAACACTGTTTGTCAGATAATAGGTATTATGAGGATTGACAAAGGATCAAGAACGCTTGCTGGAAAGTGTTGGCTTGTAGATTGCAAGCAAAATAAGGAGTCAAAACTATTCCCACTACTTAGCTGTCCTGTGAGTACTGTAAAGCATTGACTAACTAGGTTGTTCAAGCAAAGGGCAGAACTGCAGTTTTGTCCCGCCATATCTCTGTGCTCTATGCTAAATCTGGGTAATATTGTGACAGAGTAATAAGGAAACCTCCCACAAAGCATGGGGTATTAGTCAAACTAAATCCTAGATATGGAAAGTTTTATAATCAATTTCTAATAGTTTACTCACAAAAAAAAAAAAAAAATTAAGTAGAACCAAACCAACCCAGTTAAATCTTGAAAGAATCATACCTTCCTCAGGCCTGCTAGTTCTGCTCTTTCTAGCCATTTCATCTGCTTCAAATTCACTATTCATAGCAGACTTACTCACCCAGCTATTCTCCCACATGTTCAGAATATGGTACAGGTGCTGTTATCCACTGTTTTACTCCAGTTTTACACCAGCATAACTCCATTGAAATCAAGTGAGTCACACCCATGTAAAAAAGTGGTGAATCACGCACAATGTCACTAGCATATGGGCCCCTAGCCGGTTCAGAATCTGACAACAGAAAACAATGTGAGATGAAGGTTTCAATGAACTTATGCAAATTAAATACCAAAGATCTGAAAACGCTTACACCTCAGAGGAGGGATAGCTCAGTGGTTTGAGCCTTGGCCTGCTAAACCCAGGGTTGTGAGTTCAATCCTTGAGGGGACCATTTAGGGATCTGGGGCAAAAATCTGTCTGGGGACTGGTCTTGCTTTGAGCAGGGGAGTTGGACTAGATGACCTGAGGTCCCTTCCAACCCTGATATTCTATGATTCCACCAATAGAAGATGGTCCCATAAAAGATATTACCTTGCGTCTCCTGTAGTCTGGGACCAACGCAGCTACACCACCCCTGCGAAGGACTTTATTCACCTTTCACTTACTCAAGTGTACATCAGGAGTTATTCCTCTTAAGTCAGTGGTGTAAATGAGACAAATCATGCCTCACATACGTGCATGGCATTTAAGAATGATAAACGTGTTAACTTTTCAACAGTGTCCTAGACACAGCATGCTGCCATACAAAGATAGCTAGGCTCAAGAGCAGATTTACATTTCTGTTCTTCTGGTTACAAGTTTTTGGGTCCAAAAGATGCACTGCAATTTAAATTTAAAAGAAAAACTGACATTTTTCTTGAAAGCTGCCCTCCAGGGTTGTGAACACCAGTGCTAAAGCTTAAAAACTTGCTTTCTTAGAATAAGTAAAAAAGTGGTTCCAAAATAAAGGTGGATGTAAGGAGGTGTCAGGGCTCTGATCTGTGTAACATTTAGGTTAGATTCAAGTGTGGCAATGGGACTAGGTAGAGAAAAGCACACACACACACAAATTGCACTCTCTGCTCAACTTCAGGACTCGTCTCAGAATATTGCAGTTACTTTACACAGAGGAAATAAACTTGAAAAGCCATCTACTAGCAAACTATTTTTTAACATTCATTTTATTGCTGTAGAAATTTTAGTTTTTATAAAAACACTCAGATCACAGGACACAGATATTGAGGCTGATTGCAAGTCTGAGCAGCTGAACCAGAGTATAGCATGCAGTTGCTTCTGCACAGTGTGTAATAGTTCCATAAATAGCTAATTATGCTCAAAAAGCCAAGGTCAGAGCAATCAAGTAAAATTATTCACAACATCATTTTTATCAGTACCTGGAGGTTGAGCAAAAATGTACAATGCATGGCTCCTGACAGACAAGTCTAAATTACATCAGCAACATATGTAAGGAAACTAGATAATTACAAGGAAATATTTTGACTTAAGGAGCAAGAGTTTTCCAAATATTTAGTATAAGGTCTGATCTGATCATGCAGTAAAGGACACTGAATTATAAAGGAGAAGCTCAATGAATAAAATTTAAACTTCTATGCAACTAAAGTATCAATTGTATACTATGCCTACGCGCCCAAACATCTTAGCCTGTTTCCTTAAAATTTGGGTAAATTCAGACAAATGTAATTCCTGGAAAAAATAATACCTTTACAATAATGAGGTATGCTGGGTGAATGTGTAATCAGCACTCAATTTCACATGCATTTCTGAAGTCGAGATATTTAGTAGTGTTATTATAGGAACAGATTGACTTACGCCAAATTTTCTCTACAGTAATTTGTTTCAATAGATGTCTGACCAGGTGCAATCCTTTATGTAAATTCTCCATCTCAGTGGGGTTCTTAGAAACTGGGAAAAGAATTAGTCTAGGACTAGCTACAGATTAACCTATATTTTCTAAAAAGTAGCCATGCCTGAATTGTTGCAGTCTCACCTTATTTAGGCACAAAAGCACTTGTATTTGCAATAATAATTTTTTGCACTATTACATTACACAATGACTTGAGGGTGGGTAGAAGTTAAAACACTGCACCTTCGTTTTATACAGAAGCCTACTGGTCAGTGACTTCACTATAGTGACAAAGAGACATTCATCATATAGAAACACAAGCTCACTGTTCAGAGAGTTTGATATGGGCAGATCTTTAAGAATTCTCCCAAATGTAGGATGTGAAAGTATGAGGGCATTAGGTGATTTATTGGCATGTTCACTTTTAAATGACATTAAAAAACAGACTCGCCCCCAGAAAACTGTCACATCAACCACCACAGTTCATGAGATTTTTTAATCCATTTGATTACCTCCTAAATGGGCCATGTTTGCAATCATGAACTGACTACGTGAATTTAAACAAATTAGGTGTACTGGGTATATTTGGAGTGCAGAAAAGAATACTGTCCAAAATGTACTGCATATGTCCGTATGCCAATTGCTATCTGTAACAGACTACAAGTTATTCTGTGGTAACATCTTATAGTAGCTATGCATACAGCTAGGATTGACTAAAATTCTTAAATATACATCTGCTTTCAGTAGGTCTATTTTATGGGGGGGAAAACAGGTACAATTCTCTGTTAACCATTTGGTTTTTTGCTTGTTTAACATTCTGTATGACTGGGTATTTTTTCCTTAAAATAATTTTGGCTAAGACGCAAACAGATACTTTCACCAATTAGCAATACAGCATAGTAATATTTTCTTGGAAACTTAGGACAACTTAGAAACTTTGTGAGACAATGCACTGAATATCTCAGAGGGAAATGTATAGACAATTTTATACAAACTAGAGTGAGATCAGTGTAAAAACTGGAATTTATAACCATTAGCAGAAATGCCAGCTGCTCATAATGTTCACAATATATACATACACACATTTCTGAAAGTTAATTATGCAACTGTTGGTGCTAGTCTGCTTATAAAGGAAATGCTATTGAGGCACAGTCTTCTTACAAAAAGAGGGCATGAAGGCTTCATTATTAGGTGTTCAACAACAATCCTCAGCTCTGTGAAAAGAGTCCTGAATAATAATAAAAAAAAAAATCAGAAATATATTTACATCACAGCTGTGTTGATCAGCAGTTATTACACCTCAAAACAGTCTTCAATTCAATTATTCAAGAATCTCATATTAGGCCTGGTCCACACTAACCCCCCACTTCGGACTAAGGTACGCAAATTCAGCTACGTTATTAACGTAGCTGAATTTGAAGTACCTTAGTCCGAACTTACCGCGGGTCCAGACGCGGCAGGCAGGCTCCCCCGTCAATGCCGCGTACTCCTCTCGCTGAGCTGGAGTACCGGCGTCGACGGCAAGCACTTCTGGGATCGATCCCAGAAGATCGATCGCTTACATCCGTACCAGGAAGTAAGTATAGACGTATCCTTAGATCCCCAAAGTAGCTAGAAAGCATCCGAGAACAACTTAGTGTAATACTTTTATGTGAGAGATAAATGTTCAGTGTGGACCTGAGAATTCTTGTTCCTGAAATTCTTCAGGTTTTTAATCACTTTTGCAAGCTACTTCAAACTTAAAAGGCAGCCTCAGAGAAAAAGGGAGCACCATGAAAGAAAGATGATAGTTTTTACAAGGGGAGAGAGGTGGTGGTGTAGAAGGTGCAAGCAACAGAGCAAAGAGACACCAAGAAAGGAAGAGAGAACCCATGTTCTAGAACCCCTTCCCCTCCTCCAGGAAAAAAGATTGCATGGCAACACTCTCACAACAGAAACAATTCAGAATATCCTATAAGTTCCAGCGAAATCCCAGTTCATCTCTTCAGGGCACATATAATTAAGTAAATGAATCAAATATAATGCTGCACTGCTTTAAAGGGTTTTTTAAGATGTCAAGGATTAAAATGCTTTCCTGGATTTCTGTTGAAAGACATGAATAGTAAAATGGAATGATTGATTTCTTGTAGTATACTGTACTTTTGAGGCTTTGGATCTCAAACTAGTCTGTGGCAACAAAACCTGTCCTGGAACTGAGGAGCTTCACTTCACAAAAAGCTCCCAACTACAATTTAGTGAGGGAGAAGAGCAACCTCCCATTTATGGTGCTGTTTGGAAAATGTAATTTTGAATTAGGGTTTTTTTTTTTTTAAGCCCAGTTACATATGAATTACATTTCTAGCATGTAACATTTTAGCATACTATTGTGCATAAGTTTTAATACATTATTAATTCTCAAATCAATGTAATGCTTACCGGCAATATGGATTTCTACGGGAGGAATAACGCAATGTAAGAAATCTATAGTAAATGAAAGGCTGAAGCAAACTTCCCTGGCCACTGAAAGGAAAGGAAAAAGATTGTTCCGAGTTTTGTCATCACAAACTCAATAAGTTTTGCAATTAGAAATAAGGCAACTACATATATTTTATATGTTGAGGATAGTCAGATGATCACATTTGTTTGAGAATCCAGAGTTGACAAACAAAAAAGCAATAAGATATCTAGAAACACCAGCATATTCATATCCACTAAGGCTGAAAGTTAGAAAATAAAAAGCAACAACTACATGCTACACCATAATTGAAATTTTAAAAACACAACGAAAGAAACGCAGTATTACTGCTCTCATATTAAAATTACCATTTATAAAGTGCTTTATGTGCCCAATTTTCAAGATGTGACAAACACAGAAGTGGATGCAAATGCCTGTGTAGTTTGAACAGGAAATTCCATGTATGTGCTTGCAAACTGGTATTCAACTGGCGAGGTACATGCATAAATACTTGATTTGTATGTTCAATTATAGTAATTGCTTGAGACACTAAGCATGGCATTTTGAATCCTTTCCACAGAATGCTATTCTTCACAATACCCCTGCATGCTGTCAAAATGCATATTAAGGCTTAAAAGTCAATACTGTATACAAGATACTATATATACTTAATGGGGTTTGGCAGTGGCTGTTCTGGGACAACACAAGTTTACTACATTTTACAAACTTTGCATCAACTTGTTCAGCACTAATTTCTTTGCTACAGTATTTCATACAAGACATGCTACATGTTTACACTGCAATAAAACACTCAAGGCTGGCCCACATCAGTGGACTTGGGCTTGTGGGGCTCAGGCTGCAAACTTGCTGTGTAGATATCCAAGCCCAGACATCCACACAGCAAGTTTACAGGCCCAGGCCAGCCATGGGGGTTTTATTGCTGTGTAGTCATACCCCCTGGGTTTTATGTAGTGGTAAGAAAAGGAGCATTCTGATTTAATTTCATTGGATGGAAAATATAATCTGCCCCACGTGTAGCTCAATATCAATGCAGTCTGATTTGTGAAAAGCTCGCTCATATATTGTTACATTAAGAGCTCTGAAAATAGCGAACTATAGGCAAGACTATTTTTCAGTAAACTGGATTTCTTCAAACATTTAAAAGGCATCTTTATCCCATGGACTATGGAAATGTGAAGTGTAAAATAAATTGAGCTACAGTGGGGAAAAAAATGCATTAAAAAAAGGGGGGGGTTGTGCGTGTGTGTGCGCGCACGCTTTATACTGATTTTAAGAGGTCCAAAAGGAGATGAGAAGTTTTTAAATGTTACTTTTAGACCAGATCTCAAATTATTTTTAAAATAATTTCAGCATCTGAAAATAGGATTTCCTAATCAGTTAGACAAACACTATGTTGTATGACTGTGACTAAAGACAGCAACTGCTTATCTCTGTACCATGTCCAAGACAAGCTATATTAAGCACATTCCCTTCCTTTTTGCTTAAGAGTTAGATAGGCTCATCATGTTCTACACCAAGACCAGCTTGCCTAAGATACATCTTCTCCAGCAAAAGCCACATTCCCCTCTTGAATTTAAGTCTAACTTTCTACAACTACAGCATAATATTTTGAGTAACAGCAATTTTCAGAGGCAGCTATCCTTAAAAAATAATAATAAAATAAAATAATAATAGCACAGTTTATTTTCCTGTACATTTTATAGAACAGAGTTCTTTAATAGGTCATTCTTTGGCTCACAAAGCCTCAAGGAACACACAATGGAAAAGGATCTACACAGACCATTTGCAACACTAAAGGTAGTCATGAGTTCTCATTTGACTTCATAAGTGTCCTCAGCCTGCCACACTGAGGAATGAGATTTGATAGATACAATTCTTCAGAGGACATCTCAGAAAGTCCAATATGCCCTTCCTAAAGAATTAAATCTCATCTTTAAGAGGTAATTCCTCAAACTGGAGGGTTGATGTAGCCAGAGGAACAACAAAAATCTAAGTTATATATACATGAAGAATGAGTTGGAAGAAATCCTTCCAGATTTTCCACCTGTGGACTAGGAAATATATACGTCCATGAAGATTCCCCCCAGCCCCCCTTTTCTGCTAGAACCTGGTGATGAATGGAAAATGCATTTTCTGTGTACAGGCTGAGGGGGAGTCCTTGATTTGATATCTATGACAAATTTAGTCATATTTCACCAAAGCTAAGCATGCTGCCAAAATTTAAAAAAAAATGTATATGGTTGCTCAGAGACTGTTTCCCTCCGATAGTAAAATAGGAGAGGCATGGAATGGATGCTGAAGTGCTAGCTTTTAACTTCTACCTGCTTAGCTAAACACTCCTACAAATATTTCACATCCCAAAGATCATGAAACTATGCACAGATTGTTTACACTGTGGGATCACTGGTTTTGACTTTGGGTTTTGTTTAAAAAATACAAACAAAGATTTACTTGATCTTAGTGCATCTGCCTTGTATCTTGAGACAACTTTAAATTTGCTGACTGAAGAATTTATTGGACTCTTGATTTAGTCATTTGTTACAAGTCATTGTGCACGCACATGCTATGAACTGATTAAGGTTGTGACGTTGCACTCCATATGATTTTATAAAAATATGCTAATGAATGTGAATATAATGTAACTGGAATATGCTTCATGCAAAAGGTCTCTTGTAAGGTATCATTACAAAGCTTATAATCTACTGAGTGTGTTCATCCTATTTGTATGAATGTATCATTCTTGTATCTGAAACTAGAATTACAGTATGAAATAGAACTCTGAGGTCCTATTGTAATTATGCAAAGTCTGGGCCATTAATGGTGGTTTGAAATGTTGATGGCTCCCATCAACTAGGACAATTGGTTGTAAATGGCTCGGTTTACTTGCAAGCCTTCCTAAGAGTCAGGCCAGGGGTCTCACAGGACATGTGAACATGTCACCTGGTACTGGAATCCATCTAAAACCTGGGGCTTTTCCATTTAGGAGGAGGGGAGGGGACCCAGAGAGACAAAAGATTCCTGCCTTGTGCCAAAGCTATATAAGGGGGTGGAATAGAACAAAGGAGGTTCCAGTCATGAGAAATCCCCTAGCTACGACCTGAGCTGGAACAAGGACTGTACCAGGGGAAAGGATTGGGCCCAGACTAGGAAGGAGTCCCGTCTGTGAAAGAAGTTTATTGGAACATCTCTGAGGGTGAGATTTCATCTGTAATCAGTTTCTTAATGTATTAGGCTTAGACTTGCGTATTTTGTTTGGTAACTTACTTTGTTCTGTCTGTTATTACTTGGAACCACTTAAATCCTACTTTTTATACTTAATAAAATCACTTTTTGCTTATTAATTAACCCAGAGTATGTAATTAATACCTGAAGGGAGCAGACAGCTGTGCATATCTCGCTATCAGTGTTATAGAGGGCGGACAATTTAGGAGTTTACCCTGTATAAACGTTATATAGAGTAAAACTGATTTATTTGGGGTTTGAATCCCACTGGGAGCTGGGTGTCTGGGTGCTAGAGACAGGAGCACTTCTTAAGCTGTTTTCAGTTAAGTCTGCAGCTTTGGGGCACGCGGTTCAAACCCTAGGTCTGTGTTGGAGCAGACTGATGTGTCTGGCTCGACAAGGCAGGGTTCTGGAGGCCCAAGCTGGCAGAAAAAACGGGCTCAGAGGTAATCTCAGCACATCAGGTAACAGTCCCAAGGGGGGTTTCTGTGATCAAACCCATCACAAAGGTATCACAGTTTATCACCAATAATGTCCCCATTAAAATGAATTGCATGCTATGAGCTCCAAAGCCAAAACAACACAGATCATTACTATTTGTATTACAGTAGTACCTTCAGGCCACACATTGTGTTAGGAACTACACGAACGAGGAATAAACGATAGTCCCTGCTACAAAAAGAGGTTAAGGGACAGCCTAGGGCTCTAGTCTCAGAACGACCAGTGTGTGGATAGACCTCTATGCCTGCATGGAGCCTCACTGAAGTCAACTTTAATGGATAGGCTTGTAGTCTCTATACTGAAGTTAATGGGGCTCTACAGAGATGCAGGGAGATCACTGAAGGATCAGGACCACATGGAGATAGGCCTTCAATCATAAATCATCAAGACTTTCAATCCTAAATTCTTCAGACTGGGGCCATGACTGCTTCTGGTCACATTTCCTAGCACAGTGAGGTCCCGATCCTATTTAGACTTTTGAGTGCTCTACTTAAATAAAAGCACCAGTTGTTTGTTTTTAAAAGCTAAAATCCCAGCTACCTTACCACTGGCATGTGTTCCATTACACTGACCAAAAAGTTATTCAACTCTACCCAATAAATTAGTGTACGGTCAAATCTCAGTTGCTGTTACTCAGACAAAACACACATAAAAACAGACACACACCAGGCATTTCAAGTCTATTTCTGTGATCACTGATAAAATGGCAAAAATTCACTTTGATTTAGCAGAATGAAATTAAGTAATCCGTCAGATTTTTATCTAGAAGAAATTAAATGCATCTGTCTCTATGAACAAGGTCAGGGACAGATCCTGCAATGAGCTTCACACCTCTACCCACGTAGAACTAACTGCAAGATTGAGGCCTTGGGTAGGAAATGTTCAAGTATGGAAGTCAATAGATTAGAAAATGTTTCTGTAATTCTTACCTAAGAAGCATAAAAACTGTAGCTGGCATCAGGAAAATTTCATTGCAAGCAATGAATTTTAGAATATTTTGTTGATTAGCATTTAGTTTCTCTAAAAGACTTCTCAGGAAAGGCAGACTATTCAAACCTCTTGCCTTTAGAAAGGGAAAATAATAGTTAGAGTCAGTTAGATTGTCCAGTTCTGTTCTTGCTCTAGTTTTAACTCAAACATTCAAATGACTGTCAGCCACCCTAATTTCAGCAACTTTTGAGACCCACCTAGTTACTTAAAAACTAATAAGATTCTGGGATCCTCTAAAGGATACTTCAAATACAGGGTTTTTGTAGAAAAGAGAAGCATTGCAGAAAAATACCCCAAATTTACATACTTCCCAAACAGTTAATCCTAACACTTTCTATGAAAGGCAAGTAAGCATCTTCCACTTTCCAGCATTATCCACAAGACAGATGGAGAAAATATGTGATTTTGTTCACTTCAGTTACAGATGCCATAGCAATGGCCAATAGCTTTATTCTGATCACTAGAACGAAATATGTACCCGTAGCATATGGAAAATTTAATTTAAAAGAAAAAAAAGATTCCAAAGGACAGTGTGTGTATTATATAAATAAAACAACATAGTGAGGATTTGGGGCTGAGAAGCAACTTCTTTAAATATTGTTTTGTTTTCCAACTTCATTTTAAGCACTTTGCTGTTTCACCTACTGAAACAGCACTTGTCTAAGTGCAGCTAGAAGGGGGTCCAGATGCAACCCACCATAATCTGTTGCAATGCAGTCAGATATCTCAAGTATTTCTGCATAGCAGGCAAATGTGGAAGTCATTTGCTTCCATATGGATAGTAACTGGAGAGAAAAAGAGAGAGCACAAAGCTTAAATAGGATTAACATTCTAAAGTACTGGCATTGAATCAACAAGCTGGCTAGCAAGATGAGCATCTCAAACTAAGAAGTGGCTTGTCTACAAACATTGTGTCTGTGTGTCAGGAGGTTAGACCATCCAACTATATTTATTATGCAAAAATTAAATTGATTGGTTCTCAACTTTACCATATTGTGACCCCACATTGGAACACAAAAGCGTGTCAAAACCACTCTCCCAGCTAGCCATAAAGAAAGAGAGGATAATCGCAACCCTTTGAAATGTGTTTACAACCCCTAGATACAAGCCATTTTACACCAAAGAGAACTGAGCAATATATTGCACCATACTTACATCAATAACCTTCTTTGTATATGTGGCAGCATGAAGCAATGAGAACAGCAGAACTGGGAAAATACTCACTGAAGCAAGGAATAAGGAAAATTATAGGCCAGAAAGTATTTTAATACATTTATTCTGTACGATGAATATCATGGCCGCATATCTATATAATACAGTTGTTATTGCATGAAGTATAGCATTATCCTTAGCAAGAAGTTTTCAAAATCAGTGACAGTTGTACAGGGCTCAGAGATATGTATATAACAGTTCTCTCTGTAGCTATGTTTCCTTTTGAAAAAATAATATTAAAAAGAGGAGGGGTGCATAATCCGCTAGCAGCCTCTTTTGTGATGTTCTGAAAAGACTTAGCAGAACTAGGTGTAACTGTGAGACAGACATCACACACAGCTGTATTACTGGTGACCCAAACATTTCTTGATTTGTTTTGTTTCCATCAAGGATTTTGGGCAAGTCACTTAATCGCCTCATACCTTGGCTCTCCATGTGCAAAGTGGGAGTAATAATCCTTCCATTTTTTCACCCTTTCTTGTCTATCTAGATCGTAAACTTTGTCTAGTATAATGCGATTCTGCTCTCAGCTGAGACTTTGAGGCACTACAGTAATAGAAAAAAAGTTATCAACCAAAGTCAGCAAATGGAGTTTACATTTTCCTTCCCGAGATGAGTCAATGGAATGAATTTGGGAAGATATCTAGTGCACTGTCACAACAACTTTTTATGATCAACCTTTACAACAGATACTGAAATGTAACAGGTGTAAGTGGCATAAACTAAATTCCACAAAGCTCTCTTGTTCCTAATACTTGAGACAGATTACTACTGCCTGGCATCTTTATTCTCTAGAAGTGAACTTGAATGTAGAAGTAGAGCAAAATACATTCCAGACCCACTTTCTGGTATTATGTCATGTCAGAGTGTGCGTTCAAAATTTCATTCTGAAGCCAAGGTCACAGAACTGCAAATTAAAGTCCTTTGTGTAACTGATCAAGTGTCTGGTGCTGAAGTGAAGGAAAGGGGGCTTATGTTAGTGTGAACTGACTGCTCAGACTGACAAGTCTGAAGTGTTAACAGAAGATGGACAGAGTGCACACAGATTAAACAAGGTGTTAAAGATAGTTATTCAAAAGCTAGTCTGTACTGTCAAAGTATCACAATCCTAACGTATACTACTTAATGATCAGGAATTTTTTTTTCCCCCATAAAAATGTTTACTCTGGTATATACTTGACTCTACGAGCTACTACAGTATTAACTGGCAACAGTGAAAGCATGAAATCCCTAAAGAATGGTTTACAATGCTGTTCTAGACAAAGAATGGCATCACACTTCTTATTAACATACTATACTTCACGATGGCAGTCAGATGTCTCTGCTGCCAGGCACATCTTAGTACAGTGAAACACTAAATAAAATAGGTAAACCTGAAGAAGGAAGATAACCACTTACTAAATTCCTGCTGCTTGTCATCAAGCTGAAAGCTACTATTTCAACAGCTAAAATTTTCATTAATACAGTGAAAATAAACGTATCTAAGGAGAAGCCTCAATAGCTCTTATAAATAGTTTAGAAGTGAGGTACCAAATCAGATATAGCCCACGTAGCCCATGGTGGTAGTGACAGAGATCTTACCATCCGATGACTGTTCAATGGATTACATGAAATGAGTTTGTTATATCACTGCCATAGTTCCTGAGTCTCCGCAAAAAGAAAAACAAAAATACCCCCACAATTGCCTGGAAGCAGAGACTGAAATGTACTTTCACCGTAAGAGTGGTCCCTCCAGGTAAGGGCCACATGCCACGTGGGAGAGATTTGCTATATTGACTATCCTTAAGGCTAAGTTTTTGTCGCAGATATTTTTAGTGAAAGTCAGGAACAGGTCACAGGCAATAAACAAAAATTCACAGAAACCCGTGACCTGTCCCTGACTTTCACTAAAAATATCCCTGACAAAATGGGGAGGCGGGTTCAGCACCCACTGCTGCTGGGGCTCTGGGGTCCCCCACTGCTGCAGTGAGTGGGAGCTGAGCAGCTCGGGGGGAAGGGGGGGGCTGCTGTCCGCAGCAACAGGGAGCTCCAGGGGGTTCCCCACCACCTGCGACTAGTGGGAGCTCCAGGGTCCCCGCAGCCTGCAGGGGCTGGGCTGCTGCAGGGTCAACTTGCTCCAGCAGCTAGGAGCTCAGGGGGCTCTTCCTCCCCCCCATCCCCTCCACGGCTTGGCAGCTGCAGGGGGTCCCCACCACCACCTTCCCTCGTGGCTGGGCAGCTGCAGGGGATTCTCCCACCAGGGCAGGCACTGGGACCTGCGGGGGGTCCGGCTGGGAGTTCCAGCCCTGGGGCAGAATGTCACATAGGTCAATAGAAGTCATGGATTTAGTGACTTCCGGGACCTCCATGACATAATCACAGTCTTAACTATGCTGTATGTTCTATGGATAGCAGCCACACTTTGGTTTTAAATCATTTTCTCCAATCACAATGAAGGCTGCTGTGGAAGAGAATTAAGTGTCACAATCCTCACACATGGAGTAATGTTTAAGGTAATAAATAATAATAATAATAATAATAATATGTGAAAGAGTACTTAGATAAAGGATACTTGTAACAGGATAAGAATTAACGAAGATGAGAGAATACAAAAGGTAGTGGCAGCTGTCCTCCAACAAAGCCTGAGCCAGGAATGCCCTGCTTAGCTGAAAATGTGGTAACCTTTGGTGTAGTCGAAGAGCACTGGTAAGCGCATTTGCTAGCAAGGCACGTTGATAAAAGCTAGCTGCTTCATGCAACCTGTAAATTATCAGAGGAGAGGTTACCATACAAACCATCCTCCCTTGAGGATTGCATCATGACTGCACAATACTTGAAGCTATTTCTACTATTACAGCCAAGACAACGATCAGTATTAATTTTTTTTTAAGTCTTTATTTACGTAACATTGCTGATGTGCATAGCACTCAACATTACAGAACTACTGAAAGCATTATTTCATAGTAATACAGGGAAAAAAGCAGTCTTCCTAGTCAGTTCCAAGGAAACAAAATTAAAGATTTTTTTTAAGAAAGATACTTAAAATTAAGTTGTTAAAAATAATTTTAATACTCAAACTGTTCTATTGAAGTGAGAATAAAAGTTAAAATCTAGACAAGCTAAAACAAAATGATCTGCACACATTTCTTTACGACCTATGTAATCTTTGGGAAATTGAAAGCTTGCATAAGCATAAGATAAAACTTAGTTATTTTGTAACATTCAAACAACTGAAAATAGTACAATACATACCCTAGAAGGGGCAGAACAAATAAAGCTGAACAGTAGACTGTGAACAAACGGGAAAGCCACATTGCTGTGTCCAATTTGTTAGTCATCAGAAATTGCTATATTGAAAAGAAAAAACAAACAAAACCACCACAAGTTGGTGTCTAAACATTTAGTTATATCCAAGCCGGACATTCTTTCCTATTTTCAGTAATGCATAGTTTATCAGGAGACTTCATTTATATGCCAATTCCAAATTAGCTGCGACTAGCCTAGAGAGTCTATTTTGCTACTTAGATTGTAACTCAGTATAGAGCCAGTCTTGCAATAAGATCTGATCATATGAATTCCTTAGCCCAATTGACTCTCCCAGGTCTCTGTATGGATGCAAGCATCCACTTTCTTGGCTATGACTGAAGTCTACACTTCCCATCTCTAGGGCCAGGTGCTCAGCCCAGGACTCTACAGGTAGAAATGAGGGGAAGAACCTTTCTATTCTGGGACCAAAACTATATAAGAGGACATTAACACAATGAGATGGAAAAAGGATACTGTAAGAAAGAACTTCACCCAAAGCCAAGACTAAACAGCTTGTCCACAGTAGGAAATAAGGCATGTTTTTACAACCTTAATGGGGACAGCACAAGTTATAGTTTTGAACATGTTAGTAGGTCAAGGTGAACTCTAGGAGAGAATTTGAACCTTCACCAACGAACACATGTTCAAAACTACAGCTTGCCCTGTCTATCACAGGATTTTCAAACATGCTAGCTATCACATTTTAAGCACCTCCCTAGTTGTTTCTTAGCAGGCACAAACCCTCAGGGATTCTGGTATATTGGAATATGATGGTTATAGAAAGCTTGGAAACAATTAGCACAAGGGCTGGGGAGAGCAAGAGACGGAAGCAGAACTGCCTGAAGACGGTGATGGAGGGAGGATGTGAAAGAAAGGAAAGTGCTGAGGTTAAGGAATAGGCCCAGCAGCTCAACGAGAGGCATACTTGAAAGCAGAGAGGGAGTCTGTGTCCGTACAGCGCCGGGCACTGTGGGGCCCTGGGGCACTAGAATCAGTTATACCCCAAGTGGGGGTAAATCTAGGGGGAGAATTCAGCTCGGCACTGCAGGACACTGCAGGGCACGGAAGGGACGGTCCGTTCGCCCGCCTGGGACAGGGCCGCCGGAGCCTCTCCTTACCACCGCTCCGCCGCCGGCGCCACCCGGCATGGGCCCGTTCTGCGCTGTATCCGCCATGGCCGGCCGCTCGGGACACGCTCTGCGGGGAGAGAAAAGAGCATGAGCCGGGCATGGAGCCGCGTGGCCCCGGGCGTGGCCCCGGGCACGGCCCCCGCCGCTCCCCTGCGCCGCGCCCAGCCCCTCGGCGGAAGGAGCCCCAGGGGCCTGGCCCCGGCACGCTCCGGGGAGGGGGCACCTACCAGGCTGACCCGACACCGAAAGCACCCGGCCGACACAGGGACGACAACCTGACAGGCGAGGCGGGCCCGACCCGGATACAGCAGAGAGTCAGTTCCGGGTTCGGCGCTGGGGCATGCTGGGTAACGTAGGCAGCGCCGGGAGGGCCGCCCCCTATTGCTCTTTGACGCTGGCGGAGCCGCCCGCCCCGCCCCGCCCAGCGAGCCACGCGCCGCGTGCAGTGCGCTAAGCAGCCCTTGTTGGCCAAGGGGCCTCTTCAACGGGCTCTGATGCTCGCCGACCTCGTGACGCACCTCCTCCTCCTCTCCCGAGGTCCGGCTCCAGGGTTTTGGAAGCCCCAAGCAGCCAAAAAAAAAAAAAAAAAAGCCGCGATCGCGTCCTGCAGCGGCAATTCGGAGGGAGGTACTTTGCTGCCAGCGGGAGTGAGGGACCGTCTGCCGAATTGCCACCGAATACCTGGATGTGCCACCCTCTCCGGAGCGGCCGCCCCAAGCACCTGCTTGCCAGGCTGGTGCTTGGAGCTGGCGCTGTCCCCCCGCCCCACGGGCCCAGAACGTATCATTGCCCGTAACAGTCAGTGATATCATGCTGGCGGTCTTGCTTCCCCTCTGTGACCTCGCAGTGATCACCTCTCCCCAGTGACATCACATTAATAACCTCACCTCCACCCCCTGACATCCCAATGATCCCCTCACCCCAGTGATGTCACGTCAATCACTTCAGCTCTGCCACATGACATCACCACAATTTCTTCACCTCCAACCTGATATCACATTGATCACTTTGTATCAGTGACATCTCATCAATCACCTCTCCACCCCATGACATTACATCAGTCACCTCACATAACATCACAGTGACTGCCTCGCTTCCACCCCAGTGACATCACAGTAATTGCCTCATCTCCATCCAAATGACATCACATCAATCACCTCATCTTCCCCATGACATCACAGGGATCACCCTGTCCCAGTGATGTCACCTCCACCCAGTCATATCACATCAATTGCCTCACCTCAATGTGGTAACATCACATCATCTCATGGAGCAGGGTAACACTGTATGATTATATACCAACACAGCATGGTGACATTTGCACCATCTTGCACTGATCTGGTGACAGAGTGACATCATCTAAGCCCACATCAACACCTCATGCCACCATAGAAGGATGACATGTAACCTCCTGCTGATGCAATGCAGTGACATTATACAATCTCACACCAAAGAAGTGTAATGGCAACGTAAAACTTTATACATATACAGTATGACAGCACTTTGCCTATGCCAGCTTGGCATGGTGGCGTTAATGCATCATTTCATGACAATGTGGTGCAGTGACAATACCTCATAGATGTGACAGATGTGATGCTTTGGAAGCCTGGAATATGCAAAGACTATTGCATCAATTTATAATGTTATCTGTATCTTTATGGGCTGGCTCAATGAGTGAGTTAAAAGATGTTTCCTGTAGGAACTAAAGTCACTGGGGGGATAATTAATTTAAATCCCTAATGCAGGTAACAAGTCTGTGGAATTTCCTCTCCCTGGGGAAATAACATATACTGGATTGACCTAGTTCAAGAGATATGGCAAACAAAGAACTGCAAACTATATAGAGATGTTGCCGGCCCAGAGGGCCCGAGGGGGCAACAGGGTTTGTCAATAGACCAATAGACCAACCAATAGACACACCAGGGTGGAGAAGCAAACCAAATTTATTTGAGATCTCGAAAAGGCACTCAGGAGACCAGCATGTCTCAAATCAGAAGCGCAGCAAATACAAGCAAGTTTCCCATTTTATATTCCAAGCTGTTTGTGTGCAAGCCTTTGTTCTGTTTCCCCCTACCCCTCCCTTCCCGACAGCAGTTACAGCAGGCATTACATTGTGGCGTGTTAGAAAAGTTCTTGTCCGCATGCTTATCTTTGGCCTTGCAAGCTAAGACGTAGTAGGCTTCTCCCTCCCCCTTTTCCCCTCCTTATCACTACTACTTCTGCTAGTGTGAGCGAAACTGCAACTGTCTGCTAAAAAAGCTGACCGTTACATATTCTGCTTCAGCATTTAGGCTGTTAGCATGGAGGCAGGTTAAAGTTCACAAGATGGAGTTACTGTGGCTCACTTAGACCCAGAGCAAGGGGGTTTATGGCCTTCCACCCACCCCCCCCAAGTTACCTGGTAGCTATGCATAGTGACGCCAACAATTCCCTCCTTTGAGAACACTCAACAAACCTTTGGCAGAGTTTTCTCATACGCTAAAGACAAAATGCGATTAAGCTCCATGCAATTGGGATCATCAATGAGAGGGTATAAAGGAACTTCTGGGGAATGGGAGGGGTAGGGGGAAACAGAACAAAGGCTTGCACACAAACAGCTTGGAATATAAAATGGGAAACTTGCTTGTATTTGCTGCGCTTCTGATTTGAGACATGCTGGTCTCCTGAGTGCCTTTTTGAGATCTCAAATAAATTTGGTTTGCTTCTCCACCCTGGTGTGTCTATTGGTGCGACACACACCGGGCAACGAACCCTGTTGCCCCCTCGGGCCCTCTGGGCCGGCAACAGTTTTGGCGCCCAACATGGGGCTCGAGGCTGAAATTTAGCCTTGCCTGGATCCCTCCTGGCGGCCGACGGATTATGGCGACGACCGACGCCCAGCACGCACCGGTGACTTCATCGGGGGCCTCGGCGGAGATGTGGTGTGATCGACCTCGGAGGGCACAACGGTGCAACGTGCTCGAGTAGTGGAGAAGCAGTTGTGGGCGACGGTGAGGAACTGGACCCTTGGATAAGGTAGGAACAGTCCAGTGGGGACTTTACCTGTTTTGACCTGGGGACGCCCAGTGTCTCTCTAGAGTATGGGGCAGGGACAGAGTACAGCCTGCGGGGCACAATGTACACCCTTAGAATGCATTCTAGCAAATTGGGATGTGTTTGGGTCAGATTCGATGCTTAGGAGTAAATTGAAAAGGTTCTGTACAGTTGACTGGCCTCAATACCAGCTAGAGTGCCAGGAAAGGTGGCCACTGGAAGGATCACTTAATTACAACACAATCCTTCAGTTACTTTTGTTTTGTCAGCGAACAGGTAAATGGAATGAACATCTCTATGCGTATACATTTATGATGTTAAGAAATAGGCCTGATATTTTGCACAAGTGCCATTTGACTCTGACAAACTCGGTAGTACCTGCCGCTAATCCCCAGAACCCTCCCACAGTTGTAATGGCAGAATCGGTATCCCCTTTGGCTCCAGCACCCCCACAGGCTCCAGAGAGTACCCCCTTGGTGGGATTGTATCTGTTGATTACTGAGAATGTGGTAGCCCGTCCAGGAACACAGGATCGTGCAGCCAAGATTGTGCCGGTGTACTCTCATGTTCCTTTTAACCCAGTGCACCTAGCTGCCTTTAAGGCACAAGCAGGGGAATTCTCCACGAATCCAAGCAAGTTTATTTCAATCTTGGAAGGGTGTCTAGCAAGCCATAAGCCTGACTGGGATGATTGCAATATACTTATGAGAACCTTGTTGTCTGAGGTGGAGCGGAATCAGGTTATAGCTAGGGCTAAGGAGGAGGCACAGAGAAGGCATGTAAAGTTTAAAAAGGAAAAGCTATTGGACACCAGAGGTTGTACCGAGTGGAATCCTCAAAAGTGGGTGTGCTTGTCCTGGTTTGTTGCTTCAAAGCTCTGTATAGAAGTTATTTTACTGAAAGGGTGTATAATGGCAATGTGTATGTGTTCATTGTTGGGAAAAGGTATATGAGTGAAGAGTGGAAGGTTCCTTTGTAGGTTAAAAGAAGCCAAGAAAGGGAGAAGGAAAAAGAACAGCACGAGTTAACTGGAAAATATAGCTAGGAAGCTCAGTCATGCTGGCCCCAACCAAGGACATTGTTCACAGCTAAGACTTGGCTGACAACCAAGAAAGGGGGGGGCAGTATACCCATTTCTCGGTCCTAGATTTAAAAGACGCTTTTTTCACGATTCCAGTCGACACCCAATCTCAGGAGATATTCTCCTTCGAGTGGGAGGACAACAGAAGGGTTAAAAAGCAGCTTTGCTGGACAGTATTGGCCCAAGGATTTAAAAATTCCCCCACTCTGTTCTGCCAGGCTCTGGCCAGAGACTTGGAGGAGTGGAATAATTCGGACAGAGTCCTCCTCCTGCAATATGTAGATGACTTGTTAATTGCTGCTGTGCATCTGATCCCTTGTCTCAAAGCCACTGTGAGCCTCCTGAACTTTGTTGGACTCCGAGGATACCAGCAAGGCTCAAATTGCTCTCTCAGAAGTACAGTATCTGGGATTTCACATAAGGCAGGAAGAGAGGCAGCTCTCAAATGAAAGAAAGGAGGCTATCTGCCAAGTTCCTATCCCAAGCAACCGTAAACGGCTCAGGGCATTTCTGGGCATGGCAGGCTTTTGCAGAATATGGAGCCCAGAGTATGTACTGTGGGTTAAACCTCTGTATGAATGTGTCAAGGGAGCGGATCATGACCCCTTTCACTGGTCCCCAGAAGCGGACAGGGCATTTAAAATCTTGAAAAGGAAGTTGATGGAAGCCCCAGCCCTGGGTCTGCCAGATCTCTCTAAGCCGTTCCAACTGTATGTGCATGAAAGAAAAGGGGTAGCCCTGGGAGTGCTTACTCAGTTATTAGACACCTGGAAACGTCCTGTGGCATATTTCTCTAAACAACTGGATCAAATTGCAAAGGGGTGGCCAGCATGCTTACGGGCAGTCGCAGCCACTGCCCTAGTGCTTGGGGAAGCTGAAAAACTGACACTGGGAGGAACTGTGCAAGTGTGTATTCCCCATATGGTCCAAGCCCTGCTGGACACTAAGGGTAGTCTCTGGCTCACCCAGGCTCGGGTTGCTCGGTACCAGGCAAAACTGTTAGAGAACCCTGAAGTCACCCTGCAGACCTGTCCCTCCCTTAATCCAGCTACCCTGCTACCAGAAACAGAAAAGCAGGAACATGACTGTCTGGAAATCATAGATGCCCAATACTCCAGCCGCCCAGATTTAAAAGATCAACCACTCCCAAATGCTGACTTGGAATGGTATACCGATGGCAGTAGTGCCGTTGTGGATGGGCAAAGGAGGGCGGGTTATGCTATTGTGACCCTTCATGATACCGTGGAAGCTGAGAGATTACCTGCTGGGACATCTGCCCAGCTTGCTGAACTAGTGGCCCTGACTCGTGCACTCGAGCTGGCAAAAGATAAATGGGTTAATATCTTTACTGACTCAAAGTATGCTTTTGGGGTATTGCATGCTCACGCTGATCTGTGGAGGCAAAGAGGGATGCTAACAGCCCAAGGCTCCCCGGTTAAGCATGGGTCTCAAATTCTCCAGCTGTTAGAAGCAGTACAACTCCCCTCAGCAGTAGCAGTGGTGCATTGCAGAGCCCATCAAAAGGAAGATCAAGATGTAACCAAGGACAATGCCAGAGCAGACAGGGAAGCCAAGCGCGCTGCTACCCTGAAATCACCAACAGAGGAGAATGCCCAAATGCATGCCCTCATCCCATCAGTAGGTGAGCTTGCAGCTCCTCAGTGCTCCCATGATGACAGAAATGTGGCTGACAGACTCGGTCTCCAGGAAAAGGAGGGATGGCTTTATTCCACAGAGGGAAAAATCCTCCTGCCCAAGGGCCTGATCTGACCAGTGTTGCAGAAACTGCATCAAACCACCCACGCAGGCAGAGAGGCTCTTACCCAGCTTATGAATAAATATTTTCTAACCTCTGGACTTAAACCCCTAGCATCACAGGTACAAGCTGAATGTTTAATCTGCCAAAAGAATAACCCTCGACCAGGAGTAGCAGTGTTGCCAGCCATCCTGGAACCTACCCCAGGCCCAGGATTGGTGTGGCAAATAGACTTTACAAAGTTTCCCCGGACCCAAGGGTACAGGTACCTCCTCGTCTTGGTGGATCGATTCAGCGGATGGCCCGAAGCCTTCCCATGTCGTAACAACACTGCCAAAATGGTGGCTCTTAAGTTTGTCAAGGAGATCATTCCTCGCTTTGGACTCCCCCAGTGGATGGAATCTGATAACGGAACACACTTCACATCTCAAATTGTTCAAAAGATATCAAGTGCCTTGCAAATCCCCTGGAAGCTCCACACACCATGGCGACCACAAGCCAGTGGAGTAGTGGAACGCACAAATCAGACACTCAAGCGACACCTCTCAAAGGTCTGTCAGGAGGCCTCTCTTAGGTGGCCTGATGCTTTGCCCCTTGTGTTACTCCGCATTCGTGCTCTCCCCAAGGGCAGGTTAGGGCTTAGTCCCTTTGAAATTATGTTTGGAAGGGCATGGCCTCTGAACGGTACACCGGTTCTGGCAGGAGAGTGGGAAATGGGGTGTGGTTTCTTGTCTCAGTACATGTGCTCTCTGTCTGCTGTTCTTTCTTCTCTTCACAGATACACCAAAGATTCACAGCCTCTTCTGCTGGATGCCCCTGTCCACTCCCTGCAACCATGTGACTCCGTTCTCGTTCGGACCTGGAAGGACGAGCCTCTCCAAGAGAAGTGGAAGGGACCCCACACCGTCCTGCTGGTCTCCCACACGGCAGCAAAGGTCGAAGGACACAAGAACTGGATTCATCACTCTCGACTGAAAGCAGTACCCACTCCTGAACAGTGGACTGTCCAGCCTGCAGGAAAGACTGCCAGCGATGATTTGGGACTTAAGCTGTTATTCCAAAGACAGTAAGGGCAGCTGGGAATGCCTAGTGATCTCTCTGAACAGCCACAGCCCACTCCCCGTGAGAACCCTGAGCATTGGTTCTATCTATTCACAGAAGGCCAACCTAGCCTATGGTCCTGGTCCTTTTATTTTTTGATTTGTTTGGTGTCAATAATTTTTATCTTCTGGGCATTTGGGTTGTTGTAATCACAATATGGGTTCAGGTTTAGGGTCTCTCACAACATTCCTTTTTGTCACAGAAGCAATCCTTCTGTTACCTACTGTTTTACCCACATCGCATGCAGGATGGGGAGCCATCCCTGCAGACATGGCTAGCAGTACCTATGAGGCCCTGAAAATTGCCTTTGCTCATGAGTTCAATCTCTCCCACTGTTGGATATGTGCCCAGACTCCCCACCATTCGGCTGGATTGCCCTGGAGAGTAGTTCCCCAAAATTGGTCAGACTTTTGTCAAAGGTGGATGGTTACCAGCAGCAGCACCTCTGACAATTTAAGTTTGCGATCTAACTGTAGTGCGAAAGCTCCTTATGGCCTACACAATGGCTCTTGGAATTCCCACTATAGTAGCACTCTTAAGCCCCAGCCTATTTGTTTACGCTCTCCACCCACTGGTCTCATATGTTTTCAGCAAGCCAGTACAAGTAATCATACCTGGTTTGCCGGCATTAGTACATGTAGATTTTATATTGGTCCTGGTATAAGTCTCACTGTTCCTGTACTAAATGCCACCGGTTGGCATACCGGCACTGCATTTTTTTGCCCTTTCCCCACAAGCCACCCTACGGGACCTACAAGGTAACAATGGAAAGGCTAGTTATGGTGAAGCATTTGGGTCTGTGGTAATAGTCTACAAATGGCTTCCTCATGGTTGGCATGGTAGCTGTTATAAAGGCTATCTCGCTCCTCCCCTCCATGTTCTGACCCAGGCTCCCTCAGGTCGCCCCAGGTACTATCGGTCCTTGAGAGCTGCCATTGAACCCATCGGGGAGGGAGACAGGTTTGGGATGATATTCATCCCTACTTATGGGGTGGGATGGCTAACCCAACTCTACAGGAGACTTTCTAAATTTCTCACCCAGTTTGCCAATGATACCCTGGCCATAGAAAAAGGCATAAGCTCTGAGCTTTACCAACTCCGGTTATTATCCCTGCAAAACCATCAGGCCCTAGATTGGGAGAAGGGACACACTCAGTCCAGGAGTTTATATAAAACTTGTGCCATACATATAATTTTAAAATGAATTAATTAATTAATTAATTACCTCACAACAGAACTGATATTTAATTTAAAGTTAAGAATCCTTGCCCTTTAAAACTGGAGAACTTAAATACAGGTTTGCTGTAACATTTTTAATTTAATCTGAGGCAGAAAATGTTAATCTTTGAAAGGGTTACTCCAGAGATACAGGTTACACCCCCTCCTGCCTCTAGATTTATTAATTAAGGGACCAAACAGACACGGATAGGTGCAACAAATAATTTATTAAACAAGGACCCCCAAAATAACCATAACAAGTATATAAAACCACTCGGTTCTTAACTGAACAATAGGCTTTAAGCCCAGAACCCCAAAAACCAATACACACTATGGGTGGGGAAAAGAAGAGGATAAAAGGGATTAACACATCACCATTCTTCACAATAGATACGGACACCAGAGAAGACGATCAGGATCACAGGACACCAGCAAGGATTCAGGAACGAAGGACACCACGAAGACATCAGGACACACCAGGATCAGACACAGGTAAGCTATTCTTCTATCTTCTCTTGACACAATGTTTCTATTCTTGACACGATGTCTTGGCTATGAGCAAGCACAGACACTGGGCTGCCACTATGGTAGACAGCGACTGGTACCAGGTGATCAAGCCTTATATACCCTGCTGATTACCAAGTCACCTGACCGCCGCTTTCCCGCCACACAAGAAAAGAGCGCCAAACCTTTCAACAAGTAAGGGGCTCAATATGGAGAGTAAACAACAACTTGTAAGAAACAAAATGGTGAAAGCAAAAATTTCCTTACAGAACCACCTCCTACATCTATAGTCTGAGGGCTTTATTCATCCCTATGTAAATCTGGAGTAACTCCATTAAAGTCAGTTTCTAGTCAAGGAGAACAAACTCAGGTCCTCACCATCTGGCACCTTTGCATTTCACTTTTCATCTTCTGACATGATTTGAACTCTTGTGGTTTCTCTTAACGATGTGTATGAGGTTCCCCCTCCCGGTGACAGAGATTTTGGGAAACAAAGCCATCTGCTCAGATTTCTAATATCTCAAGATACTTAAAGTTACTCTTTATTAGCAAAAAGGTATATTTAGGTGACTAAATATATTGGAATCAACATCAGCTAATCAGAGTAATTTCTGATTTATGATAATTAACTCTGAGGATTGATTGGAAAAGATTCAGTAAACCAGGAGAGTGTGCAGTGAAATACCTAGATAGGCAGGGAGTAAAAGAACATTGGCAGCTAATAACAGTTATAAGTAAGGCCTAGAGCCAATTAACAAACTTAAACTGAAAATGTAGGACCCAATTCTTCACTATTTGTACCTTGTGTAGTCACTTGCAATTGGATAAAGTGAATGCAAAGTGGGCTTAAGTGCAACACATCTCTTTTGGTAGTGTTTTACACTCATTTTCCACAGATGTAAATGATTACCCAGGGTGCAAGACAATGCAGAATCAGAACTGTAAATATGGCCATAAGATGTTGCACACGGGTTTTTGTATTCAGTAAAACCAAACATAACCAACAAAAATGTGTATTATGTTAAGTTGGAAATTTCTACTATATATCCTGAGCCAAAAAGAAAAACTGATGTGAAATTGGAATTAAGGTTGTGGGTTTAGATCAGTAATTTAAGGATAAAAAACATTCCAAGACAACTGTAATTATCCCCTTAAAAAGCATTAAAAATCTAGGAAATTCAGAGTTTAGATTGAAACTTAAAAGAAATCCAATCATGTTCAGGTATGAAAATGCACAGTTAAGGCAACTATACACCTTAACTCTGCCCTGTAGTGATGTCATGAGAAAAAACCTAATCTGTCTTTACAAATCATTTTTATCTGATCTGAAACCACAAACACTAAGGCCCAGATTCACAAAGGCACTTAGGTGCCTAACTTCCATTGAAGTCAATGGGAGTTAGGCACCTAAATACATTTGTGAATGTGGGCCTAGAATACCTTAATCAGAATCATATGGTTATTACCTGTCATTGATAGCTCAGGAATGACTGAATGCACACATACAAAGTACTCACCTTCAGTATCTGCTGCTCGTACAGACTATACGCTCTCCCTTTATTACAAAGAATATTACAGATTTAGCTTAGTCCCATACAAATCTGATGTTATTTCATTGTTTATTACCAGACTGTAATGACTTTGGAAAGGACAAACCTTGACATTTACATTATGGAAAACTGTGTGAAAGAAATTAATCCCACATAACTTCAAAATATCACACATTTGGGCCGTGACAAGTTGAGAGCAATTCTCAAGTGGTGTTTCTCTTGTCTTGGGTTCATTTTAATTTTTCTGCGGTATTTTCCCTTTTTTCTTTTTTTTTTCTTTTTTTTTTGTGCTTCCATAAATTTATATCTATATCAGTCGTTGCTTTTCATTTGATGAGAGTCTCTTATCTTGAGTTTTCTGGACAACAATACTGTCCCTTTTAATCTGAGGGGGGGAAAACAAAGTGGTAGCTTAAGTGGTAGCTGCCTCAACTATTAGTTTTCCCCCTTTCCTGTTTGCTCTCTGCTATAATGTCATGGACTGCGCCACAAAGGAGAAGCAGGAATTGATTCCTATGTTATTACCGATTCGGCTCTCTACTGTTACAAGAGGATTCTACTATCCCATCAAGCTATCAATTTTCTCTCTTCTGCCTCTATCAGTTGTTTGGTAGAATCTCATAATAATTGCTAAGTGAGGAGTTATTTATCTCATTGGGAATCTATTCCCATTCCTGGTAGGTGGGAGCAGGACACCCTGGGCACAGTAAATTATACAGAGATGGCATATTTCCTTTGAAATTTTAACTAACACATTTCCTTTTCTGTCCCCTCAAGATATGGTGTGACTATAAGCCTATCAGGCTAGGAGAAAGCAGTGAGAATAAGAACACCCAATCTTCCTTCTGTGATGGGGTATACAAACCCCGCACAGGACAACAAAGGGTCGAGGACAGCACTGGGCTCAGCCAGTTCGGACCCACCACACCTGTAAGGCATGCACAGGCTGGAAGAGAGGCTTTAGAAGGGAGCAGAACAGATCCCTTTGGGCAGACTAGGGAAGAGAACAAACCTTCAACTCTAAGCTTCTGAGGAAAGGGCTGACTGAAGGCAGGAACTTCCTAGACAACCACTGCCTGAAGGCCCCTCCCTGTGGGGAGAGAGGATCAGATTCTGATACACACTGAGAGGAAGTCATTCTCCTCTATCTCTTACTAACTCCATTTATTTGTGTTAATTCCCCTTGATTTTTGTTTATGGATTACCCTGGAAGGGGAGAGACTTTGAAATGACCAGGCCAGAGACCAAGTCACAGGAAGAGACAGAGCAGCCAATGGCAGTAGACCCCAGCAGAGAGAGTGCTGCTACGCCATGCCCAGCCATGAGGAGGTGCCAGCGATGAGTCGACTCCTTCACACATTCTCTTATGTTATAAAAATGTGGACACATCAGGCCAAATTTTGAGCTGTGGCTTCTAATTTTTCAATTGCAAAAATGAATACACCCATTTCCAGCATCCCAATTAGCACTTACAAAAACCCATTTGTGTGCATAAATGTGGGTTTAGCTCACACATATAATGAAATAATAATACTTTGCATTTATTTAGTATCTTTAATCTGAGGCTCACAACAATGCTGTAAGTTAGGTACGGTCTGGAGAATGCCGGTCAGAAAAGTTAATAATTTGCCCAAGGACATACGAGTCAGTGGCAGGACTGGGAATATAACCTAGGGTTCCTGACTCCCAGTTCTCTTCTTTAACCCCAAATCACTACTGCTTCCATACAGAGTCATCTGCAAAATTGCATATGCAAATTTAGACGCCACTTTGGGTATGTTTACACAGCAATATAAGCCTAGGGTTAGTGGGACTTGAGTCAATTGAGCCATATCAGGAAACCCTGGGCTTGAGTGTCTACATTGCATTTTAACCCTAGGTTAAGGATTTTCTGACCCATGCTTGCACCTAGGGCTCTAGTGTCCACACTACAGTGCACAGACCCAAGTCAAAGTAACCCTATCCCAGATATAGCACCTCCCCTTTCCCCCGCAGTGCTTACACTGTAGCCCCGTGTTTCTCAAACTTTTTGCACTGGTGTTCCCTTTTGGACTTAAAAAAAAATCATGACCCCCTTACTAGAAAAAATTGCTACCGTCTATGTTAAGCTCGGGACTCAGGCTGCAGCCCCATCAGGTGCGGGGCTCCGGACTTCAGCCCCACACCAAGCAGGGCTGAAACGTGAATTAGCTTTGCGGGGCCTCCTGTAGCATGGGGCCCCAGGCAATTGCCCTGCTTCCTACTTCCTAGTGCCAGCCCTGCTTGCAACTCCCTAAACCCATCCCATGACCACCCTAAGAGTCATGAGCCCCAGACTGAGAAACATTGCTCTAGCCCTACAAATGTGTTGCACTGTGGGAAAACTCCACTGCCCACCCAGTTTCCTACCTGTGATAATGGTTTTGATGGGGCTCAGGTGCCCATAAGGAGCACATGAGTACACACACTGCATAATCAACTCCTTCGGTGGCTGTCTCAATAGAATGACTGCAGTTTGAGAAGGCTTTATACTGAACTATCATCTAATCTGAGAAGTGGGCTCTCCACCTTTACGCTGAGTCACATGGGCAGGAAAATGCCTATGTGCAGCTGTTCTAATTAGGATAATTAGGACATTAGTCTCCAGGGCTGTCAAACTATTAAAATGAAACTTTGCAATTCTTAATTTTTACACTGGGATGTTCAATGAAGGTGTTTTTGTTGATTTTCTTTTGTTGTCTGTTTGTTTTGAAGTTTGACGTAAAATGTGGGTTTCAGAGGAAAAACACACACACACACCCCAGCCTGGCTGCTGGCAGCTGCAGAGAGGTGAAATGCATCCCCAGGGCTTGGGGTGCAGTTTGTTCCAGCGCCCCTTGGGGATCCCTTATCCCTGCCACCGCTGCACCCCAGGAGGCAGGGTTAAGGGATCCCCAGGAGGCTGTAGGGAAGCTTTGGGCCTGGCTTCCACTCACCACCCTCGCAGTACATGCTGCCTTGGTGCCTCTGCACATGCAGCCCCAGGGGGTAGGGGGAGTTCGGAAGCAAGAGCCAAAGAGCGGAGCAGGACCAAGTGGCTGCCTTGCAGGGAGGGTTAGCTGCAGAACCCTCAGCTCTGCATGGCTGGGGGAGGGAATGACCCCTAACATCCTGACAGCCGGAAGCCGCCTCCCACCTATCAACTTTGCTTCCTGCTCCAGGCTAGGGTTACCATATCTCATAAGTAAAAAAAGAGGACCCTCCACGGGCCCTGGCCCCACCCATTTCCCCACCCCTAGCCCCGCCCCAACTCCGCCCCTTCCCCACCCTAACTCCGCCCCCTCCTCCCTTCCACTCCCAGCCAGGGGGAAAGGGCTGCCCCAGTGCTACCGGCTTCAGGGTTTGCCGGGCAGCCCCCAGACCCTGCGCCCCCAGCCGGCGCTTCCCCAGCACAGCTGGAGCCCGGGAGGGGAAGCGCCCAGCCGGGGGCGCAGGGTCTGGAGGCTGCCCAGCAAACCGTGAAGCCGGTAGCGCTCGGGCTTTGGGCAGCTCCTATGCCTCCGGACCCTGCGCCCCCAACCGGGCACTTGCCCTCCCGGGCTACATTATTTTTTTAACAAGCGTCATCAGTATGGAAGCATGTCCTTTGGAATGGTGGCTGAAGCATGAAGGGGTATAAAAATGTTTAGCATATCTGGCACGTAAATACCTTGCAATGCCGGCTACAAAAGTGCCATGCAAATGCCTGTTCTCACTTTCTGGTGACATTGTAAATAAGAAGAAGGCAGCATTATCTCCTATAAATGTTAGCAAACTTGTTTGTCTTAGCGATTGGCTGCATAAGAAGTAGGACTGAATGGACTTGTAGGCTCTGAAGTTTTACATTGTTTTGTTTTTGACTACAGCTATGTAACAAAAAAAAAAAATCTACATTTGTAGGTGTACTTTGACGACAAAGAGATTTCACTACAGTATTTGTAGGAGGTGAATTGAAAAATACTATTTCTTTTATTATTTTACAATGCAAATATTTGTAATAAAAAATATACACTTTGATTTCAATTACAACCCGGAATACAATATATATGAAAATGTAGAAAAACCTCCAAAATATTTAATAAATTTCAATTGGTATTCTACAGTGCGATTAAAACTGCAATTAATCATGCTTCATTTTTTTAATCGTGATTATATTTTTTTTAGTTAATCATGTGAGTTAAGTGCAGTTAATCGACAGCCCTAGTCTGAACGCATTTAATAATGGAGGGTAAATATTTTTACAGATTGAAAAACTGACTCACACAGAGGTTGATACTTGTCCAAGTTCACCCAGTGAGTCAGTTGAGTCTCTGCCCCCCTCTCACCCCGCCATGTGTTGTAGTCACTAGGCCATATGAATTTAAACAGATACGTTTGATAAATGTTATGTTTTGTCTTATGTGAAAAAAGTTTTCAGACACATGCATCCCAAACTGGTATTCCTAGTGAGTTTGTTATATCTTTGGAAATAGGATGTTTTGAGCATATATGCAATAATTCAGGTATCCTCAACATAAGGGCAGGTAACTAACTATCTATCTGGTGGTTATACTCCTGGTAGATATACTCCTACCTACTTGTAAATTAGCTGCTTGAATCAGGGGACACGTTAATATTTGTGTTAACCGTGGAAACGTCTACACTGCAAATGCAAAAAGACTACTGGCAACGAGTCTCAGAGCCCTGGTCAACTGACTTGGGCTGAAGGGGTTCACACTATGTGACTAAAAATAAAAGTGTAGAGTTTGAGCTCAGGTTGTAGCTTGAGCTCGGAGACCTTCTGCCACAATCTGGGTTTCAGAGCCTGGGCTCCAGCCCAAGCCTCAACATCTACACTGCTATTTCTCGCCCCATAGCTCAGAGATTCGCTGCCACAAGTCTTTTCTTTTTTTTTCCTTTCTTTTTTTTTTGCAGTGCAGATGTTCCCTGAGGTTCCTCTTTGTTGTCTCAGTATGAGCTCTCCATCTAGAATTTCTACTTTTCCAAGTCACCCCCTTTTCAAGCCTTCTCACACCCTTCCTTTTGGCTGTGACATACAGCACAGGTAACATCTTCCACTGAAGAACAGCAAGTTCTGAGATACGACACCTTCTCCCTTGATTTTCTCTGGTCAAGCTCTCTTCCACCCCCATCATCCATAGTGTTGCTTTTCCCTCCAACCAGGGAGACAACATGAAATATTTTTTCTGATACTATAACTAATGTCATTCCTTGGTTAGCCACTGATGTGTACTCAAAGAGCGGGGCTGTTGACGCCTTCCAGTGGAAACCAAGTAAGTGACCTCATGATGTGCCAGGTTTCCAAGTGGCCCAGGAGTTGGACTCCTGGAGCTCTGTATATTTAACTACACACTGTTGCTGTCCCACTAGGCTGACAAAGATTTTGCCTTGTTTCCGTCAAACACCTATGCATGTGTTTAATTTCAAGAATGTGAATAATCCCATTTACTTCAGACAGAACCTTAGATTATAAACATTCTAGGGAAAAGATTGTCTCTTATTCTGTTGGTACAGATAAAATAAATAAATAATAAAAAAAATATTTGATTTCAGCACAATAAATAATAACAATAAAGGAAAGAGTGACAAGGCTTGCATAATAGTAGAGTTACCTAACTTTATGCACCATTTATTGATTAGTTACCTCAAAACATTTCACCGGTAACCACTGTATTAAAATAATTCTTGTGCTAAAGTACAAAGCAATAGGGAAGTCTAACACAGAAACAAAAGTGAATATCACTAAAAATGAATAATGAACATTATTTGTGACAAAAATAGCGGTTAGTAAAAGCATATAATATTTCGCAGGGCTTTTTCGGTGTTATTGACATTGTAATTTTTCTGGCATTTACAGTGCTATAATTGCATGATAGCTTGAAGGAATTTTGTGGTATTTCTCAAAGAACAGTAGAGTTTACCAGAAATACTTTTTTCCCCAAAACTGTTAAGAGGACTTTCATGCTTTTTAATCTATTCTTTTGAAAATGGAAAGCACATGCCATGCAATCATGACTTCCTGGGATTCTGAAAGACCAATAAAAGAGGCACATTGATACCCAGTGAATAGAAAGACAGTTATTGCATTTTGGATTTGATCTGTTCTGGGTGTTTTTTATACTCAAATCATAATTTTAAAAGGTTGTTTTCATGAAACCTTGCACATTCCTAGTTATCAGAAATCTAATTTCTTCCCACTGTGTTCATCAGTGTGAGTAAAAAATTAATTTTGTTCCTATTCTATAATTCATTATATATGTTAGATGTATCATAATGTCATCAAACTCTCTGATTTGAAAAATAGTAGAAACTAATGTAAAGTATGTGTATGTTGTGTAAGAGTGGGGATGGCTCTTCCATTCCATTGGTTTCTAAAAACTTTTTTTAGTAATGTTATCAACTGAGATCACTATGAGTAAAGTTATTAAAATATATTATGAAAATGTGTCTTTTTTTTAAAGGAAGAATAAAATTCTTAAGACTATTAGAAGAAAGCTTGGTAGTGCAGCGGTTAATCCCCCATAACCTCTCACCTCTGGAGACCTAGGTTGAAATCTTTTTTTAGGATCACAAGTAAAAATCAATTTACTGTCCTTATCATTGTTCCCTGCAGATGTTTGTCCAAGTCACAAGCCGCCACACAATTCATTGTGTTTGTCAATCTAAAGAAATAAAAGCTGCTTGAAAGGGCAATAGGATGTTTTCTAGCTTGTGGAGTAACCTGGGCCAAAGTCACAACTAGTCTGCGCCTCAGTTTTTCCAACTGAAAATTGGGATAATAAAACAAACCTCTGTAAAGTGCTATGAAAGCCTCAGATTGAAGAGACTGAGGGCAAAGATCTTGGTCCTGCTCTGGTCCTTTGTGCCATTCTGGCACTGTAAAGGGGCTGCAGAACCAGCTTATTCAGAATAGATGGTATAAAGTCAGATATGTTGTAGAACTGAAGTAGTGACTCCACGCCACCACTGCTCATAGAACCATAGAGAGTGTGGTCAGGAAGCCTCTGTGTTCTGTCTATTCCAGGCTACCTAAGGCTGTGGGCAGCTGAGCATATAGGCAGCCTTTGGATTGTTCTTATTTATGCTAGAGCCAAACTGGCTCTTGACCAGCACTAGGATTAAGGAGTTGCAAAGGTGGAATAAAACAATCGTTCTGACTCTCACACCTCAGAACTTGTACTGAGCATAGCTTGGACTTTTCAACAACAGGACTCTATATACATGCTTATTTATTATTCATCATTTTTATTTGCATTGTTGTTGTAGCCACGTTGGTCCCAGGATATTAGAGACACAAGATGGGTGAGGAAATATCTTCTATTGGACCAACTTCTGTTGGTAAAAGACAAAAGCTTTTTAGCTACACAGAGCTCTTCTTCATGGCAAAAAGAGCTCCATATAGCTTGAAAGCTTGTCCATTTCACCAACAGAAATTGGTCCAATAAGAGATATGACCCCACCCACCTTGCCTCTCCATTATTTGTATTGTTCACTTGATGGGGGCTCAATTCTAGTCTCTCTGAAGATTAAACTGCTGTTGTCTTCAATAGAAATTTCACCAGCATAAAATCTCCAAGATCAGGACCCAGGATACATTATTATTGTTATTAATCATTTATGCTACAGGAGCTACCACAGGTCCCAATCAGGATGAGGGCAGCTTTGTACTTTGTTCTTTAGCAGAATCTATAGCCCAAGGAAATTCAGTTCCTACTTTAAACCTTGGCTTCTGAGAGGTATTTGGTTGAATTTTAGGCAAAATTCTGATATTTGGCTTGGCCAAATCAGTTTTCAAAGGCATATTCAAAGTTGAACAAGTAGGAGAAGACCCTCCTCCATCCTCACTGTGCCTGTAAGAAGGCTGCCTCAGACGCTATTGCTCCCATTCATGGCCATTTCCTGTCAGGTTCTCTCACTGTTGTTCTTATCTAATCCCCTACCTTGTGACAGTTCTCTTCTTCCCACTGTCTTTCTTACTGTTGTTCTTTCCCATTCCCTCCTTGGTTTCAGGACAGCATCCAAGTTAGGAGTGAACTCAAACACCCTGTAGGTTTCTAGGGAGGTTACTTCTCTCCTTGCTTGATGCAATCTGTAAGTTAAAACAAACATTTTTATACTATCCACAAACTTTGTTTACAAGAGGCAAATAGGATTGTGATGGTCCCAACTTTCTTAAGATGTTGCAATGTACATAGGCATATAACCACATTGTATAGCAGGCCTTGATTGCTAACGGAGATGAAGCACACAAAGAAAAGCAGGGCTCAGGAATACAAATACAATGGGAAGAGCATTAATTGTACATGAAACTTTTAAGTACACGGACACATCCCACCACAGAGATACCAGAACCAGGATGGGCACTGCTAGAGTAATATAAAGTGCACTGAGCACGGGCTCATCCTTACCAACACAATCTTCAGGCAAACCGACAAATATAAAAGTTGGGGGGTGCCTCCGAGATCAGAGCACTTGCACTTGATTGACTATGTCATTATACAGCAGAGACATCAGACAGCATAGAGATCACCACAGCAATGCGAGGAGAAAACGGCTGAACTGACCACTGGATGATCAGAACCATTTTCAGTTTATACATTGTTGCCTCTCAGTGAAACAGTGCTGAACAGTTTAAACCCAAACTGAATTTAGTAAGGTTGAAACATCCATTTCATCAAGAAATACTGAGGGAAAACATATAGGTAAAAATTGGTAGCATTACATCATCACTCAATAACACACTTGAAAAGTGGAATATATTCAAATCAGCCACCCTTTTTGCAAACTCTAGGTTAAAATCAAAGGCAGCATAAGGACTGAGTTGATGAAAATGATGAGGAAATCAAAAAGATCCTCAAGGAAAAGAACAATGTATTTATGTCCGGGCAAAATGACAAAGAATCAACATAAAAGAAAGACAAATTCAAATACCTGCAAGCCAAGGCTCAAATATGGCTTTGTGTTCTACAGGATAACTGGTGGGAAAAGAAAGCAGAAGAAATACAGCATTATGTCCATACAAACAACACCAAGTTGTTTTATTACTCTCTGAATAACTCCATTTATGGCCCATGAAAATTGGGACCAGCTCCACTAAAGAATTCAGATGGAGCTGTCTTAATAAAGAACAAAAGAGGCATCTCTCTAAGATGGGTGTAGCACTTTACTGAGTTACTCAGCCATCCCTCTTCTGTCAACCCACAGGCTAGAGGAACTAATCTAGCATCCCACACAGGAAGAAATTGCCCAATTAACTACTGCTGAGGAAGGGCAAAAAGCTATCAGACAAATGAAGGCAAGTAAATCACTGGGCAAAGACAGCATAGCAGCTGAAATCTGTAACTTGCAGGCTACAAAACTGTCCACTATCTATGCAAAATTATCAAGGATATCTATCAATCTGAGAAAATTCCTCAGGATTTCAAAGACGCAATCATAGTTACGCTATACAAAAATAAAGGCAACAAATCTGACTGTGGCCATTACCAGGGTATCTCCTTAGTGGTAAAATCCTTGCTCATACTTTGCTCAATTGACTTGTCAAAACAGTCTGAAAGAAGATTCTGCCAGAGGCCCACTCCTAGTGTGGATTTAGCTCAGGTTGGAGCATCATAGACATTGTTTTTGTTTTTGAGACAGATTCAAGAAAAACGCAATGAACAAAACATGGAATTGTATTCTGTCGTAACTGATCTAAAATATGCATTCAACATATATGCAGAAATAGTCTCTAGAAAATTCTAGGAAACTATGACTGCTCCACCAAATTCATTAACATCACATGTCAATTCCATCAAGCCATGACTGGTCAAGTACTCTCACCTGGTGGCTGCTGTGAAATTACCCAGGGTACAATCTGGAGTGTTGAACAACTATGTGGTCTCAATTCTTCAGCCTGGGGTGCCTTTTACACTGCTTTGCTGTGAGAACAATCACACACAGCTGCCAACGTATAAATTACTCCCAGCTATACAGTATGAGTGCTATAGCCAGCCACTCTGGAATTACACTTTGGAGCCACACGAGTAAATTCCCAGTCCCAGACTTTCCCTAAGAAATGTGTATCTTGTACTGCCCAGCCCCCTCCTGGACAACACAAGCTCATATAAAGCCTGTCATTTTATTAATAGAAAATGATATGCCCAAATATTGTTATCTCAAATGAAATTGTCCCAAACACTTAAATCCAAGCACACTGGTTTAGGTAAAACAATAAAACAAGTTTATTTAATTACAGAAAGATAGATTTAAAGTGATTACAAGGAATGAGGCATAAAAGTCAGAATTGGTTACAAAGAAATAAAAGGTAAAATGCAACTAACAAGCTAAGAGAATTCAAAGCAAAAGTCTCTCTCACCACATGCTTCAGCAGTCTTACTGACCGGATTCCTTTCAGAATCTTACTGGCCCAATCCCTTCCTTCCAAACCTGTTTCTTTGTTCCTCAGGAGTTGTGGCTGCTGTGGGTAGAGAGAAAAGGAGGAATATCTTGGGGCATCTGCTTCCCATTCTTATACCTTTTTCTCTTCTTTGAGAATCATCTCCAACTGGGGTTCAGGAGATGGGAAGTCTGTGGGGACAGGAACCTCCAGTTGTTTCTTTGCCAAGATGTAATTTTCTTGCTTACACCCTTTTTCCTGCCAAGAGTGGCCACTTAACCAGGTGATAGTCCATTTGATTTAGTTGACCTGGCTGAGGCATCATTTGGCCTTTTCTCTCTGAGGAACTGGTTTGTGGCTGCTTCCCCAGATTTTGGTATATGTCTTAGTAACGTCATACAGTAGACTCTTATAATTTTACATAAAATGTTGCCACACATATTTTACCAGAAAAATAAAGATCAGCAAATCATAAGTTTTCAAATGGCACCTCACAAGGCACACTTTGTACAAAATGTATTATAGTCTTGGAAAAGGGGTGAATTTACGGGTGCAGATTGTCACAGCCTACCTGAACCATTCCCCGTATCTAACAGAGTGAAACAAGGCTTCATGCTTTCACTGGTCCTCTTTGGTAGCCACTCTGAATTATCAGGGAGTAGCTGTGTTAGTCTGTATCCACAAAAACAACAAGGAGTCCGGTGGCACCTTAAAGACTAATGGATTTATTTGGGCATAAGCTTTCGTGGGCAAAAAGCCATGCATCTGAAGAAGTGAGGTTTTTTATCCACTCTGAATTATACAACTGACAGTTTTCAAGCCCTGAAGAAGAGCTCTGTGTAGCTTGAAAACGTGTCTCTTTGACCAGTAGAAGTTGACCAATAAAAGATATTACCTCACCCACCTTGTCTCTCTGATCTTCAAAAGGCCATCTGCATAAACTGATGGAAAACTCTACAATCTCTGAAGGCTTACTGCAAAGACAAAAGTTCTCGAAGAACTCCTATATGAAGCCCTGTGATTATGTTGTACTTAGTCATAGTGAAAATGACCTACAGCTTATCCTTGACAGGTTCTCAGGGACAACTAAACAGTTTGGAGTCACCATCAGCTTGGAAAAAAATAAGTCTTCTTTCAACCACTACCACTGACCCAAACATCACCATTGATGTTACAAAGTCACTCTAGCATGACAAAGCATCAAACATTAACATCCTTGAAAGAGGATGAAGAAGGCGCATTGAAGCAATGATTATCAAAACTTAGCTTGGACGGGTCATGTTATCATAATGGTTGATGATAGATCCCCCCCAAAATTCCTCCTGAATTTCAGAAAGCGCAAGGACGGTCCATGTAAATGCTTCAAAACAACCTTAATCAGAATCTCAACTCATGCAGCATAAATATTGATAATTTTGAAGATATGGTCAAGGACAGACCTGAATGGAGAGCAACTATCAATAAAGGTTGTAAACACTTTGGCAAAGACAGATGAGAAAAACTGATTGAAAAATTGGCCACGCATCATTCCAAGTCTACACATTCCTATGCGACATCTGTTCAGGACATTGCTCATCACAGACTGGACTATACAGCTACAAGAGATCACACGAGATGCCCTGGATGCGACAGTCAGCCAACCCCCATGCATACAAAGCCAGAACTCTGAAATGAAAAGGTGTCCTTGCAGTCGGACCTAATTCAGATTCCAACCTTTCAAAGTGAAGTAGCTAGTGGTTCTTATATTTCCTCTGTTTCACTGGTTTCAATACGCTGTCTTTCTTGGTTGTACTGCCCCAAGCATATACTGCGCCATTTGTAATGATTTATTAGCTAAGAAATAAAGCATGACGTGTGAGTATGGATACCATGAGATAATCACTGCCCTAGGGTGAGATTACACTAGACACAACCAAATCCTCCCTAGGGGTGTGATTATCTCTTGACAACCCTACCTTCTGAAAATGTCTTCCCACTTCATGTGATTTATTTATTTAACAATTCGAGGTAGAGTAATCAGACTATGATTTTAGTCCCCTGTACCTACATTCCCTATATTGTAAGCAAATAGATATTTCCCCTTGTACTAAGGAAAGCCTTTAGATTTGGGTCTTAAATCTGAAGATCGGTAAATCTGGTCGTTTCCTCCTTTACACAAACGAAACGCCGATTGAAATCAATAGGAGCTGAGTAATGAGAGAAAGATCAGAGCCAGTGGCTATTCCTTTAAATACAAATACACAAAAATCCCTAAAGCTTTTGTTGCAGATTCATTAAAAGGGATCTGAACTCTTTAAAAAGCCCTAAGCCGTCATGTTCTGTGTCCCTTTCTGTTTCAAAATGAATCTATAACTCAACGCTGAATGTTCATAGACACCTTGGGTGAGTAAAACGGCATTTATTTCAGGGGATTTTAGTACGCAGATTTGGCTAAATACAAATTTTGATTTAGCAGACTCCTGCCATGGATGTTTGATCGTTTGTCTTTATCTGAGCTTCCCCCGCACACATCAGATTCCAGTCTTTCGGAGTCTGGTGCAATCTTTTTAAAGACCTGTCTAACCGCGGTAGCTGTGTTGACACTATTTCTCAGCTATTTTGGGTATACACATAACTACAATTAAAAAATAAGATAGAACCCTCCCGTTTCACTTCTGGACTGTGCTTCCGTATTGCCTTTCTCTTCCTTACTACCGCTATTTTGTCCAATGTTCCCTAAATCTTATTTTCACCAACAAACAAACAAACAAAAAGATCACCCACTGATGAGTTCCGTCTGAGGAAATGGGGCGGTATGAAGGAAGCAATTGATTGAACATAGTTTTGTCCGAGCGTCTGTTTTGGAGACCCTTGATGCATTCGGATCAGAACTGAAAGATGGGTCTCCAAAAGCAGCTCCTTTTGAAGTATCGTCACCGGATTTTGTCGTAAGCATCAGCTAGAGGAGACTGATGGTTGCGATGTCCGGGCCACTGCAAGGAGAACGCTCTCCGACACCGACACATTTGTTCTGATTTCAGTATCTTAGCCAGGACGGTTTCTGTCTGGGTTCTGTCTGTCCGTCTATGCTTCTGATAAATATATATGTGAGCATTTATAAGTGCCTGATGTTAAAGACTTCGTGTGGCCACAATTGTGACGGAACCCTACACAAATGTGTTGAAAGAGAAAAATGAACCGTTTCGCTTTTCTTACTTTAATAACTATGGCGTTTGTGATTATTTTTGTGGACAGCTTTCCAGCTCATGTTCTCTAGTAATCAGCATCCTCACGCCCTCTCGCCAATGTCCTGTGTTTTATATGAATGTGAATCTACAGACTCATTAAGAGAATGGTAATTTTTTTTTCAAACTATCAAATACATTGAACAATAATAAATAATAAAGACATTTTCCATTTTTAGACCTGGCAAGTGCGTTTCCTGATTCAACCACAAGAGGGCACCTTGGACCTCTCTTCTCTTCCGTAATTGATGGCGGCAGCAGCGAAAGATAATTAGTTTTATGTATATAATATTTGATCATGAAAATATTCTTTGCCTTATACTAGCAAAGGGAACCTGTAATATATGTTAAAATAGTTAATTTTTTATTATCTGTTCGAATTGTTTTACCCATCCTACCCCCAAATTATTGTAGCATCAACTGAAAATGTAGGCAATGCAATGTTAAATCTAATTTTTCTGTGCAAAACCTAATTAGCCATTTTAAAAAAGGTTAACGCCAGCGCCTCAGACGGTTTTTGTTTAATAATCCTATTACTGATGGCTCATCATGTATAAAATGGTGCAGGAGGATGCAAAATTTCCACTTGTTTATAAGTGTATCTCGGAGAAATGTATAAAATAATCTACAGCAGAGGAGACAGGTCAGTGCGGAATGGAAAGCAGTCACCTAAAACGTAAGTAGGCACCTTTCCTTCGGCTCTTACTGCCATTGTACATGGAGAATATGAATGTTATATCTGGCTACAGATTTGTTTCCAAATACCCGCAATATTTCCCCCCACATTTGTATTCTAGAGGAACTCTTGCTTGATTTTTTTTTCCCTTCTCTTCAGCGCGAGCCTCTTTCCCTTGGAGAATAGATCCCTTGGAGGACTCCTGGTAGTTCTGGTACTTTTGGGGAGATGGTGTCTGTACTGAAGAGCCCCATACCCCCTCCCCCCAAGAAAAGTGATTCTTTCACTCCGGCCACTGCAATGTCTTGCCAAAAGAAACAGAACAAGGGGAATTTAGCTTTTCTATCCCTTCGACCTTTGCCCAGCTCCCCGGGTATCCAGCAAAGACATCTCAGCCAGGTAGCAGGCACCTGCCTCTATTTCTCCCAAGCTCCAAATATCAGTCCTCCTTTAAAACCCGAAATACTGGGCGCTGCGGGGGGGGGGGGGGAAGAGACAGAGAGAAATAATTTTAAATCCTCAATCCAGCCTTGTCTATTTCTCTTTGTATTTAATTATCCGTCAATATCCTGAGTCATAAAAATTCGGATATAAAAGAGTGTATAAAAGTGAGTGAAAGAAAAGGTAAGTCGTCATGGCATTACTTCTGCCGCTTTTAATAGGTAACCAACTAGAATTGTGGCTTTACTTTATATATACAATATGTGGACTAGCCCTCTCTGTGAGTTAGTAACTTCAGTGGCAATGGTGCTTTTCCTACTCCATAGACTTATAATCGTTTACTTAAAACTCTGATCAAAAGCCCCCACGAATGACAGTAGACAAAACACTAGGAAGATGTCTTGTTTAACTGGAATACTTGGCAGGGTAAACAACTGAAGCGCGAGTCCGGGAAAGCGGGGAACATTTATGAACAATAAATATTTGTGAATTGTGAAATATGTTATTTTTAGTAATCGGGGCTCGGTGCGATCTATGCTTTGCTTACTAGAGATCCAGCATAAAAAAAGTGGTGGGGTACTAAAACGTCTCTTGATGCTTTGGGTAAGAATCTAAAGGGACGGCGGATTCTTTAGTAGTAGCTTCCTCTGACAGGTCATCTGGAAGGCGCGTTTATTTATTTAGCGGGGAAAAGGAAATATTGCTGAAAATAACGCCACAGACAATGGTCTGTAGCGGAAAAGAAAAGTCCGTTCTAGAGCTCTCGGCGCTGGTCAGAATCTCCGGCGCTCCAATAGTTTTCAGCCGAGCGAGCGGTTTCTCAATGAACATGCATTGTCTCCAGTATTCTACGGCGCTTATTGAAATAGAAGTAATGACTGGAGGGGGGGGGCGGTTAAGTCAAAGTTGCTCTAGTCTCGGAAACACCTCCAGCTCCCCAGCTATCTAGCACCAAGCACTGCCAAAGGAGCTCCTTGACTTGTGCACAGAGATCGCAGCTGACAATCTTTGTTTTAAACCCCTGCTGATGTTGTTGCGCCAAATCCTCCCACATCAGACAAAATATCTGCATTTTCACCCAAACGAGAGCAATTACTAAGGAAACGGGCCCCTCTCGCATCGCCTTTTCCTTCTGGTCCATTTGAAAACGGATCCATCAGCGGGTACCAGGCGTTTAAGAGAGAATTTCTTAAAGGGCATGTGGGACGGAAACAAAAGGCTGCCATTCACAAGAGAAGTCAAAGGCACTAAATAGGGACATCAAAAGGCTCCCAAAATAGGAATTCGGATCCAATCGAAAAATAAAAGAACCTGATTTCTTTTCTTATCTGAAACACACGGATGAAAAGCCTAAAGCAAACAGCCAAAGAAAGCGATTTTTTTTCAAACAGTAAGAAAAGGGAAGAAGGAAAAATAAAGAAACAATCTCATGAATGCATTTCCTTGGACTTTAAATGAGATGAATGAAAACATAATATCAACAGCTTCCACAAGACAAACCTCATTAGACTAATGTCTTTCATCGCGTCAGTTTTGTGCCTTACACTATTCCCGGGATAGAGCGGCGATTATTAGGTATAAAACTAAAGTAATATGGGACAAACGCCCTCTCTCTGGGTAAATAGATCCAACCATCGATTTAGCTAATCTCTGGCTATAGAGATAGGTTATATTTCAGGATTTGGGTTTTTAAATGAATCACTATGAAATAATCGTATGTTTCAAGTATTTCATAGTGATCCATTAAAAAAACCAAGTCCTGAAATATAACCTGTATCTATATATTCACGGCATTTCATATTGGCTTATTATTTTAAAACAAATAAGTCCTGAAGTAGTAAAGAGTATATACAACAAATGCGCTTCCGTTACATCTCCTTGAATTTCTGTCTACACCAGTTGTGTGTATGAGTGTGGTTACAGAGATGGAAGGAAGATACATCTAATTCGATCGTAACTTAAAACTGATTTAAAATATTATTTAAAACGAAAGAGAGTGCACATGCTACTCCTAGTCATGCGCTTCGCTTTTGCATAGGGGTAACGCATGTCATTCCGTGTCCTCTCCCCCCCACCCCCAAAAAACAAAACATTCCTTACGAAGCAAAGATTTTCTCGGATGATTTTGTTCCGTGAATTGGATATTTTTAGACATCTCTTTGTGCAGCCTTTGAAATGATACACAACAGACACATTCCCAGCTCATAGCCAGGCGCCTTCCTTCTGCAGAGTGGAAATAATTCTGCGCGCAATGTGTGACACATATTCGAAGGCTAATTGGCATGGAATTATACGGATTCAACAATGCTACGCAAACCCAGTGACTTTCCTGCTTTTGAAGCCAGAACAAACTAATAGATTAAAGATCAAAGAATGGCTAAGGGGGTTAACTCTATGCCGAGCCTACAATCCCGATCCTGCTCCTACTCGCAATGATTTAAGTGGGCGCAGGATCTCTGTTTAAAGCTTCTCTTTCCTAGGGGGCTGAAGTCCCGAGCGATCGGGAAAGTTTGACACAGCGGCAGCCTTTGGTTTGGCTCGTCCCCCTCCCCCGTCCTTTCCATAGCCTCCTGCCCGGATAAAGCCCTTCTTGACAAGGCTCCAGGGCAGAGACTTCCCTTTGGTCTCAGTGTGTGTTCTGTAAAGTTGTGACAGATTATTAGTAAAGGGAGGGGTTTCACAGTTTGATGAAGATATAACACACTCTGGACCATCCATCCTCCAGGCCCATTCATCTCTGAAAAGACAGAGAAAGAGAGAGAGAGAGAGAGAGAGAGAGAGAAACTTTCTCCCTCTTCCCTTCTCCAAAGCAATTCATCACTGGAGTTGAATTGGGAGTTCTGTCTTCAGCTAAATTCTCCCTCCCTGGACCTCTGCTAGGAGCCTCGCGGCAGCACCTCTAGGTTTATGTCACATTCCCATCTCTGGGCTCCCCGAGCAGTAGGACAAAGGATCTGAAGAAGAGGGCCACAAACGAGGAGAAAGGGCTCGAACCTGGTGTTTCCATCACTACACAATACCGCTTTCTTTCGTAAGGTGCTTGGTGCGTTCCACCCAGTGCAGTCACATAGAGAGACTGGAGGCTCGCGGCTGGGCCGGAGTATGCTCCAAACTCCTGCCCTGATCCATTCGACCAGGGAACTTTCAGTCACACTCACTGAGCAAGGAAGGACTTGGAGGGGTGGGAGTGGGGGAGAAGTTTCCCCAGAGCTCCGTGAAGCTGGTTTCTTCCTGATAACCGGTGGGAGGAATTAGAAAGGTGCCTGTCCTCCAAGTTAAAATCTTGTCCAATTGTATCTTGAAAAGAAGGGAGGCAATATGTTTATCTGGCACATAAACGACGCCATATAAACATTTGTATCGCCTTTATAAGGGAAGAGCAGAGATTCTTGGAGACTACTTATGTGGGGGTGGGTAGATTAGATAGATAGATCGCCTTACTTCGATCTAAACTTTAACTACAGAATAACTGAAAAGATTGTAATGGACGAGGAGCTCCTAGGGCAGTCTTTTGTTTGGAAAGGAGTGATATTCATTGTTTGTCATCGCAGAGAAAGAGAGGAAATTAATTGCAACCAATTAATAATTAATCCAATTTAAACAGCTTTATTATCTCCCCAGAACGAGGGGGATTTGTCAGATAACCCCCCGAAGACCAAATGTCAAGTTTAACCAAATAGTTATTGCTTTATCAAACAGCGTCTGCAAATAAATTAATCAAAAGCAAATATGTCCTTTGTGCGGCTCATTTGCCGGTAATGGATGGAGATGAAGATTTGCCGATATTATTGTCTGTCATTCAGTCTAACAAAGTGAACATTTATTGCATATATATTAAAAATTATCCCTTAATCGAGCAGGGCTGGGGTTGAAGTTATTGGAGTCTCCACAGAGGTGAGGTCCCCTTGGATACAAGCGGGGAGGGCCTCTTCCTCTCCTTTCCCTGCGATTCCCTTCAGAACGTGTTTCAAAATTGCTTTAATCCACCGCTAAATTGAGCTGTTTTACTAACTGTCCACAACACCCTAAATAGTCTGAGGAGCTAATGGACGGGATGTTAGAAAAATAGTGGACGTAAGGCACATCAGAGGCGATACATTAGCCCAGGAGTGATGGCCAGGGACCTAGCAATGGGAAACAACTCCTCTTTGTCTCCCTCTTGGTTACATCATTTTCTAATTAGGCATAAAATTGTCTTCATACACTGGTATCGCTGGCTTCATAAACATAACCATTATGGTTCATAAGGATCCCATTGTGGGGAACCCTTCTCAAAATAGAAAAGGATTTGGAGAGGCCCGGAGAAAAAAACATCCCCTTTGTTTTCTCTTTTGAGAAGATGGATGGGCGATGTCACGCAGCTGATTACTTTAGACTATTAAATTGTCAGAAAGGAAGAATTTCCCTAATAATAAGGGTTTATGGGGAATTATAGAGTTGGATTCAGGGGGAGACAGATCGGAGACTAACAAGGAAAAACCGAAAGGGGGGGGGGATTATGCTCTAAAAGTAAAACTGCTGGGGAGGGGAAATTGCCTGTGTAAATCATTATTTAGTAAAATAAAAGGAATTAATCTAGGAAAACGGACGTAATTTTAGTGCTAGAGCTTCCTCTGGTAAAATGATTTTTCAATAAGGATCTCTCTCTCTCCCCCCTCTTTTGGGGGGATGCTGTCGGGGGGACCTGAAGCCCTTGCACGTCAAAGGCTTTTTTAAAACAGCAAATTCTCCCATTTGTCTCTGTACAAGGGCCAACTGTGTCTCTGAATTCTGCTGTCTCCCCAAAGCAAAAGCAGACTGGGCAGTTACCCCGGCCATGAATGGCAGGGCCGAGCAAAGCTAGCCTTAGCTCCAGGACGTAAAGCCAATTCAGCCCGCGCCCTGTTGGGAGCACGGCGCTAACTGGATGGAGATGGATGGAGCTGCTGCGAGCCCCCGACGCGGTGTCAGACCTGGGACAATTACTGTCTCCAAGCGGATGGACAGACTGACCTCGGCGCACTGGCCCACTGGCGGCCCTGATGAGCTTATCTGCAATTTGCTGGATTTAGTTTACAATAACCCGACTTGACATAAATAACTCCCATGCTGTGGCTAAGCCTGCCTGACCTCCTGAACTAGTGCGAAAACACTGCTGTATTGAGCCAGGAGACAGGTTTTTAAGCTATTAAAATATAAACAAATTTCGAGCTACTTCCCAAGCCAGTTCTGCCCAAAGATTGTGGTACAGGCTCTTTATTTCATCCGTGCCCAAGCGGACGGGGAGCTTCGATTTCTCCTGGGTTAATTTTTTAACCGCCACCACCACTTTCCTAATTCTGTCCCCCTCTCGCTTCCCTTTCGCATGGCATGAACCCACCGGCTACTCTGCGAAAGGCCAAAGCACGGGCCGAATATTTAAAATACGAGCTTTGGTTTAAAGCATCCCAACGCCCACGCTTTTAAACAGGATTGCAGAAGAAGGGCCTCAGAGCAGATGGGATAAGCAGACTGACATGGAGTTTATAGACGATTCCACTCCTGCACACTCACGTCTCCAAATACAACAAACCGGGCGCTCAGACGCTACGCTGCTGAAGGCCACATAAGTGTTCTGAGAGCTCACCTAAATTCGGCCTGAAGACATAGCTTCTACTCACCCCCGAGAGTTTAGTTGCACATAAGGGATATAGCGACTGGTCCAAAGCCCACCGAAACCAAGGAGCGATTTTTCATTCACTTCTGTGGGCTTTGAATCAAACCCATCACCCCGTGCGAGTCCGTTTCTACAGTCCCTACTCAAGCTACTGCCCGGTGAATGACAAATCTGCAGTCTCCACTGGAACGGCCCGGAAGGTATTTGTGAATAAGGCCCTAAAGATATGGCCCAGATGGAATAAGGGCTGCAGGGTGCGGCTCCTCTTGAGAGACCTACATCTGGAACAGCACATAGACAACTTCAGCACTTCCTCAACCTCACTGGAGTATTTGTTCGATTTGAAGAGTCCCTGTAGGAGGAGGATTTGAGATCATTGTAGATCAGATGCGGCTCTACACAATTATATACGTGTAAGCAGATACAGAACGTTTCTCACATCTCATTTTATTAACTTGATGCAATATAACAGCTATGGAAGAAGACCTGCAGGCCTGACAATGGAGAAGCGAGTGGGACCTTCACACTACACTGTAAAAAGCACGTCTCTCATAGACACCTTTGTTCGTGTCCTTTCTGAAAGCATGGAGTTTAACCCGAGCGAGTTTGGAGACCTTAACCAAATATCTCGTAACACATCTGAATGCTGTTATCTGAGTGACAACAGTATGGTACATTGGCTTCAACAGCACAACCGTTTACTGCATATGCTCAGTAGTCAAATGTGAAATTAAATAATTTTCCAAAGGAAAGAGGCAAACAAATAGTTTGTCCACACTATAGACCAACTACTTACAGCATTTCATTGTCAAGTGAAAAATATTGAATGACTGAAATGCTGAAATACACACAAACATCTATCTGTATCTCTGTAGATAGTATTTATTTTTTAAATGTGTAAACGAACAAATAACATACCTAAACACACCAGAAGAAGCCCGTGAAAACATAATTGTAATGGGAAACTAATGCGTCACTATTGTGAGCTGTTGCGACACCAACTAAAGAAACATTGCATTTTTCCTTCAGTAAGAACGTTGTAATCAGTTTCCATTTTGATCTATTGCCTCTTAGCTACAATTGCTTATCCCATGATTTGGCTATTTTAGCCCTATTCCTTTGCCTACTAAAATACGGGAATGGAGTTCAGGCTTCTCACAATACATTTGTTGAAACAAGATCTTTGTTTCTGTCCTTTGGGAAACTCGGCGCCTAACTATAGGAAGGGAAGGTGGGGAGGGGCACCAAGAGTGAATGGTAAGGAAGAAAAGAGGCTTCCCCTGAAAAGTCTCCTCCGAGTCCTTGTAAAGCGGATCTGGTGTTATCTATTTAACGTGGCATATGGAAATCTTCCCGCGAATCTACAATTAAAGGAGCTCCCCTTTATTCTTTTATTCTCCTGTTAACTTTTGTGTTAAATGTTAACAACCTGGCCCTAGCTATTATGGCGCTATTACCAAGTGAATGTTGACTCCAACCCGGACTTCTTTTCTGTCTATTCTGCGGCTGCCCTCCCACGCAGATTTATGTATTTTTGATATTAAATTCTTTCTCTCATTAAGGCTGCTCTCTTGTTGACTTTTATTGACCCTCGGCCCCTATCCCCATACTTTTCCATATTTAATACTGAAACATTTTTCCAGTGCCCTCCCCTCTTTGTTACCTCCCGGTTGACTGCTGTCCCTAATGGCATGTGCTGTTTGCTCTGTTGTTGAACTTGGTAGGGTCACATAGTCTTGTGCTGTGATATTCTCTGCATTTCCAACCTTGCTATTCTGATGAGGTGCCTTGTATAACAAGCCTTTTTTCCCCTAGCTACCAACTTCCTAATTACTTAAACAAACACCTTCCCTAATGATCCCCTAGGCTTCCTAATCCCTTTCGGGTTTTGTTTAGCTGAACTGCTAATGCTCTGCCTGTCCTACTGGCAGCTTGGCCTTTCTGACCTGAGACATCGCAGCTCTTCTCCTTGGAGCGGGTTGCCTTGTCCAGCTCCTCCTGGGCCAAAGGCCAGGCTCATGGGAGCATTGCATGCCACCAGCTGCTTGAGGTGACACTGAGTTACAAAGGAGAACCGCAAAGGAAACTTCAGCTCACACAGGCAAATGAATGTGTTCATTTATCTCTCCTAATTCAACACTTTGCTTCATGCCTCGGCCATACAGCTTGGCGGATGGAGAGAATATGTAAAGGAATAAATGTCCTTCCCAAGAAAGATTGGCTCACTTCTTGTGGCCGGTCTGTTCAGTATCATTATGTGACCAATTTCCAGAATTGAAGTTGCCTGGTGTTTTGATTCTTCCCTGCCTGTGCATTTGTGCCCTGGAGGTCCCTTCAAAATGGATACTAATTGTTGGGGCTGCACACTGCTGGCTGCTAAAATGCCCCAGGGCTCCAAGGACCTGCTCCTCAATGGCTTAATTGACAAGGACTTGTCTGTATTTAGGAGCAGCTGGTCCAAAGCATTGGCACATCAGTGCAATCTTAACACAGCATCCCTAGCCTGGAGGAGTATGAGGGTAAACGTGGTTAAAATGAAGGAAGATTTATAGTCGGCCCCCTTGGGTAATAGGACAGAAGACAGCTACCAAGATTTTGCCCTAGTAGGGGTTTCATTCATCAGCTTCCCAGCCTTGGTAACATGTCTAGGAGCCACGTTCCAGCTATTATTAATAATAGGAGGTGGCCATTTAGAACAATTAGGCAGGTGACAATATTCCACAATAATGCAGAGCCCTAAACAGGACAGGGGAGCCACAGACGAACAAATCTGTCACTGAATAACACTGGGATTCTGCACTGTAGCTGCTTCCCTTTGGTTTTAGTTTGATCCAAGAGACACCGAGCTCTCATTTATATAGGAAGTTTGCAGCCTGGAGTTAAATGTATTACCAACTAAATTATAACAGGCATCATTTTACAATGCTCCTATAAGAAAGGGGCATTTTGTGGAGAATGCGCTTCAAGCCTGTTTAGGGTGCAGCTTTCTATAAGGAACTGTCTGCTTTAAAACGTAGACCATTACATTTAAGTCATGTTTTAGTTTTAAAACGGAATTGCGATTAGGAGTCCGACGTATTTCATTTCAGAACTATAGCGCCTCAGATCTTTTCTTTTGCTCCTTTAAACGCCTTTAGCTTGCACAATTCTTCTTCATCAGATTTAAATATTTTACTTCTAAACGCGACCTGCTATTTTGTCATGGAGAGTTATTCAGCTTTTTTCAAAGGAGGTTTATGACATGGTTTAAAATTAAAGTGGTTGTTTTTATTGCAATGTGTGGGAAATACTTTTATGTTCACACAGTTCGCCCTGTGAATAGGGATAATAGGTTTGGGATCTTCATTGAAATTTGAAGTTTTTAAACAGAAATTCCCTAACTTTTGCTCGTTTTCTCAACTTTTTTTGCAGGAACAATGCCAACATTGAAGCCCTCGGTTGGAGTCTGCACAGTTGGAGATCTTTGGTGCCATTTTAGACATCTTTGGATTTCATCAATCAAACTGACTGCAATTTTCCATAAAAACCCTGAATTTGGGTCAGAAAGTGGGCAAAGCAGATAAAGATCATTCGGCTGTCTTATGAGATGATAAATAGATATCCATTCAGCCCAACAATGCAAGAAGTGCAGTTTTGTAATTCACTTCCTTGGTTTTGAATGCAGTGAGTCGAAACAATTTATACATGTTTTCCCATGGTTTAGAAGATGTCTTTACATACTTGTCAATAGTAACTTGACCTTTTTCCCCACTGAGTTACCAAGTGGTATGTGTTTGTTTGCTTGTTTTCCCCAAAGAACAGAAAAGGTTTGTTTTTTTTAGAGACAAAATCAATAGATTATTTCTTCTGGTAGTAGCCCATATCAAGCTTAACTGTGTTCTGTTGGTGATTTGCCGTGTGCTTCTTTCGATACATGTGGTCCAAGTTGGGTTTCACACAAACCTGTTGGACTTGCTCAGAGTGTATTCTTGAACTTGACGAAGGGCCTTTTGAATAAGGCGAATGAAGAGACGCCCTAAAAGAAATCAAAGCAGTTAAAGAAGCTTCAACGGGTCTTACCAGTCTGCCTCAGACCCTGGGGGGGAAGGGGAGAGCTGCTTGAAATCTTATCTGAAAGTGATCTGTGAATGAAAAAAAAACCCTCCATTCTTTTTTCTCACAGTAAAACAAATTATTTTAATCATAGTTGAGATGCTGCCTGCCACATGGCTCATGCTCTGTTTAGCCCGTATTCTCTTTCTACTCTTGACTCTGCTGCCCCAAACTGCTGTTTGGTTTTAACACGTTTTCGGACATTATGTTTCGCCAGATTCCTGGCCTGAACTTTTCTAGAGGGAAACATCTTGCATGGGAATATAGTATGACTGGTGCAGTCCAATTTGCCGTTTAGTAAACACAGGTGTGCATTGTGTACAGACATGTGCCATTACATAGTTATGCGATGTATATTAATATGCATAAACATCTTTAATACTTATAGTAATAACATAGCCCTCGCATAGAGCCATGGATCTTAAGGTGCATTACGAAGGAAGTTAAGTATAATTAATCTCATTCTACAGACGGAAAAACCGAGGCACGAAATGGTTAAGTAACGCTTCCAAGATTAGAAAGGAAGTCAGTGGCAGAGCAGGGAATGGCATCCATGCCTCTTGACTCCCAGTCTCAGGTCCTATATAGAGGAGCAATCTATATTACCTGAGTTGATCAAATACATTCAGCTAAGCAGTGGATTCTTTTGAGCATTTCAGAGAAGAGCAACAGGAATGATTTAAGGTCTAGAAAACATGACCTATGAGGGAAGATTGAAAAAAAACGAGTTTGTTAGTCTGGAGAAGAGAAGACTGACAGGGGACATGATAACAGATTTCAAGTACATAAAAGGTTGTTCCAAGGAGGAGGGAAGTAAATTGTTCTCCTTAACCTCCGAGGATAGGACAAGAAGCAACGGGCTTCAATTGCAGCAAGGGCGGTTTGGGTCAGACATTAGGAAAAACGTCGAACTGTCAAGGTGGTTAAGCACTGGAATAAATTGCCTAGGGAGGTTGTGGAGTCTCCATCATTGGAGACTTTTAAGAGCAGGTTAGACAAATACCTGTCAGGGATGGTCTCTACTTAGTCCTGCCATGAGTGCAGAGGACTGGACTAGATGACCTCTGGAGGTCCCTTCCAATCCTATGAGTCCATCCACCTAACCTCTGTACTTAGCTAGTTATATACTAGTTATATATACACACTTTCCCTCTACAACTAGGAAACAAAGGGAATACTCCTGCTGGCGGAGGGGAGGACGTAATGAGTCTTTTTCATCTTTAATTCTTATAACTCGGTGATTTTCTGTTAACTGCTCTTGTGCACTAAAAGCTATAAGAAACACATCTTATAAACATAAATAAAGTGCAATCTAATATAGATATAGCATAAAATTGACCTATTCCAGCAGCCAAGACTCCTATTTAAGTCAATGAGAGTTTTGTAGGAGCAAGGACTGAAGGCGTATTCCAATATGACCTGGGGAAAAAAACGTATGTACTTTTATTGGTTCAGAACGATGCAGGATAGTGACTTCTCTTAGTGGTTAATTATTATGAAAGTAGATCTTTGAAAATCACTTGTTTCTTCCACCAGATCTGTCATATACAATATACATAAGAGAGAGGGAGAGAGATTTTTTCCCTCAAGCTTTTTCTCGCTAGCCTTGAACACCACAACACTACTAAGTGCTAAACACTCAGTTAATGGATAATGCAGCCTCTGATCTGCAATGTACAGCTTCCTCTCATGCATCTGGTGAAAGCTGCTTTTACTATTAATTACATTTTGTAACATGAGCTGAGGCAGGGTTCCTATTAAAACAACCCTGAAAACGTTTCTCCAGAAATGCCAGTGTTAATGCTATCCTGGGTCCTCACAGCGGGTCTTTCACTTCTTTTCAAACTCTACTCCCCAAATCACCCAGACTTTTGTTAAAAAATCATAGATTTTCTGCTATCTCACTATCTCGATAAATCCAAGACAATGGGGTGGTTATGTTATGTGCCCCTTTTCAGTAATAGGGATTCCAGGGATATATTTTAAAGGCACTGCTGTATGAAATTTAAAATGAAATGATCCATTCCACTCACCAGTGGTTGGCGTTTGCCAAGAGGCTAAGCAGGTTTTTCACACACTAGGGTTTCATGGACATCACGTCTTTCGACGCCGCCCCCACCCATCTCCACATCCCTCTTAAATTGAGTAATAAACTAATCCTGGTGTGGCCAGGTATCTCCATTTATTCTCATCTCTAAGGCGAATCTTTTGGGAAAGTTTGGTAAAATTCCATCTGACCATGACAAAAATGATCTCCACCCAACCCCCCTCAAGTTAAGAAATATTTTATCTTCATTTTTTTGCAACTGGATATTAAAATATTGTATTATCACATGTTTCAAATTGTCATTGATGTAGGAACAAGAAAGCTATCTGTTTGAAAATCATGTGCCACTTTACAAAACCAGGCAGCTATTTCTGGTAAGGGCCAAATAAAAGCTCCCACTAAAATCAGAGGAAGCTTTGCACTGCAGGACAGACAGACTGGGTAACAAAGTATTGTGTGGTGTCCCAGATACACACGTACATATGACGGTCTATATACATGTATATGCCAACTGGGGAAAGAATAAAGGCATCTGGGTTTATTCTAACCACTACAGCATTCAAGCAAACACCCTTGGAATGTGTAATCCATATACAGAACAGGCTAGATCATTCACGTGTACACACTTTGCCGGGGATACTGATTTCCTTAAAGTAAATGGGAATTTTGCTGTTGACTTTCAAGTGAGCAAGATCAGGCCTCTCGTTGGCCCTATTGAATGTGTTACCGCTCGCTGTTCGCTTTCTTTTCCTTAAACACACAAGTAAAATCACAGCCATATTTTTTTTGGGGGGGGGGGGAAGTATACACTGGCTCCTTTGCCTCTCTGAGCAGGAAAGCCGTGTTAGAGATTTGAATGGACTTGAATAAACCCAAATATCTCAGTGTTGATATTTGTGTTTGTGTTTCCTGGGCTCTCCCTCTCACACACTTGACACAGGAACTCTGAGCAATGTGCAACTAAAACAAAATGGGAAAACCCTGAACCTACAGTCTCTATTCAGGCAGCTGAAGGCAATGGGAGTTTTGCCACAGGCTTGGTCTGGGATCTGGTCTCCTCCAGAAATGAAATACAAGGAAATGGCTAGTCTCACGTTATTTTGGCCTCAGAGAGAGATCTCAGAGGCATCAGAAAGGCCAGAGATAGTCACCGAAATAAATACTTGAACACAAGTATTACTACCCCAGCCACCCCCGAATTACTTATTCTTTGCAAGTGTGAATCCTCTAACAAATATTTCACCACTAAGCCCCTTTAATGTAGAAGGGAAGAGGTAACGGTGAAGCTGCTGGATTTATGGGTCACCAATGTGACATGTAAAAATTAATACTCCCCTCCTTTACAAATCCCCAAATCACCTGAGTGAAAGGAGACCGCCCTGACTGCTTTTCAAAGACATGGATGAGCTCTGAGGGAGGTGCATATAGCTGTCATTTCATTCGTAAATCCGACATAGTCCGATCAAAAGTGGGGAAGAAAATACAGATTTTAGAATATTATTATTTGGTGCCATTGCAAAAGCATTGCCAACTTGTATTTATAAATCGGGAGAGCGGGGGACACGAGAAACAAATTGCAGCTTCTAGACCTTGTTCTGCAAAAGGTGTCGCGTGAAGATATTTGTTATAGGTAGTTTGCAATGGTAACTCGTTTTCTATGGTGTCCTCTAGTTATGATCAAACTATAAAGGCCTTCATGTAAACAGATACATAGAACGCTTCTTTGACTCTCTATCCAGAGTCATTTTGTAGCGTTTAATTATCTGGTGATTAACATAGAGTGTGAATTCCTGAGGCAGAGATTGTGTCCTATGTGTTTGTTCAGCGTCTCCTACAGTGCTCCTGTCTCGGGCCTTTGGACTTCACTGTAATATAAACACATAATAGTTGCATCAGATTCTAATCTCCAACCAAGTTGCTGATTTCCCATTAACTCAAAAACAACTGGTATATGCAAGAAAAAGCAGAGAAAATCAAAGGCTAGAATTTGGTCCGTTGGGTGAAAGACCCCCCAATATACCTAGACAAACCCAGGAACCTGACTCTGCCCGGGGATATGTGCGTAGCTCCCACAGAAGTCAATGGGAGCTGAGCACATGCATCCAAGGGGAGAGTTTGGCTCTGGGTGTGTCTCTGAGAGTCAACGTGTCAAATTCAATTTTCATCTTTAGCTTTGAATTTATCGGGGTGTTTGGATTGTCGCGCTTTGTTTTCCTTGGGCTCTTTCCATCTGTTTGACAAACAAAAAATTAAGGGCATTTTTTAAACGCAAAAATTGTTTCCTAGCAAAAATACCTAGTTAGGTTTTAAAAATCCATATATTTTACAATGTCTATTTTTTCATCCTGTGCTACGCGCAAATAATTCCATACCAACATTAATGGGCGTTATGAAAATCTCTCTCTATCATTTTAGGAAGAAAATCTGTATTATTTAACATCACAGTAGTGGGTTATATACCTGCTATTCTACACGAAGGTGTTTAGGTATTGCTGTGGTTGTATTTCTTTTGCTGCTGTGCTTTTAAGAAAAAAACAATATCCACTTTTTTAAGTGGGCTTTCTGAGCTATTAGAACCATCATCTTAATTTTTTAAAATGCGCCTTATTAAAATGCCGATTCTTTACCTGATCGTGTAAATATTTATGAGCTTCCCAACCTATCCGAGTCTTTTAAAAATGTAAATAATTCACCCTAATGTAAGTGCAAATCATTACCGACTATCCTGTAAATATGTATCTGGAACGTATTCGCGAGCCTGGCGTTACGATCCCGTGGGCTCGTACACACTGTCCAATATCTGCCTAATCCCTGGTCTTTCAAACGCGGAAGTATGAGCGGATAAATGTATCCGTGTTATGTCAACGTGCACCCATGATCGGCATTGCTCTGCTACTATGGATCTGTCATACTGCCCTATGAGGGATTCATAGTCCTAACAAGTCACACGGGCGTGTGCGGGCTAGAGTCACTGCTCAAGCCTTCACGCTCTCCTCTCGCTGACAGGAGGTGAAAGTACCCAAAGGGCCTGGTCCGTCTCAGCCAGCCAAAGTGCAGCCGCGAGCTGGGTGTGTTTGGCTGTGCGCGGGGACAAGCCACTCGGGCTGGGGCCGAGCCTTTGCTGTGCGCGTGCTGGAGACTCTGGCGGAGCCTGTAGCCTCAGGCCCGGGCCCGGGCCTGGCCAGATCCGGAGTGCAGAGGGCTGGAACCGGCCTGCCGGAGCGCCGCGGCGGCTGTAGGACAAGCTCCGTACCGCCTGTGCATGTTAATCAGGCGCAGGGGAAGGGCGCGGAGACAAGGGGCTATGGCGGGAGACGCGCCCTGGCCGGGGCACTCGGTGCCACTCACTCCGGCGGGGGGCTCGCCGCTCTCAGCAGCCTCGCTCCCCGGTCTCTCAAAGCCTCTTTCAGCCGCGCTGCGGGCTCCTCACCGGAGGAGGCTGGCGCTACATAAAAGCGCATTATGACAATTATCATATCAGGCGGCGCAGAGCATGTCCGCGGAGGCAGCCCGGCAGCTTTCAGGCATTGAGCCACGTTCAGCTGGGCTGGGCTGTAAAGAACCATTTGAATTCGGAGCCTGAATGGAGCAGCCGCAAGAACAAGGAGGAGAGCAACAGAGCTCCCTTTATCCCGCGCGCCACGGCCCCTGCTTGCGCATTCCCTGGAGGTTGCACCTTTCTCGCTCCTGGGCAAATGCAGAAAGTTCTGTTGGGGGGGGGGGGGGGAGGGGCAGCGAGTTAGAGCCAAAGGCCCGTGTCGCCCCCGCCTCACTCTCGGCTGATGGAACCTTTGGCTCCAAGGGAGGAACCCGGCGGCAGAGCCCGAGCGCTCCTGTGTGTGCAGCACACACGCCACCAAGGGCCTTGCATTCGCTCCTCTGCAAACACGGACACCAGAACCACCCTGCCCTGCCACAGGCTCCCAGGCCCACGGAGGGCTAAGAAAGGTGCCGTCCTGGTAATCCCATAGCGACCGTGTCAGGAAGTGACACTGTGATTTATTTCCTTAATATGTACCAGGCCGATTGTGCTGCTGCGGTTATATTTAAGGATCACACACGTATACGGGCTTCTTTATTTACCGTCCACACTGGCGAAGACGCCGCTGAAATAACCTCCGAATAAATGAAATAAATTAATCCAGCCGCTGACTTTCTTATATTTTGCTGAACCATTTAACACCCCTCCCCCGCCCTGCCATTTTCGTGACACAAAACCATCCGAGCCAGCAAACCGGTTGGGCTTTGGCAGATATGATCTATGGAGGCAGATGAGCCGAAGTGCTATTCAAAATATTGTCCATTGTGTTGGTAATCGCCTTTAACCGAAGCCAGTTTATGACTATAATAACCCCTTTTCATATTAATAACGCCAAACCCTCGTCTTCAGTGCTGTGCTGACGGGTGTGCTGCGCAGGTGTCTCAAGCGACCTGTTCACACTGTGATCTCATGCGCTTCTTCGTTTATTATTTTGGTGAGCAAGCAGGTGCTGTTAAAACAAACGCACGCACTCGAATAAACAAAAGGGTTGTTTGCGCTGAATCTGCGAGCATGAAGAATTGTTTAATTTCAGGAGAAAGTGGAAGGGGCTGCTTATGCCGGGATGTGACATTTCCTGTGGTGAAGCCTGCATCGGCTGCTAATAGAGATCTAATTGATGGGTGAAGTCCCATTTCCGCGCTCTCTCCTTTATTGCTCCATCCAGTCTGTTGCAAAATATAACCTTAATCTGATTTAGCAATTCCTCCAGGATTCGGTGCAAGTTTACAGCACAGAAAAATCGTTATTAAAAAAGTTAAAGTACAGACTTGGATTCAGTGCATTGCCTTTTAAAATCCTACCCAGGTTCCTGACATTTAACACTTTCTCTTTTTGTAATAATGCCATTTTTATTATTCATATCAAAGGGGATCTGTGCTAATGTACCTCACGCCTCTTTGTTTTAAATGTGAATGTCAACATTTGAGAATTAAATTGCCTCACTTAGGAGAATGACTGCGTTCCCCCCCCCCCCACATTATAAGCAGAACGACTTGATTGGGTTTGATCAGGCTTATTAAAAGTATTTTTTTTAGGATTTCTACAACTGTGTAACTGACTTCTACATTTCCAATGTATTTTGTGGATTCGGTGGCATTTAGGTTTAGTTAATTCACTACTATTCTAATAGCAGGCTGAACTTACATGTTAAGAAAATAGTTTTCGAGTTGATGCAACCGTCATATCAGAAAATTTTATTGCCAAAATTAATTTATCGGCACGGAGTTATTGTTCTGTTTTTCTTGCTAAATGCTCGAAATAATACATTTTTAAAAATGGACCAGGTACATTAATCTCTCTCTCTAATGTATGTGTTCACATATTCCCTTTACTTGTCAAACAGATGTAAAGAAGTTAAATGTTGCCCCGGAAGAATCTGTAATTTAAGAACACAGATCATACATATATATAAATCAGATTTGTTTACATATATATTCAGCATTTTGAACCCTTCTCTCTTTTTTTAACTGTAATTTTAGGAGTCAGAGCTCATCTACATTGTCAATTTAAGGAAAACACCCTCGGTCCATTGATACTGTGACACGGTGTATTACAAAAGCAAGGAAAATGTGTGCAGCTGGTAAAATGAAAGGGAAAGGGTAGTTCCAATTTTCAGATCCCCTGATAATCGCAGCAAAATGCGCTTTTTTGTTAACCCACGCCTTAAGATGAAGAGACAACACTCATTCTCAGAGCCTAGCTTTTTCTAGGAAGAGTCCCTGAGCCCTTGGAGGATTTTACAGAATTAAGCTCCAGCGGAGTGTGTGAAGCAGTCCTCAATTCACTCCCCCAGCTGTAATCATAGGAAAACCTTGGGAAGGTTCGCGGCCTTCGATATAGTCAGTCGATATAGCAGCGCAATTCCTTTCACGGGATTCTTTTCCTTAATGTTTTTGCGGCCTTTTTCATCTCGGCAATATCAGCTAGTGAGAAGGAGTGTACAGGCATTCTGGAGCTATACAGCCTCTCTTCAGTGCCCTGGATGGGTTTAATGAAGCGGAACACTATGAAGGGGATTTGAACTGGTCTAAATGATTGATGAAGCCAGGGGCAAGGCTGAGCTTTTTCCGGATAAAGCCCCATACATCCCGTCATAATGGCTGGATAGTGGCAGGGCTGGGCTCCTTCAAAAGCCGTGGCCCAAACGCATTGAGAGAAAACAGGGAGGGAAGGTGCTCTGTTGTTACCTAATCAGTTTGTGCACTGAGCCACCAGCCGCCTGAAGCAGGAGAGCGCTGGAGAGGAAGTGAGGAGGGTGAAAGGGGACGTATCTGACACACACCACCACCACCCCCACTCCGGTGGAGGGAGGGCTGAGATCCAGCTGCCTGAGAACACAGCATGGGACTAGGGCACTCGCTCCAGGGAACTGGCTGAGACGGAGGGGGACAGAGAAAGGAGCCCGAAGAAAGTCAAAGTACAAACGGGACGTTCGCAGCATCTTTAGCGCTGGACAAAGCTGGGTTTCCCCTCCCCTTGGGACACGTGCATGGTCCAGTTGGTAATTTACCAGGGGAACATTTTGGTGATTAATGACGGTCTCCACTCCATGTTAGAATAGATCGTTATTTAGCAAAGAAAATAATGCCTTTAAAAATCATATCTACATATATTACATAGGCACGAGGATGCTGAAATTAAAACAATACACACATACAGCCCAAGGGTGTCTCTCTCTAGAGAGATGCACAAGAACCATTGTTGCTGAAAGTACAAGAGGACAGATTTAAATATATGCAACCGTTAAGGAGCTGAGCAAAATGTTTGGGTGCGTATTGTACAGGAAAGCATGAGCTATATCTCCTGGAGCTGTGAACGCCTCAGCTCTCCCAAGCTAAAAGGAGGCCAGGCCTGGTCAGTATTTCAAGCAAACTCCAGAGGCTATAGGAAGTAATGTGATGTTGGTGAATCAGTTAGTGGCATTCTTCCCTTTGAACTCATGTGCCAGCATGATGCTAGGGTACTGTACTGCTGGAAATGCATCTTTCAGATATAATATAAAACTGAAGGGTTAAGGTGGTTTAAAAGAAGTGCCAACTAGGTCATGCTCGGATGACCCACAGTATACAAACTGATTTAGTTAAATCAGTGCAAACCCCTACTTTGGACACACTTATTTTGAATGAAGAATGATCAATGGCAATTTTGCTTAAATTGGTTAAAAAAACCCAAACTTGTGTATGTAGATCAGCCCTTGGTATTTAAAGCCTGATCTATAAACACTCCCTGCTGATCATAATGCTTACTCCCATGAGGAGTCCCGTTGAAGCACAATCCTGAGTAGTATTTGTAAGATTAAGCCCTAAGTATGAATTTCAATAATGGGCAAAGTGATTTCTATAGGAACAGAAATGCTATACGGCCAAATCAATGGCTAGAAATTGCCCAATATAGGGACTTATCTTGTAGTCCTTATGTATACCACTCCATTTACAATGAAATACTGTTTTGAATACACAAGAACAAGAGCAGCAGACCTGCTCTGGGATCCTTTGGGATGAAAAGCACTGTGCAAAAGTAAGGTAATTGTATCATTTTATATTTCTCAATAAAGGAACATTTTGGAAATAGTTGTTGCAACATATCCATGCCTGTATGTGTTTTCTTCAATACTGTTTAAAATGCATAATTAATGTATATATTTTATTAAACAGATTTAGGATTGGACAAAACAATATATCAGCTCCTGAGAAAGGGATGGCTATTCATTTCTACAGTTTGTCCCTATCACTTTGTCTTTAAATTATCTACTTTGGGACCAATTCCACAGTCCTTACTCTGGTAAAATTTCCACTGAAGTCAGTGGGCTAAATCTGACCCACCTTACTCACTTAAGTAACCCCCATCAACTTCAATGGGGCTATATGCATGAGTAAAATGAACAGGATTCGGCCAGGATCTAACAGGAACCACCTTCAAACACTTAGTCACATGAGCAGCCCCTTACAGGCTTCCTAGGGATTACTCACACCAGTAAAGTTTTCAGAATCGGGCCCATAGTTTGCAGATGATGGGAAGAGAAGTCTTGCTTTAATAGAATAGTTTAACTGTATACTATGCAAAATTTCCTGCACCCCAGGAAGTTAGGAAAAAAATAATAGAGCAGCTTTATTAGGAAATATGAACAGAACAGAAATAGAACACTCCTGAGCATTGTTATCTGGCAAAGTAATAATAAAATGCTTTAAAAATAGGAGGCAAAGGAAGTCAGTGAGTTAAATGAAATTATTAGTACATTGCAATTTATTTCATGAACATGAAAGAAGACGTCCCATTGGAAAGGGAAATTTTTAAACTGTTGGTTGTCATTTTAAATACTGTATTGTTTTTCCTACAAGGAACTGTGTCTGATCTAACTGCTTTTATCTCTAGATTCTCTTTATTTTAGCATTGATAACATCATTGCACTGCATTTCCAGTGTCCTAGATCCAAGGATCTCAGTGCATTTTATACTTCATTAATAATTTAACAGTAACGAAGCAATCTTATTTAGCATTTATAAAACACCTTCCTTCTGAGGATCTCAAAGGACATCGCAAACATTAGCCAATTAAGTTTCACAACAACCCTGTGAGGTAGGCATGGTAAGTATTATTAGCCATATTTTACAGATATGAAAAAACGAGGCACAGCAAGGCTACGGCCAACATTTTGATATTGGGTGCTAATCGTTTTGGGGTATATAATTTGAGACAGCTGGGGTTTGATTTTCAGTTGGAGTTGCAGGTGCTGAAACCGTCTGAAAATCTGGCTCACGATTTCTCAGGTAAAGTACTCACAAACTCAGGCACCCCAAACCAGTAGCTACTTGTGAACTAACCATCAGTCTGACACACTCACTTGTTAAGGTCACACAGTAAGTCAGAGTCTCAGAGCAGGGATCAGAACCTAAGTCTCCTAGTCCAATGCTCTAACAACCAAACCATGTTTCCTTCTATCACGGTTAGGATAAAACTATTGCACCAGATCATCCCCTCTCCACCTTTTGCAAGCTGAGAAGACCCATATTTAATGGATCCTGCTGGAAAGGGCATGAAAGTGGATGGGGGAGATGCCAGCTCCACAGTACATCTTCCCTCCAACCCACAGAAAATCCTCCACAGATGCTCCACAAATAAGAAATGGGTGGGTGGGGGTGATATCAGGAGCTTGGCTGCTTTCTTCTGTATTATAACCCTGGTCCTGCACAGAATCTCTCAATAATTTAATTAACTGCATTGTCTTACTTGAATTCTCTCTGTGCTAAGTGTTTGTCTCCCTCACACACGCAAAGGGGGAAGGGAAGGGTTAGGGATAACAGGGAATTATGGGCAGTGACCAGCAGAGGAGTTTATGCATGCACAACTCCCATGGGAAAAGCGTTGCCACAGAGGCCAATGAGGACACAGGAAGCTGCAAAGGCACAGGGACTCCACATATCTCTGTTATCTGCATGGATCCCAGAGGATACACAAAATTAAGTGGCCAAACCACCTGCCAGTTCCATGGGATTCAGGGGTGGGTGAATGGTCATTTTGGGAGGCCCACCCCCTTCCTGACAGAGTAATATGGTGGAAACTGCACAGAGGAATACACAAGTTTCCTATCCTCATCATGGATTTTGCCAGAATAAAGAAAGAGTGGACCCATTATTTATAATCATTATTGACAAGGAAAATGTTTATTTATAAGTCCCCATGAGTGTGCAAGGTATCTTTCAAATCATAGAGATAACTTCTGTACCAATATATGTGTGTGTAGCCAATATCACTGTAATAAACTGCAGAGTCATGTGAAACTCCATTTATCGTGCACTTGGATGTTTAACCTGCACTCTGCCCACCAATCCATCCGTACCAGGACTACAGCTAATATTCCAAAACTGGGTAGCTTCAAAAAAGCCTATAGTTAAAAAAATACTTATTACTATCCCCCAATGTGAAATTATACAGTCCTGATACCCACAATAAGCAATATTCAGTCCTGGACTAGGGATCTGCTGAAGAACCAACATCTCATGACCAGCTAAGGTAGAAATGACACTTTATGGTCCCCATTCAGCAATGCCCATTTTTAACCCTGTGAAGTCAATAGGACTACTCATATTTAGTGAGATTCATTCTTAAGCACCTTTCTGAATCTGTTCTCTATCTGTAGACAGCCAGGAATCCATAACTTTACAATGGTCTAAGGCTTTTTTCCTCAGCCTGGACAGATCGTGTCAGATCTTAACATTGCAACTTTATTACACACAGAAAAGCAATTTCAGGTATTTTGGGAGCTTTCTAAGATTTAGCAGTTATAACTTTTCTCTCCCTTTGAGGCCTGCACAGATGGACTCATGGTACTGACATAGACAGGGGCATGGGGGAAACAGTTCTGACAGCTTAAAAAAAAAAATTCTCAGAAACATTGCTAAAATAATTTCCCCATGAAATACATGGTGTATGTGGAATGCATGAAGGTGTGCTGTGGTATAAAGATTTAATAGCCTCTTATTTGTGATGACTGGCATAACTCACTGTTGGCTTTGCTATATGTGAGTAATGGAGTCATCCCATATTCATGACAATAAAACCTTAATACTACACTACACCCATTATATATATATAAAATCAGATACTAAGTAAATAAATAAATAAAAAGAAATGAAAGCCTAGGCCAACATCTTCCAGATAAGATAGTTACCTAAATAAAAGTGACCTGATATTCATAGATGTGGTGCCACCACTGTTGCTAGGTGTCTAAATATGGATTAAGGTAGCTAACTTAATGCACTAAGGTCAAAACTTGGGTATCTTATCTCCATAGAGAGTGTACTGAATGTTTTACTGGAACTCCCAGTTTTGTTTACAATATTTCCTATGCACATGGACACTTTTCTTCAGCTGTGTCACAATATGCAGCAGTTTGAAAGGTTCTCAGTTAGTTAGATAGCTTTAACAACAAAAGTGCAGTCAATGAAATAAGCAACAAAGATTAGCTGTGAAGTGTTCTGTGGGGCTTGTTTCAGAGGCTCCTCCTGTCAGTGGTCAGTTATTATGAAAGAAGAACAAAGTTCCAAAGCTGCCTGCAGTTCCATTCAAATGCTCTGTTGCCCAGGCAGACAGGCCAGCAGCCAGAAGCCAGCAGGCAAAATTTAACAGCCACGCTTTAAAATGCTAGTAACAGCTATCAATGGATCCATAACTCTTAGCCTTCTAGATATGGGGTCATCTTTCAATACTACCCCACTGTCATATACAACGTTTGTCTTGTCCCACATTCAATTAATTGTGTCAATCTATAGGGTGACTATATAATACATATATTCAATAGCACAATGAAAGCAATAATCTCCTACTCAGTTTCTTTCTTTCTTTAAGCGCTATTACAAAGTTTCCAGCAGCAAAGGGAAGCTGAGAGGCTACAACCTATTCTAGCCCTGCAATTGCTGTCTAAATGAAGGAAACAGTGTAACTATTTAAATAAATTATCTGTTTCTTGCGATTGCTTTTTCCATCATGGTGAACCCAGTAAATTATATGAAAGAAAAAAAAGTGACTTTACTTACAATTTCTAAACTTATAACACAAAAAGATGTAGAGAGGCTAATAAGCATCAATTCATGATTCTCATATAATTACTTTTCCTATTGTCTTTTTTAAAAAGGGAATTATTTCAATTTATATTTATTATGAGTAAAATGTAAATGTAGGACATATATAAAATAGCTCACAGCTGTCTCAATTTAATGATTTTGTGGATCTAGGGTTTGAAGTACTAATAGCATTATGTATCTTTAACATAAATAGCTCAGGTCGCAGCAAAATGATTTATTCTTGGTTCACAATTCAATTTAAGGTATTACAATAAAACAACAGGTATTGCTGTTCTCAGCATCATTGAATTCACTGCACATGTATTTCAAATCTATTCTCTTTCAAGAAAAAAAGGGCTATTTTAAGGAGTTATCGGAGTGCGGGAAGTCTGGAAGGTAACACATTTTGTACATAGCTTTAAAAAATCCACTAGGGATGATTCAAAGAACTGCAAAAAATGAGCTTTACTTTTGTTTCAGGTAAACTGGTTTAATAATTAAAGAGACAAATACAAAACACCTAGGTGCATATGATATGACAGAAACAAACCAGCAGGGCTTCTGGAAAGAAAAATCCTCCCTTTCTAATCTATTAGAATTCTTTGAACATGTCTATAAAATGCTGGATAAAGAAGAACAAGCTCAGTGAATTATCTTGACAAAGACTCCCATAAGAAACTCATAGGAAATTAATAATCATGGGAAGACAGTTAAAGTACTGGCTAAAGGACTGAAGTCAAAAGTAGGAATAAATGGTCAATTTTCCTCATGGCAAAAGTGAAGTCTCCTAAGGTTCTGTAGTAGGATTGGTATTATTTAAAGTATTTTTAAATTATCTGAAAGAGGAGACAAACAATGAGCTGGCAACATTTACAGAGGACACCACATTATTTAGGTTAATCAAGACAAGAGAAGACTATGAGGAACTTCAGAAGGACCCAACAAAATTTGGTAAATGAGCAGCACAATGGCAGGTGACATTTGGTGCTGACTAATGTAAAGAAATGCACATTGGACGGAATCACTTGAACTCCTCAAACAAAGAACTGGGTTCTAACTAAACTGAAACCACTAAGGAAAAGAATTGGGCATGACTGTGAATGGCTCTGTGAAAACATCTACACAATATGCATAAGCGGCAGGGTTAAAAAAAAATGTTAGGATGCATAAGGAATGGAATAAGAAATAATACGGAAAATATTATCATGCCATTGTATAAATAAATGCTATGCCCTCACTTTAAATGTTGTGCTCAAGTCTGGTTATGTCATCTGAACAAGGATACAGTAAAAAATAGAAGGGGTTCTAAAAACAATTAGAGATTTGAAGAGATTTCCTTATAAAGAGACATAGAAATGACTGGGAAATGATAGAAGTAGATAAAAAAAATGAATGGTAATGAGAAGGTGAATTGGGTGCTCCTGTTTACTCCTTTCCATAATATAAGAACAAGGAGACATTCAATGAATCTGAAAGGCAGATAAAATAGATAAAAGTATTTTTAAAAATTGAGGTATTTAAAAAATCCTTTTATCAATTTTCAATGTAACACATAATTAGCTTGTGGAACTCATTGCCACATGATATAACTGAGGCCAAGTGCTTTGTGGGTTTTTTAACAGGTTAGAAATTTATATGGCTAATGAGTTACAGGATTAAACAACATTATTTTAAAGAAGGGATAAAACCTTCATACTTCAAGTATAAATCAACCACTAAGTGACTGGGGCTAGGTATGGGCAAATTATTTTATAATTGTCTGCTATAGGGTTTGTTGCATTATTCTCTGAAGTGTCTGGTACCAGCCACCATCAGAAAGGGTAATGGAGTAGATGGTGAATGAGTCTGATCCAGTATGGCCATTCCTACAACCTTATTTTTAATCTTTGAATCTAAGGCCTCAATCCTAGAAATAGGCACAGAAGCAGTATTACTCATGTGAGTATCCACATTAGCTTCAATGTGACTAGTCATATGAACAAAGATACTCATATGTGCAAGTATTTTCAGAATCAGGCCCTTCAACAGCAAACAAATCAATACAATATTACACTGTACTTAAGTAAGTCATTGTAAATATTTGCCAAGGCTACTGGAAGCATAATCAATAGAGACAATTATATGTTAGTTTTAAAATATTCCTTTATTGAAATCAACTAAGGACTACAGGATCAGGCCAATAACCATTTCCTTCCCTCCCTCCCCCCGCCCACGTTAGCATTTACTTTTACTTTTAAAATAGGTATATTAATAGAAGTGTAGCAAAGAAAAGGTGGGGGCTGTACAAGATGTGAGTACTGCAGTAATGGAGACAGCAGGTTCATTACCAAATGTAATTTAAAGTAAATAACAGTCAGAGATGTCTCATACAGGGCCAGATTATACACAAATTATATATGCACAGGCAGAAGTTCTAATTGTGATAAATACAAAGAACAGAGAATCAGTCACTGAAAAGTGACTTGTTCTCCATAAGATTCTTCTCAGAAAGTAAATACATCTTATAAATGAATATCTACAGGAAATAACCTCTTTATATATAACAATTATTTACATAAATGTAGTGGTTTAAAAGATGTAGGATTTTCAGCAACACTATAATATTTTTATAACTAAACAGTCACCATCTATTCCATATACACAAACATCCGCCTACCCAGAAAATAATTGTGGATAATTCAATGTTCAGATTCGATAATGGATGCTCAAATAAATATGAGAATTCCAAGCAAATTTGTGCAAATGAAAAAAGATTTCCTCTGACATAATGGCATGGTGCAAGGCTGTCTGTAATGAGCTGTAATTTGTCTGGAAGAGCATTTTAAAGGGTTGATCCATCCACTGGAAGACCAGCAACTGCTTTGAGACTAGCAGCAATGAGCCAGCCTGCCTCGTCTCAGAGGAAATTACACCACAAGCAGGCCAAATTTCTGACAACTTCCATAAATTATTTCAGATTTTCATATTTCAAATTTCATCTGCATTCATCATATGAGTTTGACTGGGGAAAAACGTCTAGGAGGAGCTCTGCTAGCATTCAGTGCAGCAGTCCCAGGAGTCTGCCCTGGGACTAGATAATTTAATTTAGTTTTGATTAGATTATTCTTGCTGCAGTCTACTGCCAATCTGAAGTATTGTGCCTTCTCTTCTACTTAACCTTCCTGCCCCATGCCTGCTCCAGCTTGCATGCAGCTCTCTGTATTGCAGAATATATTTGAACAATCAAAGTTAGGAGTTATTATTTTGCTTTCCATTGTCCATCCTTATAAAAGCACACATCTTTCACTGGGTTCCCTCTTCCCAGAAATCAGATTATTATTATTTTTTTTTTTTTAGTTTGTAATATTGTTTACCATTTTCAGTGGAAAGTGCCCTGTAATTTAGGTGGAAAATCTAAAATCATTACAATATCTTTGGATGATGCAATATACCATAAATAAGGATCATCTTTAAAACAACTATAATCATCACTAGGCAATATATGAGAGAATAAAAACAGGTAAATAATGAATAGATCCATCTATTAAACTAAAAATCTACTGTTAACCAAAGTTATTTAATCAAACTGTTACCTAACAGTCAATGGAAAAAAACAAACAAAACAAAACCCCTCTGTAACAATTCTTCAAAAGTAAGCCATTACAAATGCAGAATATAAACTCTTAGCAAAAATCTAAAAGCACAAATCTGATTAATTTACAAAAAAGACTGACACAATAACAAAATATTATTGAAAAGCTTTGTAATAAGATTTCTTTTCCAGTGGAATCACATCCTGAATATATAGCATGACAATTAACAGCAACAACAGGCAATAAGTATTTCTTAGTGTATGGTCATTATTTTTATCCATTTACAGAATATGATTGTATTTATACATGTTTCAGTAGCAGAATATTTGTAATTCTCAAAGTTATAGTCTAGATTATTAGAAACACAGATAAAGTAAACAAAGCTAATGTTGTTCTTTAAGTAATATCTATCACTTCCTTGTTATTGAGTTATTTCGTTTAACAATATAGGATTTTTTGATGCTATGTGTCTGAACTGAGGACTTTAAGTTCTTTATTGTTCTCCATTCTGATGAAAAAAATTGAATTGGAGGCTGTTATATCGAGTTTTGTTCAGTAAATATACTTAAATCATATTTTTGTTAGAAACTATCAATAAATCCAGTATAAGAAAAGTAATAAGATACAAATATGAACAGGACCTTTGCAAAGGAAATATTACAAAGAGAGTGTACCCATAAAATATATTAGGGAATGTGTTTTTCCCCGCTTGTGCTAGAAGAAAATACGAAGGAATTATATGATATTGTGTTATTTTTAATACAGATACAGTGCTTGAAATCAGCGGACTCTAACTGTTATTTGCTAAGGTTCAAGAAAATTATCAAACATGGTCTTTTGCTAACATCCATATTACTTGAAGGGTCATTAGTTACCAATTTGAAGATTTCTTTCTCATTAACATAATTGACCAACACAAGGCATCTTTCTGAAAAAAAATTACAATATATAGTTCTGATTATGTGATCTCTGTGATTCAGAAAAATAATCCATAATAAAAAGAAATTGAGGAAAGCAAACTGGTGGTGAGCTATAGAACAAAAGTTAAATGCAAAGCATATCAGGTCTGTAATGCCCTACGTACAAGTTACAGCAAGGGGGTAGGAATATGAGATCTATCTAGCTATGCAATATTCTCATTGCCTATGGGCCTGATTCTGCAAACCTGAAATAGTCCATTTCTACTCAAATAGCCCATTGGATGCAGTGGGGCCAGTCACACAGATAAGGGTCTGCAGGATCAGGTCCTATGTAACATGACAAAAGTCGCATATTTTTTCCAAATGTATTTGTTTCATATAAGTTATTAGAGTTTTTCCAGAACAGCACAATACAGGATTTTTTTCTGATCTAATATTTGATGTCTACATTTTTGTTAAAAATATATTCAGAAATGCAGCCTGTCTTACATAGATATTTTCTCCTTTTTTCTTAGTAAAATCAAATGACTCTCTGCACACACACAACTTAATTTTTTTGCTATCCTCCACTACATATTCAATGTGGGCCTAAGCTTTAAGGACTCGGGGCTGATCCAAAGCCCACTAGAGTCAACAGCAAGACTCCCATTAACTTTAAAGGGCTTTGTCCAAATTTGAGAATGTCATTTTGCTATTTGCATTTTTAATTGTAAGTCATGTGAGCTCAAAGGTCTCTATTACATTGCAGGGAATGGAAACAAATATGTTTTACTGGAAATAATGGTCAATGAAGAGATTTCAGGTACTGATATTCCACTACATAATATATGTAATTAAAGTAAAATTAACTACAAAGCCTTAAATATGTGACAAATAATATATTTACAACATAATATATTCCTAATTGGGAATACTGGTGGGAAAATATATTATTTAAAAGCAAACAAAGCGGACTGGCTAAATAGTTTATGTAACACAAAAGCATAACACATTTAAGCGTGGTTAATGAAAAAGAGTATTCATATTCATGTTCTATGAAATATAATAGAATTTGTACTTGTTAACATTAGAGACTTGAGTATTTACATGTTTCCTATTATGCACAATATCAGCCACTGACTTCAATGGCCTTTGGATCAGGCCCTGGTTGCTCTGCATTTTTTCTTGACTATAGGTTTATCTTTCCTTTTTTATAAGAAATCTCTGGCCACTTGCACAATCTTTTGAAGTTCTCTTCAACTTCTTAACTCACACCCCAAAAAAGAAAATGTTTGCAGCTGCTTGGTCTCAAATTGCTAATAACAAGAACTAATAAAAATCTGGCACTGGCTTTTTGAGTTTTGAAAAACGCAGAGGTAAAAAAAATGCACTAATGCATTCCCTAAACAAATTTACCGTTTTCCTGTGACTTTGTGTATCCAGCAGACCTGCACCATTACATTTACTTACAGAAAAGTCAAGGGAAAAAGAGAGGCTAAAATATTCTTTCTAAATATACAGCCGAACAGTGAATGCTCTTAGGGTTTTTTTGGTATTGATAGGAATTTTGAAACAAGATCTTTTTTTATTTTGGCTGCTTTGCCCTTGGGAATATCAATTTCATGAGCAAAGTGAATAAGTAATTTCCTCAATGGGAAGAAACTGGAATTAAAGAAAGACCAGGTTCCAACTTCCCCCCAAAGTTCAAGTTATATTTGGATCACAAAAATAATTTTACATGAAAGAGTTAGAGCTTTGAGAGCAAATAACATTGCTTCTAAATGCAAAAGATTAAAAAAAACTCTTTAGAATTTTTCCAAGTTATAAAGAGAGTCATGGGGGATCATTTGCAAGCCATTGCCTGTTCAAACATGATTTTGTAAAAAGTATTGTAAATGCTCCCACTGCAGCCCCTGCATTTGCAACTAACTGCCTTAACACTGAGTTACTAGACAAGAGTGCAAAGATTTCAGCTACATTTCTTCCTCCAGACCCACTTTGTGCCGCTCAGGTGGTGCAAAATAGCCAATAACTGGCTCCAACTGGCTAGCTGAGATTCCCCCCTGTTTAGGGCTGCTGTCACTTGGTGTAAAAAAGAATCTACACCAACTGCCCTCTCTATCCTGGGGCAGAATGCCTAAGGAAGCTGTGATGGAAGCCTAACCAAAAACACCTGTGCTTCACCAATTCTCAACTGGCATGTGGTGCCTTGGGGACTACAGCAAGCTGATGTAAATTAAAGCAGCCCCTAAACTGCTCTAATTTATGTTGGGCATTGAGCAGCTTGAGAATTAGGGAGTCATTCCTGAGTCCCTCAATTTCCTCTGCCTTCTAAGCCAAGCTGATTTTTGTTCAGGAGAGAATTTGAGTCTTAATTTAATAATTTTGCAGCAAATACACTTATTTGTAATTAGTTGTTTATTATTATTACTACTACTACTACAGAGGCACCCCAATCAGGAGGACTGACGTTCTTTTCAGCTGAGGATTTCCACTCTCTGATACCAGCGGGCTCCAAATAACAAAATCAAAGAGTCACCACTAAAATCTGCTTCTCAGAAAAGACTCAGTTAAATATATTTTAAAACTGGAACCTCTCCAAACCTTTGCTCATTTCCCAAACTAAGGTCAAACGGAACCTTTTGGAAAGGTGTGAACTATGTGGCTAACAATGACATTTTTCATATTTGCACTTTCTGGCTCTATCAGAGTCAGCCTTCAAGTGAGAGGGGCAAAATGCAATGAGAAAGGCTCATTCCCAAGTATCTGTTATTCTATTAGAAACTTGAGGTAAGAACAACTCACAAGAAAATATTTACTAATGAGATTTCCAGCCAAATTTTGTACACTCAAGAGGCTCTGACAGTTCAGATATGCATCCGAGCTTCTCAGTACAGCCCAGGCCTGGATCTCCCCATCCCACTCCAAATTCCCACCCCCACTCTTTCTTAACAGATAAACATACTTTACTTTACACACTGGTTTACTCAGTCATTTGATTTAAAACTACATGGACTTATTCCTTGATTTTTCTTCTGTAAATTTGGATGTGTTAACAGTGAACTCTAGTTTCATAGTAAAGTGACTGTAATACAGCCCTAACACACAGAACACTGAACTATTCGAGTGGCTATCTTTTTGCAATACCTTGGATATTACATCCAACATGGCCACAATCCAGGGAAGATGTGCCTATAACCTCACTCATGTGACCGACCAATGGTAGCCCTATTGAAACTATCATATTGTTTGCTGCTATGCAACACCTGGATTTTTGCTGGGGCCTGCAGTGCCACAGCAAAGCTCCCAGCTGCAAAAAAAGTACCAAGTGGCTGGTGGTTTCCTAGTTTCCTAAATTGCTTTTAAATTAATGGGCTGTTCTTTGATTAAATTATTTTTTTAAAAAAACCTTGTATTTTTGAAATAAGGAAAAAGATTTTAATCTTCCTTTCCCTTATCAATTAATTATTTAATTGGCTCATTGATATGATTTTTGGAGACGTGGGTTTAGCCCTAATCAACGCCTGGTGCGCTAAACTCTCTGAACTTTTGAGGTTCATTCATCACTCTTCAATTTCATTCAGTCATTTCAACTAATTCTAAGTGGTATCACATGTTAATCCCTTTTTTAGTGTCTTTTAGGTGCGTTTGGTGTAAGCAATGGAGAAGGATTCAGTGTGAGTCAATGACAGATGCCTGGGTAGAATACTTTGCCATTGATTTTAATGGGAGATGTGCACAAGAAAGCCTCAAAGAGCAGGCAGCAGCCTGGGAGATTTGCCTAGTCGAAGCTCTACCAGAATGTTACTGTATTGTGCTCCCTTACTTCCTTTTATGGAGTTCATTCTTCAAATGCCTCCTTAAGACTTACACTTCCACAAAGCTTTCAAGCATAATTCCTATAAGAGTTCTGCAGCACTCTGAACTTGATCCAGTGTATTATACATAGATCTTCAGATTTTTGCTTGTAGCTGATAAACACCCATACAACACCCCCAATACAAAATAAAATAAAAACAACAGTGAAATCAGTGTTTATCCAACAAACCCAAGAAAAGACCAGAAATGGTTACTTGTGTCTAAGGGTTTGTCTATATGGAGCAGTAATGAGAACTAAGGGATTGTGATTTTTAAAGCATCTTAATTGGTGTGTGTAAACCTTACTAGTATAACTTAAGGTTCCCTAGTGCACTTTAACATAGTGCTGTTTGAAACAGTACTATGTTAAAGTGCACTAGGGAACATTACAAAGGGATTATTCATTATAGTATAGATAACTGTAATGAGTAATATATGTTACAGTATATACAAAGAAAAAGCCCCCCAAACCCTCAGTTTTTAAACATCCATATTAAACACACATTGCTAATATGAACCCCCCCAATGAAATTAATAACCCCCCCCCCAAATAGAAGCCCTAATCATACATGCCTGAACAGTACTCTCTCCAGGCCCAATATTCCTGCAAAAGCCAATAACAAGCCACTGTGATTAGCCCCAGGTATATATCACAGGAATGATATGTTCTAGATTCAATACCAGTACAGTAGTGAAATAAACAGTTGCCCATGGTAATGTGTGAGAGATTGGAGAGGTGTGGAAGGTTCAGAAAGGAGAAGCCAATAGGTGGGGGTGATATCTCCCTCTATATGTAGTCTATAAGCAACCAACCAAATGGCACAAATGGCAGCCTGTCAAACACCCTCTTGCACAGGAGTGCAGTAGCTGGGATTGTGGACATTTTGTTATGCTGTGGTGGATGTACAATTTTGTAAATTGTGTTTTCTCTACGAAGTGTATGGTGTGTGTACAAGTTTCTTTTCCATGCTATGGCAGCTTCTGGTTACTGTATGCCCAAACAGTTTTCATTCTCCTGCCCCCTTAAAAGGATGGTATAACACTTGCAATATAACACTTCTTCCTTGAGGAGAAAGTGCTGATTAAAGTCAAAAAGGAGAGTGGAGTTTCCAGCAGACTGTTTTACTACTGAAGGGAACAATATGCCTCATGATCAATATTTTACATCTTCCTATCGTCAATCCATATAGGGGTCTCAACCTAGGCATTTTGTGGCCCAAATTCAGCAAAGCACTTAAGCATGTGCTTAACTCTAAGCATGTGCTTGGGACTTAGGGTCTGAATCAGGGTCTATGTGCCACCTTCTTGCAGTTCTAGGATGGGGTTTCTGATGGCTGGTCCACACTAAGCCCTCAGTTTGAACTAAGATTCGCAACTTCAGCTATGTGAATAACGTAGCTGAAGTCGAAGTATCTTAGTTCGAACTTAAAGGTACTTACCGCGGGTCCACACGTGGCAGGCAGGCTCCCCCGTTGACTCCACCTACTCCTCTCACGGAGCAGGATTACCGGCGTCAACGGCGAGCACTTCTGGGATCGATTTATCGCTTCTAGACAAGGCGCGATGAATCGATCCCAGAAGATCGATTGCTTGCTGCTGAACCAGCGGGTAAGTATAGACGTACCCTGAGATTCTTCCTAGCTGTGTAATGTGATGAGTCATCCCTGAACTAGAGCCTGATTAAGCCACATCTGTTGAGTCATTCTTGTACTAGGTTCCTACCAAGCTACAACTCAGGAGTTGGTCTGGTGACTCCCAGGACAGGAATACAAACCTCTCAGGAGAAACAGCACCTCAGTCTGCTCTGTGTCACTTCATGGCTTGGAATTCTCCCCTGCCTGATAGTGGCAACAAACTCCACAAGCCTCAACTTGGTCATGCTTCAGCGCTACAATTGCTCTGGCCTTGTTCCAACCCTGCTCTGGACTCCTGATCCTGGCTTTGACCACCGGGCATGACTGCCATGGCTTCAACCACTGGACCTGACCAGCCCCCATCATGGTTTCTGACTGTCTGCCATTCCAGATTGGCCATCCCAACATTTTAAAATCTGGGTGCTTAACAATAAGCAGTTCAATTTATAGTGAGATACCCAACTATGAATATAGGTCACTAATGTTAAACTACAAAGATTAAAAATGTTGGTCTCATGTTTAGGCCATAACATAGATCAGCACAAAAATGATGCCTAACATTGTTGGCAAGCATGTAGTTCTACTGGCTCCAAGAATTATTTGGGAGAGTAAAGATTGCAGGATTAGGACCAGTCTCTTTCTGAAACTACAGATTTCAAACAGTTTAGGTGAAATATGTATGATAATTGCTCTTATGACTAATCACGTGTGTGTGACTATAGGACACAAAAACACAGAACCAGATTGCACAACAGCTCTCATTGCTTCCAGGCACATAGGGGATATGCACCAGCTCCAATATCCTTAGGAAGGTGTAGCATATTCCATGTTCCTTGGCCGGCCGGCTCTGCTGGCCAATGAAGAGTGGAAGGTGCTAGGGATTACGTGTCTCTGCATGGCAGCCCTATGGGAGGAAAAGCTCCTCACACCCTCATCTCTTTTTGTGTATCCACATAGGCACAATTTGACTCACCAGTGTACACAGTGTACTTAACCAGCATGTATTGCATCATTCCCGGTAAAAACAATTGCCTTTCAGTGGAGGTCACTCACAGACACTGTTCTGAAGGAGTTAAGTAGAATAAAGAATATTTTAAATTTGTATCAGGATCTTTAGCTTTGGATGAAGATTATTATAAAATTTGAAAAGGCTATTACCTATGATTTATCCATCAGTGATGAAAATGCTGCACATACAATTAAGTGTAATGCTGTCATTATTTTAAATACTCCCCATTTTCTAAGAAGCACCAGAAATTTGCATGTTGGCACCAAGCATTAGGTTTAGCATTTGGATCTCCATTTGGAAGGGGGAGAGCAGAGAAATTGCATCACTTTTCCTGTACTGTCTGGAATTTTTTTCCTGTTTGGGCATGTAACTCTCATTAATTAGATTAATGGGAGCTGAGTGTATGCACAAGACAATAGGCCCCCTTAGTCAATCCATGACTCCTTTAGGGAATGTGTCATTACAAGTGGGGAGGACATGTAGATCTGTTTTGATTTGAAATGAAAGAATTCCAACAGAGCAACAGCTTCATATGAAGACTACAAGGAGCCCTTGTAATGGAAAATCATTTCAGATATCAGTGATCTACAGTGGAAGTCTGAGAGTAAAGTCTGATCCCATGGCTGCTGAATCAATAATACACTTACAGTAAAGAAAGCTCACCTATAATCCAGGGTATTTTAGTAAAAGTTTAAAAAAAATCATGTAAAATCATTTCTGTATGCACTCACAAGTAGGTAGATCAAATTCAGGCCTCCCTCTGTGCAAATATGTACGCAGCAGAAGAGCTGGCCTAGCAGGGCACAGCTCATGACCTGCCATAGGCTCCCTCAAAACCCACAGGGTGAAATCCTGGTTCCATTGAAGTTAATGCAAAAACTCCATTGACTTAGAGGGGGCCAGGATTTTCCCTATGGAGTTCACAATGCAATTTTGTTCAATCCATCTGCATAGAGGGCATTCTGGGGTTGGGCTTGGAGTCCAAGAATCAATGTGCCTAAACACACACACATTCCCTGAGCTGGCTACCCTAGGTCTCATGCAGATTACTACTGTCCATAGTAAGAATAATTTGCACAGAAGATTCTATTTGGGCCATGGCTGGTTCAAAATACAAGTCGCTTTTGCACTCTTAAAACATGCCTGACTACACCAGAAAAATCAAATAGGGCCTGACTTTTGCTTTCTGTTTATCTAAAGGCTCTCAATAAAGTTTACTGGAAATCTGTCATTTCAGACTTAGGCTGGGCTGCATCTATTACAAAATAGAAGATCAACTCAGTGTTGTCTGAATTTGAACAGGAACCTATTAAATCTGTTACTCCTTTCAATCTACATCAAGTAAATATTATATAGATTATCGGGTGGAGGGAAGCGAAAAATCAGCCCGATTGGCTTCCTGATCAAGGTTATCCTGTTCTCATTATGCAGCAGCATATCTGGAAAGGTCCAGTTGTACCCTGAGAATTCCTAATACATTAATAAGACTTACACCTCCTATAATTGCATTTGTCTGATTAACTTTCGCCCAGCTGGTCTTAGCTGCATAAAAAGGCATTTTATAAGCCTGTTATATAGAAGTAAATTCTGAACATCTTTGCCATATAACTTATCAACTTATTCTTGACCTGAACAGCTCACTTTCTGGCAGCTTTTAGAATTAAAAATATCCATCACAAATGTTAACCCCCAGAGCATGAGACTTCCAGATGTAGAGTTTATGACCATCTGCTGTGAACAGTTACTATATATTACTTAAGTTATTGATAGTCTACAATAGATGACTGTCCCCATGTACTTCTAACAGATATTTGGCACTTACAAGCTTATAAAAAAATTACAAAGCTACATCTTTTGATTTCTAAAGGCCCTGGTTTTAGACCTCTGGTTTAGGTGCTTTGTTCCTGCAGCTGAATGGTGGTTTCCAGAGCACAGCAATGTCAGTGTTTACTCTTAGAGGAAAGGGGAAACAATCCGTACATTCCCCACTAGTTTAAAATGCAGAAACCTCTTTGTTCAGCAGCAAACAAGACTGCAGGAGACCAATTCTTCTCCCACCATTAGGTGTCACTACAGTAAATGGAAATTATAGACAAATGGTTTTAAAAGAGAAACCATTACCAACGAAGATTATTCTATGAGGAAAAAAAGTATAGACAATTGTAAAGAAAATGATGATCGCTGTAGATAGTTTTGAAACAGTGCAGTATCCATACTTCACTGCAAACTCTTGGGTATTTGTTTTCCCAAACAAAAGCAGACATTTTTATTTCTCAGGATGAGTTATATCAAAACAAAAGTACTCTAAACATTTCCAGAAATTATTTAAGCATTTTGTTGTGGATGTAAAATTGAATTAGATTCCATAATGGGTAGAAAGTGTCTTCCTAATGATTTCACTATAGTCTAATATTTTACATCAGAATTTGAAATGTTTAAAAAATATTGCTCAGTAATTAAGAAATGTGTTCTGTGTACATGAGTTTGTAGATATGGACAAAAGGATCAGATAGATCATTCAAGATTTTCAGTTGGTCCAACTCCATCTCTAAAACAGAATTTCTTTTTACATGTATATAAAAAGATAGATTTAATGGTTCTAATGAAGTACAGCAACATATCCATCTGTAAAGTTAATCTGGTTTGTTATTAAGACTTTCAAAGTACCATTACCATAATCACCTTTACAATTAAATTATGTGTGTAAAAATCTTTTAGACAACATTTTGTTATTCTTGCAGTGATACAACACAGTATGACTCCACAGGGTTCTGAGTCAACACTCAAAACATCTGGGGCCCGATTCTCTCCAATAGACACCCACAGATGCTCCTTTGCAATCTCTGAGTAACTCCCACTGACTTCAATAAGAATTATTTGTATCCTACAGGATAAGAATTGGGTTCCCATTCACTTCAGCAGAAGTTTTGGGTTCTTGGAGAATGGAGGATCAGGTTCTCCAATTCTGTAGAATTGGATTGCTCCTCCAAGCACAATCAACCAATTGACAAATACAACAATTATAACACTGAGCCAAACACAGATTAGATAAACGGTATTCACAGAATTCTCTCTCATTACAGCAAGGTTATCCATTCACAACCAAATGGAATGAAGTTAATGTATGTTAAACACTTTGTGTCCATGTGTTTATTGACTTAAATAGTCTGTAGCTTCATTTATCTTTATACAAAAAAACAAAAAAGCTAACCACCAACTAAAAAAAACCCCTAAATTGGAGTGATAATGTTATGAGCCAAATTCTTTGTTGGTGAATGTTATTGGCACTGATGCCAACCAGACTTCACATGTTTACACTGGTAGTTAACGTGACTTTTTTTAAAAAATGTCATTCATTTTGCACTCAGTGATTTCATTTGTTTAATTTCACTAAGCTTAAGTATAATTCAGAATAGTGATTTCTTTTTTAAAATGTATATACTTAAATCATATGTTAACAACAGAAGCTATAACAGTATGAAGTGGAAAAAACTGCTAGATCATCCTGTCTATTTTCTTACCACCAGAATAGTCTGGTTCCTAATAATTTATAATCTGAAAAACATCATGAAGACCACCTCACAAAAGGTCTCTCTGTATTGCCTCATTCAAACAATATAATGATTTTTTTGTTTTGGTTTGTGAAGTGTGAAGGGGAAAAAATTGTCTGCATTTTAGGATTTTTTTTTTTTTTTGCACCTACAATCAAATTTATCTTTACATTAAATAATTCACTTACTCTCCTTTTGTAATGGGTTGTATTTTGGGAGATGAAGACAAACTGCTTAGACCTTGAAAAACACATGGGCTACTCAGATAGATGGCATCTGGGAGAACTCAGAACTCCCTCAACATTCTATAGGGAAAAACAGAGCCAGGTGCATTTCTTGCTAAATCAAATTAGCTGGAAGATGCCACATCCAATTGTAGTAAATTGATGTGAGAGTTTGTGATGTCTATAGCAGATCTTACAACAAAGGTCAACGTGTGGAGACATAGACAGCAGGCTGGTACACAGCAACTTGTAGTGAAACTGCTATAACAAGATGTAAAATGAAATCAAGTTTTTTAAAATTGCAGGAGAATACAGTTTCAAGTATGTATTTTAATTACAGTTACAACCCAAACATTTACATTTTTAAAAGATGTTAATATAAAAATCATGCTTAACTGAAAAATTTGCATTTAGTGATTAGAAGATATTGTTTAGCTTAAAAATAAGCATAGATTTACTCTAATCAAGCTTCAAATTTGAGGAAATCTTAGATCATATTGACAGAACCTTGGATTTAAAAAAAATTAGTTATTTACTACATAAACTTAGGAAAAAACCACTGACGTGTCAAATTTACACATCATGACAGTAGTTTTTAAATATCTCCTTCGACATTAACAAGTTTATACCATGTTTTATGACACTTAATTAGCCTTAATTTTATTTAATTAACTTCATAAGGTATCTAAAGCAATCCAAATGTTTTCTTAAATAAATAATAGGGAAGTAGCAGTTAGAAATGCTACATCCAAAACCAAAACAAAATAAAAACAAACAAAAACCCCTCAATGAAAAGAATTTTAAGGTTACAAAGTCAAACACTCAAAAGTTCGGAAATACCAGAATTAAGGTTGCTTGTGCAACCTTAATTCGGCCCTCTTTGTGCATATATATTATGATACAATCTTTAATTACATGATCACAATTATTTTTTCACAGGATCCCTGCCTCCTTCAGTTAATGAGATCATTGTTATTCAATATTTCTTTTTAATCTTCACTTCCAGTGTGTAGCCGCAAGCCTTATTTACCACATACTATCCAAACCCTGCACTGGGTGTTTCTATAGTGCTTTCACCATAGTATCTGAATGCTTCACTAATATTAATGAATTTCTCTTCACAAAACCCTCTGTGGGAAGGGGTGGTATTATCCCCTTTTATAGCTGGGGAACTGAGATACAAATTGATTAAGGTCAAAATTATCAAGTGTCCACTAATTTTGAGTGTCCTACTTGTGACAGCTCAGACCTGATTTTTCAGAATAGTTAGCATTTTTATAACAATTTACATATTTACAGCACAGCTCCAATAGACTTTAGTTGTAGTTGTGAGCACTCAGCACTTCTGCAGATCTGTCCCCAGATGTTTCACAGTACCTAGAAAACAAGGAACACACACACAGTGGTCAACAATTTGGATTTTTAGATCTACAGCAGTGGTTTTCCACCTATTTTCATTTGCAGACCCCTACATTTTTTCAAATGGAGGTGCAGACCCCTTTGGAAATCTCCAGGGGTCCACAGACCACAGGTTGAAAACCATTGATCTACAGCATAGACCTCTAACACATGAGCTAATGGAGCAATGGGTAGCAGTAAGAGACTTATCTTCTACGTGGACCAGCCACTAGCATGAGAAACACTCTTTGTCAGGGGTATCATAGCTATTTGCTGATAACAAAGAAATATAGAGGCTCAGGGCTCTCCTAGGTGCACTTCCAGGTTTTGAAGGGTAGTATTCTCTAGGGTTTATAGACTGTTCTGACCCTGTGCCCCCTGCCTTCAGTCTTCAGGCCTCTGCATTTACATAAGATTCTTCCTCCTTCTGCTCCTGGGTGCCACCAAGGAGCACTGAGAGCACAAAAGAGACAGTCTTCCCTGCCCTCAGTTCTAATGCCCTGCACCAAAACAGCCCCCAGCATGCAGGAGGAGTAATTTCAGGAACAGACTTACACAGAACCACCAGTCGTTGGATTGAACAGGCTCAGTCGCTCTGTGGGATGGCACAAGCACAGTGTGATTGGCGTGTAGAAGCAGTGTGTAGCTGAAGTATGCTCAGTGTAGACAGAACATTTGGAGAATTTAGCTGTCAAATTCTAACAAGTCTCTACAGAGCACTTGCAAACTGGGATTTTTTTTTTTTTTGGAGGTTAATAGTTTGAACAAATTTGGGCATATTTTCATGATAATGGCAAAAGGTAAATCCCGAACATCAGGGAAACCCCTGCTAAATATCAAGCCCTTGCTCCAAAGCATGAAGTTGCTTGAGCTTCTCAGTGAAACAGATGGAAGAATTTTTGTTGACATAGGCAAAACAATATATTTTTCTCTGACCTTGTTCTCAGACAACTGCTGAATTATTTTAGCTGAAACTTTCCCAAAAAATTCAACCTGAGGCAGATACCAGCTTAGAAAATTTCATCTCGAACAATTAATGTTTGGGAGAGTTGTTAACAACCGGAAACAAGGTTTTATCATGGAAAGCGACGGATAACCTCAGCTGTCAGTGGCACTACCATTTACTAAACGAAGCTAGGGTCCTTTGGAAAAAATAGTATGTGATCAAATAATTATCATATGCACAGGGGGCAAGTTAAGGTTGCACAGACAACCTTAATACTGGCATAGCCTAACTTTTGAGTGCTTGATTTTTGCAAACTTAATGTTCTTCTAGCATACTTTCTTTTATGTTACATAAAATATACACACAATTGCATTCATGCACATATATTATGAAAGGTACATTTACACACACCACACATCTATATGCTTGATTAAAATATTGAATACTAAAGAAACACTTACAGACCAAAATTCAACACAAAACATTTATGTAACTTCTGAGCTTGTGCAAATTCTCTCAGGCCATGGATACTGGCAGGCAGCCCTATTCAAGGAAGAGGTCAGAATGGCATGGAATGGAAGGTGAAAGAATCCCCTGCACAGAGGCTGCAAGAAGAGCCATATCAGAGGAGGCAGGAACATACAAATGGGCTCACCACTGTGCTCCATCACGTCTTATTCTAAAGACGTTGGCATGTTTATCTCATATATGGCAAGGTACCAACCTTATCGCCCTTACTCACCTGAAGAGTGCTAACTCATGTCAGTAGTCCCACTGACTTCAATGGTACCGTGAATCTCCCTTTTCTTGAAAAATGCAAGACAAAGAGAAATCAATTCAAATAAAGCCACAAATGCTAGATGTATTTGGTATCCAATAAATACTATGTAAGCTACAATGAGCCTTAAAATGAAATTACTCTTTATACCATTATCACAGTTGAACTTAATGGAAAAAGAGAAGATAGAGCTACAGTGGCAGCTGCTCCCATTAGCACAGAAATTTGGTAGACAGACTTTCAGATTGGAAGGACACAATTTACTTACAGTGTCTGAATATTCAATCAGGTTAATATGTCTCAGTCAACTTGCTACTGTATACTGAGAGTTCAAATGTATTTTTAACTTTTTAGGCTGATTTTTAAAATAAAGCAAGTGCGGGGTTTTCTCTTTTTTTAAATTTTGTTTCTCAGAAACCTTTTTTTTTTTTTTTTTTTTTAAATTCCTCCAGTTTTTCATTGAACAAATTGGGAGGAAGAAAAGAAAAGCAACAAAAGCAACAAAAAATGTCCATGAAGTTTCCTTTCCAAAAAAGGCCATTTTCATCCCAATTGTTTTCAAATGAACTATTTCAACGAGCTCAAGTTCTTAATTACAGGAGTACAGAAAAGATAAACTGCTATTATTTCATGCTTATAACTTTCAAATTAGAGCTCTGTGTGCCTATGAGAAACTCAGGTTTGAGTCCTGATCCCAGTAACAGTTGGCTCCTGAACCAGACAAGACAGAGTACTGTGGAAACAAGCTCAGCCTTCGAGGAAGAGCAAATGACTTGTCTTCTCAACATTGACGTCTCTGGCAGTCTAAAGAGCCACACTGACAAGCTCTGAAGTGAGTTGCATCCAGTCTTGTTTGGGGAAGGATGGTAGTTGCAGTGTGACCCTTAGGCCATGTCTACATTATAAAAGGTTTGCTATTACAGCTATACTGTTAGAACTATACCAACTAGCCCTTCTGGTGTAGATACTATTGCCAGTATAGCTTAGCCCAATTAAAATCAAATAATCTGTACTGGTAAAAACACTTTCACACGGGCATAACTTCATCTACACTAGGCTTTTGCTGGTTTAGAAATATTGCAGAAAAATCATACCCCAGTCAACATGATTATACAGGTAAAAATGTCTAGCGTAGACCTGGCTTAAGAGGACAGGGTATGTTGTGGTAATTGGCTGCACCGGTCGCCAGAGTTGGTACTAAACAAATCAGAGTATGGACAAGAACAAATCCTGCCAAACCAACCTAATTTCCTTCTTTGATGGGAGTTACTGCTCTTGTGGAGAGAGGGAAAGCAGTAGACACAATATATCTTGATTTTAATAAGGCTTTTGACACAGTTCCACATGACATTCTCATAAGCAAGCTAGGGAAGTGTGGTCTAGATGAAATTACTGATGCACAACGCGAAGAATAATTATCAATGGGTCGCTGTCAGACTGAGATGACATATCTAGTGGAGTCCCACAGTGCACTGTCCTGGGTCTGATACAATTCAATATTTTCATTAATGACTTGGAGAAAGGAATTAACAGTATGCTTATAAAATTTTGGAGGACAGGATTAGAATTCAAAATGACCTTGACAAGTTGGAGAACTGGTCTGAAATCAACAAGATGCAATTCAATAAAGACAAGTGCAAAATGCTACATTTAGAAAGAACAATCAAATGCGCAAATACAAGTGGGGAATAATTGGCTAGGTGGTAGTACTCAAGGCTCTAGGGCTTATGGTGGATCACAAACGGAATAAGAGTGATCAATATGATGCAGTATATTTGGTCCTGCCTCAGCATGGTGGGATTGACAAGATGGCCAGCGCAATGATTCCATGAAACAGATACAGTATGATCTCTATCTACTGCTGTAAATTGGCCCTCGGTGTACATTTATAAGCCAGTTTCACCTTACTACTTTTAGATGTTCTCAGCTTCCACTGAAAGTGAAAAGGTGAGGGAGAACGAGAGACAAAAAATGATGTGAGGATTTTCAACTCTCTGTAGGGAATCAGAGTAATCTGGGAACAGGGAAGAGTGGCCAGAAAGGTATTTTGAAAAAACAAAAATTACTCTTAGGCTGATGCAAGGATTGTTTTCCTCTAAACAAACAGAGGCCCCCAAACCTGCTTGCATCCTTCCAAAGGGAGTAGAGGGTTAGTTGCAAATTTGAGCCTCATCAGAGACCCTGCAGCCCCACATTGGCTGATCAGTTCAGCTGCGTCTTCATCTGCCAGCATATATCCAAAAAGGAAAAGAAAGTTAAAATACATAAAATAGAAAACAAAAATGTTTATATCACTATTACATCTTCCCTTTATTAGGCCCACAAGTTAAATGAAGCTGTTCATATTGTTAATAGGCACTAAATGTTGCTTTTCTGAGGGCTAAATTCAGATCTGATGTAAGTGGATTGAACTCCATTTGGAACATCACTTTTTACCTGTGTTCAGAGATCATCCATACCAGAAGAGGATTAAGGCCCCAGACCTGTTCCCCCACTGCAGTCAATGGGGAAACTTCCACTGGCCATAGTGATGCAGGATCAGGCTTTTAATCAGCATAGAAAAAATGTTACAAGTTATTAAAGGAGTTCTAAATTTTGCAGCAGCTCTAATTTCTGTGGTACCATATACTTGATGCATTTTCTTAAAATCTGATCAGTTCCTCCCTAAACTTCAGATACATTTAGTGAACTGCTCTGTTGAAATGGAACATATGTTTTTTGACAATGAATAAGAACTGTGCACTTCCAAGCAATTTAAAAATAACTTGGAGGATGATCTATTTGATTAGTTTCAATGCAAAGATGATAGCATGGAGGATTGTTTTTCTGTTATAGTAGATTATTTATGTGAAAACTGTTTTCCTTTTAACAAGTAAATCTTCCTAGACACAATTGCATTAGATTTCTGGAATTTCATAATGGGGTTATCAATGAACACACACAGAGTTTCAAGATCGGGCTCAAGTTTAACCAAGCCCATGGTTTTGCATACCATAGGAACTCAAAGAATGTCTTAATGAAAATTCTCTCTCTCTTCCATGTCCATTTCATACTTGCTGAGACAAAGAAATAAAATGTTACCATGGATTATGGTTATTGTTGGATTTTTGTTATTGTTTTGATTTGTTTTGCTTTTTAACAGCTTTTAGTTTATATAAAAGAGTGACAAATTAAAAAATGGCAACATACAGTATAATTATTTGTACTGCAATGGCCCCTAGATCAGGATCCCAATGTATACAGACGCATATTTGAAGCCAGTCCTTGCCCCAAAGAGCTTACAATAGATAAGACAGAGGCCAGCTCTACACTACAAACTTTTGCCTGCACAGCTGTGTTGGTCAGACGTGTGATGAAATGCAATTTGTAACGGACGTAGCTGTGCCAGCAAAAGCCCCTGGCGTACATTATATTAATTATATTAGCAAAACTGCTAGGGTTGCCAACCCTCCCAGATTGGCCAGGAGTCTCCCAGAATTGGCCTCAATCTCCCAGTTGCTATAGAAAGCAAACTGGGAGATTTTAATAGGCCAAAAGTCCAGTTAGAGGTGCAGCAGGGCTAGAGGCAGGCTCCCTACCTGGCTTCGCACAGCTCCCAGAAGTGGCCGGCATGTCCCTGTGGCCCCCTAGGCACTGGGGCAATCAGGGAGGTTCCGCACACTGACCCCACCCCAAATGCCGGCTCTGCAGCTCGCATTGGCCAGGAACCATGGCCAATAGGAGCTGTGGGGGTGGTGCCTGCAGGCAGGGGCAGCACGCAGAGCCGCCTGGCCGCCCCTGAGCCTAGGAACCGCAGGTACATGCATCTCGGAGCTGCCTGAGGTAAGCACCGCCTGGCCGGAGCACGCATCCCACACACCCTGCCCCAGGTCTGAGCCCCTCCTGCACCTAAACTCCCTCCCAGAGCCCACACCCTTCACCACCCCCCACACCCCAACCCCCTGTCCCAGCCCTGAGCCCCCTCCCGCAAGCAAACTCTCTCCCAGAGCCCACACCCCTCATCCCTTCCTGCACCCCAACCTCCTGCCCCAGGCTCAGCCTGGAGCCCCCTCCCACACTCGGAACCTCTCAGCCCCACACCCCAGCCTAGAGCCTGCATACCCCAACCCCCTGTCAGTGAAAGTGAGTGAGGGTGGGGGAGAGTGAGCGACAGAGGGAGGGGATGGTATGAGAAGGGGCAGGGCAGGAGGCGGGGCAAGGGTGTTTGGGTTTGTGCAACTAGACAGTTGGCAACCCTAAAAACTGTGCTTATTTCACTCACTGTTTTTTCTGCAAAGTAGCCATGTTAACATTCCTCTTGCACTGCAACATGAAGAAACCTGGTCTTCCTCTAATATGGACTAGAACTTTTTTTCTTTCTTCACCCTTTGGAAACTGTGGACAAACAAATGAAATAGCAAAAAAGTAACATAGCCACTTCCCATTTGGTCACACCCATTTATTGTCATGTAGCATTGATGTTTGCCCACGTTCTGGCTGTGAGCAGATGCACACTCTGGTCGACATTTTCAGTTTAATGCGTCTCAGGTTGCACACCTGAAGCTATCTTTAGGCACATAGGCCCAGATTTGTAAAGGTATTTATTTAGGCATTGCTCCGCTCACTGTTGAAAGGCCTAAGGGACAGATTTTTAAAAGGTAGTTAGGTATCTAAAATCATTTTTTACACAGTGCTTTCATCCACACTATAAGGGTATACAATATAGTGTGCACTAGTGTGTTGTGCACAAACTGGCCTGTGTGGACCCTGCTGGTGTGCACAAAAGTCCCCTAGTGCGTGAAAGTAGTATCCGTACTATATTAACACACACTAGGGAAAGTTTAGTGCATACCATCAGGCTCCACATAGGCATATTAGTGTGCACTAGAATTTACACCCCTCTAGTACAGACTAAAGCACCATATAGACAAGCCCGAATTCCCAACTCAAGGGGAGTTAGATGTCTAAATACCTTTAAAATCTATCCCTAAGCATCATAGATGGTGACATCTCATTTTCAGAATTGATTTAGGCTCTCAGTCATTTTAAAAATGGGGTGTAGCCCTGTAAAACATTTGGACCTTGCAACACTGAGGACATATGGGCACTGGGACCAGATCCAAAGCTTGTTAAAGTCAATTAGAGGTCTTCTACTGATTTCAGTGGACACTGCATAGGCCCCTAACAAAACTCGAATTTGCAGAGGTGTTTTTTTGAGCACTCTGAGCTCCCAGGGAAGTTGCTTTCTTCACTCTTACGCTCCTCTTACTTACAAGAGCCATAATATGCCCTGCAGTATATAACACAGGTGTTGTAGATATACCATGCACCCAACTAGTTTGTGTTCCCTTCCCCTCCCACACAGGAAAGATCCATTTTATTCTGACAGGTTTCAGAGTGGTAGCCGTGTTAGTCTGTATCAGCAAAAACAACAAGGAGTCCTTGTGGCACCTTAGAGACTAACACATTTATTTGGGCATAATTTTTCGTGGGTTCTAGCCCACCAAAGCTTATGCTCAAATAATTTTATTCTGAGTGGTTGCGAAAATGCTCCATTATATGTACTTTACCACTTCACAATGCTATTAATACAGTTATTTTTTTAATTTGTATATATTTTAGCTTTTCGGTTAGTTAATGTGATGCTTCCCCAGGGCACCCAGGGGTGTGAGGCACCTCGTTACCACCTGCCTTTAGCATGAGGAAGCCTTGTCTGTGCATGCCAGGGGTCAGGTCCCCAACTCCACTGGCCACGGGCAACACAAGCACTCCCCGCTAGGCCTCACAGGCCCCACTGTCTCTCTACAGGCTAGTAATTGGCACACCTCAACCCCTGAGACCTCCAAACATCGTCCTGGACTGTCAACCCCTGGTCACTCACAGCAGTCACAGATTTGCTACTTCCAAAGAAGCTGCACCCCCCATCTTACCAGTTCCACCTCAGGTCACCACTCGGCTTATCACCCAGCCAGGGCCAGAGTTAGGAGCTGCTGACCCAGGGTATAAATAGCAGCGTAGACAGTTGGTGAGGCACTGCTTAGGCAAATAGAGTAAAGACATGCCAGAATTTTAGGGTATGTACCCTACACAGCTCTCTACACATCCAAGCAATGCCTCCCCTGTTTACACTGTGATTTTTAATAATGTAGTGTCCTGCTGCTGGCGACTTTCCTTGACAGCTTTTCGCTGCAAGAGCCTTTCACTGCCACACGTAGCTAACACCACTGCAGAGTGTAGCTACTTGTACCCTACACACTGTCACCAGTGTAGACAAGGCCATAGAACAATGCTCACCCAAAATCCCTGCAGTTCTTTACAGCCAGGTTTGGCTGTGACCCTTCTTTCATGAGACAGTCAGGCTGTCAACTTATCTTCTCAATGAAGGATTCAGTGTCTTTCTTTGCTCCCCCCACCCCCAAAAACATATCAATCACATCTTTTATCTTTATTCATAAACAGAACACCACCTGCTCTTTGTTCCATCTTTCTGATTTCCTTTCTTGTGAATTTCACAATCTGTTATTTCACTTGTGGCTCAGTATGGAAATAGGCCTACATTATGAGATATACAATACACATATGACCCAGACAGGGAGACAGGTGTCTGCTACTTCCTGCCTGAAGAACCTCTCCAAGATCTCTCCCCTCTGAGTGACCTGCCTTAACTTCCAGACCTTAAGAACATAATTTTTAGTAAAGATACATAACTCCTTAAATATTACCCCATATACACATTTCACAATGATTATGACCATAGTGAGCTACTAACTTTCGATAGAAACCTCACATGCCACTCTTCAGTGAGATACTATGCATATATCTGACCCTGGGAATCCAAGTAAAACCCTACACACCCCCTGTGCCCACTGCCAGTTGGCATCAAGGGATCCCTGGGTCACAACTAATGCTAGGGCTGGGCCAGAACCAGATTCTTGAATGCCCCTCAACTTCAGCTGGTGTAGAAATCTGCGTAAAACTAGATTTGGTACCATCTTTAACACTGTATTTATGTTTTTCTAAAGATTAAAGGCCAAATTCTGATTCCAGTTGTCCCAGTATAAAGCCAGAGTACATCTGTTGAGACCTATCTATCATAGGTATTATTTATATTGCCGTCACTAACATAGTATCTAAATGCCTCAAAATCTTTAATGTATTTACCGGATAGCGTCCCTGTGGAGTTGGGAATTACTATTATCCCCATTTTATAGATGGGAGATGGAGGCAGAAGACAGGGCTGGCCTTACCATGAGGCGAACTGAGGCAGCCGCCTCAGGTGCCAGACTGTAGGGGGGTGCCACTAGGACCCAGAGTGTGGAAAATTGTGTCTGCTGCTGGTGCATATGTATTCTCTCTGCTCTAGGTGCACAGAGATGGTGGAGTGCTGTGCTGGAGGAAGGAGGGCACAAGAGACATAACAGGCAGGCAGGAGAAAAGGTGAGCGGGAATAACAGAAAGCAGCAGGAGCTGCAGGGAGAGAGAGGAGGAGGAGGAGCCTCTTATGTACCTCTCTAGAACCCCCAGGAGCCTGGACTGATTAACACCAGTTTCTCAGGGAGCTTCCTATTTCCTGCTGCTTCCCTGAACCCACTTGAGGAGAACAGGCAGTCAACTGAAGTAGTAGGAGCCAGTTAGGCCCTTAAAATGCTGATATCTTCCCTCAATCAGGCCCTGCTACCAGCTTGCTTATTTGTCCCCTTCAACTGAGTGTAGAGAGCCACTATAGCTGGCACAGAACAGCAATCATGAGTGAAAGAAGAAAATGCCCCTCTGGGGCAGCATTCAGAAAAAGAAAGAAAGCAAAGGAGGCTTTTTTATCTAAGCAGGAAGGAGCTCTCCTGAGATACATAGACAAATGTTCACGGGGAGCCCTCCAGCCCCAGTGAGGATGCGAGTGGTGAGGAGATGCCTGATCTTCCAGTTAGTCAGAGTGCAGGTGACCTGGCAACTACTGCACCATCCATATCTTTATCTCAAATGGATGTAACCATGTACCTTCCTGAAGAAAAGTGTAGATCAGAGACGAGTGTGGTGGAGGTGCAAGAAATAGCTGCTGCTGAATTTAGTTCCTTAAGTCTAGATGATCCAGGACTGTGGACCCACTTGAGCAGTAGCCTGAGGGACTTCCTTGTACTGCATGGGCCACAGCAAGTGAAAAACTTCATGTTCCCCAAAGGCAATGAAAATAGGTGTTTCCATCCAACACATTACTGGTGTGAAATCTCCAATGGTGATAAAGTGGAGAGGCCATGGCTTATGTACTCAAAAACCCAGAATGCTGCATACTGTTTTTTTTGTTGCAAACTCTTCCAGTCTAATGATCCAGCCACATTGGGTTCTATAGGAACAAAGGACTGGAAAAATTGGCCTAGAAATCTGGCATGCTATGAGAAGGCAGCAAATCACCAGAGAGCATTCCATAGGTGGAAAGAGCTTGAGATGAGACTAAGGTTAAAGGCCACTATAGATGATCAGCATCAAGAGAAGATTGCATCAGAGTCTCTTTACTGGCAAAATGTTCAGAAAAGGCTCATTGCCATTGTGAGAATGCTTGCTACCCAAAACCTAGCACTGTGTGGCACTTCAGATCAGCTGTATGTGCCAAACAATGGAAACGTCCTTAAAACTGTAGAGCTGATGGCTGAGTTTGATGCTGTACTCCAGGAGCATCTAAGAAGAGTCACCACCCAAGAAATGCACACACACCACTACCTTGGAGAAACAATTCAAAATGAGATCATACAGTTACTGGCAACAAAAGTCAAACAGAAGATTGTGGCAGATCTGAAGTCAGCAAGATATTACTTTCATTCTGGACTGCACACCTGACATCAGCCATACAGAACAAATGACTTTAATTGTGCGTTTTGTAACAACAACAGAACCTAGTGAAAATGTCCCTGCAATGGTGACTGTCAGAGAGCATTTTCTAGAATTTATTGACAGGAGCTGGTATGACAAATGTGCTTCTTAGAAAGCTGGAAGATACAGGAATTGCGATAGCTGACTTGAGAGGTCAGGGCTCCGATAATGGTGCCAACATGAGAGGAAAGAACAGAGGAGTGCAGACACGAATCTGAGAGTTAAACCCTCGAGCTTTTTTTGTCCCATGCAGTTCTCATTCATTGAACTTGGTGGTCAGTGATGCAGCATCAGCTTCTAGTGAGGCTGCTGAATTTTTTAATGTAATTCAAAGCATCTATGTATTTTTCTCTGCATCAACTCATCAATGGCAAATTTTGAAGCAACATCTGGGAACATGCTCTCTGACACTGAAACCACTGAGTACCACATGATGGGAAAGTCGAGTGGAGGTGATAAAGCCTATCAAACACTAAATTGGGAAGATAGATGATGCCATAGATGCCATTATGGAGGATAATGCTATGACAGGAACTGTTCGTGGGAGAACAGTGACAGGGGGAAATGGAATCACCAGAAACATACATAACTTCAAATCTCTGTGTGGCTTAGTGTTGTGGCATGACACACTGTTTGAAATAAATGTTGTAAGCAAGAAACTCCAAGATGTTGACCTTGATATATCTGGAGCAATGGAACAACTGGACAAAGCAAAATCATACCTACAGTCTTACTGGTCAAATGAGGGATTTCAAAACGTTCTGAAGAGTGCACAGAAGTTGGCAGAGGAACTTCAGCCTGAAGATATTTTTCCACCCATTCAAGAATGCAAGAGTCACCGAAGAAGACGACATTTTGATTACAAGGCCCGGGATAATCCCATAAAAGACCCCAAACAACAATTCAAAGTTGAATTCTTTAGCCAGGTGCTAGATTGTGCAATACAGTCAGCTGAAGAACGTTTCATGCAGCTCAAGGATCACAGCAGTATATTTGGGATGTTGTACGATATTCCAAAACTCCTCACTATACCTGAAGAAGACCTACACCAGCAGTGCAGGGCACTAGAGACAGTGTTGACACATGATGACATGCACAATATTGATGCGAGTGATTTAGGTGATGAACTGAAAGCCCTTTCAAGATACATTTCAGCAGGATCAACTCCAAAGGCTGTTCTGGAATATATGTGCACAAATAAGATGACCACCCTCTTTCCAAATGCTTTTGTTGCTCTGTGCATACTTCTAACACTTCCTGTAACAGTTGCCAGTGGAGAACGCAGCTTCTCCAAGCTGAAATTGATGAAAACACATCTACACTCCACAATGACACAGGAGAGGCTGGTCAGCCTTGCAACCATCTCAATAGAGCATGAGCTGGCCCAGACTGTGGACCTTCAGGAAGCATTTCAAATCTTTGCAACCAAGAAGGCATGGAAAGCACCACTTTGATTATTCAAACAGATAAAAATGCAGTGTTTACTATGCAGGCAAGAAAAGTTACATTTGCTGTTCAGGCGTTTGAATGTTAAGTGTTACTTAAAATTTTTGAACAAGGCATTTTAAGTTGTTAGTTCTCCTTTATTGGGGTAGGTAGCAGAGCAGTACCATGAGAGGAGTAGAACAGGAAGAAGGCAGAATTGAGACCTTTCAAAGTTCTGGCCCAAGCAAGGGGGTATGGGGGCGTCATTTGAGCTCCCCACCTCAAGTGCTAAAATGTTGTGGGCCAGCTCTGGCAGAAGAAATAGCACAGAGGCAACGTGCCTTGCCAAAAGTCACTCTGGAAGCCTGTGGAAGAGCAGGGAATTTAAGCCAGGTCTCCAAGTTGTAGGCTAATACTCTAACCACTGGACCATCCTTTCTTCCTTAGTCAATAGAATTGCCACCACTTTAACAGGGAGCAATTCTCACACTAGATAGCTGACATTGCTGTACCCTTATATTTATGAGGTCTTCGCATCCATTAAGAAAGGGTGCTGTGCTGAGAGAACCACCTTGCCCCTGAAGGCTGACAGTATCACATCTGCAATGACCTCTGCTGCACTGAAAGCTGGAATTCTAAGTAAATTTCCAGATCTGAGCTTTTCCTCAAGAATTAGAATGTGTTGTGAACTCTCTAAACTGCTAACACAATACATATGTCTATCAAAAATACTGGCTTTGTAAAAGTGGACTATGATTCATAACATCCACAAGTGATTTTGCTGTGTTGCCCTTGAGAATTTATACATGTTTAATTTACTCACTATCAGTACTATAATGTTTCTAGGAGCTTTAGTTGTTTGCTTCTTTTTTTAACCTTTAAAATGAATGTTTTGGGCTTTTCTTTTCCCCTGCATTTGAAGTACAAGTCAAAAAGACACTGCTCTTTGTATAATTTCGTCTAGTATGACTATGCATACTTTAAAAAAAAAGTCTCCTGAAAGTGTACCTTTATTTTCTTTTTATTTGCTTGGAGCTATTTCATTTTTGAGTTGGTTCAAAACAAGCTAGAGAGAATATACAAATAAATGATAAAGAAAATAGCATTAAGTAAAATAAATGACTGAAAACTTAATATATCAAATTATACACAATTCCAATGTGGTTTCATAATAAAAAATGTTAATACAATTAAATGAATTACTTTCTGTCATTCACATTGGATTGTCTAATGAGATGATACATTACAGCAAGAGAGAAATTCTGAAATTAAGCATTTTAATTATTTAAGCACAAAAAATACAAGCTTCAGAAATAGATGGGATCTCTTTACTTCCCAGATGGCATCAGTCATGACCTAAGGAAGTGTTCTGGTTTCTTCCCTGAAGAAAACCAGCAAATGATTATTAAGATATCAATTAATACGAACAGATAATGAGCCAAACTCCATTAAAAAACAACAACCAAACAAAAAAAAACTTAGCATGGATAGACCAGCACTTTTTCAATGCTATTTGTGATGACAAACTTATGTGATGACAAATCTTTCTTTAAGAAAATCAGTTGGGCATCTGATAAATCAGATATAAATTACAGAAGGGTCAAAACTGGCACTCAACCAGAATTTGACTGATTTTGAAAGGGGTTAGATTTTGGAGTGTCTACCTAAATCCAAGCAGAGCCAGAAGAGCCTCACGTTATCTATTGCTGCCATTCTGCTGTATAAACGAACTGATTGAGCTCTGCACAGCTTCTTAAAGTTAAGCATATGCTGAAGTGCTTTGAAGAGTTAGTGCCAGAGTGCTCAGCACCTTACAAGATGGAGGTCCCAAGACTGCAGTGCACATTCCCAATAGGGGGCTCCAAAGCCAAAGCAGCAGCATGTGAGGGAGAGCCTCTGCACTCCTGTGAGCAGCCAGGAGCCACAGGTGACGACTAAGGGGCACTTTCAAAAGTGCCCATAATTAATGAGTTCACGTGAAGCTAAAGGGGATCACAGGGCCTCACCTAAGCTTTTGACTCAGAGCAGCTACAAGCTAGATTCCATTCCAACCCAAGAGAAAAGGGATTTGGAATGGAAATTCTGACAGATGCTAACAATAGATGTAGAATGAAAACAAACTGTTCCAGAGAAAGGACAGACCCTTACCTTTCAGGATTCAGTTTTAACATCCACCACTTCTAACCCCTACAGTCTAAGATTTCCCAGAGCTGTCTAAATCCTTTTAGGGAAAAAGGTCCTTTAAGGAAAAAACAACAATAAAAGATTGTTACAAAAATAAGAACACTGCACATACTAAACCTCGTGATGCAATGAAGGGAGACTTGCAAGCCAAGCCAGCTCAGTCTAGGGAATTCTTGTAAAGGATTTTGTTTTTATTCATTCATCTCTCTCTTGCTTTCATTTTTCTCCTGTCCTGGGTGAAGGGTTTGTGTTTAATAACATCATTTGCATCAGTGTGTCCCAAATGACCACGGTATTGTGGCTGGGAGAGATTAGCATGGTAATCTCGTTCTGATGGATAAAATTAGCAAAGATATTTCCCTGAATGGAAAGCTGCCATTGGCGAGCTGCCGTGCTTAGAATCAATTACTAAATTACTCTGAGCTCTAAGTCGACATTAACAGAAAAAAATTGCCATCGACCGAAGTGAAATAAGATAAAAAAAGATGCGATCATTAAATCTCGCTACTATTCGCAAATGTGACTCACAAGAACTGCACAAAAAATAAGGCAGAATTTAATTTTTAACAGTGGCCCCTGTCATCATTTCAGCCAGAGCTGCTCACAATATGTAAGTATGGCTCAGCGTCTCTGTTCTGGCTCCTGGAGGAGTAGCAGGGCTGATTTCAACTCCTGTATTATTCTTGACAGTGCACATGATCTGGAGTGGAAGGCTAAAGGGCTAATTCCTGGTCCCACAAGTAGAGCTGGAAAGAGAGGAGCTTTGTAAGGGCATAAAATCCTTCCTCCATGCTATTATTAACTGTTGTCTAGGTAGCATCTGAAATGTGCATCATGCACCACAAACATAGAATAAGACAGGTCTCTGCCCCAGAAAAATTGATAATCTAAGGTCTTGTCTATGGACAAAAGTGTGTAAAGGTGCTTATACCAATATAGCTTGTTCTTGTACAGGAAGCAGAATATGTTATACCAGTACAAGGCACCCCTATTATAAATGCATCCATATTATAACTAGATGGGTAAATAATCACAACCCTAAGCAACTTAGACTTACCTGTACAAAAAATGTGTGTAGAACAGGCCTAAGGCTCTGATTCTGCCATGTGGATGGATCCTCACCCTTTCAGTGCTATGGAAGTCAACATGGAAGCAGGGATCCGCCCACTCTGATCTGGAGCCTGAGTTATTCTGACCAAGATTTTCAAAAGTGATCCTGGATGTGTCAAGATTTCAGTGTCCAACCTGGGACACCTTTAAAAAGGCCTGATTTTCAGAAGGGGCTTGTGCACCTGCCATTTGAAAATCAGGACTGTGATGTGATTCAGTCTATATGGTTTTATAAAAACAGGATAATAAGTGAATATAATGTAACTGGAATAGTTTTATAAAAACGTGATAATAAGTGAATATAATGTAACTGGAATATGCTTCATGCAAAAGGTCTCTTGTAAGGTATCATTACAAAGCTTATAATCTACTGAGTGTGATCATCCTATTTGTATAAATGTACCACTCTTGTATCTGAAACTAGAAATATGAAATATAACTCTGAGGGCCTATTGTAATTATGCAAAGTGTGGGCCATTAATGGTGGTTTGGAATCTTGATGACTCCCATTGTCTGCAGATGGCTGTGTTTACCTGTGAATCTTCCTATATATGTATGTGTTGGCAAGTGGGTAATGAAGTCTTGCAGTGACATGTGATCATGTCACCTGAACTGGAATCCATCTTTAACCTGGTGCTTTTCCAGTGAGGGGGAGGGTGGAAACCCAGAGGGACAAAGGGTTCCCGCCTTATGCAAAAGATATATAAAGGGGTGGAAGAGAACAGAGGGGGAGAGGAGCCATCATGAAGAATCCACTAGCTATCACCTGAGCTGGAACAAGAGCTGTACCAGGGGAAAGAATTGTGCCCAGGCCTGGAAGGTGTCCAGTCTGAGAAAAAACTTACTGAAGCATCTCTGAGGGTGAGTTTATCTGTAATCGGTTTGATTAGACATAGATTTGCGCATTTTATTTTATTTTGCTCGGTGACTTACTTTGTTCTGTCTGTTACTACTTGGAACCACTTACATCCTATTTTCTGTATTTAATAAAATCACTTTTTTCCTTATTAAGGAAGTCAGAGTATATATTAATACCTGGGGGAGCAAACAGCTATGCATCTCTCTCTATCAGTGTTATAGAGGGCGAACAATTTATGAGTTTACCCTGCATAAGCTTTATACAGGGTAAAACGGATTTATTTGGGTTTAGACCCCATTGGGAGTTGGGCATCTGAGTGCTATAGGCCAACACATTTCTGTGAGCTGTTTTCAGGTAAACCTGCAGCTTTGGGGTAAGTAATTCAGTCCCTGGATCTGTGTTGGAGCAACGGGAATGTCTGGCTCAGCAAGACAGGGTGCTGGAGTCCTGACCTGGCAGGGAAAACAGGAATAGAAGAAGTCTTGGTACATTAGGTGGCACCTCCCAAGGGGTTTCTGTGATCCAACCCTTCACAAGGGCCTTTAAGGTATCTCAGGTTGGACACCCAGAAACAGAGGCACCCCAAATCACTAGTCACTCTTGAAAATCTTGACTTCTGGCTATAGTAGCTTTAAGGCATAAAAGCTGTTGATAAATTCTCAATCCAATCCTTCTTAAATTAAAGCATAAGTGAATGAGATTCTGCTCCTGCGGTCCAAATACACAATGTAGAATATGGGGATCAATATGACACAAGATACAACAAAGTGTCTTAGCAAGACTTATGAAGTAAATTGCCCTTATTATGAAATAACAGATAAATGGAAGTGAAAGAAACTTAAGAGAATCTTTTTTCAGCGTTGAACACTGTGAATCACAGTAGCATAAGTAATTGATAATATTATTAGCGCAGTATACATATCAGCTGTCGAGATATTATGAGGACTGAATTCAGTCTCTGTTGGGGGAGTCAGGGTCAACATCATTAACTATAGATCCTGTCCTGGTTTACATATAGAGCCCTCAGGCAAAGTGTCTGCCAGATACATCTCTATAGATGTGCATAGCTATAGGACATACAGGGGGCTAATCACACACATCAGTAATAGACAACAAGCTTTTGTTTATCTGAAGGTTTACTGGAATTAACTGATTAGTGTCAACTTGACACAATAACTTTTGTCTACAATGCAGTAGATCATTTTGATGGTTTTATTGATGGAGTGTTGTCTAATGTAAATTGTAAGGATAGTTGAATTTAGATGAAGTTGGAAACATTTTACTTAAGCAGAAACTGAAAAAGCCATTAGTAAATGTATCTTTAAAATGACACATTTTGTAATCTTATGGATAGTACAACAATTATAATGATAGTAGTAAGGGTAATTAAGAGATTTAAAATTGAAATCCTTGCAGTGTGTCCATAAATTAAACCCAGAATACAAAGCCCTTACATGAAAATTAGAGATTAAAACTAAACAGAAGATAAGTTTGATGAATCTCTTTCATATAAGAAAATGTCTGTCTGATCAAATGGAAGAGGAAAAAAAACAAAATATGTTTACATAAAAATTGCAATTGACTAATTTAGAATTAAAATATGCAAAAATATCCTTAAATCTCAATTGTCAGTTGTGGCGAGCAAAATTAAAAAAACATATTTGTAGATCTTAATATTATTTTCTGCCTTTTGTTAAGGCTAACTGTTTTCTTCGGTAATTAAATACTGAATTTTCTCAGCATACCATTTATACTGCTATGACAAACAGCTTCAGTGAAATAGTTTTGTGCTTTCTGTTCTCAATAATTCAGCATGGTTAAAGTTTATAAACTTAACTGAAAATTATTCATAATTTTATACCTTTTCCAATTATATATTACAAATAACAATAAACCTTAATTTCTGGGTGAGCTATTATAATATCCAGTGTAAATGTTATATATTTTCCTGGAAAAGTGAATTTAGGGAATGTTTTTATAAGTGGATGAACATTTCACAGAGGTATGTAAATATTAGGGAAAAAAAACTCAAAAAATACTCGATAACCTCAATCACCTCCCTCTACTTTCAGAACACAAACTATTTTTTCCCCACTATAGCAGGTCAAAACAATTAGGCCAAAACAAGAGGATATTGTGTGCCACAAAATGAAATAATTAAATTTAGGAAGTATCATCAATTATGCTTAGTGCCTACCATTAAAAACTGTAGTTAGTAACCCCATTCTGTCCATATCTCAAAAAGCTACTTATTCTTCATCACTGACTTCCAGTATCATATCCCTGGGTAATATAGGATTCAGTATTGTTACAGTAACTTTGAATAATATCAGCTGAACACTCCAGTGTTGTTATGGAAATAGCAGTGTCACAGCTCATGGACATAGCAGTGTCACAATTGTTGGATTTCCAGCAATATTCAACTAGGGTGAAACCTTTTTTTTTTTTTAACCCTTTATCATCCTACAATATGCACTCCACTTGCTTGGTTTTGATGAAATCATGTCATCAGAGAAAAAGGCCCCATTTTACAGTCCTTACTCATGCAAAACTCCTACCAAAGTCAGTAAGGGCTGTAGGATTGGGCCAAAGAATATTTTCCTTTGAGAATACAAATGATCTGGGCTAGACTCAATATGAGCTGACCCGAGATAGTTTTACTTTTGGTCATGGAAAAGTAGTGAGTCTTGGTTTGGTTTTGTATGTTATAAGGCTATAGTCTCTGAAGTGGCCAACTATCTGTATCCACAGCCAATACAAAACCGTGAGGTAATTTTTGCTTTCTCAGTTTCTCCAGATCACTCATAATTCTGAGAATTAAATGCCTTTTCCCCATTAAAGAATTCTTGGCATTCCTCACTTAAAAACTACAGACATAAAAATACAGGTGTCACAGCACACTATTACCAAAAAATTGCTTACATTCTCATTTTTACCATAAAATTATAAAATAAATCAATTGGAATATAAATGTTGCACTTACATTTCAGTGTATGGTATATAGAGCAGTATAAACAAGTCATTGTCCATATGAAATTTTAGTTTGTACTGACTTCGCTAGTGCTTTTTATGTAGCCCAGGGGTAGGCAACTTATGGCACGCGTGCCGAAGGGGGCACACGAGCTGATTTTCAGTGGCACTCACACTGACCGGATCCTGGCCACTGGTCTGGGGGCTCTGTGTTTTCATTTAATTTTAAATGAAGCTTCTTAAATATTTTATAAGCCTTATTTACTTTACATACAACAATAGTTTCATTATATATTATAGACTTATAGAAAGAGACCTTCTAAAAACGTTAAAATGTATTACTGGCACGCAAAACCTTAAATTAGAGTGAATAAATGAAGACTCGGCACACCACTCATGAAAGGTTGCCGACCGCTTATGTAACCTATTGTAAAACTAAGGGTACATCTATACTTACTTCCTGGTCCGGAAGTAAGCAATCGATCTTCTGGGATCGATTTATCGCGTCTTGTCTAGACGTGATAAATCGATCCCAGAAGTGCTTGCCGTCGATGCCGGTACTCCAGCTCAGCGAGAGGAGTACGCGGCATCGACGGGGGAGCCTCCCTGCCGCGTCTGGACCCGCGGTAAGTTCGGACTAAGGTACTTCGAATTCAGCTATGTTAATAACGTAGCTGAATTTGCGTACCTTAGTCCAAAGTGGGGGGTTAGTGTGGACTAGGCCTAAACAAATATGTAGATGAGCTGATGTACCCCTGGTTAAGAACCACTGCCCTAATCCTCAGGCCTTGGCTACACTGGCGCTGTACAGCGCTGCAACTTGTTGCGCTCAGGGGTGTGAACCCCTCCCCCCCCCCGAGCACAGCGCTGTAAAGCGCCAGTGTAATCAGCGCCTGCAGCGCTGCACACTCGCTCACAGCGCCGCAAGCTATTCCCCTCGGAGAGGTGGAGAACTTGCAGTGCTGCGAGACAGCTCTCGCAGTGCTGGCGGCGCGACTACACTCGCGCTTCACAACGCTGCCCCTTTTTCCCCCTTCTCTCCCCCCGCCCCCATCAGGGGCCCTGCCAGTATGACCGGACCAGCTTACTTTCACCTCTGCCTACACTGGTGCATGCTGTGGAAGTGTATCGCAACTCAGAAAGGGGTGTAGCAGTAGGCCTCTTACTTCTCTCCCTCCCCCAAAAGGAGAGGAAGCGACTAGGGGGACACTCATTTTAGACTTAATTCTGACCAGCATGGAGGAAATTTGGTAGCAGATCTGAAGGTGGAAGGCAATTTGGGCGAAAGTGATCACGAAATGATGATTTCGTGATTCTAAGGAAAGGAAGGAGTGAGAGCTGAAGAATAAGGACAATAGACTTCAAAAAGCAGACTTTACAAATGCAGAGAACTAGTAGGTAAGGTCCCATGGGAAGAAAATCTAATGGAAAAAGGAGTTCAGAAGAGCTGGCAGTTTCTCAAGAGGCACTATTAAAGGCATAATAGCAAATTATCCCGATACAAACAAAAAATAGGAAAAATAATATGAGGCCAATATGCCTCCATTAGGAGCTTTTTAATGATCTGAAAATCCAAAAGGAATCCTACAAAAAGTGGAAACATGGTCAAATAGCTAAGGATAAGTACAAAAGAATGGCACACGCATGTAAGAACAAAATCAGAAAGGCTATGGCACAAAATGAGTTGCATCTTGCAAGGGACATAAAAGGCAATAAGAAAAAGTTATTTCAATATATTAGGAGCAAGAGAAAGACAAAGGAAAGCATAGTTCTACTTCTTATCAGAGAAAGAGAAGTAATAACTGATGACATCAAGAAAGCTGGGGTGCCTATTTTGCTTCAGTCTTCACAAAAAGGTTAATGGTGACTAGATACAACTTAATTAATAGTAACAACTGGGGATAAGAAATGGAAGCCAAAATAAAGAAAGAACAGGTTAATGAATATTTAGATAAGTTAGATGTAGTCAAGTCAGGGCCTGATGACATTCATCCTAGGGTACTTCAGGAAATAGTGGAAGCAATCTCAGAACTATTAGCAATTATCTGTGAGAACTCCTGGGGAATGGATGAGGTCCCAGAAGACTGGAGAAGGGCAAACATAATACCTATCTTTAAAAAGTGGAACAAAGAGGACCTGGGGACTTATAAGCCAGTCACCCTAACTTTGATGCCTGGAAAGATACTGTAAGCACCTAGAGGATAATAGTATTAAGGAATAGCCAGCATGGATTTGTCAAGAACCTAATCATGCCAAACAAACCTAATTTCCTTCTTTGACAGGGCTACTGGCCTAGTGGATTGGGGTGAAGCAGTAGATGGGATACATCTTGATTTTAGTAAGGCTTTTTTTACAGTCACACATGACATTCTCATAAGCAAACTGGGGAAATATGGTCTAGATTAAATACTATAAGGTAGGTGCACAACTGGTTGAAAGATCGTACTCAAGAAGAAGTTATCAATGGTTTGTTGTCAAACTAGTGGGGTTTCACAGGGGGTTAGTCCTAGGTCTATTCAATATTTTCATTCATGATTTAGATAATGAAGTGGAGAGTATGCTTATAAAATTTGCGGATAAAACAAAGCTGGAAGAGCTTGCAAGAACTTTGTATGGCAGAATTAGAAAGCAAAACGACCTTCACAAATTGGAGACTTGGTCTGAAATCAACAAAATGAAATTCAATAAAAACAAGTGCAAAGTACTACATTTAGGAAGGAAAAAATCAAATGCTCAAATACAAAAATGGGGGAGATGGTAGTACTGCTGAAAAATATCTGGAGATTATAGTGGATCACAAATGGAATATGAGTCAACAATGTGAAGCAGTTGCCAAAAAAGCTAATATACCAGGGCATAGTAAAGAAGTGTTGTATGTAAGACAAGGGAGGTAATTGCCCCACTCTATTCAGCATTGGTGAGACCCAGGAGCACTGGAACCTCAATAGAAGTGGGGGGTGCACAATGCCCCACCCATCTATATGGCCCCTTCCCTGCTCCTCTAATTCCCCCTGAGGCCCTTCCCCCTGGCCAGCCTGGAAGCCTGAGCCAGGCAGTGGTAATAGCCACCCAGGGAGCTCAGGTCACTGTGGGGAGCCCCACATCCTCCACCTGTTCTGGGTGGGAGGCAGAGAGGTTTCCCAAAAGAAGTACCCAGTCCATGTCCCCCAGGGCTCACTGACATTGGCAAGTTGAGGGTTCACCTCAGCCCCTCCACTGGAAAGAGGCTGGTGCTGCTGGCAGGGGCTGCACTTCACGGCAGGGGATCCCCGGTCACAAAGTGCAGCCCCTGCTGGCACTGCTCCATGCCTGCCTGAGGCTTGCAGTTTGGGGGACAATGTGGCCTCCTACCCCCAAAACTATGCTGATATTAAGAAGAGGGTGGGCATGGCCCTCACACTTTTAAAAGTTGGGGAGCCATGGCCCTCCTGGCCCCCCAATTCCAGCACCCCTGGTGAGACCTCAACTGGAGTCCTGTGTCCAATTCTGAGTGCCACATTTTAGGAAAGATGTGGAAAAATACGAGAGAGTCCAGAAGAGAGCAACAAAAATGATAAAATGTTTAGAAAAACCTGACCTATAAGAAGAGGTTAAAAAAAATCGCTCATTTTTAGTCTTGAGAAAAGACGACTGTGGTTGGGGGGGGAGGGGGAAGAAGGCTGATAGTCTTAATGACTGTTATAAAGAGGAGTGTGATCAATTGATCTCCATGTCCACTGAAGGTGGGACAAGTAGTAATGGGTTTCATCTGCAAAAAGGGAGGAGATTTAGGTTAGATATTAGGAAAAAGCTTTCTAACCATCAGGATAGGTAAGCTCTGAAATAGGCTTCCAAGGGTGGTTGTGGAATCCCCCATCACTGGAGATTTTGAAAACTGGTTGGACAAAATTTTCAGGGATGATCTAGGTTTATGTGGTCCTGCCTTAGCGCTTGGGGCTGGTCTTGACTTCTTGAGGTCTCTTCCAGCCCCATATTTCTATGAGTCCATGCAGTATCTCTGGGGACCATGGCTGTGAATCTATGAATGGGTTATGTATGATTATGTTCTTCTCCACGGAAGCAGGTTACCACATCTCCTACAGGAACTAAAAATAGTGGGGTTGGGGGAGGGAGGAGACCCCTCGGGGGAGTGATTAAGGCAAGTCACTGAGACTGAACTCTGGAGAGGTACCACCTCCTGGAATGGTTTGCATATACTGATTCAGTCCAGACTGGGTTTTCCAGAGATTAGGAAACAAAGAAAGGGCTTTTGGTATACAAGAATGAGCTTGAACTGGCACAGTGCCTTCTTTCTGATCTAGCAATACAGGGCAGAACTCTAAAAGCACAACTGCATCCTGAGTAAAGTATACAGATAAAGCACCACTGAAGCAGAGGCATCCCTGTAGTGGACAGAAGCAACCAACCAGCATTTAGCCCATGACTCATTGTGAAGAGGGGAAATTTTCACCAAGGCACCAGGACAACATCCCATTCTTACCAAAAAATGTCCTGGTTGCTTCTGTCTGTGGAGAACAGACAAGAACTTGGTTTTTAAGGTCTCACCTGAAAGATGATCTCACCTCCCACTACTCATCTCTTTTCTCATTGCAGTTTTTGAGTTTAAGGTCTATCTTTCTTTAATCTCACCACCTGTTCCATCAACCCTGACTCCTCCAGTTACTTATCCTTCCTTTCACTCCCTCCTACTCCTTTTTCCTCTAGCCACTCTGTCTTCCTGCTTCTTTCCCCTCTACCTACAAGCACCAGGCACTTCCCTTTCTTGAGAAAAATCTTCAGCTCCTCCAGGCTTTCCTGCTACCATCCTCCCTCTTTCTCTCCTTCAGTCTCTGGAATCTACAAGTACACTGTCTGCTCCCACAGCCTTGACTATTTCTTCACCAGCTTTCTTCTTCAGACCCTTTTCTGACTGGCTTCTTCCATCTCTTTTCCTGGAACCATCCTTATTTTACCTACAGTCTATTCTTCACCAACTTAAAGGGGCAAATCTTTACAGTTATTCATCTTGATCTTCCTTCAACACCACTATCACCCGTGTGACACTCTCTTGAGCAGGGCTGGCTCCAGGCACCAGCCTGGCAAGCAGGTGCTTGGGGCGGCCGCTCCGGAGAGGGGCGGCACCTCCAGGTATTCGACGGCAATTCGGCGGACGGTCCCTCACTCCCGCTGGGCGCAAAGGACCTCTTGCTGAATTGCCGCCGCAGATCACGATCGCGGCTTTTTTTTTTTTTTTTTGGCTGCTTGGGGCGGCCAAAACCCTGGAGCCAGCCCTGCTCTTGAGGCACCTAGAATCATATAACCTCTCTCCCTCAGTAAGGGAGAGTTTTGCTGGAGCTTAAAACTGTGTGTAAGCTCCCTACCTCACCACACTCTGTCCACCTCATTGGCAAACTCCTTGAGACTCTGCCAGTCTTAACCTTGCCTTGTGGGTAACATTCAGTTATCCCCAGTTCCGAAATTCCCAGGAAGATCATTCCTCTGCAGCAACCAGCCTCTGTCATTCAATGTCCACAGAAATACCAAGTCCACTGTCTCAAAAAGAGTCAGTACGCCAGCAATGTTCCCTCTAATTTTTTACATTCATGTGCAGAATGAATTTTGTAATGTGCACCAATATGGAGGTGATGTGTGGTGGGGTTAGGGCTGAGGGATTTGGAGTGTGAGGGGACAGAAGGTTGGGATGTGGAGGGGGGAGAGCTGTCTGGGGGTGTGGGCTCTGGGATGAGGGATTTGGGGTACAGGAGGGGACTCAGGCAGAGGGTTGGGATGTGGGGGGAATGATGGCTCTGTCTGGGGATGTGGGCTCTGGGGTGGGGCCGGGGATGCGGGGTTGGGGTATGTGAGGGGGCTCAGGGCTGGGGCAGAGGTCAGGGTGTGGGGGGTGAGGGTTCTGGCTGAGGATGCGGGCTCTGGGATGGGGCTGAGGAGTTTGGGGTGCAGGCTGCCCCAGGGCTGCAGCAGGGAGAAAGAGGACTCCCCCCAGTCCTCTCTTGCTGTGGCAGTTCCGGCGGGGCCAGGGGAGAGGCTTCTCTCCCCACTGTGCACCTGTGCAGCCCTTAATAGCCTGCTGCATAGCCATGTGGCCGCACAGCTTAGAGAGAACTTAGTACACCTGGTTCAACAGAGATTGCACAACTCACAATAATCTAATAGCACTGAGAGGACTATTGTAAAATTAAAATTAAGTTTATTAATAAAGAACAGAGATTTAAGTGATCCTGAGCAGAGATAATAGAAACAAACAATGGTTACTAACAAAACAAAAAACAGGCTTTCTAATGTCTAAAATTTAGCAGATTAATGTCCTGGTCTCAAACAGTTTCTCACCTACAGTCAGTTCTCTGCATCCTCAGATCATGTGATTGGGGATCCACCTTTCACAGATTTCCTGAGCATTGGCCCCTTTTGTTCTTAAGTGGTGGATAACCAAGGTGTCCCCTTTCTTCCTTTTTATGGTCCAGGAAGCTTTTTCAATGTATCCTTTAAAAAGCAATTCCAGACAAAGTTCCTCCCCCTTGATGCTTGTTCTTCAGGGTGCAGGCGCCAAGTCCCTTCTTCATCCCCTAGAGCAAATGTACATGTATTATCCTTTGCTTGTAATCAAGCAATGTTGTTTTCTCATCTGTCTATTACCTTGATCCACAGAGACAGGTAAATCCATATTCCTTTGCCTCAGGCAGGCTAGTTTACCCACTGCCTCCTCAAAGTATTTTTAGAACATATTTCCAGCACCACATACATAACTATTTATACAAAACCTGTACATATATAAAGCAATGATATTCATGAACAGTGTGTCAACATTTTCCACATGATACCTTACAAGACACAGTTTGGCTAAGTATTTTGACAATAGTGTGTCAGGTGTATTGAGTTTGTCAGACCTGCTGGAATTTATTGTTACATAACAATGTGGCCTTTGCCAGTTGGCATAAAGAGGCTCTTAGGATCACAGCTCATTCCTTGTTTTTCTCTTCTTTCTTGTTCCATGCCATTAGGGATATTGTATAAATGTGATACATGATGGTGGAAAGGGTAACACTTACCTTCCTTCAACCAGGAACACTACAAACAAAACTAGACCTCACTGTGCCTAGCATGGGTTATGGAGTCATCCCTAACTCATGAACCCAAACTACCAAAAGGTACAAAAATACATAAGCCATATTCCATTGATCTAATGTCAGACTGACTGAAATATGATACTGTTACATTGATGTCAATATCTTTCTTCTGTAATCATTAAGACCCTAGTACAAAACCAAACCAAAGTCCATGCTATTTGAGACATCACACTCCTCTAGAAGTTATCTGTTCTGTAGCAGCCTAAAATTGTACAGCAAGTCTGAAAGAAATCAGCAACATTACAAATATTTAGGAGTGCAGAAGGATACTTTGTTATGATGACATTTTTTATTGGGTTCATATAAACAGAGAACTATCCCTAAGAGCTATGTTTTGTATCTGAATTTAATACAACTGTCGTCTAGTATATAAAAGAAATGAAAACTGGGAATAAGACTATAAAAGCATCTCAGGGTTCTGATTGCTTCAGCCCATCAAAATCTCTTATTAGGTCAAATCCTAAAATCTTTACTCAGTTTTTACTAAGGCAAACTCCCATTGACCTCAATTTGGCCTATTACTTGTATAGGCTTATAGTCAAATAACAGTTACCTGATGGTATCCTATCTAATTTGTCCATTAATCTATCGGTCATTATATGCTATTACACAATTATATAAATTAGCACACACTATTTTTTTTATATTTGTAAATGTAAAATGTAAAAAAAATTGTATGTGCATAATGTAGTGTGTTATTTAAAACATGAAAACACTTCTATTTAAATCAATGCAAATTTGTATTTCATATTCCAACATCATAATAATATTATATCATATTGATCCAGGAATGACTACTTGATATCACATCAACAGTAATATGACTCTGTCATTTGTTGACATATGGAAATTTTAGGGAAATTTATATATACATACTAATACACTAATATATTCAGCGGTTAAACTGTAGTCAGCTGTTTTATTCCAGTAACAATTTAAATCACAATCTACAAAACACAAAGTGGATTTTGCTACTCGGCTCAGTTGTCGCTCCCTAGTTCCATTCCTGCTTCTTTCCCCAGCTTTTTTCTCTGAACTCTCTCCTATTTCAATACCTTTCTGACACTGATATGGCCAGAGCCAAACAGAGTTTTCTAAGGACAGGATGGGAATTTCAAAAAAGCCTCTGTGATTTAGGAGCAAAAGTCACAATTTCATCAAGTTTGTTCCAAACCTGATCTAAAGCCCACTGAAGTCAATGGAAAGATTCCCATTGAGTCTCTCAGGTTTAATTAATACCTGTTTCTCATTAACTAATTCCTGCCACCATACTTTTAGGACTCCTAAGACACTTATTGTCTTCAGTGGGCTTTAGATCACTGCCATAAAGAGGATTAGCTCTTCTCTGTTCCATGAGATAATGTCTTTGCATATACACCCCCAAATCACATTGGCTTTCCCCCCACACTAGATCATAGTTTAAGATCATATCCAAAAACTCTGCAGGTTTGATCAGCATTATTGAGTTCTGTAAAAAGCAACAGAGGGTCCAGTGGCACCTTTAAGAAAAGTGCCACAGGACCCTCTGTTGCTTTTTACAGATTCAGACTAACATGGCTAACCCTCTGATTATTGAGTTCTGTGAATCTCCTCACATTCCGTCTATGTTTTGGATTACATTGCCTTACATGTGTTACCAACTTGATTTTTCCTGGTAAAATATCATTTTAGAATTTACCCAAAGGTTAGTGCTGGGCATTTGAACATCTTCTCTGAGGGCCGTTACATTCAGAGCCACACAGGGTCCATATTCTCTCTCTCTCTCTCTCTCTCTCTCTCTCTCTCTCTCTGGCAAAATTCCCACCAACTTCAGTGGGAGCAGGATTAGCTCCAGTGTATATGTAAAGCCACTAGGGGAAGTTGTATGACATCTTGGACAACAGTGCCATCAATATCCTGATGATACTAAGTTTTATACTTCCTTTTCATCAAACCCAGTATATACACTACCCCATTGCGTGACCAAAATTGGGGTCTGAATGAAAATGAACTGATCATGATTCATCCCGGGTAAGGCAGAAGTCCAGGGACACATTTTGAGGAACTACCAGACGCTATGTCTCTGCCATCTATTGAGATGTACTTAATTCACCATCTTCTGAGATCTGCTTTTGCTAAAATGGTTCACAACCTCAGAGCCCTACTAAAGCCATTGCTGCTTCTGGACTTTAATGATACTGCAGTAGCCCATAGTGCCTTTTATCTTCTGATTGATCTGTGACCATTCCTTTCTAATACAGATTTAGGGCTATCACTGAAGACCTCCTGGAAGCTTCAGCTGAGGCAGATGAAGCAGCCCAGCTCCTGTATGGGATAGGACTGAGAGCATGATACCTACGCTCAGACCCCTTTACACTCCCACGTGGAGTTCGAGTTGCAGAAAACAATCTCTAAAGCTCTGAAGACTCTAGACCTTGTTATTGATAAATCACTTCTCACTTTACTGCAGCAGTTGTTTCCAAGGTCAACCCTACAGCCTGGAGGGGATAAAAGCATATATGACTGTGGTAAGGTCTATGTCAGTTAGAAGTAACTATCCTTAGGCCAGGAGAACTCAGCACAATGGGAATCTAGAGACAGTAAGATTATGAAATTGTGATGCTCTGATACTAAGCATAGGTATATCCCTCAGAGACCTAAATTAGATGGTGAGCTCTTCAGGGCACAGATCATGTGTTTGTCTGGATTGACTATATTCCAAACAAATGTAAGTATATACATGCTGTACATTTTCTTCCATATAGCTACTCTCACAGGTCACACTGTATTATTTCTCTGTCCCCCCAATATGTTCAACACATGCCAGTACACGATCATATAGTCTGAACATTCAATATACCATTTACATTTCTATAAGCTTGAGAAATGCCTGTAAATAAAAAAAAAATCTTACAGATAGTTAATAAACTTCTTAAATAAAAGTGCCTAACTCTTTCCCTCACAGTAGCTGTCTAGACACATCCCCACAATATGCTCCTTATATTTAAGTGGTCCACCACTCAGTTCATGCCAGAGAACACACACTTGGAAAAACTGGATTTGGATAAGACTTCAGGAGGGCTTGTCCAATGTCTAAGATGTTGTACTAAGGTCTGTGAGCCTTATTGTTACTTACACTCACCTGCTCTGATAATGTAAAGGGCTATATTTACACTTACTTTAAGTTCCCTTTATATTGACAGGAAAGTGTAGAGATTCCTTAGTGTAAATGAAAAAAAATCAGGCTCCATATATCTTACATCTACTGCTTTTTCCTTCCACCACTAACTTGTAATTTGATCATTCAAGTACTGTTCTATCTGCTGTCACCCCCAAGAAACAGCCCAGTGACCCTTCCCCACATCTTTCCCATTCACTGGATTCAACTACTGGTGTTTGAGTCCCCCAACAGACACACACTATGTATTCCCCTTGCAAAGGAAGGACCTTACATAGCCCATGTTTCATCAGAGGAGACTGTGGCCCTCGTTCTGACTGAAATGAAATGAAAGACAGTACTGTTTTATATTATTAGTGTGACAGCTTTTGTTGTACTTTCTATTTCAGCACTCATGTCTGAAAAACATTAATTTTATCTATTTGAATGAAAACAAATAGAACAGACCTTTCTGTGACTGCTGGTGCTTTACCTTTTCTGTGGATAAGCCTAGGACCATCAACCTGGAATCTTTCACAAACATTAGTGCCACTTAAAATAAATAATAAAAAAAAAAATACAGCAGGACTTGGATGCATTACAATACAGAAGTAACAGTACTGTAGTTGGAGCTAAGGGCCCAGTCCTGAAAAGGGATGAATATTGAGTGACAATGGTAAAGAATCAGAGAGAAAGTCGCTTTCTTCTAACCCTAAACAAAACTCCTTTAGATTAAAAAAAAAAAACTGTATTATTCCTGAAAAACTACTTTTTCTTGCTCTTCTTCATGGTAGAGTTTCTGTCTAGACTATCCCCTAGCCCATTCCTGCCTTGCATCCTACAGATTGAAGGGGATGGTGCACATACCTTCATATCTCCCTTCAACTACCCTTTTTTTGGATGAGGGTATGATCAATATTTAACAACAACACATTATAGATCCAGTCACCAGTTTCATCATTCATCCAGATCTGGCCATCTCTCTGTTGGGTATTGTCTAGCTGATGCACTTGGATTATTAAATCTGAAAGGTATAGATTCCTGTTCTATAGGATATAGGATTCTTCTCAACAGGACTATCTCCTTTCACTACGATCATGGTGCATTGCTCTTAAGCTACCACTCCATTTATGATCAGTAAAGGTGTCAGAGAGAATCTCTCAACATGGAAGGTTTTGTTATGGCATTCTCACCAAGTACTCTGAAATACACTTCTCTGGTCCATCAGAGCCCAGATTCGTTAACCTTTAGGACTTACTACAAGGTTCTCCTTTTCTTGCAAGTATTTAAGAGAGGCAGGGTGAGGTGAGAAAGGAAGAATTTGTTAATTGGAGTAAAATGGAATTAGGGCATGGGAATGAATTTTGATTGTACGGGTGGTCACCACTGTATTTTAGCAGTTCAATGTAATTGCTGATTGTACTCTTTTAATAGTGGAAGGGGCACCAAGAGCACAGGGCAGTTAATCTTAGTATGTATAAACTTAGCAGAGCACCAGGGCCACATAATGCCTCCTGAGTACCTCCTCCTGGCTAGGGTTGCCTCTGTGGTTCTCATGCCTCTCTTTCCCCTTCATCCAGGCTCCTTGAAGAACTCACTCATTTGCCAGTGACCTTCTAGACCCACATCCTTTAAATCAGTCTTCATCAGTTCTCCACAGCCTGGGAACAGACTTTGCCAAAAAACAGAATTCAAAAGTCCAAAACAACCACAAAATGTTTCTGCTCACCTTCCCTTCTTTAACTCCCACTCACAGGCTTTATTTGGCTAGGGCTTTGCAGGAGCCAGACTTGCTCCTCAGAGCTGCTCCTACGAGTCCCTGGTCTATATCATTTCCTCAACTTTCCCAGTTTACTGCCAGACAGCCTACCCTCTAGCAGTCTCAATTACTCTTTCTTAGCCATATCCCTCCTTGCACCTTCCTGCTGCCTTTTATATTGGAATCACCCAATTCCACTCAGGTGGGGCATATCCTGTAATCAGGGCTGGCTTAGGCCCAGTATCTCCAGCCCAAGGCCAAGCCACCCTGTTACAGTAAGTTTTTTAAATCTAAATCCCTCAATCAAAATAAAGACGAGGGCCACACAGCAATTCAGGGCCACACAGCAATTCAACCAATCTTGGGACCAGCTAAAGACACCACCTCTTTCTTCTGTAAAGATTATCTTGAGCAGTCTCAGCTATGTTGGAATATAACTATAGCCACAGTGAAAAAGGCTGGTGGCCCAATATTCTTTCCTCAACCAGTGTTAAAACTGGGTCCTTTGGTTTACATCTGAATAAGCTCTCAGCTGCATTTTTATGGTTAAAGAAGAAAGACTGATGCCCCTTTGGTATCTCATGGCCTCACATCCTTTAAGCAGGGCCAATTAGCAACAGAATAAAAATTTCTCTCTAATTAGGTTGGTAGCACTGTTCTGATCTGTTGACCCATGAGCAGCAGAACGAGGTTCACTTCAGTGACTCCTGGCAGAGGAGTGGGGGAGGGAAGAAGGCTGCCCATGGCTGGGTACAGGGGGTCTTTTTGTTGTAAAATTCTCTTAGCAATTTCTACCGCTCTCCCTGCTGGTCCATTCCCTTGTGGGTGGTGGGGGATGGAAGTAATAGGCCTGAAACCATATTGTATCCTTAAAGCCTTAAATTCAGAGTTGCCAAACTATGGCTTGTTGTCACTGGCTGTTTCTTCTGTAGTGCCAATGAGAAAACATGTCTTACCTTTTCTATGACCTTTTGATTTGGAGATTATATCTTTCCCCCTTCTTACTTCTTCATTTAACCTCTTTAGGTCTACACAAATACAGACATGCCCATTCTGATTAATAACCGCCTTAGGGGTATATCATTGTGATAGTCTCACTAATATGCCCTGTCACACCTTCTCCTCTGTCCTATCCAGTTCTTCCACTTTGGGAAGCAGAGGCCTTGATTGCATTATGTACACAGAGTATGGTTTCCTCTTTCAGCAGGACCACACTGGTTCTCCTTTAAGTTATTTTCAGTGACCACTCTCCCAACTGTCTCTACATATTTTATGAAGCACATCTCAATAGATATGGTTCAATCTACTAATGATAGTCTCATTAATGACAAAGATATCAGACACATACTCCATGCCCGTGTAGCTACTTTAAGCTTTGAATTGACACTGGCCATTTATCTGTCCTTCCGGAACACTAAGGGCCTGATCAAAATCCATTGAAGTCAAAGTCAACCTAAAGAGATTAAATTGGTTTTGACTGACTTCAGTGGTCTCTGGCCCAGGCCCTAAGGTAGGCTATGCAAACCTAGCTCTGCCCCCTTTCTCAAACACTACACAGTATTACATACTATTTTTTCTCCAACTTTGGTTACATGTGTAATACTTTCTACTACTGTGTACTACTCTGGGTATGCCAGACAGTGTCTACTAAAGTCATGTGAATATAAGATGCACAGTGAATGAAAGAAGGGCTAAGTAAAGGACTCTCCCTCTCCAATATCCACTGTGAACATCAACGATTCTCTGTGCAACTGACAAAATACTGCCTACAACGCTGCAGGGAAAAGACCAGAAGGCTATTAAATAGGGTTTTTTGAGAAATAGTGTGTGCCCATGCAATTAAAGATTGGCTTATAATGCAGGTGTAGGTCAGCAATAAGGTTGAATGGGCCACCTTTATTTTCCTTGATTTGGAGTGCTTAACTCTGCTAACTGGGGCTTTTGTTTGTACTTTCCTAGACCTATTTGAAAGGAAAAAGACAAGAAATGGCCCAATGTGTAACTGTTTGGCCAGCCACTTCCCGTGCCACTCACGGTGCCTTCATTGTTACAGAATTATCCTTGATGGCTTTTCTGACAGCTGAGGCTCTCTTGCAGCAAATCACTGCAGTACCTTGCTTTCCTGCTGTATGTTACCCGTAGTAACAGGCAGCGTTGGGTTGGACCCATCTCCGCTGGGCTTTGGAGGAGAAAGCAGCCCCTCCTTCTCTCGTCCCCAGGACACTTATGCTGCCCCGGCTATACAAGCAGCTCCCATTGAGCTCTTCTCGGCTCCCTTTCAGATCCCCTTCTTGCACTGCCTGCCTAGTGAGGGCTAATATTTCCTCCGGTTTTATTGCAGACGGAAAGGCCTCCCTGCCTAATCTAATTCCCTCTTCTTTGTCACAGGCAGATGTCACTTTTACATCTGTGCGTCTGTTCAAACGCCCCCCTCCAGCCCAGCAGATGTTACCACTGGTAACGGAACGCCAGCAAAAAGTAACGCCCAGGTCCCTCTGCTGGAGGGAGTCTGTTGTGTGCCAGAGGCGAGCGCTTCCCTGCTTCTTCCCTGCGGGCAATCCCCCCCTGCAGAGACCAGCCCCAACACATGCCCCCATGGCACGCACAACATACCTGAACATTCCTGCCAAGAAGCTGTCCTCTGCACACTCGTATAAAACACAGCAAGGATGCACAGAAAAAGAAGACGTTCATAAACTCATAACACAAACTCAGCACAGAGCCCCACAATTACACACACACAACAAACGCTCAGCCAGGCACAACACACGAATGCACACAACGTACGCCTTTACTCGCACACTGCATGTAAATAGCAATACTCTTACACGCACATAACACACAAATAAACTCAGTTCACACATGAACGCACGCACATAACACAACATTCACTCCTCTGCGTGCAAACAACTTTCCGAGAAGCTGAAAAATATCAGCGTCGGTCACTTTTGTACTAGATGTAGTCCAGGAATTAACCACTTTCGAAACTAACTGCGAAACCCCTTCCTTCAAGGGCTTCAAGGGCTTCTTACACTGGTGACTTTTGCATGGGTCTAGCTATATCAACGTAGCTGTACTGGTGGTGCAAACCTTTAGTGTAAATACACCGTACTAGGAGATGCAGATACATCATGTCTCCACCCGCCTCCTCACCCCTCAGACAATTCCTCAGTTTTCCCTCAATACTTTCTTCACACGCACCCACTCCATCTGATACATACACATAAACACGCAGTCAAAACACCTTCAGACTAATCAAGCTATTCTGTCTACAGGCTGAGAAAGAAGAGTTTGTTTGTCTTCTATTTTAGATGCTTTGGAGGCACTCAAATATGATAGATAGGTAGATAGATAGATAGACTCACTGTAGCGTATACCCACAAAAGTACATGGGAATAGTTAAATGTAAGTTAAACGTTATAGTGTGGTGAGATCTGGGGAGGTGAAAACCAACATAAAATTCATTTGCCTTGAGAAAAAATGTTATTGATCACTATTTTTGTTGCTGTTTCTTGCTTTATATTATGGGGAGCTAGTCTGCTAACTACTCCGGCGCAATGATACAGGTCAGAGGATAGTGACCCGCAGTAATGAGCCTAATGGATAAAATAAAAGCCCCATTTTCCTCTTTTAACCAAATCGACGACGGCATAGTGAAAAATCGACTCTGACGTGACATCCACCGCGGAATAATTTGAAGGCTTCCCCCCAAATAAAGCAATCAAAAAGAAATTCTCACTGGTATTAATATTTTATTCATCCCCATGTTATTGTGTTTAGCCTGCGGTAAAACAGATTCATAGAAGTGAGACTTTATGGGCCTGACAAGCGTTTTCCCATGAATCGCTACTTCAATACAATGGCATTTTGTTTGCTGTTTTGTTTCACTGTCCTCTAACATTCTTCCTGACTTTCAGGGTGGAGGAAAAGATTCTCCTCTATGAATAGCGAAGAATAGGAAAGAAAAGTTTCTTTTAAACTTTCAGCCTTGTTTAATTCTGGTACTTGATAACGTGTAAACCTTCCCCCGGCTTCGCACCATCCCTGACTTTCCTTTGTTTTGAGCTGTTTTTGCTTCTAGCATTACTTCTGTCCTTACTGAGTCAGTAATTTGGAGAGAAAGCTGCACACAGCTCTCTGTCTCTCGAGCCTGTATCAGTAAACAGCCAGGCAGGGAACTGTCCCCAGCTCTGGTTGGCTGGATTTGAATTTGTGATCTAGACAAAAGGTCTCTTTTGGGAAAAGGCTACTGGGGGCTCTAATTCTATTTGTGCCGCTTGGAAATCAGAAGGGGTTTTTCCACACTTCATTTTGATTCGATTATTTCTTATAGATGGTTTCGCTCTCCCCTCACCAGACGCGTGGGGGAAGGCTGCTGAAGCAGTTGGCCTATAGTTGCAATAATCAAATTAACCATTTGCTACAACTTTTAGGGAGAGCAGCTCGCGTGTAGAAAGAACAACTCGAAACAAAACCCAGGGGCCAAAGCCTGTCC